>NC_084466.1:79305000-80622500 GCF_027409185.1 Cynocephalus volans | reverse complement strand
TTTCCAAACTCAAGGACGGTCTTTATGAAATAACCCAGGCAAGTTAAAAAAAAAGGAAAAAGAATTAAAAGAAAACAAAAACAAAGAATCTCTAAGAGAGCTAGCAGACAACCTTAAGTGTACAAACATCTGCATCAAGGGTGTTCCTGAAGGGGAGGAGGAAAGTTAAGGCATTGAAAATCTATTCAGTGAAATAATAATGGAAAACTTCCCAGATATAGGGAGAGACACAGACTTTCAGATCCAGGAAGATCAAAGATCCCTAAGTAGTTTTAATCAAAAAAGATCCTCCCTGAGACACATTGTAGTAAAACTGGCAAAGCTCAAAGACAAAGAGAGAATCCTAAAAGCAGCAAAAGAAAAGCATCAAGTCACGTATAAGAGAGCCCCCATTAAACTAACAGCAGACTTCTCAACTGAAACTCTACAGGCAAGAAGAAAATGGGTAACATATGAAAAATACTAAAAGAAAAAAACTGCTGGCCAAGAATACTATACCTGGCAAGGCTATCCTTCAGAAATGAGGGGGAAATAGTGTATTTCCCAGATAAACGAAAACTGCAGGAGTTCAACACCACATGGCCAGTCCTGCAAGAAATTCTCAAGGGAGTCCTGTGTCTGGAATTTGAAAAACAATTATCACTACCATGAATACACAAGAAAGAACAAAACCCACTAGTAAAACACAAATGCAAATGAGAAAGACAAAAAGAAACTAAATCTTACCACCTCAAGAAAAACGCACAAATAATCAAAGGAGATGAAAGGAACAAATTATACTCAAAACATCTAAATAAAAAGCCATAAAATGCCAGGAATGAGATAATACATCTCAATAACAACGCTAAATATAAATGGATTAAACTCCCCACTCAAAAGACCCAGACTGATTAGATCGAAAACAAGACCCAAATATATGCTGTATTCGAGACTCATCTCACTAATAAAGATGCAAAGAGACTAATAGTGAAGGGATGGAAAAAGACATACCATGCAAATGGAAACCAAAAATGAGCATGGGTAGCTATTCTTATATCAGATAAAATAGACTTTAAACCAAAAACCATGAGAAGAGACAAAGAAGCCCACTATATAATAAATAAAGGGATTGAGTCATCAAGAAGATATAAAATCACAAATATATATGCACCCCACTCTGGAGCACACAGATATATAAAGCAAGCACTATTAGACCTAATGAAAGAGATAGACCCCAATACAATAATAGTGGGGGGCCTGAACACCTCCCTCTCATCATCAAACAGATCATGCAGGCAACAAATCAACAGAGAAGCACATGATTTGAACTATACTTTAGACCAATTGGACCTGGCAAATATCTACAGAATATCTCATCCAACAACTACAGAATATACATTCTTCTCATCAGCACATGGAACATTCCCCAAGATAGACCACATGTTAGGTCACAATATCAAATCTCAAAAACTTAAAAAGAAATCTAAACCATCTCAACTATCTTTTCAGACCACAATGAATTAAATCTAGAAATTAATAACAATAAAACTCAGGACTCTATGCAAATACATGGAAAATAAACAACAGGCTTTTGAATGACCAATAGGTCCAAGAAGAAATTAAGCAGGAAGTCAAAAAGTTTCTAGAAAACAACAGAAATAAAGACACATCATATCAAAACAAGGAATACTGTAAAAGCAATACTAAGAGGAAAGTTCATAGTAGTAAATGCTTCCATCAAAAAAATAGAAAGATTTCAAATAAAAAACTTAACTCTACACCTAAAAGAACTAGAAAAACAAGAACAATCCAATCCAAAGTTAGTAGATGGAAAGAAATAATTAAGATTAGAGCAGAATTAAATAATATAGAGACCAAAAAAACAATACAAAACATCAATGAAACAAAAATTTGTTTTTTTGAGAGGACAGACAAAACAAAACAAAAACAAAATAGACCATTAGCTAGGTTAACCAAAAAAAAAAAGAAGAGAGAAGACCCAAATAACAAAAATCAGAATTGAAACAAGAGACATTACAACTTATTCTACAGAAATCATTAAGACTATTATAAACAACTACACACTAACAAATTTGAAAAACTGGAGGAAATGGATAAATTTCTGGACACATACAAACTACCAAGACCGAACCAAGAAGACACAGAAAACCTGAACAGACCAATAACAAGCAACGAGATTGCCCCCGCAATGTTCACATTCAGTCCAGTGATGACCACCAGGCCTCCACCAGGGTGGGGGGACTGCTGAGAGCCTCAGCCACACACCCCCAAAATCTACATCCAGCCAGCCACAATTGAGCCACTGCTGGAAACGCCCTGGGCTCCCCTGCCAGAATGAAGGGAGTGCCACAGGCCTCGACCATGCCCCCCCCACCTCCTCCTCCCATCCTATCTTCCTCCCTTTTCCCCCTTCCTGTCCCCCCAACTGCTCTGCAACATCTTAGAATGTAAAAAATAATAATAATACTAATAAGTAAATTTTTAAAATATATACTACAAAGCTATAGTAACCAAAATGGCATGGTACTGACATAAAAATAGACATTCAGACCAGTGGAACAGAATAGAAAACCCAGAGATCAACCCACAGACTTATGGCCAATAGATATTTGAAAGGCAACAAAAATATACATTGGGGAAACACAGTCTCTTCAGTAAATGGTGCTGGGAAAATTGGACATCCATATGTAGAAGAATGAAACTAGACATGCACCTCTCACCATATACCAAAATCAACTCAAAATGGATTAAAGATTTAAGTATAAGACCTGAAACTGTAAAACTACTAAGGGAAAATATAGGGGAAACATTTCAGAAACTAGGACTGGGCACAGATTTTATGAACGAGAGTCTAAAAGCACAAGCAACAAAAGAAAAAATAAATGGGATTATATCAAACTAAAAACCTTCTGCATAGCAAAGGAAACAATCAACAGAGTGAAACAACAACCTACAGAGTGGGAGAAAATATTTGCAAGCTATACATCTGACAAGGGTTTAATATCCAGAATATCTGACAAGGGTTTAATATCCAGAATATACAAGGAACTAAAGCAATTACACAGTAAAAAAAACAACCCAATTAAAAAATGAGCAAAGGAGCTGAATAGACATTTTTCTAAGAAAGACAAGCAAATGACCAAAAGGCACATGAAAAAATGCTCAACATAACTCATCTTCAGGGAAATGCAAATTAAAACCACATTGAGATATCACCTTAATTAGGCAGACAGGCTATAGTCAAAAAGACGGAGAATAACAAATGCTGGTGAGCATGTGGAGAAAGGGAAACGCTCCTACACTGTTGGTGGGACTGTAAATTAGTACAACTGCTATGGAAAACAGAATGGTGGCTTCTCAAACAATTACAGATAGAGCTACCATACAATCCAGCAATCTCACTTCTAGGTATTTACCCAAAAGAATGGAAATCATCATGTCGAAAGGATACCTGCACTCCCATGTTCATCGCAGCTCTGTTCACAGTAGTCAAGATATGGAACCAACTTAAATATCCATTGACAGAAGACTGGATAAGGAAAATCTGATATATACAAACCATAGAATACTACTGTGCCATAAAAAATAATGAAATTCTGCCATTCACAGTAATATGGATGAGCTTGGAGAAAATTATGTTGAGTGAAATAAGCCAGGCACAGAGGGAAAAATACCACGTCCTCACTCATAAATGGGAGCTAAGAGAGAAATAAGGAAGGAAAGAAAGACCACAGTATTGCGATGGATTTGAAGAGAGAGAGACAACAGACCTAGGGTTGCGGAGAAGGGTGGGTGGGGGAGGGAGGTAAGGCATTAATTGGGTGGGGGACACAGGGAATAATTGCAATTTGTGGTAATGGGCATGCTGATACTATTGATTTGGCCATCACATCCGGGGCACAAGTGGTGATGGTCATCTTTGTACCCAATGAATATGCAGAACCAATAAAGTAAAAAAATAATAAATTTTAAAAATAATAATAGAAAAATAAAAATAATAAAACAAAATATTCTGGGATGCTGTGGAATATGCCGGGTATGGACGCAGCGCTGAGGGAGTCTGGAGGAAGGAGAGATGCCTGAGGCCCAGGAACCCTCCAGAGAGGAGGGAGCCTCGTGAATGGGGCCTCAGAGAGGAAATGCAGTCTCATCAGGCAGAGGAGGGGGAAGCAAGTGATCCAGGCAGCAGGAAGAACGTGAGCAGAGAACAAATGGCACAGTGCTGGGAAAGGCCAGGGCTGTTCTGCGGAGGAAGAAAACTCTAATTTGCCTAGAGCTTGGAGTGTGGGCCTGACCGTAAGTGGGAATGAGGCTGGAGAGCTGGGGCCTCGAACAGCAAAGTAAAGACTCTCTTTGAGGCAGTCGGGAGGCACTGAGAGTTTTGGACAAAATACTAACGTGTTGTAAGCTGCGTTGCAGGAAGATTAATATGGTAGCAGGGTGGGAGACAGGTGATAGGAAGAAAACTCCAAGCAGAGCAAACAATTAGGAGGCTCTGCTAGTAGAATAATAATCCAGGCAAGAAGTGAGAGGGTCAGGGGGATCAGGGGTGTCGAGGGAAAGGAGAGGCAGACACAGGACCTGAGGACCCTCATCGTGAGCCTGGCAACTAAGTAGGTTGGTTGGGCTTTCAGAGGCTCGTGATGCCCCAGAAGACAAAAGATGAACCCTCTCCACCCCAGCCCCAACAACCCCCTTGTGGCAATCACAAAACTGTAGAATGTTAGTGCTAAGAACTTAGGAATCATGTGTGAATGGAGCTCAGAAATGTTTCAAGGGGTCATGGACTCCCTTTAAGAAATCACTGGAACTGTGTTTTTTAATGCATCGGTTAAACCTCAAGGTCCAGGGGAAATAAAGCAACAGCAAGGGATGTTGGAGTTGATGGGCATTTTCTCCCCAAGTATATTTCTAACTTAGATACCACTTGTCCCTTTGAAATAGTGTGGAACCCCAGTCCATGTTCCAGGGGTATCCAGTGTCTCTCCCCTCCTTTCCAGGAATTTCAGTGTGGCTCTGAATTGCTGCTTCTCTTAAATCGATTCCATGTGTGGTTTCTGCCATCCTGCTTGTGCTGAATATTCACGCAGCATCCCTCCAGAGCGGGCACAACCTCCTTGTGATTTCCAGGACTATTTCTGCTTTATGATGCTGAGGTCTCCATTAGGGGGTTAAACAGGGGTCTAGATGTCAGGAGAGAAAGGGAATGCTCTAGAGAAGTGAACTTGGAGCTATTTGTATAGAAGTCGTGTAAAAAGGAATAAGATTAACAGGAGCATGAACACAGAGGATGGAAGAAGACACGGGACAGCATCTTGGGAAATGTCTGTGCTTCCCAGATAGGAGCCAGTGTAGGAGCAGGGTCAGGAAAGGAGACAGGGGTGGGTGGTGAGAAAGGTTCGTGAAAACGGGAGAATCCCACCTCGCAGAAGCCAAAGGAGGAAGGAATTTCTGGAAGACAAGAGTGATTACAATACCAGGTACCAGACAGAGGATGAAAAGGATATGGAATGAGGAAGTACCCTAGAGATTGGCAGTTTGAGAGGAGTATCTGTGAAGAGGTAAGGACAACCAAATTTTCCTGGTTTCTCTACAATCAAATGATTTAGCAATGTTTGGCCTCCCTTCAGCCCACAGTGAAGCCAGGCTTTTACCCTGCAAGAAATGGCAATGGTGCCATCTACAGGGCATTGCCTGGAAATGAAAATCTGTACCCAGAGAAAAGTCTTGCCAAACATTACCTTAAATTCCAGGCAATTTTGCAAAACTCAAGTGCTATTTTCCTCCTCCTTGTTCACTAAAGAGTGAACTAAAGACCTGCCTATTCCACAAACTTAATTGAAACTAGGTTTGAAATAAAAAACCCACAGCTCCTCTCATTTTTCATTGTATTTCTGACAAATTACTAAGACAGCATGAATAAGATTTACGTGGTACACGGCAAGCAGTTTACCTATGAAATAATTCATAAAAACAATTATATATTGAATCTAACAGTCAAAATGATCTGTACCTGTAATTCAGTCCCTGGAGACAGTGAACGCCCATCACTTCTGCCCTTCCAGGAATAGAAATAGAAACACTTCCAATCCCGAAGTAATAAAACATGACAGTGTTCTCTTGAAAACAAAGACTTATCATAAGTACTGAGCTGACAAAATAGATGGGGGGTGATATTATTTCTCAAATTCTTCTTCTATAGAATTTTCCCAATTTTTGTTTTAGTTTGAAAGAAACCCACAGCCAGAATTCTATATTTATTTTAAAAGCGTGAAGGAGGAAGAAAATGAAGGGAAAAAAGAAACAAAGAAGAAATACAACGAATGGAAAACAGTTACAAAGATGGCCAATATTAATCCAACTATGTCAGTAACCACTTTCTATGCGAGTGGTCTAACCACACCAATTAATAGACAGAGCCGGCAGTCAGTTGGGGTTTTTAAAAAACCCAACTATATGTTGCGCATAAGAAACCCAACTGAATATAACTGAGATTAGAAGTAAAGGGAGAGAGAAAGATATACTGTGCTAACACTAATCAAAAGAGAGCTGGAATAGCTATATGAATTTCAGACAAAACATACTTCAGAACAAGAAAGTTTATCAGGGGTAGAGAGGAGCACTACATATTGGTAGAGGGGTCAATTTGCCATTAAAAAGCATGAAGGTAACTGTTGATATTTTAAGCTGACTATTGGCGTCCAGTGTCTTGTGCATTCGGCTGCTGTAAAATTATTGCAGCCCTGAGAGCCCTGTAGCTTCGACCTCAAAAATCTGTGTCTGGGGTGCTGCTATGTCCTTTATATTTGTATGCACGTTATCTCAATTAATCTTCACATTAACCTTTTGATGTAGGTATTTTGATGCCCATTTTATAGATAACTCAAGTTACTTTGATCAGATAATGTTTCATTCATTATTTCATTCACCAGATATTTATCAAACACCTTCTAGGTCTCAGAATAATAAAACGTATATAACACAGGACCTCCCTTCAAGAAATCACAGTCAAGTATCCTACCAAATAGTTGCAAAACACCTCCTCTTTTGATCCTCTCAGCATTGCCAAAAGATAGGCAGGAGAGCTCTTAGTATTCCCATTTTCCAGATAAAGAAACAGAGGAAGAAAAGTTGTTCCTTGCCTGAGGTCTCATAGTCAGTAAGCCTAGAATCAGGACTTCGTGCCCATAAGTTCTGGAGACCTAATGTACAGCATGGTGATTGTAGTTAATAATTCTGTATTGTATATTTAAAATTGGCTACGAGAGTAGATCTTAAGTGTTCTCACCACACACACACACACACACACACACACACACACACACACACACGGTAACTATGTAAGGTAATGGATATGTTAATTGGCTTGATTGTGATAATCATTTCAAATGAATATACACAATTTGTACAATTGTACATATGTAACTTTTATTTATCAATTGTACCTCAATAAAGTTAGAAAAAAAGAAAGCCTTCATGCAGATCGCCTGTCTCCAAATCTAGTGTGCGCCTTCCGCTATTCTAACTATGGTATTTTATTGACAAGGACATGAAATTGACTTACCATGTTAAGTTCGCCAGGGGTCAGAATGATGAAGAGGGGAGATTTGCCTATCAGTGTAGCTGGATGAAGCCATGTGGGCCATTTATTGCAAACCCCTGCCTCTGACCAGGGCTGCATGGAAAGTGACAGTTCTCCAAATACCACCTCGGTATTAACACTTGACCTTTCCTTAGGCAGTGGTCAGAGTGTTTCTGCTTTGATTTTCCTTATCCCTGTATCAGTCTAGCAACACCAACAGACCAAAATATCAATGCAAAATAGCATCTTGACCTTATGCTGAGATGTCTCACTTCTGACAGTGAAGAGCAGTATTCAGTGTCTACAACAGTAAGCCAAGCTCCATCCAGCAATTTGGCACTGTGAGTGAAGAAGCACTAATACCTTACTGGTTTCTTGCTGATCTAAATCTCCAAATGCTAGGTGGTGTGGTAGCTATGTTGAGATTAACTATGAGGTTGGCCAGAAGCTCAGCACTCTACCCCACACCTCGGGACTTAGATCCATCCATGGAAGACTGTCCACCATGCCCAGGACAAGCCATGAAAGAGGTTCAGGTGTCACAGCAGGTGGCTGTTAAGTGACAGCCACAAGATGCTATGTTTTCCTCAAAAGTAAAGGCCTGAGCAATTTTTCAGACCTGAGATATTCCAATTTTTTTTATTCCTTCTATGGTCATAATTTTTTTCTTCAGATCTTTATGTATATTATTGGCAATGAGCAGCTCTTCCGAATGACTGTATCTTATATAAAGACCCAACACACAAACTAAGCAGGTGATCCAAAAGATCTCAATTAAGTTCTGGTTCTGGGTAAGACAGAGCAAGCACAGTCCACCCTGCCTCTCCTACAGAATGCAGCTGTGAAACCTGGCAGCATGCATGGAACAGCTATTTGAGGACTCTGAAAAGGAATATATAGCAGGCATATTCGAAAGAAGATCAAAATTTGAAATATCATACAACTGGTGATGAATTTACAAGTTTTTTCTTTCTGTATTCCCTGGCCTGAACTCAGTGCAGCTGGAAACCTGGAAGTGGGCGCCTGGACATGGACAGAGAGCTCTAGGAAAAGCCCTCTAGTTCTGGCAGGAGAAGTGAGAAAGGGAGTTTTTGGGAGTGATGAAGCTATTCTGTATTCTGATTGTGGTGGTAATTACATACATTTATACATGTCTTAAAATTTATAGAACTGTACACAAAAAAGTCACCCACACAAAACACAGTCAATGTTACTGTATGTTAATTTTTAAAATATATATATATATATATTTTTTTTTTTTATCTTTTTCGTGACCGGCACTCAGCCAGTGAGTGCACCGGCCAGTCCTATATAGGATCCGAACCCGCGGCGGGAGCATTGCCGCACTCCCAGCGCCGCACTCTCCCGAGTGCGCCACGGGCTCGGCCCTAAATATATTTTTTAAAAGAAAAAGATTACACTTCATGTGGTCATTTTCTTATTGTCCTTTGAGTCTTATTCATTCAAAATTTACAGGAAAGGCAAATATATTAGTGTTTGGTGAGGAGGGTTCTCCTTTCTTCATAGGAACAGGTTGGGTCTGTTTCCGGCTAGTGTGGCAGTGCTGACTGAGTAGAATTCAGTGCACTCACAGCTGTCTCTTGACCCCTCCCCCCACGTGGGCAGCCAGGCACATGGGCACCTTCCCCGTAGCAGAGGCCATGTGGCTCAGCAAGGACTCATGTTCCCAGCTTCTCACTGAAAAGGAAGATTTGAAAAGGGCAATGAATCTGCTCAGAAATTAATCTCCAGTCTTCCATTCACCTTCAATTCGATGGAAATGATCCAAGCTGGGAAGGGGGAGAGTGTTCCAGAAAAATCCCAAAATCTCAGCATCAGTCTGTTTTGCACATGTCTCAGGCAGAGTCCTAGAGGTGGAACTAACACTCAGCGGGACCCACATAATTTGGGGATCCCAGAGGGGTGGGCACCCGGACCTTGCTTGCCCCGCGTGGACCCCTGATGGTGACAAACCTCACTGGTGTCCCTGGAGCCACGGTGGATTGACAGTGGCAGAGTAGAGGCTGCGAGAAGCTCAGAGAGGGTGGATCCTGTGACCCAGAGAAGGGTCAGAACAAGAGAGGACAGGAGACCTACATGGGCCTGACAACCAAGGCCACCTCCCAGCACACAGGGACTGCGGTCCTCACAGCATGGTTATGCACAGTGGCAGGTGTGGTGGGAAAGGCGGCTCCCTGGATCATCAGATGAGCCAGGACTCAGTGATGAGCCAGAAGTGAGGTGGGAAGAGAACCAGCATGAGCAAGCGTGGGCCCCACCATCCCCAGCTGCGCGAGTCCCTGCAGTGTGTGTCAGCCCAGGAAGAGTTAGAGAGAAGGAAGCCCGGGAGAGGGTGTTCAAAAAGGAAAGTGGCGGGTTTACATAAACCTAAATAGAGAAATTACGAGATTTAACTCTTTACCTAAAAGCAACTAGATTACATTTCCCAATACTGAGGAAAACAGAGGCTTAAGAGTAGAGATTAAAGACAGTCAGAGAAAAGAAAATTATACTTTTGGGTACTTTTTAGTCTATAAATTTTATATCTGTAATATACCTTTTGAAACACTGTCGTAATTGAAGATAGGAAGGACTAGAGGTAGGCGTGTTCTCTGACCTGCTAATCTGTTCTGGCCTCTAGATGAGGCCCGGGGCTGTGCCAGCACCCTGCACACGCGACAGTCTTAGGATACATCCCAGGAGCGCAGAGAGGCTAATGCCGCAGAGGCTGCAGCTGATAAACGGGAGCGCCAGGGTTGGAAGGCATCTGACCAGCTGGTGCTCTCCCCTTCTCGGTTCCACACTGCCTCTCCCACGGAGGAGGAACGCCGGCAAGGGCAGCCCCGCCTCTCAGCTCTCAGGGCACCCCTACCCCAGGGCGGGGGAGGTGGGGAACTCAGAGAGACCGTCCTCCACGTTGGGCATGCGGCGTGAGAACAACCAGCACTGGCCCCGACACTGGACAGTTGTGAATTTCAGTTGACCCTAGAGAATAGTTTCAGACCAAGAACTCACTTGTACTCCAGGGAGTTTGTATTGTTATTTGAAGCGCTGTATGTTAACATCTTTAAAGACAGCAGCGTAAAGTAAGAAGGGATTCCTCTACCCCACTTTTTTCTCCGGGGGGTTGATGGAGTATAACCAATGAGTTGTAATGTGTTGGTCATCTCATTAATTTCTCTTTCTAAAAGGTTAAATTGTTCTGCTAGAAGAAGGAACACACTTGAGGAGATGGGTTCATGGGTGCCTAGTCTTTGTCAGTAAAAAAGGAATGAAGTCAGCTTAGGCTGCTGCAGAGCAGCTCCCATGCTGGGGAGAGCTGTGACCATCCGCTTTTGCAGAAAGGAAAATCTACACTGATTTTAGGAGGATTATGCTATAGCAAAGGAAGAAATGACCCAAATTAGAATCTCCAGCTGGCAGGAATCCTTTCTGTAGCTGGTAATCTATAGCTGGAGTCCTAAGGAGACTTCTGGGATTTGCCCAGATACAGGTGCTGGTATTGAGGAGAAGAGAGAACACTCTGTGCCAGGAAAAATCTGGGGCAGATAAAATAGACTAGAGAGAGTGAGGAGATAGTTTGTAACTGTAGCAAGCAAGGGAGAAAAATGGCTTAAATTCCTAACACAATAAAGCAAAAGAGTTTGACTCTCTATAAAATCAGAAGCTACAGTGCTTATAGCATATAGCATAGTTGCAGTATAGAAAATAACCTGCCCAAGTATAATAATTACTCACAGGTATTGGAACTAAGAGGAACTCATATACTGTTTATTCAGCATTATTATTAGCTAACATTTATATATGCTTACTATATGCAAAGCACTTGGGCGGGTGCTCACCACACATTGTCCTATTTAATTCTCCCAGCAACCCCGTCATTAGCTTAGGGATGAATTACTTTGTCTAAAGTCACTCTAGTAAATCAGAGCAGGGCTGGCATCTGAAGCAAGATTGCTCTAACATTAAAGCCCCTGTTCATCATGACGTACTACTGCCTCCTAGTAGTTTATATTTGGAATGATACTTACTACAATAAAGTGAGAAAACACAGTGTAGAGAAAGCACAGAAGTGGCAATCAGAAATCTGTCTCAGCTCTGATCCTCATTAGCACAGAATCTTTCTCTGTTTCAATATGTTCATCTGCAAAATGGGAATATTATGAGAGTGACTTGAGACAATATGCATGAAAGCATGGTTATGCACAGTGAAATACTCTATTATCTCATGCTAATGACTTTATTCAAAAACAATCATCTAGTGCCTGCTCTGGGCTGGAAACTGTGCTCAGTACTGGGGATACAACAGAGAGCAAAATGGGCATGATCTGAGCCCTCATGGAGCTTGGAGTCTGGTGGAGGGATTGATCAAGTCGCCACAAACATAAACATAAAAAGCAATATCAGGGAGCAAACCTAGTCCAGGAGGCCAGGGAAATGATCACTTCCCTGAGGAATTGGGGTTTGCTCTGCATTTGAAGAAAGAGGTCAGGGAGCACTTTGCCAGTGGGAGGAAGTGGGGAGCTGCATATAAGAGGCAGTGTACAGAGGGGGGTATGGCATGTCCATGTCATTGAAAGGAGGCCAGGGGAGTAGAGCACTAGGCTGGGATGAGTTTGACAGGCCAGGCCTTGCAGAGCCTCCTCAGCAATGATGGGAGCCCTGGTCCTTATCTAAGAGCAAAGGGGGGACTTCTGGTCAAGATGGCAGAATAGACAGTCCCCAGCATCACTCTCTCCCACAAATCAATCAATTTACAACTATAAAAAGGCAATGACAGCCAAGCTGGGGCCGCTAGAGCTCAGGAGAAGAGGAGAAGAGACCTACAGAGTACATGAAGGTGGGAGAAGCCACGATTAGAGAAAGAAAAAACTGCTCTGACCATTTCATGCCGTGGCCACTCTAAGGCTGGAGCTGCTGATCGCATGGAGCAGGAGCCGGTAAAAGCTGCAGCTGTGCCCTTCAGATGAAGTTGCATGGAGGTGGCAGGGGAGAAGAGGACCTTGGTGGCCACCAAGACAGCAAGACCACTAATAGAGTTCCTGTGGACCCCTATAGGAGTGAGAAGCCACAACAACTGAAAAAAGGAGCCACTCAGAGGTCAGTGAGTCATCACAAGGGACTGACACATGGCCCATCCCATGAGAAGTGTTTGCAGCATGGGCAGTGGGGGAGACAGGCCCACGGGGAACACTGGGGCACAGCAAGGACAGCTAACCAGCACCCCAGTCAGTGAAGGAACACTCAGAAGAGACTGGTCAGGAATATAGAATTGCATGGGGTGCAGTTTGATGAAAAGACTCAGGCCCACATCAGTCAGGTGCACTGAGTCTCTGGAGACCCAGAAGTACCTATAAGGTCAACCATTAAACCCTGAGCTGCACAAAAAGCTTTCCCTAGGGAATCAGCAGCAAAGCAGCAATTTAGCTCAATCACAGAGCTCAAGTACTGGTTCCCACAGGAAGTTCACCTGTTTTAGAAGTGAGCAAAGGACAAAAAATTAGTTCTGGCATAGGCAAACTGCCAGCACCTTGGGGCCCACCCAGAGACCTGAGGCATGGAGCTGGACACCGGACACCTCTCCCACAAGCAGGCACACTGCCAGCAACAAAGAGGATGCCAAAAACATCACCTCCATATGGGTGGCCCACCACAGCCATCACAATAACCACGGCTGCTGCAAAAGCAGCTAGACGCCACAACTACCATGCAGATGGTCCGCCAGCCACTGGAGTGCATTGACACAAGGAGAGTCACCAGCAGAGACCAAAGAAAAGAGGACGATGTCTCTCTCTGCAAAGCCCATTCCAGAATGACAGAAGAAGCAACTGCTGTACGATAATATTGGGGGACCTGAACACACTTCTCAGCATTGGACAGATCATCGAGGCAACAAATCAACAGAGTAACCATTACTCTTTCAGAAGGAGAGAAGAAATCTAGGGTTATCAGATGGCAGATGGGGAAGGGAGAGGGGGATGAGGAGAGATTGGACAAGGGGCATAAAGAATAAGTATGATTTGTAACAATATATGTGCTAGGAATATTGATTTGATCAACATATGTCAGTGTTGAACCCCAAAAATATGTATAATCAATTATGATTCAATTAAAATAAAAAAAATAATTAAATTTTTAAAAAAAGAGCAAAGGGGAAGCCTCGGAGAGGAGGGTGACCTGAGCAGACTGGCATTTGGAGAAGAGATGGGCAGGGAGACCCAGGAGGAGGCTATGGCAGTAGTCCACACTGGCGGGGTTGATGGGGGCCTGGACCAGCATGGTGGACGTGGAGACAAAGGGAAGTTGTGATGGATGGTCGGAGAGATGAGTGGGAGGTAAGGCGGGTAGGAGTGGTGATGTGTTGGAGTAGGTCATAAAGAAAAGGTAGCTTCCCAGGATGAGACTGAGTCTCTGGCTGGGGAACTTGGTGACTGGGGGCACCGGTCACTGAGACGGAAATGGTGGGAAGAGTGGAAGCCGTGGAGGTTCATGAGCTGGGCTTAGGCCGTGGAGTTTGAGGTGCTTTGAGACATGGAGTGAAGATGTTAAGTAGGCCAAGTAGAGCCGTGCTCTTAAGACCATTGACTAGCACGTTTTGTCTGACATTTACTTTTAAGGAGTGACTGAGCCCCAGCTGTGAGCCTTCATAGGCTGGGTCCAAAGAGAGTCTTCTTCATATAGACACAGTGTTTTCCCTTAGGGAACTGGGCTCACTGGTAAGATGAGATGAGCACATGGCACAATGGGAAAATGTAAGTCAGTGTATGATTAATTACCAAAG
Organism: Cynocephalus volans; assembly: GCF_027409185.1. Classification (NCBI taxonomy): domain Eukaryota; kingdom Metazoa; phylum Chordata; class Mammalia; order Dermoptera; family Cynocephalidae; genus Cynocephalus; species Cynocephalus volans. The sequence goes on along the minus strand of NC_084466.1, from coordinate 80,608,137 downwards.
ATCAGGGTCTGCTGGAAATGAGTAGAGAGGCCTCCTGGGAAAACTGAGGCTCAAATGACAGAAACCTGGCAGGCTGGGGACAAATGGCAGGGAAATCAGCAACACGAGCAGAACAAATGTTCTGCTGAGCCGGGGCACACGTGTTGCGGACTGACTGTGGATTGCAGCGAGTCTATCAGATGACATGGGTCACAGAGTCCAGTCACTTAATGCAGATGTGTATTTGAAGATGAGATACATATTCTTTGAGTTCTTGACCTTCTATTTTATTGGCTTCTTCTAATCTTATTCAAGGACACAGCAACCATGTCAAATGGCAAACACAAGTGCAAACAACATGAAAATTGAGTATATATATGCGTGTGTGTATATATATACATATATACATATTTTTTCCATGCAGGGCCTTAGTCAGTATGGTGCCTTACAGCCATCTTAGTAAAAATATTTAAAAATAGATGTGAAGACTAATGGAAAAGGAAAAATATGGTGTTTGTTTTGACTTCTTGGTAACCTTGGTATTGGGGGTAGACAGGGTGACCCTATAAGCTCATCTGAGCTTGCCAAGGGAGAGGATTGACAACTTTGCCTAGCCAAGGCAAGGATGTGCTTCTAAGAGAAGAATGAATAGGTGACTCTTTTTAAATTTTGGCTCACGTGAAAAAAAATGCCTTCCAATTTGAATAGAAAGTGTCCTTATAGGGAAGATTTCTTATCCCAGGGCTTTCAGCTTTGTGTTCCTGCCACTTCATGTCTTCCCTCCCCTCTTTCAGGTGATGGGACCAGCCCTGTCATTTTAGATCCCATCAGAAAGTACACACGGGAGCCTGGCAGGACGGAATCTCTCCTGAGGGCTGAGCTGAGGGAGGGGCTCACCTTCTGAACCCGGAGACTCACCATCTTCCTGTTCTATCTGCTTATTACTGTCCTGGAAAATCATCCACAGGCCATTGACATAGAGGAAATACTTGTCTTTAGCTTGTGACTGTCCACTGTTTGTCAGTAATAGGGAAACTTACTCATGCAAAACATGCAAAGTAGTTCAGGGACAGCCACTTTGGGGCCCATTTAAAATAAGTTGACCTATATTATATCTAACTAAAACTGGAGTGGGGTTACATTTTGAAAAATGCTTTTAAGCTAATGAATGCTTTTATATCGCACCCAGAAAAATTCCAAAAGTAAAGGAGAAAAGTAAAATCTGTGGGTATTTATAAAACACCCTCCTTGTGTGACTATATTTGGTGAAAGGTAGATAATAAGGGAAAACACACAGACAAAAGAATAATCTTCTCTTCCACTAAAAAGGATGTTTTTATATCAAAATTACAATGAGTTCAATTTAATTATCCAAGCCCAGGAAAAATCCTGTGTGCACTGGACTTCTGATATTGTCTGAACTTTCTGATATAATCGTCATGATTTAAACCCCCACTCTGGTAAAAAAAAAAAAAAAAAAAAAAAAAATACCAGGTATTGTAACCCAGGGTCCAACGCATCATATTCTGTCCCAAAGACAACATCTGTGGATGCAGAACTTTACTTGTGTTCATGCTCTGGATGCTGTTTCAGCTCATAGAGAGGGAACCCACCAGGCCATGAGAAGAGCTCAGTGCAAACCGTGTGTCCCTTAACAAAGTCTGGGTCCCTCAAGAGCAAAAGGATTAAAATATAGGCCTCCACAGCTTGTGATTGCCAAGGACTGTGTTCTGTGCAGTGTGTTCCTCTTATCTGCAGTCCTGACAGCAGCGTGTCCTGACAGCAGCATGGGGACATGAGCCTTGTCTGCTCAGCTGCTGACACCTCTCCAGGGCACACACTGCAGCCATCCAGTGCCATGAGACACAGCCTCACCTGGCAGCCTGGAAACCATTCCAACATGCTGCCCAGGCTTGGACCCAGCCAGCAATGCTCCTAGCCTGTTTTAATGTAAACTGCTCACCTTTAACAGTTAGTTCTAGCTGAAAACAAACCACAGCTCCTATTCAAGTAGTGCTGGTGGCCTAAAACTATGTAGCTGTAGTTTAAAAAATATGATTGGGGGACTGCCATATCAGTTTGTAATACTAGTGTGGGGACTCAGTGTTAATTCCAGTCCCAGCTAGATTCATCATTTATTACATTCTTCTTGAGGGTCTGTGGTGGTCCAGACACTGCTGGGCTCCAGGGTCGAGCAGGGAGCAGGATTAACACAGGCTTCCAGGCCACAGTTGGTCAGAATAAGGTAAAGTCTCAAGAGCATTATAAGTCAGGCTGAAAATGTGCCAGTGTTTGTGGGAAATGCCTGGAAATGCTACCAAAATACTAGCTCAACACATATTCTTTTATGGTCCCACCAGAACATGCTGTCTGCTTTCATTTAGCCCCAGAGTACCTCTCTGGCCCGTCCCTGCTCTCTGAGGAGTGATGCTCAGAGTAGCCCCAGGTGCTGCATGCTGCATGCCCACAGATCCCTGTGACGTCCTTGTGGCCCAAATGCCCAGGCAGAGAGGGGGTCAGAAAGTAAAGATGGCAAGGACAACAAAGAAGGTTCTGGTTGCTTCCTCCTGCCAACCTTTTCTTGTCTTCCTCTACCCTCCAGAAAGGGGGAGAAAGGAGGGGAGTCCCTTTAGCCCCCCATCCATCCTGTCCACCCTTAGCAGTGAAGTCTTTAATGCAGGCTGCCTGTTGCCTGCCATAGCTGGAGCCCTCTCTTCACTGGTGACTGCTTGTCCTTTTACTTGGATCTAGGGACAAATGAACTGCAGGATAGATTGATGATGTGTGTTGAGTCAATCAGTGACAGAACCACCAGCACGCAGAATACCGTGTCTTCCTGATGCGAACCAAAGTGAGACATTTTCTTGTTTAACTGAGTAGAGAGAATCTCACCCAGTGGAAGAAAGGATGATTATTTCAGCTTTCTGATCCGACTTTTCCAGCACTATCCCACACTGGGCAAGGCCAGCTCTGTTTCTCTGACTGTAACAGGGAACCCCATTTCAGTACATGGAGCACATTTCATAAGCCTAAAACAGGCACCCTCAGTAGATGTGAGAGGGATAAAGGAATTACCTACTCAGAATGCTTTGAATAAATGAATAAATTGAATTAAAAGTCATTTTGAATAATGCATGGATAGGATGAACAAACGAAAGAACATGTCAAAATGTAGGACCCTCACAAGGTAAAATCTTTCCTTTGGTTAAGGAAGAAAATTATCCTGATACTTGTTAAAACAGTAGGGAAGATTTTATTAAGGACTATTGTGATAAGCATCAAAACTTTTGCAACTGGGGAGAGAGATTGGGCTCCACTCTGAATACAGCAAAGACAGTTGGGGAGTGGAGAGGTCAGTAGATGGGATACTCCTATAGGCAGCATCAAAGGTAGAGGGATTCTTGCTGAAGTAACTAGACAGGATCCCTGCTGAAGGCAGGCCAGGGAGATCAGAGATCAGAGGATGAGGAATTTGATCAGATGTGGAGGGTACTTGGATGTCAAAGGTGGGGGGGTTCTCACTAACCTAACTTAGTAGGATTCTTGGTGCAGATGGACTGGGCAGGTCTAAGGCAGCCCCAAGGGTGAGGCCTAGTCAAAAAGAGGGCTCTGAGGAGCCTAACTAAAGCTTGGTCAAGGAGAGAGTCTTTGTCACTTTATATTTGTCAACAAATTTTAATGAGTTTATTTTCTTCTGTGGTTATTCATATATGTACATTATGCTTGAGCAATGAGTCTAACTGCCCAATTTCTCCCCTGAAAGAGAGTAACCCCAATAAGCCTGCATCCAAACTGCAGAGATTTTAGAAATGGGAGTGCATGACAGCTCCTCCTGCCTGGTTTGCGAAGATCAGAACTGTGTTGAGAGGAGACTCTAGGTCTCTGATAGGGCTTCTCTCTCCGCCAAGGGAAGGGGTTTAGGGACAACTCTTCATGCTAATCAGTCTCACCATTTTTGTCTTGGTAGATCTTCCACTCCAAGTGTTGAAAGGTTTAAAGGTCTAGAATCTCAAAGTGTTCATTTATTTATTCCACAAATATTTGTTGAGTGTCCCCCATGTGCTAGGCAGGATGCTAGGCACAGGGCGAGCAGTTGTGGGGGCAGGGTAACAGCTCCTGCCCTCGAGCAGTTTATCTGTAACTTTACAGAGAGGTGTAAGCGTGCTCCAGTGGGGACGCACCCTGTGCGGGAAGCTCACAGAAGGCAGAGCTGATCTCGCATAGGACGGGAAGGAGGCTGTTGTTTGTAAGGACATAGCAACCGAGAGCTGAGAGCTGAAGGATCTGCTTAGTAGATGCAGAGGGACAGGGGTGGGTATTCCAAGCAGAGGGAGCTTCAGCACGAAGCCCCAAGCCCCGGGATGGGAGAAAGCCTGGTAAGATCATAAGCACGAGGGAAGAAGAGGCTTCCAGGCTACAGAGGGGAGCACAGGGGGGACAGAAGAGTACCACAGACTAATGAGTTTTGGTTTTTATTTTACCCTAAGCACAACAGAAAGCAATATAAGCAGGCTAAGCTTCTGGGGAGTGCGTAACAATCAGTGCTGTGTGTCCACAACTATCACTCTTGTGCAGAATGACCAGCAGAGTGAGGGGGCAGAGTGAACTCCAGGAGACCTGCCAGTGGCTGTGGAGTAATGAGACAGGACTGAGGTACCCCAGCCAGAAGTGGGACCTGGGGGGGGAAGCAGGGAAAGTTAGGAGATACAAGGGCAGTAAAAGCCAGCAGGACTAGGTAAGGGATTGGCTACAGGGGTGGGGTTGTGGGAGATGTTTAGGAAAGGTCTAGGGAGCATTTGTCTTCAGTTGGCTTTACTGGGTAGATGGTGAAGCCACTTCCTGAGACTGATAGACACCTTCCACAATCTAATGACTGAAGTCCTATGAGTGGCAGTCAAAAATTTTGACTCATTTTAGTCATATTTACAGATATTAATGCAAAAACTAGAAACTCCATTAGCATGTCACAACTGAAAATACAGCACATATACATGATGGTGTCACACTTCACTCTGGACATGTGTTTAACAGAGTACAGAACTTTGTACTGCTGTAAACACATTTCACTGCCCTGTGAGATTACAGAGCTGTGGCTCTGAGGACCCAGTAGGACCCCTACCCCGCAGCCCAAGATGGATTGTCCCCCAACCGCACCAGCCTATGTGGAATTCATCCAGGTGGTTGGGAGGTGATAACTCATTCCAGGTCAGCTTGACTCAGCCCCAGTGGATTTCCCTTAGTTGACAGTCAGTTTAGCACCATGCAGGCTACTGTAAAATTGCTAATATCACCAATGGCAAAGTTAAGGTGGAGTCAGGGAGGCTGGCTTTGGTCTTTTCTAATTAGTTTTTATAGTTTACCTGATTAAATTTGCAGGTAAAATGAGGCACCATTTGACAAAATGTAATAGATCAAGCTTTCTAAACATAGGAATCCAGCAAAATAGCATGTAGTTGCCTTCCTTTGTAATCTACCTACACAGAAAGGTTACTGAGACTAAACTTTGTTCCCTAGGGACTCAAGTCTGGCCCCTGTCTACACACAGAGAGCTTGGATTCAATTCTTATGTTATGTTGGCTTTCTAGTTATCAAAATAGCTAAAATTTAACATTGTTTATAATCATCAAAGTTAAGTTTTACTTTCTTTCTGGGGATCATTTTATTTTAAAACTGAAAAATAATTAAGCCACCTTTGCAGGTGTTGTAAACTGAGCTAAAAATTAGGGAAATGCCTTCAAGGTACATGGTCTGTGACTGACTTATATTGGATTATCACCTCTCAGTAGAATTTGAGTTTGGCTCCATTGCTACGTGATTTTTGATGGACACTTCAACTTTTGTATCCATTTGAACTAAAAAAGACATATTCATACCTTATGTCTCATTGTATGTAGCTTGCCCTGGGCTATTGTCTTTCCCCTAGCAGTATTTCCTAATGGAAAGGCCATTATAAAAGGCCACCTGCATCCATCCACCCCCTTCCTTTTCTCATAGCAATGATAATCTGTAAATTAAGCTAATTAACATTTCATAGACACAGTTGATACATAATGTTACATACTTAATACCTTTGTTCTCATTGAAGATGATCTGGATTGTTTTAATCACAGTTTTACTGACAAAGAGGAAAAACCAAAGATATATTTCTAACAGAGAAATGACTGAAAGGAAGTAAGAGTAAGGATTCATGAGGCCCAAATTACTTGTAGGATCAGGGGCATATGCAAGACTTACGGGTAGCTTATGAGTCAAATCAATTGATGTGTTAGAGATGAGTGGACGAGTGAATTTGTAACATTTATTTGTGTTAAGCCTGAAAAGATGTCTTGGGGTCCTTGCTGAGCTGAAATAGGTGTTGGCTTAGGAACACAGCCTTTGCAAATAGTTTGCAAATAGTATTATTTTTGAGAACTGCCTGAAGAGCTGTTTTGTTACCAGACAGCAGTTCCAGGTTCTTGGTCAAACAGTGAAGGAGACCCTTTCATGGATCGAGTGAAGTCCACAACACAGTGAGCGCCCTCTCAGTGAAAAAAGGAAGAGGGATAGATAGGTGGAACATTCTAACATAGGGCTTTATTACAAAGTGAAAGTATGCACAGAAGGGTGCATGGGTGTCCCCACATGTTAGGTGTGCCCCTGAACTCTTAGAGGGAGGGTTTATGTGCTGTTCTGGGATGGGAGTGTTACTCTATCCCAACTAAGAGGAGGGATATTCAGCTGTGGGGGAGAGTCTCAGGTAATTAAGGCCTAACAGGTGATGCAAGGTTGCATCAGCTTCTTGTCAGGTGTCCTTGAGCTTCTGAAGTTTTGGTCATGTGCACTGAAGTTACTCTTCCCTTAACTTTGTCCTTTCTGGTCTGGCCACATGGGTAGAAGGTCACATAGTGGTTGTTTGTACTTTTGTTCCTTTCAGTGCACAGGCACTGCAATTTTTGTAAGCTGCAAAGTTCCAGGTGTAGCAAGCTGATTGGTAGGGTGATTAAGCTGTCATCAGCTCATTATGGGTTCACTAACTGCAAAACAAGGAGGTGGCTAGTGCCAATCCAGTCCTAATATTTCTGAGCAGCCTCCCTGGAAGCATCTCTATTCTGTCCTGCCTCAGTTTGTATTTACAATTGGCTTCAGGCTCAGTGGAACCCCTAAAGCTGGAGTGGGTGTTCACATTTAGGTGGTCCTGCCTTCACTGGCCCCTTGCTTTGGTAATGGTGTGATGGGAATTCTCCTGTAGTACAGTGTGTAGTGCCCAGAAGGAGTAGTAAGTCAGATAGGTCTAATTCCTTACTTCATGTGGCTTCAGGGGCAGTATTGTCCTTGAGAGGTTTAGGGAATCTTCTTAACTTTCTCATACTCCTGGTCTTTGTTTAGTTTTTAAAATGTATTTTTTTTTTCTATTTTTTTATTGTAGTAAAATACAAATATAGTAAATAAATAGAATTTTTAAAAATGTAAAACAAAATTTACCATTTTAATAATTTTTAGTGTACAGTTCAAGGCAGAAGTACATTCACATTGTTATGCAACCTTCATCACCAGTTTCCAGAACTCTTTTATCATCCCAGACTGAACCTCCACACCCATTAAGCACTAACTCTCCATACCCTGCCCCTGCCCCTGCCCCTGCCCCAGCCTCTGGCAACGACCATTCTACTTTCTGTCTCTATGCATTTGACTACTCTAGGTACCTCATATAAGTGGAGTTGTACAATATCTGTCCCTTTGTGACTGGCTTATTTCACTTAGCATGATGTCCTAAAGGTTCGCCTGTGCTGCAGCCTGTGCACTCTTGGTCTCTGAGATCTGTGCAGTGCTGGAAAAATAGACAGAGCTGAATTCTCACCTCCACAAGGACATCCAGCTGAGATGAGAGTCCTCCCATTCTCTCCCTGGACAGCTCTGGCTCTGGAGAAATTAAGGAGTGAATTTTCTTACAGTCAGTTATATTAGGAATTCTTTATATACAGTAAGATTCACCCATTTTGGTGTAAATTTATATGAGTTTTGAGGCAGTGATTTTTTTTACGGTTTTATAGCCATTTTTTATTCAAAATATTTTAACATTTACATATTTGTGGGGTACAGTGTATTGTTTCAATACATGCATATACTGCACAGTGATTCACTTAGGGTAGATAGCATCGTTTTGTACCCATTAGTCCTCCACTTTTCCTCCTCCCCACAGCCCTCTGTAACCATTATTCTACTCATTTCTATGAGAATCACTTTTTTCTTTTTTTTTAGATTCCACATATGAGTGATATCATGTGGTATTTATCTTTCTGTGCTTGACTTGCTTAATGTGATGGTTTCTGGTTCCATCCATATTGCTGCAAAATGCTAGGATATCATTTGTTTTTGGTTTTTGGTTTTTTTAATAGCCGAGTAGTATTCCATTGTGTATATATGCCACCATTTTTAAAAAAATTTATTATTATAATTATTATTTTAAATTTTATTTTGTCGATATACATTGTGGTTGATTATTGTTGCCCCTTACCAAAACCTCCCTCCCTCCTCCCTCTCCTTCCTCCCCCCCAACAATGTCCTTTCTGTTTGCTTGTCGTATCAACTTCAAGTAATTGTAGTTGTTATATCTTCTTCCCCCCTCCGTTTTTGTGTGTGTGTGTGTGTGTGTATGTGTGTGTGTGTGTGAATTTCTATATTAATTTTTAGCTCCCACCAATAAGTGAGAACATGTGGTATTTCTCTTTCTCTGCCTGACTTGTTTCACTTAATATAATTCTCTCAAGGTCCATCCATGTTGTTGCAAATGGCAGTATTTCATTCGTTTTTATAGCTGAGTAGTATTCCACTGTGTAGATGTACCACATTTTCCGTATCCACTCATCCGATGATGGACATTTGGGCTGGTTCCAACTCTTGGCTATTGTAAAGAGTGCTGCGATGAACATTGGGGAACAGGTATACCTTCGACTTGATGATTTCCATTCCTCTGGGTATATTCCCAGCAGTGGGATAGCTGGATCGTATGGTAGATCTATCTGCAATTGTTTGAGGAACCTCCATACCATTTTCCATAGAGGCTGCACCATTTTGCAGTCCCACCAACAACGTATGAGAGTTCCTTTTTGTCCACAACCTTGCCAGCATTTATCGTTCAGAGTCTTTTGGATTTTAGCCATCCTAACTGGGGTGACATGGTATCTCAGTGTGGTTTTGATTTGCATTTCCCGGTTGCTGAGTGATGTTGAGCATTTTTTCATATGTCTGTTGGCCATTTGGATATCTTCCTTAGAGAAATGCCTACTTAGCTCTTTTGCCCATTTTTTAATTGGGTTGCTTGTTTTTTTCTTGTAAAGTTGTTTGAGTTCCTTATGTATTCTGTATATTAATACTTTGTCAGGTGTATATTTTGAAAATATTATCACCCACTCTGTTGGTTGTCTTTTAACTCTGTTAATTGTTTCTTTTGCTGTGCAGAAGCTTTTTAGTTTGATATAATCCCATTTGTTTATTTTTCCTTTGGTTGCCCGTGCTTTTGGGGTCGTATTCATGAAGTCTGCGTCCAGTCCTATTTCCTGAAGTGTTTCTCCTATGTTTTCTTGTTTTATTGTTTCAGGGTGTATATTTAAATCCTTAATCCATTTTGAGTTGATTTTAGTATACGGTGAGAGGTATGGATCTAGTTTCATTCTCCTGCATATGGATATCCAGTTATCCCAGCACCATTTGCTGAAGAGGCAGTCCTTTCCCCAGTGAATAGACTTGGTGCCTTTGTCAAAGATCAGATGGCAGCAAGTGTGTGGTTTGATTTCTGGATTCTCTATTCTATTCCATTGATCGGCGTGTCTGTTTTTAGGCCAGTACCATACTGTTTTGGTTATTATAGCTTTGTAATATAGCTTAAAGTCAAGTAGTGTTATGCCTCCAGCTTTATTTTTTTTGCTCAGCATTGCTTTGGCTATGCGTGGTCTTTTATTATTCCATATAAATGTCTGGATAGTTCTTTCCATTTCTGAGAAAAATGACTTTGGAATTTTGATGGGGATTGCATTAAATTTGTATATCACTTTGGGTAGTATGGACATTTTCACTATGTTGATTCTTCCAATCCAAGAGCATGGGATATCTTTCCATCTTCTTGTATCCTCTCTGATTTCTCTCAGCAGTGGTTTGTAGTTCTCATTATAGAGATTTTTCACCTCCTTGGTTAACTCAATTCCTAAGTATTTTATTTTTTTGGTGGCTGTTGTAAATGGGCAGGCTTTCTTGATTTCTCCTTCTGCATGTTCACTATTGGAGAAAAGGAATGCTACTGATTTTTGTGTGTTGATTTTGTATCCTGCTACTGTGCTGAAATCATTGATCAATTCCAACAGTTTTTTTGTAGAGGTTTTAGGCTGTTTGATATATAGGATCATGTCATCTGCAAAGAGGGACAGTTTGACTTCATCTTTTCCAATCTGGATGCCCTTTATTTCCTTCTCTTCTCTGATTGCTCTGGCTAGTACTTCCAACACTATGTTGAATAGGAGTGGTGAGAGTGGGCATCCTTGTCTAGTTCCTGTTCTTAAAGGAAAAGCTTTCAGCTTTTCCCCATTCAGGATGATATTGGCAGTGGGTTTGTCATATATGGCTTTAATTATGTTGAGATATTTTCCCTCTATACCTAACTTATGGAGGGTCTTTGTCATGAATGAGTGCTGAACTTTATTAAATGCTTTTTCAGCATCTATAGAGATGATCATATGGTCCTTGTGTTTGAGTTTATTAATATGGTGTATCACATTTATTGATTTGCGTATGTTGAACCAACCTTGCATCCCTGGGATGAATCCCACTTGATCGTGGTGAATAATTTTACGTATGTGTTGCTGCATTCTGTTTGCTAGTATTTTAGTGACGATTTTTGCATCTATATTCATCAAGGATATCGGCCTGTAGTTTTCTTTTTTGGTTATATCTTTACCTGGTTTTGGTATCAGGATGATGTTTTCTTCATAGAATGAGTTTGGGAGATTTGCGTCTGTTTCAATCTTTTGAAATAGTTTGTAAAGAATCGGTGTCAATTCCTCTTTGAATGTTTGGTAAAATTCTGCTGTGAATCCATCTGGTCCTGGGCTTTTCTTTGTTGGGAGCTTTCTGATAACAGCTTCAATCTCCTTTATTGTTATTGGTCTGTTCAGATTTTCTATGTCTTCATGGTTCAGTTTTGGGAGCTTGTGTGGGTCCAGAAATTTATCCATTTCGTCCAAATTTTCAAATTTGTTGGCGTATAGTTGTTTATAGTAGTCTCGAATGATTCCTTGTATTTCAGATGAATCAGTTATAATATCGCCTTTTTCATTTCTAATTTTTGTTATTTGAATCTTCTCTCTTCTTTTCTTTGTTAGCCATGCTAATGGTTTGTCAATTTTATTTATCTTTTCAAAAAACCAACTTTTTGATTCATTGATCTTTTGTGTTGTTTTTTGGGTTTCAATTTCATTAAGTTCTGCTCTGTTCTTAATTTCTTTCCGTCTGCTAGCTTTCGGTTTGGATTGTTCTTGTTTTAGTAGTTCTTTAAGGTGAAGTGTTAGGTTGTTCACTTGCCATCTTTCCATTCTTCTGAGGTGAGCATTTAATGCAATAAATTTCCCCCGTAATACTGCTTTTGCAGTATCCCACAGGTTTTGGTATGATGTATCATTATTTTCATTAGTTTTGATAATTTTTTTTATTTCCTGCTTGATTTCTTCTTGGACCCATATGTCATTAAGTAGAATGCTGTTTAATTTCCATGTGTTTGTATAGTTTCCAGAGTTTCATTTGTTATTAAATTCTAGTTTTAATCCATTGTGGTCTGAGAAAATACATGGGATAATTCCAATTTTTTTGAATTTATTGAGACTTGATTTGTGACCTAATATGTGATCTGTCCTGGAGAATGATCCATGTGCTGATGAGAAGAATGAATATTCTGAGGTTGTTCGATGGAATGTTCTGTAGATATCTGCCAATTCCAATTGGTCTAGAGTCTTGTTTAGATCTTGTGTTTCTCTACTGATTCTTTGCCTAGATGATCTGTCTAATATTGACAGTGGGGTGTTCAGGTCCCCTGCTATTATGGTATTAGTGTCTATTTCCTTCTTTAGGTCTAATAGAGTTTGTTTTATAAATCTGGCTGCTCCAACATTGGGTGCGTACATATTTATGATTGTTATGTCTTCTTGATGCATCAGTCCTTTTATCATTAAGTAGTGTCCCTCATTGTCTCTTTTTATGGTTTTTAGTTTAAAGTCTATTTTGTCAGATATAAGAATAGCTACTCCAGCTCGTTTTTCTTTTCTGTTTGCATGGTAAATCTTTTTCCATCCTTTCACTCTTAGTCTATGTGAATCTTTATGGGTGAGGTGGGTCTCTTGTAGGCAGCATATAGTTGGGTCCTCCTTTTTGATCCAATCAGCCAGTCTGTGTCTTTTGATTGGGGAATTTAAGCCTTTTCCATTAAGAGTTGTTATTGAAAGGTGTTGATTTATTCCTAGCATTTTATTGGTTGTTTGGTTGTCTTAGGTATCTTTTGTTCCTTGCTTTCTGATTTACTGTTTGGTTTCTGTGTTTGTTGGTTCCTTAGGTTGTAGATAGCATTTTCATTTGTTTGTTTTCTCTTCATGAATGCCATTTTTATTATACCAGTGGGTTTTGATTTTTCTTTGGTTTTTATGGCAATGGTAGTTATTTTTCAGGAACCAAACCCAGTACTCCCTTGAGGATTTCTTGTAAGGGTGGTCGTGTGGTAGTGAACTCTCACAGTTTTTGTTTGTCTGAGAAATTTACTATTTGCCCTTCATTTCGGAAGGATAGCCTTGCAGGGTTGAGTATTCTTGGCTGGCAATCTTTGTCTTTTAGTATTTTGAAAATATCATCCCATTCCTTTCTAGCTTTTAGGGTTTGTGATGAAAAGTCTGATGTTAGCCTGATTGGGTTTCCCTTATAGGTGATTTGATGCTTCTCTCTTGCAGCTTTTAAGACTCTCTCTTTGTCTCTGAGTTTTGCCAATTTGACTATAACATGTCTTGGAGAAGGCCTTTTTGGGTTGAATACATTTGGAGATCATTGAACTTCCTGGATCTGAAGATCTGTGATTTTTCCTATACCTGGGAATTTTTCTGCCACTATTTTTTTGAATATGTTTTCAATGCCATCTCTGTTTTCCTCCCCTTCTGGAATACCCATGACTCGGATATTTGAGCACTTAAGGTTGTCTGATATTCTCTCAGATTTTCTTCAATGTCTTTGACTCTTTTTTCTTTTTTTTTGTCTGCTTGTGTTATTTCAAACAGCCCATCTTCATGTTTGGAGGTTCTCTCTTCAACTTCGACAAGCCTGCTGGTTAAACTCTCCATTGTGTTTTTTATTTCGCTGAATAACTTCTTCAGTTCGGCAGGTTCTGCTACATTTTTTTTCAGGACGTTGATTTCCTTGTACATTTCCTCTTTCAGGTCCTGTATACTTTTCCTCATTTCATCATGATGTCTAGTTGAGTTTTCTTGTATCTCATTCTGTTTCCTTAGAATTATCACTCGAAATTCCTTGTCAGTCATTTCAAGGGCTTCTTGTTCTATAGGATCTAGAGTTTGAGATTTATTAACTTTTGGTGGTGTACTTTCTTGATTTTTTGTATTTCTGGTATCCTTTTTTTGATGTTTAGTCATTGTGGCAGGGGGTTTCGCAGTCCACCGGTTTGAGACTATTGACTAACTAAGATGTTGCTGTGGTTGCCAATTTGGTATGGCTACCTCCCTGACTGCTCAGTTGGCCTCTAGTGCCTTGTGTGTGTGGTTGCCTTGGGTCTTGGGCCTCTCCGGGGAGCCACCTCTCTGGTCAGCTTGGACTCTGCTGGGCTGCTGGATCATGGGGCGGTACTGCAGGGTTTGTGGTCTCTGCTGAGCTTCCACTTCCCGTGCAGGACTTCTCCCTGTTCCATGCACTCTTGGCCCGGGCTGCTGGATCACACAGTGGTGGCCCCACAGGGTGTGTGGTCTCTGCCGAGTCTCCGCCTCCCCACCCGGACGTCTCCCCACTCTGTGCGCAGTAGGCTGGGCTGCTGGATCTCGCAGTGGCGGCCCCGCAGGGTGTGTGTTTTCCGCTGAGTCTCCACCTCCCCAGCTGGGCGTCTCCCCGCTCTGTGCACACTGGGTTGGGCTGGGACGTGCCCTCTGCAACCCTTGTCCATCAGCCGGGCCCTCAAGACCCCACTCAGCACTGCCTCATCCCAGAAGTCCACCAGGCTTCTGCTAGGCACAGACAACCTTTCGCTCTGGGTGCCTTTGTAGCACTGTGTAGATCTTTCTCGGGACTTATCACCTTCCTCCTGGTATGGCGGTTATTTGTGTACTTGTCTTATCTCCCATACCAGAGCGTAAGCTCCTCAGGGGAGGAGCCCGCAGCACATGGTTCACCTTTGAAACCCCCCGGCGCGGACCAACTCCAGTGCCCGCCCGCAGTCATCTCTCTGGCAGGTTCAAGCGAACTTGGGAACTCTCCAACCACACTATTCCTAACCAGAAATTGGTTAGGCGTTTTTCCAAACTGGTGGCTGCAGAGATGGTATCTGCCTCCCAGTAACAGGAAGTTTACCGGGGGCCGGAGCCCAGGGTGCGGTGGAGTGACAGTCATCCCAGCCCGTACTTCCTTGCCCTCCCGATGCTGTCTGGGGATGCCCCATGCCACCAGCCCCACCAGAGAACTGCGGAGGGAGTGGGAGGGGAGGCCAGCCCGCAGGCCCCAGGAAGCCCCGCGCCAGGGCAAGCAAGTGGGAAGGCTCAGTGAGGAGCCAAGCTGGGTGAGGAAGATAGGCCTGGCTGAGCCGGGCCGGAGCCGCCACCACCTGAGAAAATGGAGGCAACCCCAGGGCCGGTGAGTGGCCTGGTGGGGCAGGTGGAAGCCGGGCGGGCGTCCACCTCCCAAGCAGGGCTGGGCTGGGGGTGACTCACAGGGCTGGGCCAGGCCACGCGGGCAGCTCCCTCTCTGCCTCCCTGTCGTCGCCGTCCCCGTCCTCAGCCGCCGCTGCCTTGGGCTGCTCGCTCGGTCCCGCGGCGCAGCTCAGGCGCTCCCAGGAATCTTCTTTTATGCCAGCCTGAAACCTCAAATCCTGAATAGGGCAGCTGGCCGCCTTCAGCGCGGCCCTGGCCTCCGGGATCCTGGCAGTGTCGACTGCGGCCCTGGCGCCGTGTTCCCTGTTTAGAGACTCGCTTTTGCAGCTAAGAAACAGTTCTTTTCCTGCTCCACACTTTAAAGCTGTTGCCTGTAAACGAGGCAGCCTCTCCTGCCAAGGGCAAATTGGCAGTCAGCCCCCACGACTGGCCATCAGCAGCGGTCCTCCCTTAAGAGACGGCAAGAAGAGGGTCCACAAGTTTCCCGGCTGCCTAAGGCCCAGTGGCTGCCTTTTCCACCTCAGCTACTCAGCGCCAACTGCCACAGCCACCGCCATCTTGCCACCATTTTTTTAAATTGATTCATCTGTTGTTGGACATTTAGGTTGAGTCTATGTCTCAGCTATTGCGAATAGTGCTGCATTGAACATGGGAGTGCAGGTGACTTTTTTTTTTTCCAATGCTTATATTATTTTTTATTTTATTTTATTTTTAAAATTTATTTTATTTATTGAATCAAAATTGATTATACATATTTTGGAGGTTCAACATTAGATATGTTGATCAAATCAATATTACTAGCATATGTATTGTTACAAATCATAATTATTCTTTATGCACCTTGTCCAGTCTCTCCCCCCCCAATTACCCTAGATTTCTTCTCTCCTTCTGAAAGAATAATGGTTACTCTGTTAATTTGTTGCCTAGATGATCTGTCCAATGATGAGAGGTGTGATCAGGTCCCCCAGTATTATCAGAGCAGATACTTCTTCTGTCACTGTGAAATGGGTTTTGTGGACAGAGACATCCTCTTCTTTCTTGATCTCTGCTGGTGACTCTCCTTGTGTCAGTGCACTCCAGTGGTTGGCGGACCATCTGTGTGGTGGTTGTGGCATCTAGCAGCTTTTGTGGCAGCCATGGTTATTATGGCGGCTGTGGTGGTCCACCCACACAGAGATGGTGTTTCTGGCATGCTCCTTGGCACTGGCGTGTTGTGCCTGGTTGTGGGAGGGGTGTCCAGTCCCCTTCTCCATGTCTCGGGTCCCCAGTTGGGCCCTGAGGCACTGGTGTGGTGGCCTGGTTGTGCGAGGGGGAACCAGTCCCCAGGTCCGTGACTTGGGTCCCTGGGTGGGCCCTGAGGCACTGGTGTGGTGGCCTGGTTGTGGGAGGGGAGTCTGTTCCCTTTCTTCATGCCTCGGGTCCCCAGGTGGACCCCGAGGCATTGGCTCGATGTGCCTGGGTGGAGGAGGGGGATCGGGTTCCCTTCTCCATGCCTCGAGTCCCCGGGGCAGGGCCCCGAGGCGAGGCAGTGAAGTTTTTAAATGCTGCTACCTTGACAACGAGTAAAACTGGTAAGTGGATATATGCAGTCAAATTCATAGAGACAGAAGGTAGAACAGTGGTTACCAGGGGCAATGGGAAGAGAAAGTATGTCATTTTTGTTTAATTGGTACAGTTTTGGTTTGGGATGTTTGAAAAAGTTCTGGAGATGGATTGTGGTGATGGTTACACAGTAATATGAATGTAAAAATGCCACTAACTGTATACTTAAAATGATTACAGTGGTAAATTTATGTTATATGTATGTAACTGCAATAAAAAAATTTTTTTAAACTGATAAGTGGATTCTATGCAATGATATCCAATACTTGGGAATCCAGAATTGTCTTAAACACAAGAAGAAAAGAAATCTATTCCTTTTCACAGCCCAAACTATAGGGATGCGTATGTGAGACAGAGTCACGGTGTCCCCACTGCAGCACAAATGGAGGGAATCTACCTCAACCCTGCACCCTTCCTGCTGGAGCCAGCAGTAAGCTTATTATTTTAGTAAGTTGCCGTTCCTACTGATTCTTAGGGCTCCCAGAACACTGCATGGCAGACTCCAACCTGGAAAATAGCACAGTGAGTCCAAAGACCACATGCCGTTTGTTTTTTCTTTTCTGACAGTAATCCCTGGTGTGACCTTGAGCAAATCTTCTTGTTGGCCCATTTCCTGGCTCCCAAGTGGAACTGTTACCTTTGAAAACTCCTATTTCAGCATCCTCTCCCAAAGTGAACATTCGCCCACCCTGTAACCTCCTGATCATACCAGCGGGCTGTCCCTTCTTTCTGTCAGGGAGGTGCTGTACTCAGAACCCAGGGGGATGCAGAGTTCTTCCCTCCCCTCACCTGTAGCCAACCGGTCACTAGCCGGAGCCACGTGGGGGGAAAGACCACAGTTCTTGGACAACACTAAAGGCAAGACTTAGGCTATGTTCCTGTATGATTCTGTCCACAAGGCTGATACCATGGTGAGCACATGGTAGCTGCACAATCATTCCTTGCTGAATTTAATTTTTATTTAAAAAGTAGATCTGTATCAAGCACTGTGATGCTCACAATATTAATTCCTAATATTACATTTTTAAATGCATGCTACAATTGTATGACACTGTGATGATTCTTTTCTTGACTTGAGTTCGTTCAACAAATATTGTTGCATGTCTTCTCTATGCCAGGCATTGTTGTGGGCTCTGGAGATGTAAGGGTCACACCAAGGCAGAGGTCTTGTCCTCCTCACTTTATATTCTAATAGGGAAGACATAAACACATAAACACAGTCACTGCCAGGTTTTGCTTTATTAAGCAAATTCACAGCATTTGTGCATGGCAGGGCTAGTCTTATTAATCAGAATGCCTAAAATCCATATTTATAATCCATCCACTAGGCTATGCTCTACTGCAACTCAATAAACCTTTCTGTTTTGCTTAAATGGCTGTTTTAAGAAGACATGAACATAACTCTTTTTGTCATAATTCATCAATATATTCATTATGTAAGGGGAATATTGTCATGTCATGCTTTCGAAATAGGATGTCCTTCTGGTCTTTTTAAAAATTGGTATCCAGCAAAATTTATCATCAGTACACAGGGAAAAGGCAAAAATCCTTGTCACTGTCTCATGCTGTCAGATTGAAATGAAATAAATAACACCCTGCTAGTACTCCTACACTGAGACAGTTTTGTCTTGCTTTACAAGCTTCATGAAACTAATCACAAACTTCTCTGTGAACCAACAGACTTGTATTTTTGTGTGCTTGTGCTTAGCTGTGGTTAGGATATCACTCAGTCACCAACATTCATTGGATACCCACTGGGGGCGGAACACTGTCAGAAAGGATGGAAAGACTTTTTAAAAGAATAGTCATGTGATCTGCATCATCTAGAAGCTTATAATCCAAAGAAGGAAAGAGTGATCTCTTCTAAGACATTTAAAAACATCAATATATCACCAATATATAATAACTCCTGGTATATATTTTTTTAATTTTCTGGCATTTAAATCTGTATAGGTGAATACTGTGTTGAAAAAAATTCCCAGAGTCACTTTTCGCTTAGCCTAGAATAGTGCCTGGAATATAGTAGGCATGCAATAATATGTTTTGAATGAATTAATGTCATGAAAAGAATTATTACAAAGTGTCATAGAATTTGTAACATACATTTTAAAATGTGATATTAGGGATTAAGACTGTGACTGTCAGAGCTTGATACCGATCTACTTTTTCAATGAAATCAAATTCAGGAAGGATTCACAACGTCGTGCCTGTGTGGAATTTGAGGAGGAGATCCAAGTCAGACACAGGCTTAGTATACGGTGTGGTCTGGAGGGCTTGCAGTACCTCCCATCAAAAATATTTTCTCCAGATAAATATACTGCATGTCTGTAATTCCCCAAATCAAACATTTCTGGGGAGAAGATGAGCCAGTGACTAGAGAGTGGAAAAAGGTTTCCGTCCTTTCATCACGGCTCACTGTGAGGCTCACTCAGGAGTAGGGGCAGCCTCACTGTTGCTTTAAGATCATACTGCTGCTGTCTAGAACCTGCATCTAGTTAGGATACTTGAGGCCTGCTATGGGTCAAATGTATCCCAAACTTGATCCCCACTGTAACAGTGTTAAGAGGGATTCTGATCATGATATTTGAAAGATAAGGACTGTGCCCTAGTGAATGTATTAATCCATTCATGGAGTAATGAGTAACCACGGGTGTGGACTGGTGGCTTTGTACGGAATACCTGAGAGAGCTCTTGCTCAGGTCATTCTCCCCACGTGATACCCTGCATTGCCATGGATCCCTGCAGGGAGTTCCCACCCAGAAGAAGGCCCTCACCAGATGCACTCCCTGGACCGTGGACTTCCTAGCCTCTGAAACTTGAAGAAATAAATTTCATTTCTTTATAAATTTCACAGTTGCAGGTATTCTGCTATAAGCAACAGAAGCAGACTAACACAAGACCAATTACATTTAACCATGATTTTCATATCTCTCATCCTGGGCCATCAAATAAACAGTACTTCTCCTCCCTTGTCCATGAGACTGCCTCATGCCTTTTATAAACTTGTCTTAGGTTGATTTCTCCAGAAGCAGAGTCTGAGGCAGGGATCTTGGAGCACATGAAATATTGGGGGATTGTGCTCCAGGAAAACCTATAAGGGAGTAAGGGAAGCAGGATAGAGAAATGGCAGGGCTACTTAGACCACAGCCTAGACCTATTACAGAGCTCTTTCTTGCTCTGGGTCCCACTCAGAATTAGCAGGCTTCCACATGACCTGATAAATGGGCCCTAGCAGTATTCCTAAGTGTGGAATATGCTGCCTCCAAAATGCAAAATGGCCTGCCAAGGGCTATTTTTCTCCCCTACTGTTAGTTAGCAAGTTTAAGGTACAATAATTTGTTCTTTACTTTGGAGATGTTCTACCTAGGCACAGGCCACTGCACCTCCCAGAACTTTATCCATGTGTCCAGCCCCTGTGTCTTTGAACGGTTTCTCTCTCACGTTCAGGAGTGCAGGTGTCTTACCAAAACCTCCAAGGCGCTGGCCACTTTTTACTGATCCAGTCAGATTAACATGGTGCATCAATGTGTTGGACCAATGTGATGTTCTGCATATGTTCAGATGGCCTAAGTTCTTTCAGACTTTACTGTGATGGAGAGCAGAATTAACATAGCCCAGGGACAAGAGGCTTCAGTGCAGAATGTTTTTCATCCCATGTGATGTTAACTGCTTCTGATTTGCCTTTTTGACTGGTATGGAGAAGAATGCATTTACCAAAGTAATAGCCACATACCACACACCAGAGTCTGTGTTCATCTGCTCTGTACATACCACCGCGTCAGTGCACTGAGCCTACTGGCTGGTTAGGTCTGTGCTGGAACAATGTCATTCACCTTGACCATCTGGTTTGTTCAGGGGCCAGATTGGTGAATTAAATGGGGCTATGATGAGGACCAACAGCCTTGCACCCTTTAAGTCTTTGAGAGTGACACTAAACTCTGCCATTTCTTTCTAGGGTGCAGTAGTGTCTAATTTACTATCTTACTTCCATTTTGACTTTCCTATTACAATAGTTCTTACTCCACAGGTTAAGGAACCAATGTGAATGTTCTGCCAATTTCTAATTATGTCCATTCTGATTATACACTTGGGAATTAAGGAAATAATCACTGATGTCCAGGACTTGGTGACCCACTTTGATTTGTACGTGGGCCAGGATCCATTAGTTTACCTGACTTCCATATGCTTCTACTCTAACAGGGGAGCTAGGATAGAGCTTAGTACCAAGACACTGGGTGTCCATGTCTACGACGGCCTTGTATCCAACATCCCTCAGAAGGTCTAGGCATTCCTTCTTTAGTCAGGACAAGACCATAGGTTCCTTTGGTAAAGGACTGGAGAAATCACTATTGCATGTACTTGTGATTGTGTTGCAGAGTCCTGGAGACACAGCTTCTTTTTCGGCAAGTGGGTTTTGTGTCTGAAAACTGACTCAAGTCTGAAAACTGGACAAGGCAACTTGACTTTCCACTGGAGTGGCTTACCTCAGTCTTTGTCTTGTTCATCCTTAATTTCTTTTGGCTTTGTTGATATATATATATATCAATACTTCCATTGGTTGCCCATATGTCTTGCCTCTAGGAACACCATGTTCTTTCCTTAGATCCCCGCAGGCCAGCCCATTATACTGTCATTCCGGTCTGGCTGATATTTAAGGGCTACCGCATGGCCTTAGACACTCTGGAATCCTCTTATTCCCATTGACACTGTGAAGTCCTGTTTCATAACAGTGTCTCCTACCATCAGGCCTGGATTGCAGAGGGGAGCTCCTGTAAGTTTCTCAGTAATGCTGGTGTAACCCTCACCAGCACATTCCTCGTCTCCATAATAAAAGGAACATATTCAGCCAGGTGAGTCTCCCAAACTTATATAAAATACCCATTCCACATGCTCACTTCTCTGGCTTTTTATTCCCCTCCTCCCATTACTACAGCAACTTGACTTCTCTACTTCATTGTGGACCATCGCTTTTTCCAAGCTTCTATGAGCCATTCCAGTAGCATATCATAACCACACTCATGGCCCTTCCCAGAGTATTAAATCCCATGTCATGGAAAGTACCCATATCAACAACCTCTCCTTATCCCCCTTTATATTCTGCTCCTCCTCTTGTTCCAGAGCCCTGGGATCTGCTCTCTCATTCCTGCCATGACAGGTTAGTCAGCTCCTGTATTCCCTTTGCTTAATCTTTCTCTTCCCTTAAGAGACTTGGAACTTTCCAGTTGGGTCATGCCTCAATTTGACCCTAGTTGGTCTGGTTGCTAACAGGGGAGGTGGGGTAGATCCTGAAGGGGACAAGCATGGTCCTGTAAGGCACCTGCTTCATCTGAGGTCTCTGCATGGTCTTCAGGCAAGGGGGAGAGGGTGTACTGTTCACCAACAAAGGGGTGATAATCACTTTTGCAGCCCATAGGTTTTAGGGAAATACAGGAGTTCAAGGTTTTTAAATGCATCTACCCAGATATCTTCATCCTGAGTCTCAGGGTCCCACTTCTTCCCTCTTGTCTTTGGTGTAGGAGACTTGCCAGAGCTCAGAATTATCTCTCTGAAAGGGTGTGACTACTACTCTTAAATTAGCTTCTGAGCCTGGTTGATGGGGATAAAGGAGATGCTCTGGCTTTCATAGTTTGTTTTACTTGATATTTGATTGCCCTGAGTCTGTCATTTTTCTTCACAGCATCAATGCTGCTCAAAAAATCCTGTTTCTCTTCATACTTCACAAATTACAGAGAAAATGCACAAGCCAGTGCATTTCTTTCCATGTGTACCCATTCCCAAGTCACACAAGTGCTGCAGCATTCTAGGGACCATGGCTACTGCTCCTGGCCCATCATTGCTAGCAGCTGGTGGGTGATTTGGCTCCAGACTCCGTCCTTGGGGTCTGCTTCCCAGGACTACTTCTGGGATTACCTGCCTTAGGTCAGCCTGCTCAGAAGCAGAGCTGAGACAGATTCGGATACATGTGATTTATTGAGAAAGTGCTCTATAGGAAAAACCTATAAGAGTGTTAAGGGAATAGGATAGGCAGCAGAAAGGAGCTGAGCAAGGATGTGGTCTCAGTGACATCTAGACATGGCCTCACCCACAAGGAGCCTCTGGGACATAAACCACATGATAGAGTTGTCCTGTCCAGAGGCAAAGAGCTTTAGTGTCCCCACACCAGTCATTTATTGACCACTGCTTGGGAGAGGGGGATGTTACCTCCCAAACAGCTCTGGCAGGATGACCCATCCCAGCCAACACCCCTTCTTCTCTGGAGAAGGTAACAGGTGTAAACTCTCACAGCAGCTGGGATGAGCATGTGAGCTAGCTAAGGGATCTGGGGAAGGTGCCAACAGTGTTTACTGCAGACTCATTCCCTCACTATCAGCCCTCGACTTATCCCGCTGATGACTTCATTCCATCAAAACAAAATCCTGTACTTACCAACCATTTCAGAGATGTTCGCTCCACTTCCTTTCCTTACCTTCTCCTCCTAACTTTGCATGTACCAACTTTTCATTGTAAAGTTCATTCTCTTTGGAGGCTCTGTCTGCCTCTAAACCTCCTTGCCACGGTCAGCTACCAACCTCTGAAATGCTCTCACGACCACCCCACTCAGCCCTATTTCTCAAAGACTTGCAAGCAGGCACTCTCTTGTGTGCCCCAACTCCTGCCAAAATGACTGTAGGTTCCACGAGGTTGACAACTCAACCAACAACTGACAACTGAACCTCCAGTTCCTGGACCTTTTTGACTCCAGCTACCTTCATAACTCCACTTGAGCTACCCGCTCCGTGAGCAGTGTCCTGTTCTGTCTCAACCCAGAGCTTCTCTACAACACAACACTAAACTGCCATGCCTCTCCCTGCCCACTCTTCTTTCTCTGCCCAGCTCTCCTGCTTCAAGGCAGAGGGACCTCCCTCCAGTTCCTTGGCCCCTCTATTTTCTTCCACTGTATGAGCACCCTTCTTATCTCATTCTCTCCATGACCAGGACCACTTGGATACTCAAGGAGTAGTCCCTAGACCAGCAGCATTGGCAATGCCTGGGAACTTTTTGGAAATGCATGTTCTCAGGTCCCATCCCAGACCTAGTGAACCGGAATCTGCATTTTAACAAGAAACCAGATGATTTATATGTGCTTTATTTTTTTTTTGATATTGATGATGCTAATAATATTGTCATCTTATAGATTTGATTCAATTACACAGCTACACATAGTGCCTTTTCATCTGGTGAAACTTAAAATGTGTGCCCTTGCCAAAAAAGAAAATGGGTAAAAGGGGATAGGTGGCAGAATACAAACTCATGCACACTACTCCAAAAACTCTTTTTGTATACATCTTAACGTAGTGTTAAGAAAAGACTCATTTTGAATATTGTCACAGAAGCTCATGATTTATTTTAAGTATATGTACTATGCATAACTTCACAAAGAAATAAAGCAGATGATATAACTTTCAAAACAATGACAACATATTGCCGTGAGAAGAGTAATGTAGAATCACAGAGCCAGGTAAATATAGACCAGGTTCCTGATCACAAGATGCAGTGGAGGAGGGAGAGGTGTTCACTGTGATTGAATTGTTCTGTCTGTCCCAGGTAGCGAAGCACTGCAGAGGCAGCAAAGCTTGGTGGGTATGAATAAGGATTCTAAAGCCTGACTCCACACTTAGCTCTTGTGCATCTCCAGGCAAGATACTAAACTTCCATGTGCCTCAATTTCCTCATCTATAAATAGGGACAATAATAGTACTATCTTCCTAGGATCCTTTAAAAGAACTGAAGAAATTAATATTGATAAAGAGCTTAGAAACACTACCTGGTATACGGTAAACATTACATGCTCTCATTAGATGACTAACCGAGACACGGAGACAAGGGGAAATAGAGTATACTAGTTAAGCCTTACAAATGACTATATTTTATAGACTGCATATTTGGCTTTCAATTCCTTTGTAGCTAGAGCAAAAAAAAGAAAAACAATTTCCAGAGAGAGACAGAGAGAGAGAGAGAGAGAGAGAGAGAGAGAGAGAGACAGAGAGACAGAGAGAGAGAGAGAGAGACAGAGAGAGAGAGAGAGAGACAGAGAGAGAGAGAGAGAGAGAGGGAGGGAGGGAGGGAGGGAGGGAGGGAGAGAGAATGTGTCTTCACATTGTATGTGTTGGGAGGAGTGGAACAAGAAACTGTGTTTTGTTCTCCAGGAGGAAAACAGCCTTTCTTGACACTTGGCTTTAATATGCTCCCCGCGGGTCTGTATACAAGAGGCAATGAGCAATAGCACAGACCATCATATGATGTCATATGACGGTTTTTCATTGTATCCCTCAGTAAACTCCAAAGCATAACTCTCTCAAGCTTCTTTAGTAGGAAGCCAAGGTAATGTGATACAAACACACAGCTCTGATGGTCTGGCTCATGGGACACAACTGCCCCAGAAACCTGCAGTCCCTCTTTGATCTCCATTTCTCTCAGTTCTGCTGCTGATAATCAGAGCTGAGGAGGAGACAGTTCCAGATTTGGGGAACAAATCTCTAACATCAGAAGATGGCCAAAATATAGCCACATAAAAATACTAAGTAACCTGATGCATTGAAAAGGAACTCTGCCAGAAGCACCTGTTAAGATTAATGGACTTGATAGTCACTGCCTGGCAAAAGAACAAGTATAAGTATCTCAAGGGATTAAACAACTTGCAAGAATACTCCTAGTTGTCATGGTTGTCTCGGGCTCTACCTAACAGTTAAACGTGGAACTTTTCCAAATTACCAAAGCTACTGTGGTTAAGACACATTTTATTGTAAATTGGACAATAAACGAATTTTCATTAAAAAATTAGTTATTAGAGAGCAAACCTGAGCTAGAAAAGGACCTGTGTTCCTTCAGGTATTCCTTTACTATGCATGGAAGATGTGATACAGTTGGAATTTTCATGGTGATTCCAGAGACCTGGGAATAAGTTGATGTCCCAGTGATTTGTCAACCTTTTTCATTTCATCTGGCAAAGTACATTGTTCTTAAGACTAATTATTTAAGAAGTTTTTCCTTCAGATGAAATGGTATTAATCCTGAAGTGGCTAATCAACTACAACAATGTATTTTCATTTTAATACTTGGGGGGGGGGGGTTCTGGCCGGTTAGCTCAGTTGGTTAGAGTGCAGCCTTATAACATCAAGGTCAAGAGTTTGGTGGCCAGCCACCAGTAAAAAACCAAAACTTGTGGTATTGCTAAAGTAGAAATAGACTAACACATATGCAGTTCACAGGCACTAAATGTAGTATTCTGCAAGGAGGAACAGCAAGAGCTGGCATTTATAACCAGCCCCTGTGCAGCCTTGGGCCAACAGTGCTTTCTTAGAGAAGGCTTTCTTGACCATTCCAGACTGGATTAGGTTCCCCTTCACTGGCTCCATATTACTCTATATTTTTTCTCCATCATAACAGTTTGCTAATTGTAATTATTTAGTCAATTATTTGTAAAGATGTACTTGTCTCTTTTCTGTCAGCCTGTGAGCTCTGTGAGGGAGGGATCACATCTATCAAGTTTTCTGCTGTCTTTCTGGCACAAACTGGATGGTTACAAATACTTGTTCACTGACTAACTCCTACTTTATAAGATAAGCTGTATTCCCAAATGTCACATGTCACCTTCTTGCAAGCAATATAAGGAAGTCACTGAAGTAATCCTACAAAGGGTGTGGTGGGGGGGGGCAGAGAAAGCATGATAATATTATGAAATAGTGACCCACAAGTTTGAACTTTGAAGATTTCAGAAGCAGAGTCCATGGACGTTCCTATGGCAGATACGCAAGAGAGAGGGAGGAAGGGAGCAATGACCCCCTAATTTAGATGGGTGCTTTAAGATTTTATTATAAGAACTCAAATAGTGTTTTCTAATTACAGACTCAGATTTAAAATATCATGAAAGATCACTCTGTACTGCCCTCCACCTAGTGCAGGCTGCAGTCAAAGCATCCTAGAAACAAGAGTCTTTCTCTCTCTCTTTTTTTTAAGAGAGGAAGGTTTAACAGCAGATCAAAAAGCCCTGTGTCTCGAAACCTCTCCTTTCTAGTTTTTCTGTTAGGTTTTCCATGGCCCAAACAATCAGCAATCTAGTTCTTCCCTTCATGGTACAAAGTTGTTGTTATTACATCCAAAATTCTAAACTTCTCAGAGTAAAAGTCATAAGCAATGACAAGATGGTCACACAGAATCATAACAGAGAAAATTAAGTAATTTCTAATTTTAACAAATGTCTTCGAACCTTCTGCAATGAGAGAAAATAACCCCTTTGTACTTTAACATTGAAAGTGTGAAAGTGTTTAACCTTACTGGTGAGCCAAAAAAAAAAAAAAACCACGAATCAAACAAGTGGAATCATTTTCTCATATATTAAATTGGCTTAAAAAAAAAAAAAAAACCATAAAACTACAGAGATGTTCTCCAGGGCTATTGTAAAATACATTTCTTATATTTCACAAACTCCTTAAGAATGCAAACAAACATGTAGTTCTGGGCATATTAATCATGACATTGTTAATAACAATGAAAAACTGAAAACTTAAGGGTCCAATACTAAGGGGTTGCTTAAATAGCCTGTAGTGGATGGTACAATGAAATAGTAAAACCTTTTACCATACTTAGTGGGGAGTGACAAGAGGCTCATGATATATTCATGGGTATAAAACAATGATATTTGTATGTCCCTATTTATCCTGTTTTTTAAAAGTGTAATATGTAAACATAAATATGACTGGAATGATAACAGAAAATTTTAATAGGCAGCAGATTTATACATGACTTAAATTTTCTTTTTGTTTATCCAGGTATAAAATTTCCTAGAATAAACATGCTATTATAATTGAAAAGTTTTTTTTTCTTTTCTTTATTTATTTATTATTTATTTTTTCCTTAATTTTTATTTTGTCAATATACAATGTGGTTGATTATTGTGGCCCCTTACCGAAACCCCCCTCGCTCTCCCCGCTACCACCAACAATGTCCTTTCTGTTTGCTTGTCGTATCAACTTCAAGGAATTGTAGTTGTTATGTTATATGTGCTTTAAATCTGAGAATCACCACTGTAAACTACTCTACCTGTGGGTTTCCTAACTTTTTGTCTTTTTGCCAGACCCACAAAGCAGAACCCCAGTCATATGTGTACACTGCAGCATGGATACTTACAGTTGTGAGCCTTTGCCATTCTGTGCCTCCATCCACAGCTGAGCTCTTAGAGCTCTTTATCAACCCTTTTGTTTGTTTTCATCATACTCTCCCAGATTCTCTCAACTATTTCAGATGCTTACAATTTCCTGCAAGCCCTAACTCAAACCCCTAATCCTCTATATAAATTAAACTAGTTAAGAAAATTTATACCAATGAAATAGTTATATTCTCTCATTTCAATCTTTGAAAATAATTGTTATGTTTTGTCATCAAAATACCAATAACTTTCTTCACAGAAATAGAAAAAGCAATCTAACATTTATATGGAATAACAAAAGACCCTGAATAGCCAAAGCAATTATGAACAAAAAAAATAAAGCTGTAGGCATAACACTACGCGACTTCAAATTATACTACACACACAAAACAAACAAAAAATAAACGAACATTGAAACCAGTGGAACAGAATAGAGAACCCAGAAATCAATCCACAAACCTACAGCCAACTGATCTTTGACAAAGACAACAAGAACATACATTGGGAAAGGACTGCCTCTTCAATAAATGGTGCTGGGAAAACTAGACATCCATATGCAGAAGAATGAAACTAGACCCACACCTCTCACCATATACCAAAATCAACTCAAAATGGATTAAAGACTTAAACATAAGACCCGAAACTATAAAACTCCTGAGAAAAAACATAGTGGAAACACTTCAGGAAGCAGGTCTGAGAAAAGACTTTATGAATAAGACCCCAATGGCACAGGCAACAAAAGAAAAAATAAACAAATGAGATTACATCAAACTAAAAGTCTTCTTCACAGCAACAGAGTGAAAAGACAGGCTACAGAATGGGAGAAAATATTTGCAAACTACTCATCTGACAAGAGATTAATGTCCAGAATACACAAAGAATTCAAACAACAGTTAAAAAAAACAAGTAACTCAATTAAAAAATGGGCAAGGAGCTGAATAGGCATTTCTCAAAAGAACATATACAAATGGCCAACAGACACATGAGAAAATGCTTAACATCACTAAGCATCAGGGAAATGCAAATCAAAACCACCTTGAGATATTATCTCACCCAAGTTAGACTGGTCATTATCATATAGACAGAGAATAACAAATGCTGGTGAGGATGTGGAGAAAGGGGACCCTTCCTACGCTGTTGGTGGGACTGTAAATTAGTGCAGCCGTTATGGAAAACAGTATGGAGGTTCCTTAAACAACTACTGATAGAACTGCCATATGATCCAGCAATCCCACTGTTGGGTATGTGTGTGTGTATACACACACACACACACACACACACACACACACACTCAAAGGAATGGAAATCATCATGTTGAAGGGACACCTGCACTCCCATGTTTATTGCAGCTCTATTTACAATAGCTAAGAGTTGGAACCAACTTAAATGTCCATCGATGGATGACTGGATAAGGAAAATGTGGTATACATACACAATGGAATACTACTCTGCCATAAAAAAGAATGAAATTCTGCCATTCACAGCAACATGGATGAACTTAGAGAAAATCATGCCAAGTGAAATCAGCCAGGCACAGAAAGAGAAATACCATATGTCCTCACTCATAAGTGGGAGCTAAAAAAATAAATTAGAAAGAAAGCTACAACCATCACCATAATTCATTGAACTTTCAAAAAGGGAGAACAGAACTGAGGCCACCAGAGGTGGGAAAGGGGAGGGGGACTTAGTTATAAATTGATAAAGGGCCACAAAAGATGATTACATTGTATAATGTTGACTATACTAATTATCCTGATTTGATCATCACAAATTGCACACAGGTATTGACATTTAACTCTGTATCCCACAGATAAGTACAATCAATTATGTTTCAATAAAAAAGAGAGGGAGAAATATATGAATTGACATATGGTTTACTGAGAAAGAAAGAGAATTGTGAAACAATTAGAAATTAGAAAGATAGAGAATTGTTAAACAAATACAGCAAAACCGTCTGTTTGATCTTGACATTGTATATTCATGAATCTGTTATATTACGTACTATATTTCTCTGTGTCTTTGATTTGTGTTACTTTTAAATAAAATTTAGAAGGTCATGATGGTGCAAAGAGAAATTAAGAAATTTCCCTGGTACTTTGTGACCACTGGCCAGCCCACCTCTCTCATTCTTCTGTTTGCCTAATCTGAAAAGCTGCAAGCAAAAAAATAAATTTGAAATGCACTTTGATCTGAAGTGTGCCTGCAGAGGAAATAAAAGCAAATTCCCCAAATAGGACTGCATTCTCAAACCAGATCTCAAAGTTTCCATACATAAAGTTCCAAAAGAGAAACACACAACAATTTTTTTTAAAGTCACTAAACACACACACACACACACACACACACACACACAGCCCAACATTAGAGTCAGCAGAAACAACAGTAGAACCACATACAGAAGACTTCTGATATTAGAATTATCATAAACAGTGCTCAAAATAAATACAGATGTGTTTTTAGAAAGAGAGGGAAACCAAAATATGGTTCAAAGACAGTCAAAAATTATCAAAAAATCAAGTAGAAATTCTAGAACTTGGAAATATAATAATTGAAATTAAGACTTAGAATAATTCATGTACAGAATAGATCATGTATAAATTAAAGATCTGAAGAAATTACACAGAACATAACCCAGGAAGACAAAGGGAAAATATCAAAGATGTTAAGTGACATAGAGGATAGAATCAAATGGTCCAACATGTAATGAGAGTTTCAGAAAGAAAGAGTAGAGAGATTTGGGAGAGGCATTATTAAAAGCAATAATGAGATACTGACTAAGAATTTTTCAGAATTAATAAACAACATGAATCCTCAGATTTAAAAGGAATAATGAATCAAGGTAAATAAAGAGAAATTCACACCTACATACAGTGTGGTGAAATTGCAGAACACACACCAAAAACGGAAGATTTTTACATCAATCACACAAATAAAGAATATATACAAAAGGAGCAACAGAGTATTGAGTCATTAGGAACAATACAGAGCAGAGGACAGTGGAAAAAATAACTGTCAGTCCATAATAGCACTTCCAGTGAAACTATCTTTTAAAACTGTGGGCTGGGGCTGGCCTGTTAGCTCAGTTAGAGCACGGTGTTGCTTACACCAAGGTCAGGGATTCGGATCCTTGTATTAGCCAGCTTCCAAAAAAAAAAAAAAGAGAGAGTGAAATAAAGACATTTTTAGACAAATGTTGAAAGATTTACCCACCTGTAGACTCTCATAAAGGAATTTGAAAATGAAGAAAATAATCACAGCAAGAAGGTCTGAGACGTAAGGAGTGTTGTATATGGAAATGGGTGTATATTTTATTTATATATATTTGTGCATATATGCAGCCAGCGTTTATGAAGAACTTCAGTAAAACAGTGGGAGGCAATGTAAAGAAGAAATAAAGATGTGGACTTTGCCCTTGAGGAATTTATGAATCAGTTGTGATCATCAGAACATCTCTACACAACACAGAAACTGTGAATTGATAAAGACTGGAAATTCTGGAAAAGAGGAGATGATGTGATGTGCTTACTGTGACAGTTGTTCAATAAATTGAAAAGACCTTATATCTAATTACGGCAGACAATAATCTATCCTGTAGTCTCTGAAATCTGGCTTTCTTCCTGCCAGGGACCGAGCATGGGGTTCTAGAATGGCCCTTTGTCAACAACAATGAGGGTTAATGCTAACCTCATGTCATCATTAGTTATTCATTCTGATGTGTTCAGCAAACCCCCTCCCCAGGAAAAAGCATGCTTAGTAGTTCAGGACTACACATGATAATTTTGCAGAGTGGGCAGAGGCATACACTTTGAAAATTTCAAATCTTATGCTCTTCAAAGTTTTTCAAAAGAGATTAAGCATGTCCACATCCACTGTTCATTTTTTCCCTTATGTAGTTTGTCTTTTGCACATTGATTTATGATAAGCTGTATATTAGAGATCCTAGCATTTTGTCTCTCATATATGTTGCAAGTATTTTCTCCAACCTAAAGATTAATTTTTACTTTGATTAAGCCAACTTTTAATGTATATAAGATTTTTTGTGTGTGTGGTCAAACCTATGGCTATTTGCTTTATGTCCAATTGGTTTGATTCATACTTAGAAAGATCCTCCCTCCCAAAGATTATAACATTCTTATACATTTGCCTCTGATACCTTGATAGTTTTAATTTTATTCTTAATATGTATAGTCAATTATATTTCAATAATTAATTAATTAAAAAAATTTTTAATCTTTAGATTTTAGATTCATTTGAAATTTCTTTTGGCACATGATTTGAGACAGAGGGTTCACATTTTTGTTTTCCACATAAGTATCCTGTTGTCTCAACACCACTGATTGACTATTCTGTAATTACTCATGGATTTCAAGTGCCACCTTTATTATATTAAGTTCCAAAATTAGAAGCATGTATGGTTCTGTTTCTGGCTCTGTTTTTTGTTCCATTGATCAACATATCTATATCTGTGCCAGGACCACATGTTTTTAATTACTGAGGTTTATAAAAAAGTTATATATATTTTCTCCTCACCATTATTATATTTAAAAATTTTTCATGGCTATTCTCATGCATTTTCTCTTCCAGTTAAATTGTTAAAACAACCTATCAAATTTGAAAGAAAAACTCATTGGGATTTAAATTGTGATTGCATGGGATTTATAGATTAATTTGTCAGGACATGATATTTGTACAATTTAGGGTTATTAATCAGGAACAAGAAAAGGTATCACCTCATTTATTCAGAACTTAAGATATATATATATTTTTATATACATAATAGGTTTATGTGTATATATACATATCCATCCTTTTCTTGGTATTGGTTCTGCACATTTCT
This sequence comes from Cynocephalus volans, assembly GCF_027409185.1. Lineage (NCBI taxonomy): Eukaryota > Metazoa > Chordata > Mammalia > Dermoptera > Cynocephalidae > Cynocephalus > Cynocephalus volans. The sequence continues at coordinate 80,575,661 of NC_084466.1, read as the reverse complement.
GAATGTGAATCTGTGCACAGATTTGTTATTCCTTTCAACATTCTGCCAACAACTACCTGTAGAGAAGAGTCATCTGTGCTACTTTAGTTCCTTTCGATTATGTCACTGTGCTTGGTAGCCAGACCCTGCCACCCTGGCCCCGATAAATTTGACCAGCCACTGAGACTAGAACTCTACCCAGAGGCAAGCTCTGTACTAGAGCTTGAACAAGTCAGAGCCTCTCTCTTAGGGACTTTGCTTTTCAGATATAGTAATAGAGTCGGCTGATGGTAGCAGAGTCAGAAGCTGAAAAAGAGAAAGCAGTAAGCAAAAGTCAAGAGGCAGTAAAATTCTTGAGTAAGCATAACACATCAAAGGGAAAGCAGTATAGAGATAGCAGTGGGTAGTGGCTGCAGAAAAACAAATAAAAGGTGTAGGAAAAAATGCTGAATCATGCCTTTGGCAGGGGTGTGAGAGTGGGAAGCAAGAAACACCTGTTGCTGCAGGGTAAGATCACTAGGCCCTCTGGAATAATTCATATTTGTGAGCCATCAGTGCTGTTTTGTCTCCTATATTATATTCTAGTTCTTCATGAGGTTAGTCTATGATACTCTTTTCCCTCTTCTCTTTATTTCCTTCCAATAAATACTTATGAACTTAAAACCGAACTTTGGGAGGGAGGGGAGTTAGAGGCATGTCCTCAGCCCAGCATCTGGAATGAAAACCTACCTTCCCCTCTTAGCAGAAAACCTTGCCTCCTGTTTCATCATGAAGAATAAGACTAAGCAAGATCTCCCTCAATCCTCACATCCTTGCCCCCCTACAAAATTATATACACCTATATTAATCCTCGTTTGCTTCTTGCCAGTCTCAGAATAAATAGCTCCTTCCTTCAATTCAAATGTCTTCTTTCCCCACACCTCACGCCTGTGCCCCGGATCAGAATCCCTGGCCACTGCTTTTGGGATTCTTCTCCATCACTCCTTCTCTCACTATTGCCTTCGCTTCTCCTTCCTTTCTGACGTTGCTCACCCTGTAAACATGCTCAAGTCCCATCTCACCTCATCTTTCTGCGCTGTCACCTGTTGTCAGCTGCTTCTGCTCCAGGTCTCAGTGGGGGTTGCTTTCTCTGAGGTCATCCCCAGTGGTGCCTACTTGCCAGTGACGAGGGATAGCTTTCAATCTCTGCCTTCTTGAATCTCCTTGCTGATCATTTCTTCATTACTTAATTCAGGAAGCTCTACTTCTTTACCTTCTGATATTGCACTCTTCTGATTTTCCTTGTTTTATGACCATTTCTGACCATTTCTTTCTCAACTCATCTCAACTCATCTCTGTAAATCCTGTTCTGGTGACTGCATATATGCAAAAGGCTCCCCAAACACAACTCTGCCCTGAGCATCCCCACTTGTACATCAAAAGACCTGCTGTTGTCTCCACCCAGTTACCAGGAATATCCATTAGACAGATCCCAAACTATGCTCATTGGTTTCTTGCTGTACCTGCTCCCAACCTTGTTTATTCTGTTGCATTTTGGCACCATAGTCACCTAAATTAGGAAACTGGGTGCACTCTGTGATGGTTAATTTTATGCATTAGCTTGACTAGGCCATGAGGTGCCCAGACATTTCGTCAAAAGTTATTCTGGGCATGTCCATGAGGGTGTTTCTTTAAAAAAAAAATTATTTATTTTTTATATTGAAACATAATTGATTGTACATATCTGTGGGGTACAGCATTGAGTATCAATACCTGTGTGAAATATGTGATGCTCAAATCAGGATAATTAGTATATTCAACAATACACAATGTAATCATTTTTGTGGCCCTTTACCAATTTCTCCCTAACACTCCCTCTCCCTCCCCCTTTTCCCACCTGGGGTGGCCTCAGTTGTGTTTTCTCCTTTTGAAGGTTCAATGAATTATAGTGATGGTTGTTTTCTTTCTTTGTTTATTTTTTGGCTCCCACTTATGAGTGAGGCTGTGTGGTAATTTCTCTTTCTGTGTCTGACTTACTTCACTTCACATAATTTTCTCTAAGTTCATCTATGTTGATGCAAATGACAGAATTTTATTAATTTTATGGCTGAGTGGTATTCCATTGTGTATATATACCTCATTGCCCTTATCCAGTCATCCATCAGGGGATATGAAGGGTGGTTCCAGCTCTTGGTTATTGTAAATAAAGCTGCGATAAACATGGGAGTGCAGGTATCTCTTCGAAACATGATTTCCATTCCTTTGGGTATATACACAGCAGTGTTATTACTGGATCATACAGCACTTCTATCTGTAGTTGTTTAAGGAACCTCCATACTGTTTTCCATAGTAGATGTACTAATTTACAGTCCCACCAACAGTGGAGGAGGGTTCCCTTTCTCTGTATCCTCACCAGCATTTGTTATTCTCTGTCTAGTCTAACCTGGGTGAGATGATATCTCAATGTGGTTTTGATTTGCATTTCCCTAATGCTGAGTGATGTTGAGCATTTTTTCATGCTCAACGATGTATTGTATACTTGAGAATTGCTAAAAGAGTAGATTTTTGTTGTTTCTTTATTATTTTAATTTATAAATATACAATGCAGTTGATTTTCATGTCCCTTTACCAATTCCTCCTTTTCCTCCCTCCTTCCCCCCTCCCCCATCAACATATCTGTTCACTTGTCTTAACAAAATCAAGGAATTGTTGTGAGTGTTGTGTCTTCTTCCCCGCCTCGTTTCATTTGTATATTTACTTATTTATTTTTATTAGCTCCCACAAATAAGTGAGAACATGTGGTATTTCTCTTTCTGTGCCTGGCTTATTTCACTTAATATAATTTTCTCTAAGTCCATCCATGTTGCTGTGAATGGTAGTATTACTTTATTTTTTTTTTTAATAGCAGAGTAGTATTCCATTGGGTAGCTGTACAACATTTTCCTTATCCACTCATCTGATGATGGGCATTTAAGCTGGTTCCAACTCTTGGCTATTGTAAATAGCACTGCAGTAAACAAGGGAGTACAGGTATCCCTTCAACATGATGATTTCCAATCCTCTGGTATATACCCAGCAGTGGAATAGCCAGATCCTATGGTAGATCTATCTGTAATTATTAGAGGAACCACTGGAGTGAGATGATATTTCAAAGTGGTTTTGATTTGCATTTCCCAAATGCTGAGTGATGCTAAGCATATTTTCATGTGTCTTGGCCAGTCATATAACTTCCTTTGAGAAATGACTATTCACTTCCTTTGCCCATTTTTAAATTGGGTTGCTTAGTTTTTTGCTGTTAAGTTGTTTGAGTTTCTTGTATATTCTGGATATTAATCCTTTGCCAGATGTATATTTTGCAAATGTTTTCTCCCACTCTGTTGGTAGTCTTTTTGCTCTGTTAATTTTTTCTTTTGCTGTGTAGAAGCTCTTTAGTTTAATGTAATCCCATTTGTTTATTTTTCCTTTGGTTGTCTGTGCTTTGGGGGTCATATTTATAAAGCATGTACCCAATCCTATTTCCTGGAGTGTTTCCCCTGTGTTTTCTTTAAGGAGTTTTATTGTTTCAGGACATAGATTTAATTCTTTAGTCCATTTTGAGTTGATTTTGGTATATGGTTAGAGGTATGTTTCTAGTTTCATTCTCCTACATATGAATGTCCAATTTTCCCAGCATCATTTGCTGAAGAGGCAGTCTCTTCCCCAGTGTGTGGTCTCGGAGGCTTTGTCAAAGGTCAGGTGGCTGTAGGTACATGGATTGATTTCTGAATTCGCTATTCTGTTCCATTGGTCTGTATGTCTGTTTTTATGCCAGTACCATGTTGTTTTGGTTACTGTAGCTTTGTAGTACAGTTTAAAGTCAGGCAGTGTTATGCCTCCAGCTTTATTTTTTTTGCTCAGGATTGCTTTGGCTGTTCGTGGTCTTTTGTTCTTCCATATGGATGTTAGGATTGCTTTCTCCAATTCTGAGAAAAATGTCATTGGAATTTTGATGGGGATTGTGTTGAATCTGTAGATCACTTTGGGTGGTATGGACATTTTCACAGTGTTAATTCTTCCAATCCAAAAGCATGGGATATCTTTCTTTCTTCTTGTGTCCTCTTTAATTTCTCTCAACAGTGTTTTATGGTTCTCATCGTAGAGATTTTTCAGAACCTTTGTTAAATTGATTCCTAGTTATTTTATTATTTTGGTGATTATTGTAAATGAGATTGCTATCTTGATTTCTTTTTCTACTAGTCTGTTATTAGAGTATAAAAATGCTACTGATTTTTCCATGTTGATTTTGTACCGTGCAACTTTACTGAATTCGTTTTTCAGCTATAAGAGTTTTTTTGTAGAGTCTTTAGATTTTTCTATCTATAGGATCATATCTGCACACAGTGACTGTTTAAATTCGTCTTCTCAAATCTTGATGCCCTTTATTTCTTTCTCTTGTCTGATTGCTCTGGCTAGTACTTCCAATACTGTGTTAAATAGGAGTGGTGAGAGTGGGCGTCCTTGTCTTCTTCCTGCTCTTAAGGGAAAAGCTTTCAGTTTTTCCTCATTCAGGATGACATTGGTGATGCATTTCTTGTATATAGCTTTTATTGTGCTGGAAATACTTTCCTTCTATACCTATTTGCTGAAAGTCTTTATCATGAAGGAATGTTAAGTGTTGTCAAATGCTTTTTCTATGTCTATTGAGATAATCATATTGTTTTTGTCCTTGGTTTTGTTGATGTAGTGTATCACATTCCTTGACTTTTGTATGTTGAACTATCCTTGAATCCCTGGGATGAATCCCACTTTTTTTTGTGATGTGTTTCTGTGTTCTGTTGCTGATATTTTGTTGAGGATTTTTGTGTCTATATTCATCAGAGATATTGGCCTGTGGTTTTTTTGGTCTTGCTGTATCTTTGCTAGTCTTGGTATCTGGATGATGCTGGCATCATAGGATGAGTTTGGGAGAATGGCCTCTGTTTTGGTTGTTTGGAGTAGTTTGAAGAGAATTGGTACTAATTCCTCTTTAAATGTTTGGTAGAATTCAGCAGTAAAGCTATCTAGTCCTGGGCTTTTTTTTTTTTTCTGGGACACTGCTGATTACTGCTTCAATCTTGTTGCTTTTTATTTGTCTGTTTAGGTTTTCTGTGTCTTCTTGGTTCAGTCTTGGTAGTTTGTATGTGTTCAGAAATTTATCTGTTTCCTCCAGGTTTTCAAATTTGTTGGTGTATATTGGTTTTATTTGTTTCTAATAGCCTGTAATGATTCTTTGTATTTTTGTAATATTGTTATAGTGTCTCCTTTTTAATTTCTGGTTTTTGTAATTTGGATCTTCTCTCTCCTTGTTCTTTCTTTTCTTTTCTTTTTTTTTTTTTTTTTTTTTTTTGGTGTTGTTGTTAGCCTGGCTAATGGTTTGTCTACTTTGTCTTTTCAAAAAACCAACTTTTTGTTTCAGAGATCTTCTTTATCATTTTTTGGATATCTATTTCATTTAGTTCCACTCTAGCCTTAATTCTTTCTTTCCATCTACTGATTTTGGGATTGGATTGTTCTTGTTTTTCTAGTTCTTTGAAGTGTAGCATTAGATTTTTATTTGAGATTTTTCTGTTCTTTTGATGCATGAATTTATTTCAATAAACTTCCCTCTCAGTACTGCTTTTGCAGTATCCCACAGGTTTTGACATGATGTGTCTTTATTTTCATTACTTTCCAGAAGTTTTTTGATTTCTGGTTTAATTTCTTCTTGACCCATAGGTCACTCAGGAGCATGTTGTTAATTTCCATGTATTTGCATAGTTTCCAGAGTTTGGCTTGTTATGGATTTCTAGTTTTAATCCCTCATGGTCTGAAAAGATACTTGACATGATTTCAGTTTTTTAAAATTTGTTGAGACTTGATTTGCAACCTAACATGTGGTCTCTCCTGGAGAATGCTTCATGTGCTGATGAGAAGAATGTATATTTGTAGTTGTTGGATGAAATGCTCTATAGATATCTTCCAGGTCCAATTGGTCTAAAATGTAGTTTAAATCCTGTGTTTCCCTGTTCATTTTTCACCTGGATGATCTGTCCAAGCTGAGAGAGGGGTATTCAGGTCCTCTATGATTATTTTTGTGGGCTCTATCTCTTTCATTAGGTCTAATAGTGTTTGCTTTATATATCTGGGTGCTCTGGTGTTGGGTGAATATATATTTATGAGTGTTATGTCTTCTTGCTGGATAGATCCCTTTATCATTATATAATGGCCTTTTGCTCCTCTTTTTATGGTTCTTGGTTTGATGTCTATTTTATCCAATATAAGAATAGCTACTCTTGCTCATTTTTGTGTCCATTTGCATGGTATATGTTTTTCCATCCCTTCACTATTAGTCTGTGTTTGTCTTTAGAGGTGAGGTGAGTCTCTTGAAGACAGCATATAGTTGCATCTAGCTTTTTAATATATTCAATCAGCCTGTGTCTTTTGAGTGGGGAATTTAATCCATTTACATCTAGGGTTGTTATTCAAAGGTATTGTCTTACTCCTGTCATTTTATCAATTTTCATTTGAATGTTTTAAGTATCTTTTGTTCTTTTTTAAAAAAATTTTTATAGTTTGTCTTTGATGTGTGTTGGTTTTTGGAGATGGTAAGATACAGTCTCTTTCTCTTTCTTGTTTGCATTATTGTTCTACCAGTGGGTTTTCTTCTTTCCTGTGTATGCATGGCAGTGATTAGCATTTTTTTGGATTCCAGATGCAGTACCTACTTGAGGATATCTTGTAGGACTGGTCATGTAATGCTGAACTCCTGCAGTTTTTGTTTGTCTCAGAAATACACTATTTCACTCTCATTTCTGAAGGATAGCCTTGTTGGGTATAGTATGCTTGGCTGGCATTTTTTTTTTTTCTTTTACTGTTTTTAATATATCATCCCTTTCTCTTCTGGCCTGTTTAATTTCTGTTGATAAGTCTGCTGTTATCCTGATGGAGCCTCCCTTATAGGCAACTTGATGCTTTTCTCTTACTGTTTTTAAGTTTCTATATTTGTCTTTCTGTTTTGCCAGTTTTACTGTAACATGTCATGGAGAGGACCTTTTTGGGTTGAATCTGTTTGGGAAAGTATGAGCCTCAAGGATCTGAAGGTCCTTGTTTCTCCTTATACCTGAGAAGTTTATTATTTTGTTGAATAGGTTTTCAATGCTTTTTCCTTTCTCCTCCCCTTCTGGAACACCCATGATTTGGATGTTTGTGTGCTTATTGTTGTCTGCTGGCCTTCTTAGGTTTTCTTTTCCCTTTTTTTTTTTTTTTTTTTTGTCCACCTTGGTTGTTTCAAAAAGACCATCTTCAGGGTCAGAAAATCTTTCTTCTGCTTGCTCTAACATGATGCTTAAGCTCTTAGTTGTGTTTTTCATTTCTTTGAAGGAATCCTTCACTTTCAGGAGTTCTGCTACATTCTTTTTTAAGGTATTAATCATTTTGTAAATTTCCTCCTTTATATCCTGGATACTTTTTCTCATTTTGTTGTGTCTTCTAACTGAATCTTCTTGTATGTCATTGAGTTTCCTTAAGATTGTTGGTTCAAATTCCTTTCTAGTCATTTCAGAGGTTTCCTACTGTATGGAGTCTGGTATGGAGAATTATTGTATTGCTTTGGTGGTGTCATATTTTCTTGGCTTTTTGAATTTCTAGTATCTCTATGTTTATGTCTGGTCATCTAGTAGAGCAGTTGCTTCTTTCATTATTTTGGAGTGGGCTTTGAGTAGAGAGACTTATTCCTGTAGATGTGTTTTATATTGACCATTGAATAGGGTGTTTTAGTATTGGTTCCAGGTAGATGCAGTAGTGTAGACTTCATGTGGGTCCTGAAGGATTTGCGTGTGAGTGCCTCCCTGGCTAGGTACTGGAGCACTTAGTGATTCCTTGCTGACACTGTGTTGGGTCATCAAGGACATGGGTGAGCTCTTGAGTTCTTGGGAGAAGTGCTTGGGTGCCCTGTCCCTCTTTGGCTGGGGTGGGTGACTTTGGGCAGGCTTGTTGGCATACCAGCTAGCATCCTATGACCCTGATGGTTGCACTGGGGTATACTGGAGCTCCTCAGTTTGAAAGGGTGACCTTGAGCAGTGTTTCTCTTTCCTCTTTCCTACAGGCAGAAGCTCCTCCTGGGTCCTTGCTTCCTCCAGTTGGAGGATAGGTTGAGGATGAATAGGAGTTTTCTTCCTTGGTCTATTTGGGTATCTTGGGTATCTGCACTCCCAGGGGGTCGACGTATATCTTTCCCTGGATCAGGGCAGTTGCATGGGCTGTGCATGTACCATCCATCCCCAGGTGTACTACCATGTGTGGCAGTGTAGTTGCCCCTGTGGGTTGGGCCACTAGGTCATGGGTCTGTGCTTGCTTACCTCTTTCCCCAGGCTCTGCTGGTGACTTGCCTCATGTCAATGCAGTGAAGTGGTTGGTGGGCTGTCTGCATGGAGGCAGTGGCTGCTGCTGTGATGGTGAGCAGCCCTTGCAGCAGCAGTGGCTGTGGCAGTGGCAGTGGCTGTGGCAGACCACCCACTTGGCAGCAGTGTCTGCAGCAGTGGCAGGGTCTACCCTCAGCTCCTGAGGTCACATGTGCTCCTGCTGTCTGTCAGGTGGGGGCTACCCATGGCTGCTGAGGTTCTGCATGCTTCTGCCATGCCAGATGGGGGTTGCCTGCAGTTGCTGAGGTCTCCATGTGCTGCTGCTTCTGTCTGTGAGGGTGTTTCTTTGTGAGATTAACATTTGAATTGGTAGGTGACATTTGAAATGGTAGATGACTCAAACATTGCCTCCCTAATGTGGGTGGGCCTCATCCAATCAGTTGAAGGCCTGAACAGAACAAAAAGGCTGAGTAAGAGAGAATTCCCTCCGGTTGACTGCTTGTGAGCTAGAACTTTGATTCTTTCCTGCCTTCAAGCTCAAACTGAAACATTGGTTCTTCCTGGGTCTTGAGCATGCCTGTTTTTGGACTGCTGCTACACCATCAGCTTTCCTCGTTCTGAAGCTTGCTGACTACAGATCTTAGGACTTCTCAGCCTCCATAATTATGTGAACTTATTCCTTATTTTATGTATACATCTGTGTGTCCTCCAGAGAAACAGAATCAATAGGATTGTATCGTATTTTAAAATTCTATTGGTTCTATTTCTCTGGAGAACCATAATACACCCTCCTTGCTTTATTTCCTCTCCAATTTTTTTCTCATCTTTACATACTTATATATATTTCTCCTTCCAGGCCACTCCGTCTGTATTCTATCTACTACACCAAATGTCATGTCTTGATTGCTTCACAGGGGAGCTACCTAAAACACCAATCTGACCATGTCCCTTCCCTATTAAAAACCTTCCAGCAGCTCTCCAGGTTAAGGGAGTCAAAAAAATAAGGGGCATTCTCCTTGATTTGAGATTCAAGACCATTATGTATCCCCTGCATGCCTCTCCACCCTCATCTCTCTCCACAGAAATGCTATTTTAGCTTTGCTCTTAGAGCCACAGGTGGCTTTCATGGCATTTTCCCCCCAAACTGAGGCCACCTAACAGTAGATTAAATTCTCTACTAGAACCTGAGTCACCCCTGTGCAGCAAGCAACAGCCTTCCTGAACCATCTCTAGAGTTTAAACCTAGATTATAAACAGAATGAGGAAGGGATAAAAGTTGGGTAGAGGAAAGATATGCATTCCTTATCCTTGAGGGCTTGGTCTCTTGACAAAACAAAGTAGACAAGACAAAAGTGGTAGTCAATCACCAAAACAAAGATGGGTTCAAAGTGCTTTTAAGCTAAACTTCTAATAATCAGGAAAGTTTCCTTCTGCCCTTCCTGAAAGGCTGTTCTCCTGGAATCCTTATGTTACTCTAAATGAGAGGTCACGATTCCTTTTATTTATTTATTTATTTATTTATATTAAATTTTTTTTTTTTTTTTTTTTTTTACATTCTATGATGTTGTGGAGCAGTTGGGAGGGAGGGGGAGAGGAGAAAGGGGAAGGAAATGGGCTAAAAGAAGGAGGGAGGAGGAGGGGTGGGATTGAGGCCTGTGGCATCCCCCTCATTCCCACAGGGGAGACCAGGGTGAATTGGTCATTGCTGGCCTGGGTGCAGATGTCACAGGGGTGTAGTAAAAGACCTCATCCCCCATGACCACAGCTTGGGAGCCCAGGACCCTTCTTGCAACAGCTCGGTGGTCATCACTGGGCTGGTTGCATGTGTTGGGGGCACGTGGCCGAGGCCCTTGGACCCCCACTGCCCTGAATTGGGACAGCCCAGGGTGGGGCACTTCCTGTGGCAGCTTGATGGTCATTGCTGGGATGGTTGTGCATTTTGGGGGGTACGGCTGAGGCCAAGGCCCCCATCCTTGGTATTGGTTGCCAGTGTCAGGGGGCATGGCTGAGGCCCCTGGCCCTACCCGCTTTCCGGCTTGGTAGCCCAGGGGACTTCTGGTCCTTCTAGGTGTTATAGGTGTTCTTTGGTGAAATGAGACTTTTACTAGTTAATATCAAACTTTGTCTCTGGTTGTGGGTACTTTGATTTTTCTTTCAGTTTTGTGTTGGATTATTTGCTGTTCTCCCCACTTAAACTCTGCACTGGAACTAATTTGCTGTCCTTTGCTTACTTCTAAAATGGGGGAACTTCCTGTGGGGACCAGCACTTGAGCTCTGTGGTTGAGCTAGATTGCTGCTTTGCTGCTGATTCTCTAGGGAAGGCTTTTTGTGCAGCTCAGGTTTTGATGGTTCACTTTATAGGTACTTCTGGCTCTCGTGAGATCCAGAGCACCTGTGTTGTGTAGAAATTCTGGTCACGGCCTGAGTCTTTTCATCAAACTGCACCCCATGCAATTCTGCATTCCTGACCAGTCTCCTCTGAGTGGTCTTACACTGATTGGAGGACAGATCAGCTGTCCTTGCTGTGCCCCAGTATCCCCCTGGTGGGCCCATCTTCCCCACTGCCCATGCTGCAAACACTTCCCATGGGACAGGCTGTGCTTCAGTCCCTTGCGATGACTCACCGGCCTCTGAGTGGCTTCTTTTTTTCAGTTGTTCTGGCTCCTCGCTCCTGTGTGGGTCCATGGGAACCCTATTAGTGGTCTTGCTGGCCCAGGGGCCACCAAGGCCCTCTTCTTTCCTGCTGCCTCCAAGCAACTTCATCTGAAGGGCACAGCTGTGTCTCCTGCTCCGTGCACTCAGTGGCTCCAGCCTGGAAACAGCCAAGATTTGAAATGGTTGGAGTGGTTTTTTCTTTCTCTCATTGTGGCGTCTCCCGTCTTCATGCACTCCATAGGTCTCTCCTCCTCTTGAGGTCATAATTCCTATATTGATTGTGGAAGTAAAGTGTTCCTGATCTTCTTTTTAGACACTGCCCAGTAAACTGTCAGTTGTTTTCCTAATGTTCAGGAAAAGAAAACAGTCCAGCATGTGTTCAATATACGAGTAAAATCACCTGTTCTTCTGCTGCTGGGGAGTAACTTAGTGTTCTTGGGAAATTTGTGACTAGTTAATTTCACTTGAGTAATCAGCACTTATAACCACGTTAATAGCTGTGGCTTATGCATTTTGATTTACTTCTTAATTAAATCATTTTACTAGAACCTATGCAACATTTTTCAGCTTTAAATCATATGGACAACCTGATCTTGACTTCTTTATTATCTAAAACATGAGGGTTTTTTGAAAGTTTATAAGCATCATATTTGTTTAAATAAAATATCAGGTTCAATACTGTTTCTCATTTATTGTAACGGAAACCAAATTACATAGGCCAGCTCACTCAAAAAACTTGACTTCCTAAGTTCTATATTTTAATCCTGCTGAGTGCAAGTGACTTATGCATCCTTGCTGAAGAGAACTGACATATGTAGCAGTAAGTGAGCAGAATTGCCACTGCAGGTTTGCTGCGGCCACGGGGAACCTCTTGCTACCAGCAAGGTGCGACACTTGCAAGCAGTGGTCTTCTGTGTGTGAAATATTCCAGACATGCAGAAAAGTATAAAGAATTATGTGATGATGAACGTGTGCTAATTATCTAAGTTTAGTAAACCTTAATATCTTGCCATATTTTCTTTAGATATTTTATTCTTAATATAAGATATTTCAGATGTAGGCAAAGCCTCCTATGTACCTCTCCACAATCTTATGACCGTCTTTCCCAAGGAGAAACCTACCCTGTGTGAGTTATCTGTTGTTGCATAGCAAATTACCCCCAAATGCAGCAGCTTAAAAACAAACATTTATTATCTCACACAGTTTCTGAAGGTCGCGTACCTAGGAAAGACTTATCTGGTAGAAGCTGGTGGTTCTGGCTGAGTCTCTCGCAAGGTTGCATGAAGCTGCAGTCACGTCAAGGCTGCCATGGGGCTAGAGAATTCTCTCCCCTGCTCCCTCACACGTTAGCAGACCTTGGATCCAGCCAATAGGCCTCAGTTCTTTCCCACATGGGCCTTTCACTAGGGCTGCTACAACATGTCTACTTGTTTTCCCCACCCCACAGCAACAGATCAGATAGAGATTAAGAATAGGATGCTAGGCATGAAAGTCATGGTCTTTTATAACCTAACTTGGAAATAACATGCCATCATGTCTGCTATATACTATTGATGACACAGACCAACCCTAATACATGTGGGACGGGACTATATAGTGGTATGAATTCCAGAAGGTGGGACTCATTTAGGGCCATTGTGAAGGCTGGCTATTGCAATTCCCAAGAACGTTTTTATATTTTTACCATATAAATATTTACAACATAAAAAAGCATTGTTTTTTACATATGTTTTGATCTATATAAATATCATACTGTATATATCATCCTACCTACAAACTTATGTTTTTGAGATGTTTCCATATTCATACGTTTAGATCTAATTCATCCGTGTTCCCTGCTGTATGGAATTCCACTGTATGACAGTACTATAATTTCGGTAGCCAGTATTTAATTGAGACATTTCGATTGTGTGTGTTTTTCACTATTAAAAATGAACTAAACATTCTTAAACATGTCAAAATGTACACTTGTGCAAAAGTTTCTAAGGTATATATTTAGAAATGTAATTGCTGAGTTAAAGTGTGCATATATCTTCAATTTTCTTATATTGCCACATTGTTTTCCAAAGTGATTGTACTAATTTATACTTCTACCAGCTAGGTATGAATATACCCTTTATTACACATCCTAACCAACAGAAATATTATCAGACTTTAATTTTTGCCAGTTTGTTGGCATGAACTGGTATCTCATTGTGGCTTTTCTTTGCATTCACTAATTGCTATTTAATAATTGAGTATCTTTTTGTATATTTATGGGTCACTTAAGTTTCCTCTTCTAAGAATTGCTTGTGCATATCCTTTTATTCCTTCATGATTTTTGTAAAATGTTGATTTTTCAGGTTTCTGTTGGGTTTTTGGTTCTCGGTTTGCAGTTTTGAAGTGTTCCTTACATGTTAGGTATATTAGCCCTTTATTGTGTTACAAGGGTACTTCAAAAAGTTCATGGAAAAATGTAATTAAAAGATAGTACACATCTTTCCATGACTTTTTTGAAGTACCCTTATATTTGTCTTTTTCTTACCAATTAGAAATAATTTTCACGTGTTCTGGATACTAATCATTTGTGGACTATATGTGTTACAATAATTATCTTCCAGTTTATGACCTGGTTTTCACTTTATTTTCAGTGTCTTTTGAAGAACCAAATTTTTAATTTTAATGGGAGTCAAATTTATAATTATTTTTCTTTGTTGCTTGTGATTTGGAGGGTTTTATTTTAAAAAGACTTTCTCTCACAAAAGGGCATATGATATTTTGTTGTAATCTTTTCTAATGTTTTAACATTTTAAATTTCACATTTAAGCCTTTAAAACAATTGAAATTAGTTTTTGTTATGGTATGAGGTAGGTCATCACTTTTATTTGTTTTTGTATGGACAACCATTTGTCCCAGCCCCATTTATTGTGAATAGTTTGTGCTTTTCCCACTAGTGCACAATGCAATCTATGTCATTTACCAATTTTCTTCACTTGTATATCTGTCTACTGTGTATATACTAAAAACATGAGTTCATCCTCAGACCTCCGATTCCAGTCCAACACTATAGAGTTTATTCTAACCTGCCCTCTATGCTTATTTGTAATGCCTTTCTCCAACACTCAGCAACGTGGCTGCCATTATCCACAATATATCTATGTTTTTGCTCTATTCTGTAATAAACACAAGTAGTTTTGATTGCTCACCCACTTGTGTATGGTTCTTTTTGTCTTTAGCCTTATAATAGTATACTTCAGTCAAGATACTATTTTCTAGAGTTACTTAGGTTAGATTTTTTCTTCCCTATTTGCTTCAGTGTGATTATGTCATTCATTTGTTTTTAAAAAATAAATTGTTTATTGTTTGTATTCCCTTTTTGAGTCCCCCTGCAGCCAGGTTGATTTTAATTATTTCTTTACTTTTATGAGCGTGTGATATATTGACATGGTTCTGACACACAGGATTACACAGAAAGGTCCACTCAGAAGTGGCACTCTCCCCTCATCCCTTTCATCCTGTTCCCATTTCCTATTATTTCTATTTCATTCCCACCTACCACCTTGTAGTGGCAGGATTAGCTGGTTTATCTTTCCTATGCAAAGAAGAAGATACATACTTGTTTCCTTGTGGTCTTTCTTTCATGGAAGATCACATACTATGGTATAGAATTTTTTTTTTTTTTTTTTTTTTTTTTTGCACCTTGCTTTTGTCACTTAACAATATATTCTGGAAATCATGCCAAATAAGTTCATAGAGATTTTCTTCATTCCTTTTTTTCCCCCCATAACCATAGTACTTCACTGTGTGAATGTACCATAATTTGTGGAACCATTCTCCTACGTCTGGGCATTTAGGCTGGTTTTTAATATTTTGGAATTGACAAACGATGTTATAATGAACAACCTCGTGCATTATTAGAGACGTGTCTTCATAGTAAAATCCTAGATGTGTGATCTCTAGGTCAAAAAGTAAGTACATATATAGTTTTGTTAGGTTTTGCCAAATTCCCCTACAAATGACTTGCACCAGTTTACGTTTCTACCAGCTGTGTATGAGAGCGACTGTCTCCAAAGCCTTGCCAATCAAATGTGCTGTCATACTTTTTATTTTAGACTGCCCAATAGGTAAGAAATGGCATCTCAATGTTATTTTAGTTTGGCCCATGTTTTAGCCAACCAAACAAATTGTGAGAGCTCTTTCTAACTCCCCAACCTATGGCATTAAATGCAGAATCTCTGCTTAGGGAGCCCATGTCAATAAATTCAGCCTGATCCAACTTTATGTTTTTTCCATCATTATCCACACCTTTAGTAACCATTCCACACGTGTTCCTCAGACTTCTGTCTGTATACATTAGAAAAAGCAAGTAGTTCTTTTGGAGTATAATGTGCCTTGTCATGGGTCACACATTGTATCTCTCCCTTAGGGACTTGAGTCTAGTTATAGATCTAGAAGTAAAGCGGGTTGGTGGGGGTGGATCCTGAGGAAAGTCAGCATTGTTTTGCATGGCAGCTGCCTCAGGGGAGGGCACTACAGTTTTCTTAGGTAATGCAGGATTAATCCCCTCAGAATGGAGGTGGAAAGGCAGGAGGTGGAAAGGCTGATACTGCTGCTGGTGGGAAGGCTGCTGCTATGGCCTGAATGTGTCCCCCAAAATTCATGTGTTGGAAACTTAATCCCCAATGCAACAGTGTTGAGAGGTGGGGCCTTTCAAGAGGTGTTTAAATGAATTAATGCCACTATAAAAAGGGCTTGTGGAAGTGGATTTGCTCTCTTTTCTCTTTGGCCATGTGAGGACAGTGTTCCTCCTCTCTGGAGGACACAGCAACAAGGTGACATCTTGGAACCAGAAACCAAACCCGCTGGTGCTTTGATCTTAGAATTTCCAGTCTCCAGAACTGTGAGGAAATAAATTTCTGTTTTTTTATAAATTACACAGTCTCAAGTATTGTCTTAGCAGCACAAAACAGACTAAAATAGCCACTTCTGGGGTTGAGGAGGCTGCTTCTGTTGAGGCTGGGGAGACCAATTCTGCTGGGGCTGGGAAGAGCTCTTCCCACTGGCAAAAAAGACTCATCAGCATTTGGGGGCTTAACATCCCCAGTTTCATCAGGGTCTTCCCACATGTCTCCATTCCATTCTTTTGTGAGCAACACTGTCTCTTTAATAGTAGACACCCTACAAGTCTGGAAGTTCAACTTGTGTTGTCATTCAGCCAGTCATAGGATGAGATTTTGCATTTGATTTTTAGTTATTTCAGTCCTGATCTACAGGGGATAAGAATAAGGGTTTCCTTCAGGGCATACATGGATGCTCTTAGGTTATTTATGTGACACTTGAGCTGGGAATTTGACTCCCTAAGCTCATTGTTTTTTTGTATCACTTTGTCCAGTAATATGAGAAGCAACCAGCCAACATCATTTCATTGATGTCCCAAAAATATTTAAAGATATCGTATACAGGGTCACCCAGCTCCTTGCTTCTTATAAGTGGTTGATTAGGAATTATTCATTGCAGATATTTTGCATGTGCCTATTGCCAGATCACAGCAGGGACTATCAATGCTCTTATTACTACTGGAAATAGAGTCATTAGCATCTTTAGATATGATCAAATTTGAGAGCCAATTCTAGAAACCTTATGTGGTAGATAATTTTATCTATATCTTATAGAGGGGAAACAGAGAGTAAGTGGCCTACCCAAAGTCACCCAACTGAGATTCAAATTGAAATCATCTGACCTCTGTGTTGTAACTGCTCTTTTTCTCTCTTTTGTTCTTTCTTTGTAATAGCTGTCACGTTGTTGATTGATATTCAGCTTATGGTTTACTAGGATCATCTAATACATGTCAAATAGACAAATGCATTTGGGCTTTGCTAACTGCTCCCTATCATTATATCTGATTCCACCTATCAGTTGTCCAATCTTGTACAATCTATTTATCCAGCTAGTAAAGATAATTTTGAATTTCAGTTCTCTAATGAGAGTAGTCAACTCTCCTGAATATAATGCAGAAACTTAAGGAGGATACCTGTCTTGGAATCTTCCTAGTCACTGACTTAAAAGGGAAAAAATAACGCTACTGTCAAAGACTAACAGACTAGAAAAAGAAAAAAGATTATCTTAACATTGGTAGTAATTTTCCCACTTAGGTATTATAGAAAAGTGACATTTCTTTAGTTCTCTTTTGACAAGACTCTCAGAGCATATCTAAGAACAAAAGCACCTATGTCATTAGTTTCTTCTTTTTCCTCTCGATTTTTTAAAATCCTGATTATTATATCAAAGGTGTTTCAGAGCACTTATTGTCTCCATGCGATGATCATAACCACCAGTCATTTCCAGTTCAAAGATTTCTGTTTTGTGTTCTCCCTTTCCAGTCCATTCTTACCTCACTAAAAATCTCAAGATGGATTATGCTTGGTAAAAGCAAAAATACTATGTATTAGCAAAAATAATAGTATTTTTTCTCATATTTTAGATGCATTGGAAAAGGACGGACATGGACAGAGGAACCTAAGTAAACAGCTGGTTGCTTTGAAAATCCATAAGAGACTGTTCATGATCATTTTTCATGGTTTTCTTTTTAAATAAACAGTAAAACAAAGGTACCATTTTTATATTGTTGACCTCCTGCAAATAGTAGCAAGGTTCATATATCAGTCCGTTTCTGTTGTTTATCACAAAATTACTGGAACTGGGTAATTTGTAAGAAAATGAAATTTATCACTTACAGTTTCAGAGGCTGGGAAGTCCAAAGTCCAGGGAACACATCTGGTGAGGGTCTTCCTTGGCAGTAATGCAGGGGTCTCACGTGGCAGAATGGCAGAGCAGAGAGAGAGAGAGAGACTCTCAAGTGCTCTCCTGGACCCCGCCCCTGACCACCATTATTCATCCATGCACTATGGCATGGTCCTAAAATCTAATCTCCACCAAGGTCCCACCTTTCAATTACCATAATAGAATTTCCTACCCTCCCAACAGTCATCGTGGGGATCAAGCTTCTGATATATAAAACTTGGGGGGCACAATTCAATCTTTATCAGCTCACAAACTGCATAAAACACCAAAATGCCTCTCCTAGGAAACCATCTTTATTTGGATTTACTCCCTGAGGTCCCATCCTGCATCACCTCAGGAAATGGTCACCGAGACCTGTTCTCAAGGCCAGTGTGTGAGTGTGAATGTGAGCGAGGCATAGCAAGGGTGCTGTGATACCAGGGAAAGTACTCATATAAGCAAGACATCATGGTGCAAGAGCTGCAGAATGATATGAAATCACAGAGAAGGAGAAAATTTGCTACAAATGGGAGGATCAGGCAGTGGCCCTGGAGGGGGTGAGGTGGCACTGACTGGGATTGGGGAGCCAAGTTTGAGCTGAGGAGACTTTAGTCTGACTGGATTGAGTGAGGGCAGGGGATGTGTAAAGAGTTCCAAGTTTAAGGAAAATGAAACAGAAATAATAACATTGAGCATTTTAACACTGACTTATGCATGTAGTTTCTACTATGTCAGTTTAAAGCTGTTTGTATATTTGTTTGTACATGTACTTTAAAAAAAAAATGAAAATGTGGGGCAATGCCATACCTATGTTTCCTTTTACACTTTCACATGCTCAGACCCATGTGTTGTAACATAGCTTACAATTCTATAGGACTTACAGACAGAAGTCTCAATGACTACAGTGCAATTAAGAAAGAGTCAGACCTGAGTTCAGGCCCCATCTATCACTTCCTAGCTTGATGTACAGCCAACAGGTTGTGCAGTCTCTGAGCCTCAGTATGCTTATCCGTAAAATGGAGATGATAATAGTGCTTGTTTTACACAGGTCTGTGAGAGTTGCATGACAGTTGCCTGGTCAGCAGTCTGTCAGTCAATGCTCATCATTAGTTATTGCTCCAAAACACAGAGTGTTCGTAAAGTTTCCTCTGATGAGATACATCATTACACTTTCTTATGACTTTTCTAAATGCTCCTACTTCAATGCAAGAAAATATGCCAGGAATAAAAATCATCTCAAACTTTTCTTGTGTGTGTGGCTGGCAAAAGGATCAAACCCTGGACCTTGGTGTTATCAGCAAGTTGGTCATGCTCTAACCAACTGAGCTAACCAGCCAGCCCAAACTTTTTTAAATATTGGGAGCCAAAATGTTCCTAATTTCATGAGGCTGCGAGGTCATAGTTTCCTTTTATGCCAGATCACGACAGTGTAAACCCCCATTCTGTTTGCCTTCAAGAAGTTTAGTCTTTTTTCAGGAATCCAAATATTCTGGGGACTCCCTGGAGAAATTTTATTTGGAGAGTACCTCCCTGCTTGGCCCTTAGCTTTCCACCATGTTATAGGGCCAGTTTATCTCCCTCAAAATAAGTGTTATTCAGCATTGTTTCTCTACCTGGAATCCAGGCCCCAGGAGAAAGAGCTGTTTCCTTCTCACCCCAGCCCAAGGCCCCATCCTGGTTTCTTCACGGACTTCCCAGGACATTTGTCTGTGGGAAGGATCACTTCCTTCAAGGGAAGTCTCACTCCTGGTAGCTTTCAAAACACAACATCAGTGCCCATGTTTGTGGTTATCTAATCACCATTCCCAACTAGAAGGAACCAAGCCTCCTGGAAAAGAGGGATGATTCCAGATCTAGAGCAGGAAATGCATAAGATGAGCCTTTCCTGTTGTGTCAGAAAACAAGGAAGGTAGACTAATGAATTGTGTCAAAAAAACAAAGGAGCCAACAAGAAGGGGCTTCCATAAACCAAAGATGGGACACACTGAGCATCTAAAAGGGATAATAAATGCAATCAACTAAAACACGTTGTATATATTAAAATAAAAACATGAGTTTATAATTTATAATGATGTTTTGAAAAAGTGAGAGTAAGCAAACAACCTCAACAACAACCTCATTGGGGACCATTTTAACACCAAGCTTTATTTAGAAAATTGGCACTTAGAAGGGAAGAATTAACTGTTTGTCCTATCTTTCCTGTGTAAACTGTTATTGCAGGAAATTGAAATCGACCTAGTTGATGAAGGAAAAAAATCCTTTTTTTATATAAAAATTCCTGCTAATAAATGCAAAAAGACAAAAGCAATGGAACCTCACGTTGCAGCTCTCAATGAAATAATCGATTCGGGTAATAATTATGAACCGATGAAACATTAGATGAAAGGTTGATGGGGAACTTCACAGTGGACGAGATGAGGCCATCACACCCCTTATCCATGATAGCTCACTAAAAGTGGAACACACGGACATTGTGTACTTCCTGTTAGAATGAGATGCGATGCCCACAGCATCGCACCTGAGATATCCTTACCCCTGCCCCCCAAATTGAACCTGAGTCAAACCCAGACTCAAGAGCTTAATTTCACTTACAAAGATGTAGGAACAAGTGAAATGACATTACAAGGAAGCAAAGAGGCAAATCCAGCATGTAGGACATTGTACACAGCAGCTGACCCAGTTTCTGAACAAGTCAACAACATGGAGGAGGAAGGGGGAGGCGTGAGGATTGCTGTCCATAAGAGACCCAAGAGACTTCAAACCTAATGTAGTATGTGGACCTAGTTTGAGTCCTGATTCAAACAAACTGTGAAAGAAGAAAACGTTTTTAGAAATCAGCAAAATTTTATTATGAGCTCAGTATTAGATGCCAAGGAAATATTGTCAATTTTGTTCAGTGTTTTAATGGCATTGTGCTTATGTAGGAAAATATGTTTTAGCAATGCATACTGAAGTATATAGGGCTTTGCTTTGAAATACTTTAACAAGGGACAAAGAGAGAAAGAAAAGGGACAAGTGACATTAAAGTAACAAAGTGCTGATAGTTGCTGAATCTGGCAAATGGGTGCATGAAGAAAAAGTAAAAAAGGAATAGAAAAGATGAATGTGCCAAAGTCTTGATAATTGTTGAAACTGGAAGTGGTTATATAATGATTCTTTATCTCTATTTTTTAGTATGTAATATTTATAACATGTAAAAAAACCCCACACAATTCTAGTACAATGGTACATTTCTCAAAATCTGGGTTATGTGCACTGAGATCATACCATGTGCGCCATTTCAGCAAGGCCATATAGAATGGACTGGACCTATCTCAGTGCCGTGCCCTTTAGTGCCCTCTGTGCACAAGAGAGAAGCTGAACTTCCACTTTCTTTGTGTGGATTCTCCAGTCTCACTCTAACCTCGGACAGAATCATAAGCAAGAGCTCTAGTACATCTCCCAAGAACAGGCAGTAATTTTCTAGTACAGTGCAATCTAAATCCTAATTTAGAAAGAGTTTGGGTTGCTGAGTTGGTTAAAGCGTGGTGCTAGAGCACCGTGCTGGTCACACAACAAGGTCAAGGCTCGATTCCTCTACCCCCCAGCCAAAAAAAAAAGGAAAGAAAAAAATCCTAATTTAGAAAGAAATGGTTCCCTAAGGTAGACCATCTGCTGGAAGACAACTCTACCCAAAGAAAGCAAAATCTCTCACTGTGGGGAGAGGTTTAGCTTGACGTGGCCTCCCCACACCCCTTGGCTCTTTCTGCCAGGGGCTTTGCTCTATCTTGACTCGACCCATCTCTGTGTGCTGGGACTGTTTGCCTCCAGGTGAGTTCAAGCTACTACATTTTTTTAAAAAATTGTGTTAAAATACACAGAAAATTTATCATCTTAACTATGTTTGAATGTACAGTTCAACAGCATTAAGTACATTCACATAATATTGTGCAATTTCCAGAACTCTTTTCATCTTGTAAAAGTGAAACTCTGTTCCATTAAGTAACTCCCTGCTCTCCCCTCCCTCCACCCATGACAACTGCCATTCTATTCTCCGTCTCTATAAGTGCCTCATATAAGTGAAATCATATAGTATTTGTCCTTTTTGTGAATAGATTGTGTTTGCCTTAGCATAATGTCTTCCAGGTTCACCCATGTAGCATGCGTCAAATTTTCCATCCTTTTTAAGGCTGAATAATATTCCACTGTATGTATATACTACATTTTGTTCATCCACTCATCTATCAGTGAACACTTGGGTTGCTTCCTTTTGGCTATAATGAATAATGCTGATATACCAAGCCACTGCTTCTTGCAGCATAAAGTTTTTCTCCCAAGGTTACCAAAGTCCCAGGAACAGCTGTCAGCCCAGGTTCAAGCTCAAGGTACTGTGAGCTTCTCTCCCTTTGAGAGGTCTGCCCAAGCTCTCTGCCTGGGAGCATAAGCCTGTATTAGAGAGACGCAGCTCTGCACCTCCCGACAGCACAAAGCCCAGACGGGGGTCCTGCCTTTACCCTGGTACACTTTGTTTTAAAACAATAAAAATAAAAACATGCTAGCAAGAGGGTAAAAAATAGAAATTTGCTCCCTCACCTATTTCCCATTCTGTAGGGGTAGGCTGCTTCTACATGAACAGTGTGTATCTTCCCAAAACATTATTCCAAACATGCACAAGTATATGTTTGTTTTATTTATAGAGGTTTTCCTTCTCACTCAACAATGTATCACCTTTCCATACAATGGAAACATGTTAGAAATCTAGGGTATATTCCATATTTATGCTGTTACAAATGATGCTGGATTGAAATCCTTATGCATACATGCTTGCATATTTATGTATTATTGTAGAATAAAAGTGGAGATGTTAGGTCAAAATGTATGTATATTTAGTATTTTGATAGGTACAGCCAAGTCGCCTTCCTACAGGACTATGGTAACATACTTGTTAGCTTAAAGAAAGATTTGAGTTTATCCTTTCAAGTTTAGGGCAAACATCCCAGTCTGTTCCTATTTGATCACCAAATATTCTTGTTTTCTCTACAAGCAACTCTAAATAGCCTCTAATACTTAAAATCTGCTTGGAAATTTTCACTTAAGCTATTAAAATCACCTGATTTTAATAACTATTGTCTGCTTGTAACCGTAGGCAAATTTAGTGGATGAAAATATAATGGTTATTTCTGAAGATGATAAATTTCAGGATTTCTCCTCTGAGGTATCAGGACACATAAAGTTAATCTTGTAAAAATTTGCATCTTTTACTTTCAGGATTACATAAATATATTTTTATTTTTTTAAATATATTTCTTTTTCTTTTCTTTTCTTTTTTTTTTTTTTTTGGTGGCTGCCAGCACAGGAGTCCAAACCTGTGACCTCAGTGTTGTAAGGCTGTCCTCTAACCAACTGAGCTAACCAGCCAGTTCTTAAATATATTTTTAAATAACAAGTCTTTCTTGAAGAAAACTTTTGCTCCCTGTCCCCTTCCCTTTTGAATTTTTAACTATTTGAAAAATTATAGATTGCCTAAAAATGTGATCAAGTCCTTCAAAGCTTTATGCCAATCTGCCTAGGAGAAATACCCGCCCCACACCCCAGTTTTAACAACTTAAGCCACTTGAATGATTTGTGTATGTCAGCCCGGGCAAGCCATTTCACACGTATATTTCAAATACGAAGATTTCATCAAATAAGGCAAAAAATGGTTCGTGGCATGCAAATTTGGAAATGAGCACTTGGTGGTCCCCATGGACAACAAATACCTCTGGAGGGGTTCCATGGGAGGAGAGGCCATGTCCATCGCGTTTATAAATATTTTGACTTCTCAGAAAACCAGAAAGCCAGGATTTGAGCCGAGCCGAGCCTCTCAGCCCTTCTGCGGTCCTCAGGCCGGTGTCCCTGGAAGCCCGGGCTCTGCTTCTGTGCGTCCCCTGCGTCCTCTCCAGGCGTGTCTGCGTGGTGCAGAGGCGCATCCCCAGCGGGGCGGGCTGGGAGCGGCCTGGCTGTCCTCCTCGGGAGGAGGCTTTGGCCATCGCTCCGTTGTTATGCGACTATTGATGTGCCTCACTCTGAGGATTCCAGTGGCAAAGTGACCCTCCCTCCCGCCTGTCCCCTCCCTTCCTCGCTCCCGCCCGCTCGCCTCCGGCTGCAGAATCCCCACGCTGCCGCTCTGCTGTCTTCCTCCGCTCATTTCTCTGGCTCCTGGATTCCTGAAGTTATTAGGAGAAATAAGGTAGCCGAGGGAAGCACATGGAATTAGTGACAGCGCCCAGCGGCGCGCCCCTTTCGCGTGTGCCGGTGCCTGGGCTGACGCGCTGAGTGAAGGAGGCGCCCCTGCCTGCCAGCCAGCCTGCCGGGATGGGCCACTGCTGCTGCAAGCCTCACGACTGCCTTCAGTGCCTGGACAAGACGGTACTTTGCCTTCCCTCTCTCTTCTTACCCCCTCCTCCTCTGCAAGGGCCGAGAGAAGGCGCGAGCCAGCACCCCTGTCCTGGTCCCCCTAGCATGCTTGTGCGCTTTGTCGGTGGACAGGAGGCTCCCTTTACCGCTCCAGTGTGCTGAATTGTGAGTGGTGTTCACAGAAGCATTGGGTCTCACATACTCTGCAGTGCCTTACATAATTCTGTATTCCTGCAGTCTCCAATGTAACTCGAATGTTGGATTTTCCTGAAATAGTCGGGCTCTGTTCAAACATCTTGCAATCCAGCCTGCCAGGAAATCCTTGGAATATTTTTAATGCGTTTTACTGTACCTGCGGAACCTAGGACGTTCCAGTGGGGAATTTAGATTGGCGAAGCATGTTTTTCTTCGCCAAGTGCTAACTTTGAAAGTTTACCACTCTTGTAAAAACAACCCCACCCTTGCAATTTATATTCTTAACGTCAGAGAACAAACACACCAGTATATTCTCTCTGTACTTCTTTGCATCACAGAGGGGTGAATAACTCAGAGGTGAAAAGTTGAAGAGCCAGAGAGAGGCTGAGGTGTATTCAAGCAGTCTCTGGAAGGAAAATTCACAGCCTGGGAACTGAAAATAGAGTATGAGCAAGAATTGTATGGCAATTCCAACACAAAGCCATTCTGGCTTTTGACATTTGCCTACTTTGTGAGCTTGCAGATGGATTAGGATATGCGTTTAGTTTCACTACTAGAAACCTGCTGGCAAGAACTCTTGTCTCTGTGATATATTTTATTATCATGCACATTTGGATTTCTCAAAGATGCATGAAATGGGATCTCACAGGGGGCTGAAATTGCCTCCTTTCTACACGGGTGGGCATCAGCTATCTAGATAGCTTGAGGTATAGTATGTGATCAGGTGAAAGAAAATATATGGCTTAATATAAAACTCGTTACAAGACCGTCACTTGGGAACATCTTTTGTCAGTTCTGCTTATGATCTTTGACCTAAAGTAGGGTTACATAGCACCTAGGAAAATTAAACCAATACCTTAAAAGTCACGTAGTACTTTTGTTCCAATAAAAATATTTCAATCGATTTGGCTTTTGCTACCATGACTATGACCTGAGATATTTATGTACATACACATTTATGTACTTTCCGCTAATAGAAATATAAAACATTTGTACTCCGGTTGTCTACAAATCCAACATTGAAGTGATTAAGCCTTTTTCAAAAGAAGTGCTCGGAAAAGGTATGGAAGGGAGCTTTATGACAATAGTTATAATAAAAGGGAAAGATCTGCTACATGCACAATATTATAAAGTTCATATTGCTAATAAACCCTGATACAAAAGTTTTAGAAATAGAGGCTGTAATATGTAGGTCTTTTTGTTTTAGAAAATATATTTTAAAGCGAGTTGGTCCCCCTGTTTCGTTTCGAATCAAGTTCTCAAAAATAATTATCTTTTTGTCATTCTTGAATTCAGAGGTTTTGGAAGATGATTCAATGTTATGTCATCTCTTTAGCAGTGAGATGTTTGAGTACTTTTCCAATGTTTTAGCTTTGAAACTTCAAACTCAATTCAAATTATTCTTTACTGATGAAAACTTTAAAACTTACACTGCATTTTTGAACTTTTTCATTATGTTCATACTCATGTTTCTTGACTTCACTATATTTCAGAATAACATTCCCATTTGAGGTTTTATAGATACATATTCATAGGTGCTCTTTTAAAGAATTGAGGACTTTCTATTTTTTTGATTTAAAAAGGCATTGTTTTCATTTAGTTGCCTGCTTTTTAGGATCACTTCACAGGCAGTATGCCAAAATAATTTATTTATTCAATTGTAACCTATTGGGCCAGGTATTGTATACTAGGAACATTATAGGATGCCACTCCAACCTCGAATTCTAGAAATCAGCACTCCTTTAAATCCCACAATAGAACTGTTCAGTCTGTTAGTAAGCTCTGACAACCCTAGTGCCTTGGATTGAGTGTCCCCCCACCAAAAAAAAACTTCACCTCCATTGTGATAGTGTTAAGAGGGTGGGAAATTCTGTTATGGTAATTGAGGGGCCTTGAAGTGGTGGTTAGATTGTAGGACCATGCTGTAGGGAATGGATTAATAATGGTGGTCAGGGGCATGGTTCTGAGGGCTTTAAAAGGAAAGCACATGAGAAATTCCTTCTCTCTGCTCTGCTGTATTTGCCATGTGAGACTTCTGGGTCACTGTCCCCACCACCAAGACTCTCACCAGATGTGTTCCCTGGACTTTGGGCTTCCCAGCCTCCGAAACTGTAACCAATAAATTTCAGTTTCTTATAAATTACCCAGTTCCAGGTATTTTGTTATAAGCAACAGAAAGAACTAACACACTCAGCATCAACATGATTTGAAAGAGTCCTGATAAAATTGTTGATAAAATTGTTTCTGATTACTTTAGCCCAGCTTAATAAACCTTAAAAAAAAAAAAACACAAAAATTTCCTCAGAACTTCATACAGATACAAAATAGAAAACTTTATTTTGAGAAATTTTAAAAAAATCATTTTAACAGTTTGATGTATAGTGCAGCTAAAGATGTTCTAAAAAACATGGTGGGACAATTAAAGATGCTTTTCAAATAATCAGTTTCAGAGATTGGGCTAAGAAATATGCATCTGAAGATGCGTCTTTAGCATTAATTTATTGGGGGAGACTGTAGAATCTTCATTATATTCTAGAGAATATAATGTATAAAAATTATTAAATGAACAAGTGGTTGTAAAAATTATTGTGCTTATGTATTTCCCACTTATAAAGACCTGTCCATTGAGAATATTTGTTGCTGGTTTACTCTGTGCCTAGTTACTATAGGGACTGATATAGGAATTCTTAAAGGGCATAGACAGCTCTTATGGAGTTTACCAGTTACTGGTTGATTGTACTTTCACTTTTTCCAGGGAAAGTACAAGTGGGGTGGGCAACAGTAACATATGCAGACCAACTAAACATTAGTACAAGACTGTAGTGTGATCACGTGAAGGTGACGTGGCACTGACCATCTTGGTTCTAGAATTGAGTGAAAGGAGAAGCAGTCAGGCTAAACCATAGGCAAGGTTTCTTGGAAAAAGTGGAACATGAATTAGACTTTGAGGAAAGGGGTGGAATTTTATTAAGCTGAAGAGGAGAAGGAATGTAATTTCAAGCAAGGAATGGATGAGGAAAAGTATTTTGGCCCAATTTGATGAATATGAGAGGGGAAATCTCATGGTAAACACAGTGGGAAATACAACACATAGAAGTATGGAGGATTTTCCCACCTAAAAGTCAGGCCTGGGTGGGGTGTTTTTGTTTTTGTTTTTGTTTGGTTTTTTACCCTGAGTTAATAATAAGTAGGGATCTATCTTGGGTTTTTGAGCAGAGATGAAATCTGTAGAAAGACTCTTCTACAGATATTTTAAAAGGATCAGTATGACCCAGGAAGGCCACTGGGAAACCAGATGGATCCCAAAGGGTCTGTTCACCTATGGACTCAACACGGCCAGAATGGAGCCGGCAGCTCTGCATGTACAGAATCTCCTTACCTTAACTGAGTTACTAAGAGAAATAAACTAGATGTATAAACTAGAATGTCAGCTTGCTTTTTAACAAGACAAAACATAACTGACAAGCAAACGAATGATACCGAGCTGATAAACAGGTTACTTCTTTTTAGAGTCAAAAGTCTAGCTTCATAAGAAGCTTTGATGTGAACAGAATTTGAGTTCTGTTCTTTAGAAACCAGTGGCCTCAGAGCCTCACGGGTTCATGTCCCTTCACTGCTCTCCCCTGAAATGCACGTGGGACCGCTGTGGATGATTGTCACTGGCCCTGGCGACTGCCTTTTATAAGCTTCCTTTGCTCTCCAGCTCCCCTTGTAATGGACTTGTACTTTCTCGAGCTGTGTTAACAGATTCAGTCTGGTCAAGTCTAAGCCAAGTCTTGCTGGTTCAGGCACTGGCCTGTCCCTTTACGGGTTAATTTGCATATCTCCACCCTACCCCTTTACAAGCTGATTATAATCACAGAGGCAAGTCTTTTTTACCTGTTCTCTAAATTCTTGGTAGTGGGGGTGGGAGTTGGGAGAAGGCTCCTTGCAGTTCTTCCCAGGTTTGTGTGGGTGCTCTGACAGTAATAAATGTGGGATTAGAGGAAGATAGAATCCAGAAAGTCCAACGAACTTCAGTGGAACGTAAATGGATTAAAAATCAGGGTACCGGCTAATTTTCCTTTCTCCTGCACTTACTCTGAGACCCCGAACTTTCCAGCATTACTTCTTTGGGCTAGCATTCCTTCCCCAGAGGCCCCGTTGGCCTCTGTCCTTTTCTGTTGCTCGTTAGTCATCCAGGTGTGGTATGATAGTTCCTTAGGAGCTCTTGGATAAACTAGATTGTTTTTTGAACCAGTGACTCCTCCCTGCCTGCACAAGGACAAAGGCAGGAATTATTCACTTTTACATTTAGTCATTCTAGCTTCTTTTAATACAAGGTGTGACTTTGCTTATTTTTCACCCTAGTAGACACTGAAATGTATTGAAGAGTATTAAAGGTGAATGATACTTTGCCTTTGACTGGTCTATATTAAATTTCATTTCAGAGTAGAAGAGCAGTTCATTACACAGAAACACAGAGGCTTAATGTTAATGATATGTGAAAGAAGTAATACTTATTGATTAACTCAAGACATGGTAGCAGGGCTGCCTTAAAGCTATCATAACTGAAATGAAAAACAAAAGGTCAGTCCACCTCCCAAGGGATTTTTCTACAGAGCTATATTATAAATCTGGCCAATCTTCATAATATTAATATTGAAAATGAATGTAGGATTCACAAAAGGTGGTATGAAAACAGTTCTGAAGACTTATGTTCTGTTGATGTCACCTTGTGGCTGGTTCATTTTGAAATACAAAAGAAAACGTTTCCCTATTAAGACAAATTCTACTTTGTTGAATTAAACCCTAACCTGAACTCATGGAGCCCTGGGTTAAAAGCAATATTGTTTCTGGGAAGAATCAAAAATTCCTTAAC
Source organism: Cynocephalus volans (assembly GCF_027409185.1). Taxonomy (NCBI): domain Eukaryota; kingdom Metazoa; phylum Chordata; class Mammalia; order Dermoptera; family Cynocephalidae; genus Cynocephalus; species Cynocephalus volans. Next base: position 80,546,501 of record NC_084466.1, on the reverse strand, counting down.
CTTTTTGCAATTTAATGTGTATATATGTCACGTTTGAATTTTAAAAACTTACCATTAAAAGGATTTGGATATTTCCTCAAATACTAGAATTTCATAGACCGCTTACTTAATTCCTTGTTGTGGTTCTTTTGTTTAGCTTGGGAAAAAGTGGCACCTATCACATGGTTGGATTTTCCTGATCTGCACTGATTTCAGAGCTAAGAAGATAGGCAAGATTTTTTGTGAATCTTTGGGCTTACAGATATATTTTTAATATATAAATATATATATATATGCCTCTTCTGTTAAAAAAAAAATATAGAAAAAAGGGAGCTGATAAAAATGCTCAGAACTACAGTGAATTTTATGAAATCATCCTCAGTACCCCTTGTACCAAGAATTCCTGCAGGGAGTGTCACAGGCCAGAAACAGAAAGTTGGGGAGAAAAAGAGAAGGCCCATCTGGTGGGGTGACAGAGGTTCTCAGATGGCCCCAGGTGCTGCTTCCTGTCCCCAGTTTGCCTGGGTGCTTCCTTCACATCCTCCTGCTTATTGATCCTTCAGTTTCAGTTTAACTCTCCGAGACAGCCTTGCCCCATGGAGTTATGTCAGGTTGTTTTGTCATTGCTTACCCATTTACTGACGCTCTGGGAGACAAGGTCCTGGAAGGAAGAAATGTCCTGCCTGGCAGTGTCTGCTGGGCACATAGTAAGCACTCAGTAAGTGTGTGTTGTTTTGTGTAAGTTTCCTCCTTCTGAATTAATTGAGGCAAAAGTACCTCAGATTCACCTAGCGTTAAGTTTTAGTAGTAAAAGGCAATTCTTTTGGCTTCTGTTTGGAGGAAGAGCTTCGGTGGCCGATGCTCAAGTGCAGAGTCAATGCACTTTGACGTCCTGTTACCACCAGGTTCACACAGTGGCACCAACCATCTGAGCAGACAACTCCCATTGACCAAGCAGGTTAAACCAACAGAGTGTGGCAGGCTTGCTTGGGGCCTGGCCACACTTCCAGCTGCTTGAAGTGAGTGGAATGATTAGCAGGTCATATGCTTTGCCAGGCTTCTCTAGCTAGGCAAGATGAATGGCGGCATCCCCAAGAGTTTGAGAAAAGCCTTAGCACTGGGAGCCATGTCTGAAAGGAGTGTAGGCTTCACTGTGGCACACTTGCAGTGGCACAGTTAGGGCTGGAGGTGGAGGGGGTGAGTGGGAGGTTTCATGGGAGTAGCTCATCTTGGATTCCATCTGTGAGCGAGGAATGTGTGCCAAGCTGAAGTGAACAGAGCACCGGAGTGCGAGGGAGAGTGACCAGAGAAAAGAGGCAGCCAAGAAGATGCAGTTGCTGGTTTGGGCTTTGGATGAATGTTCCCAAAGTGTGCATTTCCTGTTAAGCCTGTTGGAGAGTAAACAGTAATCTTAGAGGAATGGCCTTCTTAGGCTTTGCGATTTCTGGATTGTATCACCAGGATACTTCGGATGGTTAAAACCGAGTTCTATTTTTAGCCCTCCTGACAGAAAACAGGAGCTCATGTGCTTGGCACCAGTCAGGAATTTTCCACTTATCCCCCATGTAGGGAAGCACTGACCTCACCCTGGGCAGCCAGAGGAGGCCTTGCTCATATTTCAGCCATCCCCGTGTCATCACCCGGCCCTTAGGTTGGGGGACGAAGGGGAACAGTGAATTGAGATCCTTTCAGAGGGAGGTGTGAGGTGGAACCCTAGGGCCTTGCAAGACCACTGCAGGATTCTGTGGAGATGGAGGGATAACTTTTTGTAAAAGTCCATTTATTTTTTAGTTGACATGTATCAATTGTACATGTTTACGGGTACAGAGTTATATTTCACACATTGTATAGGTGTGTGATGATCAAGTCAGGGTAAGGGATAACTTTTTGAGGCAGGAAGTAGTGAGTGGAAGGTTTCTGTCAGGTCACCTCTTGCCCGAGGATGAGTGCTGCTGCGGGCACAGCTGTTGGCCCGTTATTGCTGGGGAGCACTACGTCATTCTGGTTTGGCTTGCAAGAAACAGAAAGTAACTTACTTGATGCAGAGAATTCATAAATTAGAAGAGTTGGTATCATTTCAAAAACAAGCACATAAGGAAGAGGAGCTGTGGCCAAACTGCACAGGCTGGCCTCAGGGAGCCAGCGCGGAGCAGTGCTGGCATCCCCAGCAGGGACGTATTCAGACGGTCCTTCTAGAGGCTGTTGGGGAGAACTGAAGAGCTACGCAGCACAGGTTACAGCCCCTGCAGGCTACACTGGAGTGGCCCCAACACTGGACATGTACTGACATGCAGCCCACAAATCAGCTTCAAGCACAGATTCGGGGAGCTCCGGCTATGGGGGCTGTGAACACAGCCAGGGAGCTTTTCATTGAGACAGTAGTCAGGAGCTGACTCTGCCTTCCAGGCAGGAGTAGAAAGCTCTGTGGTAAAAGTGCTCTGATCCAATCTGAGGATCAGTGCCGTTTGCACCCTGCTGTGGTGTCTGTGCACGCACAGGTGGGAGGGAGAACCTTGGTGCGCTGGTGGGTGATGAAGGGAGGGTGTGGGCCATATCCTGGCGGCTTGTGCCAGGCTGGTCCCATCTCTATAGAGCCCCAGTTTTCTCCTCCATACAGGGAAATAAGAACCCACTGGGCAGAGTTTGGAGAAGTAAATGAGGTAAAGGGCTTATCTAGCACTGTGTTTGGTAAAGGTTAGCATTAGTAACCTTTAGTAATTAGTAAATAATAATTAGCTAGAACCTACCAGAGTTTATTCATTTCATTGACATTCCAGTCGTCAGGTTTGTGGCTTATCTTTAGCAACCGATCCTTCCTTGGTGAGCCAGTTGGTGACTGTGGTTTGAAACTGACTGGGGTGAGGTGGGGTCCACCTTCACGCAGCCTTCCTGGCCTCTCCTTCCCACATGGCGACAGTGTAGGGCCTCCAGCCTCGCGCTCCTTCCTTCCTCCTCCCCCTCCATCTCGTCTCTGTCCCCATCCCTCCCTTTCTTCTCTTGCTTCTCTTCCTTCATTCTCATGCTTTGTTCCCATCAGTCTTATTTGTGTTTCTCCTAAAGCAGCGGATGGGTGGGAAGGCCCAGTCCAAGTCCTCAGCATCAGCTTTTCACCAGAGAGGTCCAGTCTCAGCATCTCCATCGACAGCCTCCTGGGCACTCAGCGCTGCGTCCTCCTCACGCGGCCTTCCTTCCTTCCTTCCCCAAATGCCTGTTTCTTCTGTGGCTGGAAAGTGCAGAGTGGTTTGTTACGATAGGGGAGATCCCTCAGAACACAGCATCCAGCAGGGAACACTCCAGGGAGCCAAGGGAAATGTTGGTTGGGGGTTAGAAATTAGAATTATCTTGTTTTTTGTTAAATTCTTGTTGTTCATTGCCTGACCCAAGTCTTTGCAACTCTCATAGCTCTGAGAATGAACTCTTTAGTAATGCCATTTCTGCACAGTTTGTCAATTCTCTGGCTGTGTTTAGGAATTAGAATTATCAGTTCAAAATCTTTTTTGATAGTGAAAACAAGTTAGTTCAGGATAAATTAAGATTATTTCAGGATAAATACTGAAATTAACCCTCTCCAAAACACCGGATTTTCTCAGCGGGTAGTAACAAGTTGACTGTCAGCTGGCTGTATTATGCTGATGTTAGAACAAGTATATAATCCCTGTGGTCAGTCTGATTAGAACACTTTCCCTGCTCTGGGATCCCCAATCGTTGAACCACATCAAAACAGAGTAGAAGGGCTGGCTGGTTAGCTCACCTGATGATAGCATGGTATTGATAACACCAACGTCAAGGGTTTGGATCCCCTGACTGGCCAGCCGTTAAAAAAAAAAAAAGAAAACTTAGAGTAGAATCAGGGCAGAGCCAGGAAGGTGATTAAAAAACCAGAGCATAAGGCTGATATGCAAATTCTAAGCTCATTTAGGTATTAGGTAATTAATATGGAAAAGCTCTTATATATATGCAAGTAAGATATTATCCAGTTGCAAATAAAATAAAAGGAAACAATGGAATTATAATAACTAACACATATGAGTTTGCTAAGCACCAACACAATTCTAACTACTTCTCATATATTAATTTATTTAACCCTCATGACAGCCCTGTGCACTGGGCACAGTATTGATACAGCATCACTTAGAGGTTAGGAAGCTGCATGCTCTCGGGTGTAATTGCTAGCCTGGACATTCAGGGAAAGCAAGGATGCTATGGGCCAGGACGCAAGGAGAGAGCTTCATGAATGAGATGGGGGGTGGTGGGTAGGTCCATTTTAGTCCATTCAGGTGCTATAGCAAAATACCATAAACTGGGTGGCCGATAAACAACAGAAATTTATTTCTCATGGTTCTGGAGGCTCCAGCAGATACGGTGTCTGGCAAGGGCCCACTTTCTCATAGACCTTCTCGCTGTGTCCTCACATAGTGGAAGGGGCATGGCAGCTCTCTGGGGCCTCGTCTGTTAGGGCACTGATCCCATTCATGGGGGCCCCACCGTCATGTCTAAATCACCTCCCAAAGGCCCACCCAACTCCTAATACCATCACCTTGGGGGTTAGGATCTCAAAATATGAATTTGGGGGGGGACACAAACATTCAGACCATATCAGGGTTCATTGTCCTCATAGGATGGATCTATTGCTACATTTTCTTAAAGAGACATAAGCTAATAAGTTGACACCTGTCACTAAAATAACTCTCAGTTTATCATGAACATAGAGTTTTATTTTTGGCATTATGAATATTGTGAAATTGCTTAGCAAATGCCCTTTGGATGACCTGAGCCCCTCCCACACACTTGTTACCCGAGTCTAAATGCAGCAGACCCAGAGACAAGGTTGTGAGAACTGTTTAGTCACATCCAGCACAGGTTTTTCAGAGATGCTGAAACTAAAGTCAAAGGTGGTTAATAAAGGGACAACATTGACCAGGCCGTGATGAAATTCATGCTAGTTATTTGGTCCACATTTTAGCAAAAATTCTCTCTCTGGAAATCAGTTTGCTTTGGCAGTATATTCTACACAATGTCAGAGAGTTTTATTGAAGACCTGTATTTCTGGTATTTCTAACTTGAAAATAATTTATATAGTACATCTTCTCTAGTTATTATTATTCACAATAAAAGCATAGTAAACTGAAATTTTTATGATGACTCAATAACGTAGATTACAAATTCAGCATATCTTCAACTACTGCTCTGTTTTATGTCATATAATGTATTTGATTTGAAAACAACTTGGCAGTCCTTTAGTTACAAATGGCATTCTTTGCGCTAAATAATACTTCAAGTGTGAGATTTCCTCATTCCTTCCATTGATGCTGATAGTGGAACAAAAAATTTGGAAACCTTAAGTATTGCTGTTGATCTTATTACAAAGAGAAATGTTTCATGTTAAGACTTCTGCTCTGATCTGCCTTATTTACCAGGTAGCTAACCATGTACGGAGAAAAGGGTAAGTTTAAGGGCACGGTTGGTAAAACAAGCATTTGCCCCTCAGCAAAATATGGCACAGACTTTTTCATGGTCAAAAACCTCATAGTAGTGATAATAATTAACAGCATATGATAATATATGATAGTAGTTTAATGTGTAGGACACAGACACACAGAGAATTATTGCAGGGTGATATACATGAATGTAATATAGAGAAAAGCACAGCCATGGGTATTAGTAATGTTATATTACAAGCTCTGCCATTTGAATGTGATACAAATGAATGAATCAGACTTGGCTTTATAGGCTTTTATATGCTTATATAATGAGAAAATTATCTCCTTAAGAGCTGGACTTATAAATATTTGCTTAATATGATTCATTAATTAAACATGTGAAAGTGCTTATCTAGCATAAAACTAGGGGACTCTCGGTATCCGTTTTGTTTTTGCAGAGTGAAAGTGCCCTTGTGAAAGAAAAAGAGCTGTCAATCGAACTTGCAAACATCAGGGATGAAGTTGGTAAGTAGGGCATTGAAAACGAGGAGCGTAAAGAATGTCTTTTCCTGATTCCTGTGAATGTGTAACAAGAGCAATTATGCCTCCTGTAATAAGCCTGAGCAAACCCGCCAGGATGAATGAAGTACTCACCCAGCACAGTGGTGGGCTGCTGGAGCCTTGCAGGGAGCCATAATTTTTATGTCTCTGTTGTTATAAAGACAGTTCCATAACTGTTCACAATGGAACTAATCAGGCCTTGACTGTTGTCCACAGATGGCAGCACAGACATCAGTCTGCGCTGTGTGCTGTGACAAGCACCGCTCCATCAGCATTCCTTGATACCATGAGGTGCTGTCTGCAAGGTGCAGATGTTCCATGGCTTCCTGCCACTGTACTCCTGCCATGAATACTCTGTGCTCAAGAATAAGGTCAAAAACACAAATCTGGTTGGATTAAAAGTATGAGTGTTCAGTTGAAGCTCTTAATCTTTGGTGGGTGGTATGATCAAATTCATTCTGAACCATAAGGGGTCCTACAAAAAGAAGCATGATCCCCACCCCTGGAGATGTGGTCAGAGACAAGCTCTCATTCTAGGCCAAGGGCCAGCCCAGGTGTTTGCCATGTCCTCATGTCTTGGTCCCATTTTCTGTCTTGACCATCTGTTCTCGCTTCCCTTGGAGTCAGTCACAGGGTGGAATGAACCTAGCCATCCCCCTGGCCTGCTGTTCTCTTTACAGTGGGCACATCTCCCCTGTCTGCAGTGCTCCTTGGAGCAGCCCACCAAGTGCAGGTGTGTTGTCCTCCGTGAGCCTCCTGGGTGGGTGGCCAGCCACATGGAATGTCCGAAGGCCGGACTTCCCCAGGGACCGCAGGCCCCCAGGTGTGCAGTGCCCAGGTTAGTGAGTTCCAAACATAGCTTTCCCTATCCTTTTTTAAAATTTATTTTTTTCTCCCCTGTGAGTTTTGTGACTTCTTTTGTCATTGAAGTAGGTCAGCAGTGGTCTCTCCTCCCCTCTGAGGAGAGGGGGTCCCTGTGGGGAGCAGTGGAGACCAGTGCCCCCAGCCTCGCCTGCGTGTCATCCTGCAGCGGCAGAGCCCGGGATTAGCCAGGTGTAGGCTGCTCTGAGCCAGGCTGCCTAAGAAAGGCTGACCCCACCGGAAGGAAGAGTGGCTGGACGGGAGGGAGAGGTCACAGCCACTCTGTCACCCTGGCTCCCCTCAACTTCCTGCTGGAAAAGCCTCATCCTTCCTTTTGTCATTGTTCTCACGGAGATTCTAACTTGCCATGCCCTGGGTATACACCAGGGAGCTCTTTGCTTATAGCCCTGGAGGTGACTGAAGCCCCCATACCCCCACTAGAGTTCCTTCACCCACATGGCCACCCTCATGGACAGATCCCCACTAAGTCCTGAAACACTCTCACTGAGAGTGACCCCACACTTTCCTGAAGGGAAGCCCCTGGCACAGTCCTGTTGGTGACCCTGCCAAATGCAAGGGGACATTTTCACTGTCCTCTAAGGAGGTCCTGCCATCCATCCACCAACAGCGCCACTGGTTGCCCATGTGATTGCACTGTCCTCCTGTGTATGCCCACACCGTACACACACACACGCACACATGCACATGCACACACATGCACACGTGCAGGCACACAGTGAGGGAGCTCTTCATTGAGGACTCCCCGTGGTCTTTTTAAAAGGACGTTCCACCCCTTCGGTTGATAGTGACTATCTTATCAAAAAGGAGTTCCTCCCTCATCATCTGATTGACTGCAAAGGCCATCTCCCCCCACCCCCAGCAGCCTCACTCACCTCAGGCCCTGCGGTGATAGGTGATATCCATGTGATATCATTCTGAGACCTCTCCTTCCAGCGCAGCTGGACAAGAGCAGGTTTGACCAATCTGACCTTCAGATCAATTTGAGGGTGACACGGGGGTGGGGACAGCTGTGAGCCTTGGCCTCACCTCTGGATCACAGCTCCTCCTACCTTGTAAAGGATGGCGCCTAGAGGCACTATGGGGGCAGCTCAGAGGCACTGGATAGAAGAACCAAAATTCATAATTCACAATGACCACAGTGTCCTAGTAATGTTTCCCACAGTCTCAGGGCCACATAAATACCTCACAGCACCACTTATTAAGGAGGTCTAAGCAACTTTAGTTGTATGTCCTAACAGCCTAGTGGTCTTTGGAAAAACTAATGCAGGGGTCAAAGGAAAAGCTTTCTCTTCACCCCTGAAGGTTCATTAAAATAAATCAACTGTCAAAATTTAACTACTGTGAAGAAAAGGCATAACAAATATTATTTTAATATGCTGGGAGGGAAAATGAACTGGGGAATCACAAGAGAGCAATTTCCCAATAACCCAGCAAGATACAGAAACTTATGTACCATTCTTCATAGGGGAGGGGCAGGGGAATGTGGACAGTACTGTGCAGGGACAGTAAATGGTTATCAGGGATGTGGGAATGCCTGTCCAGGTGTGGTGCCCTCCCAGTCTCCAGTCCCTCCAGAGTTGTTCTTTCCTGGTTATTTGATAAGATTCCTAGACAGGGAATCTTAATTGCATTCCTTTTGGTCAGACACTTTCTTAGATAAGAAAGTCCCTCCAGAAAAGAGACTTTGGGTGAGGGGAATAAGACAAGGTTAGAGGGACCTGGATTCTGAGGCTTGTTTCTGAGGCCTCATATAACTTGAGATATTTGTACAGGACCACGATTACTTGCTAGTGGCGTGTGGGGCCTGTTGGGCTCTGCACAACTGATCAAACCTCAGGATCAGATGGAATAATCCCAGCCTCATGTCCCATTTCACACTGATTTTCACTTCATATTTTTTTACATAGCAACAGACAAAACCTCAGCTTCGCAGGGATTTGATATCATCAAAAGGAATGAAGTGTGAGCTAATGCTGAGCTAATGTCAAAACTGGACTACCCCAAGCTAGCGAGTTCACGTGGTGTCCCACAGAGATCCAGCATCAACGTGTTTCTCTTGGGATTTTAAGATATCCTGCAGTGCCCCTGTGAGTTTACTGCAGTGGCTCAAGGTGCCTCAGCACACAGTTTGGAAACCACAGTCCTAGGGACACCTCCCTGCCCTCAGTGGCCGAGGTGCTTGAGTGTGAAGACGGGTAGGTCTTCCAAGACTCCAGAACCTCAGGGTGCTCATGAGGAATGGTTCATCCAGAAAGGTGTCTGGTATTACCCCGTGTGAATTACACCTCTGGCCACATTTTCTTCTTGTTTGACCAAGATATGTTGGTCTTAATTTAGGGAATGATACAAAAACATTGAATTAATAGATTTTCTCCAAATTTTCCATTTGAGAGATATCAAGTCTATAGCACTAAAATGCTATAAGCCAATCTCTGAGTATGTTTCTCCATGAGAGATGGATGAGTTTTTCGGTGGTTCCTGGGTCTGGTGGTTCCAGACATGGGCTCTGGAGGCAAATGGCCCAGGTTCAGGTGGGTGAGTTGGCTGACCTCTCTGTCCCTCTGGTTCCCCTTCATAGCATGGAAAGTTAATTAAGGAAGAGAATGTGGAAAGTCAACTAAGGAAGAGAATGTACTTAAGCACTCAGTACAGGTGACTCTCATCACTATTAGGCATGTAGCACTTTGATCTAAAGATAGAGGAAGAAATTTTTCACTCTAGGGTGTATTCCTCCCCAGAGGAATTCTGCACCCTGCCCCGTGGGCAAGCTTTGGGTCTGGGGATATGCACCTTGACACAACCGGGATGGGTGTGCCAACTCCAATGCTGTTTTCCTCTGTACTTTCCAGAAGCTTCTCAGTACAGCAGACACTACACAAGGATCACATTGAGTTTTTGGTTTGTCTTACTTGATTTCTGCATTACCACTAAGAATAGAACCAGAATTATCTGCCAAATGAAAAAGCTACTGGAGGGAGGGCAGCTGCGTCCTTTCAGCCCAGCATTCATCCCTGGTGGACACTTTAGCAGCAATATCCAACCCGCTGATTGCATCTATGAAAGGAGAAAACAGAGGGGAATGTGGGGGTCAACTGTCCACTGTAAAGCCCATACATTCTGGAGCCTTGACCTGCAGTGCACCCTCTTGAAGGGAGAAGAGAATTAAACTTATGAACCTGACTTCTGAGTGATCCGTAGAGAGAGATGTGGTCAGTCCCACTTACCACCAAACCTGTCTTTATTAGACCTCTTGTCAGCTGAGTGAGGTGGGAGCCACTGGAGGTGGGGTGTGCGGGAGAGATGGAATTGCCAAAGGCTGTGAATTCAGACATGGAAGAAGGGAGGAAGCTGCAAAACATCAGAATAATTCAGGTGTATTTATTGCAGATGTTACAACAGGTTTGGCCTGTCCCCCAAATCTAGAAATTGCTGCTTAAACTATTTCATACCCATTTAACTGCTGCCCTAAATTCTACCAATATCTGCTAATAAGTACCCCTCAACTGTCCACACTCTTGGGGTGAATAAATGCAATCAATTGCATTTAGCATTTGGTCAGAATCGGCTTTGCCTGGTGCAAGGTCTCAGCCTTGGTGCATTTTGAATCACCTGGAATGCTACGCAGGGCAACAGAATCAAAATAGTTGAGGGTGAGACCTAGGCATTTTTAAAAATCCCTCGGGTGTTTATGAAGTACAGTGAAATTTGAGAATCAATTAACTACACTGAAGGAACAGGGGTTTTGATTTGGGTCAGGGACAAGGTGGCATGAGGGACAGTAGGTAATTTGGGATAGGCCTGGTGAGGGGTCCCATAGTTGAGGGCTCTGGGCAGTTGAAGGCCGGGTTCTATACTTGAGGGCTCTGGGCTCTGGAGGGCCAAGGGAGGGAGGCACTGGGCACTGGTGGGTGGAGAAAGGGTACAGAAAAGGAAGATGCAAAAGACCAATTCCACCCTCTTGGAAATTACTCCTAGGGCTGGCCTGTCTCCTGGAAAGTGGGAGAGGGATACCCTCCTCTTCCTTCTTTCTCTGCCTTCCTTCGCCATTGCCTGCCAGGCTGGGGTGGTCAGGCCCCCGAATCAGCTACCTTCTGGGTTAGGTGGGCTTTCGGGAGCTAGCAGCAGAAGGTAACCCCCTGCGGTATTTACCAACACTTTGCATTTACAATGCCTTCCCATCTGTGATGCCTCTGGGGAGCCACGGCAGAAGCTTCCAGGTATGCAGTTCGGCCAGTGACCTCTACCAGGGACTTTGACATGTGTCATTCCACACTGATTGAGAATCCCTGATAGTTTTTAAGTAGGAATTTTTTGGCGACTAAATTACAAGTAAACTTAGAGAACATCCCTAAGTGAGAGATGTTTTTGAAACCAAATGTGTGGGGGAGTTTTCCATGCCAGCAACCAATTCTCTGACACCAGCCGAGTGTTCAATAATTCCATTCAGTTCTGACACTAATTACTCAGGGTTAGTGCAGACCCCACTTCACGCAGTCACGAGACTGCCCACACTTCAGACACCAGTCGCAAGTCCCAGGGACCACCCACAGTTCTAACCAACCAGCTGTAAACTCAGAACCCTCTCCTCGGGTTGGATAATTCGCTGGAATGATGCATAGGACAAGACCTGTGGAGGAAGGGGGTGTGGAGCTTCTGTGTCCTCTCTGGGTGGACCACCTCCCCAGCACCGTGATGTTCCCCAGCCCAGAAGCTCTCTGAATCTTGTTGCTCAAGAGATTTTGTAACCCTATCGCCAGCCTCCCCTCTCTCCCTGGAAGTTGCGGATGGGACTGAAAGTTCTAACCCTCTTATCAGTTAGTCTTTCCTGAGGCACCCTGAGTCATCCATTAGCATAGACTCAGGTGTGACTGAAAGGGGTTCATTATGAATAATAAAAGATACTCTTATTACTCTGGAAATTCCAAGGGTTTTAGGAGCTGTGTTAGGAGCTGAGGACAAAGACCAAATATATTATATCACACCTGGACAAGGTACTAGAGTTATGGAGAATGAGTCACTCATTTAACAGGGCTCAGAACATCTTATATGTAGCAGGCACAAAAGTCATAGCATTTTAGAGCTGGTCCAGATCTTAGTGACTACAGCCTACCCATCACATTTCAGAGATCAATAAACAGACTCTTCTGATCTTGGCTTAAGCTGGGACATGTGCAAAAAGCACCAGGAAGAAAAACTAGTTCTCCTTAATCTCAGTCTATTCATTCATTCAACAACTAGTAACTGAGCACCTACTTTATGCCAGGCACAGGCTAGGCAGGGTCACTGTGGATCATGGAGAAGGTCATCCCTGTAACAGGGCACCCTCTGAGTGGGGCTGAAAGCATCCACACTGCAGCCACTCCCAAGCCCTGTGCCCCAGCGTGGGACTGCTGCCACTTAGAGGAAGGGAGCACTTTTTTCGAATTTGCACAAAGGTGCTATGTGGGCTAACTTGATCTGGTTCTATGTCATACGGGGGATTCTGTGGTGAATAAGACTCAGCTCATGTCCTCAAGAAGTTTTCAAAGGCTCCATGGAGGAGGTGCTATCTAAGAGGGGGCTTATAGGCTGGCTAAAATGTAGACAGATGCGTATAGGCAGGGAAAGCACAATTATTGAGCACCTGCTCATGCCTGCTGCCCCCAGTAGATGTGCCCTGGACAATGGATGCCACGACCATTTTTCAACATTACCCATTCTATACACCTAAGGAAATAAAAATTCTATTTGTTCCCCATTCCTCTTTCCATGTATCAGAGTTTTCACACTTGTCATTTCATAGTCATAGAACATCTTGTGATGATAAGCTGGAATACACTACTCTCCTTTGAACATTTGAATTTTTACTATTTTTTGTTATTAGGCAATAACAAATATAGTGTTTGCAAATTACTTTTTTCTCTTTGTGTTATTTTCTTGGGAATATATTCCCAAAAGCATGGACCAGTAATTTTGATAGGATTTCACATTTCTAAACTCATCTGTATGTAAAATGTCTTTGTTTATATTGTAAATCAAGATAAAAGATTATGGTGGATTTAATTTCAGTGTAGCTAGGGTTGCCTTATAAAGGGCAAATTAAATCTCTCTTTCTCTCCCTCTCACACATACAAACACACACACACACACACACACACACACACACAGACACACAACTGAGAAGAGATACATACTATCCAATTATATATCAGGGTGTAGTTTGGGTTGGAGCCTTTTGTGGTCCAAGAACAGAGAGGCCCTGTGGAGTGGCTGAATTTGCCAATATCTGTGTTACTTTGTATCTCCTCCAGGGACAGGACTCTGTGTCAAAAATGAAATCAGATTAAGTTAGAATTTTTGAGTTTGTTGTGCATATAAAAGTTTATTATATTCATGAACTGGGAGATCTCAAACCAAAGAATGACAGTAAGTCTCAATTTTATAGCAGTTACAGTACAGTTTATAAAGCATAAAGGAGGAAGTATTTTGACCTTTCTCATGATTATGTCATATATTCTTTTTTAAGGCAAATAGAGCTTTTTAAGTTGATTTTTCTATAACTGATTCATTTGATTTCATTGAATCATGCTGATAAGGACAAAAAGCTTATGTTTGTGTTTTGTTTAGGGTTAGGGTTAGCCATTTAGGGAAATCAAGGTGGCTAAAGTTTTGGTTTAGGGTTATGGGTGGTTGACCTGGGGGCTTTAAACTGTGGCCTCTGTTTTTATTTACTTTTTTTGAACACTGATCAGCCTCCTGAAAGTTTTATGCCCTCAAGTCACTCTACAGAGATGATTGCTCTTGCCTTGGCTTTGGAGTTGTCCCAAATTGGGTCTGTCCTTGGAAAAGTCTTTCCTAGGCCTTGGTGATTATGGGGATGAAAGGGCATTTTGGATTCCCAGGAAACCAGAATCCAGAACTGCATTGAGGGAAGGAGCAAAGATGCTAGAAATAGATTTAATATTTGATTTTTTAAAATCACATCTAAAAATTTTCCAGAAAATGTAGTTTTGAAAATATGACCCTTGATTTTTGGACGGAGTACTCCAAATTCATAAGTCCATTACCAAATAACTGAAGGGTCACTCTTACATTTGTAAGCACTGAAATAGACTTTTCATGTTCTTCCTAGAGGCATATTGTTTCTTTTGCAGACCTTATACCTCAAGTTTTGTTTACAGCCATCAGCGGATGTTTAAGGTCCTCTCTCCAGCAAAACAGAGAAAGAATGACATCGCAGTCTCATTGTTACTGCCTGAGCCTTAAAAATCAGTATAAATTACATAGACCCTAGCAGACAGAAAAACATATGCAGTGCGGCACCTGGGTACAAATGCAGCATCTGCCTGGCACTCCTGGTTGGCCACATGCTCTGCCAGCCAGACCGGAAGCCCTGCTGAAACAAATGCTCACACAGACTGGCACTGGCCCCACGCTGGCCCCACTGCAAACCTCCAGCTGCTTCTTTCCAGGGGCTGCTCAAAGCTGTGACCCCTGAATGTGGTGTGAAATTGGCTCTTCCTTTAAAGTTCTCAGTCACCCCGATGCTCTCCTCTGGCCTTAGGTACCTGCCGCTGCCCCCGTCCCCAGCACTGGTGGACAGATCCCCCTTCTTAGCCTCCGTCCTCTGCTCTGCCGTTCCCACCCAAGGGAGGCCCACAGGTTTTTATCTTCCTGTGGCTCCACACTTAAGAAGGACTTTGCTTCTCTATCTCCACTAAACACTTTAAAAACACTGAAAATGAAATATAGTTTTAAAAGAGAAAGCAGTGTGAGTATTTAACAAAGCAATCTTTCTAGCAAAGTTTCCCAGGTATTGTGCAGAAATCTGAATGGTTAAATCCAGATTTTGATTAAAATCAGCTTATTGAAATATAGCAAAAAATAGACCTAAATGTTTTCTATTACATAAAATAAAGAAATATTTAAAGAATTTTGAGAGCTTTGATATAAAGTTATGGTAGAAACCTACCTTTGTGGCAGTAAGCACCGAATTGTGATTTATTATATTCTGAAGTTACTAACTAGCATGAATCTTTTTGTTTATTCTCATTTATAATTAGCTGCCCACACATACATGCACCAGTTGTGGGTGATTTTACCTTTCATGGTCGTACATAAAATTTGTCTTCTAGTTTTATGATTGTAAACCCTTATATTAACATAGTGCCTAGTACCCACCAAGCTCTGCCACGTGTGTTTTATTTACTCAATCAAGGCAATAAAGTAGGTATTGGTATCTTTATTTTATATATAAGGAAACCGGGGCTCAGAAAGACTAAGTGATTTCCTGAGAGCACACAGTTGGTGTGGGACAGAGGGGTCTGAAATTCTTCCCACATATAGTATGTAAGTTTACCATGGCATCCCTTCCCCTACCACCAAAGTTTTTTTCCCAGTTTTTAATTGTATAAATTGAAAAATCAGATAAACAAAAGAAAATAGCCATTTCTTCCAATCCTATATGACTTTCATGTAAAACCATAATAGAAGCTAGTATGAATCTGCCCAAACATGGATTAGAATGTTAATTATGTAACACAGTTTGATGTTAATTGGTCCTAGACTATATTCATTAGGATTGGGTTCAGGCACAAATAACAAAATCTGAAAACAACAGTAGCTTAATTAAGGTAGCTGTTCATTTCTCTCTTATGCAAGAGTCAGGAGGTGAGCACCAGGGGCAGGTACAGTTCTACTCCCCAGCCCTCGGGGGACCCAGGCTTCTTACAGCTCATTGTCCTACCACCCAAAGAGGACACTGAGACCCTCCTTCTTGTGCCAGTATGGCAGTTGGTGCTAGGGTCATCAAATCTACATTCCAGGTAGCATGATTGGGGAAGGAATGGACAAAGAAGCAGAGAGAATAGGTCAGCTCTCTCTGGGAATGTTTCTAGGAGCTGCACTTCATGTTACGTCTCACTGGCCAGAACTAAGTCACAAGGCAAACTTAGCCATCAGAAAGACTGGGAAATATGCTTGTCTTAATTCCCTTAATTCCCAGATTAGATTCTACTCTCTTCCTCCCTGTCCCAGCTTTAAAGAAAGCTGAGTCAAATTCAGAAACCAGGCTGGCCACTTAGCTTAGTTGGTTAGAGCATGG
The DNA here is from genome assembly GCF_027409185.1 of Cynocephalus volans. Taxonomy (NCBI): domain Eukaryota; kingdom Metazoa; phylum Chordata; class Mammalia; order Dermoptera; family Cynocephalidae; genus Cynocephalus; species Cynocephalus volans. The sequence continues at coordinate 80,530,577 of NC_084466.1, read as the reverse complement.
TGCTGTTAACACCAAGGTCCAGAGTGCCAGCTGCCAGAAAAAAAAAAAAAAAAAAAAAGATGAAAAATGCAGAAACCAAGATGGCAACTCAGAAAAAATGACCAATTCTGAGATGACAAAAGTAATGCATACTTTCTGATTTATAAAAGTATCTCTTATAAGCACACCAATTAAAAGACAGAGTTTGTCAGATTGGACTAAAAAAGGTAAGACTCAGAGATGTGCTACCTAAGAGAAACCCACTTCAAATATCAAGACAGAAAAAAATAAAAGGATGGAATAAAGATATACTATGCTAATACCAATCAAAAGAAAATTTCAGTGTCTGTATTCATATCACACAAAGTAGACTTTTGACTCAGGAATATTACTAGGGATGAAGATGGACATTACGTAATAAAAAAGGTGTTAATTTACCAAAAATAATAACACCACCAAATATCTATGTACCTAACACAATAAAGCTTCAAAACGCATGAAGCAAAAACTGACAGAATTGAAAGGAGAAATAGATGAATTCACAATTATGCTGGAGACTTCAGCATTCCCCTCTCAGTAGCAATAGCAGGCAGAAAATCAGTAGGAAATAAATCTGAACAATACTATCTATGAACTTGATCTCATTGAAATTTGTAGAACATTCCATCCAACAGCAGCAAAATACACATCCTTTTCAAATGCACATGGAATGTTCAGAAAAATAGACCATATTCTGGGCCATAAAAACAAACCTCAATAAATATAAAGGAATTGGAATCATACAAAATGTTTTGGACTGTAACAGAATTAGTCTCTAAATCAGAAACATGAAAATATCTGGGAAAACCCCGAACATTTGGAAATTAAAAAAAAACATGTGGAATTGAATGAAAATAAAAACACAGCATATCAAAATCTGCAGGATGAAAGATTCTCTCTGATCAGCAAAGTTGAATCTTGTTGTTCAACTTGCCCAACAAAATATGGAGAGCACTCAAAAGATACCTAACACTGTCCTCCTAGGTGATCTAGCAGTGAGGCGGGAGTGTTATTTGAAAGAAGGCTTTGATTTAGTAGGTTTAGTGTACTGTCAGAAATTTGAGTGTGACAGTGTAGCTTCAAATAGACTGATTTCCTTGCAAGGTGAACCACCCAGCACAACTAGGTGTGGGAATCACCTGCGCCTCTTACAGGGATATGGCAGCAGTTCTGAGCTGGGAAAAATTCTCACCTGTGATGTCAACTGCCATGATGAGATTTTACTCCAGTAAATGTAATTTCTAAAGTCATTTTAGTTTCTATCCCAAACAGGTGCTTACCCATGCACAGTAATATCAATACTGCAAACTCTCTTAAACGTACCAGAGACTGGGTTTTGTTGCCATGGAAAATACATTATCAGCTACAGTTCCACAAAACGGCTTCACTTTCTCACAGACAGTGATTTATTCCAGTTGGCAGCAACACATTTTTTATTTATAAAATCCTTTTACACCTCTATGCATATCACTTTCTAGTTATTTTATGTGGAGGTGTTTGTTTTGTAATCCTTTAAAATATTTACTCCTTTGTGAATAAAGATAGTTTTGTTTTCTGATATATGTTAATGTTACTATTTTAAAATCTCTGGTTTAATTCTTAACTGACCTGAACTGACTGACTAGGACAGCTCAGATACCAGGGTCTGCGCCTAAACCACGCTGGGGACAAGCACTTTCTCAAAACTTGGAGCCAGCTGCCTCCACAGATTTAGGACTCCATAAATCTAATATTTAAATAGTGACGTGTAGTTCACAAAGCCCTTTCGCATACATTGTTTCATTTGATCCTGACAACAACTATAGGAGATAGGTAAGGTAGATAATAGCACCACTATTTTAACAGTAAATAAATCATGGCTATAGAGAGTAGCAGCAAACCCCAAGTCACATAACCATGAAGGATAACAGAGCGGGCTCCTTATCTCTTTCCTCCATGACCACACCGGGCTGCCTTCATGTTGTAATATCTAAATTGGTGTCTGAAGGAAGATAATAAATAGCAAGGAAAAGACATGACGTTATAGATTTAACCTAAAAATCACTGGAGAGCATTTTGAAAAATATGAGTTGTAAATTACAAGCAATCACATACAAATTATGCAAATATAATGGCCTCCCACTTGTGAGCTTCTCATCACATGGATCTCCTCTTATTTTCTATGTATCTTCAGCCCAGGGCTTAGCACGATGAATGCGGAGTACTTACTGCTTTATTTTATAAACTTGATTGAACCCAGGAGATGTACCCTGTACTGTGCCAGGAGGAAAGGAGTGATGTGACAAAGGCTATGACCTCCTGAAATGTCTATGTATTGGAGAGACAGACACATAAGCAGGTAATTAAGGTCCAGTGCAGTGAGAAAGGTGACAGTGGTCTGGGAGTTCACAGGAGGGTTTGTAACCCAGTCAGGAGTCCAGAAAAGGTTTTACAGGTAAAACAGCTGAGCTTAAAGGAAATGTAGGAGTCAGTGAACAAATGATTCTTCCACTCACTGGATTGGCTACAAACACAGCATTAATGACATCGCGTGCTTCATCTCTCTACCGGTAAATGAGAAGATAGCGAAGACAGTTATGTTTCCCATGTGGCCGTCCCTAAGCAAGAGGTGTAGGGCAAATGAGTCATGTTTACGGTACCCTTTAAATTATTCTCATAAAAAGCAGGGCCAGTGTCTGGCAGAGTTTTTAACATTTGATTTCTCTTGTCATGTCTAATGCCATTATGAACTAGTCTCGTTCACTGAAAGAACCACAGGTACCAGCAGGGTCATATTCAGGTATTCAAACTTAATTTGGCGGTTTATTTGAACAAAGTAATACATAAATTGCAGCGCATGCCTATGTGACATTCCAGTCACTCTTTCTGATAAAAATTGCAGGTTTTTTTAGCCAAACGGGAGGTCTTTGGGAAGTTAATTCTATTGAAGAAGATGATAACTAGACCAATTTTCCATTGCAAGTAACCATGTAAAGACTTACCAGGTTTCAGAAATAATGAATCTGATCAAGAACTCAGGGCTCTTTTGGTTAGCTCAGTTGGTTAGCGTGTGTTGCTGATAATACCAGGTCTGGGGGTCGATCTGTGTACCTGGCAGCTGCCAAGAAACAAAAACAAAACAAAACACTCAGGGCTCACTAATGCAGCTGTTTTCTTTTTACAGTGCTCCTGATGAAGAATTTGGTCAGAGTTTAGCCAGTCAGAATGATGGTTCCGGGTGAGGTGTGTCATCTGGAGAGACCAGGTGGCATCTAAGTGTGGGCATTTACCTTAGTGGATTCACCATGGTCCAGCTTGTTTTCTTCCTTTGTTAGTGCACCAAGAATGGCTGTGACTTCCGGGAAACACCTTTTAAATAAGTTTACTAGAACATGATGTAGAAAACCAAAATACCAGTTTATTAATTTACAGTGAGAAATATATCTCCTTTTAGGCAGAGCTACCTAGAAACCCAAAATTGTAATCAGAGGCTGCTCAGTGGACCAAAATCAATCATGTGCTGTGTATACTAACAGCGTCACTCTCAGATATCTCTGGTCAGCCACCTGCCTAACCCTTTCTTTTCTAGGCCGTCAGTGCTTAGCCAGGGATCCTCATAGGAGGAGGCGCAAGCCTACTAGACACACCTAGAAGCTTTTGCCAACTATCCATGCCCTGCCTTCCACTTCCAGCCACAATAGCATAACTGGTATTGGACAGAACACCCCACGCTACATAGTTATAAAACAGACAAAATACATGAGGCACCTGTTTCCAAGCATTGGACAGTAGGCACCGTAGTCCTGCGATCCTTTAGAAAAGAGAAACACACTGAGTCCTATGTTAGCCCCAGCTTTCTGCCTGGGGCCACTTATCAGACCTGAGCACAGGGAGAAACTCTGGGCAGTGGCCGTCGTCTTGCTGAGTTGAAGAGGCAGATACCAGAGTTCAGGGCAATTGAAGTGGTAGAAATTGTCGTGTGAGCACTGCACAGGAGTAAGCTGAGCAGAGCAGGGCCCTAGGAATTTGCACAGGATGGATTCTCATGTGCTCTTGGGTAAAGGGTAGGCTGCACATACACAGAGAGGCCTGCAGAAGGCAGCTGCTGCAGGACTGAGAGCTGAGTGGAGGTACCAGAAGTTGTGTGGGGCTGGAAATTCCAGCCCAGCCAGCGTGGGGAGATCTCACTGAGCCCCTTGAGCAATCAGTAGAGACCTGAGAAAAGCCAGTCTTTAGGAGTAAGGACCATGACTCTTGAGTCTCTCTAGGACTAAAGACAAACTGAAATAGACCTACCCTAGAAAAAATAAAACCAAGTCGACAGAATCAAAGGAGCCCAATAATTTAACTGCCTGCCAGAACAAAATTCAATGCCAGTTAAAGAAAGTCAATGTAGTACAAACTCCCTGTGATTTATCATCCATGATGTTGAGCATACAATTAAAAAAAAATTAGACATACAAAGAAGAGGACCCATAATCAAGGGAAAAGCTAGTCAATAGGAATGGGTATTGAAATGACCCAGATGTTGGAGTTAGCAGATAAGAAAATTCAAAAGCTATTATAAACACTTTCTAGCACTTTTAGAAAAAGAGGAACAAAGACCTAATGGAAATGTTAGAACCAAAAAAAAGGTTTAAAAAAAAGTGTCAGTGATCTGTGGGACTATGCCAAACAGTCTAACAGATGTGTGATAGAATTGCAGAAAGAGGAGGGAAATTGGAGAGAAAAAAATTTTGGAAAAAAACCAAAACAAACAAAAAACCCTGTCAACCCAGAATTTTATATCCAGAGAAAATTTCCTTTAAAAATTATTGAAACTGGGACCTACAGGGAAGAATTAAGGTTATCAAAATCGTAAATATGTGGGTAAATATAAAAAGACTATTTTTGTTGTTTTTAAGTTTTTCTTATATTTAAATGTTCAGTTCGATGAACTTTGGCTATGAATACATCCATGTAATCACTACCCTAAACAAGATATAGGACCTTTACATTGATCCAGAAAGTTCCCTCATGCCTCTTTCCAATCAATTCTCTCTACCTCTAAAGCAACCACTTTCTTGTTCCTATCACCATGGATTAGTTTTACCTGTTCTTGGATTCCGTATAAATAGAATCAAACAGTATAGACTCTTTTGTGTCTGGATGCTTTTGCTCCACAGAAGAGAGTCATCGAGGTTGCTGAGTGCATCACTGGATTGTGCCTTTTTATTGCTGAGTGGTGTTTCCTGTGCATGAGTGTACCCAGTTCATTTACCCGTTCTTCAGCAGATGGACATGTGGGTTGTTTCCACTTCTGTGCTGTTAAGTAAGGCTGTTATGAATATCCTTATAGAAGTCTTTCTGTCAACATCAGCATTTTCATTTCTCTCAGGGAAATCCCTACGTGTGGAATTGCTGAGTCATGGGATAGGTGGTGAGCTTAACTTTAGGAGAAAATGCCAAACAGTTCTCAAAAATGGTTGTACCCTTTGCACTCTCCCCAACAGTGTTTGAGAGTTCCAGTTCCTTCACGTCCTTGCCAACATTTGTCAGGGATTTTGTTGCTGTTGTCTTGGCAATTCTAGTAGGTGTGAAAAGAATATCTCATTATGGTTTTAATTTGCATTTTCCTTATCACTAATGATGTGGAGCACTTTTTATGCGGTAATTGGCTGTTTGTATATCTTCCTTTGTGAAGTGCTTTGGCCCATTTTTTGTGGCATTATTTGTCTTTTTACTTAGTGGCACCTGTCCCCTTCCCCTGGTCACTTCGGCTCTCTCAGGCTTGCCACAGTCCCACCTGTCTACAGTCATGAAATGAAAAAATAGAAAGCAATAGATTTATTGCTAAAATATAAAACATTTTAAGAGTGCTGTTCTTAAGATTATTTTGAATGCTTGTTTTGCATAAAAGCATTCTGGGTTTTTTTTATTCAGAGATGAGTAAGCCGTAATCCACAGAACTGAAGAATTTATAATCAAGTGGGAAAACACACATCAGCAAGTGATCCTTACATGAAATGAAGTGCTTTCTTAGAATATCTATTTGTCGTAGATGCCACTCTAGGCCCTCTTGCTGGCACACTTTTTCCCACGATCTCCCTGGTAATCTCTATGCCTGCGGCTCCAGCTACGGCCTGTGAACTGCTCCTTCCTGAATGCACTTCTCCAGCACTGATCTTCCTCTTGAGCACACCCCTCGGTGAACCACAGGCAGTATGACTCTTCACGGTCAAAGTAGTTTTGTTTCCACCCACTGCATACTCCCCACCTCAAAACAAGACAAAAATTCTCTGCTTCTCCTCCTGCATTTCTATATCAGTTAAAGCGCAAATGAAGCTTCTATAACAAAGAGACCCCCAAATAAGAATAAATAAGATGGAGGCTACTTTTCTCTTGTGTAATAGTCTAAAGATGAGAGGCTCAGGGATGGCCCCTCTGCTCCACCAGGGCCTTGGGGACTCAGCTTCACTGTCCCCAGGCTGTTGTTCCCATCTGTACTATTGAGGCTGATGCACACGAAGAGCCTATTTCAGCTCAGGGAAAGGGAAAGAAGAAAGTAAAGGGCTAGAAATTTCCCTGTAACAATATGATCTAGAAGTTGCACGTTTTCGTTTCGTCACATCATGGTAAGTCAGAGTCACATGGCCACGCGGAGCTGCAAGGGGGTTGGGAATGGGACCTCTAGCGGGAAAGCCTTTTCAGTTAAAACTTGGAGAGGACTATTCATGAAAGAAAGAAAAGGAGATGGGGGACAATTTACAGACTCAACCACAACTTTTTACCTTAGTTATTGACATGTCACAATTCACAAGGTGACCTGATGCAGAGGTCTGGAGTCACCGTTGACTCCATCTCTCTCTTTCCTTCATGCTTCATATCCAGTAACAGGTCCTGTGGATTATAATTTCGAGATGGGTCCTAATTCTGCTTTCTCCACCTCATTCCTATAGTGACACAGTCTCTTCTATTGCAAAAACCACCTCGTAGTCCTCTTAACCCCAGCCTTGGCCCTGTCTCCCCTCTCCACTGCTACCACTGTGGGTATATTTGAAATGCAAACCCGACTTCACCTCCCTGATTAAAACCCATTAGTAACCAGAAACGTGTTCACCTCTGGCAGGAACAGTTGTTGTCTCTACTAGAGGGTCTGGGGTAGGAAGGAAAATTACTTTTCACTGTATTCCCTTTCATAGTGCTTGAGATTTTTTTGATATGCAAAAAATAAAAATCAAAACACTATGATAGAGATGCTTCAGTGGCTTTCAGTCATGTGTAGGATAAATGGAATTTTCAAGCTTTCTGGCAAGGCATTTGGGGACTGCTGTCTGCCCACCGTCCCTCCCTCCCCCCAGGTATAACCCCTGCTGCTCCCCCACCCACACCCCATGGAAGTTCTGCCCACTTCCTCTGCCTCTACCTGAACTACCCTGTCCCCCGCTCACCCCCCAACCTCCCAGGCTTCCTGGAAAACTCAAGTCTGCCACCACCTCTGTCATCCCCACCTGGGCCGTTCCTCCCCAGAGGCTCTTGCTGCACAGCACTTCCCTGCTGCTGTGCTCCCATCACACACTACTGCAGCCTTGTCACGTTACTGGCTTTGTTCATTTGTCCATGGGATCTCCCTTCCTGCCACTAAACCAGGGGCCCTCAAGGGGAGAGTCCATATTTAATAGTCAAGGTTAGTTTCCTGAATATATTATGCAAAAGATTTTGTGTCTGAGGAATTTGAGAGCATATGGGAAACATTACTGGGGGAGACAGAGCTTACAAGAAAAACTCTTAAAAATATTTTTTTGCATTCACTAAAATAAAAGAATACAGCAGGCTCTGTGGGCCTGAGTTCTGAATACTGAACCCTTACTGCTTTGCCATTCAAAGCGTGGTCCCCAGATCAGCAGGTCAGCATCATCTGGGGGCTTGTTTGAAATGCACATTCTCAGGCCTGACCTCAGCCCTACTGAATCAGAAGCTCTGGTGGTGCTGGGGCAGCCGTCTGAGTTTTAAAAAGCCCTGCTTGCTGTTGATTCTGATGCACGCTCAAGTGCAAGAGCCACTGGCTTAGGACAGAGTGATGTGGCACTTACGAGCATGGGTTTGAGATACCTGTGGATTAAGGTTAACTTGGTTCTGCTGCTCAGGTTCCTTTTCTGTGAAATGGGAAAATTAAGCAGGAGTCATGCCTACTGAACTTCCCAGAGTTTTTGTGTAGTTCCATAACCCTCTCTATGGCGAGCACTCAGTAGAGCATCCAGTGCCCCGTGAATACTCAGTACCCACCAGCTGCCGAGTGCCTGAGCTAATATTTACTGGATGATTAATAGAGGCCAGGCAGGCTGCTAAGCACTTACTATGAGTTACCCCACTTAAACCTCACACTGTCCCTAAGAGGTAAATCCTAGTGCAGTACTCATTTTACAGATGAAGAAACCAAGGCTTAGGGAGGCTGATAAGCAGTGAGCAGGACTCAGGCCCAGGTGTGTTGGACACTGAAGCCCAAGCTTTTACGCACTGTGCTTTACCCACCACGGCACTGGGAGAAATGCCACCACTGAAGTTGTCCCGGTTAATACGTTTCACACCCAGCAACTGTGTAGGCTATCCTTACAGTTGTCATCTTTGCACACTATCATTTTGGCCCTGTTTAGGGTTGCATGTCCAGCCCTATTTCCTGCCCTGAAAAGGGGTAAGCATGCTTCATCATCTGGCCTCAGTTTGTCTTGTTTTTCCTCTAACTTGCCACTCTTTCTAGCCCCACATTCTAAAACTCATCAGTCACTCCTGCTTGCACTTGGCCACCAGTGACCTCAGGGAGGGCCAGCGTCAAGCTAGCCAGGCAGTGTGCTGGACGCTCGTGAACATAAACACATTTAACTCTGGCCTGAACACTAGGAGGCAGCATGACCTTCGTTTTCCAGTTGAAGGTCACTTCTCTGGATGTCCACTCTGTCTTGGAGATGGTGTAAGTTAGAACAGTCTGCGTGTGGGCAGGAAGCTGGGACTCCACAGAGAAACTGCTAACACACAAGCTACGAACTCCATGAGAGCAGTAAGGGGCCGTTCCAGATGCAGTCGCCAGTGAAATGCAATTCACCCCTGCAGTGGAAACACAAACCAGGACCACCCAGCATCTGAAGGTGGGGCTGCTCCAGGTATCCTGACAGAGCTGCTGCTCTTTCTCCCACGCCACTGTCTCAGGCCTGCCCCCACAAGAAGGCGGCCCGCACCTGATCTTAGCAGACCAAGGACTCTCGGCTCTGCAGGAAGTGATTTCCTGGCTTTATTCTGTGTGCCTGGCATCATGATGAGTGGTGGGAAGCCATCGAGGAAGGAGGCCCAGCCGAGGTCTAGCCAGGGCATCAGACAGACACTTCTTTTAGTAATAAATGAAAACACATTCTTGCGTTATTGTCGATTGCCTAAAAACCTTGCTTCATCTATGTCTGTGCCTAAAAATTAGTGGATAGAAATAATTCAAGGTGATCTGCTTTGTTCCTTGGATGTGTTTGAAAGTAATGCGAGAGACTGGGAGGGGTTGATGGGGAAATTCGTGCCTCTAACACTTAAAACTAGGTTCTGTAGGTTTAAAACCTCAATCCTCCATTCCTGTGCAAAAGTGAGGGCAGCAAACCCACAAACAACAAATAAACACCATCAGAGGTCGGGCAGACCTCAGAGAGGCACCGCCTAAATCCTGTGGCAAGCATAAACTGCATGGGCCAGGGCATGCTTTGCACTTGACAGCCTGAAAGAAGGAATGGAAAATTTTGAGCCTGTTGCCATCAGATGCATTAGAATTTATTATCTGGCAGCCACTTGGCCTCGCTCCCTGCCCAGGAGCAAGTAAGGGGGATAGGGCTGCCCAAACCATGGGATAGGGTAGTGACACGCTGGGTAGTGAGGGTAGTGACACGCTGGGTAGTGAGGGTAGTGACACGCTGTGGAATGGGCCCCTGTGACGCTTATTCAGTGATTGGGTCATAGGACTTCATTGTGCAGAACTCTCTAGGGTGAATTCTACACAGTGAAGAGGGGTACAGGACTTAAACTTTTGCCTCTGTTTAAACATTTTTCAGTAATTTATTAAAAGCTCTTTCTAAAAAGGATGTTCAACACCAAGGTGATGTTCCCTGTATAATTTATGTAACTAATATTAATTTGAGGTAAAATTGAAGGGTCATTTTTTGATGCCACTTTGCAGAGGAAAAAACAATTAGAACTAGTAACTGCTCAAGCACTGCAACCACACGGAGCCGTTATCTGCCCTTTCTAAAGCCTGGGCCTTTGGAATGCCCCCTGCATAGGGTATTATATAAGCTGGTATCATGAAGATGCTTTTGAAACCCACAAAGCCCAAGTTAACCGGAAGAAAGGAAGAAACAGGCTCTATGCAAAACCATTTCCCTGTAAAGCCATTTCCTATTTATGGGCTGTGGTGTTACTAGTTCTCACGTGGGTAGTGTTTTCTCTTTTCAAAAACTTATGATTACAACCACCCTCTTAAGTCCATTTCCTCTTTCCTCCTTTGCCTGTGTAAATCATTCTTGTACTTTTCTCCCCTCATACCCAGAATGTTACTTATAAGTCTTGCAATTATATTCACAGAAAAATCAGTCATTATCCATTTGCTGAAATGCTTTTCCTCTGTCTTAAAGACCACATAGAATGGCACAAAGTATTTGTTGCTAGAAAAGAACTTTTAACTAATTGGGATTTTTGTATCTGTTTTTCCTTATATTTCTTTGTTACCCTTCTTCCAAAATGTGGCAGAATAACAGTGTTATTACTCACAAGAGCACTACTGAGATTCAGTCCCCAGCTTGGATCCTGACTTGCCCTCTGTCTAGCCAAGTTAGCTTAGAGGAGCTTTGCAATTTGCTATGAAGGTTAAAGGTGTTAAGACTGTGTGTTAAGAAGTTCATAAACTATAAAACATGTACAAATGCCAAGCACTGATATTACAACGAATTTCTCATGTCACTGGGGACTGAATGATTCTGCAAAAGCACGTTTTCCCTGTAGTTGAAGCTTATCTCTTTTGGGGTTTATTTTGCAGGGAAATCATAATAAAAAAAACAGTATTCCCTTCCCTGTCTCCCTCAACAGAAGACAGTGGACATAAAGTAACAAGAGTGACAAGAGTGACTCTGCATCATCATTACAATTCTCATACAATTTCACAATGCCAGAACAGAAAAGGGGCTGAACACTTCAGGTACCCAACCTCCTCATTAGATGGATGAGAACGTGGGGACCCAGGGAGGCCGAGTGACTTGCTGAAGCTCCCACAGCTGGTGAGGGGACAGCCTGGACTGCAGACAGAGCGGAGACAGCGGCCCCCCTGCCCTGCCCACCCTCATGGCTTCTGCCTGTGTCTCTCTTCTTATCTGACCTCCTCTCTGCCTGGACCCTCACTTTTTCCCCCACAACTCTTCTGATCACTTGTCTTCTGGAAACTCTGATCTTCAGGATTCAGTGTACAATGAGTTATTTAATATCACTCTTGTGTGAAAGCACTAAGGGATGGGAGATCTCTTTGGGGATCTTGAGATCTCTGTAGTCGTCCAGTTCAGGGGGTGTATTCCCGAAGTTTCACCCACAGGTAAGTACAGTCAGTGCACTTTATAGTGCCACCTTGATAAAAAATCTTTCTGTATTTGTCACATAGCATTTGAAACTCCTAACAGCTAATAAATGCTCTTCATCTTACAGCCAAATCTTGATTATTCTTCCATAAATCATTTACAGACCCTCAGGGAGAGAAACACATCTGTCAACCTGCCCCACTTCACTGGGGGAGATTTAAAAACTAGAGTCTATCCTGAGGCCTCATGCTTTTAAGACCTCAATACTGTTATAAAAGAGACCACAGCATATGAACCATGTGATATAGAATATCATAATTAATCATTAAAGTGTCACAGGGCTTGTCAAAACTTAGCAGTGCTGAATTTTATATTTTTCATACTAACTGACAACACCCAGCATCCAGAAAGGCCCTTCCTGGGTATCCTGGGCCAGAGGAAACTTCCACTGTAACATTTGTGGACTGTTGATCCCTAACTGTGCGTTAATTAATTTATGAATTCAGTAGAGATTTGTGCAGTACCTAATGTGTGGTGTTTGTCCCCAGCGGATCCTCCAGTGTTCCCATCCCCTTCCGTGGCACCACCATCCCCAGTTGCTCAAACCAGTAGCCTGAGTCATTCTTGATTCCTGGCTTTTCCTCATCTCCCTCCTCCAACCCAGGAGCAAATCAAGTGGCCTTTGCCTCCAGATGCATCCCCAGTCAACCCATTCCTGCCAGCCACAGCCTCAGTCCACGTCACCAGCAAGTCTTGCTCCTGGACTCTGAAAACCTCCTCCTCACTGATTTCCGTGCCTCCTTGCTTGCCTTCTGTGGTTTGTTCTCCGTGCCAACTACCAGAAGAATCTTTTAAAAGCTTGATTACTTCCTGTTATCCCTGCTTGAGACTCTCAGGAGCTTTCTGTTGTTAGCAGAGTATAACCCTAACTCTTCCAGGGACCGTACACTCGTGTATTGGTCCCTGCCTCTGGAGCTTCTCCTGCGCCACCCTCTCCTCGGTGGACAGTCAAGCCTATAGTTGTCCTCATGTTCCTTAGTGTGACAGACTTGCTCCCACCCCAGGGCCTTTGCCCTTACCGATCCTTCTACCCAGAACTCTCTCCCCACCTCTCTACACTCTTCCTCTGAATGGCGTCTTCTTGTCCATCTTCAAGCAGCCTTCCCTTCTCCATTCCTTCCTTCCCTAGCATTTTCCTATTTTACTTTCTTTACTACCATTGTCGAAAGTCTTTGCTATCTAAATTTTTTGCTCATCTGTTTTTTTGCCCTCCACAATGGCGCCTCCATTCGCCACTATGCCTAGAACTATGCTTGGCACACAGCAGGTGACTGCCTATCTGACCACAGATACAAAATGGACATGGCACTGGCCTTGCCCACTGGAGAGGCAGGCAGACAGGCAAAGAGATTTACTGCAATTCAAAACAGCGGGTGCTGTAAGAAAGACACGCGGTGACAGTGCCTCACCTCTGAGGTGCTACAACACCTGCACACGGTGGGATGGAGGGCAGAGGTAAGGGGCGAGGCCTGGGCCATGCTCCAGCCTAAGCTGTGTAGGTCCTCGCCCTCTCACGCAGGACCTGAGATCAGTTAGTTACTTTTTCTGAGCTCCCATCTGCTCTTTGCAAATGCACACCCAGTAGGGTTACAGTGGGTAACAATACCTGTCTGGGTGAGGCAAGACCGTGGCCACCGGGAAATTTGTAGAAGGGTGGCCCTTACGAATGCCAGCTGTTATTTTCCCAGCACCAGCTCCCCTTCAGTCAGCAGGCCCGGGAGATGCAGCATGGACCTGCAGAGGTGAAAAGGACCCACTGACTCGTTTCCTCTTGGTGCATTCATCTTTCATACATTATTTTCAGCCACTCCTTCTCTCTTTTCTAACATTTTCATCCAAAACAATAATTTACAGAGAGGGTAGGGCCATACAGGGCAGTGTGTCCAGGTTCTCAGGCCTCTGTGTTGTCTGAGACCAATCTTGTCACCCTGCAGATGTTACTGTGATCTAACATATTTGGACAAAGACATTCACCCCAGAGGGCATTTTTCAGGCGTCACGGCTCCCCCTGGTGGTCACTGATTTGTTACAGGATCACTACCACCAAAAATGGAAAAGAAAAACCACAACTTCACTGCATAAAGATATACATGATCTCTAATCTCATGTAATTTCACTCCTAGGAATTTATCCTAATGAAAACAGCAAAATGATATATGGGTGAACATGTCCGTTGCATAACTTCTAATGGTGACTCTTGGAAACAAACCAAACGTCCAACAATAAGGAGATTGTAAATTACGTCACTTAACATTTTTAGGTAGCCATAAAAATGTTAAGTAGTAGTACATGGAAAATTCCTAACAGAATACCAAGAATTCACACCCCTGCAACACTACAAAGGAATCATACGATTGAAAATTCCATTTTCTTTGTGTAGTGAGATTATGGGTGATTTTTGAATTTAGTTTCTCCTTGACAGTTACTTTGTCTTTTCAGTTACTCCCCATCTCCTGAAGAAACAACTTAATCTTTTATCTGCCTGTGGTATTGCCTTCATTGGTATGCAATGATAGTGACCGTTATAATAATAACATATATAGGTACTGTGTATGTATATGTATAATATACATACTCTGTGTGTACACATGTAATAGTAACATGTATGAGGCTACTTCGCAAAGTTCATGGAAAGATTTGTACTGTCTTTTTTTTTTGGCAGTTGGCCAGCACAGGGATCCGAACCCTTGACCTTGGTGTTATCAATACCACACTCTAACCTCGTATTATCTTTTAATTCTGTTTTTCCACTAACTTTTTAAAGTACCCTCATATCTGTCATATATCATCATATTTCAATGATTTATTTTATAATGATTATATCTAAAGCACTCCCTATGACATGAAAGGCAGTATAATATTATTCCTATACTCTCATCATGAGCTATAGAGCCAGATAGACCTCTTCCCTTTAAGTCTATTACTGTAGCCCTCTGTCTTTGCTACCCTGGGAAACCATTGAAAAGTTACAATTATTCAAGAGACACTTGGAACAGTTGTTTAAAGCACACTGATCTTACTTGCTGAGTATTGTCTTACTTGATTTGTGAGCTGGTTGAAATTAAGCTTGTCTTATCAATGGTTCCAGCAGCAATTGTCCTCTGCTCTTGTCTCAAGAATCACACAACAACTTAATGGTTTACCTCATAAGTTGGCAAATAGGTATCTTTACGTTATGTATGTCTGAGGATGTTCCAATTATATATATTATGTATGTCTGAGGATGCTCCATTATGCAACTTCAATAATATTTTAGGTATTTTTACATACATTTTTACATCATATTAATAAAGATCAATTATTTAAAACTGTATGACAAATTCCAATCCTGCTTTTGCTTTTTAAATTCATGCTATGAATTAGAAGTGACATATCTCTTGGCCAATCATATTATTTTAAAATTTATTTTCTCAGTTTTCTTGATTCTAGGTATTTATTGTGGTGGTGTTTGCCTGTCACTATAAAGGTCCAAATGTTTTCATATGAGTAGAAATAAAGAAAGAAATAATGAAAGTAAGACTCCAGATGTTGCCTAATGCTATAAAATTAGCTTACATTACTCTCTGTATGTAAAAATGCCCCAATAGATACATTTTTGAAAATTTACCAGAGGCAAGAGGATATTTATTTCTTAGGGACTCCATTCTTGGAGCTCTTTCCCTAGGTGCCCTGGCAGCTCTTATTATCCAGTATCTTCTGCAGGCCTGGGGCTTACAACAGAGGCTCACTGGAAGAATGTAAGTATCACCTCTCTTGCATGTAACAGCAGTTGGGAATTTGGGAATTGGAGCTATATGAGTGAAAGTGAGTACTTTGCCACTTTATGGACAGCAAAGCTGAGTTCATGATTTATTGAAGGCAACAGTACAGTTCAGGGCCAGTGCTAGGACGAAAACCAAGCATCTCCGAGCCCATGAGTCATCCTGCCCCTGACATGAACAAAACTGCAAGAAACATAGAAGAGTCTGACTACTGGATACCACAGCCTTCTAAACCCCGGTCTTCTCCTTAATTGTGATAGTCATTTTTAAAATCTTTTTACTTGTAAAGCATACAAACAGAGGATAGGGATTTTATTAAATACATATTATTCCAGGTGTTCAATGTACAGTGAATTCTGTAACTTGACCCACAACCTCCCAAAGGAGGAGGAATAGAAATACACATTTTTATGACAAACAGAATTACGCAATCATACTATTTCTGCATCTTGCCGTTTTTGGTTTAACGATATATTACAGATACCAGTCCATGATACTGCAACAAGATTTTATTCTTTTACTGGTTACATACACCCCTCTGTATATAGGGTTTATCCTATATGTTTGTTGGATTTATCATCATTTATTTAACTAGCCCCCTGCTATTTCCCTAAGGCAAATCGTGGTGTAATGATCAACCTTGACCAGAATTTTTTGTGTACTTGGGAATTGTTGTGTTAAAAGCTACGTGACATTTAATTTTTTTGCCAGTGTAACTGATTTCTTTTTATCCATTTCATTACCTTCTCATCTGTTTTATTCCATCTGCATAATTATAGTCAATATATTGCCTTGATTTTCTACAAGTTAAAGATAGTGATATTAGCCTATGACAAATAATTTTTCCCATGCAAAACAGTACTTTCCAAAGATGAAATAAATGTTGTTTTTTTTAAAACGTTCATTTGATTGTATGTGCTCAATGTATCCCTAGTTAAGAAACAGTAAGAATGGTTCTTATGTTCCTTAGGTTTCACATATATCCATGCATATATGTGTGTGTGCATGTGTATATATGTATGTAGGTATATAAAACAATGTAGTAGTGAGGTTTCCATTTTTCTTTTACTGTGCCAGCATATGTCTTCACCTTATTATATACAGTTTCTTTTTGGTTGTGGTTTTTTTTTTTTTTTTTTTTGGTGGCTGGCTGGTACAGGGATCCAAACCCTTGACCTTGGTGTTACAACACTGCACTCTAACCAACTGACCTAACCGGCCAGACCTTATATAGAACTTTAAAATCAGAATATTAATTTTTCCTCTATAAAATATCTAAATTTATCCTCTGAGATATTTTCCCTGTCATGTTATTTTTTAAAATTTTTTCTCCTTTTTTTGGTAAAAACTTTGAGATATAATTTACTTACCATACAGTTCACCCATTGAAAGTATACAATTCAATGGTTCCCAGTATATGCACAGAGTTGTGTAAGTGTTACAATCTATTTTAGAACATTTTCATCACCCCAAAAAGAAACCATATTCTCTGGTTTTCACCCCCTTAATGCTCCCATCCCTGTCATTTAAATTTTGAAAAATATCTTTGCCCTCCAAGCAGCCGTTTCAATTATACTCCCACCAACAGTTCGTCGAGTGCCTGGTTTCCTCATACTGTACTGTATTATCAGAATATTTTATCTTTATCAGCCTCGTCGATGAGAAAGTATTTCTTGCTTCAGTTTGCACGTATTTAGTCATGAATGGTGCCGACCGTCTTTCCACGTGTTTCTTGGCCGTTCTCGTCTCCTCTCTGAGCTTCTTTGTAGACCTGTTCTAAATACAAGCAAACACTTTGGAGTCTCTGCTTTACTTTATCGCATCCACAAGTACCTGATCCATGGGGCAAAGGCAACCATGAAGTTAGTTCACCCTGAATTACAGAAACAAAAGCAGCCTCCAAACAGGCCCCCATGTACTCAGAAACCCTCACGGGGGCTCCTTACCTGGGGCTGCCCAGTAGAGGTTGTAGAGACTGTGATTCCTCCTAACATGGATAAAATTCCTGCTCCTCTGCTTCCCTGAATTTGACTTTGTCTCAATTCATCAGTCACTATTTTTAAATTGACATTCCGTGTTCTTTGTTCTATTCTATTGGTATCCAGTCATTCCAGGAAACCTCTGGTAACTTGCCTTAGTTGGAGGGTCTTTGGGTAAAGATGGAGCCAGGGAGTCAGAGCTCCTGCCAACAGGCATTTCCTCACCGCTGTCACAAGACCTGAGCCACTTTGCCATCAATCACTGTTAATTAAGTTCCTTTTAAGGGACCATAACCTCCAGGGATCAGAGGTAAAGGAAGACTCTGGGTCTTCTCCCCAACATCCTCACTACCAGGTACCACAAAGCCTCTGACCAAGTCTGCCTTTCAACTAATATTATAAGCAAACAAGCAAAATGCTGTCTTCCTCCCTGTGGTCTTAAGCTACTGAGCTTAAGTCTTCCCCGCTCCTTGTTCCTTACCTTACGTACAACTCACCTAAAAGATGTACTTGCAGCAGCTACAACGATAATATATATATATATATATGTTCAGGGGCATACCTAACATTTGACACCATAGTGAGCCATTTTTAACCCTCTCTCTATACCACAAAAGTATTTACAGTATCACTATGAAATAATCAGTAAATATTTTCCTGACTTGCCACATAAACAATTAAAAAAAGAAATTTCCATTTTAAAGCTATTATTCATATTTATTATTATTTAATTGAGAACACAGCACCACCTTTGTGATTTTCCTGCCAAACTTGCATGACCTGAATCAAATAAGGAAGAATCATCAGACACACCAAATTGACAGACATTCTACAAAATACTGGCCTGTTGTCTTTAAAATTGTCAAGGTCCCAAAAGTCAAGGACAAACTGAGGACGGCTGCAGACTGAAGGGGACTAAGGAGACAGGACAGGCAGATGTGACTTATGATTCAGAACTGAATCTTTTTTCTAGAAAGGACATTACTGAAACAACTGGTACACGTAAATGGGTCTGAGCATGGGGTGGCACTGTTGTGTCAATGTTTATTTCCTGATTCTGATGATAGGATTGTGGTTAGGGAGGGAAATGCCCTTGTTTGTAGGCTGATGGGGCAACAGGGCAGCATTTTACTCTCAAATGGGTCAGAAAAAAGCAAAAGTCACTTATGTAATAATGTCCTTGTGCTATATTTCCAACTTTTCTCCATGTTTGCGATTTTTAAGAAATAAAATTCTTAATGGTTGAAAAACCTCAACAGTAATTGTAGCAATTGTTTGGAACTTAGACCAACAAGACTTATTTGATGAGTGCTTTTTCACCAACATTGTTTAGAATAGTTGTCGCAAGGCAGTAATAGAAAGCAGAGGCCTTTTAAAGACAGTCTGGTTTTCGCTGTTAAGTTCCTGCCAGACAGCATATGTCCTTACTCCCTATGCATGGAGTGGACGGCTCCCGCCACCTGGCCCCGGTACACCTGCTTACACTGGTAGATCAGAATCCTCCATTACGAGGTAGGACCCAGGACACGGGACCAACTGGAGCCCTCAGCTCAGAAGACCATGGGGGACAGTGTGAGGCTGCTGGGCTACCAGGTTCCTACATGCCGTCCACTCAAGAACGAGGTGCCTTTACCATATCTAGCCTGTCCACTCATTTCACCAGGGAAAAAATCTTGAAAGTCCCTCTTACTAATTAAACTCTTCTAGAGCTGGTTATGGCAAAGAAATCCTTGATTAGCTGCCTCTATGGGGTGGGATTTCTGATTAGGGTGTTTTAAATGCTGTCTAACAACCTTGGACATATATTCCCCATCATAGCCAGCCACCTTCGGATGTAGATGACGGTTAGCCAGCACATATACCCGCTCGCTCCATTTTAAAGTAAATGCTAGCATCTGCTCAGCTGGTCACACAGCAGAGGGCACAGTAGCACCCGAGCTCTGAGGACTGAGCGATACATATGTGTGTCTTCGCACCTGTGTGTGCATAAGCAACTCCATTACACTAGACATAGTAGATAAGGTGTTTTTCTCCTTCTTGGGAGCAGGTTTGCAGCTCAGGAAGAGATCTTTAGGGTGAAAGCAGTCACTCTTGCCCACAGCTCAGGGGAGACACAAATGCTAAGGTAAAGCAGACCTGCAGGAGCTGGGCACAGGAGCCATGGGGGCTGCTGTCCTTGCCTCATGCTCTGCTGGTGTCTTGCACACTCGAGGCAAACCATGATAATGGGTGGAATGCTTGTGCAAATGGGGTGCCGAGTGGTTAATCATCCTTCTGGTGGAGAAGAGTGGTATTAGCAAAGCTTTGGGTTACTTGAAAGGAAATACCGACATATAAATCTGAGATTGTCCCGTTTGGCATTTCAGCCAGAAGGGAAGAGCCTTAGGCATTCATCCCCACCCCCATTTCCAGCTCCCATGAGTGCACAGCTCGCAAATCTTGATGGATGGAAGAGTCACCTGTTGACCTTGTTAAAAGTTTAGATCCTGGACTACTGGCTCAGGGGCTCTGATTCACCAGGGTGCACCCAGGTGTCTGCATTTTGAGCAACCACCTAATATTTCTGTTGCCTGTGGCCTATGGGCCCCTCAGAGAAACTGCTCTAGGGACAGGAACATGGGCCTCATGGTCAGAAAGCCCAAATTTGCCTTCCCAGCTCTTTCACAGCATGGGAAAGTTTCCAGAGCTCTGTGAGGCTCTGGTTTCACCTCAACATCCAGGCTCTTGTGAGGGTCAAACACAGTGGAAAGAAAAGCACGTTATAAACTGCAGCTCCACAGTAAGATCATCTCTCCCGTTTCTTACATTAAACTTCATGATCTAACCATGGATATTAACACAGCACTCAGGTTGGTTCCTTCCAGTGTCTCCTACCGAATAATTTAAGAAAGATCTTGTGCTCTCTTCCCAGCCTTCAACACAGCAAAGTGTGAGAAACTACAGAAAGACAAGGAGGACCTGGAGAGGCGGTTCGAGGAGGAGGTGAGGCGGCTGGGCTGGCAGCAGCAAGCCGAGCTCCAGGAGCTGGAGGAGCGGCTGCAGCTGCAGTTCGAGGCGGAGATGGCGCGCCTGCAGGAGGAGCACCACGGCCAGCTGCTGAGGATCCGGAGCCAGCACCAGGAGCAGGTCAGTCTGTGGCTTGGCTTGGCTCTGCTGTGGGGTAGTGCCGGCAGCAGGTGGAGGGGAGCCAGCTCCACATTAGCAAGAAGTCCTGTTCAGTAGGTGAGCTTTTTGTAAAGTTCACTCTCCAACCTCATTTCTTCCTATGCTCCTTTGCCCCTCCCCTCCAGCCACTCTGGTCTTCCTTGCTCTTCCTCAGAGCTCTTGCACTGCTGTGTCCTCTACCTGGAGTGCTCTCCCTCTGGACACTGCATGGCTCCCTGTCTCCCTCCCTACCAGACTTTTCTCCAACGTCACCTTCTCAGTGATGTTTTTTCTTTTCTAAAGTTGCAATTCCTTCCTCCACCGCATACACAATCTTCCTATCCCCTTCCCTGCTTTAGTGTTTTCTCAACACTTATCACTATTGAACATATTGCAGATTTTGCTTTTGTACCTTATTTATCACCTGCATGTTCCGTGAGGGCAGAGAAAATAACAAGCAAACATGTATCCAGCACTTGTCCTGCACCAGGTCCTGCTCAAGGTTTGCAAATTATTACAAATACTAATTCACCTAATCATCACAATCACCCTACTGAGGTAGGTACCAATTTTATCCCCACTTTGCAGGTGACAAAACCAAGACCCCGAGGTTAAATAACTTGCCAAAATTCACAGAGCTGGTCATGGAAAAGCCAAGTGGAGCCCACTCTGGCTCAGTAGTCCCTGCTGTCAATCATTAAACTAGAATTGTCTGCTGGGTTTACTACTGGGTCTTTGGTACTTGGAACCATGCCTGCACAGAGTAGGCACAAATTATACATTTGTTGAATGAAAGGAGAGGAAAATCCAGCCATGGTATAAATAGAGAATAATGCCCAGGGAGCCTGTCAATGTGAAAGTGGGTAGGAGCCAGATGTGCCCACCTCACGGCCAGCTGCCATCAGCACCGATGAGAGGCAGGTGGAATGAGATGATGAACAGACTCGGCTTCCGTGAGAACTGCTCCTTTCTTTTCTCTTCTATCTAAGTTCCCAAGCTCTGATGCCTTACTATCCACCTTCTGATCATGTGTTATTGTGCATAGTCTGCCTATGATATGCCTAAGGTAAGTTGATGGTTTTGAAGAGTGCTGTTTAAATCTCAGTTGACACTCAGTTTGGTGTTGAGTGGCCCTTCATTACCACGATCCTTTGGGATGCCCTCCTCAGCTACTTCCAAACAGATATCCCAATGGCAACACCCCCTCCTGTCCCAGACTCTTATGAGTCATAGGGGGTACAGGAGGAATTTCAGAGTAGTAATAAGTACTGTTGTAGTAAAATCTCTTATTTTATAGCATTTTGTTCTATACAGCATCTCAGGTTAGTCATTCTCCTTTTCTAGAGGCCTATAAAAACCAGATGCACCTCCCTGCTTGGGTTGTTTAGACTTAGAGACTGGGAAATAGAATGGGTTACAGCTAAAGTTACCTGCTGGTGTTAAGACTAGAGACTGATCCCCGGCGTCTTGCCTCCCAGGGTCTCTGAGCATAACTCCTGTAAGTAGACATCCACACCTGCAGCTGTCTGTAGTCTTACCTGTTACGTGGTTCCTTTGTATAAATGCATATCTCAGACTGGTACAAACATCAAATTGTTCTGTGCTTCTGTATCCTGGGCTATTCATTACTAATTTTACACAAAGAACATGTTTATACCTGTATTTACCAAAGGCTTCTAGTCTGAAGGTCTGGGTAAGTTGGGAAGATGCTATGGGGTGGGGAGGAAGGGCAGGAGGTGACCGGCAGGCAGGAGAGCTTGCTACATGGAAGTCCCCTGAGTGAAGGCCCCCATGGTGGTGCCATGGAACTGAGGCCACTGCCTAGTGGAGCGCATCCACGAGAGGAGCGTGGCCTGGGGCCAGAAGGCCTTGCCAGGAAGCGCATGCTGGGAGCTGTGTTCTCAGCTCCCCTTGAAGCTGGGGCACAGCAGCCTGTTAGAGATTTCAGACTGAAAGGGACAGAAAGGAAAGAAGCCCCTGGCTTTTCCCCCTGAGAATGAGTTATGTAAACCCTCCTGTGGATATTTATAAAGTGCTCAGTCCTATGAGGGTTCTGAGTTCTGTTCTGATCCTTTATGGTAGCTAAAGCCGTTTATTTATTTATTCATTTGCCTGTGCAAAGAATATTTATTGAATATCCACTATGCACAGATACCATGACAGGGCACTGTAAGAGATGCCAAGATTTATAAAATGTGGGCTTGCTCATTCCTTAGGGCAGGCTCCAAGACAAGTGCCCGAGGAATTGTGACACAGGGTGAAAAGTACAGATGACGTGTTTAGGAACTGAGAGTTCACTTCCCATCGTGAGGGTAAGGGAAGATGTTCCCACAGAAATAGCATCTGAATGCTTCACATCTGAGTGAATCTTTCCTATAGAAACCCATTGATTTGGGGGGACTGGTGATTCAGATCTGTGAATTACTCAGGCCCTTGGTTCTGCTCGGGCCACTGGCGGTTGGCAGAGAGCATGCAGGAAGTGAGCGAGAGGAGGAAATGCTCACCAGCCCGGCATTCTGATTTCCAAATTGGATAAATGCTCACGTTTAGTGGGAGAGGAGACTCAGGTGGATGACTGATGTGGGGATTTGGGTGATCTGTGGTTTCGGTATCCATGCTGGATTCTCCACACTTGGGTCTTTCTTCTTAGGAATGGTCACCTTTGGCAATGTGACCCCCATGGAAAGTGACATCGCTGACCTTCTGCAGCCTTAAAAACCAGGTTAACCAGTCTGGCATCTCCTCACAACCCAGCACCCCCATGGCCAACGGTGGGGTGGGAGTGGCTTCAGTCCTGCCACATGGGATTTACCAAGGCTGCAAGTATCGCCCATTACTCAAAAGGGACCCACCCACTGAGGTAGGCTGCCCCTGGCTTTACTGCAGCACCTTCCTTAGGACAAAACCAGCCGAATCTCCTTCTTGCTTAGCTGTCCACCCCCAAAGGGGCAAGGGCTGTCTCTCTGTCCACAGCCTCTGCTCCGGCTACACATGGAATCACTTGGAGAACTTCTGGCAAAACACCCCTTCCTGTCCTCACTCCACACTAATTCAATCAGAATCACTGGGTGGGGCATCGGGTCATTTTTAAGAGCTCCCCAGGAATTTCCATGTGCAGCCAGGGCCCAGAACCGCCCAGACCTTGTCCTTCAGCCCTGCAGGCTCTAGTGAGGGGCCTGAAAGTGCAGATGGGGGGGGGGAGGGGTTGCCTTGCATGTTGGCTTTCTTAAATGAGTTTAAAAGCATGATGTAACTCTTATTTTAAAAGTTTATGATTTTAAAGGTGCTTGGTAAAAATGAGCTCTCATTCTGTAGCAAGCTACACATTAACAGAAGCCAAAATGCCACAATTTCCCTTACTCAAAGCATGCAGCACAGACTGTAAACACACGTGCTTTTTTCCTTTTTGCCCCGAACATAGTTCCTTCTCAGTCTGGCTTCCAGTCTTCCTTTCTGGGCTGCCTTTGGCTGTTCCCCAAAGAGAAGCAGACACAGAGCCCAGTTCTGTGATCAGACTTGTGACTTTTGACCCCGTTCCTCTAAGACCCTTTGGCAGTTTGTCTTACTCCACAACTTGCCCTGAAGTCACTTACTTCAGGGACTGCTGGTTCCTGGAGGCATTATGGATTCTGCTCAACAAAGTCTAAGCAGAGATTCCTTCTCCTTAAGAAGCAATAGAGCTTATCCTTTGGAGTTTAAATGTGCTTTGTCTCATATCCAGGACATACTTTCTACCCCTTCCAAAAGAAAACATCCTTTTAGACTAAATGGCAGAAAGAGCATCCCCACGATTAATCCTGCTGTACAGAGACCACTTTGCTCATTCTCTTGCATTATGTTTCCTTAGCTGTCCTGCACGGCAGGCTCACCGCTGCCATGAAGCAGGAACCACACTTTCTCTGAGTAAATTGAATGAGATCCCGGGGGACTCAATCTCCCAGCACCAGAGCTCTACATGCTGGGAGGAGGTGGTGCAGAGGAGCCAGGACCTCTGTCAGCACCTGCCCACATCCTGGGCTGCAGAGGGGGCCAAAGGCATCCCCCAGAATGGGATGAAGTCAGATTAGGAGCTCTGGCAGGGCTAAGCGCCTGCTCTGAGCTGGCATCCAGGCTGCTGCAGGAGGGACAAAGTGTGGGAGGGTCTCCTCGTTAACTGGAAAGGCAAGTCTTTAAGAGAGCACCGAGAGTGTCAGCATGGGCAGGCCCTCTCTGTCTCCTCCTATATGGACACCTGTCTGGGAGTCTAATCTGATTTAGGTTTAATGAGTAAAGCCAGGACAATATAAAGCACATGCTTCTTGATTCGAAATGTTAAGTCTCCTTTAAGTGAATGCAAAGCCGCAGATAATTGCATTTTGCAAATGGCAGGATGAGGGGCTCCCTGCAGCTCTGCTCTTCCTCTGACTGTGGCTTTGCAACCCTCGCTCTGCTGCGGTAACTCAGGCAGCTGTGGGAATGCAGTCACGTCACAGGGAACAGCAGCTCTTCTGCATGACTAGGACTATTTGACAGGCATATTGACAGGCTCCATGCCACAACCCAGAACTCTGTCTCTGTGAAGGAGGGAGAAGGGGGGCCCAGCTGTGATCTAAGGGGGCCCCACCTCGGGTTCTAAAAGGAAGACAAGGTGCCTCGCCCAGTCTAAGTTTGCCACAGGCTGATAATGTTTTAGTGCCTTTTGTCTCTGATTAATGATCTGTAATGCAGTAAATGATCCTGTGTTTCCCTTGGGTCTACTTGTCTCAATCGCCTTAAATGTCTTCAGAAGTTCTTGAAGTCTTACTGACTGCGTCACGAATGTGAGCTCATGCTCCAGAAAGAAGCAGGGAGCCACAGGAGGAAAAGCCAGAGACAGGCTGTGATAAGAGAGAGGACGGCCAGTTGTAGACAGCCCCTTCCTAAAATCAGAAAGAACATGAAACCTAAATTACTGAAGAACAAGGTTATTGTGCCCAAATTTTGGCTTACAGGCTCATTGATTTCCTTCCAAACGTACTGAGCATTCCTCTAATTCCGTATAGACTTTTTGAGTTAGAGGATCGGTATTTCATTCACAAAACCACCTCTGAGAGGCTGTAACAGATAGATCCTGCCCTTACATCATCCTTAATATGTTGGGCGTGGTATTTCATCATCACTAAATTAAAGACATGCTTTCCAACAACCCAGATGGGCATACATTTCAGCCACAAACATAACGTAGTACTGCCAATCAGGGTGTAGCCACCTCCAG
Organism: Cynocephalus volans; assembly: GCF_027409185.1. Taxonomy (NCBI): domain Eukaryota; kingdom Metazoa; phylum Chordata; class Mammalia; order Dermoptera; family Cynocephalidae; genus Cynocephalus; species Cynocephalus volans. Next base: position 80,504,833 of record NC_084466.1, on the reverse strand, counting down.
GGACACATGACTCTTCTGGAACTTAACCTTCCGTCCATCTCCCTTTTCTGAAGCCACCCATGGTAATTTGTGTAAGAGCCAATAAATTAGAATCATACCAAGGACTGATGAAAAATTTTTCATTCTAGTGAACTATATAACATACCTGCAAATAATGCGTAAGTACTTGTTTCTACAGACGGTGTGCTATGGACTTAACTGACATCCATAATGGAGCAGAAATTATATATATATATATATATATATATATATTTTTTTTTTTTTTTTTTTTTTTTTTTTTTAAACCAGTAATTTATTTTTCCAACAGGCTGAAAGTCTTTGGACAAAGATTCCATAAAAACCTCATATAAACAGGAATTGGACAATAAATACTGTGATCAGCCTTTCTGCTGAGTGGATTCATAGCTCTGAGCCTCAAGTAAAATATTATTTAATCATGAATGGGCCAGTAAATTAGAGTAAATCCCCACATCCTATGTCTGTTTTCACATTGTGATGCAGCTTTCCTAACTAGCTCTGTGAACTCCATTACTGATTTTGCCCAGTGATATTTCTGTTTCAGTGGATGGAGTTCTCTTTTACCACAGAGAGAAAAGTCAGGCAAATTTTCCCATGAAATTATAGTATTCACAATGGGAATCTGCCACCTACCCCTTTTTAAATTTGACACATAATAATTATACATATATATGGCATATGTATAATAATTATACATATACATAGATACATATACAATGTGGTACTGGATACCTGTATACAAGGGGACATCAAAAAGTTCATGGGAAAATGGAATTAAAAGATAAAAATAAAAAATATAAACTTTATTTCTCAACTTAAACTCCATCGAGTTCAAGACATTTCTTTAAGAGATGGTACCAGCCATTTAGTCCATCCCTAAAGAACTGAGGGCCCTGCATCAACCATGCCAATGTAGTCTTCTTTACATTATTAGCTGAAGAAAAATGGGTGCCCTTTAAAGATTTTTTTACGATTAAGGAGCAAAAAGAAGTCAGAAGGAGCCACATCAGGACTGTGAAGTGGATGCCTAATGGTTTCCCATTAAAACTCTTGCTAAATTGCCCTTGTTTGATGAGAGAAATGAGCAGCAGCCTTGCCATGGTGGAGGACGACTCTCTGGTGAAGCCTTCCCAGGCATTTTTCTAATAAGCTTTGGCTAAATTTCTCAAAACAGCCTCATAATAAGCAGAAGTTATCATTCTTCGGCTCTCCAGAAAGTCAACAAGCAAAATGCCTTCAGCATCCCCCAAAATTGTTGCCACGACCTTTGCTCTTGACCAGTCCACTATTGTTCTGACTGGACCACTGCCACCTCTTGGTGGCCGTGGCTTTGATTGTGCTTTGTCTTCAGGATCATACCGGTAATGCCAGGTTTCATCTCCTGTCACAATCCTTTGGAGAAATGCTTCAGGATCTCGATCCCCCTCATTTAACATTTCCGTCGAAAGCTCTGCTCTTGTCTGCAGCTGATCTGGGTGCATCCATCAAGTGGAAAGTTTGCTCAATGGTAGTTTTTTAGTCAGAATTATGTAAGCTGGTCCAACTGGATGTCTGTGGTGTTGGCAATTGTTTCTGCTGTCAATCGTTGGTCCTTTTCAATTAGGGCACCAACACAGTTAACTTTTTCCTTGCAAATTGATATGGATGGCTGGTCTGCCGTTGTGGGCTTCATCTTCAAAATCGTCTAGTCTTGTTTTCTTGAAACAGACTATCCATTTGTAAACCTCTGATGTCTTTGGGGCACTGTCCCCATAAACTTCTGTAAAGCATCAATGATTTCACCATTCTTCCACCAAAGCTTCACCATAAATTGGACATTTATTCTTGCTTCAATTTTAGTAGAATTCATGTTGCTCTGATAAGCACTCTTTTCAAGCTGATGTCTGACCCTTCTTAGTGCCTCAAACTAAATCTTGTTCAGACATGTTATAACAAGTTAGTACAAGTTTATTTTGGTGCAAAGAAATTTTGAAATCCATGCATAGTTTTTCCATAATACACATTTTCCGTGAACTTTTTGAAGACCTCTTATGCAATGTGCAACGATCAAATCAAGGTAGGTAGCATATCCATCACCTCAAACATTTGTCATTTTTTTGTGTTGGGAACATTCAGAATCCTCTCTTCTAGCTATTTGAAAATATACAATAAATTGTTGTTATTGTTGTTACCTAAAGTCACTCTACTGTTCTATAGAACACTAGAACTTAATCCTCCTATCTAGCTGTAATTTTGTATCCATTAACCAACCTCTCCCTATTCTCCCTCCCCCAGCCACTAGTAACCACCACTCCACTCTCTACTTCTATGAGCTCAACCTTTTTAGCTTTCACATATGAGTGAGAACATTTGTATTTGTCTTTCTGTGCCTGGCTTATTTCACTTAACATAATGTCCTCCAGGCTCATCCCTGCTGCTGTAAATGACAGGATTTCATTCTTTTTTATGGCTGAATAGTATTCCATTGTGTATATGTACCAAATTTTCTTTATCCATTCGTCTGTTGGTGGACACTGAGGTTGATTCCGTATCTTTGCTATTGTAAATAGGGCTGCGTTTAACATGGGGGTGCAAGTATCTCTTCGACATGATGATTTATTTTCCTTTGTTTATATACCCAGCAGTGGAATGCATGCCCCTGTGCTGACTTCATGAGCAAGTCTTCTTTCTTGTACAGAGCACTTCCTTCTTTCAGACCAAAGGTCAGCCTATGACTTATCCCCAGAGAAATGAGGGCCTCTCGAGGTGGCTGAATATTACCAATGAGAAGCAGCGTTTTAACTGGTCCCCCAAAACGCTTTGGGACCGGGGTACACTTTCTGGTTCAGTGTTTTTCAAATGCCAGGTTTTGACATATTAGTAGGTTGTAAAATAAAGTTAGTGGCTTGTAACCAGCAATTTGTAAAACAAAGTAAAATAGAAGAAAAAATTTTAAACCGGACCATTGCAAATGGGAAGGATAAGTTTTGTTTTGTGAAACTTTGGTTTTGGGTTATGTGTGCGTGGGGGGGGGTGCTGTGTTATAGTATGCAATGGGATTTTTTCCAGTGGGTCACTAATGAAGAATTTGGATAAAGATTGCTGTGTCCAGGAGAGGTTTGTGATCACAGGGAGAAGTCATTTTATGCAATTACTCCTGTAAGTCATACATTTGAAGTTAAATAAAACAATAGTCAACAATAACAGTAAACTTAGTAGGCAAGAAGGTGAGGGGTAGGGTTGGGGATCAGGAAGCATAAAAATAAAAAATCCTGGAGTGGCTGCACTCCTAGAAATGCACCTTCAACCAAGGAGACAGCAGCTAAGTGTTGCCTGGGCGGGAGGTCCAAATTGTAATGTGGCGTGCAGGCATATGTGTAGGCAGCTACACAGAGTTCTGCCAGGCTCATCTTGGTATTGGTGAGAGGATCCTAAGGTGTTAGTTTCTGGTCTTGCTTGAGGGAGGCAATAATAGTGTATTTGAAAGAGCTTCGCCTTTGGAGTCAGATAGACCTGGACCCCACTGCTAGCTCTGCCATTTACTAGACATTGGGTAAAACATTTTGAATTTCTCTGAGCCTTAGTTCTCTCATCTGTAAAACGGGCATGAAAATATCTACTTGGAACAGGCTAAGGGTAGTTGTCACATCAGCAAAATGATTTGTCCTTGACATTTTGGGCCACTGGCCTTTTCCACTCATTGGATTGCTCCCCTGTTGTCCCAGCAGTGAGAATCTCACCAACATCCATTCCCTGGCTCTCCCTATAACAGTAACTGTGACTCTCCTTCAGGTCGAAGATATCACGGCCAGCCATGAGGCGGCTCTCCTAGAGATGGAAAATAGCCACACAGTTGCCATCACGATCCTGCAGGAGGACCACGACCACAAAGTCCAAGGTAGTTACCAGCCTGGCATGCAGCAGATGGGGACAGGCTGTGCAAGCCGAACCCTTTCTGCTGCAGAAGCAAGGAGCCCTCCTTTCCTCTCTCGTCCCTCCTTTCCTTCATTCCCTTCCTGTCCTTCCTGGAGCATCCTTTGTGCTAGTGTCTATGAAAAGAAGAGATAGAAGCCACAGATCCAGGTAACTACTTCTTTCCTAAAGAAGCAGTTATTCTCAACCTGGCTAAATATCGGAATGTCCAGGGGAAAGACCAGTGCCAGCCTCATCTCACCCCAGGGATTTTGATGTAGTTGACCTGTGGTGCCGCCAGGTCGTCAAGAAGTTTTAAAGCTCCTTAGAGATTCTAATGTGGAGCCAAGCTTGAGGACCACTGTTCTAAAGTAGGCATGAAAATCTTGGACTTTACCTTGTTTTGTGGCCTTCTAAAACTAAACGGAAACCCCATGTGGCTACGTTTTTCCCGTATTTGTGGTGTCTCCAGGGCTGGGGCTGCATCTGACTGATCTGCTAATCGGGTCCTCCAGTGGATGTGATTGGAGTGCCGGGGCTTCCACTCACATAGCACGTTCACCTGCACGTAAACTGAGCCTGAGATCTTTCTTTTCACACTTTTTGTAACTTTGAATAATTTGGGGATACTTAGGGATTTCATGCAGGCCATAACAACAACATTACTAAGTTCTGGTAAGATTTTCCTTTGTGAGAAAAGCAGTATTTTATACTTAACATGCATTTACATGAATAGATGCAATTTGTTTTTCAATCCCTTTTTCCTACTTTTCTCCTCTGGTCAGCTGGTTGTTAAAGTGCATATTAAAAACAATGAAATTTAACAATAGACTAATAATTTTTGAAACTTTGGAATTAGCATCAGATTTTTTTTTTATTATTACTTTAAAAATGTTCTCCGTAGGCAATAAAACCCGCTGTGCAGTTCTGGCCTCCCTCAGGCCCCAGTCCCACCACCTCAGGGGCTGTTAGCAGGGAAGAGCCCAAGCCAGAGGTAAGGGAGAGCAGCCTCCTGAGAACTAGGCCAGCACACTACCTGTGCCCTGGTAGTGCATGTCATACCCGCAGTGCTGGGCCCACCCTTGGCTGCGCACTGGAATTACCAGGGGAGTTAAAAAAATTCCCATCTCATCTATTCCGATTTAATTGCTCTGGGGCGCAGCTCAGGCATCAGGATTTTTACCCCCCCCCCATGTGATTCTAATGCAACAAAATTTGAGAACCATTGTCTTAGCACACAGTATTAAGCATGGGACAGTGTGTCGTGACCTAAAATAAAGAAATACATTATGGGGACAAAGATTAGCAATAGTTTATATCATCATCAGAATAAATACTGCCTTTTCTTTTCCCTTAGGGTCTTGGGGGTCATCTGAAACCCATTACTGCTCTGTTGGAAACTGGTCTCTGGAAAGGGGATATGAACAGAGACGGTGCAGTAAGCCATGGTGCTGCCTTTGGTTTGGATTTTTATATAAATAGATCTGGTAGATTTTTCTGACTAATGAAGTCTCACTGAGACACCACATCCAAGGCCTTTGAATTATATATAATATCAAGATGTGGGCATATGTAATGGTAGCTAAAAAAAAAAAAAAAAAATCATTATTGTGGTCAGGATGACACTTTTAATGACTATTAAACTAATCATTTAGACAGATGCAGGTGACCAGAAGGCCACATGGTCTCACGTCAATGAAATCATGAACTTATTTTTTCAAACACAGACTTCAGCTGTAACAACGGGATTTCTTAGTGACCCTTACCGCTATTAGCTAAAAGTTTCAGGTGAATGGAAACCACAAAGTTTTTCCTAATTGCAGCTCATGCCAGCCAAAATGGTAACCATTGGTCTCCAGCACTCTCCTGTTCTAAGCGTGTGATCCCTGCTGATTAATGAGAACTTTCCTCCCTCTGGTTATTACAAGAAAACAAATTGCTTGTGTAGCTAGAATGAGATGGGGTTTACTCAACTAATAAGACTCTTCCCATCTGGAGGAAAACAGAATCCATTTGCTTAATAACTCTTATATGATATCTCATTCTGCCTAACTTGCAAATGATTACTGGGATGACACTTTTCACGGAACAGAATTGTTCCAAACCTTCCAAGAAGAGCCAGTCCAATTAGTCCTTCCTTCTGTCTGTCTCAATAATGAATCTTTGCTCAAGCAAATCCTAGGAATTTGTGGTTATCAGACTGGACCCAGCAGCCACCAAGGTGTCCTTGTAGACACAGCCCTGTTCCTGTGTACCCGTCCATTCTCCAGCGAGCCTGGGCTGGCAAGACAGCTGCTTGACCTTGGAAAGCTCCCTTGCTCAGCCCATTTTGCTGCTTCACAGTGGGAAGGAAGAGTGATCCTGGGAGGGGAAGAAAACGCGGACTTAACATTAATTGCCCCGTTGTTTTACCATTAGGAAAAGCTGGAGGTCATTGAGTGCTGTGAACGAATGATCTGACCTGGCCAGCATGGTGGTACAGCATGGAGTAGGAGTGTGCGTGTGTGTGCGTGCAGTGTGTGTGTGTGTGCGCACGTGTGCATGTGTGTGCGTTCAGTATGTGTGTGCAGTATGTGGTGTGTGTGCAGTGTGTGCACGTGCGTGCGCGTGTGTGTGCAGTGTGTGTGCATGCGTGCCTGTGTGCGCATGTGTGTGTGTGTGCATGCGTGTGTGTGTGGTGTGTGTGTGTGCGTGCGTGTGTGTGTGCGTGCGTGCGTGTGTGGTGTGTGTGAGGGTGTGTGTGGGTGGTGTGTGTGTTCATATGTGCGCTCCTTGCTTCCCTCTCTCTTTTCTTTCCTCTTTCCCTTTCCCCTTCTCCTTTTCCCCCTACTCCTTCCTTTCTTTCTCTCTCCTAAGTAACAACGTGGTCATCACATACAATTTCACACTAGTGGAGTCGTCTCTTTGGGGCTTGAATCTGCTGTATACAGGAGTCATATATTCCCCCAAAGTCGCTAGTCTCAGTCTGCCAATATAGTCTTATTTTATCCTTTCCAAAAGAAAGACCAACTTAACAATTTGATGTCTTCTCTCCAGAAATGATGTCTACTCATGAGGTTGAAAAGAAAGAATTGGAAGAGAATTTTGAAAAACTGCGGCTGTCGTTACAGGTTAATCTTTTCTTATTTTCTTAACTGATATTAGATAAGGGCAGCGTCATTATTCCCATCCAGAAACACTGATGCAGCACCTGGAATATAGAGGTAATAAGACACTCCCTGCCCTTGAGGAATCTGCTGCAGCTCAGAGAGCTGGGACACAAAGAGTAACAGACAACAGTGGAAGGAAACACACACCTGCACCCAGTGAGTCAGACAGTTAGCGAGAACACAGACATTCTAAGGGACTACTCCACACTTGCTGTGGTCACAAGTACCCACGAGTGACCGAGCTGTGTTTGAAGAGAGGGGAGGACTTAGGGAAGAGAGCATTCTAGGCAGGGGGAGTGATGGAAGGAGAGTTGGGAAGATCAGGTTTCCTAGAACATGCCGTGGGAATTATAAAAGGAACTTTAGTCACCTGGAGGTGGGTGGCATGAGAAACACTCTCTCTGCCCCTCACCACCAGCTAAAGAAAATGTTGGTTTCAGATGCCAGAGGAAATCTCTGCCTGGCTTCGTGCTAGCCTCTCAGGGGACAATGCAGGGTCTCCCAGATGCTGCTTGTCTCTCTCTTGCCCTGCAGAGATCCAGGCCAGCTGCCTCTGTGAAAAGACATTGACAACCACCAGCCCTGGAAAGCAGCTGCCTGGAAAATGGCCCTGCTTCCATTTCCAAGTGTAGAACTTCCAGACATTCTCATCACAAGATTATTTTTTAGGGATATATTAGGGATATTAGGGATACTCACATCTGGAAATTACGGAAGGCGTAATATATAGGCACAGCTGTAATATACAGGCAGGAATTTTGCCTCTTCAGTGGCTTGCTTTCTCCCGGTGATGTAGCAGATTAAGGGAAATAATGTATGAAAAGTGTACATCATCGGGTTGGCTGTGGTAAGTGCTAGTAAGTAGCAGCTTGCATAAGAGTTACAAGCGTTGTTTCGTTTTTTATTGTTATTATCTTGCTATTACTTGACTCCTGGGTGGCCCTTGCTGGGTCAGGCCACTAGCTGGGTTCCCTTAGCTTGACATAAAGGAGCCAAACCTGTCTGACTGCAGCAGCACGATTCTGTCCCTGTGGACAGAATCTGTTTTGAGTAATGGTGAATACGGCAGAAAAATCAGTTTGGTATTTTAGATCCATCCTAAGTGGTAATTGCCTGATGAGTTTTTTAATGGAGGGGAGGAGGATTAAAAGAAATACTCCCTCTGACTACACTGATGAGGTTTGGTGCAGGAGCTGTGTAGAGATACAGTCATTTTCATAGTCACGTTCCAGATGGTAACCGCAGCAGTGCAGTGGACCTGTGTGGGGGCCCCCCGGAGTTGCCCTGGGCCATGATTGACATTCAGCCAACTCATGTGCACACAAACTCCCACTGACAGCTATATTGGCCTAATGCACCAGCATTTGCATTTAATGGCACTATGGAAACTTATATTTCTTAAAAATAAGATGGAAGGAACTAGAAGAAAAAAAGAGGAAAAGGAGCCTTCTCAGGGAAGTTTACAAACCAGGGTTTTCAAGCCAGGCTTCATACTTTACAGTGTTATTATGTAGAATTACAGAATTTACAATACCCAGCTCCTATTGTATGGTGGGATACGGCCCTTTCTCCAGCCAGAAGAGTTCATGGGAGACCCTAATCCCTATGTTTTAATAGTACAGAAATGATGTCAGTGGGCAGAGAACTTTGGAGTGTTCAGCTGAGTGAGGCCCCGGAGTTAGGCATCAAGAGAAAAGCGACTGGAGGGCTTCCTCTGCTCGCCCGTGGTGATCAGTCATGGCTGGTGCCGGGTGGGGAAGGGTCTGCATAGCTGCATCGGCCCTGGGAGCTGGGGAAGGGGCGCGGTGTCTCCACCTGCCTTCCTTTCCCCTGCACGAGAAGGGCTGCCCCACAGTCGGCATGCGCTGGGGCAGGGAGTGTTGGTCCAGCAGAGAGGATGGGACTGCATGGACTCATATCAGGGACGTGCCACCCAGCCCTGAGGCCAGGAAGGCTGAGGAGGGCCCATAAGTGAGCTGGGAGTGAGTGAGCGGGTGAAGGCGCTGCCATCAGGAGGCTGGAACGTGGGATGCATGAAGCGGGCAGCGGACGCCGAGGCTGCGTGCGAGTGTGTGCTCCTCCTTGAGGGTAGTGGGGTGTTAGGAGGGGAAGGACGGGTTCAGGTTTGTACATTACAAAGAGCAGCCTGACTGCAGCAAAGAGTAATCTTGCAGGTGTCAGGACAGAAGTGGAGTGGCCTGTGCTCAGCAGAGTCCTGGATTCCAGGGACATTAAGGAGGTGGAATCGGCAGGACTCGGACTACGACTCGACTCGTAATGAGAACATTTGGCGGTGGGGGGAGGGGAGGTCGAGCAAGGCCGAGGAAGAAGTGAAGGATGGTGTAAAGGTTTCTGGCCTGAGCTTGTCATACATGAGGACAGTTGTTGTTTGAGATGATTAAGGATGGCCCTTCTGAAGCCAGGGCTGGATGGCTCCTGGGCTAGACGCCCGTCCACTGATTGTCGGCATCTGCAGGATCAGGTATTCGGTGCCCCCGTCACCGGCACACAGATTCACCTGTCAGTGTTTTGTGCTCTGTTCTGTTCTGGACAAGGCGCCAAGAAGGGCAGAGCCAGGGGGCGTTGGGAGGACTCTCCCTCCATCATGCAGATGTGGGGTTCCCCCTTGACACCCTCTGTGCCAAGCCCTGAGGGAGATGCTCTGAAGAGCCCCAGGGCGAGGCGGCAGGCCCTCGTGTCATAGCTGCATGCCGTGTCTGCATGCCATGTCTATCGTCCGTAGGGGCCCACGCTGGACTAATCATGTCGTTACTTGCAGGACCAGGTGGACACGCTGACTTTCCAGAGCCAGTCCCTGCGGGACAGAGCCCGCCGCTTCGAGGAGGCTTTGAGGAAAAACACAGAAGAGCAGCTGGAGGTAGCCACTTCTGTCCGGGCCTCCCAGCACCCACGGGGCCCTCGCCCCAGCCAGGCCGCATGGCTTCTCCACGGCGGCACCCAAAGACAAGGCCACTGTGTTGATCCACTGCCGAAGTGACAGCTGGTCACGACCTCCCCAGGATTTTTACACAATTCCTGTCAACACCTCTCCCCTGAGACAGACAACAGCTGTGGGTTTTGTTATTGTTGCCAAATTCCACAGCACTCCCCAGCCAGGTTCCCTGGGCTCCTATGATAAACACAGTCTGGAAACCCTCCACCCTGGCCGGGACCCCCTGCCCCCCATCCGATTTTCTCCCAACTTCGGTTTAGTCTGGCCTGGGGTGGCACTGGATACAGTGTGAATTAGTAGGTTGAGGGGAATTTTTTCCAGAAAAGCTGGCAAAACTCCTTCCCTCTAATATAGGTCTAGTGTAAGTACAGGACACCAGTTAAATTGAAATTACAGATAAATGAATTTTTGAATATAAGTATTTCCCATGCAATACTTATACCAAAAATTCTTTTAATGTTGCTTATCTGAAATTCAAATTTAATGGGATGTCCTGGATTTTTATTTGTTACATCGGCAATCCTACTCTAACGTCTTTTTCTAAAATGACTTTTCTGCTTTTTAAGCCACTTCGCTTATTTCATAGGCATGGTTGCGGGCAGGGGGAAACTCTCCACGGGCACAGATGGGACCTATAAGATCCCCACCTGCCTGTTGAATCGAGTTGTCTGGGTGAATGTTAAAAGCCAGTGTTGAATTTACTCTTTCTACCCAACCCCATGAGTTCCGTTCTGAGGATGGGCTGGCAGTGTCCAGAAGCTCCAGCCACAGACGATGGCCATGTCACCCCTGCTGCCCCACAGAGCTGGAGTTTTAGGAGGGTTCCCAGTAGGGAACTAGCAGGGCACCTTTGTCAAAGAAAGCTGCGAGCATCTTCTCTCTCTAGTGCTGCAGTTGCCCACTGGGAAGTGTATTAGAGAAGAATAGATGTTGCGGGCTTCGTGACACTGCTCATTACTGGGTTCTGCTGGGAACTCCGGTTAACAGCCCATCACTCCCTGCCCCTGCAGATCGCACTGGCTCCTTATCAGCACTTGGAAGAAGACATGAAGAGTCTGAAGCAAGTGTTAGAGATGAAGAATCAGCAAATACACCAGCAGGAAAAGAAAATCATTGAGCTGGAAAAGTTGGTGAGTTGGCCTGTTTGCTTGGGAGAGTATCCTCAGTCACATTCCTGTTGTCATCATCGATGCTGCTGTGGACAGTGTTCAGTCAGTGGGGCCCCTTCCCTGCCCTTTGCTTACAGCTGAGCAGAATAATTCCACAGCTGAGCCCCAAGGCCTTTCTCAGGAAGCCAGGAGTTCTGAAAAGATCTCAGAGGTGGCCTCATTCTGCAATGCTCTGGGGTTCTCCTGAGGCTGTCTCTTCTTTGCCTTGCTGTTTTTCCTGTGAAATGCTGTCTCCTCGCCACCACGCCACCCCCCGCAACCCATCCCCTGGCAGGGTGTGTGGTGAGCCAGCACACTGGAGCACCACGCAGAGCATGTTATGTGTGTTTGTCCTTGAACTTGACAACAATCCCATGGAGGGGCACTGCCCTGAGCCTCATCTTACAGATACAGAGATGGAGGCCTGGAGAGAGGGTCAGCATCTCACCCACAGCTAAGTGGCCACACCCAAGCGGGAGCCCTGGCTGAGCGCTCCAAGTCCTCACAGGGCAGAAGGGGCAGGGAGCTCTCTGGAGCTCCTTGTGTCAGGGCACTAATCCCATTCATGAGGGCCCCACCCTCCTTCATGACCTACTCACCTCCAAAGCCCCCACCTCCTGACACCATCCCAGTGAGGGTTAGGTTTTGACATAGAAATTTGGGGCGGACACACAATGTCTTTGTCCTTAGCCCTCCAGCCTGGCTCAGCACGACTAACCAAGGGTGCCCCTGGGGGAATTGAGCACCAGGGTTTCACCCGGGCCTGCTGCACAAGGCCCACCGAGGGCTGGAGCCAGAGAAAGGTGCCCAAGGGGAATAGCACAGAAGCCGCTTCCAGGAGAGCCCATCCTGATGTGAAATTGGCCCGAGGATCTCAGATTCTCATGAAGAATCTGGGAATCTCATGAAGGGAAAACTTCATTATTATTTTTAAAATAAACTTTTATAGCATAAAAGGAAAATATGTACACTTTGGGAAATTATAAAATAAGGTAAACAAAAATAAAATTAAAACATTATTTTCCTACCACTGTTAACACTTTCCAGAGCTTTTTCTCTGTAAGTTGTGTCTGCACACACATCATGTGTGCAAGTGCTTGGTATCTACTTTCTTTCTGTTAACGGGTCTTTAACCTGCCATCTCAGGAACTGATCATCTCATCTAATTTTTCAAGTTTCCCATTCGCCTGTGAAATGTCCCTTATCCAAACCAGGAGCTAATCTAGGGCCACCCGTTGTATTCAGCTGTCATGTCCCTTTTCACTCGCTAGCTCTGTCTCTTTTTGCAGACAACTCTTACTGCATAGTGCTTGTCACATAGCGGTGTCTGTTACCAGCATTCTGGGGGATGTTGGCCACTGGGCACCTTCCAGCAGTCAGAACTTCCCAGCATGGTGAGGAGCTCAGGGACAGAGCCTGCCCCCTGTTGACTCTGCCCTGCAGCCCAGCCAGTGTGGGGACGGCTGCTCTGAGAGCACCCAGCCACCCTCCTCCTCCTGGTGGGGCTGTCTGCATCGGGTCACCCACAGGCCTCTGGGCTCACTTGGCTGTTTTTAGCCATGCTCCAGGCTTTCTGCAGGCTTGCACTACTTCCTTCCCAGGAACCTTCTCAGGCAAAACAGATCCCATTTGATCATTGCCCATTTCCTGCAGCAACAACGAGGGCTGGGTGGGGTGCCTTGTAAAGATCAGGGACAGGGACCAGTCCTGTGGCTAGGATTCATGGACTAGTGACAGTTTTCTTTAAAAATTAACTACATTAACGGTGACATTGTAACATTCTTTTTTTAAAAAAAAAAGATAATTCATTTCTAAATTCATCTTAGAACAGAACTATACTTCAGCTAGAGGTCTCAGGCCCCGGGGGACCCACTGACAGAGAGAATGGCATGGATTGTGGGGAGAAGCAACCATGGGATGGTGGGATTTTCTGGAAAGGTGCCACACTGGTCGTGCTGGGGCCTGTGTTCCTGGCTGCCCACAACCTCAAAGGGAAAAGTGTGATCGTGCTATTTATATGTCCACCCCTCCATTAATTTAGATCGTCACAGAGCATGTGCGTGCCTGGCCGGCGACACGGCTGCCCCGAAGTTGACCCGTGGGGAGAAACGTTGGACCCACTAGTCAAACCAGGTCCTGGTGGTGGTCATGGCTTATCTCTGTTAATGGCAAGGCCTGTGGACACTCACTGTGAGAAATATTTTCTACACAGGAACCCAGTACACTCACACACACATAATACAAGGGGTCTTCGAAAAATTCATGGAAAGTGTATCAGCCCATTTCTGTTGCTTATAACATAAATACCTGAAACTGGGTTATTTATAAAGAAAATGAAACTTATTGCTTACAGCTTCAGAGGCTGCGAAGTCCAAAGTCCAGGGAACACATCTGGTAAAGGCCTTGGTGATGGCGACAGTGACCCAGGGGTCTCACATGGCAGAGGTGGTAGAGTATAGAGAGAGACTCTCATGCACTCTCCTTTTAAAGCCCTCACAGCCACACCCATGACCACCATTGTTAACCCATTCATTAGGGCATGGTCCTCTAATCTAATCATCTCCTCAAAGCCCCACCTTTCATTACCATGATAGGATTTCCCACCCACTTAACAGTCACGTGGGGATCAAGCTCCTAATACATAAAACTTGGGGGACACAATTCAATCCATATCAGAAAAATTCATATTATCTATTTCCATTTTCCACACACTTTTTGAAGTACCCTCATTTACATCATCAATATAAATGTATAATGTAAAAAGTATATATAATGGTACTTATTTTACTGCATACAGTACACTCTGGCATTTTCTATTCTGTTTTGTTTATTTAAAAAATGCTGGTCACGTCCTCCAACCTGATTTTACAACCCACCAATGTATTGTAAACTGCAATTTGCAAAATGTTGTTCTGGATCACCCTGCAAGCCGGGAAGCTGTGGGCACTGGTTTGCTACCTATCTTAGGGCCTTGCTGAGAACCTCTTAAACACTGCACCCTTTATAGGTGGAAAAGAACATTATCCTGGAAGAAAAGATCCAAGTTCTCCAGCAGCAGAATGAAGACCTCAAAGCAAGGATCGATCAGAACACGGTTGTCACCAGGTAGGTGGGCCTGGGTGTCTGGGCTTGCAAAGCACATTTAACCAACAAAATGGCTTTGCTTTTGAGCTTCTTTTTGTCCCAACGACCAGTTTACCTCACTCTGAGCTGTGAGGCTTCCCCACACAGTCTCTTGCCATTTCCCATCTGACTAGAGGAACAAAAACACTCCAAGGTGACCACCACACCTGAGCCCTGGCCCTACATATCAGTAGACCCCACCCTGAGATAAATGAGTGAAATCAGCAAAAGAATGTGTGGCAGGGGTGTCCAACAGCACTGGGAGAGGAAGGGATTTATTTCTGGAAGAGATCAGGAAAGAGATGCCTGCTGAGTGTTCCCAGGCAAAAGAGAACCACCACTGGGTAACACCCTTGGGCTTCCAGAAATCTGCCCTTTCAGGCCAGTCCCTGCAGGACCTTGCTCTGAGGTGCCCAGACTTCCAAGGAAGAGTGTGGAGGCCCCCCCCTCTGCAGCTCCAAGTGGCAGTAAAGCAGGGTTTGGGCTTCTTCAGCTGTCGGAAGTCACTTCCTCTGAGGGTGCACCAGGCTCCTCAGCACGCCGTTGTATGTCACCCTGTGTGCGCACACACACTCGCATGCATGCACACACCAAGGCATGGCAGCTCATGTGACACTCGCACACAGCTGCACATTCATGCTCACACACACGCGTACTCCCACTCGTGTGCACTCACACGCTTAACCCACACTCATGCCCACTCTCCCATGCACTCACACGCTCCCATACTCTTGCTTGCTCACAGGCATGCATGCTCACCCTCAAATACACACTGACAGCACTCACATTCACACATGCTCTTGCACATACACGCACATGCACACAGAGCCGCTGCCTCCACAGCCAAGCCCCGGGTGCCAGTATTTTCTTCCCACCTCAGAGGCACACAGGAGAGACTGTGCTGGGGGCAGTGGGTCCTGTCACAAATGCCCCTCCGGCCCCCAGCCTCGGCTTGGGCAGGCAGTCTTGCCAGCCTCCCTGCAGACATAGCCCAAGAGTGTGGGAGAGGGACCCTGAGCAGCACAGGCCTCCCTGCAAATCTGCAAAGGTGCCCTCATCAAAAGAGCAAAGCAGACCTTATCCCAGAGGGGGCTTCAGTCTGTGCAGCTGTAGAGTGCATTTATACTTACTCCTGTCAGTTCCTCAAAGGTGCTGTCATTTTTTTTTTTAAAAATGCAACAAAGCAAGCATCTTAAGCTTCGCAACAGAAGGCACAAAAATGCATTCATTCCTTTTTCCCTTGGTGTCCTTTGTCAGCAGACATTAAACAAGCATTTTTTATGTGCTGGGTGCCACGCTGGACATGGGGGATTCAGCGTGCAGCCTCGGCCCTGTCTGCTAGAGCTCACGGGCCAGCAGGGGACAGATGTATGCATTTGCTTCAGGGGAGGACAACTGCTGTCATGGAGGCCCAAGCCCGGGCAAGAGGGCTGGGAGAAGGTATCCCCAGCTTCCTGGCAGGGTCAAGATGGCCTGCGCTTGTCACTGCCCCATGCTGTCATCATTGTCAGTTGTCGACTCTGCATGGCTGTCCCTCATCGGAGATCCTGGGCGGATCACCCACACCAGCTCCCACTCCCCCTCTTTCCTCTTCAGCCTCTGGCCTTCACTCCGTCCACTGCATGACCAGTGCCTCCCCTGACCGGGCAGAGGCCCTGTGAGCTGATTGGGTGCTGGGGGACAGACTCTGGGCATGGCTGTTTGAGCGGGACAAGAGGAAATCATGTTTCCACCAAGGTTCTTGCACACGGGGGCGATCTTGTCCCTGTTCTCCCCTCAGGTGTCCTGCCTCCCCCCTCTGCCCTGTACCACTGGCCTGTTCTTGTGTTAAGTGTCTACTGGCCTGATTGCTACTTGTCTGTCATTCTTCCCCATACAGACAGCTGTCAGAGGAAAATGCTAATCTCCAGGAATACGTAGAGAAAGAAACCCAGGAGAAGAAGAGATTGAGCCGAACCAACGAAGAGCTGCTTTGGAAGCTCCAAACTGGGGACCCAACCAGCCCAATTAAACTCTCCCCCACGTCCCCTGTTTACCGCGGCTGCTCCTCAGGGCCCTCTTCTCCGGCCAGAGTCAGCTCGATGCCCAGATGACGCCACCATGCAGCTTGCAGGCGCTCCAGCTTCTCGTCCACCCCGAGGGCACACTGACCCAGTGCCGCCGGAGCTGGCCTTGCACGCATGCTCGCCCTGCGTGCATGCTCACAGCTGCATATGCATCCCAGGCCACGTCCCCCTTTGGTCCCCATGTAAGACTGTCCTGGCATTGGCACTTAGGGAAGCATAAGTGGTAGAGTCTGATGTGCAAGCATTTTACCATAGTTAGAGCCAAAAGAAAAACAACTCCAGTTCTTGAGTGATGAACTTTCACTGCAGAATTTCAGGTTAGCTACAAATAGCTCAGTTTTCAATATACATTGAGTAATCCTTGTGTACTGCACCGGTGTATATTTACATATACATATATACACATGCGGCAGTTCTGAATTGCATTTTTTATAACATGAAGTGCTGACATATTTTAGTGAAGGTCAGCAGTTTTCTAACTTGTGCCTAAGAATTATTGGGAGATGAAAATGCATTTCTATCTAGCTTCCTGGGAATATTTCTACCCAAAATAGAAAAAGGAAAAAAAAAAAAAAAAAGATAACAGAAAAGAAGCGCCTTTCAACCTACCACTAGGTGGTACTCTAACATGTACACCAGCGATTTGTGAAGGTAACTGCCTTTGGAACAATCAGCTTCTTAGTCAACATGATGTGAGGTCACTGTTACTCCATTCGCACGTTTTAATTATTAATACTCTTGTCGTGAGTGGACAAGGGAAAGCAGTGGGAGACCCTAAAGGGTTTAGCAGTTTTGCAGATTTACTCATGATGATGTACTCATCTATAATAGTCTCGTAAACACAAGTTTTGCTTTTTTACTAAATGGCATCTTGGAATTGGTCCTTAAGCACTTGTTGCACCCTCGGGAAAACATGGAAGAGCATGACCTTTTAGAGTGAGGGTGAGGACAACCTTGGAGATGACCAAGACCATTCATGCTCCATCCTTGTGAAGAAACACTGCTGGCAGGGTCGGTATCTGACCAGGCACAGAGTAGGGAAGCGTCCTGCGGCTTGCCATTTGGTTTGCTCTGATGCGCTGCTGTTGATGCTCAATTAGCTGAGATATGACCCTCAGGCCCCATTTCATTGGCAAACCGCCTTCAGTTTGGTTCTGTAACTCAACTCCTTCACTGCACGTTGAGATGGCCAGGGGCTCTAGCAGGGGCTTCCAGAAAACCAACATTTCTGTCCTGGGGGACCAGTTGTCAGCTGTGCTAGATCATCACACGACCTCCCAGAATCCCAGTTGTACTTTTTGCTGGATGATCAAGCAATACTGCAGCTGAGAGTGGTCCCACTTCAGCCCAGAAGGTTCTCCCTAACAGAGGAACCCAGTGAAACAGCCAGCCAGCCATCACCAGCTCCTGGACTGGCATTTGTCTCTGAATGGTAGAATTAGAGTGTGAAAGATATTCACGTAGTGCTGTGGAAGATTAGGAGCATGACACACACAGAAAGACGTAGTTTTACCAGTCGATATGGTGATGATGATGATGATGACGCCTTTGTTTCCTGTATGTGACAAAGACCCTGCACTTTTCTTTCTAAGACCCCTAAAAATAGTCATGAGCATAGGCCTGTCTTTGAGCATGCCCAGGGCCAGAAGACCCATGCTGGGATCCTGCAGGGGCCAGAGCCATGGTGCCGGGAAGAAACGGCCAATGGAAGGGGTCGGCTTGCCAGGGCCCAGCCTACTTGGTGCATGTGTGGCCGACACAAAGGCATACATGGTCTGTGTTCTTGGCATGAGTCAAAGTTGGGCATCCTGGCCTCAGGTACATCTCATTTCTAGCAGACCTCCGAGGGTCTTGCCCATTCCAGGGACATGCACAGTAGATAAACATTGGAGAAACATTTCTTTTTTTTCTTTCGTGGCTCTGCATGATACTGTAATATTGAGTTGGGCATTCCGTTAGAGTAGATCATGCCACGTTGACTAAAGACACACTATTTATTCTTTCAGCAGGCACAGCCTGCAATCACAAGTTCGGTTGCAGCTTAGCTCTCCGAATTAGGAATTGCTTCCATAATCGCACTTGCTAAATGCAGTTACACAGCAATACTGACTTCAGTGTGATGTTAGAATGTGGTACAGTGTGGTAGGCTATTGCGGTCAAAGTTGTAGCGATATTAGAACTAAGGAATCCCTCACTAGTTGGACTAGAGCTTTGCCCTAACCAGCCCTGATCTTGGGTAGTTAAGCTAATTTCCACACGGCCCTGGCTTTGTTTTTTCACCATGGAACCCACCATGTCTGGCTCATCTGAGCCATTACCACTCCTGAAACCATGGGGAGGCAGCTGCTGCACCCCCACCCCACAACACCATTAGGATTTGGACTTCTGACATGGAAGTCTGCCGCGTCTGTTCCCAGGCTGCCACCTACGGACGCTGCAGCCTTTCACCTGCGTCAGACCCACCCACCAAATATCACCAGTCTCTTCTTTGCAGCTGGGAGACGTGTCGGTGGCCTGCCCCCCACACCCTGCCCGCCACACCCTGGGATGAGATTCTGGTGGGATGTCAGGCCGGGTGGGGGCGGGGGCTGGCACCCTCTGTGATTATTCGAATGGGGTCACATTTCTTTTCCTGCCCCTCCAGTTTCTGTGTTGCATATTTGTGTTTAACTCTAAAGCCTATTAAAATGAACTTGAGGGACTCTCTGCGATATCCACTTGATGTAACCTGTCCCTCTTAGGCTGGGAATTCCAGGCAGGGAGCTGAGGGTGGTGTTTTGCGGGCTGGATTCCTTTTCTGTGTGTGTGCCAGGCTCAGCAGATTGTCACTGAGAGAACTCTAGAGACCCTCCTCCCCCAACTCAGCAGGTCCAAGGTCCCCACATCCACTCCTCAGCCTGGGGTCTTCAGTTGCCCATGCCTTGGACTAGGGAGCTCCATGTCTCCACTCTGCAATGCCGGGGCAGTTGGCATTGGCTGAGAAGAGCACACAAAAGGTCATTCACTCACTTCAGGCTGAAAGCACTTGCCCCCCATCCTGCCAGCCTTCAGCATGGGCCGCAGCCAGTTTGGCCAGCCTGACCGTGGAGTGTCCCACAGGTGCCTGGCACTGGTTGGGGTCACAAGGGAGACCTAATGTTTGCCAGTTCCCTGTGGTGGTTTTGCAGGGCATGTGGAGTGGCAGCTATTTTAGGGAGACTTCAGCAAGTCCCTCATGAACAATTGCTGAATGACAGATCCTTTGTAGATGACACACAAGTCACGAGGAACACTATGCTTCCCAGAATATTGAAGGCAATCTCTTATTTATTAAAGATCTACTTGTCAGCATGAGCCATTCATTTCTTTTGGGGTGTCTTGAGTGCCCTCCACTTTGATAACAACCACCTCTCATTGTCCTTATGCCCACCCTGAGAGGTAAACAAGGCAGACGTCTGTACCTCCGCCTACCAAAGGAGCAAGCTGGGGACTCACCCACTGGCACGTGCCAGAACGACACTGGAGCCAACTTTCTCCTGTCTGCAAAGAACTTTGTCCCCTCCCATGGCTGATTTGCAGCAGGCAGAGGAGACCCCTGAAGTCAACGCACTCAGTCACCTCCTCTGTGCCGAGGAGCTGTCCCTGCGTGGGAGACTTGTGTCATCTCAGCAGGAAGTGAGTTACGGGCTTAAGTGCAGGTAGCAACTGAGAAGCTGGATGCCTTCCCACCTGCTGCTGGAGTTGAAGGACATTCTCAAAGCCATTGCTGCATCACGTGTGGGATGACTAACTCAGGTCACGCCCTGTCACCTCATCCATGACAATCAAAAGGTGAGGATCCTGCCCACCTGACAGTCTGTGTCAAATGCTTAAAACACACAAACACTACCAAAGGCTAGTAAGCCATTCTGATTAAGACGGGGAGTTAATTCACAAATTAAACTTGCTAACCTATCTTTTTTTTAGCCAGTCTGCTCCTCTCAAACTTCTTGTCCCTAACTTCATAAAAACAAAACAAAGGACACGAGGTTTCTGAACAAGCTCTGTTCACTTCCCCCTCACCATGAAGATGCAGGCTAGTTTTCCTCACTCACTACACCTGGAAGTTTTTTCCAGTGCCAGTGCCAGTGCCAGGTGGGGTTGGAATCCCTGCAGCTGTGAGCTTGCTGGCCCTCATGCATGTACCTATGGGACCCTCCTGGGCACCACACCACAGACAACTGAGCAAGTAGCAGCTCCTCATTTGCACCCAAATTCACGTGGTAGGGAACAGGCTGCGTTCCTGCCTCTCCCACTGCAGTGGTGGAATAGAGTGCCCCTATGCAAGGGGCACGCAATGACTGCATTGTTGCAAGGAGCAGAATTTAAAGGCACACATGGGAAAGTCCCATCCCAGCACAGCTCCTTCTCCACTCAGCCCTGCATCCATTCAATCTCCTCCCTGAGATGCCAAAGGGTTCGCGTGAGCTATTCTCATTAGCAAAGGTATTACCTGTTTCCCCAACGCCTCTTTTTCACCTTGCATTTTTTTAATGGCTATATTTATAACTTGATGGACAGGCTTAATTTGGTAAAACTAAACCATTCCCTTTGAACAAGGCTGACGCAGTTGGTCCCAACCCTTCCCACTGTAGCTCCAAACCTTGCCCAGGTCTGTGTGGTAGTTGAGCAAGGCTGGGCTGTAATGACGATTTGAAAGCCCAGGGCAGTACTCCAGGCTGTGAATGCTGTTTGGGGGCAGCTTTTGACTCCCACAGGTGTTTCATACCCAACTGTGCTAGGGGGAAACTTGCTCCAAGTGATGCCCCTCAAGCCTCCAGCGCAGCAGCCACTAGGTGGCAGTGTAGCACCAAGGGAGCCGGGGTCCACCTTGCACTGGGCTCAAAGTCGTCAGAGATCGCCTTTTTACCCGTCACATGCAGAAACCCAGGAACAAGGCATGCCCCCCCACCCCACCCGGTGCTTATTTCCCGCTTCCAGGACCCACTCTGTGCTGCTTTGTGAAGCCGGCCCATTTTCTACGTCAGAGCTGAGCTCTGGTTTCTGCCTTCCTAGAAGCTGTGTCTGCAGAACCTCCACCAGTAATCGCACTGGGGTGGAGAATGGGGCTGAAGAGACCACTGCTGCCCCGTGTGCCCTGGCACACCCTTGTTTTCACACTGCCCATGCTCTGTGGCCTGGTTCCCTTATGTGGCCAAGGAACATGAAGCGTGTGCAGCCTGCTCAAGTAGATTCTCATGACAATAAACACAGTGACATAAACACAGTGGTGCTGGGACAAGTGGCTGGCCTGCCCTCCCTCTGCATAGCTCCCTGCCTCCAACGCTAGCCCTCCTCTGAGGAAAACGCAAAGGTGAAGCCTTATCTTCCAGGCAGCAGATCCTCTATTAGTTACTGTGAATCACTGCCCCTCAGTGCCTGCAAATTAAGGCCTTCTTGACTGAATTTGCCTCCTGTGCAAAAAAATGCATCCTTTCTCAAAGGAGTTGAGGAAGTGAGATAGCAACAATTATTAGAATAGCCATGGCCCTCTCCCAACCCCTCTGCACCCTGTGTACCCTCCGTTACCCTTAACCAGATAGGGCGGGGGGGGGGGCATGCACAGAACTGCAGTGTCAGCTGGGTGAGGGGGTTTGCTGCCTCAGACCCAAGTGCTTCAGCAAATGCCAAGTAGCCTGAGCAGAAGGAAGATCCCTGGAGAGGCAGTGAGGTGGGAAGACAGCATCAGAGGATCTAAAATGTGGGTTGGAGGAACTCCTTGGTTGAGGCTCAAACTGTTGGAATGAGGATTTTCCCCAAATGCCACAGAAAAATGAGGCCATCAGACTAAAGCCATGGGCTGTGGGAAGGCGGGAAGAACCTAAAGGGCCAGGGCAGGACCCAGAACTCCCCGTGGGGCACCACCAGGCTGGGACCCAGCTGAGAGCTGCAGGAATTCCTGAGATCACACTGTGTACATGGAAGCCATAGACGAAATTTATTAGAATTTGGGAAAGCATGAGATAATGTACCACAAAATAGTTTGACTTTACAACATAAAGTATGGTAGGAAGTTGTCAACGTACAGTGTTGTCAGCAAAAAGGGGATACAGAGTTTCACATTTTTGTAAAGGTGATGGATGACACCAGCACTTTTCCTTGAAATAAAATGGAAACAGGAGGGACCCAGCAGAGACCAACCTGATTTGCAGGTAGCATCAGAATCTAAACCTAGTATCACAATTATAAGAAACTATGAGAAAACTATTAGAAAAATAGAACATCAAATAAGCAAAAAATATTATACAATTTACATAATAAAAAACACACAACTCTTTTAATAATGGCTCTGTGTTCAGTAGAAGAAAAAATTTACTGGAGAAACCACAGCTATTCAGGTTTGATAATAAACCAACCCACATTATATCATTCCCCTTATGCTCCTTAACCCACGAAGCTGAAAGGCACAACTTAAGCAGGAAATTTATCTTAAATATACATCTCAAGTGGGAAAGTAAGTCCCAAACTTAAAAGTTTGTCATCAAGAAACATGAAATCACATCCCTCGTTGATGAAGTCTAAATGCACCTTCCTGGTCCTGCTTCCTGACTGCTGCACAAGCTAATACCCTGAGAAAATCTGCTTGGGCTTCCCGTGAAGCCTGGCCAAGGTCTTCGTCTCCCGTGGGTTTCTCAGCCTGCAGTTCCACACATCTGTAAGACCATCCAGGACGGCTCCTTGGCTGAGCCAGGTCCCTTCGGAAAAACAGCGATGCAGCTTAATGCAGCAATGGGCACAAAAAAAGAAGACTGCATCAGAGTGATGAAGATGAAAGTCAGTTGACTTTTTTTTGCTTTAAAAAGCCATTAGGTATTGAAACTACAATGACATATGGTGTATAGCTTTTTGCACCAGTGGATCAATAAAGCATTTCATTACCCCAAAAAAGTCCACAAGCATCTGATAAAATGTACATCTCACTCTCCCTTAGGAGCCTTCCACATAATCCTCCCATCATGATGGCAAACAGACACATTTTAAATTATATACAACAATTATACATAACATATATTCGATCCCATCTAAAGTTGGACTCTAACAATTCCATACACAAGCGTCACATCCTCTGCCCAGCAACTTCCCATCCCAGGAACTCAGGAGGCCTCCAGAGCGTAGACACACACACGCCTCTCACCCATCCCAGAGCACAGCGCGGCTGGGGCCCCGCATCAAGACCCTCACTCCCTGTCTCCATGGTGCCAACACAACTGTCGGCTCTTTCTAGAAAGAAAGAAGTGGCTGTGTAAAAACGGGATGCTCAAATCAAAAAAGACAGGGCTGGCATGGAGCCAGGCAGGTTTTCTCTAGCAGTAAGGCCGTGCATGTCGGGTGGTACCCATGACCTTGCCTGCAAGTCTGGGTGTTGCATGTCCACACGCCTCCCAGCAAGCACTCACGGCTGTCCCCAGTCTTCACCCAGTGTCAGGCTAGAGGCCACACTGTGTGGGACTGCAAACACCGGCCAATGCAGAATGCCTGCTGTGGGAGGCTGAGGGACAAGAGCTGCTGAATCTCCACCTGTCTCCACAGACAACACAGTGGGCGGGTGTGCCAAAGGCACGGGAGGGAGTATGTCAGGGCCTTGGCCACTGGCCTGGGTGGAAAACCTGGGTGCCCCACCGGTCCTGCAGTCACCTCTGGACTCTCTGCATATCCCAGCCACCACGCCACAGGCAGGCGGGCAGTGCGTGGTGCCCAAATCATCGCATCAGCACACAGGACCAGGCGGCTGCTCACCTGCTAGATAAGACATAAGAGACTTGATGGGAAGAGAGTTTTAGCTGCTGCAAAAACAAAACCAAAAGTGGGGAGAAATGTGAACAATTCTGACAACAACATACATTTCATAATTGTTCTGAAGCAGCCTGTCACTTCTCCCTCTTGGTTTGGAAAAACAAATCAGATCCACAGAGCCCTGGCTGAGGGTGTGGGCAGGGGTGATGGGTAGGGTGGATGAGTGCGGGGTGTTCAGAGGCCTGATCTCCCCCCACCCAGGCTGTGCTGCCTTCCTGGAAGCTGGTTCACGTCACCAGGGGCCCCGCTGCTTCCCTAGAGACCCCCTTCCCCTCTTCAAGAGGTCCTGAGGGAGGGCTCTGCTGTGTTTGCTTCTTCATGAATTTGTACCCTTGGGGGTCACAAAAACACTCAGGGTGGTGGGGTATGAGAGACAGGAAGGGACACTTACTCATCACCAATGTCTCTCCAATGCGGGCATTTGGGGCTTTGTACAGACAGTCTGACAGGAGACACACTGTTCCTGCAGGGTGTGCGTCTCCTGCGATGTGGAAGTTCTATGCAGGAAAACACTGGCCAAGCCAGGAAACTGAGAATGATATTCTTACTGGGCAACAATCGTTCGTTTTTGTGTTTTTGCTCGTGTGTGTGTGTGTGTTTATTTCAGGGGAAGGAATGAGGGATGTGATATTAAAAAGTCTATTAAAATTGTGAGGCTCACCCCAAACACCATTACTTATACTACTGCCCTCACACACAGAAGAGAAAACCTCTGGCCACTGTACAAAAACTACTCCATAAAAGCACAGGGATCAATGAACTACGGATGCAAGTTGCCCTCAGGTGACCTTTCTTGACTAGTACGTCCTTCCTCTACTCTGGGAGGGCGCAGGGGTGGCTCTGCCCTACAGAGCCTGTGCGTGCTTCCGCGCCCCACTGCAGGCTCCCGAGTGAGGCGAGTGGCCTCACGGTCCCCAGCCAGCACACCCTCGCCATGGGAGCACACCCTTTCTTTCAGTCTGTAGAAGGATACGCGTAGCGAGCTGACGTGTCAAGTGTAAACAGTCTGTTGGGTGCTGTCTTGCATGGAAATTTGAGCCAGGAAGGGAAATTAAAAATTTCTCTCCCCAACCACCTTCCTTGGATACCCTCCTTCCCTCAAGTTCTCTTTGCCTATGTAGAAAAATAATAGGGAAAAAAAATCAAGCAAACAAATAGCTAAGAAGACAACAGACAACCAAAACTACAACAAAATAAGTTAATATTTATCAAAATATTTTACAGCACCAATCTACATAAATTTAAATATCTTTCTTTGGAAATCTAAGCTTTGGGCTCATATGATGCTCCTCCAGCACGTCCAGCAATGAGACTTAGAAGAGAGCCACCCCCAGCAAGGTCAGAGCGCCTGGCCACCCCTGTCCCCGGCTGACCCAGCCTCTCAGCCGTCTCCCTTGCTCTTGCGTCTCTCTCCAAGAACCTTCCGTGGCACAGGGAGAAAGACAAATGCCATCGATTTATCAGGCTTCTTTTTACCAGATGTGTGTCAAAGGCCAGACTGGGAACAAATGGGAAATTAAGCTTCAAAAGCAGCATTTACATTTCCTGCATTGTCCAAAATGCTGGCCTCCCATCAACCCAGGACCCTTCTGTCTCCTGCATGATACTCTAAATGGAAGTAAGGCTCCGTCAGCATTTTTTCCTCTGGCTTCCACCTACGAGGAGTGTGTGGAACGGTGTTGGCCCCAGGCCCCACCCTGAGCAGGAGAGGAGTGGGGTGGAGCACACAGTAGGCACAGGGAGCCGTGGACGGAGGGTTGGCCAAGTCTCAGCTGCACCTGCCCGTGGCTCTCCAACTTACAGAAGCATGAGGTCCCGGGCAGGGTTAGAATCTCACCGCGAACACAAAGCTGCAGCATTTGGATGACAGATGCATGAGAGGGACAGCAATATGACTGCCCACCACCCCATGTGCAGACCACATCCCCAAGATGACACACCATGACATGGGGTAATTATCTGGCCATTTTCCAAGTTAATGTTAAGCCCCAACTTAATTGAGTGGAGTGGTTCCCAGCAACTAACAGGAGGCTTTACTTTCATTACACACAAGAAAGAGGCCAAGCAGATCATGTCTGGGGCCAGAGTTATGACCCCAACTTGCCATGACCCTGGACCAAGTTGCCACCTGCCTTGAGAAGCCTACAAGACCCAGGAGATTTGCAAGCATTGGAGGGCAAGATTTAGTGAATGGCAGAGACCACAGAAAATGGAGTTCTAAACTCTGCCTATTTGAGGCCAATCCTACACAAATAGAGTCTCATGTTCCAGTTACTCAAGATGCATAGCCAGCAGCAAGATGCCAGGAGCAGCACTTACTGGCCCAGGCCTGGAGGGGACAGGGCCGAAGACTGTCTCCGGCTCTCACACACACATGCACGGAGCCAGCCCTCCCCCAGCCCTCTCGCCTTCGTTCCCAAAGGAAGCCACCTCTTCCTACTTGTCTTCGACAAACCCCTGCCCTCACTCCTGCTGCTGGGCCGTTGGTGCCATCAGAGCAAAGCCCTGCTGGGAAGGGAGGTGGGGAGGGGCCCAGTCCCAATGCCCCATCTGGAAGCAACTCAGATGGCAGAAGCAGGAGTAGGAAACAGTCCTGGTTGCCCTTTGTAAGTGAACAGCTGCTGCTGGGCTGGGGTGGGTGGCGAGTGCTGGGGACGTAGTTTTGTGGTACTCATCTTGCATCTATGGCCAGCTGTTTGGGGCAGAGGGAGAGGGCTACAAGGCTGGAGTATGCACATTGTCAATACCAGAACAGTCCCCAGGGAGGGGCCTGGATTCCCCCATCAGGAGAGAAGGGGACCTCCATCCTGCTTGAGGCCACAGCAGCCCGGACGCTGAGCTGGCAAGGAGAGGCGCAGCTTTCTTGTTCAGAGAGAAGTGAGGAGACATGGCAGCCAGCCTCAGCCAAGTGGTCCCAGCCACGGAGCTGTCCGGAGGGGGCCAGGGCCTCATTAGCCGCCCGCAGAGTGGAGTGTGGATAGAACACGCAAGCTGTGGCTGAGGCTGTGGTTCAAGTCATTGCACCTTGGGTTGCACTAGGGGCATCATGAATGTGGGTGGTTCCTGCTGCAGCGGTGGAGACAGCAGGGTGCCTCCCGGTCCTCTGGGGGTGTCCCTCAGGGCTGCTGCCACCTCCGGGGGGTGGGGCTGCGCATCACTTGCACTGGTCCAAATTGCCATCAGGAGTCCTTGCTTGGTCAGCGGCCAGGGATGCCTCCTCGCTGTGCCAGAGACCATAGCCAAAGTAGATGATGAAGCCTGCAGGGCGCAAGCAGAGAGATGGGGCATGAACGGAGTGGGACAGGCTCGGGAACCAGACGGAGGGTGGCCCAGGGCTCACAGTCCCGTGGAAAAGCCTCCTGCACACTGCCTACCCCTGCCTGGCCAAGCCCATAGCCAGAAGCCCTCATGGGCTGACTTTCAACCCTTCAAGTAGGTCGGCAAAGGTCTGGCTTCCATACATGGCAAAGCCACGTGTCTCTCTGGACGGCCTCTCACTGTAGAGCTTCCTAAGCAGACAGAGCAGCTAGGCCAGGCCAGGGGGGATGTGGGGCCCTTCAGCTTAACCCCTTGGCCACCTCTGGGTGACCCAAGAGCATTGGGAAGTCGAGCTGCTCCCTACCAGGCAGGATTTCCAGCAGTTGCCAGAGGTCCCCAGGCTCTCTGTCTGGATAATCCCTCCTGCCCCTTTTGTCTACATTAAGTGATCATCAGACTGCAGGAGACATTTAATACCCAGGAACATGTTTAACACAAGAATCCACTGCCCTGTTTCAGCATCCAGAACTCCAGAGGTCCATGGCAGGGTGGGGACCTGTGCTTCTACCATGCACCCAGTGACTGTGGTCAGATGGCCCCAGGGCCACCTTGTGTGGTAGACATAGAGGAGAGCAGGCCTTAAGGAAGGACTCAGCAGCCCAGACCCCAGGAAATGACCAAGCATTCTGGAACACAGGGAATTTCATGGGATGCTGGGAAGAAGCACCCTCCAACCCCCCCAGGGCTTGAGAAGTGGCCAAGGTGGGCTGTGAGCAGTTCTCTCAAAAAGGCTCTAGAGAGGTCTAACTAGACAGGGGCTCTACTTGCAGAGCATGGGGCCACAAAGTACATCCTGGACAGAAAGTGCCCCTCACAAGCCCTAGGAGACCACAAGGCTGCAGCCACCTGCCCCACAGCACCCCTGCCTGGACAGAGAGGTCAGGCAGGCCCATCCCTCCAGCCTTGGGGGCAGATGGCCCAAGACAGTGGGACATGGTTAGACCCAAAGAGCATATGCCAGCACCCGAGAGGCCAGTCCACCCTTGTGATCTCATGCGGCAGGAACACACCAAGGCCTGAGAGGAAGAGAGCCACCATCCCACCAAGTGACCCCTGCCCTAAAGGCACCTTCCACATGCTTCCAAGTGCCATCCTCCTACAGGGATGCTGCCGTCATCAGCAGAGGAGCCCAGGGGGAGCTCACACTTGCCAGGTGTGACACCCACAACTGCTGGGGCCCATAGCCCACATGGACCAGATGCTGGCCGGGCCGTGGGGAGGCACAGGCAGGGGAAGACAGCTGGTGCCTTATCGACAGCAGACACACAGTCTTGTCCTTACTAACAGCAAGCCCTTTCCCCACAAGACAACGAGTTTAGACAAGAGACTATTAAAATGAAAAGGATCTGCATGGGAAGGAAGGAGCCACAACCTACCAGGAGTTCGATAATATTTTAAAGAAAACCGCTATCAACATGCGTCTGTGTCTCACTGTTGTGAAGTGTGAACCAAGGGAGGCGCCCGATTAACCACCCAGCCAGGCGCTGGGGAGCCAGGACACTGGACGTGCTGGTCACAGCCACATACCTATTATCATCCACACTGCAAAGCGCACCCACGTGCCTTGGTCCAGCTGCATCATAAGATAGACATTCACAAAGATGCTCAGGACGGGGAGAACTGGCAGAAAGGGCACCTGTGGAGACAGGAGGTGGTGTCAGACCTGACCGAGGGTGGCGAGTGAGCCACGATGCCTGTTTGAATCATTTAGCAAAAGTGCCTTGGAAAAGATAGTGTCCTTGAGAGTCACACGGACCATCAGGAAAGCACGGGAGGAGGAACTATGTGCCAGTGTCCATGGCCCCCACCCACACCCCAGTATGCACGCATGAGTGAGCACACACGCGCACACACCCACCCAGGCAAATCCTAATAGGTGGGAATGTGGTTCTAAGCTACTCATTGCCAAAGTGAGCTGCATTCCAATTTTTATCTCTTGCTATCCTCCTGCTACAGAAGGGATTAAAAGAGGGACTTCCATTTTATCTCTAAGGTCAAACTTTTCATTATTTGTACAAATATAATCTAAAAATACAGAAGCCTTGATCATTTCCAAGGCTTGGAAAAGCCATGCGATCCACCAGCACAGACATTTATGAGAAGCCCCTGTGGACAAGGTGTGTCCTACCCCCCAAGAACAAGGGGGAGGGAGGGTGCCTCCTCCCAGGGTCAGGCCCTCTCTCTGCAGACACAGTCTGTGCCCCAGGGCCGCCTGTCCTAGATCCCCCTGAGGCTGGCCTCCCAGCAAAAGGGCCAGGGTCTGTGGCCTACCAGGAGGGTCCTTACAGGCCTGTCAGACTGAGCTGCTCACCTTAAACGAGAGCTTGGTCTTGCTTTCGGACTGCCTCCAGATGATGCCCGTGACCACTGCGCAGAGGAGGGCAGACACTGTGAGCACCAAGACTGCCCACAGCTCCCCGTGGGCCAGAGCCTCCCTTCCAAGCACGGCCACGATGCAGAAGGTGATGATCAGAACAGCTAAGAGGGAGGGAGGGGGGAGAGAGAGGCGCAGCTCAGTCTCAAGCTGAGCTCCCATGGGTGTCCTCAGTCCTTCCCAAAACCTGTCGAGAGGGTGGCTCCACTTGTGGAGGCATCAGCCACAGTCAGGACAGAATAACTGGCATCACAGTCCAGCGACGAAACAAATGCTCATCGCCTCAGGCACCTTCCCCCACCCCACCCTCCATCGCCACTGACAAGAAACCATGTCAGGCCTACAGGCATGACCCCAAACCCCTCTCTTACCTATGAGGCTGGCAGACACATTCACAATTAGCCCAGATAATTTGGAAGGCTCCATGGTTTTGGGTGAGAGTACGGTTTTCAAAGAAAAATTCTCTGCCTCTGGTAAAAAGCCCGTCTGGGAGTCACCGGTGCTCACCAGCTCATTCTGGTCTACTTGATCTAACTCATCAGTAGTTCTGGCCATCTGGTAGACTACGTTAGGTTGCTCTGGCTGATACCTGTAAAGAAATGTGTTACATGACCACCATAATCTCCTTCAAGCAAAAGGACATGCGCCAACTCGCAGGTAAGCTGCCCACCACACAAGGCATACAATGGGAAGGAGATGGCCAGAATGGTGCATTCTCCAGCAAAGTGAAGACAGGAGGAGACCTGGGTCCTGATTCTGCACAACACCCTCCTTGGTGTCTCTGTTTTGGAGGGAACATGACTTCCACTTTGAACCAGCCCAGAAAAAAATGTCCTGAGAAGTTTTCTCTTGCTCTGTGAGGTAGCAGTGGCCCTCAGATACTAAAGATAGGAGGCCACTCCCCACAAAACTGTGGCCGCAGAGAGCTAGAAGAAGGACAGGAACAGAAAGCAATAACACTACGGTCCTATTTGGTGCAGAGCCAGAGAAAGGTGTCTGCAGGCTGATAGATTTGAGAAATTCTGTTTGCGTGACTTAATTGGATCAATTTATTTTAAAATTCCAAGTTCCTAGGAGTAAACGACTACAGAGCTGGTGAAGGACAGGCCTGTGGCACAATTTCCAAGACACAAGCTACCTGCAAGTAAACTACCTGCTTTAAATAAGGTTACTTATCTTCCCACCCAGAATGAATGGAGCACAAATCTTTTCCACCTGCTTTGAAAAACAGTGCTTTACGAATTATTTTGCACATGACACTTCTAAGAGTGAGCATAAAGATACCTGAGCATTTTTGCACCGATTCATTTGTGTAACACTATTTAGTCAATTAAGAGAATGTTCTAGTGGTGAGCCCCTGAGAAGAAATGAGGGGTCCACAAACTAGTTTTACATGATTCTATACAGCCACTACTAAGGCTCAACCCAGGTTTTACATAAACTAGTTGCTGAGCACATTACAAATGAAATCAGTGGCCTTGAAAGTATAAATACTAGAAAAGAAATAGGAAGGCTCTTGCTGGGAGAACGGTGCTGTGTCTCCATGAGCCCATGTTCTCCTGATGACTGCTGCCGTGGGCCAACCTTGGAGCAGGGCCCTCTCCTTCCATAGCAAAGGAAAACTGGAGTCCAGGGATGCCCTTTGGGAGGGGTGCTGGGGCGGGTGAGAACACCAAGGCACCAAGCCACTTTGCCCAGAGCCGCTTTACCGCGACAATCCATAAGACTCGCCTGGCCCACACGAGACCAAAACAGCCAGCACCTAGAAAGTGTCCCTGGATGCCAACCTAGGCTGCTCCACGCCATATAATGGGATTCATTCCTCCAGCCACAGTGCACGAATGCTACAGACACATCACACCTAAGTTTCATAGGCTTTGGATTCTTCCAATTCTTACCAGGGCCAGCCCCCAGTCCTCTCTGTCCCAGGAACCCAGACCAAACTGCAATCATTACCCTAAGCCTTCAAACATTCTGATCCCAAGATCCAGACCCAACAGTGGGGCTGAGAACCTGTCCCTATCCTCCCACCATCTAGCCAGAAAAATGAGGGCATCTGACAGAAGGAGTGGGAGATCCCATGACTCAGTTCAAGGACAACCTCCTGACTAGGCCTCAACCACCAGATCCTGCCCTGTCCTCCGCAGTCCCAGTGGAGCTGTCATCAACCTAGAAGTTACACCATATAAATCATTAATGTGAACAGTTAAAAAGCTACCAGGTGCATCTGCATTTCTGCTATGGGACCCAGAAAAGCCATACATACCGTAAGACCAACACACAGGCAGCCACCAAAGAGTAAGCCAGGAGAGTGCCAATGGACATGAGGTCCACCAAGTCCTTCAGGTCAAAGAGGAAGGCCATCACAGCTGGGGAGGAGACAGACATCAGGACCTGTGCATGGCCTTCTGTACACACAGACAGCCAGAACCGCCACCCACCTGTGACCCAGCACATTTCAGGGCTACTGCTTTTACTCCCACCCCCCAGGCCTGGCCATTCCAGGGAAGGACAGCGCTTAAGGGGAAGACAAGCTCAGGATTAAATCACGTACACAGCCCTCGAGAAGGTAATGAAAACTAACATTTGTATAAAGAGTACTTTCATCCTCTTATAATCTCATGACAACTTTGCAAGCCAGCCCTACACTACAGATGAAGAAAATGAAGTTTACACAGGTTAGGAGACTTATCTAAGGTCATACAGCTCCTAAGTGGAACAGCCAGGATACAAACTAGGTTCTTGTGGCTCGGAGTCCAGTGTGTTGTCCTCTATACTGTGTTGACTCACAGACAGTTATGTGCATCCATCTAACCATTCATCACCCATCCATCATCCACCCATCCATCATCCATCCACCCATCTATCATCTACACACCCATCCATCCATCTATCCATCACCCATCTCACCCATCCATCATCCATCCATCCACACATCCATCACCCATGTATCATACACCCATCCATCATTTATCATCCATAATCCATCCATCCATTTACACACCCATCCATCCATCCATCACCCACCCATCCATCAATCATCCACGCCCATCCAACCATCCATCATCCATCCATCCATCCATTCATCATCTATTCATCCATCATCTGTCCATCGTCCATCATCCTTCCATCATCCATCTATCATCCATCCCATCCATTATCCACCCATCCATCCATGATCCACACTCATCCATCCACCTATCATCCATCCCATCCATCCATCATCCATCATCTGTCCATCATCCATCATCCATCCATCATCCGTCATCCATCATCTGTCCATCATCCATCATCTGTCCATCATCCATCATCCATCATCCATCCATTATCTACCCATCCATCCATCAATCATCCACATACCCATCCATCCATTCACCCACCATCTACACCCATTTATCCATCCATCAGTCCATCCAGTACTGATTGAGAATGTGCCAGTTACTGAGTTCTGTAACTAGAACAGATAAACACCACTGAACAGGGCAGAGCACAGTCCCTAGCCTCCCTGACAGTATCCTCCCAAGACACGGGCATCAGGAGACAACAGTGATAGAGAGGTAGGGGAGGGCAAGTCTGTTGCTCTGGGAGAACTCGCAGGGGCTCCTAACCCAGACAGGTGAGCAGGGAAAACACAGTTGTTCTCCACATGTGACATCATTTCACATGGAAGAAATGTGAAGAGTTGTTCCCACACAGCTCCGTCACCAAGCCCTACTCCCTTAAAAAGAATTAAACACACATGCTTATTTTAAGATGCTTTGTAATTTTTGTGAGAGTGTGTGTGTGTATTTATGTGGGTGTATATATCAAGTTTCCCGTTTAAAAAATAACTTGGCTAGATCTACTTTGGGATATTTTCAAATCATATGCAATCAACATAAGTTAAAACATAAACAAAAAACCTTTATTTTTCCACAAATATCTCTCAAGCTGCTCTACATCACTACAACTAAAACAAATTTAAATTGAGGATAAATAATAGGATTAAAGAGCAATGAGGGCCTCCTGGATGATCTGAACAGTATCCCACTACGCATGCCACGAACGCCTACGTCCCTACTCAAGAAACTTGAGACATCTCTTCCACGTGAGACGATGTTAGAAAACCAACTACCTATTTACCACTGCTGCCAAATGAAAAGAAAGAGTAAATCCTTGGTTTTGTGAATGGCATGTGCTTTATGGTCACTTGAAAGATTACAGTTTGATCTTCCTCTATTGGCACAGGAAAGAAATTAAGGCCAGTTTTTCATATGGTCAACTACTTGTAAACACTGAAAAACCATTTACTATTTCTAGTTCCTTAATCCTTTAAATACACTGGTCATAGTTTGACATATGGTGCCCCTCAAGCTGACCGCTGCAATCCTCTCAAGAGTGAAGAACTACACAGCAAACATGTTAAACAATAAAAAAATTAGCTTTCTGTTATTACATAATATTAATCCACAAAATTAAGCACATGTTGCTAAGGGCATAAACACTACTAAAGCTTAGTAATAATTCACTCATTTAAGATGGTCAAGTACCATTCAACAAGTTACTATGGTACAAATTGTGAGAGGTATGTGTCCTAATTTACCAAAAAGAGCACCACTCTACTCATTTCCTGGACAGGACTTGTCTGCTTTGGCATAAAAACAAACCAGAAATCAAGAGCCATCTCCTCACTTCCTGGGTGCGCACCCTCACGTCACCTCTCTCGGCCTCCACTCTATGTCTGTGTGGTGGACAATCCCTGCCTGTCAGGCTACAAAGTGCGGTCAGGAAAGGAGGAAGCACACGAAAGAAACAGCACACAGCAGCGTGCACATGAGCTTCCTTTCAGTTGTGCTTCCCTTCATCGGGGAACCCTGGACATCACACAGCTCACAGGGTGCTTTAGTCCACTTCATCTGACAAAATCGTCCTCTTGATGATGAACCTGATTTGATAAGATAAATCTCCTCTGGGTCTGCCATTATTTATAAACTTAGGAGCACCCTCGATATCCCCTGAGGAACAGGTCGCACATTTTATAAGGCACTGATTATAAGGGACATGCGTTTTCCAGAGAATTCATGAACTAGGATGCACAACCCTGGATTTCCAGGTACTAACAAGAAGTCTCACTCAGCCTGTTTATGCAAGATGTCAGCCTGCCAAAGTCTACTCAGGGAAATGTCCAGAAAAGGGGAAAGACGGATGGCTTGGAAGAAGCAGTGTGCGTTCTAAGTTATGTCCAATGACAGGATAATAAAAGAGTTCAAACTCTTCAAGAATCACGTCTTCTGTAAAACTGGCCTCTGCCTTTTGTCAAATGGGCTGTTATCTTGGAACCAGGTGCCAAGTATAAAAACTAAGTGTTACAAAGATGTCTCCCAGGGAATAATAACTCACTTGTTGAAATACTGGCATGTGAAATTAGTTCTGGTACTTACCAGCTATGGCACCAGAGGTTAATGTGGCGATTATTGGTGTTTTGGTCCTGTCATTGATTTTGGCCAAAAATTTAAATAGCAGTCCATCTTCAGCCATGGCATAGATCACTCGAGGCATGGGAAACATGGAACCTAAAAGACTAGATGGGGGGAAAAGGCAAAATGCATGAGTAAAACCAGCTTCTCAGGAATAAAGGCACCACACACAAGCACGCATGGTTTACCACCGAGGAGAGGGAGCCTGATCTTCTCACGAGAACAGCTATTCCTCCAAACCGTGTGAAACCCACAGCTAAGAGACTCAGCATTTAATAAGTCAACCCCAGAAAAAGCACATACTGTATGAATTAAGGTAAAGAATGGGGAACATCTAGCATAAACTAGCATGAAATCTAGTCGCAATCTTTATGGAAGGAAAGTTTTGTATTTGTTCCTGCAATTACTTCTAGCAGAATCAAACAGAAAATAAAAGCATCACTGCATTCATGTGGTTCGCTCTGTGGCAAATCAATATTTAGCAAATAGTTCCTAATTCACAGTCTAGCAAGAAATACCAGAGGCAGTGTTTTTCATTAAAAGGCACTTACTCCCTTTTTCAGAGTAATACCTGCTTTGCAGCCAAACTAAGGGCCAACACATGGTGTTCAAAGAGGGGGCCTAGTCCAGTGGTCAAAGTTGGGGACAGAGAGCCAGTCCCTTGCTAAGCAGATGGTGTTGAAAAGTGGGTCTCAGGTTCTTTGTGATGAAAATATCTTGGGGTAATTAACAGCAACAAGGGGGAAATACCACATAATCAGGGTTGGGGTACTGGTTCTACTTGGAGGGAAAAGAGGAATATTAGCAGCTAACAGGTGTGCCTGGCTTCCCGCAGCCTGCTAACAGGCCTCCTCCTTCCCAGGAGGTGCGGCAGCAGGAAGCCCTCTCTCACCTGGTGGACAGAGCGCAGAGGGAGCCCACAGCCACCGCGTACTTGGCGCCTTCCCACCCCACATGCTTGAAGGCATCGGGCAGGGGGCTGTCCTTGTCCAGGCAGAAGTACGGCATCATGAGCGTGAGGGCGGCAGACACCCCAAAGTACGCGATGAAGCAGATCAGGAGGGATGCCACAATCCCCATGGGGATGGCCTTCTGGGGGTTCTTGACTTCTTCTCCTGGAAACAGCAAGGGGTCATCCCAAGGAGGGCAAGACGCACCCACCCACCATGACTGACTACCCCACAGTGAGGCCCGGGGCTTCTGGGCTTCAGGAGTGGAGGGGTGGTCCTCTGTAACACACACCAGACAGCCTGAAGCCCTGGGATGGTGTTCTCAGCCTCTACGTCACGAGTTCAGCCAAGGAAGAGACTTGTTTCCTTTGGCAGAGAAAATCTGGGAAGCTCAATGGAGCCCGGCCTATTCCACCCACCAAGATAACAGTATTTTTAACAGCCTCGTTTCTCTCAGATGACGCACAGATTTGAAATCAGGCTGTAGCTTTGCTGTCATTATCCCATTCTAACTGCAGAACCGTGAGTCATGTTCACGATGGAGTTTCCTGTCTGGCACTGCCACGTGGGCAAGTGATAAGGGGAGGGGGAGATTAGCAGGAAGCTGCCAATCTACACGTTCCAACCACGTGCATGAGCAACTGTCGGGTGCCAGCAGGCAGGAAGACAATGAGCCCCGGGGAGGCTTCGTCCCACCTGTCTGCTGGGAGCAACAGCACCGGCTGGTGGGCCTACCTGTGGTGGCAATGCAGTCAAAGCCCACGAAGGCGTAGAAGCAGGTTGCTGCCCCCGACAGCACACCGGAGAATCCAAAGGGCATGAATCCACCAACTCCGAGTTTCCCTTCTTTTGTGTCACTGGAAGAAAGCCACGGTCAAAGATCACAACACCCGCTGCGCAGTCTGGTCCTGAAGAGAAGCAATGCCAGATGGCCACCTCCCACCCTGTTACACTGCCAGGCCCAGGGGCTGCGAGCCTTAGCCATGATCCTCGGGAGGCCGTCACCTGCCACGGCATTCTGACTCTGTGGGGGCAGACCTTGCCCTTTCCAGAGGCATGTTCTGCCTAATGACTTTGGCAGGCAGAAGCAGGGACTGTGACGCAGGGGTTCAACCAGGAAACAGGGAAGAAACCAACCACCAGCCAGGGGTGCTGAACCCACCCCAGGTCCTGTATTTACCAGCAGGTAAATACAAGTCTCAAAACAAACATTACCAGAGAAGCTAAGGTTAAGAAAAAAGTGAACTGCTTTCGTCAACAAAAGCATTGCTCAAGTGCCTGTGTGCACCTGGCACACACCCCAGGGCACCAGGACTACATGGCTTCTGCCTGGTGCAGGGACCCGGCCCAGCATGGCTCCAGCACACAGGCATGACTGCAAACCCCAGCAGTCCAAAAGAAGCCTGGCTCCCTAAATATTCAGAAAACAGCCCCAACAAATCTGACACAGTGACTAGACACTGTGGCCAGGTTCAGAACAGCACTCTGGCCCCTTCAGGGCCCTGTCCATGGCCCTCCGAACTCCTGCTCCCTGCCACCCGGAGACTGGACCTGTCTGTCTCCCCCATACATTCCCTTCAATTTGCTGGGGGTGCACCACACAGTCTGTCCAGGTGGCTTTCCTGGCCACTGTTGTCTGATTATGAGGCACGCTGTCCCTGCCCATCACCAGGTCACCTTAGGGTTCTGCTGCCACCTAAAAAGCAGCCCAACTCTTTCTAGTCCAAGAAGGGCGGCCCCTGTTCCTCCCCCACCTTCCACTCCTTAGTCGGCAGCAGGGTCCAGAGCCCCAAAAGGTGATCACCACCCCCTTCAGCCCCCCCCAGCTGGACAGGACATTCCTGCCCCCACCCCAGCAGGAGAAGAGGAGCCACACAGGACATTCCAATCCTATAAACACTGACTTTCTTAAGGCTGTATTAGCAGCCAATTGATGAAATTTGCCTTCAATGGGATTTATCAACTGGCTAATAAAAGAAACAGTTTGGACCCAACTATTTTCTAATGTGGATTAAGCCTTGACTGATTCCTAGGGGATAATCACATCTCTCAGTTATCAAAACCGCCACCAAGATACTAGAACTATATATATGAAGTAGGTGTGTGTAAACGTGGGGTCCACTGTGGCTCAGGAAGTCGCTGTATGAGGGAAACCCAGAAATGCGTAAGTGACGGATGTAGGAAAAATTATTACCCAGCAAGAGTTTATTTTGTTATCTTGAAGCATAACAGCCAGAACGAATCAGTGAGCAGGCCACAGGGCCTGGGGACCGCGTGGAGCTGTGGCCTCCTCGCCCAGGGCAGCCCGGCCTCCCAGGCCCCTGGGACCAGCTGTCCGCTCCCACCACGCACACAAGTCAGCCCAAGAACGTGGAACTCCTGGTGAGCAGACTTCTACTAGACAGTGGCCTAGGCTTAGAACAAAATAGGTAACAACCAAGTGGCTCTGGAGGGGGGTGAAGAGACCGAAGGAGGGGAACAGGAGAGTGAAAATGTCTTTTGTGGGGTCTCCTGACAGGCCTCCCGACTCCTGACACAACTAGGTGTTTGCTGACACCCTGGGCTGGGTCCTACCTGGGTCCCCCGTCACTGCCAGGACAACAGATGGGTGGGGAGGCCTCCAGATGCCCACTGGAGCATCAAGCTATAGAAATGGCCACAAATAGAAATAAATGAATGTCATCATTGATGGGTTTGCTTGAAGTGACCACGAGGCAGAAGCACGCGGAAAGGTTTCGAGAATTTTGTTTCAGGGGAAAAGGAAAGTGCTAGGAACTGCCTCTATCACTAAACCCCAGAACGACGTGGGACTCAAAGAAGGGAATGAGGTACTGGAACGTGCCTGTGTCACACAGACAGGGCAAGCACAGGTAACAAAAACAGCATGGGAGAGAGGAAAGCAAGGGGCTGTGGGTGACTAGCAGGGGAGGGCATCCCACAGGCTCCTCAGGACTGTAACGGGCAGTGACCAACAGCCCTCACAACTGATGTCACCTGAGTGACAGGCAAAGGCGTCCACTTCTGGAGCTGGGAGCAGACTGTGATAACTGCCGTGCCTGCCTCAAACTCCATCACTACACACCGACACGAGGAAGACCCAGGTGCTGGGCGAGGTGAGGGACTGATATATAAAAATCTACAGGGCATGCTAATAAGCGAAAAAAAATGCAAAGTGCAGAAAAATGTGTATAGAATGCCACCTTTTGTGTGAGAAAGGGAGACATAAAATGCATCTATATATGTGTGTATGTATATATATGCACGTTTGTGTTTATATAAAGAAAAGCAGGAAGCTGAAACACACACACACAAATAATAAAAATGATTATACATGGGGACGGGAGGTGGGGGAGATGAAGAAAGGGGTGGGAACAAGATTTCTCAATGTCAACTACTGCAATGTCATGACATAGGAGCCATGGGAACATACTACCTGCTCAAAACCTTAAATTCAACTTTTAAGAAAGGTTTGGGTGTTCCTGATCCCAGTGGCGGGATATCAATATAAAGTAACCAGAGAATCCGTTCTAGACAGTCTCAATCCATTTTTTAAAAACATTGTGAAATGTTTTAAAAAACATTTAGAAATTTTTTAAAAAGTCTCTTTAGATATAATCGATAATGAACCTGCTACAGGCACATGGTGGCTGTGCCACTCATCATCTAGTGGCTCACAGGTGAAGGAAAGGGGGACTGTCCAAGGCTACAACCTGGTCAACGTCGCCTCGTGACAAAGCAAAGTGAAACCCAGGTCCCAGTTCAGTGCTCTGTCCCCTGCAGTCTGGGTGACCAGCCCTTTTTCATCCCACTCAGCTGGTCACTTAGAAGTCACCAAAGACAATGACCG
The DNA here is from genome assembly GCF_027409185.1 of Cynocephalus volans. Lineage (NCBI taxonomy): Eukaryota > Metazoa > Chordata > Mammalia > Dermoptera > Cynocephalidae > Cynocephalus > Cynocephalus volans. Next base: position 80,464,728 of record NC_084466.1, on the reverse strand, counting down.
GCAAAGTAAGGGAGGCTGGGCCCAGGCCAGGGCAGGGGTGCCTCCCATTGTGCCCTCTTCCCACCACATTAGCAGCAAACATACTTTATTGGGACTCCAAACGTAACTTCCACCTGCCATCCTAAAATAAACTGTTAGTTGCCCCCAAAAGCCACAAGCCCCTGTGCTTCTACACAGTAATGGAACCCTTAACTATTCGAGCTGGACACAAACCCACTAAGAATCAAGACTGTGTGTCTCCCCGTGTCTCTAGCTATGAGGTGTAGCCATTCGACTATGTTCTGATGAAGGAGATTTAAGCAGACATGGCACACACTCTCCTGGCAAATGTCTGGGGGTGAAGGGAGAGAGGATGATCTCTAGTTTTTCCTTTTCCTTCCTGCTAGGTGGAGCAGGATCAGCCGTCTTGGGCCCTGGAATGACCTGGGAATATGGGCCATGGAAAAAGCCACTAGAAGGAAGGACTGGATTCCTAGCCCAGTGACAAGATACACTGGACTGACCACCTCTAGATGTTAGCTGAAGAGAACTAAACCCTTATCTTGTTGAAGCCAATGTTATTTTTGGGTTTCCATCCTAACTAACCAACACCATCCAACAAAACTTCCTCGACAGGCCTCCACGCTGTGTTGATGCTACACTGTCACCACATCTACAGGGCACGAGAAGAAAGCCAGAGACAGCCCTCGTCAAGGCAGCGAGGAAGCAGCCAGTCTGGAGGACGATGCTTCAACCCCAGACCAACAGACAGACTGACTCACAGGCTCCAAGCAGCCTTCCCGGCCAGCCAGAGACAGCACATCACAAAATCACAAACCCACGGCGCTCAAAGCGGCCGCCAGATTCACACACGCCGCAGCTCTTCCACAGTATAGGGTCTGGTTGGGAGACGCCCTACTAATTCAGAGAGACAAGCAACTTCGTGCCAAGACCATGTGGCTGTTGTCAGAAACACAAATCTACAGTTGGCTAAAAAAAGAAAGGAGCTCAGAGACTGCGATCAGGTGAAAGCGCCAGCTCTGCTCCAGTCCTCTTACAGTGGCTGCTCCCTGCAACCCCCACAGCAGTGTCACCAGTCTGGGGGCTGGGCCCTCGCAACGAGGCTGACAGATGTAACTGAAGGCCCCCCCATGACCAACAGGCCAGGGCGACAGATGCTGCTTTGTCCGGGAGGCCGGTGCAGTCATCACCAGGGCACCTCATGTGAGGACGGCCAGTCGAGATCAATACTGTCACTGGCACAATCTCTTCATAAAAATAATTAAATGCAATCTCTACCGGCAGCCAGGAGACAAGAGGTGTCCTCTATATTTCACTCCTGAACTGCAAATAGTAACCAGGAAAATAAGCTCTCAAAGTTTTCAGTCTACATTACTTCAAAGCATATTTTGAATTGGTTTTACTCCACTCTGAATTAATAGGCACCAATAAATGTGGCAAAAATATGGCTCTGGAATGCTTGGGAATGATATACCAAAAGCCCTCATTTCTCTGTAATAGAGTTTAGGAAAGGAAGGCCATTTTTATTTGTACTGTTAACCACACAACATTTGTGTCAGTTTTCTGGTTGTGTTCTGGCTGTCAACTAGCCACGCATCAGTGCCTGTCCACTGATCAGACCACTGGAGCATGTGGCTGGGCCCCAGCCCTCAACCACCTTGGCATGTGAGACTGCTACGACTCCTAACATGGGGCGGCCTTTCTCAGCCTCCCTTGCAGCTAGACGTGGATGTCTGCCAACGGGATGAGGCAGAAGGGGTGTGTGTCTTCTGGCCTGTCCTCAAAAGCCCTGGGCACACTCTCCTCCATGCTCTCCCCTTTCTGGGAGGGTGGGTCATGCCTGTGCCCACCGCCCAGCTCTGACCAGGCAGACAAGGATGTCGCCTGTGGTGGCCGAGCTGGCTGCTCACTTCAGGACCTGCAATGTCACTCTGAAGGCACTGCATCCTAGGAGGGTATCTCTATCACAGAAGTTTAGCTTTTAGCCTTAATGAAAATAGAATTCACAGACAAAATATAATGCCCCACTCTTCATCCAGGGATCCTAAGATTCACCTGAAAATATGACAAAAAAGATATATTATAGTTGTTTGGCCTTGTTTCTGAGAGTCAAGCTTGTCACTGAGGGCTCACTGTGTGGCCTGAGAAAGCACAGGCTCAAGCTGGCCATCCCCTCTGGCTCTGGTTGTCCTTAGCCAGAGAGTAATGGGCCACTGCTGGTCAGGGCTTAACCAGCAAAAGTCAAGTGTGGCAGAGATCATTGTAATCACATTTCAATACTTTAGTAATTCTGAAAACCTCTGATAAAAGCACCACATATTTCTTCTTCCTCTATGTTATTAATACTATAGAAAGGCATTTAAAAGTAAAGAGGCATTGCAGAGAAAATCTTTTCTGAAAACAAAATTCGGAGGTTGGTCATGAAACAGAAATGGAGGGAAGAGTTTGACGACGATCCTGAACTATGCACAGTATGAAATTAGAGCAATGACTTTGTTTTCCTGAATGTCATTCTTGTCATACCAGGTTCTGTCCAGTTCTAGGGGATAAGCCTTGACACAAACTCTGAACATACAAAATACCTTCAGCTGCTTCACTACAAAAAACATAATGAAACATAAAAATTAACAAAAGAAATTCAAAGTATATAACTGTCCTGCCAGTTACATCTCCAAATATGTGTATATGCTGTTAAATACCAAATATGGAGAATTGTCACATGCCAACAGACAACTCACTTGTTCAAGCAGAGATGGCCAGATGTATTCCAGAAATCCTTCTCCGTGAGCTGCCAGTTTTTAATCGATCCTTTCACAAATCCTGACACCATGATGAAGCCCAGGACCAGAACGTTGACACAAGTAAATATTTTGTTGACCATGGCAGACTCTTTTACACCAAGAGTTAAAAGTCCTGAAAAAGTACACAAACAGAAAACAGTGTTAACCACGTACCAGGTAAGTCCTTCCAGGGACAGGAACAGGGACGAGGATGAGAAGGTGACTGGAGAAGAAGCAAAGTGGCACTGAACCTCTGAGAACCTCTGTGAGCCTCTGGGAATGAGAGAGTTCATGATCTTTCTAGGATCGGGGATATAAATAACCAAAGTCTGTGCGGTGTTCATGAGCTATCGGAGTCGGCCTTCAGATCCCCTTGGGAACTGAGGGCACTGCCCAAGGACCAAAGGCCTGCAGAGACGAGCGACACGATGGCCAGCCCCCCACAGACAGCAAGCCCCTCACAGACGGGAGTTCCTCGACCCACGTACCACGCTGCCCCGTCTCCAGAAAAGGCCATAACTGGGAAACAACTTTCTGCAGCAAATCCAGGAGGAGACAATTTGCTCAGATTCTTTGTAGAATGAGAGTTTTTCGGAGGAGGAAATCATTCAGATTTACTTTGGGATGTTAGTAATATGATCAGAAACAATTACGTGTGGTTTTGGAACCACTAATACATATGTTTCCTCCTTGGACTATGCATATAAAATAATGTCTAAGCTCGTCTAGCTCTAGCTCGCAAACTAACTTAAAAAAAAATAATAAAAAATAAAAGACGCAAGTGATGAAGATGCAGAGGAACCTCTGACAGCACTATCTTTGCAGCCACAGGACCACCTTAGGGGGAAGATGCCATTTGGGGGCTTCCATGGTTAAAACTCTCCGCCGGGCAAGAAGAGGCATGAAAAGGGGCCTAGAAACCCTCTACCATCACTTATGACTCGAGACTACTGCCCTGCCATGGACGCGTTTTATACATTTTAAAATAAAAACTGCTGCGTTTATTAGATTAAATTCTGAAATACAGATGTTAGAAGAGAATTGAGTAATTAATCAATGGGGGACACGTCAGCACACTCCAGTATATTTTTTCCTTTAGCATCCCGCCCTCTCGTGTTTATTAAAATGAAAATCTCACTAATACAAACTTATTTTCGGATACATGTTTCTGCCAGCTGGACCAGAAATACTGCTGAGACTGGCCTGCATGAAATTATTTCAATTATCTGGTGTGCAAAATAAGGCATGTTGTTTTTAAAATACATTCAAGATTTTCTAAACTCAGATGAGACTTTATCAGCCTTCAGCTTCATGTTTATATACTAAATGTCCTACAGACTAAAACTCTCCATCCTCGTGGCAGTCACAGACAAATGCCACTAACAGGAAGCTGCCATCCTCTGTGTTCAAGCAGTACCTGGAATTTAAAAATTCTGTAACCACGACTTTGTTGTGAAACTTAATTATTTAAAGGGCGTTTTGTTGGTTGTTAGGTGTATAACTGTTGAGGCGCCTTTAGACACCTCAGGCACACATTTGTGTTCCAGACGTTGCTAACTCCTCCACATTTTCCTGGTCCATGAATAACAACTTTCTTTTCCCAATGGTCATCCACTGAGTCAAAACAATTTTTATTCCTAGGTCACTTGTACGAAAAGACTGCAGTGTTCATAGAATCTTATTCCACAAACAGTTATACTAAACTCCTGAGATTCTCTTTTAATTAAATGGCACACAACTCAACGGTTATTAAATAGGCCAACCCTTTGTGAATCTATAAGCCTTTAAGACAGGGACAAATAAACAAAGATGGCTGCATGCATTACAAAAACAAAAAAAGAAAAAAAATGGGGGAAGGGTTAAAGAGAAAAGAAAAGAAAGGAAGAAAGAAACTGAACAGAACCCTGTCACAGAACCTCTATGCTCCAACCTGATCTTGTTTTCCATGTGACTTTACCTGTTAAGATGATAATTATAATCACAGCAAATATGTCAGGGTTTTCGGCCAGCACCCCGGGGGCATTCAGAGCCATGTGTGTCCGTGAAAACTCCCCGATGGGTTTGCCTATCAGCTCGTCAAACGTGGCGCTCCAGGCTCTTGCTACACTTGAAGTACCTGCCACAAAACACACGCACCAGATGCGAGGAAAACAGTTAACAGCTTATTTGTCATCGGGCTAGATGTTTTCCGCTTCCACACAGGGATCACAGACAACACTGAAATCTTGCAGCAGCTCCAGACCACAGTAGAGGCTAAGCCAGAAGTGAGGGCAGCTAGCGTTTGAAGTGGAAACCATGAAAAGGCTTCTAGGGCCTGGAAAGAAATGCATTTTAATGTCACAACCCAATACGCATACATACACTATGCGTTTCAAATATATATATATCCGAATAAAAAATTTTACAAAACAATAGTCACCTTACAACCTGAGGGGCACTCTGACAGCATTTACTCAATTCTACCTATTTTATTTCATTAAAAAAAAATGCTGGCGACATCTCATGAAATTGATTTCAGAGTGCACTCCTAGGGTACAGTTGGCAGTCTGGAGAAATATTGCTTAGGAAGCCCCATTTCCAAGACCCTCCTGGCAGCACATCTGATGGGCACATGCACCCCGAGAACACTGTTCTTCCAGCAAGAAGAGGGGTCCAAGAAGATCCAAGAAGGGGGGGACCCCCACCTCAGGGACAAAGCCACCTGCTCAGCTCAGAGGCGTCGGCCACCTCTGCCACTTTATGCTTCAGCCCAGGCTTGCACCACCTGCCTCAGAGTCCAGTCATCCCCAGAGGGCAGGACCACAGACAAAGCCCAGTCTTCCTCATTCCCCCCTTGCCCACAGTCCCCAGCCTCAAGGAACACAGACAGAGGTAGCACCCAAAATGCCAACAAAACATGGCTGCTCTCTTTATCTCTCATTTAATTCTGAAGATGTCACTGCTTTTCCAGTGGTGTTTCTCAGGAAACATCACTAAAATTCCAATATTTGCGTATAGCATTTTCCTTTATTTTCAAAGGGGACCTTGCCAGTGACTATGGTCTGAATTATCCACAGTATTTTGCCAGAGTGATCTGCACAGAGATTTAATATTGTTGTTTGGTCTCATGCTAAGTATTTTTCCAACAATGCAAAAATTTCACCACATTCTCATCCTGACTTAGCCAACCTATTACGAATTCTGTCCATCAAGGCTACAACCCAATGAAGCAAAATGGTCTGTTTCCCCCATGGGATTGGGCTCCCATACCTGTCCTGCTGGAGGCGAGGGGCTACCCCACACCTTTCTTCCCAGCCTACCTCCTCCTAATTTCTGAATCATGCCTTATAAAAAAAATGCTGGAAAAACTGCCCTTCCCCAGTAGCTATGGCTGAGAATAAATTTCCGTAATACATGCATGAATCTTACACAAGCAAATAGCACTCTGGCAAAGACTCTTTTATTCGTTGGTCTAGAAGCAGCAAGCCCTTCATGCTCAGTGCTTTGTTTTATACCCATGTAAATCCACTGGAAAAATAACAGTCCATTTAAAATAGATAGCTACATTCCCACTGAGAGACTTCAGCGTATGAGAGCCATTTGTGGTTACAAGTGTTGAGGTTGCATTGAAAAAAAAAAAATTATGAATTTTATTTTAGAACTTAGAAGAGTAAGCTAGGTTGGCTCTCAGCAGATATTTCAGCTGCTCTAAAGAAAGTGAGCCAGAGTGTGGGCCCTCTGCCAGCAGGCCTGACAAAGGGATGGTGGCCTCCACACAGGGATAAGGCCACAAGGAGCCCAGGGCCATGCACACCCCAATAGGTGGCACACAAGACCACGGGCCAGGTCCCAGTGGAGGTGGACACAGAAGTGAGCTGCGACCCACATGGCCCAACTTCCCATCTCTTATTGCTTTTTGCTAATATTACCAAAGAGCTTGGTTAAAAATAAACTGAATCTTTAGTGTCCATTTGTATTTCTGCTTTTGTGAAGTGGCCATTCATATCCTTTGCTTATTCCTACATTCAGGTGTTTGTCTCTTCTAAGTTGGTGTGCTCAGCTTCACTTGTAATCAAAAGATAAATGATATAAACAGAAGCAAAACATTCTTACCTACCAAACTGAGATTTTATATTTTTGGTTACCTTGTTTCTTGGGTGGTATGTTTAATGCTAATGCCCAGTGTTGAAGCTTCAGGCAGGAAGGAGAATCACAGTCAACAAAGGCCTTAGAAATAAACAGACCCGTTAACCTAGATAGTCTGCTTCTTAGTTTTAAGGAAAAAAAATCATGGCTATGTCCAAAGACAAACTAATTAACTGTTTATTACAACAACGCAACTGGAAACAATCTAAATATCCAAAACGGACATCTAATAAATTACACTGTGTATATAAATATATATAATGACATGTAACTATTAGCAATATTACTATGGAAAAATAGCTAATGATATGAGAAACGTTTACTATATATTGTTTTAAAGAGATATACTGTACAAAAATGTATGTGTAAATTCACAAAAGTATTAACAATATTATATCCCTAAACAGTAAACTCTTACGGACAGAGACAGTTTTATTCCCCCACTGATTCCCTATTGTCCAGCATAATGCCCGGCACACAGCAGGTGCTCAATAAATATCTGATAGACGAATGAATGGACAAATACAAGAATTAGTTTCTCCAGGTTGTCAGGTTGGGTATTTGTACTTTCTTCTTTATGCTTTTCTGTATTTCCCAAATTTTTCTCTATTGGTGATGACGTATTTATTCTAGCAATTAGGAAAAAAATACTAAAAGAAACTACTTTTTTAACTAATTAGAACCATCCTATTAATTCTATGTACCTCATGTGAACAGGAATGGCGTCCTTGTTGGCCTGGCTTGGTCCCCCCCACAAGGGCACAGAGCAGTGGAAACCTGGTCACTAGTGATACCCACAGGCTGCATAACCTTTCATAAAAGGAAAGGGAAACATTTCCAACAGTTAAGCTAGAAGGTAGCTCCTGTGGAGGGGCCAGACTCAGTCTATGTGGGGGGACGCTTGGAGGAGGGAAGAGGAGGGTGGCAGAGGGTATGAGCTGCAGGCCTACTGGGACCTACCGATGATGTAGGAGAGGATTAAGTTCCAGCCAGTGATGAAGGCCCAGAGCTCCCCCACGGTCACGTAGCTGTAGAGGTAGGCCGAGCCCGTCTTTGGGACCCGAGCACCAAACTCGCCATAGCACAGGCCAGCCAGCACCGAGGCCAGCGCAGCAATCAGAAAGGAGATGACAATGGCAGGGCCCGCATCCTCACGGGCCACAGCTCCAGCCAGGACGTAGACACCAGCACCCAGCGTGCTGCCCACCCCAAGGGCCACCAGGTCAAAAGTGTTCAGGCAGCGGGACAGCCGGCTCTCCTCCCGGCTGCAGTCCACCACCTTCCGCCGCAGCATCTGGCGACCGACGCTGAGTAGCACTTTGCACCCCATCTTGCTGAGTCGATCTGTCGGAAAAGAGCACAGGGGTCGCGTCACTGCCGCTCATTCCGCCCACTCACCTCATCTCACCGCAGTATCGAAACACGAACAACGACCAGGTCCTTTATAACGACTCTCTACTAACATGTTTGAATTAATAAGGTTCCAATTGAACTCCACCATCGCTTGTCAGGAGAACACGTGGCTTCCCTAGTCTCAGGTCTCAAGAGCATGTACAGAAACATCCCAGGAGGCCAGAACCCCCAGCTGACTTTACTGTGAGGTCTCTGAGCGTCCGCATTGATTTAAGCTCCTCTTAACTGGACAGAAATGAGGTAGTATAGGAAACACGAATTAATGGCACTGTTCCTACCCTCAGTAATCACATAACTTACCAAGGAAAACAAGATGTTATTCCAAGTATGCTTTAATGAAAGGAAAACCAAACCATATCTTAATTTAATTATTAAAACTCGGAGGCCCCGAACAGCAATGACAGTGCTTTCTAGATCTTTCTAGGATTCTCTGAGGATGAGGAGCAAGTTGTTTCCATTTTTAAGTTAACACAGAGTTAGGTCCAGAGCAGAAAAATGTTGAGTATTACAAATGAGGGTTTTCGTAACTGTTACTGCTCCAGAAAGCACTTTTCTTCTGGGCCAAAATGCTAACCCAACGTGCTGAAACACTCCTGAGTACTTATCAAGAGAGGGACGTGTTCATTCACACCCTGGCTCGGGCATCCGCCGTCACAAGGAGCACACCCCGCGAGTGCCCAGGATGCCTCACAAGCCAGGGAACCTTGAGACTGCCTCCCTGTGACGTCCGGGCCCACCCTGCCCAGGCGGGCAGGCACTATTGGCAATTCCTTGGCCATATGGGCCAGCGGCCACTCTCGAGGAGGTAGAGCTGCACTCCCACTCCAGAAGGGTGGGCTCTGCAGAGAGACGCCCTTCCAGAGGGCATGCGGGGAGAGAAACTCTGTAGTGAAGAAGCCCGAATACCTTGGCCAGGAGATCCAGGCCCCAACAACAGTAACAAGCCACGCTGATCGCTGACACGATGAGCAGGCACTTCACCTCTATGGGCTTCCTCCCCAAATCCATAACCCCAGGCTAGTCACGGGAAAAACCATCAGACAGATCAGAGCCAAGGAACATTCTGCAAAATGCCTGACCAGCACTGCCCAACTCACCAAAAACCAGGGAAGTCTGAGAAACTGTCAGAGCCAAGAGGAGCCTGAGGAGGGTGGCCACTAAATGTCATGTGGAATCTCATCTGGGATTCCAGAACAGAAAAGGGACATCACAGGAAAACTAAGGATATATGAATAAAGTATGGACTTTAGTTAACTAACGTATCAGTACTGGCTCATTAGTTGCAACTAATGTACCACACCAATGCAGACACATGTTAGTACCAGCAACAACAGTGAGCGAATGTGGGAAGTCTCTGTGCTACCTTCACGATTTTTCTGTAAATCTAAAACTATTTTAAAACAAAGAGTTTCTTTTATTTAATTTATCCATATACAATGCAGTTGATTTTCAAGTTCCTTTACCAATTCCTCCTTTCCCTCCCTCCTCCCTCCCCCCATCAACATCATATCTGTTTAATTGTCTTAACAAGTTCAATGAATTGTTGTGATTGTTGTGTCTTCTTCCCTCCCCCTGCTGCTTCTTTGTTTGTATATTTACTTATTTATTTTTATTAGCTCCCACAAATAAGTGAGAACATGCAGTATTTCTCTTTCTGTGTCTGGCTTATTTCACTTAATATAATTTTCTCTAAGTCCATCCATGTTGCTGTAAATGGTAGTATTTCATTCTTTCTTACAGCAGAGTAGTATTTCATTGTGTAAATGTACCACATTTTCCTTATCCACTCTTCCTTTGATGGGCATTTAGGCTGGTCAGAGTTTCTTTTAAAAAAAAAACCAACGTATGCAGAGACAAGCTGTCATCATGACTTCTGGCTACTGAGGTACAAAAAAATACCACTGATTTTTCATCTTGATCAATTAGTATTTATTGACCTAACTTAGCTGCAATTAAGTCACTAGAAAACAAAAGTCTCGATGGAGATCACAAGTCTAGAAAAGTCTGTGCCTAACCAACTTAAAACACCTCTCTGCCTGCCCACACCTTTGCTCTCTCTGCAACTGGGTGCAGGGCCATCAGGGACCCCACCTGGGCCTCAGGGCTCAGGTCCCCTCTGCCTTGGTCACATCACTGGCTGGTTCCAGGTCACGGAGGAACTGGGGGTGGTCCCTTTTGTATTTTATCTGACCAGCCAAGAGAAAAGAAAAATCTCAAGACTCATAAAAATTTTTGGTTAGAATGGGGATTTAAAATCATCTGATCCCATCTCTTGTTATATAGATAAAGAAAAATAACTCAGACAGTCAAGTGTCAATCCAGGTCAGGAGCTCCAAAGCACAGTGGCTGAGCCCCCTCTGGGGTGCATGTGGCATTGCAGGAGGGACGGAAATGACATCCTGGCATAGCAAGGCGGGGGCCAAGTGGGGAAGAGACAAGGAGGAGGTGAGGAGGAGGCTGTCTGGGGAACGGCAGGCAAGTGGGCTGCGGAGCAAACAGGAGGAGGACAGGCACAGAGGTCCATGCTCCCCGTGTGTTTTCAGCCCCACTCTGGCCTGTTCCTGACAACTCCCAGGCCAAGAGCAGGTTCTGAGGGTTTCAGCAGGGCAGCAAGGCCCGGGAGCAGCAGGGTTCCCCGCCAGTTGAGACAGGCTTCCTGTGTGGCCTGACGGGAGGGCAAAAGGTGCTGAGGACAGATGCTGGGCCCAGGGGCAAGTTGTCGTCCACTGCCTTTTTCTTTTTTCTTCCTTACAGGATCTCACCTGACATATTCAAGTCAAATTGTAAACCACGACAAGTGAGAAGCAGCAGCATCTCAACCCAACCCTCAGCAGAAAGGCTGTGCTAGGGATATGCCCAGATTGCCGGGGGTGGGGTGGGGGTGACTTCTCAGTATCACCTGTGGGGACAGGGGTAGCTTAAGTAGACAGGAGCCTGAGGGAAGCGGGCGGGAAAGCCCACGTTGCTTGCACTGTTCCCAATTTGGATGGTAAATGTGGCTGAGGGATGCCTTCGGAGACAGAGCCTGCCTGCTCCCGTCCTCCCCAAGATGTAGTTTGGGGTTCATAGTGAGCAAGTTCGCGCCTCAAAACACCAAAAGCCAAGTGCATGGCTACCACAGTGCTACTCAGTCATGTTCTTTCCTAGGCTTCCCAGAGCCAAGTAACCTAAGAGCCAGGAAGGTGAGGAGTCATCCCTCTGCCTCCCTCGTCCTGGGCTCTTGGGAGGCTGCTCCACAGTTCGCATCCTTCAGTGACAACGTGCTATTGTCCTCAGCAGAACCATAGCTGCAAGGGCGATTGAACCGGGATTCCTGGCAAGGGGCACATTGGAGCCAGACACAACCAGGAATAGATTTCTGAGCTCCTTAAAATGGAAGGTGAATGTGAATGCAGCAACCTCACATTAGGACAGAACGACCCACCTGGACGTGCACAGAAGCTAAGTGTACATGAACACATGCACCTGTGTCATCACCAGCATGGGACGGCTCCCACTAGCCGACTGACTTATGTTGGCGCTTCAGCACCACCTTCAAAACGAAGGGTCAGGTTATTAAACGCTATAAATTTACATAAAGACAGTGGTTTTCATTCATAATGTGGAAAGGCAATTCTGTGCGGAGGTGACAGTGACTACGCAGACTCAGTTCCTGGCCTGTTCCTCCCTCACCACAGTTTTACCTTGGTTACTTCTTGAGTATTGCTAGATCTGCAGAAAGGCAAACTCAATTCCTTTGGAAGACACTGGAACAAAAATGCAGCCTGTTGCTGCTGAAAGGCTTAGAGCGGATAGCCAGGAGAACAGGTCTCAAGTTAGGTGTTCATTTCTACTTCCCAGGGTAGAGGAAAATGAGATGCTCACTAATCACGCATTGGTTTTATTTTAAGAGATATCCCTTCTGTCCCCCTGGAAGTACTGCAAAAACCTGTTCTCCAAATGGCAGCACCCGTCAGTCAGCACTTTGTACACACCACATCACCACTGACACTCACGCTCACACTCCAAAGCTGGTCACTGAACCAGCGGTGAGACTAAAGAAGCTGCTCTGCTCAAAACCAGCCTGACCGTTCCAATCCCGGCAGTGTCAGGTTGATAGACACTTCCCGCTGTTGGGTTTACACAGGAAGCGGCCAGCCAGAATGCTTCGAAAGCATTATCTGGAAATCAGGTTACCCTTTCTTGCGGGGAGGAATTTGTACCATGGTCCACACCTACTTTTGTTAGAGGTTTTGACAGGACTCTTGCAACACCAAGAGTCTCAGATCTGTCTTACTCCCTCAACATCTGTTATTAAAGAACAGCCACCTCAGGTGATACTCTCTTAGAAAAGCAAGGAAAATCTGTCCCGGAAATTCTAACTCCAAGTTCTATTCTAGTAATTGCTACCTAAGAAAAGGAGTAAAATGATCCAGTGGTCAGGATTTCAGAGATAAACGTGGATCACTAATTCTATCACTGAAAAAGTACAATTTAATGTCTTAGGGGAGGGTGGTCAGAAGCAGGCTGTTATACTATAGTCATAAAAGGCATCCTTTGAAGGAAATCTTCATACTGAACTACTTGGTATTACTAAGTCAATGCTTTTAACTTTTCCTTTCAGTGGTCTTCAGAATGTCCTAGGCCCCAAATGACCTTCTTCACCAGGCGCCTGGTGGGAGCCATCTAGAGTAAAATCATTCCAATAGGAGACAGACCAGGGTCTACACTTGTGCCAGGCTAAAGAATCTACATTTTGCTAGTGTGGTAGTATTACGGGAAACCACTGATGGGTGGGCACAGGCAGCCAGATTATTTCAGCTTCCCTAAAGTAGGAGCGCTGGCCAACCTCTTGGCTGAAGTGTGGGCGGTTGCCCGGGTATCCCTGGAGGGCTCCAGAATGAGGATGTCACAGCTTTAACAGGAGGATGCAGGATTCTCACAACTGAGGGATTTGCAAGCTGAAGTGGTAGAAAGGGTCCAAAACAGAGCATCCTAGGATGCTGACCATTGTGGGAGAAACAGGGTCAATGACAGGGGAAAACCTGTATAGAAGGAAATGATTTCAATGCAGGCGTCACTTCCCTCAGATGTCAGGAGACAGAACTGAACAAGGTCTCAAGAAGGAGCAGTCGTGGTCACTTAGGCAGAAAGAGACAAAGGACAAAAAGAGAAAGTGACAGTGGTCAGTGCCTAAGACCATCAAAGGACAGGTAACAGCCGACCTAACGTGGATTCATTTAAGCTCCCTGGAGAATTTAGGTATTTATAAGTCATTAGGTACTTCACACAGAAGGTTTAGAGAGAATAAAACACAGCATAAGTATTGGGGGCCACTGGCAATTTGGGGTGGGGATCAGACAGGAGGAAACTCAGCAGGCTTAATATATACCAAAGGGGAAATCCTTATTCATAAAAATCCAATTCGCACACAATATATAAGATATTGATAAAGAAAGGACACTGTTATTAAGAAACTCATGGGGAACATGTTCACAAATGCTGAATAAAATTTAATTAAAAATCATTCTGGATGTTAACAAGATGTCACTAAGTGGAAAAAATAGGGGGAAAAACTCTCCCTGTCTAATAGTTGGGAAAATTATTCATAATTTTTTTTATGAATAACAGTAAAATATGACAAATTAAGAAATATTCATGATACGTTAACAGAAAAATACTACAAAGGTATATATTATTGAACAAAATACATATGTACTTTTTAAAGGCCAGATCAAAAGTACATTAAAATATTAATTTTTTTATTCCTTATCTTCTTAATACTTTTTAAAATTCTGTTTTACATTTATCAACAGAAAAACACACACAATCTTTCCAAAATCATTCTGCACTGAACAAGGCATGTTCACCTGCAGGGAGTACAGGCAGAGAATGGTCTCCATAATCATGTCCGTAAGAATACTAAATCAAAGAACCAAAAGTAAGGCAATGAGGTGGGGATGGGAAGGAAACAACGCGTTGAAGAGTCCCAGTCATACTGAGATGCTCTCAATGGGCTTCTAGAAGGCTCTGCCTATGGTGAAATAGGGCTTTCGACCCTGGACTCTTTTAAAGCCTCAGGGTCTATGTCTGGTTGACCCAGGCATCCAGGAACATGCTGAGGATGTAACTAAATTCCACCCAAAGTTACTTATCCCACACCTGCTATGTGCAAAGCACTATGACAGCCAAGGTCCAAAGTTTAAGAAAAATACACACATCCCTAGCCCTGACCCTCAGAAAGCACAAAGTGTCAGGGTGGGGAGGGGATGTGGACATAATGGCTCCAGGAGCTCAACCGGTAGAATGATGGGGTCCAGGGAGGAGTGTGGAACCAAGAAAAGGCTCAACTGTCCAACTCAAAGGCCATACTTTCATGGGGGAAAAAAAAAGGTGACATTTCATCAAGAACAAAGACACAAAGCCACTAGGTCCATCTGGTCACATCTTTACTTGAAGTTGGAAGCCTCAGTTAGAGAGACACTTCATGCTTTTCTAAATCCACCAGCTGCAGGTAATGTGACTTCTTGAGCTTGGCACAAATGGGCAGAGGACACAGTGACGGCTGGACCATGTGGTGCCCTTGGGTCCTTCTGGACTCAGTGACTGTAACGGCCTTGGCCATAATCAGAAAGCCCCAGGAGCCTCGCCTCCCTGCACCCCGCTTCTTCTTTCTGATTCAACAGGAGCCGATTGCAGAAAACTCCCAGAGACCTCAGGTCCAGTGAACAACAAGGTTTACCACCTGCCACTCTAAGTCCTAACAGAAAAAGGGGTGCGGAAGGAGGCAGGAATCAGAGGTTCTGTGGAATGAGGCCATGGGGGTCAGCTTCAGGTGCATGCCACCTGTCTGCACAACGGCTTCCAGGCACCGGGGAGGATGCCAACCAGCCAAAAAACAGCCACCCACAGAGCTCCCAATGCAGGGATTGTGAAGACCACAAGCACAGCCTCAGCCTCTCAGGGGGCAAGAAGCACTAGGGAGCAGGGAACCGTGAGCAGTGCTGGACTCTCACACTCATACCTCGCAGAGTCTCAAACAAACAACCTACAGGGCAGAAGCTGACTATGCTGCAGCATGAGAGCAGCCAGCAACATCGTTCAAGTGCGAATCTGTTGCCAAAATGGTATGCCGTCAGTAACCTGTTTGCAACAGTTTTAATGTCATGGGACAACGCCAAGTCCAAAAGAACATAATATAATCTCCGTGAGTACGTGTGGATGTGTGTGTGGGTGTAAAATACCAAATATCAGCCAAGATTATCTTTCAGACTATGGGTGCATTTTTGCTGTTATTTTCTTCTTTTCTATTTATTTGACCTCTTGTCTGTAATGAAATGTCTTGCTTTTTAAGTCAGAAGACACTAGTAATAACTAAAAACAGCTAACATCTTGGGGCCCCAGACAAATGAAATGTTCTTTAAATAATTTATTTAATCTTCACACCACCTTATTGAGTAGGTAATACCTTGCATGCTAGAGATGAGACCAGGCTTGTTCACAACTCAGTAATTCTCAACCCTGGCAACATAAAAAAGGGGAAGTGGGAGAACTATTAAGTACCTCTTTACAAAAACTGGACAAAAACAGTTAAAACTTAAGCTATCGGGATGTGAGTGAAGAAAACTTCTGTGTCGGGAGGGATTTACCATCTTTACTTGGGAGGGCCATGTCCTTGGGAGGGCCATGTCCTCGGAAGAGATGCCCTAGCCCTGTGTGTGGCAATGCACTACGACAAAAACATGGACTATCTTCCCGATAGCATTCCTCTGACACTTGCCTTTTAATCATACTCACTCTGGCAGTGTGTAAAGAAAACATCAGTCTACAAACTCACTGGACAGGTCCAAAGGGACAGTCCCCACTGCCTCCCAAGCGTGATGTCAATCAGCCAGAACTAACCAGGGACCTGGTCCTAGGGAGAAAGAGCTTGCGTAAAATAGCTTTATATCAACTGTGCGGCCCAACGTCACTCGGGCCGTGAAAACAGTTACAGAGTTGGCTCCTCACAGGTCAAGATGGGAAAAAAAAACATTTTAACTAAAGCTCCTCTAAGATTAAAACACTGGTGTTTTAATTCTCTGGGCCTTTATGGTATCCTAAAAGGCAGATACATTAGAGTTGTCTTTGGCTCCTTCTAGAAATGTTCTCTTTCAAAAAGCACAAGGAGAACTAGCATCAGCAACAAAAGTAAGGGCAGAGGATTCCATGCAAAAATAATTTAATTTTCACTCAACATCCACAGACTGATGTTTTCCCACCCATGAACTCATTTACTCACTCAACAAACCTTTAACAAACCCATGCAATTCACTGATTAATACACAGGCCTGGGAACACGTTACTTCCCAAATTCCTGGAAACTTTCACTCCTCGTGCAGTCTTCCCACCATCACAGGCAACTTCGTGAAAAAACTTGGAATTCCTAGATAATTCACTGGTTCAAAAGTAGACAAAGAAAAGAAGCTGTGAAAAGTCAGGGACAGCCATAGCAACTGGCCCTGAGAATAGACTCCCAGTGAGCTGGGGCCTGCGAGAAGCAGCCAACATTATACTTCACCAGATCCACACCAGACACGTACACTATTTCCTTTAATCCTCACAAGAAACCAGTAATGTAGCAATTGTGGGTCCTCTTGTAAGAGAGTGGAGTTTAGATGGCAGATTATTTCCTGCAGTCACATAACTTACAAGAAGTGGAGCCAGGATCTGAACCTTGGTTACCGAATTCCAGAAGCCCTGTTCTGTGACAGATGCCAAAGTGCCTCCACTTTGACCACGCTCATTCTTTCTGCTGCTCAAGAATTCTTATTTTATTTGTCACCTTGTCTGAAATCCTACAAATAATAAATTCACCTGGGTTAAGTGACAACCTCTTCTTGAATACGAATACCTCTTTATTTGGGACTGAGGAAAAGTTAGTAATTTTGTGCGCAGGACCTAAAGTTTTGGAAAGCATACAGATAGCAGAGGCTTTGAAAAGGTATGTAGAGAAAAGATGGATTAAATATTATACTGGAGATATTAAATCCCTGATAAAAGGAAGGAAAAAGTGTCAAAACAGCATGTATAGTATCTCTTAAAAAAAATAACACAAACATAAGTTTATACAAATAGGGGAGGAGGTCTGAGACAGCTGTCTCTGGCAGAAGGAGATTCGGGGCGTCTTTTGTTTTCTGCATTTTGACAATCCTTTTCTATGATGAGTGTGTATTGCTTCTGAATTAAGGGGGAGGATATCTCTTTTAATGAAATCAACAAGGGGAAAAAAAGGAAGGCACGAGGGTCCAAAGACACGTCAAAACCATCTCGAGAGTCTGTTTAGGAGATGATGACAGTTAGGTACATGGGGTTTCATTATGCTTTTCTCTCCACATTTGTGCATGTTCAGAAATTTCCAAAATTAAATGTAAAAAGAAAGGAATCCATCCAGGACTGACCAAGAAAACACTGAGGAAACTCCTCCCACTACCTGCACCAAGTTCCACCCCACACCCCCATGCCAGGACAGCCCCAAAATGCTCCCAGCCCAGTTACATATTAGATAGTCTTTTATATAGGATTAGGTTGAGCCACATGGAATTGCCAATACTCAACCATTTCAATTTTACTTAGAAAAACAGCCAATATTCAAGGATCTGTGATAGGCAGACCTGGCCTCACCTCTCCCTAGCTATATCCTTAGACATTTCTCTGAGCATAAGTCTGAATCAGTGGGGACTTAGGCTGAAAGGCCAACCATCGCTCACAACACAGGCTTGATCAGAAAAGCCAGGGTGAGTTTCAGAGAACTGACTTAGAAAGAAGGAGCGGTTCATAGGTGATTCAAAGCTGGTGGTGGCTAGGCACACACACATTTTTGTGCCACACACTGTGAAGAACACAGATGAATTTTGCAGTTCACCTCTTACCTTTCAGCAGGTCACAACCTAACCGAGGAGATACAGCACATACCGGCTGAGCTACAGGTGGCAAACAGTGAACAGTGAGGCCAGAGCGCTGGTCTGAGAGTGGCTGGCGAGGGATTTACACCTTCCCCTAGACGTGAAATTTTTTTTCCCCCTTTCAGCCCCCTAGAAGTGAAATTTTTAAGCAAAGGAAGGTCATCAACACAATAATGTCTTGGGAGGCTTAACCTGGTCTTGTGGTGAAAGATGCTGGAGGGAGACAACTGGGCACAAGGACTTCCAATTGCTCAAGGCTCAGCCTTCCTTTTGGTAGCAAATCAATGTTTGCCTTTGAGTACGATATCTTAATCCAACTAATAAAGCACCTCTGCGTAAGCAAATGCTATATAACCTTCCGTATTTACCTGCTATTTGTTCTCCTGTCCCTGCTTTTTTCTCTAAGAGCCCTGAGACACACACCACACACACGCATGCAGTTACCATGGGAATTATCTCTGCCGTACATGTCATGCACGAGATAATCCCTCTGCAGGAAATGAAACATTTTATGGTAGGGCTTCCTGTCCTGTTCATAGCCATACTCCACCAGTGGCCAAGATTTCAGACACTTGCTCCAGAAGGAGCCTCTTGCCCATTTTCAGTCTTCAGCAAATACCTGTCGTAGCTTTCTAATCGCTAGGTGTTCTCTTTATGTAACATGCTTACAGCAGATGCCCTAGCAGGTGGTCACAGAACAGCCTCTATTACAGAGCAGAATTTCACTCAGTTTGTCCAAAATTCCTTTGAGGTGTCCAGAAGCCAACAGCCAATTCCCAGAGAGGACCGGGT
Source organism: Cynocephalus volans (assembly GCF_027409185.1). Lineage (NCBI taxonomy): Eukaryota > Metazoa > Chordata > Mammalia > Dermoptera > Cynocephalidae > Cynocephalus > Cynocephalus volans. The sequence continues at coordinate 80,445,695 of NC_084466.1, read as the reverse complement.
GGAAGCCAGGGACGGTCAGAGCAGCCCAGAATGCTGGGCAACTGTGAGTCTTTCCCACTCCACAAGACAGCGGGTGGTGTTAAGTGTGAAGGAGCTCTTCCAGCATGTCAGATGGACCACAGTTTTATCATACGTCATAGGCAATGCTACCTGCTTTGCTTTAATGGAAGGATCCAGAGCAACGGCATAACCAGACTGTCACTCCAGAATGCTCCCCGAACTTTACCTCACAGCTTCTCACCAGCCGGAGTCCAATGCAACAGTCCATACTGCAAATGACCGAAATTCTCCCCTTTAGTCACTGCTTTAGGACAGTTAAGACTCCACATCTTCCAAGAATAAGGAGAAAGAGCACAGATGACTTGTATTGATTTTAAAGGAATTCTTTTTTTTTTTTTTTTTTTAAATTTTATTTTACTTCTCAATATACATTGTAAAGGAATCCTTAAAGGCTGAAAATAGACACTGCAACCTATGCCCCAATAATACCCTCTGCAGTCCCCATTGCCAAAGAAAAGCTACTGTGAGGACATCTCGTCTGCTAGAAGTTCATTTTCCTACACAAACAATGTGACAAAACCACAGCTGAGTTCTAAGGCAGTTCAGAAAGAGCGACTGGACCCACCACGCTCCTCCTGTAGGACTGGGCCCTCCAGAGCCCTCCCCAGCCAGCAGGGTTGGTGATGGCCCAGGCATACCCATGCTGGCCCGAGGATAGACGGGCCCTGTAGAGCTGTGACCCTTTAACAGATTTAAAATCATGAACCACTGTAGAGAAAAGAGAGGAGCAAAGTAATTTTTCACAAAAATAGATAGCAGATGGGAACCACTTTTCAACCCCTCCTTTCAAGGAGCCAGGAGAGGTGGCCTATGCTGGGCAGTCCCTAAGGGGGCCCTGTGATCTCCACCTCCTGGTGTTCCTTGTGTGGGTGGGACCTGGGACTTGCTTCTAACCAAGAGAATATAGCAAGGGTGACAAATGTCACTCCCATGATTACATGACATTACAGATGGCTCCATCTTGCTGGCAGACCCTCCTCACTAGCTTGATGAAGTAAGTAGCCATGTTGGGGAAGCCCACATGGCAACCAACTGCAGGTGGCCTCTAGGAGCTGCATCGGGCTCTGGGAACTTTGGGTGGCTTCTGGGAAGTGCCTGCGGGCTCTGAACTGCAGGCGGCCTATGGGAACTGCGGGCGGCCTGTGGGAACTGCTGGCAGGCTCTGGGAACTGCGGGTGGCCTCTGGGAACTGTCATCACGCTCTGGAAACTGCAGGTGGCCTCTGGGAATAGCCAGTGGGCTCTGGGAGCTGAGGACAGCCTCTGGGTCAGTCAACAAGAGTCCCAGGCCCTCAGTCCTACAACCACAAGTGAATCTGCATTCATTCTCTCTTTAAACCCTAGAGCACATAAAACCCAGATCTCACCATTTCTTTAATGCTCTGCTTCATTGGGGGGTAGTGGCGGGGGGTTAACCTTACTTCACCTGAAACTATTTTTTCTTGATTAAGGCTGAATGGTTTGAGTGTAATTTCCCCTTCTGGAAAAAATGGAATATACTAAATGCCTGTTATTTCATCTTTTAAAAATTAAGTATCTACCCCAGGCCCCTGTTCTAGGAGTTACAGGAACTGCATAGCTGATGATGTACACATTGTCTCTGCACTCAGAGTGCTCACAGTATGGAAAGGAAGAAAAAAGCAAGTAACTATTTACAATCACACACCCATGCGACAATTATTTATTGTGCACCTACTATATGCTCTCTGTCCTTCTAGGTGCTCAGGAGGCAGCAGGAATTGAACAGACAAAGCTCCTTGCCTTCATGGTGGGAGAAGACAGAATATGATAAATCAAAGAACTGAAAGGTCTCCAGGAGATGCACATCTGCGTTACCACCTGGTACCTGGTCTCTATATCCTGAAGGGCTGATGTCATGATGGTACCCAGTAGGCCCTGAATTCACCGATTTGAACACAGTTCAGGACCTTGGCCCGAGGATCATCCAAGGGCTTCCCACACACTCTGATACAGCACTGTCTGACCCAAAGAAACGAAACAGTCAGATGTAGGCTTTTCACTCAGATGTCAACACTCAGCCCCAGTGTTAGGTAATAGGAAGATGTTCTAAAACAGTCTGTTAAGAAAGTAGAAACACATCTGACTGATGCAGCAAGAGGAAGAATGCAGAATGAACTCACTCGAAGTAATTTTACTAAATAAGCACCTAAAATGAGAAAGAAAAAAAGGATCCTCAAGGCTTATACGCCCCGGCACACAATGGCTTCTGGCCTATAGGGAATATCCTCCCACTTCTCTTGCTGGCCAGGATCTAACTTCATGTATTGTCTTTGGGAAAGTGCACCTGGTAGTTCTGCACCTTTGCTTCTGACATTTACAAGGTTGCAGTATCCGCATAAACAAGGTGCTTCCTTATGGGCTAATCCTCCCCTGGAACGTGCAGCTATAGGCAGCCCCTCTGCTCCCCCTCTTAATTCTCATTTCAAGGCAGATGTTCAAAGTTGCTTATAGGTGGCAAAGGTCACTGGCTATATCCCCCACACAGTCCTTCTGATTAAGGACTCAGCCCAGGCTGCTGATCCTGACGATGTGTGCATTCTTAATGTAGCTATAGACTTTAAATTAAGGCTCTGAATGGCCTCGAATGACTGTAAGAATGTGAGAGAGGGAGGTGAGGTTCATTATACAAACATACACACACTTTCAACTGAAAAAACTTTACCTCTGTTTTTTGTGATGAATAAAATAGTGACAATAATGATGAAGTCTCCATACTCAGGGAATATTTTTAGTTTAATGGAAAAATAACAAGAGCAATAGTTTTAAAGTGTTTTTATAGTGGAGCACTTTTTCCCCAAACTACATCCTAAACTGAACCCAAATATAAGAATCATAAAACTGGAGCTACTCTTATTTAAAGAGAGATGGCGGACATGGAGCCTCACTGGCCAGCCTCGACTTCCCCTGCCCTGCCTGGCTCTGGTGCCCCACTCAGAACTCTCAGGATCCAAGGAACAGAGTGAGATACACTGACGTACAGTAGATCGTCGTAGTGCCTAAAAGTCTTAAGTAAAACAGTGAGAAGTTAAAGGGAGAGAGTGAGAGGAACAAGAGTAAGATGAGAAGTTTTGCAGGTGAAGAAACTGGAACCAGCCCTTGACCTTGAAAAATGCAAAGGCCCCAGAAGTCAAAGAGAGAAACACAGCCCGATATTCCTGCCACGGCACTGCACGCAGCACGGGCAAGCCAGTGACCCTGCATGGAGCATGATGACCTGACACCTGCGTCCGCACCAGGACTGAGGTGTCAGGGCTTCAGACTGATCCCTTTCCCACACCGTGCTCCAGTGCCCAGGCCTCAGGCAGCAGGCCTCGCCAGTGCAGGGTATTAGAATTCTGTCTGAAGGAAATGTGAAAAGGCAAACCTGTGTTGTGCTGAGCCGACAGAGGCCTGAAGAGCTAGATGAGTCTGGAAAAGCACAGCAGTTAGGGATTTAAAAAGATGACGACTCAGAGTTTTAGCTGTCAGGTAACTCAAAAAGTCAACAGCCAGCTAAACGTCTAAATGAACCACACATTCTAGCACAAAGAAGATGCAGCAGTGATGGCGGGCAGACTGTACCTGGAATACAGTGTGAGGACTCAACACCTTCTCACCTGAAGATCTCCTGGATCTCAGAGCAAAGACGTCTCAGGAGGACTACAAGGGGCTTCAAGCTCCTGAAAGGTAAGAAAGAGCCATCAGACATGCTGTGTTTTGGCCCCAGAACCTCCAAGTCTGAGGCTGGTGCAGGGAAGAATGGATAAGCTCAGCTGTGCAGCAGGACGGCACCCCGACTTCACACCAACTGAAGACGAGGTGAATTGCACAGGGAGGCAAGAAGGTACCTACCATGGGGACTCATCAGGCAAAAGGGGTGTCACTAGGGGAATTCAGGGAGAAGTTGGGAAACCAGACTAGGTGATCTCCAAACCAGGATTCCACAATTTTATCTCAACAGATGGAGTCTCATATTTCAAAAAGGATGATATAAACGCACCACATCGGCTATTTCCACAAATTTAGGGCACAGAGGTGGATAGGCAAAGGCTCTGAAGCCCCTGCTAGGGGTCATGAAGGGCACTGAATCCTCCTGACACTGGCATTGAGAAGCAAGGTCAGCTGGTTTATTCGGCAAACAGCTGCACTCCAATTCCATTTGGGATGGAGTTCTCTATGCATTAGCTGCAGGGAGCACACATCTGCCCATAACATCAGCAGTCTGATGACTTAGGGATTGGCTGAAGATTGTCCCAAAAGTGGGACTTGGTGCCTGGAGGAGTGGTCTGCAGTCCTGTCAAGGCAGCCTGAGGGCATGGGCGGAAGAACCTCCCAGATGCATAGCATATAAAGTCCTCTGTTTCCTAAATCTTAGCATTTACACTCTGCACAGACTCATGTACTCACCAGGAGCTGGAGAGGTTTAATTAAGCTGCCTGAATATGATTTGCACCTAATGTGAACCCAGAGAGGATTATCATTATGCCAAAAATGCACATAAAGATGCTAATCAATGGCTAGAATTTTATAACTTCAACAGCAGCAAACCAGATTTCCAGCAGTTGAAATCCTATCCCACCCCAGTACCACCTTCTGTCCATTCATTCTACATCGATATTTCATTCCTTTCCACTTTCTATTCCGAAAATGTCCAAACCCACAGAAAAGTTGAACAAAAACTTATTCTTCATCTCCATTTACCAATATTTAACATTTTGCCATATTTACTTTATCTTTCTTTAGACAAATATATACTTTCCTTATGAACCACATGATAAATGGGCTGTAGCAATCATGACATCTGACCTCTAAGTAGCTCATAAGAATGACACCATCCTAAATAACTGTAATGCTGTCATCACTTGCAAAAAAGTGAACATCAATTCAATAGTATCTAACAAATAGCCCACGATCAAATGTCCCTGTCGATATATTGCTATGTCTTCTATCACATGCTAGGAGAGCACTGAGAAAAATGAGGATTAATAAGGTTAGTTCGCAGTCCAGAAGGAACACAGACATCCAGGTGCCCTGCCGCGAGATGGCCACCAAGGTGATGATTTATATGTCAGCCTCTGTCACGGTAGAACAGAAAGAGTTGCAGACTTCAAGAAAGGCTTTGGCAATGACGTTGTTTAAAGGGTGAGTTTACCGAACATAGAAAGGGGGAGGGAAGTTCCAGAGATTCAGAACTGACTGCAAAAATGTATAAGGGCTTGAGTGAGACAGACCTAATCCCAGGAACCTATGAATGTCACATTACATGGCCAGGGGGAATTCAGGTTGCAGAAGGAATAAAGGTGCTAATCAGCTGACCTTGACAGAGGAAGATTCTCCTGGGTGGGCCCAGTATGCTCGCTAGGGTCCTCAAGGGAGCGAAGAGGGAGTAGAGGAGCCAGTGTCAGAGAGATGTGATATGAGAGAGACCCCATCCGCCCCAAGACCAAGGACCATGGAATGCAGGCTGCCTCTAGGAGCTGGGAAAGGCAAGGACGGATGCTCCCCTGGAGCCTCCAGAAAGGAACACAACCCTGCTAGCACCTTGATTTGAGCACACGACAGACCTCCAGAGCTGCAAGATAATAAGTTTGTGTTGTTTTATTCTCACTAAAAAGAAAAAAAAAGCAGAGATTTGAGAAAAGGCTGAGAACCATCAAGAGTGCTGAGTGCCAGTGACTTAGAGGCAAAGTCATCCAAGTACTTGTTGTTGAGCCAAGAAAACTGCGTTTTATTCTAGAGGAGAGGGAAGGACAGCCAAGAGCCATGATCGGGATTTGTATTATACGAAGATAACTCTGGAAGAAAAGGGGCAGAATCTAGAAGGGAAACAACAACATCATTTGTTGCAAATGATAAAATTTGAACTCTCGAGAAAAAAATTATAATTTTATAAAACTTGTGTCAGTCATCAAGATCTCAACAGCTTCCTAAAACTTGAGTTTTCTGATAACATTGGGGATGATACTGACAAATGTGACATCTAAAAAAATATTATATGATGAAATGCGCCAACATTTGGAAGATCTACATAATTCAGTAGACAACAATTCAGTAAAACAGAATCATGCACAGGTAAACGACGGATCCAAAGCACAAAACAGACTCATGGATTTTAGAGCACAAAATGCTCATTGATACGGTTTCGGATTCCTCAGTGGAACCAGCAACCAACCGCCTGTCGAGTTTTGGTGTACTATCAGAAAAGAATATCCACAATTACCTGAAAAGTATTCCCCCTTTTCTAAGTCCATACCTGTGGGACCATATTTTCTTTATATACTTTAACTAAAACAACACCGAAACTGACAGAAGGCAGGAGCAGGTGGAGGAATCCAGCTGCCTTCGATTAAGCTAAACGTTACAGAGATTTGTAAATATGTACAACAATGCCTTCTCACTGAATTTTTTTATTTTGCAAAACAGCATTCTTCATAAAAATGTTATTTATGTTAACATAAAACAGGTTCATTAGGTGATTAATACATCATTATTTCAAGCTGTTCTAAATTTTTACTTCTAATTGATAAATATTGATAGATACAACCCCCATAAGCAAAAGCTCCTTGGAGGCCTCAATAGTCTAAGAATGTGAGAACATTTGGAGACCAGTTTGAGAACCGCTGCTTGAAGGGTTTGTCCGAAGAAATGAACAAACACAGTGAAGCGTATGTATATGCTCAGCATCAGAAAAGGGCTCTCCTGATTCTTTGGGCATGAATTAAGCAGCCTGCGATAGTGATTCTTGCTCTAGTCACATTTTCCTGTCATCATATAACAGCAGTTAATGCTCATCTGAAAAGTCTAAAAAAAGGCATACCAAACATAAATCCAAGATGAATTCAGCAGGATTAATGGGATTGGAATATATACCAAATAAATTGACTGCTTTTCTTAAATCCAAGAATGTGCCAACAGGGTTTATTCTAATATTTCAGATTTGAAAATTCTTTTGTTAAAAGCAGAGTAATGAAAATGCTAGACCTCATACCTAAAAAATTCAATTTCATTTTTCATAATATAGCAAGCAACATTCCAACACTACCCTTGCCAGGCTTCCAGGAGCACACAGGGACTGTAAAAGTATGACCGTGACAGCATGTGGCTATATTATAAGACATTAATAGTGGACGCCTGGCATACCAAGGGAAAACATGCACATAAAATCACCTGAAAACATCAGCAAACGTATTTCACTGAACAATTTATAAACCAAAAGGAGTCAGATCTTTCCATTAAGCATATTCATAGAAACCAGTAAAAATGATTTATTTGATTAAACATAATGTCCAACTTTTTGGCAACTTACATAGCTGCTTTGACTGTAAATGGGTTTTCATATTATTCTTCATTTCAACAAATATGTGTGAGTGCCACATACAGTTCTAAAAACTGGAGATGCAGTAGTGAACTAACTCGACCAAAATCTCTATCTTTATGGAGCTTACCTTCTATTGTTGGGAATACCTCTTCAAAAAATAAGAATAGATGAGATACTAACTGGAGGAAGCACATTTCCGATTTCCTAAAGCAAATGCATGAAATAACAAGAAATAAGATGAACCCAACTATGCCAGAAGCTGTCGTGTCCCATGAGAAGGTCAGATGTTATGGTTACTGGCAACTGCAGCTGAGGTGGCTCTAAGGGATGAAGCTACAGGGGACCACAGTTCTAGGGGACTTCAGTTAAGTCTCCTGACTTCAGCCAATAACTCTGGCAGGACCTGGGCTCCTCAGGGATGGCTGGGTTCCTAGGAACAGCACAGGGACTTCCCAAGGTGGTATGTGGGGGTGTCAGTCTTAGGAGGGCATTTGTAGTTTGAAAAAGCAAACTACAATTAGTTCAATTTTTCCTTTGACGTGAATATTGTTTGGAAATTTCTACATGAGTTTTTCAGGTTTGTTAAAAGGGAGCATGGGCTAAGAGGCTTAAATAACTTTCCTGTTCAAGGAGAGAGATGGAGGATGCAATCAAAACCTAAAGCACAGAATGAAGCCCTCAGGGTCCCTAGAACCATGAAGGCACGGCCCTAAGCATCACCAAAGAATTCAAAACTGTCCTCAGAGGCTCTGGCAGTCTGAGGCCTTTCTGCACCTTCCTATCAGGAGCCTACAGCATGGGCACTAGGGGGGCATCATCAGGACCTGAGCATCCCTGAGGCTGCACGTGCAGACACGCAATTCCCAAAGGGGTTCTTGGACCACAGGAACTTGGGAGCAATACCCTCTGTCCTTCAACCTTCCGGCTGGAAAACTCTGCATTTTACATTTATCCAGACTCTTGTATACTGGCAAGGGACAGATGTGGACAATACTAGAAACCAAAAGTCTTTTATACATCATGTTCTCCTAGATTCCTTACTGACCCACACTTCTGACTTCCACGATTCTATCACAGCATAACATATTCCCACTTACCAGCTTCTCAGTGATAATGTGCTGTCTTTTACCTGATGATAGGGGGCTTCCTAGCTGTTACTCAATGGTTCCCCAAGCAAATTCACCAAATAAATTCCACTGTCTACTTGAAAATACTAATTTCTCTTTTTATTATTTTATTTTACATTGACAGATAAAATTGTATGTAATTTACTATGTATGACAGGATATTTTGAATATATATATACATCATGGAATGACTAAATCTGGCTAATTAACATATGCATTACCTCACATAATTATCATTTTTGTGATAGTCTACTAATTTCCAATGTCCTGATGCCACCTTTATTTGGCACCCACACCAGTTTCTGTCCACTCCCTAAAGCAGCAATAAAATTTAAATATAAAAGCTGTTTGAAAGACCACACAATCTATATAGACATTGTGGTTCTATAATACTTATGGTGGAGGAGAAGGGGGTTACAAACTCTAAAGGAAATGCGGTCAAAGAAATAACAGCAAGGTATTTATCCTACTCCTAACCCTTTAATAATTAAAATTACTCCAGTCCATTTTGCACCAAGGAAAAGATCACTTGGCTCAAAATTTGGTGATTCATTCGCCTCTCCTTTGAGATGCAAAATACTCTGGGAAAGGCTACAGAATCCTTCTTTGCTGTGCACTGCAAAAGGCCATTCTTCCCTTTGGCATAAATCTGGCAATGGCTCAAAAACAAAGGAGCAGCTAGAGACACTGGGATGGGCTGAGTCAGTGGTAGCGAGAAAGTGGTTCTCCACTAGGGGTGATTTTGCGCCCCCCCCCCCCCAGGGGACATCTCTGGAGACATTTTTGGTTGTCACAACTGAGGCATGGTGGTCAACTATGGAAAAGGCCAGGCATGCCGCTAAACACTCTACAGTGCACAGGACAGCTCCCTCAACAAAGAAAAGTCCATAGTGCCGAGGTGGAGAAACCCTGCCTCACTTGTGGAACTGTGGACTGCAAAATGTTCTACAGATTTAATTGAGTGGGATTTTTAATGCCTTACTATTTAAATTTTTTTTAAAAAACTACACATAATGTCTGCAAATGAGCACCAAATGTATTCATGGGAAAGCAAAACCTTGTCTTCACATCCCTGGAGAACTCTCGATGTCCCCAAACCAGGATAGAGAATAACTAAGAGGCAAGCAGACGAAGAAGAAAAGGAAAGGATTCAAAGGTGTAGTGGAGGGAGATGAGTTTCCTGTATTCACCGGGTTCTCCTTTCTAAGAGCGAGGCTGCTGTCCTGTAGAACTGCTGGAGGTGCTTCCGCCCTGCAGGTAAGGTGGCCAAGATGCCAGACACCCACGCTGTGCCCCGCATTCTCATGTGTCTCCCGGGTGGTGCTCACGACCGTCCTCCCACCGGGGACATGCCATCCCCACTTACAGATGAGGTGCTGACGCTCAGAGAGGTAAGTAACTCAACTGTGAAATGAAGGTGACATTGACATTTTATAAAAAAGCCCCTGTGTCATGAAAAGGACAGTGTGTGGTGTTGCAGTGGGAAGGCTATCTTCACCTGGGAGAGGCAGTGTCCCGTGGGTGGGGTGGTGGCTTCTCTCCCAGCAACACTCTGCCGCACAATGAGCAGTTGGCGCCTCTTTATTTAAGGCCTGAGAACTTGAAATCTTAAGCCCTAAGAGTTGGAAGGGACCAACTAGCCACCTAATGTAGAAATCCATCCCAGGCCGTAAAAGGGAAAAATGACCAGAGCAGGACAATAGTGGGAGAAGAGGAAGGAGGACGGGGGAAGGATGCACTGATTTTCCATGCGGTCATTTCCCTCCCTGCACTGTACAAGCTCTCACCAACTACCCTCCGGCCTAGCACAACAAATGCACACCTGAAGTCACTCGTATCCGCACTGACACTAACCGTAATATAGGCTAACGTTTACATTACGTTCACAATAAGTGCCTACTATGTGCCAGTGCCCCCCTGAGAGGCTTATACAGCCACTACCCCCACTCCACCTATGAAAAGCCAGCCACATAAAGCAGGTATGAAGTGGAGTCTAGGCTCCAGCTCTAAATCCACTCTGATCCTCCATTATTTTTAATACTACTGAAACTCCACGTGAGACTTACAATAGGTCCCCTAGGGCAACAGGCCTAATGTAATTATGGTAAAAGCTTAATTGACACCAGGAAGAGCCTCCCGCTTAGCAAACACACTAAGATGCAACACAACGTGGAGGTGCAGGTTTTGAAGACAACTCTGGTATCAATGCCTGCTCAACCACTGACTAGATGAATAAGCCTGGGCTTGTTATTCTGAACCTCAATATCCTCACTTACCCAATGAAAAAACTACTGCCAAACTCTCAGAACTGTTAATTAAAAAAACCCAAAATTAAGATCATGCATATAAATACACACAGCACTTTTTGAAATAAATACATTCTTGGAGAATTTCTCTGAAACACTTTCTTTCATTTCATTCTGTTCTTCAACTGCACTGGCTCTTAGCTGGCACTTTGAAATTTTTCTGCCAAATAGCTAATAAACTACACAAACAGATAAATGAAGCCAGGGGGAGCTGCTATTTAAAAAAATCCTCCAGTTTAAGTGAAAGATTGTTTGATAATCAGTTCTTAATTACATGGCTTATCAGTATTTTAAAAAATTATCTCATTCAGGCTGCTGGGGAAGACTGTGGCGCCTATCCTGAATTTGGACATTTGATGTTTCTCTCTGCCAGTGACCTGACCAAAAGAATACAAAATACAGTCTTTGCCAGTGAGGAAGTGCCCAAATTAATGAGAAGGCAAGAGAGCTACTCATGAAACATAGGAGTACAACACAAACACTGCAGGGTTATCTCCAAAACAAGCAGAGGGAGAAAGGAGGCCTGGGGAATTTCAGGGCAGAGCCAGCGGACCCAGCTTGGAGTGGTCAGGGGAGACTGAGGCAGGTAACCCTGAACAAAAAGCCAGTGGTGGGGAGGAGCACAAAGGGCCCAGGGACAGCAAGGGCACCAGCCTCCCAAGAGATGGGATAGAGGCACCTCAAGCCGGGCTCTGCTGTCAATGGTCGAGCCACTCCAAGCTTCCTCAAGGTTTCTTCTAGCTCTACGACAGTTTCCCCTGAAAACACACTCGCTCGCTTTGGCCCCACACTTGTACATTCTCCCGTGACTCAGTCAATACAATCCACAGTCAGTCCCTTATACTCAGGGTCCCCTTATGCCACCTGCCAGGACCCAGTTGGATCCACCAGGAAAATCGGCCTCTTGTGCACCTGGTTGTGCCCTGGAGAAGTGTCCGGGAAAGGCACTGCCCCTCGAACACTCCCAGGTGGGCTCTCCCCGCAGGATCAGACAGCAGCCCACCTTACAATTTCCCTTCTCCCAGTTCTTGGGCAGCCTCAGGCTACCCCACCTCATCCACCTTAACCAACATTTTTTTAAAGCAGCAGCATCCACGGATGGTTCTGGGCCAGGGACCCATTTCCATCTGCAGACCCTCATACCTCCCAAGAGGTGGTGAGCTGGCTCATTATTAGCCCATCACTTTGTCAAGTCAAAGCCAAAGTCACTTCCCCTTTCTGGGGAACAAGACATGGAGCTGTTTCATCAAAACCGAAGAGGAGGATGATGGTGGTGGCTGCAGGACGATGTGAACGTAATTACTGTCATTGAACTGTACACGTAAACATGGTTGAGACAATGAGTTTTGTTATGCGTACTTTACCACAATTAAAAAATGCTTACAATCCAAAAAAAAAAACTAAGAGGATTCCTCAAAAAATTAAAAACAGAGATTACAATATGACCCAGCAATTCCATTCCTTGGAATTCCCAAGATAAATGAAAGCATGTGTCCACATAAAAACTTGCACAAAAATGTTCATAACAGCATTATTCATAATAGCCCAAAAGTAGAAACAACTCAAATGTCTATCAACTGATGAAAAGATAAAATGGGGCATATCCGTACAATGTAATATTTGGCCATTAAAAGGAATGAAGTACTGTCACGTGCTACAACATGGATGAACCTTGAAAACACTACGCCAAGCGAAAGCAGCCAGTCACAAAGGCCATATGTTGTGTTATCTCACTTATATGAAACACAAGAAGGAGATCAGCGGCTGCTAGGGCTGGGGTGGGGACGGGGACAGAGAGGGGGGAGTGGGCATGACTGTTACAGGTACAGGCTTCCTTTGGGCAGTGATGAGAATGTTTCAAATTGTGGCAATGGCTGCACAACCCTGTGAATATACTAAAAATCACTAAATTTATACTTTAAAGGGGTGAACTTTATAGTATGTAAATTGTATTTAATAAAGCTGATTTTTAAAAAAAAGCTAAACGGAGCTCGGTCCACAAGCAACCACAGTATATAGTCTTTCTATGACCTGTGACCAGGCAGTCCCAACAACTTCTACACAAGCTCAGTTGCTAAAGCAGCGCTTTCTCCCACATATTTTAATTCTGCTTCAAGTCAAAACCCCCTACCCCAAACTCAGTAATTATGGCTCTGGCTGCAGTTGGTTAGAGGCTCTCCACTCTACTTGCAAAAGCCATTTATTATACGTTATAGTCATTTTGCTTTGAGAGTCTCACCAATGTGAATTAGCTCCTACTTAATAAATCTCCCAACGAGTGCTGCCTCATCTTTTGTTGTTGTTACACTGGGAACACAAGCTCCAGTTTTAACACACAGCTTAAAATATTTCACGGCGACAGGGCACAGAATGATAGAATTGAGAAAGCTTGCAGCATTCACTGGTTTAAATAATGCAATGTCCATAGTTTTTAAGTGTTTAACTCAAACAGGGTGCTGGGGAGACGGAACCCCTCTCACTGTGTGCATATGGTCCAGGATCTCAGAGAAAATGAAACAGCTGGAAGAGGTACTGAGAAGCAAGCCACAGATATCAGCGGCGAGAAACAGAACAAAGCCTCTTAGCCCCAGCACAGCCTGTCCTCGGGCCAGCAAGGCTCACTCCCAGGGCAAACCAGTGAGGCTGCGAAAAGACATGCCCAGCTCAGGGAGCTGGAGGCAGATTTGCGGATACTTCCTGCACTGAATGTTTGGAATGCTCACAGGGCTTGGTCGCCGCCTTGCCTGCCAAGGCACACCTGACAGGTGAGTTCCTGGCACTGACAAGCTCAGGGTACAACAGCATGCAGGGGGTGTCAGCCTACCTCTTCTGACTGGGGGAGGCCCCCACAGTGTAGCGGCCTGGGAAAAGCCCACAAAGATAAATGAGCCTCGGATGTGGCCTGGAGCCCACACAGGTGCCCAGGCTCAGGAGCGAAGAAATGCCTGCATGCCAGCCGGGAATTACCAAAGGGAATTAAGCAAGCTTGCAAGCCTTGGCCTCTGAATTTCTGTGCTTCTTTTATACACTTAATTTGTTCTCCTTGAGCTAAATCACTGTGTTGCTGCAATTCTACACAGGAACAGCGGGACAGGTAATACTCATGCTGTTAAGGCCCTAGCTTTGGGGTGTGGTTTATGACCACCTCCCCCAGCTCCCACCTGGACACTCTTTCCTGGAGGGAGCGGAGGCGGGTACAGGGCACCCTCACACCTGGCACTTGTTGGTCATGACTCACTTAAAAGAGGGCCTTGCCCTCTTATTTTCTCCTCTAAATTTACTCAAAGTTTCTTCTTTGAGGCTCTGGGTAAAAAGGTCCCAACAGGCTACACATAACACACGAAATAGGCAAGGAATGTGTTATTGGGACAGAACAAGATAAGATCTAATCCATCCCAAACCACAGTCTATTCGCAGACCAGCTTCGTGAGTTTCTACTCTGTGTTCACAATGTCATTTACAGTATTTTCCCTTAAATTCACCTTTTATAATTTAAACAAAAACTTTTAAAACTATTACTCTCATAACTGGAGCACCACCAAAATTATCTGAAATCAGACATTAAACTCACCTCCATTACCCAATGTGAGAGAGCCAGCTGTTTCCTGATGGCTACAGCCTATGGGTGGTGGCTGTGGGTGTGCCAGTCATGTAACACACATTAGAACTTAAACACAATTTTAAAAAATGCTTGCTGGTGCTCATCACACACAGAAGCACACAAAGAGCCTTTATGAACTATGGCACTTGGCCCATTTTTGTATTGACCATGAGCTAAAAGTTTTTTGTGTTTTTTAAAAATTTTTTAAGTTTTTATTTAAAAAAAAGAAGATGGTGATGATTATGGAACAGAGAACACATGTGGCCCGTAAAGCCTAAAATATTTGCCATCTGGCCCTTTACAGAGCCCGTCTGCTAAGCCCTCATCTGGTCTACACCTTTATTGTACCACAAGGCAACTAAGTCCAAATGCACTGAATGACTCAGAAGCACCTGAACACAGGTCCCAAGGCTTCTGAATGAAGATCACCAAAGAGGCCACCAGCCTAAGTACTTTCAAAATGGGTCTGTCCAATCATTTCTATTACATTTTAAGAACCGAGTCTCATCTAAAGCAAAGAAGAATGTGGGCTGCACAACTTAGTTCACTTGTGTTTGTCCCCAGCTCAATTGAGGGCAGCAGGAGAGGTGCCTGATGTCTGAAATCACATCCTGTTTACCCTGAACCACTCTCCACTCTTCCCTACTGCGGGGCTCACCTGTGTGGGTCTCCACACCAGGTCACCTGGTACGTACGACCCAAGCTCCTGGGGATGTTCAGGTCCATTCCTCACTACTCCATGATGCTAAAACCCTGCCTTGCCTTTATAAATAGTCACTTCCAATCGCCCAATTTGAGAATGTCACCTATTCCCTACAGGGCCCCTGAAGGCTCAGCCTTAGGGACAGGGGATCCTGGATGTCTGCGGCTACTGATGCTAACTCCCGGCATGCAGATGCCAGTCCCACTCCACGGATGAGGCTTGGCCGGATGAGCTCACCTCCATCTACTCTGTCCACAGACAACCCAGTCACAGTACACAAATTAAAAGAAAAACAGTCACAACCAGGGACAAAAGTTTTCTAACATAGTAGAGAAGCTCCCTGACAGCCTCATTCACACAGTCACATCACCTGGACGGGCCAAAAAGGTGAAAATATCTAGCATCTCCCTACCGGACTGTGACTCACGGGTAGGTTCATTCATGATGTTTCTATGGCATAAGATGAAATGGCTGCTATGCTGTGTGCAGTGGTCCCTCTCCCAAACTCCACATGGAAGAGGATGCCAGGGCCTGGGTGGGAGGGCCTGGCAGCGCGTAACAAGCTACATCACCGATGTACCAAACGAAGTACACACTGAATGGAAAATTTTTTTCTATGTTCCATTTTCTATCTGTTCATGGATTTGATGAGGAACCAGAAGACCTGCTTGCCCTGGCTGTGTGATCTTAGGCAAGCCACTTGACATCTCTGTTTCAGTTTGACCATCTGAAACTGGGATAACGATGCTTACCCTAACTCACACCACCACCCCACACCTTGTTCCTACCGTGAGGATCAAAGGACACAGAGGCAACATAGAGGTTAAAATCTCAGATTAAACTGGATTCAAAATATGATGGGCAAGTCACAAATTCTCTGAGCTTCCTTTTTCTCCTCTGCAAGATGAGGAAGTTTAAATGAATTAATGTATGTAGAGCACTGAAGAGCACCTGGCACTATATGTTTGCTATATTATTAATTTCTTAAACTATAAGCCATCTTATTAGTAGCCAATATTATAAAGTGCTGTGAAAACTAAGTACCCAAAATGATAACTGTGTTTTTACATGAAAGTATCCCGTAATTGACAAAGCACTATACAAATATACAATTTAAAAAATAATTATTTTATTTTAGTGTTTGAATTATTTCCACCTGCCCAAATTCAGATGCTTGAAGATTTGAAGGCTGGTGCCTAGAAATATTAAAACTATTAAAAATCTGTATAAAAAATTTTTTTAAATGGGGGAAATTGTAAAAGCATAACACAAGGACTGAGTTTTTACCCACTGATTTTGATTAAGTATTTACACATCTAAACATCCCAGTCTCTGTAGAGCTAACAACCGAAGTCCTCTGCTGGGCATGTGTGACTATGGCCGCTCTGGATCTCAGCTCAGGCCGTCCATGTGCTACAAGTGATCTCAAGTCATGTGCTGCTGGGCACACCCGTGGAAGGCCCAGCTCCACCGAGAGGCCTTTTCATCTCAGTTTGGCTCTTGGGCCAAATTTGGAAACTTTAACTTTCATGAAGAAAATAAAATGCTTTTGCTTTACCCATTTCACTACAGGGTGGCTTCTCCAATTTCTTCCACCCAGAACTCAGGCAGAAAAAGAATGCCCAGTTGAGAGACGGCTTTCCTCCTTCCAGGAGGTCTAGACGCTCACAGAGCACAGTTATTTGTTTTGCAAACTGTGTGTATATATACATTGAATGGAAATGTTTGTTTTCCATGTCCCGCTCTACGTCTCTAAAGACAAATGATTAAAGAGTAATTTCAAGGGCATCTTTTTTTTTGGCTCATCCCCTGTGACCTGGTTATATTAAGCAGCCTCACTTCCTGCCTTTTAACTCACGTTTCGGTCAACGTCTCATCCACTCTTCTTTGTTGACCTTTATGTGTACAATGTTGCTTCAAAAACCTTCTTCAAAGGAAAGGTCAAAGTGAAACGTCACTGGGAGGAATGCCAGATGGCCAGCAGCCAGGGAGGCACCCGATGCCCAGACCTGCAGCCACCTGTGGCGTGTTCGACACAGGCACCAAAAGGCAGGTGGTGGGGGGGTGCCACGGCAGCCACCTGTGGGCCCCAAATGCCACACACTGTTGGGACCACCTGGTCTGACTCCAGGTCACACCCAGAAGATGAACAGGCCCCCAGACCCCCAGGCCCTCCACCCAAGAGTTCCCTACTGGGTTTTGTACTCCACGCACACACTCTGCTAGAAACCACAGGCAACAGAAAAAGGGGCAGTTGGGGTCCCTGCCCTAGAGGGGCTTGTAACTGAACAAGGGAGAAAAGGCATAGAAAGAGTTACAGAAAGACCAATCAAGAGGATGCCATAAAGACAGAGGCAGAGGACTGGGAAGCTAAAACCATTCTGGAGTTACCGCACCAGGTGTGGGACCACAGAGAAGAGGAAAGAGACCATGAGACAGACAGGGAGGAAGGACCAACCAGATGCGATCCAACACTGAATCTGACAGGCAAAAGACGGGAATGAGCCCAAGGTAACTTAATTTACTGTATGTTCTCAAGTGGCTAAAAGAGAGGATCTAAAATGCTTTCATCACAAAGAAATGATAAATGTTTTGTGATGACAGATATGCTAATTACCCCAATTTGATGATCACAGATTGTATACCTGAATTGAAATATAACTCTGCGCCCCAGAAATATATACAATTAATACGTGTTAAGTAAAAAATAAAGAAACTAAAACAAAAACAAAAAATAAAATCTCAAGCCCAGATGACCAAAAGAAATCCTAAGTATGAATTTGGAAGTACAGTCCCGTGTTGCTTTACACATTCCAAGCAATGTGTTGTTAGGCAATTTCGTTTGAGCATCACACAGTAGACTTACACACACCGAGATGGCACAGCCTACTCCATGATCGCTCGGCATGACCTCTCACTGGCAACCTCAGCAGTGGACTTCGTATGCTCAGGGGCCTTGACAAACAAAACAACACAAGATTAAACCAAGCATAAGAAAATGATGCGACCAAGACACTAGGTAAACATGAGGCTGCCACCAGCCCAACACGGCCTGTTGTTTTCCAGTAAACCTTTTTCCTAATAAGTAGAAGGAGCACACTAAAATAGCAATAAAAAGTATAGTGTGGTAAGTACATAAACCAGTAAGATCGGTAGTTTATCATCAGTTTTTTTATGTACTGTACACACAATCATTGCGCGTACTGGCTTTACATGACTGGCAACATGGTAGGTCTGTTTACACCAGCATCACCACAAGCAACTAAGTCATGCATGTGCTATGATGGCTGCAATGTATGTCACTGGGCGACAGTAATTTCTCAGCTCCATTATAATCCTAGGGACCCCCATCATACATGCAGTCCACCACTGAACTGAAACAACGTTATGTGGCAACTGAAAACAAACGTCAGGGGTAAATCTTAACGTTTCGTAGCACTCACCGTAGCAGCTAATATTCTTTACTCTTTAAACAGTTTGTCAGCTGAGGATTATTTGGAGTACAAGTCACAAGTATCTGTGCTGAGCCTAAACCAAACAAATGAACAAACACACCTGCCGTTACTCCTGAGGACACACATGTTAAGGTTCACATACAGCAGAGAGGCAGCAAGGCCACCACCTCCCAAACTAACATGAATCTCATCTAGGCCCCTTTGTGTAACTGTTGTTAGTTCCAAGAGTGTTTAATCAAATGGACATCTAAGAACAAAATGATTTTCCTATTTATACATAAAAGTGCTATTCAACTTAGTACCGATTTCTCTTGATCTGTACTCAAAGAATTCCCAGGGATGCCTTATCAAAAAAAAAAAAAAAAAAAAAAGAGTACTATATACTGGGTTTATATGATAAATCCACAATGTATTTTTAATTTGTTAAAAGAAACTTTTATTTGCTTTGCTACTGAGAACTTTCCATTCTGCTAAAAGGCCCACATTTAGAATTTACACACAAATAGAGCCTGGACAAATGAAAGATGTGTTTAGCTTTTGGATATGCCATTAAATATTATTTGGCATAAAACAAACATGCCATATCTATGCCTCTAAACTTTGAGGTATTTTATGATACAGTTAAAGGAGTTAAGCTGAAAGCGAGTTTATGTACAAACTAAACCTAAGGTTTTGCATACCAATGACTGAAAAGTACAGATTCCAAATGAAGCGTATATTCTTTGTAGTAACTTTTTCAAACTTGGCCCAAAGGACGATATTTCTGTCCTCACTTGAGGGACACTGGCACGTGCTGTGGTCATCTGCCACTGCCCTGCAACTTCCAGTAAAGGACCTATCAGCCTATAGTTCCCCATTCAGAGCTGAAGGTACATTTTTTTATTGGTTTTCACTAAATATCATTAATGCTTAATGTTTGTTGCCTAGTGCTCCCATGAATAAAAAGCATAAACTCATGGGACTGGTAGAGTCATCAAGAAATATAAAGCTTTCTGCAGGTAGAAAAAACCACACAACTATCTAGGATAAAACTGACCAATTTCTTAACAGCAGAGAATTAGTTAATGTAACTGACATTGTCTTAAAATTGGGGATCAGTTACTTGCATTGTATCATTGCTTCCTGGGGGCACAAATTCTGACATCAACAATAGAAACTTGAAACCAAACCTACACACTTCGTGCAACTAGAAAGTTAGAGAAATGAAGGGAGCAGGATGTCTGGGGCCGCTTGCTGCACCTGCTTTAGATGTCCATCTTACCTGTGCATTTGCTGAGGAGCCATTAGGTGAGTGCCCTGTGGGCTTTCTGGACAACAAGTGAGCCATCTCTACTGCCATTAAAAAGTAAGTGTAGGAATGAGAAGAAACGTAAAAAGGGAATGAATATCTACCACCCAACTGCTAAGTGTGCATACTGTGCTGAGAACTGGCCAGCCCCTCCCTGGATTCCCAGACACCCTGGAAGGTGGCATCTGACAGGTGAGGAGAGGAGGCCTGGAGCTCATTCCTACACACAGTCCGACATAGGAGCCAAAGCTGGACTTTTCGGTGTCTGCGTGGCACCAGCACCCCCACTCCTCCCACTTCCCATCCAGGTAGCATGGGGCAGAGGAGCCCTTGCCCTGGCCCGTCACCTCCATTCCTGATTTTAGTCTTAATTACCTAAATTTAAAAGCCAATATGAAACTCGACAGATTATTTTATCAAGAAGAAAACACTAAGTCAATTCTACAATTCAAATAAAATTCCACACATAATGTGGCCTTCTTTTACTGTGCTCTGATTCGGCTAAAGGTACAGAGAACTTGAGTCAGATGGGGCTGAAGGCTCCCTTTCCTTACACCTCAGCAGCAACCACCTTCCCTTGGGGCCGACTGCTCCGGCCAGCGGCCTGGCTGGAATCCAGCTCTGACTCTGCACTACCACCCAAGGGTCAGAAGCAGGGCACCAGATTCATAGGGCTCCCACAGCTGGTGCCAGCCCCAAGCACCTCCCTGGGGGGATGGCAAAGCTGCAGAGGAAGCTGAGCATCCAGTGCAGGAGAAGTGACACTGACGGCAGGGTGGCAGTGTCCCCTGGGTGTGTGGTTCTGTGAAGTACCAAGTAAGGGGGAATGGGGTAGAAGAACTCCCTGGCTAGAGCAGGGGAATCTCCTGCAATTTGGCTCCTGGAGGGGGCAAGAGGGCTGTGTCCATCCCGGGGCTGCACCTCACTTTATTACCAGTCATGGAAAGTCCTATTTGCTTTTTATTTATTCTAAAACATTTGTGAGTCCTGACAAGGACACGCACTGACTTGCAGAGCTGGTTAACGAGTTCGTGGCTCTCCTGGCCATGGCCTGTGGCAGTTTGAATCTCTGATCACATCTCTTACTCTTGGTCTCTCAAATCTCTCAGCCAGCCCCCGAATGAAAGTGAAAGCCTCTTTGGGGCTTGACAGACCTATCAGAATTCTGTCCAGAGAGCAGATATTTGAGACATCTGAACTTGGGCTGTACAACTGAAGTCTTTTCTGCAAATTTGACTATTTACCATCCTTTGTCCTCCTATGAACCTGCATGAACTCGGTGGCACAGCTCGTGTACACTGTGCAACACAAGGGCGTGTTATTTTCATAAACACACATCTGCATGTGTAAATAAGAATGCTCCATCATCAGCTGGATCACATCTGCTAAGGGAAATCTCAAGGACCTTGGGCAAAACGTTTTCAGGCCAATAAACAGTGCTGAGTGTCCCACCGTCTGTCTCCAGGCTGAGACCACCTCACAGTCCAGCAAAGGCAGCAGGGAGAAATGCAAATCTGGCATGATCTTCTCTGAGCTGCTGTTTCTTCCTGGAAAGGACACAGTGAGTTGCTGAGTCAATCGATGATGGGCACCCTGGGCAAGCTCCCGCCCTGTACCTTTTAACCAGGCACTCCTTGCACCAAGGTCACACCGGCACTGGAAGTGAGCCTTCAACATGCCTGCTGTTGGTTCCCTGCCATAGCCCATCAGAGGCAGCAAATTTTAAAGACTCCTCTTGTTCCAGATCCAAGGCTTCCCTCCCACCCTGGCCCTTTTCTTTGCATGCAGCTACCCGGCAGCAGGAAAGAACCCTCTCTCGTCTTTCAATATGGCCTTCTGCTTTATTCCGCCAGGGAAAGTATGTTTCTCAGGAGGGCAGGGGATGCAGAATCAACAACACTGTGAAGGATTTTAGAAAAGAAATGTTTCGGGCAGAGGACAGCTCTTTCTAGACATCTCGACAGAACTGCAGCTGGGCTTGGCCGCTGCTGCTGAAATGCAGCATCCTAAATTCAAGCTGGGTGGGTTCACACAGGAAAGATTTCTTTCTCCTGCCTTTGTTGAGGCCTGTATATTTTTTGATGTGTCTGGCTGGCCACTCTTTTTGAAAAACAACCTCTCTCAGGCTTCCCCCCTGGTGAGGCAGTTTGGGACTGAAACTTCTCATGGCCTATCCCGACATTCCAAACCTCCACCGGAGACGCCCTACACAACAGGACACTGCTGCCACTGACCTGACACCAGGAAACGGCTGCCCCTGCCATGAATGGATAAGCATCCACTAGCGTTTCATCAGACCATGAAGCACTTGGTCCAGGACCACTCACTTTTTCCAGAGTGGCACTGAGGAAATACACTATTCTGAATGGCAGAAGCTCTTCCAGAGTATTCCTGTAAGGGGGCACAAATCTGGCACCAGGTCTTTTTTTTTTTTTAATGACAGTCATTTGTTTCCTGCCAGTGGCACCACTGCCCTGCTTAACATTTCTCAATTGAAACAAGGGCAAAAGTCACACTTCTCAAAATCTTTGTCATCATCCTAACACCAGAACTTCTGTTTCTACCACGTCTGATCATCACTGTTCCCACTCGACCCACTTTCACAGTGTGGTCACCAAACTGTACAGAGCTCTTTGGTGGATCCACGATCATGGAATGTCATAAGTTCCCATAGAGGGCCAGAAACTCCAAAGAGAATAGTATCCTAATGCAATCTCTTGGAATCCAAAGGCAGAAAACGTGGCCCTGAGTGCAGGCGTCTTGCCCAGGACCATGTGAGTCTGTGCTGAGCTGGTGGTGTGCAGGCCTCTCTGCTTTCAGGACACGTCTGTTGAGGGGAGGAAAGCCTGGGGGTAGAGATACATCCTGGATCTGACTCTTTTGGAGGGGAAAGTATGATGAGTCCCCAGGAGGTCCTCCATGGGCAGAGCAGCAGGGGACACTGGAGACGACGTCTCCAGATCCTCAGGCTCTATCGGCCTTCCAGCCCTGTTAAGAGCCCAGAACTACTGCAATGGCTCCCTCTCTGCTTCACCAAATTTATTTCCCAGACCCTTCAAAAATACATCCCCTTTTTGAGATCTATTCCACATTACCCCTCCACGAACTCACAAGGAGATCATGCCTTGTGATGGACAACACATCCTTCTCCTTCACAGTCATTTCTTACACCGTCAAACACATCTTAATTTCCTCACCAGGCTGCTTCACTGAACAATCAAAATACATCCCTCTAGCTGATTATTTCCCTCTCCAGCAAAGGCAAGAGTACAATAAAGCAGAGAGATTCTTCATGGGCTCAACAGCAAAGTTCCACCCATGTAACATGGTATTAATCTTAATGCCTGGTGGGGCAAATAAATAATGTGCAAGTTTCTAGAGACTGAAAAATGTAAAAAAAAGTGGATTAAAAGCTGCTATCTACATTCCTGAAAGAGGTGCCATAAAAACTAAATCTGATTTTCCCAAAGAAACAATGACAAGATGGGATTTTCATAAAGGGAACACATACATGGTGCAAAATTCAAAAGCTATCAAAGGGCACAGAGTTAACTGTGAGTCCCCTCTATGTCCTGACACCATCCAGAGACTTCTCTGATCACAACTCCCAGATTTTGAAGAAAAATACAAATGATATTTCTATATCCTATTTAACATAAAATCTTCTAATGAACCAGACAACACAGCAAAAATAAAAGACACATGCAACTGAATTTAGGAACACACCATTCCCCTTGCTTCCCTTATTTTTTTCCCTTGAGAAGGTACAACCAAACCATCTATATCATGGAATTCCGGATGATTTCTGGATGTTTTCACAGGCATTTGCAGTAAAACATGTGGAGGAGCTTAGGACCACTTCAAAGCTTTTTGAGAATCTGATCTGTTTTGCCATCTTCTTCCTCACTTTAAATTTCCTTACACAAACCGAATGGTCAAACACAGCCGAGGTCTTTCCTGTATTAGTCAAAGTCACATCTCTCCCCTCAGCTGTGCCCAGCACCTCTGGGATACTAGAGGGAGTGGAAACCATGCCCAGGCCCCCTTTTTACCTTTAGTCATCCATTCCCGAGACATTTTAAGAACTAAACATAAGTAAGCTGCAGGGAGGCTTACGTGCCCAAGCATACACCTAAACATGTGCCACCCCTTCTAAGTGGCAGCCTGGTTCAAGGTCCTCCAAGCAGGAGACCCTGGAGCCTTGCCCACCACCCAGCTCTGGCAGCACAATTCCCGCCCCCACAGTGCACCTCCAAGCCAGGTTCATCTTCCCCTCGCTCACCTTTTATTACAAATCTCCTGACATCCACCTCTTCCATTAAGAACTTCCTGACTAAGAGGGAACAAGTAGCAACCTCTCCGCAGCATGCTTCTCCACCCTCAGCGCCCTGGAGGGATCGCTTTGCATGTTAATTTACACCTACTCCTGTACCAGCAAAGTGACAACACATTCAGGTACAGCCTCAGGAATGGGATTTCTCATCTGGGAGAAACCTCCCTGAAGGCTGAAGCTTCACCCTTCACACACCAATCCTAATTATAGCGGGCATTTACTAAGCACTCATGCTAAGCCAGGCAATATTCCAAAAGCTTTAATCCTCAGTGCAGCCTACAACATGGGGACTGTTACTTTCCCCATTTTTCAAATGAGGAAATTGAGGTGCAGAGTTGCAGGTGATCATGCAACATAGACCTCCTGAGATGGGGAAAGCTGCTTGCCACTCAGCTAAATTATCCCAAACTGCAGTGTTACTGAGCATTTGTGACTCTTCACACAGTTCTGTCCCCTTCCTAGCTGCTGGGCCCTCTGCTATCACTTCTCACTGCTGTTGTGAGCCCCACCTCTGCAGCCTAACTTACCACTTCCTATCTGCAGTGGGCTGTAAACAGATAACCAGGCTGGTCAGAAATGAATGCATGGACTCCAAATGAACCACCACACCCCTCCCGTCCCAAGGGCACTAAAGTAAAATGGGCTCTGGGACGCAATTTCTTCAGATCAGTTGAAAAAATATTTGAGCGTCTACTCCATGCCAGGCACTAGTCTGGGCACAGGAGACACAGAGACAAATGCATCCCAGTCCCAGGCCCTACCTACCCTCAGAGAGGTGAGGTCTACTAGGCACTCCAGCCTCCCTGGATCAGTTCCAGGCTCCAGCAGTTTTATTTTACATGCTTGCAACTTACTCCAAGGGGTCCTGGGTGCTGGTTAGAAACTCAGTCTCAGACCACACCCCAGACCTACTATCAGAATCTGCATTTCAGTGAGACCCCACAGGGAAGGAGCTCATATGCATGTGCTGTCTAGATTGTTTAAAGACACCCAAAGTTTGTCTTCAGGAAACTTCAGGATATGAAAGGCACTATCATGTATGCCAAGTACTTAACTTACAGGCAGGGCAGTACCTTAATTCAGGGTAGTAGCGCTGCCTCCACAAAGCATGGTGCTGAGGACCCGTCCTCTCCCTCTGGGCCTGCTCCCAGTGCTTCTCCACATAGCGGACACCTCGCTAGAAAGAGACCTCTGCTGGGGCCTCTGAGAGCCAGCCGCCCCGAAGAAGCTCCAACTCTTCCACCAACTCTAAGGCTCTGCAGGGTGACTCAGCAAGACCTGCTTGCGGATGCTCCACGCAGGACAGTTAACGGGCAGCCAGGGGCAAAAGGAAAGTGACTCGAATTTGTGCAGAGCGTTTCTCCTCCCCTGAACACTGCCTCTACAAAATCGCCCAAGGAGGCAACGCTCTCACTGTGACTCACCAGACCACAAACTCGGTCTTCCAGTTATTAGTCCTGAATCCTAGCACAATTTAGATCTGATAATTTTCTAAAATACTGATTGCATCAAACTGAGACCAGCAACACAGACATTCCTCCAGTTCAATATGATTACTCAAAGAATTAATGAATGTTCTTGCTTAATATCTCCCAAGATTGCTGAAAAAGAAATGTCTTCCAACACAAGTTGAAAAAAAAACCAGAAACTAGCTGCATAAAATTCCGAGGTTACAGACTTATGAGGGAAGTGTTATATAAATGCAATTATAGATTATCACTTATTCCAAATGACATTAATATGTATAAGAGCATAAAATCAAGTTCATGAGGTTTCTTCTCAAATACTAACAATATAGTAACATTTGTAATTTATTCGTGAATTTTTTTTAAAGACTGTAAATGAAGTACTCTGAATTCTTACAGTAAATTTATTTTTATCGAGAAGCATAGTAAACAACAAGTTCACAAGGAACAAGGACACCTATTTGTACATTGTTTCAATAAACTGGGCAATCTATCTTGTTCTAGTTCTCTGTTATGTCACTATGCCCCTATTCAGTAGAATCAATTCCCTTGATTTACAATTGTTTTAGAATTATATAAACAGACTTGTTACTTAAAGGATATTTATTTTCCAAGCAAAAAATTCAAACACTTAAACGAAAATCCATCCAACTCTTTCAAGAACTATTTAATGGTATGACTGCCATTCTAATTTTATATTCTCAATATTACATTCAATTTTAACCATCAGACTTGACAGTCCAAAAATTAACATTTCTATCAGTAGATATCTTTTCTCCCTCTTCTTCCCCCAAATCCTTAACTCTAAAAGAGGAGGCTAACCTTTCAGATAGGCTCTTCATCATATCACTCTGAATAAAATAATCTCAAAGAAAGTCAAAGCACTGAAATTCACAAATGTATGGCCCATTTCTGAAAAACATCACAGACAGTCTGACCAAGCTACCTCTGTAACACCAGTGTGTCAGGTCAGCTAGCGACAGAGCTACCCCCATTTGCATAAGCAAACCACACTGGAAAATTCACACAGGCCTGCCCTGGAAACCTATTCACCTTCTTGGGAATCATCACAGAGAGTAATGTCCACTTCACTCAGGCACTCTGAAGTCAGCATGAAAAGAAACCTGCACTAACCAATTTTCTTGGCCCAAACTGGTCTGGACAGAGAATTACTCCTGTACCCTAGTGCCAGCAGCAAACCTGAAATTCAGGACAGCGCTGAGGGATTGCAGCCTTGGTTCAGCTTGCATGTCCAAGACCAGCGGTGTTTTACAAACTGCAAGTCACCACCAGGATCTTTCTTTTAAATGGAATAGAAAAGAAAAAAAAAATTATCAGAGCACACTACAGGTAGTAAGAATGAGTGCTGTTTTATGAAAATTTTCATGTTAATCTATAATCAATATGTGTGTCCCTGTGTGTAGTTGATCACAACGTAAATTGTGTGGGCACCGGTAGGCCCCCCTCCCAAACAGCCCAGAGAAAGGCTTCCCCAGGACTGGGCTTCCAGAACCCTGTGCTAACAGCACAGATAAGCAGCCATCTGGGCTTGGAGCCCCAAGTGCTCATATCTTACCCCAGGAGGAACAAAACAATCTTAACAGACAGAGGTACGGACGCTGCAACAGTCACACACTCGCAGAACGTTTTCAAAGTTAACCTACATTACAGGTAAGAATGAGAAGCTGCATATTTACAAAACTTGATAAATTAGAAATCAGGATAATATACAGCCAGTGTATCTTGGTAGTCCTGATGCTTGAAGATGAGAAATCCTAGGAAACTCATGCAAAAATTCTCAGCAACAGGACAGGACAAGCTGGCCCAATGGAACACCAGCTAGTCAGCCACAGGGTAAGTAAGGGAGGTTGTAATTTTATCCCACCTGTGAAGGCGCTTAATAACCAACCCAGGGAAAATGTGACATTGTGATACTCGCACCCATTCCCAGGATGATCTGTACCAAAGTGCAAAACGTGGTATGCATTTGTTCCAAAGAACAAAATAAACCCCAAATTGAGATGCCGAGCAGAATTTTAACAGAAATTTAAAGTAATTTATTGTCCCATCCACCTGCCAAAATATTAGTATTTAGTTCAAAGACATTTCTCCTTTAAAATATACTGCTGTTTTACTACTAATAAAATATTAATTCAATAAATATTTGTTGAGCACTATTTCAGGTGCTACGAACACAACGGGGAACAAAACAAAGTCCAATTTTAACAGTCTTTTCTTTCTGCACAAATACATATATTTCATTAAGATAGATAACAGTGAACAGAGAAAATTGCAACTAGATTTTTTTTACTTTTAACATTAAAGTTTTTCCCGTAACATCAACTGTTCTTTGAATACACCATTTTTATTGGCCATGTACTATTCTAACATGGAGATGGTGTCGCAATTCACGGAAAGACATTTCCACATGCTTACCACAAGATAAAAACACAGAAGAGAGACAAGGTTAAATGTAACATGTTAGACCTAGATTTAGGACCTTAAGGGAAAAGGGGTGGAAAAAGGAAAAGACAATCTTACCAATCTCAGAGACCCACCAGGCTCCTCCGCAGAGGAGGATATTCACACCCACACCGGTGGCTACATCTAGGTCTAACTTGTGAATCTCCCTTTATAAGCCCCACTCCCTCTTTGATCAAGAAGAACATTGTTGCACAGAACAATACGTTTTCATTTCAATTTCCCTTTTTTTCAGGAAAGGAAATGTTTGCACTTCAAAGGGTTTCTTTGAAGAGCAGCCCTCGGGTCCTGGCCTGTCCAGGTTAGGAGTTAGGTGGCTCAGCAGGGTGTGCAGAGCCTGGACGGCTGCCCGCCCGAATCCCTCTCAAGGCCAGCTCCTTCAAGGAGAGGGTCTGGGGCGGGAGAAGAAAAAACAAACACATGGAAAAACACTTGAGGCGTTTGATCATGACCTTCGAGGCCCTTTTTCACACGCAGGGAAACTGAGGTACAAACAACGGGAATCCGTAGACACTGAAATAGTAGCTTCTAAAGAACAAAATCATTCCAGAAACCAGCTTCACGTAGCGAAGACCCATTCCAGCTCAGGAAAAAGGGGACCGCTCTCAGTTACTGCTGGTAATGACAAGGGGGATGACCTAAAAGATGAGACAGAGCAAGATCCAAACTTCACTACATACAACAGGAACTCTTGAGCAGCAAAGACATTAACAAAGAGCAAATTTCACAATTTAGAATTTTACCTTTTATTTCTCCAGTGGCCCTTGTTAGGGGACCAAGAGGCTCCTCAAAGGCAAGTCTAACACCCATAGGAAATAGCCAAGAGAGAATGGACCAGAGGCTAATGCCGTCCCCCTCATTCAGGCCCCATGCCTCACCTTAACCTCTGCCAAGTCTCGGAAGCAAGGGGTACTCATCAGACAAGAGAGGACCTGCAACATTTCTTTTCGTGTCTGGAACAAGTTCTGGATTTTTAATAATGATCCCCTACCTTTAATAATGATCCCCACCCCGAGGGTATGCAGGACAAAAGCATCACCAAGGGCGGGTAAGCTTGCCTGCTGGGTGGGCACATGCCCAAGGGAAGGCAGGGACATGAAAGAGAGGTGGCTCCAGACTGGGCGCCAGCCGGCCCTCCCCACGGTTGCGGGGCTCCTGCGCACTGTATTGGGGTGCAGGGACCACAGGTCACCCAGAGCCAAAGAAGACTTCCAACCACCTTTCTGCAAGCCCTTTACCTTTGCGCCAGAATTATGGATCGTTTTTATTTTTCTCTTTCTTTCACTTTTCTGTAGTTTCCAATTTTTTACAATGAGCATTCTAACTTTTAGAAACGCTTTTTCTTCTGAAGTAGAAAAATAGACCATAGCTCCTTTGAAAGATGCTCCCCATACTCACACCCCCAAAATATACAGCTGTGAAGAACACTATACGGACAATTGCAAGTTGAATATGGGCTATGGACTAGATAACAAGGTTGTATCAACGTTAAATTTCTTGATTTTGACATCATACTGTGGTTATGAAAGAAACGTCTTTGTCCTTAGGAAAAACACACTGAATTATGGTCAAATGGCTCAGAAAAATGTGCATGCACGTGTGTGTGTGTGTGTGAGAGAGAGAAAGTGTGAGTCAGTGTGTGTATGAATATGTGCATGTGTGTGTGCGATTGTGAATATGTGTGTGTGCACGTGTGTGAGTGTGAAAGTGAGTGTGATTGTGTGTGTGTGAGTGTGTGCGTGTGTGTGTGTGAGTGTGAGTATGAATGTGTGTGAATGTGTATGAGTATGTGTGTGTATGTGATTGAGAATGTGTGTGAGTGTGTGCACGTGTGTGAATGTGTGTGAGTGTGTGCGTGCATGTGTGAGTGTGAGTGTGTGAGAGTGCACGTGTATGTGAGTGCATGTGTGTGTGTGTGAGTGTGAGTGTGTGCATGTGTGTGGAGAGAATGAAAGGAGCAAAATGTGAGCAACTGGTGGAGTTGAGAAGAGCACACAAGAGTTCCTTGCACTCCTGAAACTTTTAAGTTTGAAGTGTTATCAAAAAATAGTTGAAAGAGAAAAGGGGAAAAAGGAGAAAGGCGGGAAGGAGTGGGGAGGTCTTCCTACTCTTCCAGCCGCTCCTCCTTCCCAGGGGGCCTCCAGGACCCCACCTCAGCTGGGCCGCGAGGGGCTGCGCCCAGACAGCATCCAGAGTGGCCTCAGGGGTGTTTGCTGTGTGCACCGGGCTGGGAAGCTCCTGCCCCAGGCTTTCTGAGATGTCAAAGAACTGTCCAAGGGAAGAGGAACCTCCCCAACAATCACTATGTTGTAGAACCCAACAAAGTGATGACAGGAAGGACTCCGGTTGCCACTGGCCCTAAGAAGGATAGAGAGCAGAAAAGGAAGCTTACTTTCCTGTTACCAGTCTCTGGTTCCCACAAGACCCCCTGTGAAGGGTCCCACGGAGGTGGAGGTGGAGTGTGGGAATGACCGGATGGGGACAAATCAAACAGGGCTCCCCGTGGATGGGAATGCCAAACTACTGACAGAAAGAACGTAGCCCCGACTCTGTCACACACGCCTGCTCCTGGCTCTGGCCACATCCCGCAGTGCTGCCGGGGCCCCGGGCTCAGCAGAGCAGGGTGCACAGGGACTGCTGGCGGGGCCTGGAGAGGCAACCTCTGTGTTCAGCGACAGCAGAGGGGAACCAGGGTGAAGGGACAGAAGGCAGGTGCTGGCCAGCGGCGGGGAGGCCAGCAGCAGCGCCACCTGGACTTAGCCAAGAACAAAGAGATACGCGGCCGACAGTGTTCGGGTGGGGTGTGCCATCTCAGCATGCCCATGGCCTGTCAGATACATCCCAACAGAGCCCACCGCTGCCACTTACCACCTCAAGGAAGGAATTAAGGGATGAAGGGATGGCCCTGAGCTTTTGGCTTTGGTTTTTCTAAAACCATGGCCCTCAGAGTAATTTGGACAAAGTGTTTGGGAACTGAGATGACTATGATGAGGGTGGCCAGTCCTCCCCTCTACCCCGCCAAATGCACATCCACATGCACGCACAAACATGCAGCCAACACTGACAAAGGGGCATGAGCTCTGCTTCCCAGGGGTGTCACGAGTGGCCAAGCCCAATGTGTGTGGACCTGATACCTAAGAGAACTCAGGGAGGCACCTGGATCCCAAAGAGTGAAGGCTTCAAGGGACATCCAGGCAGTCAGAGCCAAAACGGCCCCAGAGACTGCTGCTCCTCCCCCCAGACCCAGGACTAGATGGGATGGCAAACTTGTCAGCAGATGCCTTAGAGGCCCTGATGTCCCCACACCAACACCTTGGGACTATATCTGTCCCCTCTAAGTCAGACACAATCTCAAGGAAAGGGGACATTTTAGCGCCTTGGCAAAATGGAAGAGCAAAGTTACGTTGTTATAAAAATTATTTTTCTCCTACACCTAAATCAAAGAACTGAACTTTCTTTCCAGTATAACGGTTAACGTTTATATTAAACACTTAGTGGTGCCAGATGCTGTGTTAAGTGCATAACCTGGATAATCTCATTTAAATCCTCTCACTCCTATAACGTAGGCACTAGAAGCCAATTATTAGGCAAGCAACATGGAAAAAGAATCTAAACGCAGCTCTGAGAAATATCTTAGAAAAGGCACTTATCTAACAAGTGGAGCCCACTCTGGGATTTGGCCCTTTCTGTGGGAGGGGTCATGGCATCTCCTTCAACCCATAGTTCGGGGCCCCATAGGCTCAGGTGGGCCATGTCAAGCAGAGGCCACTCCCAGAGTCACCTCTGCTAACTGATCTCTACAACACAGAACTCTCTGTGCCAGGAGGACACAGAAGAGCGCAGGACCCGCTCCTAAACAAATGGGAAAACATTTGGTTGTCTTCACGGTCAAGAACTTTGAACTTTATCTGAATGAATGTAAAAGTACTGCAGTAGAAATACAGAAAGGTAAGGAAACAGAACTGCTCGTGCCCTCTGTTCCTCCAGAAAAGTGAGGAAAAGATGACAATCAACCCAGGAAAAGGGGAAGACGATGTAGAAAGACAGTCCTACCAGGGGAAGAGACATTCTTTCTCCACCCCTACATAAACTCACTAAGCCACAGCCTTTAAAAAGGTTTCCCTGCACTTAATATCTGGTTGTCATGATCAGAACTGTAGGCTGGTGACACAAAGAACTGATTTCAAGAAAGCAATCTAAATGCACTGACCTTTATTCTTTCAAGGAACACTATGGACTTCATGCATCATGGCTTCACTATTGTCAGAAGCACAGGTTCCCCCAATCTATAGATGGAGCCAGTGTGTAAGGTTCAGAAAGTCTAATTTGCTTTCCAGAGGCCACTTACAGAGAGAGGAGCAAAGCCAGGCCTCTGGAAGCCCAAAGTGGCACTGTCCCCAGCATTGGTGCCACCTGCCCTTGGCTCCTCAAGCAGCAACTTTTGTTTCAGGATGGAACACCATCCCATTCTGCACCAGAGCTGTAAAGTCCTCTTCCCTCATTCACACAGCTCTCAGTCCAATTTGTACAGTGTGTTTACCACACGTACTACCAGCTGGACCCCCACCATTCATGACAACAACCAGGGGGAAAAAGCCCAGTGAAAGCCACTGGGAGTGGCAGGAGGGGTGAACCTTATGCCACAATCTATCCCAGTGTCCAGAAACACGTCCTTCCCACAGCCCGTGGCCCTGGGCACCCCCAGTCTGCCAGTGCTGCATATCTGAATGATTTCCCTGGGAGTGAAATGAACAGTCAGTTCATTAGAGAAACGAATGTCCACCAAATTGTTTCCTCAACTTACTGCCCATCCTTCTACAGATTCCAGGTGGCAAATGTACTATCTCCCTTGACAAATTATGACCCACTTTGAACAACTGAAGAGGCAGCTGTTTTCAAGGCTGCTTTGGAGTTGGGGGTGGAGGTGGGGGCAGGTTATGGAGAAACAGAAAGAGAAGCCGCTAAAATTGGCCACAAGGCTGGTAATCTGCCACAAAAGATGTTACTACTTCACACGTGATCTTAGCAAAAAGGCCGAGAAGTGATATGCGACTACTCCATCCTCTTATTGGAGGAGAGGCCTCAAATGTAGGGTGGGTAGCAGCTTGGCCTGGGATCTGATGCCGCTGGCCTAAGGCCCAGGAAGCCTGGGGGACGCAGGTGTCCTGAAGGCCCAGCAACACCCAGGGCTTTAGAACCCCAAGCTCAGAGGGTCCCCTCGCCACAGAGCAAGAGCTCCATCATGATGCCCACTGGAGGGTGGCAGGTGAGACAGAACTAGAAGAGACCCCCAGGTTTGGTATGACATTCAGGAAGGCTGCGTGAAGGGGAAGGGGGCCACCACTCTGGGGCAGCTTGCTGCAACACAGTCACGCACCCAGGAAGGGTCCCAGGGGAGTACATCTAGTTCGGCCCTGTCCCCTGAGGATGAGAGTTTGACTTTTAAAATGTCCTTCCTTCACCCAACGTGCTCTTTACTTAGCCTTCCCATCTTGTTAATATGGCAACCCCACTGTGCTTAGAATCATATTTGACCTCTGTCATTCTTCACATGGAATCCATTGGTCAATCCTGTTGGGTTCACCTTTAAAATCTATCCCGACCTGAAGGGGCCAATCATATAGAAAGACACTAGGGTCCCATCCGCAGGTCCTGCCTAGAGCAAGGACCAAGGGCCGGGTGGAATGATGGACATCTCAGAAGATGCCTCAGGCAAGATGACACACAAGCCCAGATATCTCCAGGGCTGGAGGAAAGTGTTTCTCTCCATAACCAGGCTGCACTCATTCCTGTTTCAAATTCCTCCTTAGGGGCTAGCTGATTCACTCAGTTGGTTAGAGCACAGTGTTGTAACACCAAGGTCAAGGGTTCAGATCCCCTTACCAGCCAGCCATCAAAAAATAAAAATAAACATTCCTCCCGAGGATCAATAAGCAATACCTTCAAATACATGGTTAATAATGAGAAAGGATCCATTTAATTGGGCTTAATGCTGAGCCCTCCAACATAATTACCTATTTTTACTGTCTTTGGTAAAAAGAAACTACAGACTAGAATAATTAATAAGCATTTATTTAATTCCAATAAAGAATGGGATCTTCTATCAAATATAATTAACATGTGTGTCTTAGAATTCAAACTCCCTGAAGTCCACAGTCTTGTCTTTCAAGCCTTTTTTTTTCACCTAAAGCAAATAATTGTATGCATAAGAAGGCCCACGTGGCTCTAAGATCCAGATCCAGACAAGTGAGTACATTTTGGATCTATCTATTAAGCCTTGTCCTGTTTGATTACTCAAAACTCCTTTTGACATCCTTTGAATTTTACTTTTATAATTGATTAAACATGATCTTAATATGCTAAACCTTTAAAAACTATTTTAATCCATTGTTGAGCTTTCACTTAAATTTCTATTCTGGTGTGACTTAAATAAGATCTTTTGTTTTAATGACAGAAGGGTGGGCTCATATAAAAATAAGGATAATTTCTACTGAGACCAACTTAAAATATCAGGGGAATAAACGTATCATAGTTTCCTATTATCTGAACTAATCATAAGGGGCAAAAAATGTTAAGATAAGTCCCAAATAAGTTATAATTCAAACTAAACACAACTAGGGCATTCAGCTAGTCGAACCACATTTTTTAGAGAAAATACACCTGGGATTGAAATCCCAACCCATCCCACTCCTAACACCAACAAAAACAAACAAAAAAAGAAATCCCAATCCTCTGGTAATTAAATCTTGAATAAAACCCAACACACGACAGCAGGGCTGTGGGTATTGGGAAGTGTAGCTTTTTTTTCCTGAAGGCACACGTCTGACTACCCTAATCATACCAGTCAAACACATCTGGTTCCCACACCCCTGAAAGGGGAAGGAGCTAAAATAGCCCGCTGTAGTAGAACCGTAGCAGTGCAGCTGGGGGCTGTGCACACGCAGGTTTTAGAATGACTGCCGGTGCCCGGGAAGTCTTCTACTACGCAGAAAGGAACACTGAGAATAGGTTGTCTTTCTGAAGCCGGAAGAACTTCCTCCCACTCCAAACCATCTGGAGGACTTGAAGAACACAGCCTTTTCTGGCCAAACCGGGTCACAAGGACGCCCACTCTGATGGGACTTCCCCGAAGTAATCTTGGGGACCCAGAAGAGAGGTGGAGGTGTGCCAAGGCACGCTAGGGGGTCTAGTGAAGAGGGGAGGCGGGCGCCGCGACCACCAGGTGAGGGTGCGCGGCACAGTCCCTGGGCCGGCCACCTGCCGCACGCGGGACCACCCTCCGGGCCGCCGGGCGGGGTCCCCACCCGCGGCTGATGACACATCTCGGACCTCGTGGCGGGGCGGGGTGCTGTGCACCGCGCCATGTAAGGGAAGGTCTCCCTCGCCGCCAGCGGGCTCCGGATGCCTCCTGGACCGGCCCCCGTGCCCACCACCAGCCCCTGCCCATCCCGGCGGGCCAGACGCCCGGGTCCCTGGACAGGCGCGCGGCGCGGGCATCCCGGAGGCGCCAGGTCGCCCACGCTTACTCACTGGGTGTTGCATCATGCACCACGCCGCGCCTTCAGGAACCAAAATGGACTCCGTGGAGGCGACAGCCACATGGGTACCGGCCCCGCGCGCACACCCCCGGGCCCGCCCTGCCCTCGCCCTGCCCAGAGGATGCCAGCGCCCCCAGCGCTGGGCCCTCGCCGCTCCCGCGGCGACCGGACCCCCTCCGAAATGACCCGGCCCGAGGAGCTGCCCCGCGGCGGCCGGGCACTCACCCAGCCGGTGGCAGCGGCGGGAGGCGGGCAGGACCGCGGACGGATGGACGGACAAACGCACGGACCGACGAACTCCCGGCCGGAGAGGAGGCGCAGCGGCGAGGTGCGGCGTGGAGCTGCGGTGGCGAGTGCCGGGGGTGCCCGCCTGCCCGGCAGTGGACCGGCCGCTCACACCTGCCCGCGCGGAGTGAATGGGGCGCCGAGGGCGGGCTGGCGGGCAGGCGGGCGGGATCGCAGAGGGTTTCAGCAGCCGCGCCCGCCCCCGCTCCCCGGCCACCCCCAAGCCCCGGCCCCGAGGCCCGGCCCACTCTTCTACGTCACCGCGAGGCACCAATAAGAGCGCAGCGGCAGCGCCAGAGGTCCCCGAGGCGCCGGCGGGGGCGGGGCGGCGGCCTCTTCGCGCGCCGGCGCCCAAACTTGGGATTCCGCCGGCGGGCTGCGTCTCGAAAGCGCTCGCTGTCGCCCCGCCGGAGTGTGCCTTTTCTCCGCCAATCCGAGCTCACGGCGCGACAGCATCCTATGGTCCCCTGCAGCGCCACCCTCGCGCGCGCCGGGGCTAGTGCTGCAGGCCAGGGCGTGCCAACCCGGACCCGGCGGGCACCAGCACGCTGACCCGGAGCTCGCAACCAGTCTGCTTTCTCCAAAATAAAAGATTGTGAGTGCACTTCAGAGTTTTACAAAAATTACTATAAATCTTCATTTCTTTGTCATTGGACGTTGCTATTCCCTTGCCCTAGCTAATACCTTATCCTCGCCCGTCGTCACTCAGGGCCCCAAAGCCTGAACCTACCTGTGCCGCTGGCCGATGGCTCATGCGCTCCTGGCCTGCGGGTTTGTCCCAGCCGGTCACTTCGCGAATTACTCTCCCGGAGCTGGCATTAACTTTCATACCTAATCCCACGGTGCTCAGCTCATGAGGTCCCTCCTTGTCTCTGCTCCAAAATGCCAAGCATGAACCGCAATCTATAAAGATCCGGTGATCTGTGAGACGGGTTAGGTTAACGGGTCACAGATTAAAACTGCCATCCTCCCTCTCTCTTTGTAGAAAAACAGAAAAATGTGGACAGTGTTCATGGCTTTTGAAACGTTTCCAACACTACCACCCTCCCCGCCCCCACCCCACCTCCTACCTCCCACCTCCCGCTTTCCGGGTGTCCCTGGTCAGTAACGGGGTCTTATTGTCAGCCGCTGGATGTTATATACAGTTCCCTGGAATTACACTAGCAATTTATAAAGTACATAATTGCATGGCGCTAGCTTCAGAAAAAGTTTTAATGGACGCATAGAGATGGGTTAATATTTGTAAAACACTTTGAACAGTGCCTGGCATCATAATAAGCCACCATATGTGCTTTGTTTTAAAACAGTGAACTTCAGTGTCGATTGTACAGTGGTGAAATGATGCCCTCAAGTCACATAAGGAGGTCTCCGGAATCCCACACAGCCTCCTTTGCCTGCTGACACTCCGGTCAAGGGATGATCTTCTCACAGAGGGAAGGCTGGTGTGATTTAGGACCACCGGCCTTGCCTTTGGCGCCAGATCAGAATTTGAACCTGAACTCTACCACTTCGTTTGCTGGGATCTTCCCATTTTGTGGGATCTTCTGCAAACTATTTCAACTTTGTTCGGAGCTTATAAACCTTTTATTCTTATCAAATAACTATCCCTCAGTGTTTTAAATAGAATTGTGGGACTTTTTTCCCCGACTTTCCTCAGTATAATAGAATTCAGTAGACTGTAGAGGTGCTCTACTTGGGCAACATGGACAGTTAACAGAGTTAATGTTTGTAAATTCTGGGAGCAGGTGTTCCAGGCCCTGATGAGGAGTTTTAGCACGGTGCTCAGTTTAGCAATCCCACTCAGCATGCTCACCCTTCAGAAATGCAATGGGAGACCCTCAATACAAGGCCCATGAGCAAATGACTTCTCAGCAAAAAGGTTTCAGTGTGAGACAGGGAAAAAATAATTATGTTCAAGGTCTCAGCCAAAAAACTAGAGGATGCTGATAAAACAGGTTAAATGTTTTAAGAAAAGCTACATTTTAGGCCGGTCGGGATTCACAGGTCCGGAGGAATCATAAGTGACAGGCTCTGCCCTTGATTATGATTAAAGAGCAGCTGAGCCAAGAGTCCAAAGACTGTTAAGAAAAGGAGATGCTAGAATTCAGGACCTAGGGAGCAAGCATCATCTACAGTTAAGGTTGACAGATCCCACTCTAGCACCACTAGGCAGCACGGGGCACAGAAAGTGCCCGGAATCAGCATCAGACAGATGTGGTTTTGAATTCTAACTCTACTTCCTGACAGCTGCTGTCCTGGGGAGAGTGTGCTTGTGCATTCTGAGCCTCAGTTTCTTCTTCTTCATAGTAAGGATTTTTCTACCTGCCAGATAGATAAAAACTTCATGCTAAGTATGAAAAATTATATGCTGGCCAGTTTCACAGTAAGTTAGAGCATGGTGCTGATAATAACAAGGTCCGGGGTTCAATCCCTGTACCGGCCAGCCACAAAAACAAACATCAATCACTCTCAAATAGCAACAACAAAAAATACAAAACTAGACATAGTCTTACCATGCAATCCAGCAATTGCACTCCTTGGTATTTACGCAAATAAGCTGAAAATTTATATCCACACAAAAACCTGTACATTAACATTTACAGTAGTTTTATTCATAATTGGCAAAACCTGGAAGCAACCACAATGTCCTTCAGTAAGTGAATGGATAAATAAACTATGGGGTTGGCCGTTACCTCACTCGGTAGTGCTGATAACACCAAGGTCAAAGATTCAGATCCCCATGTAGCCAGCTCCCACAAAACCAACCAACCAACAAACAAACAAAAACCAAACAAAAACAAAAACAAAAATCCTGGTACATCCATACAATACAATATTACTTAGCAATAAAAAGAAATGAGCTATCAAACCATGAAAAGACATGGAGGAAACTTAATTGCATATCATTAAGTGAAAGAAGCCAATCTGAAAAAGCTACACACTGTATGATTTCAACTAAATGTTTATGATATTTTGGAAAAAACAAAACTACAGAGACAGTGAAAAGATCAGCTGTTGTCAGGGGTCAGGGATGCGGGGAGGATGACTAGGTAAAGCACATGGGATTTAGTTCAGTGTAACTGTTCTCCATGATACTTTAATGGCGGATACATGTCATTGTGCATTTGTCAAAACCCATAGAGTATACAACTGAAAGAATGAACCAAAGAATAATATAAACTATTGAATTTAGCTAATAATAATGTATCAGTATTGGCGCATCTATGATCCCAAATGTACCACACTAATGCAAGATGCTAATAATAAGGGCAAGTGGGAGTGGTGAGAGGAATAGTGAGGGACTATATGGGAACTCCGTATTTTCTGCTCTTTTTGTAAACTTAAAACTGCTCCAGAAAACTCTATTAAATATGTGTATATGTATATGTATGTAAAGCACCTGGTGTATGTCTACATGTAGAAAGTGCTGAATCAGTAAAGTTATTATTAACAAAACGGAGCCCTCCATTTTCTGGAGTGTTTTAAGGCAGTATATTGATAGGTTAAGTGTATGGGTGCTGGAGCCAGAGGACACGGGTTCAAATCCTGACTTTGCAACTTCTAAGGCACATATACCTAGGCAAATACTTCACCTATCTCCAAGGTTCATTTTCTTCATTTCTAAGACAGAGATAATAGTTCCTATGATGAGTAAATGGCAATATTCACGTAAAGCAATTAGCACTGCACCTGGCACATAGCAAATGCCCAGTGAGCATCATTATTATGTATGACACTAGACTGATTTGTGAGATCACACAAAATGCTAAGTTGGGAGCATTTCTCTTTCCATGATAAAGGGGTTTTTCTTTGCCCATTGCAATGAACGAGTAGACACCTTTGCAGGGAAGGGCTGTCAGTAGTTGGCCCTGCAAGGATTGAGTGATAAAACCTCACCATCCTGGCTCCCCGGTGGTTCAGGCGGACAGGTAAGAAATACAGTTGCCACTGCATTCTTCAGGGGAACTTTATTGTTGCTTGGGCAGCTTCCATTCTTCTAGAACTAATACCATTTCCTCTTCTGGGAAATTCTGCTCTTGTCTCTCCTAACCTCCACTGCTATTGTGGCTCTAAGAGGAACTTCCATCTCATAAAATCCCACCTCCTTTGGCAAAGAAATTTTGTTGGGGGCAGGAAGCTCCTGACTACAGTAAGGGCCCATAGTGTGTGAGCAGATGACCTAAACTGAGATCACACCAGAAGCCTTGCCAAGTACAGTCATCCCTCGGTATCCATGGGAAATTGGTTCCAGGACCTCCTAATACCAAAGTCTGAGGACACTCAAGTCCTTTATGTAAAATGGCCTAGTATTTGCATATAAATTATGCACATCCTTCTGGATACTTTAAGTCATCTCTAGATTACTTATAATACTTAGCATAATATAAATGCTATGTAAATAGCTGTTATGCTATATTTTTTATTTCTATTGTTTTTTATTGTTTTATTATTTTATTGGGTTTTTTCTGTCTGCAGTTGGTTGAATCCAGGGTGCAGAACCCATGGATACTGAAGCCTGACTATACTTTTTGGAGTTAGAATAAAGAGATTCTTTCCTCCCTGTGGGCAGAGGTGGGCAGCCAGCTGCTACCAGCAGCCATAGTTCCAGCCCTTCAGGATAAGCCAGTCTGAGAGAGCAAAGTGGTTACACATTGAGAAATCCAAGGGGAGTGATGAAGCTTCTGTTAACAGCCTTCAATCCCAGTTCCAGCGGCCACCCCCTCTGGAAATACTGCAGAAGCCACCTTATCTTGATTTATGTCACTTATATCCATGAGTTCTGATCATACACTTTCCTGTTCTAGGAACTTTCTACCCTGGTTCAGACAGGAAGAATTAGAAACACCTTGACAAAGGATTGCCCCGGCAGAAAAGGCAGCCAAAAACATTTGACACTCGAATAGTGTTCCGAATTGCAGCCTTTGGGCTCAGAGGAGTTGATTATTGGTCAGTTAATAGAGAACAAAATTAGATCTCTGCCAAAAACTTTTGGAGACTTTTGAAACCAGCAGTATGCGTGGCAAAAAGTGCTTTCTCTCTTCTACGACACAATGTGTCCTCAAGAGGAAGGGCCTTCGCACAACGTACATCTTTGTAAGAAAATATAGCTATAGGAAATGGTGAGAGATGCTCACAAAAGTTTATGCACATGTGTATTTATCACAGGGTCATTCATCATAACTAAAGAAGAAACTTTTTAAACGTCCAAAAATAAAGAATTGATTAAAGTACATTCAAATACATGCATAAAATAGAATATTAAACATCCATTAAATATTATGTTTTCAAGTAATATCTAATGTTGTGGAAATTACTGAGTCTATACTCATTATGAGAATGGAGTATAATATTTTGTCTCCCATGTACTTCCAATTTTTATATATACACAATCATATGCACATATTCATATATATAAGCATATGTTATATACACATTATTTACATATATATTATATATAATCAGGATAGAAACATATAAAATTGTTGTCCCTAGAGGAAGTTTTAATTCTTTTATACACTTAGAACAATTTACAGCAAACTCAGTAGATATTATTAAAAATTAGAGTTGTACCAAAAAATAAAATAAAATATAATTTTATCTCTTGTCCCATCCTCCCCCCAAAATCTGAATAGCCAAAGAACATCCAAGCCTTCACTTTCAATTTCCACTATCTCTTGTGGTTTGTCGAAGAAAAGACGCAGGCCTGGCATCCAACTATTTTTTTTTCTTCTTTTTTTTTTTTGTCGCTGGCCAGTACAGGGATCTGAACCTGTGACCTTGGTGTTACAAGGCTGTGCTCTAACCAACTGAGCTAACCAGCCAGCCCCCATCTAGCTATTGACAAAGTTTTCAGGCCATTAGCAACAGGTAACCAGGTAACCAGGGCAATGAACTCTAATTACTTCCCCATAAGTAACTCAAAATAAAAATGTTAAAATAAGTGTGACGGGTTTGCAGGTTAGCTCAGTTGTTTAGAGCTTGGTGTTAACACCAAGGTCAAGGGTTTGGATCGCCATGCTGTCCAGCTTCCAAAAATAAAATAAAATAAAATAATAAGTGTGAGGAAGCCCAGTGACTCCTGTTTTTTTCATCAAGCTGCCCTGCTTCCCTTCAATCCTCTTTTTCTTTAACATCATATTTTTCAAACAAAATTCTTTCAGGGCCCCTGTTTAGCTGGAACCCTAGGCATATGGGCTTGTTTGCCAGGTCAGTACTCCTGCACTGATGGTAGCCTCTAACCTGCACCCTGGCCCCAGTCATCACTGAGAGGATTCTTCCTCATGCACCTTCCCAGTGTAGATTTCCTTCCAATTTGAAGGCGAATGGTACATGTTTCCTACTGGATTTCCATAGTGTTTAGAAGTTTTTTTGTGCTCCATGAAAAAGTCCTTAACTCACTTCCCATACCTTTGCTATGTTCTTTGACAGATGAATGCAATATCCATTGACATTTAAATTTAAGAAACACGTAAGAACATTTTGGCATATATGGTGTGTTATGGGCTGAATTGTGTCCTCTCCAAAATTCATAGTTGAAGTCTTAACCCCCATTATCTCCGAATATAAACTTAATTGGAGATAGGACTTTTAAAGAGGTAATTAAATTAAAATGAGGTCTTGAGGGGGCTGGCTAATCCAATTTGACTGGTGTCCTTAAAGGAAGAAGAGATTAGGACATACACACAGGGAGAGACACCGGGGATGTGGACCTATAGACCATGTAGGGAACATAGTGAGAAGGCAGCCGTCTGCAAGACAGAAGAAACCGAACCCACAGACACCTTGATCTTGGACTTCCAGCCTCCAGAACTGTGAGACAATAACTGTCTGCTGTTTAAGCCACACAGTCTGTGGTATTTTATTATGGCAATCCTAGCCGATTA
Organism: Cynocephalus volans; assembly: GCF_027409185.1. Taxonomy (NCBI): domain Eukaryota; kingdom Metazoa; phylum Chordata; class Mammalia; order Dermoptera; family Cynocephalidae; genus Cynocephalus; species Cynocephalus volans. The sequence goes on along the minus strand of NC_084466.1, from coordinate 80,402,851 downwards.
ATACGATAGAAATCATATTTAAAAAGAAGATTGACTGTCAAAGCTGAAAGAGACATAAGCTAACAACTGCCAGAGCAAACCTCTGGTTTTATAGCCACAGGAGGCCCTATGCAGTCCTCAAGGTCACAGGACAGTTAGAGGCAGGACCAGCCTCTGTTTGACAGTGCAGGTCTTTTCACAGCAGAAGACAGATGCCTCCATTTGCTTATTTATCAGTTTGTTGCTTTCAAGGTGTTTCCCACATTACTCTTCCCCTCTTGGCTCAGATGCCCAGTATGGAGGACAGGAAAGCCTTCAAGATTCTTCATATCACCCTCGTCTATCTTGTTTGCAGTTTAGTAGATGTGCTGCCAACACAAGCAACCTACTTGCTGGGTGCTGATAGGAGCACAGTGCTACCAGCTGCAGAAGGCTCTTACTTCCCTCCATGATCAGAATGGTTAAAAACAGAACTTTTGGCATCGGACAGGCCAGGCGTAGGTGTGAATCTGAACTCTGTGTGATTCAACCGTGTGACTTTGATCAAGTTATTGAACCCCTTAAAGTCTCCTTAAAGCTGAACAACAATACTTACCCTTGGCTGATAGTTGCGAGGATCAGATGAGACAGCGTATAAAAGGAGGGGTTAAATCACTAGCTCTCTTCTACCCTCCCATCTCTCCTCAATCCTACTGTTCCTTCCTCTCCTCTTCTTGCCAGAAGAAAGGAAGTCAAAAAAAGGGTAGGAAGCCTGGACCCAGCTTTTCAACTTTCTCCTACTGCCATTTGCACTAAAACACATCTGTCTCGCTCAACCGGGAAGGCCAGCCTGTGGACTTTGGGGTTCTGTGTGGCACTTGGAGGTGGCTCACCTGATCATTATCTTTTGGGGAGTTTAGCTCATTTCTGCAGGGATTTGATTTGACAGAAGACATAACTTGAACACCCCAGAAGCTGCTACTTGATGAAACAAAGGTATAAGCTCTAGAAGACATTTTGGGCTTCTAAACAGTTTGCCTGTATCCTTACAATCCCATTCCAGCCTTGAGTTACTCTCACCTCACAACATTGGAATTAGGTCTCTGAATGTTTGCACTGACACTAAACGCTCCTCCTGCAAGAGTGGGCCATCAAGGCAGCAGGCACAGTGTGGTGGCTAAGAACACAAATGGTGGAGACAGAGCTGTTCGTGTGACTTTCTGCAGGTAATTAAACTCTCTGGGCCTCAGTTTCCTCATCTAAAAAATGTGACATCTAATGAGCTACTGTAAGAATTGAGATGAAACCTGAAAGCTCCCTATGCAGTGCCTGGCACATAATAATAATGATTCCATAAAAGCTACCTATTATTATTATTATTATTATAAATAATTTTCACCTAATGCATGCTCTGCTGTACAAGGAAATACCAGCTGAATACCATCATTTGTGCCTAGTTATTTTACTCTTTGACCACTAGAGTTCAGTGTGGAAAAAAACCACAGAGGCAGTGGTGTTTATAAATGGCTTTCATCGTGAGCTGATGGCACACCCCCAAGTTGACAAGCTGAGAGGAACCTGCCCTCAAGACCATCTGCAAAAGGTTTGTTATGAATCAGAGCATGGGCGGCTCTTGCTCAGACTGAGAGTATCGCCCCGAGCAAGGTTTCCCAACTGCACCACAACAATTGGGCAGACAATTCTTTGTTGTAAGTGGCTGTCCCATCCATTGCAGGATGGTTAGGATCCCTGGCTTCTACCCACTAGATGCTAGTTGTGCCCTCCCACAACCAAAAATGTCTCCAGACATTACCAATGTCTCCTGGAAGGCAAAATCCACCCCCACCCCCACCCCCAATGAGAACCACTGGCCTAGAGGAATATCTGGTTGTCTTGCAACAGGTATTGGATACTGTCTCTTGGTGAAAAGAGAGTATGTGATCCCAGCAGGCAGGGCGGAGAGTGCTGGTAACCACTGTTTCAGATGAAACACTGTTTATACCTCGGTGCCTTATTTGATTGGATGGTGCCTATGCCATATTGATTGTTAAATATGCTTAATCTAATTCATGTGCTCAATATAATGCATCATATAATATATATGTTAATATAATCCAGGTAGTGAAGTTCATTCAAAGAGCATTGTGGTGGCTAAAAGTAGTCAGGTGACTTTTACCCTACCTCGAAGTTGTTCAACTGTCACCTCTTCCAGGGTGATGGAGATGCAAAGGATTACTCAAAGCTTATTTCTTCTGAGCAGTGAGAGGCCCCAAAGGGGTTAATTTCCAGGAACCCTCAAGAGAGCAGCATTCCTTGGAAAAATAAACCTGAACTCGGGTTTTCTCTCAATATTTATTCCCCAGGCCAGAAAGTTACAGAAAAGGAACATAGGTGGTTATAAAAAGAACAGTGAGATAATTGTCATGGCAACAATCATTAAGTTTAGCTGCACCAAGGACATCTGCCCTTGGAGCCAACAATTTTGCTGTGTTACAATTCTTTACCTACAGCAGAGACTTTAGCCCAGGGAAAGTTTTCTGTCTTTCATAAGCTTAACATTTCTACGTGTAATTCTAAAGAGTTAGGCCCTGTGAAATACATTTGCTTTATAAATGTTAGTATACTCCACATATGCCCCCTTTTTTTTATTTTTTAAAAGAAAAACCAAAAGCTATAGATCAAGGTTTCACAGTTAAGACAAAAACATTTTGTTAAAGCACAGTTAGTATCATTTTAGCATGGCAAGTCCTTTTAATTTATCCCAGGTGGGGACTGAGGATGTCATCGTCTCTCTGGGCTGTTGCATTGGCGTCATTCCCGGTGGTGTGAATTGGGGTGTTATTACCAGTTGTTGAACTCTGCAATGGGGTTCTGTTCCGTGTAATAGTTGATTTTTTTTTTTTTTTTTTTTTTTTTTGTCATTTTTGTGACTGGCCGCACTGCGCTCAGCCAGTGAGCGCACTGGCCATCCTTATATAGGATCCGAACCCGCGGCGGGAGCGTTGTTGCGCTCCCAGCGTCGCACTCTCCCGAGTGCGCCACGGGGTTGGCCCATAGTTGATTTTGAGTCCAGAGAGTTTGTTGGTGTTCATCCATCCAAGACATCACTGCTTCCAAAGCATCTAATCTTTGTAAAATTTTTTTGATCAATTACAAATCTCTTGTTTAGGAACAAGATGTCTCATCCTAGTCATAAGCACCCCCTTTAAGCCTGTGAAACTTTAGAGAACTGCTTTTGTAGACAAGATATTATTTCCCCCTTTTTGATCAAAACATTCCTCATAAAAGCATTGATGATCAATTTTCTGATTGAAAAGGTTTTACTTTTCTTTGTATAGATCCCTTGGCACTGGGAAGGCTCATTCCCAGGTTGTCACGTCCCATGTCAGGGACAAAGATGAAACAGGAAGATGGAACAGGAGGTAGGCCAAATTAGGGCAACATGAAGAGGGGTCAGGGACTTAGAAGAGACATGCTTTTTTATAACCAAAGTTTTAAATTATATCCTGTTATAAAGAGAGAGTCAACTTTTATTGAACTTATGAAAATAGCCACATTGCCATAATAATCATAAAGATACTCAAAGTTTTTAAATTTGGGAAGATCAAATAGGGAAAAAACAAATGCTTTTATCTCTGTTTTAAATTACATTTTATCAAACTGCTGTTGTAGATAGTTTAAGAGAGAGGGTTTTCTTAAATCTGGAAAACAAGACATTAATGAGCAATGTTTTAAAATAAAAATTGTAAAAACCTATAATTCCTTCTAATCAGTTCATTAATTGTATGTTATTAACATTTGTTGTTTTGACCTTGGTGAGTAATTTCACAAACCTATCAGTTTCTTCATTAGAATTTTGGAAATTCACTTCAAAGACATGAACTCAAAGTTTGTCAGGAAACTGTACCTGTCAGAGTTTTTTCATGAAGTATTTGAATACATAACATTTTAAAATTATAATTGAACCAAGATTATGATTGATAGCATTTTATAAGACATAGATTCTTAAGAATCTTACTTAATTTTGAAACACATATTCATAATATATCAGTACTGATAATGTTTTCCCATATAGTCTAATTTATCAAATAAGCTAATTGGTTTTGATACATCTCTTACATAAATATCCTGTGAGAAGCTCCAGGGCCCTTGGAACCCCTCAAAATTAGTTTAAGTCAGAAGGCTGAGCTTTCAGAATTTAGTTTTGGAAAGTTTGTTAAATAACAAAGGCTTAAAACACTTAGTTAAATAAGATCACGAATCACTACAAAAATAAAACCAAGGTGACAAAGGATTTTAAAGGTAGAGAGCACAAGAAATTATGATAAAACATGAAATAAGTTTCCCCAGCCAGTTATGTAAAAGATAAAGACACTGTTTACAATTTTTTATTAAGAGCAGTTAAGTACATTCAGGAAATCTTGTTGTTTTAATGTACGAGAGCAAACTTTAACTCTGCATAGAATATTTTTTATATTAATTTTTAGAAAAACTTATACATAATTTGTTTTTAATTTTAGCCAACTTTTAAAATTTCTTTTACAAATTACCCTGTACAAACCATTATCGCAACTTAGTCAGACTTTCTATTTTTGTCCTCTACTTCCTACTTCCTAAATAGCCAGTTATTTTACTCTAGGACAAAAACACATTATACCAGATGCTTTCTTATACACATACACACACAAATATATATATATATATATATTTTTTTTTTCTAGCCTTTCTAACCACAACTACATCTTCATATCCATAGCTTTCTTTAAATCATCTTTTTTACGTATTTGTTTTTTCTCTATCAATGTAATGTTATTTCTCTATCAATGTTGGCCTCATTTGTCTAAAAATTATAGAAAGATTTTTCTGGTTTTGGCTGGGTTCACAAGTTAAAAGCCTCTAGCAAAGACAAATGTAATCCTGTTCGGTTAGTAAACCCAGGCAAAACTGTGCGCTGATAAGGACATTTTTATACATTCAGGTTAGTAAATGGGGGTCCATTTGTCAGAGCAGATGACATAACATCCAGTTTGAGCCTCAGCTATTTTTATCAAATAAATATTTATGGTCTCCCAGCCAAAAACTTGGTGTATTAAATCAATACCCTTAGCAGTTAATGTTGACTAGTGCCTTTGAGATATTGGGCATAGGTCCCCTTTCACTAGCCATCCTGTGTCCCAAGTATCCACATGGCATTTAGGGCCATGTGGAATTCAGAGATGCCATGTGGAGCTTAAGGAAGAGGGAGGCATTCACAAAGATAATGTCTAAAAGATATTGTTTCTCCGAGCATGGCCAGGAGGCAGGGCTGAGATAAGGAGGAGATGTATTGGGTTTTGTCCTGCAGCTAATGGCCCATGTGTTGTGGACACATTATGTCCTCTGATCTCACCAGTGCCCAGAATTTAGAGGCTTAAAACCAAACACAAGCTAAGAGCAAGACATGTGCAGGGCTTTGGGAGAAGCCCAGAAGCCAGTTCTCTTACAGCTTTTAGTGCTTAAACAAATTAAACAAGCATTAAACATACTACAAAATGTGTTGAACTAAAGACAAATTTAGGCAAAAGGGTTAAATCAAATTTTGAAAATATATTTATTTTATCAAAACTTTAGAAAATTAAAGTCACGTGAACTTGAAAATTATACTTATTTATTTAATGAGCGTGCATTAATTACAAGCCAATTTGGTACCATGCAGACAATTCAAACACACATACAGACATGAACATGTAGACATAACATACATTTATGTACATATATATGTAGACATAAACAGAAACAATAAGGATTTTATAGGTTTTGTTTAAAATATAATAAGGAGAGAGATAAAATAGAAAACTCACTAGTATAAAAGGACAGTCAGGTTTAAATTGTGTTTCTAAAGAATGTTAAAGCTTATCTGTGAGGCCTCACCCTGTTTTAGAGAAAGAAAGTAAGGTAACAAAAACAGGTAGCTTTTAGTCTAGTTTTTGTTTCTCAAGCGCTGAGCTATTAAACAGATAGAGATGAAGCCATTTGACTTTTGGGATTTCCAGAGAAAGGAGGTCTGGTTGGCACCAGGGCTGCGTTTCTCATAAAGCCTCAGAGTCTTTGGTGAAGAAGAGAAGCGCATGCAGTTAAGAAAAGAAAACATGCTCAAACAAAACCAACATTGCAAAGAAATATTAACTTCTTTTACTTTAGTTTGTCCAATTTAAAGTTTTTTCAGTTACTGGCAAAGATTAAGTTTTATCATTTTTCGATGACATAAACATGCCTTTGTTTTTTGTTAAGGTCTAGAATAGGTCTCAGAGTGACTTGACATAGATTCCAAACTGTTAGATGGGATGCCTTGACAAGACCCATTGTATAAATTGACCCATTAATTTAACCCACAAAGTGACCCATTTGTTTCCAAATTTTTATGTCAAGTCTCCCTTCCTTGGGGTACCGAGGACATTGTTTCTAATAACCACTTACAGTTTTACAAGCTGTCATTCAGTTACTATATAGCCAGCCGCTTTAAGGAGACATTGAAGTTGTAATTTATGTTAAGTCTCCCTTTTTGTTAAAGAATTTTCCATATTTTGAAAGTGAAAGAAAAAGAAAAAAAACCTTCAGATTAAAAGCTAGCTTGACCTGCTGCAGGTGTGCAATGCTAATTGAGAGCTGCCTGTGATTCCCTTACCAGGATGAGTATTCCCTTACCTGAATGCACAAATATCAATGTCGGACATCCTTTACCTTCCAAGGCTTGGCAGGTTAGTCTCTGATCCATGGAGTCAGAATGCCTCACATGGGGCATCATTTGTCACCTCTCCCAGGGTGATGGAGATGCAAAGGATTACTCAAAGCTTATTTCTTCTGAGCAGTGAGAGGCCCCAAAGGGGTTAATTTCCAGGAACCCTCAAGAGAGCAGCATTCCTTGGAAAAATAACCCCGAACTCGGGTTTTCTCTCAATATTTATTCTCCAGGCCAGAAAGTTACAGAAAAGGAACATAGATGGTTACAAAAAGAACAGTGAGATAATTGTCATGGCAACAATCATTAAGTTTAGCTGCACCAAGGACGTCTGCCCTTGGAGCTAGCAATTTTGCTGTGTTACAATTCTTTATCTACAACAGAGACTTTAGCCCAGGGAAAGTTTTCTGTCTTTCATAAGCTTAGCATTTCTGTGTGTTAGGCCCTGTGAAATACATTTGCTTTATAAATGTTAGTATACTCCACATTCAACAACACCTCCACATGTCTTTTCACCCATTGTTACCTTCTCTTCCATTTTTCCCAGTCATAGCACAGAGTGGTATTTCAGAGGGCCTGACCCTCAGTATAACCACAAGCTACTTACCTAGTTCTGGACTTTTTGCAGAGCAGGTTTGAAGAGATGTTTCCCCCTCAAGCAACTGTGTGAATGGAAATATACCACTTCTGATGCTGTATCCTTAGGTTCCAGGTGGCATACGCATACCATGTTTCTCTACAGGACGGTTTCAGACTTTGGGTCCCAGAGTGCTTGCAGTGGGGATGTTGGCCTGTTATTAACAGAAAACACATCCAGAAGTGTTGCCACTGGTATTTGATGTGTGTCCAGAAGAGTATTCCAACAGGGAAAAACAAACAAAACACCAGGTACCTGTAGTACCAATGAATTCAGGATCAAGGGAATGATCACAGATACATGAGGTTGGCTAACCTCCCTGCGATTAACCCATTTGCTGAATGGAGTCACACAGCCACAATAAGCAGCAATGCAAATGTCACAATGCTGTTAAAACTTTGGGAATAACGGGCCACACAAGGTGGCCTTCTCAAAAGACAAATTTTAATCAAGATGTGTTTTTTGGTCATAGCACTGAGCCACATTTCTGGAAATGAGCCAGGAATTCAATGTAGTTTATCATCCAGATCCTTGGTCAAACTGAATGGGCATATCAGTCTCTGAAAACAATGCTCCTGAGGGTGTGGTCAAGGCAATGGGGAAACAGGGATGCTGAAGTCACCAGTCTGCGCATGTCTGCTAAGCCTATTGACCTAGAGTTCCTTGTCTTCTCAGAGTTCAGGCTATAGCCAGCTCCTCAGAGACACCCTGGGTCTGTTCACATGCTGTTCTCCACCTGGAACATTCTCTCCTCCCACTCAACTTACCTAGCACCCTATCCATATACTACCTGTGGAACTTTGAAGATATTATTAAACTTCTCTGGGCCTCGATTTTATTTTCTTCAAAATAGACAAAATACGGGCTCCTACTTCAGAGGATGTGGTGGAGATTAAGTGAGATAATATATGTGAAGTGTTTATAGCACAATGCCTGGCTAAGCATTCAATATCTGTTAGCTATTGTTATAAAAATTGTTACTCATCCTTCACATGTCAGATTCCTCCAATAAACCTTTTCTGATGCCCTACAGAATGTCGTTTGCCCTGTTACGTGTTCCCACAGCACAAATTTCTTCAAGAATTCACCTCCTAGATTCTTAGTACAGCCTAAGATTGCACCCATAAACCAAACCAGTCATAAATACAACTCCAAATTTCTGGGCAAAATTATTGATCCAATGGTATGCATGGACGAAAAAGTCAATCTGAATAATTGAAGGGATTGCTACAGAGATGGGGAGAAAGATCTGTTTTTTTATGAGATCTTATGCACTAAGGATGATACATTTCTGGAGTTGCCAGGTACTATCTTTGCCAGCAAGAAAGCTGGCCTGAGAGTGAGGCTGATGCAGAAAAAAGCACAGATCAGAGAGAGACAGACAGTCAGACAGACAGACAGAAGAATGAGGATGAGAGGGAGAGAGGGACTGGATTACATCATTGGCATCTGGATCCAGCCAGACCTGAAGACATCTGTACCCAGGGCTATTACACAGTCAGTCCATGGCCTCTTTTTTTACTTAAGCTAGCTCGAATTTGGTTTCTCTCACTTGTTGCTAGACTCATGATTAATACATCATACTTCCCCATTCAAAACACGTATCACATTTCATCATCATTAATTGTTTGTCTATCTTCCCTAATTAGGCTGTAAATTCCAAAAAGGCAAGACCCCTGCCTTATCTGTTCACCATTGTGTGCCAAGCATGCACTGAGACATTCCTTGCTTGTAGGAATGATGAATAACATGAGGGGATTCCAGACGAGCATCACAGGCTCTATGGGGAGCAATGAAGGGAGGAAAAAGCCCCACTGTCTTCTCTCAAGTCCTCCCCAGCTGAATATAGATTAGAAATTTCATTACCCCCAAAAGACAGCTCCTCATTTCCCTATCTCCCTATTCCCCTCATTTCTCAGAGAAACAGGTGTTATGAAATCATTGCAGCCTGTTGGAAATCAGTGTCCCCAAGCCCATAGTACAAGGCTCCATTCCAAAGTGGGAGATATGAATACCTTAGAGGAAGTACCCCTGGGCACACCACATTTATTTTGTTATCATCATATCAGATCATCAACTTTTTGAGAATTGCCAAAGATAAATACTGGTGTTCACATTAACAATTTCCCTGAAACAGCTGGAGACATTGGGTATGAGATTCAGGAAGGGGTGATTGTCCCTGATTTCTTTCTTTGAGGTTTGTGTTGCCACTGGTCACAGCAGCCCACAGTGTCAGATGGTCAAAACCAGTCCTCTATATCGGTCAGGAATCACTCAATTGCAAGTCATCCTCACCTGATTTAAATAAGCTGTAACAGAAAAGTTTAGGTTTGGAGACAGAGGTACACGTGGCTGGAACCAGGTCCTCAATTTCTGTCGTTCTCTCCACCTCACGGTTTTTCTGATGACTTTATTGTCTGTCACACCTCTTTATTGTGGGAACAATGGTCACTTTGAGGCATGGAGGGAGACTTCTTCCAGCAATCAGTTCAACCCTGCAAAAGGCCTCTAATTGGCTCTGCTTGGGTCATGCGTGTGAGCATACTCACCTCTTGCTGATTCCAGGAGAATGTATGCTCTATTTGGTAAGCCTGGGTCACAAACCTTGGGGGACATGAGAACCATGGGGGGAGGAGGTAGATTGGCAGCTCCATGAGCATCACAGAGGTAGAAGAAGAGTCAGCTCCCAAAGGAGAGGAACGTGAGCAGACAAGTAAGGACCAGGTGTGCACTATTTATCGCAACTCCCCTATCTGCTCAAATGTCTCCCAACCCATTTCTAGAGGGCCTGGGGGGACATGCACCACCTCTCCCATCCGAGCCCAGTGATCTCTTGAGCTACATCTGTCCTGTGCTCCGGTGTCACTCCAGGTAGGTAAAATGAGCTTAACATCCATTTCTGTCACACACCGCACACCACGACTCACCAGCGACACCTTGTGCTTTCACTGCCTGGAGAGAGTCATCATGTTTTGCCTTCTCTTTTTCTTGACCTCTCTCATGGAATCCTGAGAACTAGGCTGAAGGACAAAACATGGGAAACCAGGCTGTAATCAGAAATGCCCTGCCCCTCAACACTGGCCTTGAAACAGAATTGTGGACTTGAACTTTCTCCTCTGAGGCTGAGTTTCTTTCCAGAAGGTTCCTCGGTGTCTCATGCCAAAACGCTTCAGGCAGGCAAGCCCCACACCCTCCAGATGTTCTTACTAGATCAGTCTAGATAACTCAGCATGGTATTTAGCTGGGATCACTGTATGCCTGTTTAAGAGGATTACTTTACTCTTAGTTAGATGTCCTGTTTAAGTTTTCTCTAGACAGAGCTATTTGTTAGTTGTCCCGAACAGCTATTCCCCCACCACTGATCATCCATCAGGTTGGCTGGGTAGAATTTTAATTGGCTGTCATAAGGAGAAAACTATGAATTTCTCCTCTTGATATGTTCTTTCTTTGGGGGACCTTGATTTACCTCTCATATCTAATACTGGTGATATCAAATATGAACTAAAAAACCAAATTTACTACATTCGAGGGATCAAGAAAACACGGAGATTTTTGGCAGAGGATGAGAAACTATGAAAAAGAAACAAATGGAAGTTCTAGAACTGAAAGATACAATGGCTATATTTCAGAACTCAATAGTCAGATTTGATAGGAATTTAGACAGAGAGCTAAAGAGAAAATTAGTGAATTGAAAGATAAGTCGAAAGAAATGATGCATATATGCATATCCAGAATGATGCGTAAAGACTAGAAATAATTGAAAATCCAAAAGAAGGAGTGAAAGACAAAGAGGATATAGTGACAGTATTCAGCTGAAGTCCCAGAAGGAAGAGACCTACAGTGAGGTCAAAATAACATTTGAAGAGATAATAGCCAAGGACTTTCCAAAACTAATAGAAGACACTAATCACAATTTTTAAAAATCTACACACATTCGAAGCACGATAAATCAAAATAAAATATAGCAAAACACAAGAAAATTGTTTAAAACCAAAGGAAAACAGGAAAATCTGAAAAATAACCATAAGAAAAAAAATTTACTTCCAAGGAGCAGCAATTAGACTAGTTTCTTACTTTTCAGAGGAATGGAACTAAACGAAACGGCTAGAAGAAAGTGACTGTCATCTTAGAATTTTGTGAATTCTAAGTATATTCCAGTGAAAATACCTTTCAAGAATGAAGGTAAAGGGCTGAGCCCGTGGCGCACTCGGTAGCGTGCTGCGCTAGCAGCGCGGCGACGCTCCCGCCGCCGCGGGTTCAGATCCTATATAAGGATGAGCGGTGCACTCCCTGGCTGAGCGCCGGTCACGGAAAAAAAAAAAAAAAAAAAAAAGAATGAAGGTAAAATAAAAATAATCACACAAACAAAAACAGATAATTCAATGTAAGAAGATCAAGATCAAAACTAATGAAAATGCTAAAAGATATTCTTCAGGCAAAAGCAAAATGATCTCAGAAAATCAGAGTTGCACAAAGGAACGAAGAGCAATTAAAAAAGTAAATATTTGTATAAATCTTAGTGAATAGCAATTGCGTAAAAATAATGTCTTATGATTTCCAAATATGTACAATTGAAATTTATAATAACAATGGCATAGAAGTAAGGGTGGAGGATAAATGGTGGAAAAATATTTTAAAGTTCTTGTGAAAGAGGGTAAAAAAAATGAATAATCCAATAATTAGATGGCATATTTATACCCAAATATGTCAGTAATTATAACAAATATAAAAGATTAAAATTTCAATTAAAAGACTAGACTACTAAACTGCATTAAAATAAAAACAACAACACCTGTTTACTGCTCTTATAATGGAGGTAGAAAAACATAAGGATGGAAAAGATATACCACGTAAGCACCCATCGAAAGACTACTACAGTAGTAGCTATGTTAGTATCAAAATAGACTTTGACACAAAAGGCGCTACTGCGGGCATAGAGAGAAACTTGTAATGATAAATGGTCTGATTCTCCAAGGAGATATCATAATTCTAAATTCGAACATACCTAATAACACAGATTCAAAATATGTACAGCAAAAAAGAACAGATCCTAAGAGGAGAGGTTCACAATCATAGGGGAATACTCTGCACATCTCTTCCAGTCAGTGGCAGAATAAGCAAAAACAAATTCAGTTAGGAAACAGAAAATCTGAACAGCATGATTAACCGAGCTGATCTAATTGTCAAATACAGAGCACTAATGCTCAACAACAGAAGACCATCTGTTATTGTTAAATGCACATGAAATATAAAAATTACTACATGTGGAATCAGAAAGCAAATCTTACATGTCAAGGAACTGAAGGCATACAGAAAATTTTCTTCTATTAAATGCAATTAAGCTACAGATAAATAACAAATTTATAGCTAGAAGTATCTACATGTTTGGAAATTAAGAAATAAACTTCTGAATAACCCATCAAAGAAGATATCACAATGGATATTTTAAAATATTTTAAACTAAAAAATAATGAAAATGTTACATATCAAAACTTGTAGGATGCAGCTAAAAATGTACTTGGAGGGAAATCTGTAAGCTTATATATATATATATATATATATATATATTAGAAAAGAAGAAAGGTGAGAATTCAGTTATTTAAGTAACTGTCATGAGAAAAAGAATGGCAAATTAAGTCCAAAAAATATATAAGGAAAAAGTAATAAAAATAATTCAATAAAATACAAAATAAAATAGAGAAGAACAACAAAATCAAAAGTTGATTCTTTGGGAAGACAAATAAATTAATAAACCTAGGGAGACACCGATTAAGAAAAAAAGACAAAAGATACAAAAGAACAATCAAGGAATAAAAAACTGAAAATACCACAGATACCATGGAAATGAAAACACTATAAAAAGATATTATGAACAACTTTTAACAATATCTTGAAATGTAAAGGAAATGTTCAATTTGTTAAAAAAAGTACAACTTACCAATATTGAAACAAGAATAGAAAATCTGAATGCCATATAAGTATTAAAGAAGATGATCTATAATTTAAAACCGAAGTAGCTTTGCCAATATATTATTCTGGACATTTATAGGAGCAACAACACTAATTTATCACAAACAGAGAAAAAACGAAGTAGCAATACTTTACAACTATTAGGTCAAACCTTGTGAAATGGCTATTTGTGTAGATCAAAAATTATTGAATATCAACAAGTTCATGTAAGTTAACCTAACAGTTTTATGAGCTAACATGAAATCGATACAAAATCCTGGTGATGATATTGCAAGAAAGGATAATACAGCATAACCAAGTTAGGTTTATTCTACAAGATTAATTCAACCATTGCAAAATCCACGCAATTCACCAAATTAACAGGACAAAGGAGGAGAATGAGGCAATCAACTCAATAGACTCAGAAAAGGCATTTGAAGGAAAGAAAAAGGATGGGGGAGCCTTTGGCAAACTAGGAACAGAAAAGAACCGATAAGTTGTATCTACTCCAAACCTATAGCCAACATCATATTTATTGGTAAAGCGTTGAAAGATTTTCTTCTGAGATCAGGACTCAGACAAGGATGACCTTCACCACTACTTTTATTATACAGGGTATTTTAGCAGGCACAGTAAGGCAAGAAAAAAAAAAAAACCAAGTTATACACAATGGAAGAGAAGAAATAAGACTGCCATCATTCACAAATGACATAGCTGTATCCATAGAAAATCTAGAATGATCTATAGGTAATTATTAGATTTAACAAATTTAGCAAGATTGTCAGGTACGGCATCAGTAGATAAAAATTAGTTGCATTTCTCTACAGTGGCAAATGAAATTTTTTAAATGAGATTTTAAAGTTATACCAATAATGATTTTAAAAATATATAAAATGCTTAAGAATAGTTCCAAAGAAAGCTGTTACAGGATACTACAAAAGCTTTATTGAGATAAAAGAGGTGGAAGAGGGGGAGAAGAATATAAAGAAGACCTAAATAAATAAAGGGATATGCTATGGAAGCGTGAATATTCTCTGTTGGGAGACAGCTCTCCACTGGGCTCTCATATTTCTGCACATGTTGGGAACAGAGCTGTCGACTTATCTTCTCAAGGTGTTTGTATAGCACAGCACAGGTTTGCTTACTTCCCGTAATAGAAGATTTGGGCTCCCTAAACTTTGACTAGGTGTTTAGGTGTCACCCGGCCTTATTTGCACCACCCTATGGGAACAGGAACTTAAGGAAACGGCAGCAAATACACTTTTGCTTATGCTATTACGCCGTTCTGTGAGTAGTAAAGCCCTTTGTCTCTGGTGAGAGGTTTTGTGTTTTCTGCCACCAGCCATAAAACTGAGACAGGCTAATATGTTAGCCTGCAAGAAAAAAATCTAAGACCCTTCATAGTTCATGATATTGTAAAGATATCAATTCTCCCCAAAAGCAATCTTCAGAGTTTTGTGGTTCCAATCAAAATAGCAACAGGACCTCTGTATAACTTGATAAGATTATTCTGTAATAAATATGAGAATGCAGAGATCGAGAATAACCAAGAATTTCTTTCTTTCTTTCTTTCTTTTTTTTGGTAGCTTTCCGGTACAGGGATCTGAGTCCTTGACCTTGGTATTACCAGGCTGTGCTCTAACCAACTGAGCTAACCAGCCAGCCCAACCAAGCAAGATATTCTCTAAGGAGAGAAATGTAAAGGCACATGCTCTACCGGATATCAAGACTAGCTGATAATATATCATAATTAAGATAGTGTGATATTGGCACAAGCATGGACAAAAGACAAAAAACAAACAAAAAAAAGAACAAACCAACAATAAAAAAGAAAGGAATGTGCAGATACAGTCCCAGATATATCTGGACCCTTGATGACAACAGAAGTGGTATTGTGGTGACATAGAAAAAAGATGGCCTCTGTCATAAATGATGCTGGGGCAATAGAGTGTCCACATGAAAAAAATGTGGAGGGTGAGCCTTACCGTTTACAGGTAAAAATCAATGCCAACTAGATTTTGGATCTAAGTGTGAAAGGAAAAAACAATAAAGCTACTAGAAGATAATTAAGTGAGTACATTTACCATCTCAAGTAGGAAAAAACAATAAATCTACTAGAAGATAATATAAGTGAATATGATCTCAAGCAGGGAAATGATTCATGATTGATACGTTTTTACTTAACAACTTTATTGACATATAATTCACATATCATGAAATCCACCACTTTGAAATGTCCAAGGCAGTGCATTTCAGTATGTTCACAAGGTTTTATAACCATCAACCACCTAATTCCACAGCATTTTCCTTGCTCCAAAAAGAAAGCCATACCCATTAGCAGTCACTCCCCAGTCTTTTCTCCCACCAGCTCCTGGCAGACACACCTTCTGTCTTTATAGATTTGCCTATTCTGGACATTTCCTATACATAGAATCATACGATATGTGGTCTTTTGTGTCTGGCTTCTCTCACTAAGCATAATGTTTTCGAGTTTCATCTGTGTTGTAACATCTATCAGTACTTCATATTTTTATTGTATGGGTATATTACCTTTTGTTTATTCATTCATAAGCTGAAGGACATATGGATTGTTTCCATATTTAGACTATTATAAATAACACTGCTTTAAACATTTGTGTACAAATTTATGTGTAGACATAGGCTTTCAATTCTCCTGGTATGAACCTCAGAGTAGAATTGCTAGGTCTTATGGTGACTAACATTTTGGGGAATTGTCAAACTGTTTCCCAAAGTAGCTGTACCATTTTATATCTCTACCAGCAATGTAGCAATGTATGAGGGTCCCAATTTCTCCACATCCTTGCCAACACCTGTTGTTTTCCGTTTGATTGTAGCCATCCTAGTGGGTGTGAAGGGGCATCTCGTTAGAGTTTTGGTTTGCATCCCCTGGTGATAAATGACATTGAGCACTTTTTCATATGCTTATTGGCCATTCTTTTATCACCTTTGGAGAAATGTCTATTCAGATCCTTTACCCATTTTTAAGTTGGCTTATTTGTTTTTATATTATTAAGTTGTAAGCATTATTTACATATTCTAATTACCAAATCTCTTATCAGATAAATGATTTGCATACAGTTTCTCTCATTACATAGATTGTCTTTCTTGATGGTGTCTTTTGAAGCATCAAAGTTTTCATTTTTGATGAGGTTCAATTTGTCTGCTTTTTCTTTTGTTGCCTGTGTTTTCTGTGCAGAATCCTTTTTATTTTTTGCCGAATCAGTTTGCTAGTTTTTTGGGGGGGTGGGGTTTGGGGCTTTGGGGGGCTTTTTTTGGCAGCTGTCTAGTATGGGGAACCGAACCCTTGACCTTGGTGTTACAAGGCTGCACTCTAACCATCTGAGCTAACCAACCAGCCCCCCAGTTTGATAGTGTTTTGTTGAGGATTTTTATATTTATATTTATAGAAGATATTGGATATAGGTTTATTTCCTTGTCTGGTTTGGTATCAGGATGATACTGGCCTTATACAATGAGTTGGGAAGTGTTCCCTCCTTTTATGCTAATTCTTCTTTAAATGTTTTGTAGTATTTCCCCATATACTCATCTGCTTCTGAGCTTTTCTTTTCTGGAGGTTTCTAATTACTGATTCAATCTTTTTACTTTTTATAGGTCTATTCATATTTTCTATTTCTTCTTCAGTCAGTTTTGGTAGTTTGTGCATTTCAGGTACTGTCCATTATATAGGTTATATAATTTGTTGGCATGCAATTGTTTGTGGTATTCACTTGTTATCTTTTTTATTTCCATGGAGTTAGTAGTAATGTCCCTGCTTTCACACTTTTAATTTTAGGATTTTTCTCTTTTCTTTCTTTTTTTTTTGCAGCTGGCCAGTAGAGGATCTGAACCCTTGATGTTGGTGTTGTAACGCCATGCTCTAACTAACTGAGCGAACTGGCCAGCCCCTGATTTTAGGAATTTGAATCATCTATTTTTTTTTCTTGCTCAGTCTAGCTAGAGGTTTGTCAATTTTGTTGATCTTGTCAAAGAACTGACTTTTGTTGTTGATTTTCTCTATCCTCTTTCTACTCTATATTTTGATTGTTTCTGCTTTAATATTTATTATTTCTTTCCTTCTGTTTTCTTTGAGTTTCACTTGTTCTTCTTTTTCTAGTTTCCAAAAGTGGAAGATTGGATTCTATATTATCTTCTTTTTTAATGTAGATTTTTACAGCTATACATTTCTCTCTGAACACTGCTTTTTTTTTTTTTTTTTTTGTTGGCTGGCTGGTTTCGGGATCTGAACCCATGACCTTGGTGTTATAAGGCTGCACTGTAACTGAGCTAACTGGCAAGCCCTGAAAACTTTTATTGCATTAAATAATTTTTGGTATGTTGTGTTTCATTTTCTTTTTTTCTTTTTTCATTTTTTTTTCTTGGCAACTGGCCAGCAAAGGGGTCTGAACACTTGACCTTGGTGTTATCAACACTGAGCTCTAACCAACTGAGCCAACCAGCAAGTCCATTCCAATTTTTTTAAAAGGCCAGTCAAGTGTAGCAGTGGCAATGGAGAAGGAACAAAGAAATCTGTAACTGGTTGTGATCAATTAATTGTAAACACCACTGTGCTCAGACTGGCCGCATTTTCATTCATCTCAAAGTATTTTCTGATTTCCATTGTGATTTCTTCCTTGGCCCATTGGTTATTTTGGAGTATATTTTTTGATTTCCATGTATTTGTGAATGTCCCAAATTTCCTTTTGTTATTAATTTACAATTTGATCCCATTGTAGTCAAAGAACATTGCTTCAATTAAATTTTTAAAATTTTTTTGAGACTTGTATTATGTTCCAACAGGTAGTTTATCCTGGAGAATGTTCATTGCCACTTGAGAAAATATATATTCTGTTGTTATTGTGTGGAGTATTCCACTGATGTTTGTTATATGTCTAGTTGATTTATAATATTCTTCAAGTTTTCCATTTCCATTCTGATCTTCAGTTAATTTTTAAATCCATAATCGAAAAGGGTTTATCTTAATCTCTAGCTATTATTGTTGAATTGTTGTTTTTCCATTCAATTCTATTATTTTTACTTCATGTTTTGGGGGCTTTGTTGTTAGGTGCATATGTTTTTATTGTTATGTCTTCTTGGAGGATTGACCCTTTTATTATCATAAAACGTCCTTTTTTGTCTCTAGTGGCAATTTTTTAATATCATTAAAAATAGACATTAATATTCATGTTAATTGATATTAATTAATATTAATTTAGCCACTCCAACTGATATTAATAGAGCCATTCCAACTCTGTTTTGGTTGTTATTTGGACAGTATATCTTCTTCCATCCTTTTGTCTGCAACCTATTGTGTCTTTAAATCTAAAGTTTGTCTTTTGTAGACAGCATATAATTGGATCACATTTGGGTTAAAAAAAATCCATTCTTCTAATTTCTACTATTGGATTGAAGTGTTGATACATTTACATTTAATGTAATTACTAGGAAGATAGAATTATTGTCTGTCATTTAAAAATATTTTTCTTTGTATCATATCATTTTTATTTCTCTATTATTTCATTATTACCTTCTTTTGTGTTAAACAGATATTTTCTATATATCATTTTAATTATCTTGTTGTTTCTTTTACTGAGTTTTTGAGTTATTTTCTTAGCGGTTGCCCTAGGAATTATGATGAGATTTTAATTTAGAATATTAATCTAATTTGGATTACTACCAACTTAATTTCAACAGTCTACCAAAACTTTGCTTCATTATACTTCATTCTTTCCCTCTTTTTGTACTTTCATTGTTATACAAATTGAGTCTTTATACATTGTAAGGCCAACAAGATTGTTTTATAATTATTGCTTTGTGCAGTTGTCTTTAAGTCAGATAGGAGAAAAAAAGCTACAAACAAAAACATGTTTATACTGTCTTTATATTACCCATGTAGTGACCTTCTCTGTTGCTCTCTGTTCATTTGGATGTTAGTTACTGCTCCGTCAGTTTAGCCTAAAGGACTCTCTTTAGCATTTCTTGTAGGTCAGATCTGCAAGTGATAAATTCTCTCACTTTTTGTTTACTCCTTCAATCTTGATGAACAGATTTTCTGGATATAGAATTCTCAGTGTTTTTCTTTCAGCACTTGAAAATGTCATCCCCCTGACCTCCATGGTTTCTGATGGGAACTTAACTAATCTTTCTGAGATTCCTGGTACATGATAATTCCTTTTCTCTTGCTGCTTTCGAGATTCTTTTTCTTTGGCTTTGACTGTTTGATTATGATGTGCTCAGGTATGGATCTCTTTAAATCTATGAGATATATCTGATGTTCATTGAGCTTCCTGGATGTGCAAAAAAAATTTTTTTTAATCAAATGGGGAGTTTGGGGCCATTATTACTTCAAATATTCTTTCTTTCTTCCTTTCTTTTCTTTCCTTCTGGAATTTCCTTTATATGTATGTTGGGATGCTGATTTGTGTCCCACCAGTTTCTGGGGCTCTGTTCATTTTTCTTTATTCTTTCTGTTGTTTCTCAGACTGGATAATCTTAATAAGTCCATCTCCAAGTCTGCTGATTCTTTCTTATGCCTGTTCAAATCCTCTCTTGAGTCCCTCTGGCGAATTTTTCATTATTCTCAACTTCAAAATTTCCATTTTTAAAGGTAATGTCCATCTATGAATATCTTCTGTTTTGTAAGACATCATTCTTTTAATTTTTTTGATCTGGTTTCCTGTATGGTTGCTGATTTAAAGTCTTTGTCTAGTAAGCTTAACAATCAGGGACAGTTTCTTTCGAGTGCTTTTTTTCCTTTGTATAAACAATTTTTTTCTTGTGTTTTGTTTTTTTTTTCATATCTTGTCATCTTTTGCTGAAAACTGGATGTTTCAGATTATATGACATGGTATTATGTAACAGCTCTAGAAATAAGATACTCCTCTTCTGAGAGTGTTTTTTGTCATTGCTGTTTGTTTGTTTTAGTGACTTTCCTGGATTAATTCTGTAAAGTCTACATTGTTTGTCACGTGTAGCCACTGAAATCTTTGCTAGTTAGCTTAGTGGTCTGCTGATGATCAAACAGAGATTTTCCTTATATGATTTTTGAATGAATAAGTGTCCTACACCTTTTTTTTTTTTTTTTTTTTTTTTTTTGGTGTCTTGCCAGTCTGGGAATTTGAACCTTTTGACCTAGTCTCCCATTCTTTACCTAGGTCCCCTGTGTGTGTGTTGAAGCATGCCTTTGAAGCTCCTGCAGGCAGTTTACAACTCTACCTTAGCCTTCACTTTCTGTTTGTGCAGACACTCATGGTCAGTCAGAATTGAGAGTTTAGGGCCTTCTTTATTCTTTCCTGGGCATGCACACAGCTGTAGGTATGTTCACAGTCTTGCACAGGCTTACAGTCTTCTAGAGTCCCAGAAATATATACGATATTTTTAAAACTTCCTATGGACCTCACATTCCTAGTTTTTCTTTTCAGGTTTGTTGGACAGCCTTTTGTTAGCCCCAAATGGTAATGCTTCCTCAAGCAACTGCAACATTAAACAATTGCTGCTAATTGTTTGGACACATTCCCCATGGATAGGGCTTTTCATATAGAGGGAGCTCTGGGTTAGGTCAAACAAACAGAAGTCCTGAGAATGGAACTTTTTGTCAAGTCGTCAGACAAGTCCAAATAGTGTCAATCCTTTGGGTATGGCCCTTTTGTGAGCTCTTCACCCGTTCTGCTTCCTCTAACGGCTGCTAGGCTCCTGGTTTTCAGAGCTACTGTATTTGGCTTTCAAGGCTGCTGAAGAACTGGGAAGAGGTGTATGGGACAGAATGAGTTGAAATGCACAAAGCTTGCCCTTCTTACTTAGATCCACCTATTTTTCTTGAGTGAGCACTCATAGGATTGTTGAAGAATTTCATTTCTAAAGTTCCAGAAAAGTTCATTTTGACAGTTTTTGCCAGTGTTTTTCTGGAGCAGATTTTTAGAGGTTCTTACTCTGCTATTCTGGAAGCTGCACTCAAGGAGAGCATCGTCTCTGCCAACTATGGCAGTGTCTCTTGGTTAATGGATATTACTAGACTATAACTAAGGACTTTTGTCTACCAAAGATACCATGAACAGAAAGAAAAGAAAAAAGCCAAAGAGTGTAAGCCGATATTTGCTGTACGTATGATTGACAAAGAACTGTAAAAAATCAGTAAGATTAAAGGACAATTTAGGCACAGCTGAATGAAAATTAATGAACTGAAGGAATTTTTCAGAATATTATGCAAAAAACAGAGATGCAAAATTAAAAGATGCTGAGTAACAAGGAAGTGAGTAAGAAGGCCTAGCATGTATCTAACTGAACATACAGAAAGGAATAATTGGGAAAATAGGAAAGAGAATTTTCAAAGACATGGGGTTAGGAGTTTTTCAACAATGTTTCTAGGTATTAATTCTCAAATGCAGAAAGCCAAATGTATCTCAATTAGGGGAAAAAAACCCACAACTTGTTACAACCTAGAGAAACTATGGGACATGAAAGACAAAAAGAAAATCTTAAAAGCAACCTGAACTAATACTCAGATTACCTACAAAGTGACAATGAGAGATAAATCTTATTTTTCAGCAACAATCGTAACTAGTCAGTGAATTATTTCCAGTGTGCTAAGAGACAATAAAATGCCTGCAATTCTCTACCCAGTGAAACCATCTTTAGGAGCAAGGATGATGTAAAAACATTTTCTGACTTGAGAACTAGGAGTGTTTTTCTCTGAAAGATACTTACTAAGGAAATTTTAAAAGTTATCCAAAAAACAAAACAAAAAAAAATCCAGATGGAACATCTGAAAGACAAGAAAAAATTATGAGCAAAGATAATTGTGAATAAATAGGTATACAGTAATAAAAATGTATAATTTGGGGGTGGGGGCAGTAGGCTAGAACTAAAATCCCGAATGACAGCTGGTTGGGTGGTCAGAGTTGAATAGTGCCTAGTGATTAAGAGAATGGATGCTAGAACCAGGTTGCCTCAACTTGAATCCTGACCCTAGCACTTATTATCTGTGTAGCTTTGGGCAAGATGTTAGTTAAAATTTCTGTATGTCTATTTACTTCCCTTAATATGGGAATAGTAATAGTATTTACCACATAAGTTATTGTGATGTTTAAATTAGTTAACATATGTAAAGTGCTTGGAACAGTGCTCAGTGTGTTTGCTATGATTCTTAATAAAGCATTCTAAGATCCTTGTGCGAGATTGAGAAAATAAAAATACTATTGGTAAGCTTGTTTTAATTGATTCATATAAAACTCTGTACCAAACTAACTCAAACTACACAGACTTTTCAAAAAGCTATTTGTTAGTCCACAAGATAATTCCAAGAGGTTGAAGTCAAGCAGGCTTGGCAGACACTGGTGGTTCCTTCCCAATGTCCATCCCTCCTCTCTTACAGACAGAACACCAGTTTGCTAGCAAGTGATAATGTGTCCAGCTAAAACACTCACTCTCCCAGAAGTCCTTACACTTGTATGTGGCCATGTGGTCGAGTCCTGGTCTCTGAGATTTAAGTGGAAGTCATTGGTTTGGATGTCTAGAAAAGCTTTTTAAAGCGTTATGCCTTTAAAGCTAATGTGCCTTGAACCAATAAATTTCCCATCTTTTGGCTCCATGTGTGTTGACACACGCCTTCAAAGCTCCCACATGCAGTTGGCAACTCCACTTTAGCTTTTATTTGCTGGCACAGAGACTCAAGGTCAGCCAGATGCTAGAACTTCTGGTCTTCTCAGGTTTTTCCTGGTCATACGTACAGCCCTGGGCATGCATGTGGCCTTCTAGAGTCCCAGAAACATGTAGGAGCTTTTCAATGTCCACATGGACTTTATTCCAAAATTAAAGGCAAGGAGTGACAGGGATAAAAGAAACTGCAACAAAGATTGAAACTGCTTTGCAATTATTTGGGTGATGACCTTTTCTTCTTTTACTTTTTTTTTTTCTTTTGGTTACTCAGCACAATGACAATACAGTTTGGCTTCATGGGGGATTTTATGTTTTATAACATATGTCTATACTGTTTACACTTTTCAAGTGACCTTAACAAGAACAACAGAAGCAAGCTGCCTAATATGGTCCCCTTTGGGTAAAAGAACACTACAGATAGAGGCACATTTGTTATATATTATGTCTGATAAAAGTACACACTGAAGAATGAGCAGTGGCTGCACCCTGGAAGAGATGGG
This sequence comes from Cynocephalus volans, assembly GCF_027409185.1. Lineage (NCBI taxonomy): Eukaryota > Metazoa > Chordata > Mammalia > Dermoptera > Cynocephalidae > Cynocephalus > Cynocephalus volans. The sequence goes on along the minus strand of NC_084466.1, from coordinate 80,379,417 downwards.
GAGGTGGTGAGAGAGAGAATGAAGGGCTTTTTACTTATATTCTTTAGTCCTGTTTGATATTACAAGCTTGTATTACACTTTTGCAATTTAAAAAATGAGTACGTGTATGCTGATAAAGGGCAGGAGAGAGAAAGACAGTAGCTTTCAAGCTCAGAAGGAAGAAGAGGAGGTGTTTTCAAGGTGGAGCAGTGTGAGTAGACAAGGAGAGGCTGCCAAGGCAGGAGAGAGCATGGGAATCCATGCTGCCATGTCCTGGGAGAGGCAGGACGGGCTGCATGTGACATGCGGCAGAGGAGAGGTGGGGGAGAGAGAGCCAGAGGTGCAGATGTTGAGACTGGCCGTCTGTGAGAAGGCAGGCAAGAGTAGTGCCCAGCCACGAAAAGCATGGAGAAGATATTGATCAAATACCATAGGAAATGGAAGACGTTCTCATTTTTAGATGTGTCCTCCTAACTCTATCAGTGATGGTATTTCCGTGAAAACCAAAATATCTTTCTTCAGTCAGCAGCATGTTCTTTAAACCATGGCCATAGACCACCTGTACCTCAGCCCGTGTGATTCATAACGGATAAACCTTCAAAGCAATTGGGTCTCTTTATTGTTTTACATTGCTTCAGTAGGATTTGGAACTTAATCCTCGCCATAAATGGGTGTGCATGATATTAGAAGAGAGAAAATGTAAATGTGACAAATTTGAGAGTCATAATGATTTTAAGTTGGAGAAGACTGACCTGAGAGAACTGCAGAATAAACACACTGTTAGAACTGCAGAATAGCACACATCCTTAAATTCCACACAAAATCTATACAGTATCCCTAGATGTGATGCATGCTGAGTTAAAATCAGCTAAGCTGAAGTAAACTGGAGTGGATTTGTGTTTGGGGGCAAAAAACATAATGTCCTAGGGACTGAAGGACATCCAGTCTCTTGCTGAAGGACACACATCTGGTGGTTATTGTGAGGTTTTGCTTCTTATTCCCTTTGAAAAATAAGAATAAAATATTACATTTTTTGCTCTTCAAAATTCATCTCTGGTTGTTGTCTGGTGCATATTCTGATTGGTAGAAAGAGGAAGGCCCTGGGGGCCAAGGTCTAGGCAGAGGTGAAGGGCTTTTGAAATCATGCACCATAAGATTATGAAAGGCATGAATCTGAAAGCTGTCCTACCAAAGGGTGGTGATGACTCACTTGGAGACAGTGACGTGTCCTCTGACCCTCTAGGCTTCAGTCATGTCTAACGTCCAGTCCAGCTTCCAAACGCTATCCTACACGATGAACTTATCTTGTCTGTGAGACAATGGCAGCAAATTAAACAACAGAATTTCATTCAGCAGAATTGTGATAATTAAAAGTAGTAACATCAGCCAAGATCCAGACATGGAAGCATTTTCCTGTATTGCTGGTAGAAATTTGAATTGTACAACTATTTTTGGAAAGCATCCTGACCATATCTAGTATATTGACAAACTCATTAATCCCCAGTGAAGAATCTGGCCACACAGGAAGCGAGCAGAAAGGAACCCTGAACACGGCCACTTGAAATCTTTTTGAGGGTTCCTTTCCTTGTCACCTATCCAAACTCTCAGGCAGTGTGCATAAACTTTTCCATCACGTTTAGATTTTTAAAGAAGTTCTCTGGTCACTTTCATTCACAAAAGTCTCACTTCAACATTTAAAATGTCTGGTCCTGGTGTAAAAGGCAAAACTACTGGAAGCCTCTCCCTGCCCCGGCAGGTGCTGCTGAGGGAAAGGCGGTCACCTGGGTCTCCTCTGCTCCCAGCTTCTGCACTCCTACCACCTGCACAGGTTTCCCATGCCTTTGGATTAGGCAGCCGGGATAGGTACTGCTTGTTTGCTACTGTTGTGAGCTGGGGGTGAGCACACTTTGGACTTTGTGAGTCCTTAGGATTTACTAACCCTCCCCTCCCGCCTCCCCCGCCCCAGCCCCATGGAGCACCTTCCTGGAACCCCTAGTTGCTATTTCCATGGTATGCAAGTGCCGCCTGCACGACCACTTTAAGTTTCTCCTCATAGGCGGTGTCATTCACAAGCACCCCCTGCACATGGAGCCCTATCCCTCCGGGCACCTCCTGAATAGGAATCACAATTGCTGCAGGCCACTGTGTCCCGCGTGGGTCACGTGGGCTCCACAGGAAACACCACGTGCAGCGCAGGCCAAAGTCATCTTTTGCTTTGCTGCCTTGTGGGGCTGCAGTCCTCTCCCCTGCAGACTTATTTGGGGAAGAGTCAGAAGCCAGTTCCTTGTGATCTGAGACTCCAGGGGACACGTGCACTCCCTGTGGTCTCCTGAAGTCCTTCGCATTGAGATGTGGGGTGTAAAGCTACTTGACCATGACTACGCCACTTGTTGGGCTCTTACCTGCTGGTAATCCTGCACCAACTGGGCCGATTGTCAAGCTAAGGCTGGGTCTGGTGTCCACAGACCCCTCAAGCCCATTCACAGACTGAGCCACAAACCATTCACATGCCAGTCTGGGTCCCCAGACCCCTTCAGGCAGGTCTATGAGCTGGGTAACCGGCCAAAAGGTCCTTGGAGCCATAGGCTAGAAAGCATGGCTGCACCAGGTGGATGCCCGAGGCCAATGCCCGCCTGCCTGCTTCACTATCTCTCTCTCTCTCTCAGAACACAAGAATAACACACACACACACACACACACACACACACACACACACACACACACACACACACACACACACATCATTTGCTTACATAGGATGCTGAACCACACCCAACTGGACCCTAGGCGAGGGCCCTGACCAAACTATTCTATTTTTTCAACATGGGGGAAGCCCCCTCCTCTGCACCCCCTGAGGTCACGAGAAGGAAGCTGTCACGGCCCTCCGAAAGCCTCCCTCAACCCAGCCTACCTCAACTCTCGACTCCTACATGGGTGCTGGCCTAAGACCAGCCCCTGACCACCTCCTCTGTAAGCCTGCCTCTATTTGCAGGACCCTGTGGAATGGGAAAAGCCCCCTACCTCTCTACTCAGACCCTCGGAACCTTAGGCTAAGACCGAGTCCTGTTTTACATCTTATTAATTTACATCCCCTTTGCCCAGCAGTTCCACTGTTTTTGGAATCTGTTCTATAGAAATAAAAGTACTGTTGTACAAAGATATTCACAGCAGCAATATTTGTGTAAATAGAACAAAAAAAGAAAAAGGGAAAAAGGAAAAATAGAATACCTAACTCTCCATCTGTAAAAAAATGGGGGAATGCTTAATTAAACTATGGTATGTTCATATAATGGAATATTACATAGCTATTAAACTAATGAGTTATATATATATAAATACTATATTATCTGGAAGGATATTTATCATATATTATTTGTGATGGATGAAGGATGTTGCAGAATGATGTGTAGAGTGTATTCCTTTTTTTTTTTTTTTTTTTTTAAGCCACTATCATCTCTGTGCATTTGTATGAATGTGGAGACAGGCAGGAAAGGATACACCCAAGTCATTAATAATGGTCATCTCAGTGCATGATAATCACAGCAAGAATGGGTGGAATGTCTTCACTTTTTAAATATATTTTAAATTGTTGTGCATATTACAGCAAGCATATATACCTTGGCAATTAAAGAAAAATATAATAAAGAAAAAATAAAGGAGGAGAAATGAGATATGAAGAGCAAATTGATAAAATAGTAAGGAGAAATTGCTCAGAAAGTGTTATAATTTCTAAAAAATCTTCAAGGAAGACATAATCCTATGTTATAAAAACTATTACAGAGCATAGAAAACATGGAAACCTTTCAATGTAATTTTTGGAGGCTAGCTTTACCATGATACCAAAACTAGAAAAGAAAACTGAAGGTCAATTTCACTTATGACTAACTGTTGATGCAAAAATCCACAATAAAACATTGGCCAGTTGACTAAGTATATTAAAAGTATGAGACAAGGTGATGAAGCCGAATACATTAGAAAACTTGTTAATATAACTCACAAGCTTAACAGAGAAAGCAGAAAACTATAGATGCTGAAAAATAATTTGATAAAATTCAACAATACTTCCTATTTTCTTTTTTTTTTAAAAAAGCTCTTTACTAGGGGCCGGCCCGTGGCTCACTCGGGAGAGTGCGGTGCTGATGACACCAAGGCCCCGGGTTCGGATCCCATATAGGGATGGCTGGTTAGCTCACTGGCTGAGCGTAGTGCTGACAACACCAAGTCAAGGGTTAAGATCCCCTTACCGGTCATCTTTAAAAAAAAAAAAAAGAAAAAGAAAAAAAAGAAGGTGTTAAAAAAGCTCTTTACTAGGTTAGGAATACAGGGACCTTTCCTGCAATTGATAAGTCATGCTGCTATATTCCCTGGGCCTCTAAATGCCAGTCACCACTTGTGCACCCGGCATGGCAAGGGCTTCTCCTCTCTTGCCACTTCTTTGGTTTCCTGCTGGGATTGACTAATAGGAACTTCTGCAAGGAGTTGGAGGGAGGGAACGGTGTCGGTCAAAGTGTTTGTTCCTCTCTCTCCCTCCCTGCCAGGTCATCTGAGTTGTTGCAGAACCTCTCAAGTCAGCAGACCCCAGGACTTTCCCTCTGCCGTCTGGTACCCACACCCTCTCTTCCTTCCTTTGCCTTACAGCTGGTGAAAGTGCAGCTGCTCCTCAGTACTGGTTTGCTGCTCTATCCTGAGTGGTACCCTGCACCCCAATCTTTGTAAATACAGTCACTTTTAGTTATTTGAGGTAGTTCTGTTCTACAGAATCTCAGCAAACCCTGAATTAGGGAATACTGAACCATTGCTCCTAGAGGAAACACAGGGTTAAGTTCCTGTGAGCCTCTGGACACATTTTCATCAATCGATCAAACATAGCCTTGTTTTATGTGTGCTTTTGTTTAAAGACACCTTATATAATCTGTATCTTTAATTCATTGAACTCATGGCCAACAGCACTATATCACATGCCTGAACAAAGCTCATCAGACATGTGTATTTTCTGTTATTCACAAGCTTAGACCAGCTTTGGATGCAGTAGGAATAAACCAGAAGAAGGTACACACACTCTCTCCCACCAAAAACCTTTTCCCATTAAGGCAGAGGAGTAATATCTCCATCTCATGAACTGTCCTCCCAAATGCAGCTGCGAGAAAATTTATCCAAGTGTAAGCCATTTATATACAGGTTATAGGGATCCATTGACCCATTCCCTTTGGAACAATGGCAGGAACAGCATATGGTGACTGCTGCCAGAGTGTCCCCTGTCCAGTGATAGAATAGCACTTCCCCACCTGGCTTGCAGAGTTTTGCCTCATTAGCCTCAAGTTTAACCTCATTTCTAGAAATGGCTAAATATTTCCCTTTATATTCATTCGTTGTCTTAGTATTTTTTTTAACCAGAAAAGTATCGACAGAAGATTATGCAAGAAAAGTATTTCAGACAAGCTGTGGCAAAGGAAAACTGAATCATTACAAGAATTAATCATCACCAGCCAGAAAGGAATCTGGTGTTAACTCCATGAAAGCAGCTATTAAATCAAGGGCACTGGATTCTAGCTAATTTCCTCATTTTCTGGCTTATCTCCAGCTGGCTTGAAATGCTAACACAATTGCTGAGAAATTGATGGCAAATCCAAACATAGCACAAATCCATAGGACTTCAGGTTTTCTGGGATTCTTTGAAACAGACATTTGTTGTAAGTGTCCATCCTCAGATCTCAGTAAAAACATTCTAAGAATATGGTTTTACTAAGAAGACCTACGATGTCAAAGATGAGCCTATGAGGTGGGTGTTTCTCTCTTTTTTTTACTGATATTTTTGGCTTTTATTATTATTTTTAATTGACACATAATAATGGTACAAATTTATGGGGTACTGTGTGACATTGTGTTTCATGTGTACAATGTGTAATGCTCTGTAATGATGGGAGTTCCCTCTGTGCACTGGTTAATTGGCATTTTCTTAAGTAGCATCTTTCAGCCTCCCTTAGAAGGCAAGGGCGTTCGGGGGAGAAGAATGGTGTGCTGGGGGCAGGGATTTGGAATTTGGAAAGATAGTTCTGACCTCACCACTGACTAACAGGATCCTGGGCAAGTCATAGCATCTTGGGCTTCATTTTTTTGCTCTTTAAAATGAGGGCAAAATAATTATGGCTCATAGACATTATCTGATTTGTTAGGACAAATGTCATGACCACATCAGCATGAAATGTGGATGAGATTAAGACCAAGAAGTGGATTAGAGACACTTAATCAGGGTGGTGAAGGATGTGAATGATTGGAGCCTGGGCAGAAACGACCCCAGGCTGGGAGGGGAGTGGAGGTTGATGGTAGAATCATTTTGAGAACATAACTGTTATTTGAAACTTACAGTATATTGGCTATATCTAAGTTGACTTTGAGTATTTAACATAACATGATATATAAGACTGTATATATTATATGTTGAGATTTTAGATAGAGAACATGATATTTCAGGTGTTCTCTCTTGAAGCTTTTATTATCTTTTTGCTTTTCCAAGTTAGAGGAACCCTCTGGATGGTGTTAAAGAGAAAGACCTGAACTAGATGGATCTACTTCTGATATTTTGATCAATGAACCATTTCCAGTTGCCATCCTGGCGCCTCAGTGGATGGGTGGGCAGATCCAGCGAGCGCCCCTCTCTTTAACCATGAGTATGTAGAGGCATGATTCTGGTATAGGGATGCCATCCTTTCACATCTGAATCTTCTCAAATTGACATGTAAAGCTGATGCTGCTGATTTGCAGAACACTGCGCCCTTTTCAGACCATTTCCATATCATATTCTAGGAATGACTATAAAAACCTAAGGGAACTGGAGGCCTGCATACCTGGCATCACATACAGGTATATGAACATCATTAGCATTATCTACATTGCTGTTCTTTCAGGAAAACAAACAACAACAAAATCCTGAAACAATAATTGGCCAAAAAAAAAAAAAGAGGGGGTGTTTTAGAATGATGAATTGTTGTTACTTGGAGCAAGTTCAGCTTGCTTCTTATTTATATCCAGTCTTTGTGAACATTCTTTAGTTTACTTACATAAAATCAACTCTGCTGAGAAAAAATGAAACACACCTCAAAACCACCTGCAAGAGATCTAGAGGGGACAGATTCTTTAATTACATCATTAATTTCCAAAGACATATCTATCGTACTTGAGCTTGTAGAACATAAAAAACATATTGGAGAAAACGTAATTTCAAGTGCTAATAAAAAAGAAAACAAAAGATTTCATTCACCAGCAATCTGTTTCCTTTGATTTACAGTTTTCAGAATGCAGCAGTGTCATTCAACTGCAGGGTCCCAGAGCCACCTCCTGGTGGAACACTGATTAGATGGCCTGCACTGACAAACACACACCGTAAATGAGTGGATGGCAGCCAGCTCTTCATTACCACGGGCACAGTGGACATGACCCTGCAGAGGAGGTGTCCCCAGGCAGCAGGCCAATCATCGCACAGCTATTGAGGGTCTGTGCACAGAGGGGATTTTATTTTAGACGTGCTCTCAGTTAATACCTTCTTGCCAAAAAAGAGTTACCACAGATGACACAAAATAGTAAACAATCAGCCCGCAGCTTTCCTCAAATCCTTTCTCTCTACTTCTTCAGAAGCATCCTCTGGAACTCTCATCGGCAGAACATGAGACAGCTCCTGCGTCAGTTACGTGTTGGCCACAGAATGACGAGGAAGACTTCTCGCTTCTCTTGGAATTCCTGAGTAGGGGTGTGGGGGGCACTTTTACGATACTGGCAATGATTTGTTTCTTAAGCTAGGTGATGAAAAGGTGTATTATTCCTTATCCCTCTTTTTAAAAACTTAAACGATTTTTTTTAAAAAAATGCAAGTGCATTAGTGAGAAGGGGAGGAAGAGTAAAGCAAGGAATTTGATCTGCAACTGACTGTGAACAACCAATTGAGATCACTCCCTACCTTCATATCTTAAATATTGCACAGCATATTATTTTTAAGAAAAGTAGACTCAAATATGAGGGCTTTGGGGACTAATTCAATCCTGAAATTATTTATGTTTGTGTACCTTTTTTTGTTTGTTTCAGGCAAGAATTATTTCATGCAATTAAATTTTTCTCCCACTCATCAAGTATTTCTTGATATTTAAATAATTAAGGGATGGGAATGTTTGAAAGGAAAGTGTTAATGATTAGAGGGACAGCTATGATCTTAAATGAAAAATGTTTGAGAGAGGCCGTGGTTTGTTTAACTTTCCCTGGACTGTGTGCCCAGAGACTTGTGTAAGACATTCAGAGTGTGGGAACAGAGGGGCAACAGTCACCAGCTGGAGTCCTTGAGACCTTTGTGGTCAGTTGTGCCTGGAGACCCAGCACGTCACTGGGCTCAGGATCTGGGAGTGGGACATGGAGACTGAATGACCGAGGCACAAACAGGACAAAGCTGAGCAATGAAGCTAGTTTCATGATTTAAGCTGACTCCAATGAGGCTGTACACAGGATGTGTCCATAACTGAGATGAAGTACATTTTTCCAAGGGCCATCTCAGAGTGTCACGAGTTGGATGATTCACTGCTGAGCAGAAGCACAGATCATGGATCACACTTGAAGAACAGGACTGTGGTCCTATGGTCCCAACCTGAAGAGGGGTCCCCTTTTATTCCTTGGGTAGTAGTGGGAGATATAAGTATCAAATCTTGGGGAGCCTGCCATTTTACAGCTGCTTTTGGGGCAATAGCTATTGTTCCTTTGACCCCTTGAGAGTGGGAATCGCCTAACATAAAGTGGGCCTCATGACCCGTGAAAGTGCATCTGTGGACACGTACCACATGCAGACACAGTGCACTTACAGCCAGCTTGCCCTTTCCTCTGACTATGATAATTTTCTATCCCTGGGTGCTTCCAGATTCTTCTTTTGTGTTTGTGGGAGTGTGTGTGCTCTCTTACTCTTCCTTTACAACTTTCTCTTTCTTCTTTGTATATTTTAAATTGAATCCCTTAGTGTAGATTTTTTTCTTTTACAATTTTTAAAATTTGGGGATGATAATTTACTTGCCATAAAATTCATCCTTTTACAGTGTACAATTCAGTGGCCTGAGCATAGATTTGCTCCTGCAGCAGAGCCCGCTTTTCTTCCAGGTGCTGCAGGCTATTCCCTGTCAAGGCTCTTTGGGGAGCGGCGTTCTTCCTGGATTTGTTTCCTTCTGACAACAATGAGCTGGAGCAAAGCGGGACATCTGCTTATCCCGGTGGCTGCCTCTGTGCTGCCTCCAGCTGTCCTCACCTCCTGCTTGCGGGCCTGTGCTGATCGTATCTGAGAGCCCACTGGCTCCCACGTGCTGAGAGCAACTTCAGCGCAGTTGCATGTTAGCTGAGCGGGGAGCTCATTCATGCAGACGCTATTGATTTTTGCCATCTTCTCAGTTCCTCTCACCCCCTCTTCTTCCCTGGAGAAACAGTGAGGAAACTAGCTAACAATCTTCGAAGCCACAGTGAGCTTCTGAATTTATTGTATTCCTAAAATAGTGGAAAAGAAATCAAGAATTGGGCCTCAAAAATATCACACGAAAGCAAATTATGTTCCTGTCTGATTGTGAAGCACTCTGGGAAAACCATACCTTCAGGATATGACATAAGCTTAGAAAGGTTATTCCTTGATGTTAAGAAAATAATGGGCTGACTCATACGAGCGAGCATCTTTCTCCACGAGACTAATTAGACAGTTCGGGAAACATAGTCGGGTAATATCTGGTATTTGTCTGATTTCCCTGCTCAAAATGATAATCCAGTGGCTGGAAATAGCTATGGGTACACACAACCTCATGACAATACAATAAACAGAATTCCAAATTCCCAAAACGTTAAGAAGTGAGGAGTAGTTATTCCTTTTCCAAAACAATTATACATTTTTATGCTGCCAAAATTTTGTTGTATTGTATGTGGCTGACAACAAATGGTTCAGAGACAACAGAGCATTCCATGCTAATCATGTTTGCATTCAAATAAGAGCACCTCAGCATGCAGAGCGAGATGGACCCTCAGGACATGAAGACCATATGGTTGTGCGATTACCCAACACAGGGGCCAAATCAGAGCTGATTTTTGTATTTTAAATGAATGTTGTTGAAAACTTTCTCCATAAAAGCTAATGAAAATTATATCTTCTAAAATCCCAGTAAAGTTGAGATGTTAAGAAAGATGGTAAGTTAACTTTACTAGTCTCGGACAGCTACTGATCTACCCATGGAACACTAAAACCACCAGGCAGGAAAGCTTTCCTTACACACTGAGCAGTGGTGTGATTGGCATCCCCTGGGAGCTTATGAAAAACAGAGAGGCCAGGGTCCCACACTTGAGCTCATTCAGCAGATCCTGAGTTGGACAGAGGCCTCTAAAACTTTAACAAGCTTCCTACATGGTTCCGCAGCACACCAAGATTTGAGAACCTCTGCTACAGAGAACACAGCTGGAGGGGATTTTTTTTGTTTGTTTATTTATTAATATTATTATTTCTTTACATTCTAGGATTTTGCTGCAGAGCAGTTGGGGGAAAGGGGTAGATGGGAACAGGGAAGGAAATAGGGCAAGGGAAGGAGGAAGGAGGGGGGCATGGTTGAGGACAGTGGCACCCCCCCTCATTCCTTCAGGGGAGACCAGGAGGCTTCCAGCAGTGGCTTGGTCATTGCTGGGCTGGATACAGATGTCAGGGAGGGGTGGCTGAAGCCCTTGGCCCTCCACCACCCCAGCTCAGGAGACCAAGGGCATCCAGCAGTGGCCTGGTGGTCATTGCTGGGCTGGTTGCAGATGTCACAGGGGTGTGGCCAAAGCCCTCAGCCCCCCAATACCCTGGCTTGGGAGCTCAAGGTATTTCTGATGGCAGATTGGTCATCATTGCTGGGGTGGTTGCAGGGGTCAGGGAGGCATGGCTGAGACCCTCAGCCCCCCCCCCCCCCCCAGTTCAGGAGCCCAGGATGCTTCCTGAGACAGCTTGGTGGTCGTTGCTGGGCTGGTGGCAGGTGTTGGGGGGGTGTGGCCAAGACCCCCAGCCTTCTCCATTCCCTGGCTTGGGAGCCCAGGCGGCTTCTGGTCCTTTTAGGTTTTATAGGTGTTCTTCGGTGATGTGAGACCTTTACTAGTTAATATCAAACTTTGGTCTGTGGGTATTTTTTTATTCTTTCAGTTCTGTGTTGGATTATTTGTTGTTCTCACCACTTAAACTCTGCACCGGAACTAATTTGTTGTCCTTTACTTACTTCTAAAATGCAGGAATGTTCTGTGGGAATCAGCACTTGAGCCCTGTGGTTGAGCTAAATTGCTGCTTTGCTGCTAATTCCCTGCGGAAGGCTTTTTGTGCAGCTCATGTTTTAATTGTTGACCTTGTATGTAGTTCTGGGTCTTGTGAGTTCAAGTGCACCTGGGTTGTGTGGCAACTCTGGTCTGTACCTGAGACTTTTCAGCAACTTGCACCCTCTGCAGATCTGTATTCCTGACCAGTTTCCACTGAGTGGTCCTGCACTGATTTGGGGGCAGATCAGCTGTCCATGCTGTGCCCCAATATTCCCCCAGGGGCCTGTCTCCCTGACTGCCTGCACTCCAAACACTTCTCATGGGACACCGTGTGCTGGTCCCTTGTGATGACTCACTGGCCTCTGAATGGCTCCTTTTTTCTGTTGTCTGTGGCTCCTCTCTTCCATGTGAGTCCATGGGAATCCTGTTAGTGGTCTTGCTGGCCTGGGGGCCACCAAGGTCCTCTTCTTCCCTGCCACCTTCTAGCAACTTCATCCGAAGGGCATAGCTGTGGCTTTTGCCAGCTCTTGCTCTGTGTTCACCAGTTCCATCCTTGAAGCAGCTGGAGCTCAAATGGTGGGAGTGATCCTTTCTGTCCTCGTGGCTTCTTCTGCCTTCATGCACTCCATAGGTCTTTCCTCCTCTTCCCCTAGGGTCTAGCGGCCTCAACTTGGCTGTTGCTACTTTTTAGTAGTTGTAAATTGATTGATTTGTGGGAGAGAGTGATGTTGGGGACCATCTATTCTGCCATCTTGACCAGAAGCTCCCAGTTGGAGTTTGAAATCAAATAGATATGAGTTCGGATTTAGAGTCTGCCCTTGTATGACCTTGAACAAGTTGCTTTCCTCTGATCCTTAGTTTAGTCTGTTTCGCCTACTGTGAGAATTAAGTTAAGGGCCTGTGTTGTGTTGCTCTCCATGTTTGTGCCTCATGGATGATTAATAACTACTGTATTCATCTTGGGCTGCCACAACAAAGTACCCCGAACCAGGGAGCTGAAACAACTGGACTGTATTTTCTCACGGTTCCAGAGGCTGGATGTCCAAGATCAAGGTGTGGGCAGAGGTGGTCTCTTCTGATGCCTCTTTCCTTGGCTTGCAGACGGCACCTGCTCACTGTGTTTTCACATGGCCTTTCCCTTGTGTGCACATTCCTGGTGTCCCTTCCTGTTCTTATAAGGACACCAGTGTTATTGAATTGGGACCCTATCGGATGAAATCATTTAGCCTTGGTTATCTCCTTAAAGGCCCTGTTTCCAAATACAGTCACACTGTGGGTTATAGCTTCAACCCGTGAATTTTGGAGGAACACATAACAGTACATAACATTTCTCTTCACCCTGTCCTTTTACCTGTGCCTCTTCCCTTTACCTTCAACATCTGCAGTAGATTATGTAGGAACTATCTTTAACTCAAAAGAATACTTTTAAAATACTTATTTGATAAAAGCACTGGTTGAAGGTAAGAGTGAGATGGGGTGGGGGTAATTCTGCTCAGGCACCAGCTTTATAGGAAGCCAGATCCCAGAACCCTGGCTTAAGAATAGGACAGAGACTCAACTCTGGGCTAAAGGATTTGATTACTCTTGCTAGCTCAATTTCGTTAAAAAAGAAAGTCCCCTAGATGAAAAAGGCAAAGAATTCTCCTGTGTCCGAATTCTGTATCCTGCATTTCCAGATTATGAAGTTTTTTTTTTTTTTTTTTCCTCAAGAAAGATCACAGGAGAGTAAAAGAAAAATCCTTTCAAATTTCCTGAATGGAAAGCTTAATTTTGTGGTATATCATTTCCTGCCAGAGTGGTTACTTAGCACCTATTTTTAGAGTTTGCAGTTTCCCATTTCAGACATGTGAGGCTTCATGCTAGGCATGCTGCCTCTCCCTTGCCTGTCCCCCAGATGTCTCCTTCATGATGGCATGCACAAGTCCACAGAGGCAGCCAGTCTCAGCACAGAATCTGAGATGCGAGTTGCTCTCACTCTGATGTAACACAGCGGCATCTTGCTGCCTACCAATCCATCCTTCATGTCACTGGAAGCACATGGAAATGAAAGTCTGTGAAGCTCTCCAGACAAAGCAAGGAATCTTCAGCCCCGCACTGTGCTCTTATTCATATTAGAATAAATGAAATTTTCTAGCCTAGGCTATGAATTTTACTGCTTTTGTAATTTCTCACATTCCTTGGCTACATGTTTTTTTCCCATCAAACTAAAGCTACCTTCTGGAAATATATTTTATAGCTCTCTCTATGTATATCTATATTCCTCTGCTTGATTTAAAATGTGCTGCTATAATTACTCTGAATTGTAAATAACAAATTGAATGGAGAAGACCAGAAAAAGTTATTATTATAAATATTAAATATTTATATTAAGTATTATATTTAATATAATACAATATAACATAATATAACTTAATATAAATATATTATGTTTATATTGGTGAATATTTTCCTTTGATAACTTGAGTTTGCAGTTAGGAGCACTTCCAATGTGCTATTGTCTGGACCGTTCTGAGCACTCCAGTGGCCTGAAGCAGTCAAAATCCTCACACTCCTTTCCCCTCTCACTTAAGGGGCTGTAGGGTTAACCCCTAGAATGTCAGATCCCAAAGAGCTCTTAGCATCTCTGAATCCGATCACTTCTCTATTCCGCAATTTTTAATTGAACTAAAATCAAACTACATAATTTCCTCGTGCCCTTCCACTGTGAGGCAAGGCACAATTTACTGCTCCTGGGTTCAGCCATGTGACTTGCTTTGGACAATGTAATGTTAACAGATATGGTGCAAGGGGAATCTTGGGAAGTACGTGTGCAATTGGGCTGCTCTCTTGTAATTCCACTAGTGCAAAGAGAAGGACGTCTGAGCTATCCCACTAGCTCCAGGAGGACTAAATGAAACATGTCACCAGAATTGTCCCAGCTAAGCTTCCTCAGCCCAAGCCTAGAGCAGAGCTACCCAATTGACCTGCAGAAAATTGAGTGAGCCCAGCCAAGATCAGCAGAGCCACCTAGTTCAGCCCAACCTAGGTCAGCCAAACTCTAGCCAGCTAAAAGATATGTCAGCTGTAAAAATAAATGATCACCATTTATAAGTCATTAAGTTTTTTTTTTTTTTTGTCTTTTTTTTTTTGTGACCCGCCGCACCACACTCAGCCAGTGAGCGCACCGTCCATCCTTATATAGGATCTGAACCGGCGGCGGGAGCACTGCTGCGCTCCCAGCACTGCACTCTCCTGAGTGCACCACGGGGTCAGCCCTATAAGTAATTAAGTTTTGGGCTGTTAAATGATGCAGTATTTTTGTGATAATAACTAAAACATTAATTTTTGTTACTCGTTTTGTGTTGTCTGCCAGACCTCCCCATTTGATAAGTTTTTTTAATCTTTGTAATTTATTAGTAATATGTGGGAGGATACTTTAAGGTCATGTGTATGTTCAATTTCTAATAACATTTTACCCAATTATTTCAGCAGCCATTCCTGATCTTATCTGAATCAATTATTACAGTGAGAACAAAAAACTGTTGATTTTTCTATTATTTCTTCTCCATGGAGCAGCTAAGTGTGCTTTTGTAGTGATCCTTCCCTCTCCCCACCTTTTATTTTAGTACTAGTGTAGACTCATAGGTTCTCTTTTGTTCAATAAATTGTAACCCATTACTGTCAGTGTTCTTTTTGATTCTCAAATGGCTTCAAAATTGACCAGTGGTAACTCCTTGAAGTCAGCCTCTGTGTCCTTTCCATGTGACCCCTTTAGTCTTTCAGCCTTTCCTGCCTTTTGACAGTGTAAGATATTCCCTATTGCTGGATTTAATTTGCTAATATTTTTTAAGGAGCTTTATGTCAATGTTCATGAAAGACATTGATGTATAGTTTTCTTGTAATGTCTTCACATGTTTTCGTATCAGATTGTTCGCCTCAGTGTGAATTGGGAGGTGGATCCTTCCTCCTCTATTTTTCCTAAAGAATTTGTGTAGAATGGTATTTTTCTTTCTTAAACATTTGGTAGTATTCATTAGGGAAATTATCTGGGACTGAAATGGCTTTTGTAGGAAGGTTGTTAACTATACATTTAATTTATTTAATAGATATAGGGCTATTCAATTATCTATTTCATCTTGAGTAAGCTTTGAAAGTTCATGTCTGCTGTGGTTTGAAGTTCTCCCCCAAAGTTCATGTGTTCAAAACTTAATCTACAATTCAACAGTGTTGAGAGGTGGAACCATTAAGAGGTGCTTGGATCATGAGAGTTCTGCCCTCATGAATGGATCAATGGCACTACCACGAGAGTGGGTTTTTATAGTGAGAATGGGTTTGTTATAGAAGTGAGTTCAGCCCTCTCTCTCTCTCTCTCTCACTCTGTCACTCATGCAAATGCATGCAAGCTCTCTTGTCTTTCTACACACCATGAGGTGATGCAGAAAGAAGGCCCATGCCAGATGCTGGCACCTTGATATTGGACTTCCCAGCCTCCAGAACTGTGAGAACTAAATCTTTGTTCTTTATAAATTATCCAGTCTCAGTAGTCAGTTATAACATCAGAAAACAGACTAAGACAATGTCTTTCAAGGAATTTGTCCATTTCATCTAAGTGATGAAATTGTTCCTCATTCCCTTATTTTTGTTCCTTGTTTCCTTATTATTCTTTCAATGTCTGTTAGATATGCAGTAATGTCACCTCTTCACTCCTGATATTAATAAATTATGTATTCTTTTCTTGATCAGTCCAGCTAGGGGTTAATCAATTTTATTGATGTTTTCAAAGAATCTGCCTTTTATTTCATTGATTTTCTCTACATTTTCCTGTTTTCTATTTCACTGATTTTTGCTTTTTATTATTTCCTCCCTTCTTCTAGGATTAGGTTTAATCTTTATTTTCTAGTTTCTTAAGATGATTCATTGATTTAAGAAATTTCATTTTTTCCAATGTGAGCCTTTACTGCTATACATTTCCCATTAAACACTGCTTTAGCTGCATCCCACAAATTTTGATATGTTGTGTTTAAATTTCACTCAGTTCAAAATATTTGTCAAAATTCCCCTGAAATTTATTCCTTGACCCATGTGTTACTTAGAAGTATGTTGTTTAACTTCAAAATATTTGGGAATTTTACAGGTATGGATTTTAATTTAATTATATTATGGTCAGAGAAAATCCTCTGTATGATTTCAATTCCTTTAAATTTAAGGTATGTTTTTATGGCTCAGAATATGGTCTGTCTCAGAGAATGTTCTAAAGAATGCCATGAAGAATGTGTATTTTTCTGTTGTTGAGTAGAATGTTCTAGAGATGCCAATTAGGTCAAGTTGATTAATAAGCACTGTTCAGATCTTCTGTATATTTGCTGATAGTCTATTAATTACTGCAAAAGAAGCACTGAAGCCACAAACTGGAGTTGTAGATTTGTCTGTTTTTCCTTTTGGCCTCATATATTTTGGAAATGTGTTTTGGGGTTTATACACATTTAGGATTGATATTGTCTTTATCAATTTTCATTTAGATGTTTTAGTTATCTTTTGTTCCTTTCTTCCCTTTTTATTGTTTGTCTTCAATGTTTGTTGGTTTTTTGAAATGGGGAGATTTAGCTTCCTTCTCTTTCTCGTTTGCTTTTTTGATATACCAGTGAGTTTTGCTCTTTATTGTGTATTCATGGTAGTGATTATCATTTTTTGGATTCCAGATGCAGGACTCCCTTGAGGATTTCTTATAGGGCTGGTTGTGTTGGTGAAGCCCCACGGTTTTTGTTTATCTGGAAAACACATTATTTCTCTCTCATTTCTGAAAGATAGCCTGCTGGACACAGTATTCTTGGCTGGCAGATTTTTTCTTTTAGTAGGCTGAATATATCATCCCATTCTCTCCTGGTTTGTAGAGTTTCTCTTGAGATGTGTGCTGTCGGTCTGATCGGGGCTCCCTCATAGGTGATCTGATGCTTTTCTCTTGCTGCTTTTAAGATTCTCTGTCTTTGAGCTTGTCAGTTTGACTATAATGTGTCTTGGAGAGGATGTTTTTGGATTCAATCTGTTTAGGGATTTTGAACCTCCTGGATCTGAAGTTCTGTGTCTCTCCATATACCTGGGAAGTTTGCTGCTATTATTTCATCAGATAGGTTTGCAATGCCTTTTCCTTTCCCCTCCCCTTCTGGGACACCCATGATTCAGACATTTATGTGCTTAAGGTTGTCTGCTAGCTCCCTTAGATTTTCTTCATTTTTTAAAATTCTTTTTTCATTTTTTTGTCTGCCTGGGTTATTCTTAAAATGCTATCTTCAAGATCAAAGGTTCATTCTTCTACTCACTCTATCTTGCTGGTTAAGCTCTCAGTTGTATTTTTTTAAAAATTTCTTTGAATGAATCCTTCAGTTCCAGGAGTTCTCCTATTGTTTTTTTAAGGTATTGACCTCTTCATAAATTTCCTTCTTCATAACCTGGACATTTTTTTCTTGTTTCATTGTGCATTCTAACTGAGTCTTCTCATATTGCATTGAGTTTCTTTAAGATTGTTGCTCAGAATTCCTTTTCAGTCATTCTAGGGGTTTCCTGCTCTGTGGGGTCTGGTATCAAGAATTACTGTATTGTTTTGGTGGTGTCATACTTTCTTGGGTTTTTTTCTTTTTTTCATATTTCTAGTATCTCTACATTGATGTCTGGTCATCTAGTGGGCCAGTTACTTCTTCTATTAGTCTATTTCTCTGGAGTGGGCTTTGGAGAGAGAGACTTCCTCCTCTTTTTCTGGGCTCCATTGGTGACTTTCCTTGTGTCAATGCAATTGAGTGTGAGGAAGGCCACCTACATGGTGGCTGTTGCTGCTACTGTGGTGGCCAGCCAGCCTTGCAGCAGTGGCTGTGGTGGTGGCTGTGGTGGACCACTCACATGGAAGCAGTGTTTCCTGTACATTCCTGCCTTCTGTCCAACAGGGGGCTGCCTGCAGTTCCCTAGGCATGCTCCTGCCTTCTGTCCTTGATTATTTATCTTTAACATAATTATTGATATGGTACAATTTACATATATTGTCTTATTTATTTATTTTTGTCCCTTCCAATTTTTGTTTCTCTGTTCCTTTTTCTCTGTCTTCTTTTGAACTATTTGAATATTTTTAAAAATGTATCTGTTGACTTTTTCTCTATATCTTTTAAAATTACATTCTTAGTGATTTCTCCAGGAATTATACATACCTAACTTTTTAAGTTTCCTTGCAGTTAATCTTTTAGCACTTCAAGTACAATGTAGAAAGCTTATAAATATATAAATTTATTTACACTTCACTTTTTATTTTATAGTTGTCATATGATAATCTTTTATTTTTATTTTATAGTTGTCTATCTACATGCATGAAATCTTCCTCCCCCAAAATGTAAAGCTTTTGCTTTCAACAGTGAGAACTTTAGAGGAGAAAAGTATTTTATTGTATTTACCCAGATATTTACTTCTGTTGTTCTTCATTCTTGAATTCCATTTTCCCACTGCTGTCATTTCCCTTCAGCCCAAAGAACTTCTTTTAGCATTTCTTTTGGAGAAGATCTGTTGACAATTAATTATCTGAGTTTTCTTTAATCTGAGAATATGTTTATTTCACCTTCATGCCTGAAAGATATTTTCACTGGATGTAAATGTCTGAGTTGAAAGCTCTTTGCTTTCAGTGTTTTAAAATTTTTTGTTTTGATGCTACTGTCATTATCTATACTGCTTTACATCCTTCAAAGTATTCAGGTGAAGCTACCTTGTGCTTAGTGTGGGGACTGTGCGGCCAGATATTCCTTCTTTGTGTTCCTGCACCCTGGGCCACAGAGGGAGCCTGTCTCTCTACTCTTCCCCTTCCCTCAGTGGTATCTCGTCCCAATCTTAGGCAAGCCCTGTGCACCTGGACCTTGGAGCTGGGGCTTTCTTGGTGGTCCTGTCCCCTCCCAAGGGTAGACAATTCTGCAGTATATTTGTGGGTGGTCTTGAGTAGGAGAGAGATCCCTGCCCTTCCCTCAGTGGTAGCCAACCCATCATCTGCTTTATATCAGTAAGGGATTCTTGGCATGGGCAGTTTTCCTATCCTTCCCTTAGGCAACTGGCTCTTTCTTTCACTCCATCCTCAGTGGCAATGCCTGGGACTGGGTGTGACTGGTTTCCTGCTCTTTCTCTAACTTTGGTATCTCTCTCAATGGCCTCTGCCTGGGACCAGCAGTCTCCTGTCCCATCCCCAGAGTCAGACAGAGTCAGACAGTTGTAGATTTATCAAGGCTTTCTTTTCTTGTTTGGGGTTGGGGAGCAGACCACATTTTTTTGTGGCTTCCTACACCCTAAGCTGAAGCAGAATTCCTCATTCCTCAGATGCTGATCCACAGACATCTCATTATGGTTGTTTTCTTAATATCATATTGATGCAATTTCTTTCTCTTTAATCCCAGAAATATTTAGGATGTGTACGTAGGTGTGTATGTGTGTGTGTGCGCACATTTGTGTTTTATTTAAGAGAGCTAGCAGGGAGTTTTTGTGGTATTAATTTCTAGATTTATAGTACGGTATTAGAGAGTGATTTCTGCCTGATCTTTGTATATTTATCAAGTCTTTTATTGTGATTAAATTTTGAAAATGTTCCACATAGGCACTTAAAAAGGTTTAATGTATCTGTTGTATGATATAGAGTTTGCATTGAATCTTCTTTTTTAAAATAGATTGTGAAATCTTCTATATCCAAAATTATTTTTTATCTGCCTAATTCTTAAAGGACTAAGAGGGTAATGAAAATTTCTTCATATTGTTATTTTTCTAAAATTTTATACGTGTAATTCCAACAGTTTTTGGTTTTTATATTTTGGTGTTAGTAATTTGACATATAATTGTTTATGATGTAACTTTTTGTTTTTTGTGTTTTCCATCAAGAAAAAGTCACTTACTTTGTCCTCTGGATGCTTTGTCTTTGAAGTCTTCATTTGATATTGACAACCAACTCCTGCTCTGTTTTGCATTTACATAACATGTTTTGCCTATCGTTTTCCTTTTAACTTTTTCCAGTCACATGGTATAATAATGTACATTTTGTGCAGTATATGGTTGAATTGCATTTTTTGCAGGTTACAACTTTTTGTGTTCTCTTGGATTTTGGCTCTTATGTCATTGTCTGAGTTCTACCTTGAAGTTTTGTTTCATTTTATTTTGTTTTTTTGGTGGCTGGCTGGTACAGGGATCCCAACCCATGACTTTATAAGGTCTTATAAGGATGTGCTCTGACCACACCTTGAAGTTTTGTTTTTACTTTTCCCAGTCTTCTTCACCAGTTCTTCCAAGCAGAGGTTCCTGGTTGGGGGGCTTTTCCTCTCTATCCTTGACCACCTCAAGTTACCATTACCTCTGCGTGCCTCCATTGCTACCTGCAAAATTGCATCCCAGACACAACAGTGTCCAGCACACAGGAGGTTCTTAATGAATATTTATTTAATTAGTGATGATAGGTATGACTTTAGTTGGGATTGGGTTCATTGGTAAAATATAGAAAACCTAAATACCAGTGGTTTTAAAAGATAGTTAATCTCTTTCTAATGTAGGAGTTTGAGGCCTTTAGGCATTTAGTCCAGAGCTGTTTCCATAAAATCTTCAGGGACACAGGTTCCTCCCAAATCATTATTCTAACACCCCTAGAAAGTGCTCAGAGTCTACTCTTCAGATCCATGATGGCCCACATCTCAAGTCACAGGATGGAAACCAGCAGAGGTAATATTCCAGGAGTCTGTTAGGGAAGGACCCTGGAACCAGCCACATACACAGCAATTCCTGTTATATATCGTTAGCCAGAATGCAGTCACATGGCCACAGTTCCTACAAGGGAAGCTGGGGTATGTTGTCTCAATCTGGATAGCAATGTTCCCAGCTAAAATTTTATTACTATGAAAGAAGGAGCAACCGTATACTGGGGAATTACCAGTGACTGCAGAACACTAAAGACCTGGAAAGGCACAGCATGTTTGTGGAAACGACAAGAAGTCAATGGAGCTGGTCCATGGTAGGAATGAGGTAATATGGTCTATCAGCCAGAAGGGTAAGGGAGGGCTAGAAAGTGAAGAGTCTTAGCAATGCTAAGACTTTGGATGTTACCCTAAAGACTTTTTTCATCAGTTGGGGTCCTGAGAGGAACAGATGGCACTCTTGAAAGGGGCAAAGTGCGTTTAATGAAGGGACTATTTTAAAGGTGAGCAAAGCTGAGGAAAACTAACAAGGGATGTGGAAATACCCCAGGGCGAGAAACAGCAGGATGCTACCATCACCACCAGGACCACCAAGGCATGTGGATAAGCAGTGGCTGGAACCCAACAGCTTTGGTTGCAGGAAATGGGTCTCAGACATTTGTGCCTTTGATAGAGGAACATTGTCACTGCAGCATGTGCCCTGAAAGCACAATTGGTGACATGATTTGTAGGGCCCAGGGCAAAAACGAAAATGAGGGCCTATTGTTCAAAAATCAGTAAGCGTTTCAAGATGGTGACAGCAGACCCTTAAACCAAGTGTAGGGCCCTTCTGAGCACAGGGCCCTGTGCGACTGTTCAGGTCAATGCCTGTGAAGTTGGCCTTGCCTGGCAGGGAAGAAGCTGGGGGAAAATAACCCAAACTACTCTCTCTTCCAACCCTCTGATCTTTGCCAATACCTCTCATTGCCCACACCCAAGCATCAAAGATTAGGAGACTGGTTGAGGCAGTCCATGAGGGTTAGCCCCTGGGTGGGACAGTGGACAGTGGATCTGGAGGAACAGAGAATGACTAGCTCAGCTGTGAAACCATTAGAGATTTTTAAGCAGAACAACACATCCAATTTATTTTTAGGGAGAATTTTTTGGCAGCAGTGTGGAGGATGGATTGGAGAGCCTGGAGGCAGAAAGACCAGTTAGGAGGCTATTATGATATCTCCATGGTTGCTTTCCTTTTTTTCTATCACAACTCACGGTAAGAAATATATTTTATATTTATATTGATAACGAGCAGCATATACGTATATATCAAGCAAACCCAAAGTCTATGAAACAACATCAATCCTTACACAACGAAAATTGAACTTTGCGAGAAGCAAAGTGCTCTGATTTCATTTTAAAATGCTGGTTTTAAACCACAAAGTTGATTCAATGAATCACTAAGGAGTCACAGCTTTGGGTTTAGAAAATATTGGTCTAAGGAGTATGGGAGGCAGAATAATGGTCCCCCCAAAGATGATCACGGCCTAATTCCTGGAACCTGGGAATATGGTACTTCCTGTGGCAAAGGGATTTAGCAGACTTGATTACATTAAGGATCTTGAGATGAGGGGGGGGATCCTGGATTATCCAGGTGGGCCCAATATAATTAAGTACAAAGGTCCTTATTAGTGAAAGAGGAGGCAAGAGGCTCAGAGTCAGAGAAGATATGGTGAAGGAAGCAGTCGGTGGTGCAGCTGGCCCCTGTTGGCTTCAACGATGGAGGAAGGGGCCCTGAGCCAAAGAATGCAGTCAACCTGCAGGAGAGAAAGGTAACAAAATAGATTCTCCCCTGGAGGATCCAAAAGGAAAGCAGCCCTGTCTGCACCTCGGTTTTAACCCAGTGATATCCACAGGGCTTCTGACCTCTAGAACTGTGAGATAATGTGCGTGTTTTAAGCTGTCACGTTTGCGGTGATTTGTTACAGCAGCAATGAGAAACCAATACACAGAGGGAGACGATGAGAATCAGAAGACAGTAGCGTTAGGGTGGGACGGATGGAGAAGAGAGGACCTGGTGTTCTAGCATGACTTCTTCTGAGAAGGGGAAGGCCCAGGTCCTAGAGTGGAAGACCATGTCCCCAAGACAGATCACCATTTTTCTTCCCCTAGTGATTTGTATGCCTGGGAAAGTTCAAATGAGTTTCAAAGACTTAGAGGGGGAAAAAAGTCTGTTTAAAGCTGTTTTAATGACTCAAATGTATAGATTCAGGGCAGTTAAGTAGAATGTGCTGTACACCTGTGAGCTGATCTGGAAATGGAAGGAGCCACCTTCGTGGTTCTTTACTTAGTTCTAGCTGCCTGAGGAGGTGAACTGAATCAGCACAGCTCTCACAAGGGATCTTGCTCATATCTGGAACCCAAGACACAAAGCAAATAATACTAATTTTCCTGGAAGTAAGAGAAGAAACTGCTCCAGTATAGAACGGGTCATTGGCTACACCATGAAACCAAGGGATGAGTGATTTGTAAAAGGGGCAGACGAGCAAGTGTGTTAGCATGAACTGGTTGTGTCAGTTGTTGAATGCTGACAAATCAACAGACAAATCAACAATAAGATCTGGTGATGATTAACTCAAGTATAATGGTCAATTCATATTTACAGGTATATTTTTTCTGAAAGCACAAATCACCTGAAAAACAAATCTAACAAAAACCAGAAAGTGTAATTTAAAACAAGAAATTTACAGTAGCACTAGAAAATATAAGATGTCTAAAGAAAAAAAAAAAAAATCTAAAGATGTGCAAGACCTTTACATAGAAAATTCTAAAACTTTACAGAAAGACGTGACAGGACCAAAAGCTCCCAGCTCTGTGCTCCTGTAGCCTCCTGTACATTCCCTCCTTCCAACAGTCCTGGCATTGTTCTGGGTCTGGATTTTTTACAGCTGTCTTTTTCATGAAACTCTTCAGGCCAGCAATCTCTTCAGAGTAGCAATCCTGTCCTGCACCTCATTATGTTGCCAGCACCCAGCATTCATTTGGTGAACATTTGAAACATTCCAATTATATTTTGTACCTCATGTGAAACCTTATTAAATCTCTTAAATCAGTTCTGTTAAAATTGTGTTTTATATCTCAGGCCAGTAGGAACAGGTAGATAGAGCAGTAAATGTATATTGTCTGCAGATCAGGTCTGAATAAGTTGCTAATTACAGGCTCAATTAGAGGGAGGAACTGGAAACCCTTAAAAATGTTCTGAACCCTTAGGGCAGAGAAACCTTTGGTGTTCTGGGGAATTTAGTTCCTTAGTCACAGGGCATGGATCTTGCTGAAAGTATTAACATGGCTTATAGGAGGTTTACAGCCTTGTTCTAAGCATGTATTTTTTTTTTTTTTTTTTGTTAAAAACACCCTCTAAGAGCAGGCAGATTGAAAGGGTAAAATGAAGGCTGCCGAAGATGAACTCCAGCGGCCTGGCCAAGGTCCCACCTTCAGTGAGTCCTCCCTGCTGGCCGAGAGCCTGCCCTGTGCTGCCTGCTGGAGGGAGGTACCCAGGGCAGGCTCTGACCAGCCTGCCCAAGCCCAACTGCGGCACTGCCACTTGGCGGCTATGACATCTTGAGCAACTTATTTCACCTTTCTGGGCCTTGGAGTGCCAGACTTAATAAATAAAGTATTGTACAGGACATACTTATACTAAAAATCATTTCTTCTTGACCTGAAATTCAAATGTAACTGGGCATCCCGTATTTTAACTGGTAACTTTACCAGGGCCTCACTCTCTTCGTGTCTAAGATGGATATGATAATGATACCTAACTGGTAAGGTTGTGAGGATGAAATGATTGAATGGGTGGAAAGTGCTTAGATCAGAACCTGGCACAGAGGACATGCTCAGGAGGGTCACTTTCACGGTCTACAGCTCTTACCAGAGCCATTAATTACAGCAAGCTCTAACTGGTCACCCTCATTCCAGTTTTTTCTCCCTCCACCTTTCCTCCACCTGGGTGCCAGAGATATCACTTGAAAATATCATTCCACACTGAAAGGAAAAAAAAAAATAAGAAAAAAAATACTAGCTATTAGTGTAACCATTAATATTATGTATGATCATCTACCATGGGTCATGTTCTACTATCTGTCTGTTATTCACACTTGCATACATACAAATATTTATATGTTAAAAGAAAAGAAAAGAAAATATCATTCTGATCATGTGCTTTAAATGCTACTTAAAATCTTCTGATGGCTGTTACTCACAGGATCAAATCCCCATTCCTCAGTCTGGGATGACCTTGAGGACTCACACCTCCTTCCCTTCCAATCTCCATCCCCACCACCCTTGCCCCTCAGATCCCATGCCACGTCTGGACCCAACGCTCTCCTGCCTATCTGCCCTCTCTCCGAGGCTCCCTGTGCCTGCAATCCCTTTCTTCCCTTGGCCCCAATGAATACCCGAATACCCGAATACCCATTCATCCTTTGGAGTTCCCCTAAGGATGACCTCCCCTGGAAACTTCCCCAAAGCCACCACCGTGAGCACCATCCAATTTGTCATCTGGCTCTGCATTTGGGTTCACAGATGTTTGCGCCTATCTTACTATATTATAATTTCAATTTTTGTGTTGTTTTCTCTAACAGAATACTGTGTGTGTGTGAATTAACTTTTACTCACAACCTAGAGCTTTTAGTATTTGAAGTATCTTAATCAGGAACCCATACATCAAGGGTAGTTAGTGAACACTTGAAAAGCCCTAGCAGGAGTCCATAGTCCAGAGGGGGCTGCGGCAGCTTTAAATATCCTTAACTAAATCTGCACCAGAGGGCTTGCTCTTTGGGTAAGGGGTGGGAAAAATAATTTTTCACTTATAGAGTGGTTGGGGTTCAAGATAGAGGGTGGACCAGAAAGAATTATACCCTTTCCTGGGCAGAAGAGAGAGCACCTGAGGTCTAACCCCCACTCAGCCCATCTCCTTACTGGAAGCTTCTGCCATGTGACAGATTTAGTTGTCAGGTATCTTAGGGTCTTCCAGAGAGACAGAACCATCAGGACATGTATGTAAATATAGGAGATTTATTATGTATGTATGTATGATACATACATGTATCAGGACATGTATGTAAATATAGGTATTTATTAGAGGAATTGGCTCATGCGATTGTGAAGGCTGAGTAGTCTCACGATAGGCCATCTGCAAACTGGATGCCGGTAGCGTGGATCAGTTCAAGTCCAAAGGCCTCAGAATCGGGAAAGCCAGTGGTATCCTTGGTGTAAGTCCTGGAACCCAAAAGCTGGAGAGTCTCAAGTTCTGATGTCCAAGGACAGGAGAGAATAGTATATCCTATCTCCTGTAGAGAGCAATTCACCTTTTCCTCTGTTTCTTTCTCTACGGTTCCTGCCCATAGTGAGGGCGGGTCTTTCCCACCCAGTCCACTCAGGCCACATGCTAATCTCTTCTGGAAGCACCCTCATGGACATACCTAAAAACGTTGCTTTATCAGGTTTCTAGGTCTCCCTTAATCTAATCAAGTGGACACCTAAAATTGACCATCACATCAGGACATGGTCACATTTGCCTCTAGTGAAACTTTCCTGTAGAATGTTTGTTGGAGGACCTGAAAGAACGGTTAGCTCAGTTGGTTAGAGCATGGCGCTGATAACCGGAAGGTCTGGGGTTTGATCCCTGTACCAGCCAACAACAACAACAAAAAATTTTAATGAAAAAATTAAAAAATGCAGCGTGGAATTCTGCATGGGATTGCAGAACAGAAAAAGGACATTAGAGGAAAAACTGGTGAGATCCAAATAATGCCTGGAGTTTAGTTGATGGTTCTGTGCTAATGTTAATTTCTTGTTTTTGACAGATGTACCATGGTAATGAAAGGGGTAGTGAGAATTGTGTGGGGGGGATCTGGGAACTCTGTATGCTATATTTGTAACTTTTTGGTAAAACTAAAATTATTACAAAATAAAAAAATTATTACAAAAAAGAAATATATTTTAAAACAAAGGTAAATATTTGACTGACTGGACTTATTTTAGAAGCAGAGAGGTAACTTGTCCTTGATTGTAAGAAAGCAGAAACTTAAAAGGTAAGTCACGCTGTGTGGAGCAGAACCCCCTCCACTTGGAAGCCCACCTCAGGCGGGGACTGACTCTGACCGCTTGGTCCACATGGTTCCTACCAGGTTTTCAGCTAGGAGCTTGTGTCAACTTGGTCTACTTCTTCCCTACGTGGCTTTGCTGAATGGATGGACAGCTAGTTGTAGTGTAAAATCAGCTTTGGGGAAGTGGAATAGCCTCTTGAGGGTTGATCCTGCAAAGCTAAAGGTGTAGAGAATCACAAATATCACAGCATCAAACCCTCTCTACTAAC
The DNA here is from genome assembly GCF_027409185.1 of Cynocephalus volans. NCBI lineage: Eukaryota > Metazoa > Chordata > Mammalia > Dermoptera > Cynocephalidae > Cynocephalus > Cynocephalus volans. Next base: position 80,352,141 of record NC_084466.1, on the reverse strand, counting down.
AAATATTAAAATAAACATCAAGGCTTATTTCCTTCAAGTGCTTCCCACAGCACTTGGCATACATACTATGGGGGCACCATAAATATTTGCTGAAGTTCATATTACAAATGACCCATTTCAGTACAGGGTTGCCCATGCTTACCTTGATGGGGGGGGAAAAATACAGCCACAGTGGGTATAAAGCTCAGCTCTTCTTGCTGATGTTGACTTTGGCGTCTTTAAGTCTGAGATGAGGGGAATAGTGTTTACCTGTTAACTGGATCATTTCTGAGATAACTAGTCCATGTGTCTGATGATGTACACACAAGTGAAATCATGGAGTGAGTATTTAATATTGCACAATGAGTGTTTACAAATTAATTTATTTCTCTCTATGGAATATACAACCACACAGTGCTCTCTATGGAAAACATTAATACAATAAAAGGAGAAAGAAAGAAAGAAAAGTCACACCTCATAATCTCACAACCCAGAGACCAACAACATTAACATAATGACTAACTTTCTCATATGGAGGATCACGAATAGAAGTGTAGCTTCTGGAGCCAGGCTGCCCAGTCCAAACCAAGAGGACTTCAAAAAACTCATGGAAACATTTGTGTTATCTTTTAATTCCATTTTTCCATGAACTTTTTGAAGTACCCTCCTATAAATTTTTTTTACATAACTGAAATCGTATATGTAACCAACTTTAAATGATTGTTCCATCACTAAATTCTCATATTTTAAAAGTAATACTAATAGGTATTAACTATGCAGCACTTGTTATGAGCCCAGTGGCATTCTATGGTTTTACGTATATTATCTCATTGAATCCCCACAACAATCCTGGGAGGTGGCTGTTATTTTCACCCTCATTTTACAGATAAAGAGAGTGAGGCACGTGCTGGTGTTTGTTACTCAGGATCATGTAAATCTTGATATTTGGTAAGCCCTAACAACTGGATGAACTAGGACGTGGACTGGGAAGTCTGGCTCCAGAAGCTACACTTCTAATCATGATCCCGCATTGTTCCACAGGGATTCCTCAAAGAGTGAAACGGGTGGCCAGCCTCCCAAATCATGCTCGCCTCGTGGAATTCACTCCCTGTGTAATCCCCTCCCGTAACTCAGCATTTGTCTGTGTGGAAGTGACAGTGTGTGACAACGGGTCGCCAGCCTCCCAAATCATGCTCGCCTCGTGGAATTCACTCCCTGTGTAATCCCCTCCCGTGACTCAGCATTTGTCTGTGTGGAAGTGACAGTGTGTGACAACGGGTCGCCAGCCTCCCAAATCATGCTCGCCTCGTGGAATTCACTCCCTGTGTAATCCCCTCCCGTGACTCAGCATTTGTCTGTGTGGAAGTGGCAGTGTGTGACATCTGAGGCTAGGTCAGAGAGGCTGTTGCAGCTCTCCCCTCATCTCGTGGGCAGCAGTGGCTCTGGGGGAAGGCAGCTGCCACATCGTGAAGCTTCTCGAGGGTCATAGTGGAGAGGACTCTACTTGCCAGCCGTGCAGATGAGACTTGCTGGACGCAAGTCCTCCAGACCCAGTGACGCCTTCATGAGGAACCTCAGGCCAGAGCCATCCAGGCGGTCTGCTCCTAAAGTCCTGACTCCCAGAAACTGTGAGAGAAAAGAAATGCTTCTTATTTGCTCACGTTAAAAAATTGGGGAGTAATTTGTTACATAGCAACTAGATTACAAGTGTAGAAACAGGCAGAAGGGTATGAGAAAAAAAATCACTTCGACTCTTACAATTCCAAAATAAATTCATTATGACTTAGAAATAATCCCTTCTTTTAATGCTTAGACATACTAAACTAAATGTGCACCATTTTAAAATATAAAACTGGGATAATAAGTAAGTTCATCTATGTATACTGATGTTTTTCCTACTAAAGGTGTGAATAAATTGTAGATAATTTATCCAGGTCATTAGACGATTCCTCAGAAACATGAGTTTAGTGGCTCTATAATATCATACTAAAGGAATGGTCCACAATTGAGCCATATTTTTGTACATTTAAATTGTTTCCATGTTTCTGCTATTATAAACATGACCACGATAAATACCTTTGAAAGAGATAATATAGCTAATTGTTGGGAGCACAGGCTTTGAGTCCACTGTGTGCAAATTCTAGTTCAGCCCCTCCTTAGTTTTACGACTTTGAGCAAGTTCTTCAGTATCTGTGCCATGTATTACTCATCTATAAAATAAGGAATGCAGTGCCCTTGCTAGCACTTACTTTATTTTTATTGTAATAAAATATACATAACCTAAAATTTCCCATTTTAACTAGTGTTAAGTGTACAATTTAGTGGCATTAGGTACATTCACATTGCTGTGGAACCGTCACCATCATCCATCTGCAGAACTTTTCCAACATCCCAAACAGGAACTCTGCACCCATTAAACAGTAATTCCCCATTCCCTTCTCTATCCAGCCCCTGGTAACCACTGTTTGACTTTCTTTCTCTATGGCTTTGACTATTTTAGGTACAGTATTTGCCCTATTGTGTCTGGCTGATGTCACTTAGCATAATGTTATTCCTGACTAATATTCCGATATACGTATGTACCACATTTTCCTTATTCCAACAAGTTCAACAATAGACATTTAGGTTGTTTCCACCTTTTGCCTATTGTGGATAATGCAGCTATGAACACTGGTGCACAAGTGTCTGCTGGAATCCCTGTGTTCAATCCTTTGGGGCCTACACCTGGAAGTAGAACAGTTGGATCATATGGTATTTTTGTGTTTTTCATTTTTTGAGGCACCATCGTTCTTTCTATCACAGCAGCTGTACCATTTTATCTTCTCACCAGTAATGCACAAGGGTTCCAATCCTAACTAACACTTGTGATTTTCTTAGTTTTTTTTTTAATAATAGCTATTCTGATTAGTGTAAAATGGTATCTCATTGTGGTTTAGATTTACATTTCTGTTACGATTCATGATGTTTAACATCTTTTCATGTGCTTATTGTCTATTTGTATATCTTCTTTGGATAAATGTCTATTCAAGTCATCTCTTGACTATCACCTCTTTCTTAAAACTCTTGCCTGCCTTTACCTCCAGTACCCTGTCTTCCTCTGTTTCTCCTCCACCCCTGTGGCTATGCCTTCTCAGTTCTCGCTGGCTCATCCAAGATCCCCACCCCCTTGTGGTAGAGTTCCCTAGAGAGAGATTCCTGACCCTCGCTGTACCAAGTTTGCACACACCATCTCCCTAGGGAGTCTCATGGCTGGTGTGAGGTTCGAGGAACTGATTCCCAATGAAGAACTTAAATATTCAACTAATACATTATAAATAAGTAAATAAAACAAGACAGAGATATAGCTATAAAGACAGTAAAAGAAGAATAACTGAACATTATGAAATATTCAGGTAATCAAAAGAAGTCAAGAAAGGCAAAAAAAAAAAAAAAGGAAAGTTAAGTGACATCAAATGAGATCAATAGAAAAAATAGGAAGATGTTAGATTTAAACACAAAGATCTCAATAATTACATTAAATTTAAATGAACCAAATGCTTCAATTAAAGGGGACTGTCAAGCTGGATGAAGAAAGCAAGATCAAACTTTATGCTGCTTATGAGAGACATATTTAAACAATAAAAACACAAATAGGCTAAAGTAAAATGGTAGGAAAAAATACACCATACAAAGAGCAATCATAGGAAACCTGGAGTGTCTATATAACATTAGATGAAGTAGACTTCAAGACAAAAAATTTTACAAGAGGAAAATATTTTACACCATAATGAGAAATAGAACTGTTCATCAAGAAGACATAATAATCCTACATGTGCTTGAACCTACATTTGCAAAATTTATGAGGTGAAACCTGACAGAGAAACAGACAAAAGGATAGACAGACAAATACATAATTATTGTCAGAGATTTCTAACATGCTTCTTTCAATAACTGATTTAATCCTTATGCAGAAAAATCAGTAAAGATAGAGATCTGAATAACACTAACAAACAACCTAAATGAAATTTATTTAGCATTCCAACCCAAAACATTCATAGTACACATTATTTTTAGGTGCACATGGAACTTTCACAAGACAGATCATATGTTGAGACAAAACCAAGTCTATTCAAATTTAAAGACAACGATATTATACAGAGTCAATGCTGTATATAATGCATATGGAGTCTATTCCTTGATCACAATAGAATTAAAAGGGTACCAGCAAGATAACTAAAAAACTCCAAATATTTGGGAGTTAAATAACATTTTTATGAAGAACCCATGGATCAGAGAAGAAATAATAGGGGAAATAAGAAAATATTTTAATTAAGTAATAATGATATTCTATTAAATATACAACATAGATAATTTACAACATATCAGAATTTCTGGGATGCAGCTACAATTATTCTACTTTTTTTTTTTGGCAGCTAATCAGTAAGGGGATTTGAACCCTTGGACTTCACTGTGCTCTGACCAATTGAACCAGCCAGCTAGCCCTACAATTATTCTTAGAAGGAAATACATAGCTTTAAATGTTTACAGTAAAAAAAATTAGCCTCAAAGAAAGCAGAAGAACAAAAATAATATAAGAGAAGAAATCAATTACATGGGGGAAAAATCAATGGGAACAATAATAAAAATGAAATGTTCTTTTTTTTTTTTTTTTTTGTCCTTTTTGTAACCAGTAAGGGGATTGCAACCCTTGGCTTGGTGTCGTCCGCACCGCGTGCACTGGTCATCCCTATGTAGGATCTGAACCTGCACGGCGGGAGTGCCGCTGTGCTCCCAGCGCCGCACTCTCCCGAGTGCGCCACGTGGTCAGCCCAAAATGAAATGTTCTTTTAAAAGATTAATACAATTAATAAGCCCCTGGCTACACTGATCAACAAAGAAAGGTGAAAACAACATCCACCAGTGCCAGGAAAGAGTAGGCAACATGACAAGTCCTATAGACACTAAAAAAATAACAAACAATATTATGAAGAACTTTATGCCAATAAATTCAACAACTTAAATAAGATGAACAAATTCCTTCAAAAATACTAATACCAAAACCAATAGAAGAACAGAAAATATGAATAATCCTGTCCTTCTTGAATTCATCAAGAAGATATAACAATTATAAACATATATGCACATAACAACAGGGTCCTGAAATACATGAAGTAAAAATGACAGAATTGTAGGGAGAAATAGGCAGTTCAACAATAGTTGGAGACTAAAATAACCCACTTCCAATAATGAATAGAAGAACTAGACAGAAGATCAATACACAGTAAATGTAGGATACACGTTCTTTTTAAGTGTGGATGAAACATTTTCCAGGATAGACCTTATTGGTCCCTAAGACAAGTTTCAATAAATTTAAGGGCACTGAAGTCATACAAAGTATGTTCTTTGACCATAATGAATTGAGATTACAAATCAATACTAGGAACAGAGAAATTTGGGAAATTAAAAAATACGTGGGAATTAAACAGCATGCTTATAAATTACCAGTGGGTCAAAGAGAATGTCACAAGGGAATTCAAAAATACCTTGAGATGAAAAAATATAAAAATATAACATACCAAAGCTCATGAGATTCAGCAAAAACAGTGTTTAGAGGGAAGTTTATATCTGTAAATAATTACGTTAAAGTAGACTTTCATCTTAAGAAACTAGAAAAAAAGAACAATATAAATTCAAAGCAAGCAAAAGGAAGGAAATAAAGACTAGAATAAAAATAAATAAGAAAATAGAAAAGCAATAGAGAAAATCAACAAAACCAAAAGTTGTTTCTTTGAAAATACAACAAAATTAACAAATCTTTAAAGTAGATTGACGAAGAAGAAAAAGAGAAGACTTAAATTATTGAAATTAATAACAAAAGAGGTAACATTGCTACTGGCCTTATTGAAGTAAAAAATGTATTATGGAATACTATGAACAATTGCTTGCCAACAAAAAAAACACAGAGTAAATGGACAAACTCACAGAAAGACACAAACTACTGAAACTGACTCCAGAAGAAACAGAAAATGCAAATAGACTATAACAAGTGGAGACATGGAATTAATAATAAAAAATCCCATGAAGAAGAGCCAAGATGGCTTTATAGATGAATTCTACCAAATGTTTCAAGAGTAATTAACACTAATTCTTCACAAGCTCTTTCAAACATAGAAGGGGGAAAATACCTAGCTTATTCTATGGGTCTACAATTATCCTGACATCAAAACCAGACAAATATATTACAAGAAGTAAACTACAGACCAGTATCTCTTTTGAACACAGATGTAAAAAATTCTCAACAAAATGCTAGCAAACCTAATCTGGCAGCATATAAAAAGGATAAACACCATGACCAAGTGGGATTTATCCCAGGAATGCAAGATTGCTTCAACATAGGAAAATTAATTAATGCAATACACCATATTAATAGAATAAGTGACAAAAGCCCTGGGTACATCTTAATAGATGCAAGAAAAGCATTTGACAAAATTCATCACCTTTTCCTGACAAAACACCAAAAAAAAAAAAAAAAAAAGAAATAGAAGGAAATAAAGGGAATCCTCAATCTAATAAAGGGAATCTATAAAGTTCCAGAGTTAACATTATACCTAATGATGAAATACTAAATGCTTTTCCCTTGGCACGAGGAACAAGACAGGAATATCTGCTCTTGCCACTTCTAGTCAACATTGTATGGAAGTTCTAGCCAGTGCCATCTCACAAGAAACAAAAATAAAAGCTATTCAGGTTGGAAAGAAAAAAGTAAAACTGTCTCTATTTGCAGGTGACATATCTTATAAATGGAATAACCTAAAGAATCCACAACAAAACTACTACAGCTAATAAACAAGTTCAACAAGTTTGCAGGATACAAGATCAATATACAAATTTCTACTTCTATACACTAGCAATGAACAATCTGAAAATAAAATTAGGAAAATATTTGCATATACAATAACATCAAAATCACAAAATGCTTAGGAAAAAATTGAACCAAAAAAATGCAAGACTTGTACCTGAAAACTACCAAACGTCGTTGAAAAAGAGTAAAGAATATCTAAATAAATAGAAAAATATTCTTTGCTCACAGACCAAAAGACTTAAGATTGTTAAGATGGAAATACTTCTCAAATGGATCTACAGATTTAATGACATCTCTATCAAAATTATAACTGCCTTTTGCAGAACTGGACAAGTTGATCCTAAAATTCAGATGAAATCCAAGGGATCCCAAATAGCCAAAACAACATTGAAAAAGAAGATCAAAGTCAGAGGACTCACATCTGCTGTTCTTAAAACTTACTACAAATCTATAGTAATTCAGACAGTGTGGTAGTAGCATAAGGATAGACATATAGGTCAATGAAACAAAATTGGCAGTCTGGAATTAAATCCATTCATATATAGTCAATTGATTTTTGACAAGGGTGCCAAGACCATTTAATGGGTAAAGAACATCATTTCAACAAATGACACTGTGACAACTGGATATCTACATGGAGAAGAAGAAGTTGGACCCCCCACTTTACACCATATACAAAAGTTAACTCAAAATGGCCCAAAGACCTAAATGTAAGAGCTAAAACCGTAAAACTCTTAGAAGAAAACTTAAAAGTAAATCTTCATGACCTTGGATTAAGGGTATCTTAGACAAGGCACTAAAAAGCACAAGCGACAAAAGAAAAAGTAGGTAAATTTGAGGCTATGGACTAAGTTGTGTCCTCCCAAATTCATATGTTTAAGTTCTAATCCCCAAAATGATGGTATTTGGAAAGAGTCTTTAGGAGGTACTTAGGCTTAGATGAGATCATGAGGGTGGGGCCCTCATGATAGGATTCGTGCCCTTACAAGTAGAGACACCAAAGACCTTGCTTTTTTTCTCCACAGTTGGGATGATGGCACGTAGAGAAAATCCCAAGGAATCTGCCTAAAAATTTACTTGAGCTAATAACAAATCTAGTAATGTTTGCAGATTACAAAGTTAGCATGCAAAAATCAGATGTATTTTTATATAGTAACAATGAACAATTGGAAAATAAAATTTAATAAAACAACAGTACAATTTACAATTGAATGAAAAAATAAAATATTTAGAGATATATTTAACAAGTATGTTTAAGACCTCTACACTAAGTACATACATTCCTGAGAGAAATTAAAGAAGATCAAAATAAATAAAAAGACATATCACATTCATTGACTGGAAGACAATATTGTCAAGATGTCATTTCTCCTTATATCCTTCTATAGATTCAATGCAATCCCATTCAAAATCCAAGGAGGCTTTTATTATAGAAATTGACAAGCCATTCTCAAATTTATATAGACATGCAAAAGACTTAGAAGAGCAAAACAATTTTGAACAAGATTCAAAATACTATAAATCAAATTGAAACTATAAAGTAATAACAATTTTGAACAGGATTTCAAGTGTTACTATAAAGTACATTAATCAACAAAGTGTGATATTGGCAAAAGAAATCCTTCTAGATCAGTGGAATGGAATAGAAAATCCAGAAACAGACCCATAATTATATGACCAATTTATATTCAATACAGCTGTCAAAGTAAGTCAATGGGGAAAAGAAAATATTTTTCAACAAATAGTGCTAGAAAAACTAGATGTTCACATAGGAAAAAAAAAAAATGAATCTTGATCACTACCTCACACCATACCCTAAAATTAGTGTTGGATATTATTAAACCTAAATGTAAAAACTAAAGTCAAAGATTCTAGAAGCACACATAGAATATCTGTATAAGCTTAGAGTAGGAAAAAATTATGTAGATAAGACATGGAGAATGCTAATCATAAAAGAAAACATTGATAGATTGGGCTTCATAAAATTAAAAAGAGTTCTGCTCATTAAAAAATGCTGTTAAATAAATTAATAGGTGAACCATAGATTAGGAATAATATTTGCTATAAATATATATCTGACAAAAGGTCTGCATTAAGAACATATCAAAAACTGCAACTCGATAATAAAAAGATTAACAAGGGCCGAGCCCGTGGCGCACTCGGGAGAGTGCGGTGCTGGGAGCACAGCGACGCTCCCGCCGCGGGTTCGGATCCTATATAGGAATGGCCGGTGCACTCACTGGCTGAGTGCCGGTCACGAAAAAAGACAAAAAAAAAAAAAAAAAAAATAATAATAATAAAATAAAAAGATTAACAATACAATAAGCAAGTAAGTGAGCATCGTTGAGATCATGGGCGCAGAGTTCACCTTAGGTCTCCGGAAGCTAAGAAATAAAACTTGAAGTATATTGTAAGAAAATCCACTCCATTATCAGTAAGGCTCTTTAACGCTTTCAAAAGAAAATAGCCACATAAATTCAAAGTGTAGTTTCACTATTCCAGTAATCTTTGGTACATTCTGTACAGAGGGTCTCCAAAGAGCTTTGGAAAGATTAAGCAGAGAATCCTGTTTCCTGAACAGACAGGTGAGAGAGTGAACAGTTCAGCCTCATCCCGTAAAGACAGGAAACCAAGGACAGGCTGTGCTGAGCTGCAGCTGAAGGCAGAGGGCTCGTGGCACCCGGACAAATGCTCCCTGTCGGTTGTGCCGTGGATCAGCACTGTGAGTAGGATTTGTCCTTCGCCCTTCCTGATGGACTTGCCCAGCCTCTCCCTCGGCACATAGCTCTTACATAATGCCTCCCACTCAGGGAAAGTCAGGGCTCGCAGCTTCACCGCGGGCTCTCGCTTCAGAGGTTTGTCCTGCCCCACCTCCTGGGGTGGCTGCAGTGACTCACCTCCCGCTCCTGGGCTGCTGCCCTAGCATGTAGCAATGACCCCAGGGTCTCTGCTCCTTGCCACTGCTGTTTCCTGGCCCCTTGCAGGCTTCCAGAGCACCACCCAAGCCTCCTGGGTGCACTCTACGGACACTCCATCTTCCCTCCGCAGCACGTGGTGCTGCTAGAGTGACAGTGGTAAGTTCTCATTTGCTAAGCCCCAGGAGGAACCTTTGGGCCTTACAAAGTGCAGCCGTCATTCTGGCCTCAGAGCCTTCACTTCTGCTGGTTCCCTCACCTGGAATGCTCTTCCCAGCCCTCTTTGGCTCTCCGCTCAATACCCATCATTCAACAACCACCTCGTCCATGGGATCCTCCCTGGTCTCTCCCTCCTCCCAACTCTCTTCTCCTTCTGCACTTGGGGAACTTAACAACATGTACCATGTAGCAGGACACCCACAGCTCTGGCCCCCTTGGAGGAGCAGACAGACAGTAAACTTGTAAACATGTAAATAAATACAGGTAAGTACTATGAAGAAAATAACACAGGTGCATGGACTAGCAAATGGGGCGGTAGTGAGGGGCAGTGCGCCGAGGACAATTCATTCAGGACTGCGGGGGCGGTGACAAGAGGCAGCGTTCATGCTAATTGCTTTCCGTCTGTGGAGCAGGGGTGGGGACAGACGCTGTGTGTACAGGCCCTGTCGTGCTGAAGGAGTCGGGACGCTCCTTGGGAGGGGCATTTTGTCTCCTTTCCACATCCCTGCGGTTGTGCTCTGTTGCAGGGGCCTTCTGTCAAGTGTTCCGTGGGCCTCCCTGGACTCTTTTGGTGGAAAGAAATTACCTCCCATTCAGAAGACACAATGAGGGAGCTGTAGATTGGGAAGGCAGTAGATGGAGATTCTTCCAGGTGCCCAGGTCTCTTGTGAGGAGACGGTGGCAGAGATTTGTGATAATCCTTTCCCAAACCAGCCTTGTGTTTTACGTAAATTAGGTCATCAAGAGAAAGTCTCGGTGTCTCTCAGTGACTGAAATAAGCATCTGCAGTGACAAGATAGGCTGGAAAGTGGAGGAGTTCGCAGGGTGGAGGTGGTGAGCTCACAGTTCTGCTTCCAACCCACTAGCACCGGGTTCCAGGGGTGGGATGAAAGGTGCCTTAGGCTGGTTTCCTTCCTCTTGCTGATTATAATAACCTGAACAGCAGCACTTACTGAACACACCCTGTGAGCCAGGCACATCATGTTCAGCAGTTTATCTGGGAAACCATTCAATCTTTACAACCACTCATTTTTTAGAGGACGCTCAGAGAAGTTAAGGAATTTGCCCACCATTATCACGTGCTTGGCAGATCTAGGATTCAAACCCAGTCTGATCCTGGAGGCCAAAGTCGAACCACTATGTGTCCAGCCTCTAAGTGGCCAGGCCCTTTGCATATCTGTTCTCAGTTCCCAGACACCTGCAGCGCTAGCTGGAGCTCGTTGTAAGCTGCACCCAGGCATAGCAGCTGCTCTGAGGCTGGGGCCTATCTGGGCAAAGCTGCTGTCCCTGCAGGTCCCACCCCCACCATCAGGAGAGCCAAAGCAGAGGTGAATCCAGCACTGGCAGACACAGGCCAAGACCTTTTTATGTTTCCTTTGGGGAAAAAGATTAGGAAATTGTGTGTTTTATGAGTGAGTTTAGTCCGGCCTCCTTTGGACTCCACACCCAAGTGCTGCACTCTCTTTGTCCTCACATGGATTTGCCGCCTCTTTCCTCTGGGTGACAAAGATGCAAAGGATTACTCAAAGCCCATTTTCTCTGAGCAGTGAGACACCCTGAAGGGGTTAACTTCCTGGAACCCTCAAGAGAGAGGCATTCCGCCTTTGGGAAATTAACACTGAACTGGGGTTCTGTCTCAGTATTTATTCTCCAGGCCAGAAAGTTACAGAAAAGAAACATAAGTGGAGTTATGGCTAAGTATAGTTTAACAATAGAGGCTGGTAACATCAGTGGAATAACAGTGTGACATTCCATAATGCAATTTGCAAAAGGTTAAGTTGATCCACTAACAAAAGCTTGTTCTTAGCAAACATTTTCTTTCCCTACAGCAATTTCCCCAGTATTTTTACATAACAATAAAGCAACTTTTTAAACATATTAATCAGTAGGTTAACCTGCTCTCAAGGGCATCTGTCCCCCAACTTTGCTGTGTTACAATTCTATATCCTCAACAGAGACTTTAGCCTGGGGAAAGTTTCCTGTCTTTTGCAAACTTAACATTTCTATATGTTATTTTATTTAATTTAATTAATTTATTTATTTATTTAACTGGTAAGGGGATTGCAACCCTCAGCATGGTGTTGTCTGCACCATGCTCAGCTAGCGAACGCACCGGCCATCCCTATATAGGATCTGAACCTGCAGCCTCAGCGCTACCAGTGCCACACTTTCCCGAGTGAGCCACGGGGCCTGCCCTCTATATGTAATTTTAAAAGGTTAGGTTAAACCTGAAACTATAGGACTTTAGAAACTAGGCCCTGTGAAATGCATTTGCTTTACAAATGTTAGTATACTCCACACCGAAGTACATCCAACCTTCTCTAGAAGCTTCTTTCCAGGTGAGATATTGACTGTGGTGGGGGGCGGGGGATGGAACTCCCACACTTTTTCTTAAAGTCAGCCTGTCTGTTAGGTGGTGTGTTCCTTGAGGCTGAGGATTTGGCTGGAGATGAAGACCCTGGGCCAGCCAGGCAGACCCTCACGGGTGCTTTTTATGATGCAACAACAGGACTGAAGTGGTCAGCAAAATCGATTTAAAATAGAGCCAGATGCGACAGCAAGGGCCAGTCTTGGTGAAGGCAGTCTGCCCCCAGACGTCCCATGGGTTGGCTGACTCTGCAAAAGTTTCTACCCCCCAGAGGCCAGCCCCATGTGACAGGCCTGGGACCCTGATGTGGGTTGAATCACAGCCCCCCAAAGATATCATACTGGATTTAGGATGGGCCTTAAATCCAATGACATGTATACTTATAAGAGAAAGGAGAGGGAGATTTGAGACACACACATAGGGAGAAAAGGCTATGTGAAGGCAAAAGCAGAGATTGGAGCGACACAGCCACCAGCCAAGGAACACCTGGAGCCAACTGAGGCTGGAAGAGGCAAACATGACACCTTGATTTCTGACTTCTGGCCTCCAGAACTGTGAGAGAATAAACTTCTGTTGCTTTAAGGTTTGTGGTCATGCATTACTGCAGCTGCCTGAAACTAATAGATGGGTCACTGCTCCTTGTCTCAGGCCTGTGTGTCTAGTTACACCTCCCCGCCAACCCCCAGAGCAACAGTCTATGCGTTTACAGCAAGAACGCGCTGAGGAGGGGATGCCTCCATGCGCCCCACATTCCCCCTCTGCAGGCAGAGCTCCAGGGCAGGAAATGAGACAGTTCTGCCAGCTCAGGCCCTCTGCGGAGGCTGAGCCAGCACCCTGCTCCCTGCAGGGCCTACAGCCAGCGTGGCTTCCCTGGCTGCCTCTCGTCTCTGCATCTTGGGCCCACAGAGCCATCGCCTGGCTCCTCCCTGCCTCTCCAAGGACTGCTCACTACATTATCACTGTAAGCCATTTTTCCTCTCAAGTCTTCTTGAGTTTTGGATAATTCCAGCCTTTTTGGTCACACGTTTACCAACAATTCTTCTTAGTTAATTCCCACAGATGTCTAATCCATCCTTCATGTGTGGATTTTTCTAGTTTCGCACTAAGAACAATTTCCAAGTTCTTGAGGATGCGGGAGGCACCCATGGGTGGGAGTGCATGCTCATGGAGGAGACAGTGCCTGGTGAGGCCACAGCCACAGGGCAGAGCTGGTCCTCCCAGTGGGAGCTGCGTGGCTGCACACAAGGTGCCAAAGCGATGTCCTTAAGCTGGTGTTTAACGTCGGGCAGATTCGTCCTCTCTCCCTCGTTTTCCTTCTGCGAGCGTGTGTGCGGGTGTGCACCAGCCACTGTAAATAGAAGGAGACTTTGAAGTTGTCATTCTTTTCCCCCTTAGCTCTGAAATCTTAAGATTCTATGGAGCGTGTCTCAGGAGGATTTAAAATACAAAATAAGGAGCTCACAGTGCTTTCCACAGCTCACACTTAGGAGGGAACGTCAAACCCACAGGGAAGGAAGAGCCCTCTGGACCCTCGTCCTCACCTGCTCCCTGTCTGTCGTACCCACACCTTGCAGCAGAGGGCGCTCTTGTGGGGGACTCACACCAGACGACATCGTGAGCTTCTTGGTTTGTTCTCACAACACTTGTCCTTGAACAACCTTCCAGGTGGCAGGACTGCTGCCCACAGAGGTGATGCCTGAGAATGGGTCGGGGCCTCACCCCCGTGCCAGGTGAGGGTCACCAGGCTTCACACTCTGAAGAGTTTCTTTATTTTATCTATCGTCCCCTTGATTCCCGAGTGTCCTCTTTTCTTTGCAGATTTCCTTGACCACAACAAAGAGAGGCAATAAAACCAAAGACTCACAGTAAAGGAAGAAATAGACATATAGACGTGAAAAGGCAGAAAGCAACATGAATAGCTCAACAGCAGATGCTTCCAGCTCATTTCATCTGGATTTCTGGATTTACCTCCGATCCCTACAGCCCCACCTCAGGTGTCAGATGGACACTGTCACCTGCAGACATTGAGGCCTAAAGTGCTGGCCTTCTGGAGGCGGGGGGTTGATCTGATTTTTCACTGTCCCTTCTTTGCTTCGCCTACCCTGTGTTTGTGGACTTGGTTTGGGGTATGGGATGGGTGATTGAGAGGGGGTGTGATCTCCAGAAATTTTCCTCCTTGCGAAGCTAATTAGACCCACCACTTGGGCCTTGTCAATACTCAGCTCTATCCAGTGAAAAGACCAGTCCAGGTACGGACCCACCAGTGGTTAACAGGAATTTATGTGTTAACTCTAGTTACAGCAAAGGCCGGAGATCCAGACTAAGTAATCTGGTCCCACTCCTGTCGAGGTTTTCCTAGATTCATTCCTTTTCAGCATACCTTCTTTATGCCAGGCACTGTGTGGGGAACTGGGGGATAGACTGGTGACCAAAACTGACATGGATCCCATCTTCAACTGATTTACGTCGTTGGTTTGCCTTTCCTAATGCTGGGGAAATGCCCAGAGAGAAAACACGGCTGTCTCCTCCCTTCCCTGAGTGTGTGGATATTGGGCTCAGCACCTGCTCCAGCTGTTGTGTTTGGACATCCCATCTCTGTCACTGGCCTGCAATGAGCAGAGAGCTCCATCACCCAAGTGCGCCCCGCCTTGGGACCTAGCCTTGCTCTTTCAGGTGTATAGCGCCCTCTGCTGGTGACCTCGACAAATGCCCTGGGCACGGAGTGTATAACCAAATGCCCTGGTAGCCTTTTCTGCTCATCTGAATGAACCCTGTGCGTGTTGTCTGTCCATCCAACGCCCACTGCTGAATGACAGGTCCTGTTCTAGGGGTTGAGGACTGTATAGGTTATAACTGTATATAGTTATAACTGTACCAGGTAAATTTTCAATCTTCTCCCAAGTTTCAAGTTCAACT
Organism: Cynocephalus volans; assembly: GCF_027409185.1. Taxonomy (NCBI): domain Eukaryota; kingdom Metazoa; phylum Chordata; class Mammalia; order Dermoptera; family Cynocephalidae; genus Cynocephalus; species Cynocephalus volans. The sequence goes on along the minus strand of NC_084466.1, from coordinate 80,336,903 downwards.
CCCATCTTTTGAAGGAGGCCCCCAATGCTGGTAGATGGGTTGGGAATGGGGCTCATTCTGGGTCCCATGATCCTTTTCAAAGGAGCTGGACTAAGGGGTCCAAGTATCAAGTGGTCCCTCTGTGCTCATCCTTCGTTCCCCAGAGTTTGCTACCTAAGTGGGCAGATCGGGCCCCACGCAGACCCTGTGATAAATGTGGAACAATGGGCTTAATTCCTCCAGGGAGACTGAAACTCCTAACCCCCCCACACCTACCTCCACCCCCACATGCAACTCCTCCCTTCTCCCCGCTAATGGGAACCCACTGACATTGGGCATGATTGGGGAGGGGCAAGGCCCTATCAGAATCCTCTGCCCCCTCCCTTCCTGCCAAATCATCATTGCTGGGCTCTTCCTGCAGCTGCTGGTCCCCCCACCGACACCCCTTATCATTCAAAGGCCAGGGCACACACCTTGATTGTCAGCAATGACCGTGGGGAAACTCACACTCCTTTTCTTGCTCCAACAAAGATTATGAAAGTACAGGAGTTGTGTGCAAGGGGTCTGCCCTCCAGAGGCCAGCAAGTGTCACCACATCCCCTAAAGAAATCAGCCTCTTCTGGAGGGACCAGCCCTTACAGTGCAGCATGCTTGCTGGCAGGAAGACAGAGCGCACACTTTCCTGTTTTCCCTTCCTGGTATTTCTGTGGCTCAACTATTCTTAAACTTTTGTTTTAGTATAACAGCTTCATTGAGCTATAATTCATATTCCTTACAATCTATTCGTTTAAAGTGTACAATTCAATGGTTTTTAGCATATTCAGTCATGTAGCCATCACCACAATTTTGGACCATTATCCTCATCCCCAAAAGAGGTCCTATACCCCTTAGCAGCCACTCCCCATTTCCCCCAAGTACCCCCAGCCCCTGGCAACCACTGACCTACTTTCTGCCTCTAGGGATTTGCCTATCCCGGAAATTGTGAGTGGAATCATGCAATATGCCTTTGTGTCTGGCTTCTTTCACAAAACAAGCGTTGCTCCTTATTTCATTTGCACTTTAAATAGAATGACTATACAGTTTTTCACCTAAGCTGGGACACTTTTAGAGTGAGAGGGACGTTTGCAATTATTGCACTGCCACAATCAGCATAAAACGTAGCTGCCCCTGGACCAAAACTGGAAGGTGTGGGCATCTTACCTTCAACTGAAGTGGTTAAAGGATACAAACCTCCCATGCACTCTGCATCCCCCTCCGTAAATCAAGTGACCAAATCACTCCCCCAGTAACGTCGGCTCTTGTCTGAAGTTAATTTTCTGCCAGAGTTGCTGATGCTTTGTTTAGAGCTGAAGCATGATTATGATTTATGGGAGAAATAAGGGTAATTTCCCCCAAAGAGATGAGAACTGGCTGTTTTATTTTTCATTTTGGAAGCATGAAATTTGACTGCACGGGATGCAGACTACAAAGAAAGCAGACACAGAAAACAAAGCTGTTGTGACAAATGTGTAAGGGATGTGAACTGCGGGCCATCAGAATGAGACTCACGGAGGCTTAATTGGGTAGGTCACGCGTCACGGCTCTGAAAAGGGCAGCCCGATTATTTATTGTTGTGCTGTTTTGTGCACCTGGCTCAGTGTCATCTCTCACTGCCACAGTCTCTCCCCGGCTCTTTTTGATGCTCTTAGAAATGATTTCAGTGTTTGTAAGCAAATACAAAATTTATGATTTTTTTAATTGTAAGTATCTGTTGGGTTGAGAGAGAAGTTAAGCCTGTTTGGCAACTCTCTGTCCGGCTCCTGCTGACAAATGAGCACAGGATGCAGCTCAGCAATAGACATTTTTAACTAGTGAGTCCCTCTTTGCTGCAATAGGGCTAGGTCAAATAAGGAAGTCTCTTTCTCAGTAAACACAGTATTGAGGGCCCACCGCATACGAGACACTCCACCACACCCCACCAGAACTGCAAATAAATATGCTCAGGCTGCCTCAGAAAGCAACCATGCAAAAAGAGAAACTGGATCTAGTAACCGAGAAACCGTCTTCCCTGAGTCTTTGCCTCTGATCAGATCCCTGCGTCAGCCTCAAGCCTAACTTCTATAAGGAACCGAATAATTTTTCCAGGAGTTGTGTTGTGAATTCACTGACAAGGCCAATTTGGGCCTCCTGCCACCATGTGCTCAGGGGTTGCACCACGTGGAAGCTGGTTTGGTGCTGTTTGGGTGCGGGCTCTGTCCTGGGAGCCGGATGTTGGGTCGAGACGTCTCCATGCCAGGGGGCTCCCTCCAGTCCAGTTCTGGACCCCAGATGCCAAGGTGCTCGGCTGGCACCCTGAGCAGCCTCTGTGTGTTTTGTGTCTCAGCCCCTCCATCTGGCTACCCTTCTGCCACCTTTTCTTCTATTTACCCAGCATTCTCAATTTGTCTTCCAGCTCTTTGTGAACCAATTATGCCATAGACAGATTTAGTCAATGTCTAGGCCAGATGCTCAGATACATGCTTTTCTGCATTAAAGATAATCAAAGCAGGCTCCCTGCCAGCCACAGTATACAGACCCCTGAAATTCTGGGAGAAATCCACAGAAACTTTGTCTGATTCTGGCACAATCCCCAAATTCATTCATCAGGAGAAAAAAGCATTGATTTAACAAGCATGGAAAACATCTTTTTTTTTTTTTTTTTTTTCCCTGTGGCTGGCCAGTACAAAAGCATCTTAAATGCTGGTCAGAAGACCTGATCTCTCATACAGCCAAAAGACCTGGCCTAGATCAGTGGGTGGGTACACATCTTTCCCAGTGAAATATTCCTCGTGAGCTAGGTCAGACTCTACTTCTAGGAGGGCTGGACTGCCATGGAGGGTCTCTCAGCAATGGGCCAGGCCCATCCCGCAAGCCTGGGAACCTGGGTTTTTCTCGTCAGCATGATGTTCAACATTTTGTTGCTTATTTGGGTGCCCTTGTGCCAACTCCTCCATGTTTTCCAGGTGTGTAGCATGTTTAAGATAGGACCATCATCTCCTGCCTCAACTCAAAGGTTCGGGAAAGGGGGCACCAATGAAGTGGCCATGGCTTTCCGAGGAGAAAAGCCGCTCTCATCACACCACCAGGGAGAGAAACCAGTCCCCTAGCTGGGGCTCAGTGGAGTCCTTACAGAAAGAGTATTCATGCCATGGGGGGAGAGACACAATGCCCCGGGCTTCCTTGCTCACCGAGGGAGAGCTGCCCATCACTCCCAGAGCCACAAGCAGATACATCTGCCATTCTGCTCTCACAAAGGCCTTCCCTGGCTTCCTGCACAGAAGCAAGTCTCAAAAATTCAGCATGCAAAAGGACTCCAATCTGCTGCCAGGTGTCTCAATTCAGTGAGCCCCAGGAATTTGCATTTTAAACAAGCTCCCAGGTGAATTTGATGCCAAGAGTCACCAACTTTGAAGTGCTAGTCACACCTTGGCATGGCCTCCCTCATCTCCCAGGATTCTTGGTTCCAAAGACAGGTGTGCTTCACACTGCCCTGTAAGCTGTGTGTAGAGTACCCCACCTGGCTCTCAGGTGAGGTGAGTCGGGTGAGAGTCCAGGGCATTAGAGCAGAGGGAGGGTTCCTTGTACCTGGGGCCAGATGGAGCACTCTGCACATGACCTACGAGTGCCATGAGGAGCTTCTGGTCACACCTGAAGGCTGAGAGGATAAAACCCAGTCCCACCTGGACCCAAGTCAACCCAGAAGAGCCATTGGTCCGAGGGCTTGAGGAAGAGAGGGATCAAGTGTCACCAACAATTGTCCCAATGCCATAGGTTAACCCTGAAGATCAAGCCTTCTAAAATAAAACTGGCTCTCACGTATCAATTATCATTACATTAACTACATTATATATTATAAATATAATGCATTTGATATTGTTTAATGAACTTTTACTCTGTGCCACGAAGTGGGGATCCTTCCTGTGAAAGTGAACAGCATGTATGAAGACCCTGTACAAGGTGATGCTCTGATCACTGGCTACTTAAGTGGGGTCCACAGGCCAGCGACATCAGCATCACCCGGAATCGTGCTGGAAATGAAGCTCTCAGGCCCCACCCAGACCTCCTGAATTAGAATCTGCATTTTTAACAAGATGTCCAGGTGATTTGTATGCATGTTAAAGATTGAGAGGAGGCTGGCTGGTTAGCTCAGTTGGTTAGAGTGTGATGTTATAACACCAAGGTCAAGAGTTCAGATCCCCAAACCCACCAGCTGCCAAAAAGAAAAAAAAAATTGAGGGGCACTGCTCTGCCTCTCATGAACCCCAGCGAGCTCGGATCCACAGAGGCTCACAGGAGTTCGGTAAGTTGCCTGTACCTCACCACTAGTGTCGGCAGTGGAATTTGAACCTAGGTCTGTTTCCTCTGTCAATCCCCTTTCTGGCTTTTGTCTTAACTGATAGATGAGCCTCAGCCCATGCCTTTTCATGCTTTTCTTTTTCTTTTAAAGGCACAAGTGCAGATCTCTTGTAATAAATGAATTCCCAATACAAAGTGGTTTCCCTCACCAGCGCCAGCCTTAACGCAAATGCTGACACCCCTCCCTCAGCCCCCTCCAGTCAGAAGGGATTGCTCATGTGCCCCGTTAACAGAAGCACCCAGACGCCTTCAAGGGGAGGCTTTGAAAATCATCAGCCCACTGCCCACACCTCTGCCCCACAATGCACAACCTGGTGCCGGCAGTAAAATGGCTTTAAGATCTTAGCTGCTCGCTGATCAGTGTTAACACCTGGACCGAAGAACAGTCATGGTCAGTGTTTCTCACCGCAGTCTCGGGGACCCTCAGGGCTCCCTGTGGTCTCTACTACTTGCGAGGATGTATAGGTCTCGGGTACATCAGCACCTGCTACTGAGGTTTCTTGGCTCTACCGCAAGAGACACTTGAGAGCAGCCACTGCATTTTCAGGCTTTGACCATAATGGAAAAGGCAAAGGAAGAGAGAGGATCTATACCACCGTCTGGACTTGGCTGAAATGGGGATGACCACTTAGGCAGCCCAAGGGGAATCCACAGGGACTCTTTCCCAAGGGGTTTCCTGTACCCACCCCAGGGCCCTCTGGCCAGCCCCGCCACCTGCCCTGCTAGAAGCAGCTGCTCGCATTCCCATGTGCGCAGATCTCTCTGTTCTCAGCTCCTTGCTGCCCCTGGAGCTACCCCTGGAGAGTGGAGTCATTGATCCTGCCTCTGTCTCTGCCAGGCAATAAGCCCATGTAGAGCAGGGACCACACTCCGCTCATCTTTGGTGCTTCACAGCAGGAGTCCAGTGATGGAGAGTCTTAGAGATGTGTTTTATAAATGACCAAGTCTGTCCCTTTATTAAACTGCTGCCACCAATATGCCCAGCCATAGAACTGTGAGCCCTGTATTCTCTGATCGCACACACAGGGTCCTGCTTGTGGGGAGAGCCCAGGGACAACGTGGTGCTCAGGGAGCCAGCTCTGTACACTGTTGTAATGTCTGTGTCTTTCCAGCCAGAGTGTTCAAAGCTGGTAGGGGGTGAGTGCCCAAGAAGGAGCTATCAGCTGAGCTGTGATAGGATTCAGTCTTCCAGACTTCTGGCCCAACATGTCATCCAGAATAAAGCACTTTTGAGTTCTTACCATCTCCCTGAATGACAATGACATTAAGTGTGACTAATTGGTTGAAGTGCTAGTTGCAAGCTGGCAGGGGGAAGGCTCCCACACTGGCTTTGGAGCTGGAGCTATTGTGCCTTAACCATCTGTCCACATTAGTGGCATTCTCCTGACCTTGCCAGCTGTTCTACGAAAGAACAAAGTACACTCTGAACCTGCCTCTTCTGGATGCCGCCACACTTCCCGGTGTCTTTAAGGATTGTCCTCTCATCCTAATACAGTATTGCATGGTGTGGGTTTCCTTTGGTTGCAAGCACTCTTCAAATATTACAAGTCATTTGCTACAGTTTGAGTGTGCCCCCCCCAAAAAAAACATGTGTTGGAAACTTAATTCCCAGTGCAAGAAGTGTTGGGACATGGTCTAATGGTTGGTGTTTAGGTCATAAGGGCTCCACTCTCACTAATGAATGGATTAATGCTGGTTGTAAAAGGACTTGAGGCTGTGAGTTTGATCTCTTGCTCTCTCGTGCTCTCTTGCCCTTCCTCCTTCCACCATGGGATGATGCAGCAAGAAGACCCTCACCAGATGTGGGCCCCTCGACCTTGGACTTACCAGCCTCCAGAACTGTAAGAAATAAATTTCTTTTCTTTATAAGGTGCCCAGTCTGTGGCATTCTGTTATAGCAGCACAACACAGACTAAGACATCATTGTTCCATTAGTGTCAGATTTAGAGACGACTGTTGTGGTAAAGACCTGGTTTTGAATCTTGGCTCTCTGCCTTTTGCTAGGGATGTGATCCTTGGACAAATTCTTTGCTCAGTCCTCAGTTTCCTAATCTGCAAAATGGTGACAATATTAACTACCTCACAAGGCTTTTTTGAGGAACAAACGAGAAAACATAAATGAAATTGCTCTGTGCATATTAGGTATTTGGTAAATATTTGTGAGATCTGGAACCTTGCTATTGACCACTGTGTAGAACATGGAACAGGGAAGGTCCATTTCAGAGTTAATCCCCAAGGGCTGATTTCCTGGAGCACTGTATGGATATCATTTGAAGGCAATTTGACCCAAAACTAATTGTGTTCATGGTGAAGTTCTGCTGTATTTATAGGGGATCCTAATGCATCAACCCCCTCAGAGAGAGTCATCAGACTTGTGGAAACTCAAAAGGAACAGGATGAAGTCTTTCCTGCCAAGCTTCTCGGAATGCAGAATCCCCCTTAACAAGACTGAGTCTCCCACCTGTGGGCTCACATAAACCAACAGAGGGCAACCCGTCAGTCATTCTCAGATCAAATTCTTCCACACATCTATTATTAAAACAAACAAACAAACAAACAAACATTTATTAACAAGAAGGCAGAAAAGAGTTCATACAATCTGTTCTGTAGGTTTGCTGATGTCCCAGATCCTTGTATTTTAGGTATTCTGACTTCAAAGTCTGTGTGAAAGGATCCTTAGGCAAACACAGCACCGGAGCAGACTCTGCTACTTCCATGGTCAGTACCAGATGCAGGGACACTCTGAAAGCCATGGCTGGACTCTGGGCTGCTATGGACGAGCTGAGCACCATGCTTATGAGCACAGGCGACAGACATCACTAGATTTCCATCCTCTGCTCAGGGTGGGACGAGTCTCTAAAGTATTTTCACACTTCTTGGACATGTCTATATTTTCATCAATGAAGCCCATTTCTAATTTCATTACATTTATTAGTTAGCCACTGATTTCACTAATCAATACCTTTTCAGACATTTACTCTACTTATTAATTAGTAAAGCCTTAAGTACTGCTCAGGATTTGGGTATCAGAAGCATTTGTTGTACCCTCTTCTGGACAGTGTCATTTCTGGAGTGTAGATTCTCAAAACAACTGACCTCCTTAGAACTGAAGCTTAAACTAACCAGCAACTGTGTAATATCATATAGTTTATACTCAAGTGTTTTAATGGGAATTAGGAATACCAAAACTAAAGGATGGATGCGTCGTCAATGGTAGACCCCGTACTGGTGTGGATTGACTACTGACTGTATCATGGGATAAGCACTGGGGAGCTTTAAAAAAGGGTAAGAGTCACTTGCCTTTAAGTAATGTGTAAATTAGTTGAAAAGATATATACATCTGGAACATTTACAGAAGAGTGAGTGAGTGTACAAACCAGAGTTCGGAGACAAGGACTGTGACTGGAAACCTGGTAACCAAGGACAGAGGTCTTGAATTTGTCTTGGCTGCTGGACAGAATCTAGACAGGCAAAGGGGAGAGAGGGACGATGCTCTGAATTTGAGGTGTGGACAGACTCAACAAGGCCACCCTGCTCCTCTTCCTGTTGGAAGGAAGAACCAACGCTGTGGACAACATGGGATTTTGCCGTGGTCAGGTTTGTGCTGCATCCTCGGCTATCAGGCCTGCTCTCCTGCTTTTATGGGCAACAGCTGCCTTCTCCTGGCCACCCCCTGCCCAAGTGTGCAAGGACGGGCCTCCCTCGCTGCTGGGCTCTGGGAGGTTCTCAGATGCACCGGGTGGCCTGTTTAAGATAATTTAATCCCCACCATATGAATAAGGGTTGACATTCGTTTTGCAAGCATTATTTAAGCATTTGGGAAAGTTTTGTCGATTAGGCAACCAAAGTGCCTATAAAGAAAATTAAATATATTTTAATTATAAGTGTACTATAAAATATTTAAGGAAATTTAATGAAGTTCTAAAGTCCTCTGCTAAATGATTACATGAATTTAAATTGATTTGTAAGTAAAATAAGATTTTAAAGGTTAAAAACTTAAGAAAATTTGGGTTTTAATATGTTACTTTAAAAAAAAGTGAATATTAATTTTTAACACCAAAGTCATCTTTTCTTTGCCCAAATTTCCTCTCAGGACAACAGAAAACCTTGCAACATCCTAGGTAGGAAGGGAACACAGTCAGTGTTCGTCCCCAGGGCACGTCCTAATCTTCCCCGCTCCCCCGACTCATGTTCTCTCACTGACGAGGAAGAGAAGAGACGCCGTGAAGTGTGTTAGAGATGGCAGATTTCACACGCTGAGCTCGCCTTTTCTCGTAGAGGTCAGTTCCTTCCTCCTGTCTCCTACCAGTCAGTGATCTGTCTTGATGCTACCCCCTGAGATGGGTCATCTGCTCCTGGACCCCACATCTTCTAAATGCCAGGTCCCTGTTTCATCTACGGGAGGTCCCCAGGAGAGCCTGCGTCACCCGAAATTCAACACATCTATTAGGATCTCCTCCTCGGCCGCCTCCCTTTTTCTTCTTGTCATGTGGCTCAAAACCTCGGGCATCTTCAGTCCCCACCTTTATTTAAATAAGTTAATTCTTCCTCAGAGATTTCCTTCCCTCTGCCCCTACCATCAGAGGTCAGTTTCCTACTTCCCGACCACAACGATAAGTTTTTTTGGGGGGGGAAGGGGAGGTTTTAAAAATTGAGATATAAGTCACATACCATGAAATGCACCCTTTCAAAGTGTATATTCAGTATTTTTTAGTACATGTCCACAGCTGTGTGCAACTATCACCACCATCTGTTTCCAGAGCATTTTTATCCTCCCCTCAAAAAGCCCTGAACAATGACTTTTTAGTTAGTTTTGTCACTGTGTCATTGCTGGTGGTCTTTGCACTTAGTGAAATGTACCTAGAGGTGGCTTGAGGTTTCAGTCCTGACTGTGCCACATTGCATTTACAGCGGGTGACTGTGACACGGTGCTTCAGGGCTCCAAGCTCCAGCTACTACTTACTACTTTTGTGGCCATAACAGTTCCAGTGCCGTTTTATCATCTGTAAAACAGGACAAGAATGATACAATATAAGACTAAATGAGCTAAAGTAGATAAATTAGCTGGCATGATCAGAGCAACCAAAAACACAGGTTATTATTTTATAAACTTCTGATCCAACTAAATAACTATAATGCATCTTTTTAAATTAAAGTTTTTCTTTTGAGATTTGCACATGCAGTTGCAGGAAGTGACACAAAGAGATTACACAGTTTCCCTCAATGATATCATCTTGCCAAACCCTAGTACAACATCACAGCCAGGGTATTGACATTGATGCAGTAAAAATACAGGACATTCCATCACCACAGGGTTCCTCATGTTGTGCTTTTGCAGTCTCCACCTCCTCGTTAACTTCTGGAAACCACTAACCTGCTTTCTGTTCCTATCATCTTGTCACTTCAATAATGTTGTATCAGCAGACTCAGACAGCAGCTACTTTCAAGACTGGCTTTTTTCATGAGCATAATTCACTTGCGACTGATCCACAGTGTTGTGTGAATCACTAGTGCTGAGTGGCGTCCCACGGTGTGGCTGCAACCCATTTTGTTTAACCATTCACCCACGGAGGGATGTCTGGGCACCAGTTTATAGCGGTCACTATAGTGCATATTTATTCAGGCTTCACAGTTTAGAAAGAACTCTTTCACAGATCTCATCTCTTCCATATGATAGCTTTGGGAGACAGGGCATGATTCGTTTCATTTTACAGTTGAGAAAACGGGCTTGCCTAATATCACATAGATACATGACAGAGCTGGCACTCAGATCATCTGAGTAAATATCCTGTGCTCTTTTACCATGTCACTCTGCTTCCTCTGATAAACTCATTCAACAAATACTTTCAGAGTCCCTAAGCTCTGGGGACACAAAGAGGATAAGATACTGTCCCTACAGAGCTTGCAGTAGAGTGGGGAGTCAGACATTCAAATAACAAACATAACCCAGAAGGATAATTACTGTAATGCTCAAGGTGGGACCCGGAGAGATGTGTCGGCATGTGTGTTCCGGCCAGCTGAGCACAGTGGCCTTATGCTGTGGGCATGGGGAGTCGGAGGCAGCTGTGACCAGGGGAGCACAGGGGTGTGGGTGCACTGCTGTGTACAATGGCTCTGTTGAAATTTTCCACCGAGCGTGTATATTCCCTGAAGGTCATGGGCTTGGGACAGATGCAGGCTGGGACCAGTATTCCATTTCTGTGACTTCAAGTCCCAGAGATAAGCAGAGCCCTGTATACAAGAGACCCAGAGAAATGCCACTTTCCTAAGAAGGCCTCTGAGGGAGGAGGGAGGAAAACACGCATCTGCCCAGGAGACCCAAACCTCGGATGATGGAGATAAAGGAACTCAAATAAATGTGTTGTGGCTTAACTACCAGGCCAACAAGGGAAAACGAGCACTGCTGCTTCTCAGGTGCACTGGTTGGGGTTGATAGAGTCATAGGCATTACCTAGCACCTGCTGTTGAAAGAAGTGGCTGCACCCTGAGGTGGCTTTGATGATGGGGACGATGCTGACTGCTGACACTTACCAGCATTTATAATGTGCCAGGCACTGTGCAAAGATCCTTCCATGTATTATGTCATTTGATCCTGTCATCGTCCCCATTTTTCTGGTGAGGAAACAGAGGCCTAGGGACAGGCTCAGAAGCTCATCCAAGACCACTTAGACACAACAAGAAGAGCTGCACCTGCTGGGAGCCTGTGAGCTTTGTCTGCTTCACAGACACCTGCAGAGAGATGGCGATAGAGCACGTAGGTAAAGGGCAGGTCCAGGTGTGGCCGGTAACACTGGTGCCACAGGGCCAGGTGCAGAGTCACCACAGCCTGGGCCACAGAGGCTCCACCAGCAGAGGACATCAGCAGAACCACCAGGCCAAAGGGATGGTGAATTCCAGGACAAGGAGGTGGATGCAGGCCATGAGCTGCTCTGGGTGTATCTCAGCAGCACTCAGCACTGAGCTCTGCCTCCGACAGCGCTGTGCACAGCTCTGTTAAGAGGGCGGTACTGCTGGCCTGGCCCCATTTCCAGAAGGTATTGCCCTGCGGCTGCCTTTGTCAACACAAAATAAGAGAAAGAGGTGAGGGTGAAATAGCAAGGTCACAAGCATCATTGCCAGGGAGCCCAGATCCTCAGCCTCAGTGTCCGGGAGGGTGAGGCCAGAGCAGCACAGAGCAGGAGTTTCTCAGGTTGCATGGGCCCTGGTCCTGAACAGCCTGGAGCCCACTTGAGCCACCAGAGCTATTAGCTCCACAACTGGTGTGACATGCCTGGGAGTGTGTTTCCACCGCTTCTGAGAGAGTCACACTCAACCAGACTATGTCCACAGAGGGGAGCATTCAAGGATGTTGTTGACTGATTCTTTGCAAGCAATATTCTCCAGTGATTAAGAAAATGAACTTTGGGTAAGCTAGGCTGTCTCTGATATGGCTCCCCTGCTAGCTAGCTGTATGATCTTTGACAAGTTTTCCCACCTCCCCAAGACTCAATGTCCTCCTCTGTAAAATGGGGGTGTGACTTGGCTGAAATACTTATGTCATAGAGTGTTTTATGTGAAATAATGTGAACTACATGCTTGCTACAGGGACTGGCCCAGGGAAGCTTGATAAGTGATTATATGGAAATAGACATCTTTTTGCCTTCCAGAAAAGCTACCACAGCTGCTCCCTTTCCTGCCTGACTTGTCCACTCCAGGATTTCTGTGGCTTATAGTCTGTGGGGGCACAGGGGGCTGCCTGTTTTGTGGGAGTCAGAGTGAGTGCAAGCTGCTGTGTGTCAGCACCTTGCTGGAGGCTTGTGGCTGGTAACCACATCTCCTGGGGCACACATCCGTGCTGTCCCAGCCAGGTGAGCATTGGTGGGAGACCAAGCAGGACACAGAGGTGCTGAGGTAGATAGATAAGTACTCCTACCAAGGACTTGAAGGTCAAAGATTTCCCAGGACACGAGCAGCCTCATGGCTTTGTACCCAGGGACTTGGGAGAAGGCTGAGTTAAAGGATAAAGACACCAGCATTTTCCAACAAACTTGATTCTGGGGCCATTGAATGGTGTGTGTGGGTGGGGTGCATGTGTGTGCATGCATGAGTACTTGTGTTTGCACACATGTGTGTCACAGAAACATCACTGGCATACATCTGTTCAGCAAACCTTTGTTATGTGTTTACTGGGCACTGGATTTGGAAAAGAGTCCAAGAGCATCCTATCTTCACAGAGCCAGGAGACAGATAATCAAATACACACAGCCTATGCAGTATAACAACTGCTGGAATAGAAGAGTTCCAGGCACCCCAGAATAAGCAGTGTAGACATGTGACATTCCACTAGAAAACCACCATGCAGGGCAGAGGGTCCATTGGAGGGAACATGGGAAACATTAGGAGTTAAGGCAATAGCACTACATACCAAAAGTTTGCTACCCATCACCACCCACGCTCTATCTGGTCAACACTAAAAAAAACACAAGCACAAGTTAGCAGAATAGACAATCCCAGTGTCGCTTTCCCCATATGTTGCTTTGCTCCCTCCATGGATTTGTCACCCTACTTCCCCTGGGTAATGGAGATGCAAAGGATTACTCAAAGCCCATCTCTTCTGAGCAGTGAGAAGCCCCGAAGTGGCTAACTTCCCTGGGACCCTCCAGTGAGTGGCAACCCTTCCTCGGGAAATTAACGCCAAATTGGGGTTCTCTTCCTGCATTTATTTTCCAGACCAGGAAGTTACAGGAAGAGAACATAGTTGGGATTATAGTTTAACAATATAGGCTGGTAACTTTCAGTGAAGCAAGCCAGATGACATTCCAGTAGATGATTAAGTGATCTTACAGCAATTTCTCAGTATTTTTACATAACAATCAGTAACTAGTCTGTCCTTGAGCCAGCAACCTTGCTGTGTTAGAATACTTTATCTTACACCAGAGGCTTGGTAGCCTGAGGAAAATTTCCTGTCCTGGCAAGGTCAATATTTGAAACAGCAAGGCTTTGGAAAACCAGGCCCTATGAAGTACATATGCTTTATAGTATATTCCACACCCATAACCAACCAACTTACAATTATTAAAACAAAAAAACTGCCATCCTATAATCACTGGAACTTGGTGGAAGAGGAGGAGAGACCCACAGAGTTTCTGAAGGCATGGAAAGCCACGGCAAGCAGGAGAGGGACTACTCTGATCAGACCCTGACCTAGCCACTCACAGAGCAGCTACCAGCACACAAAGCAGCTACTTAAAAATGGTAAAGCCAAAGCAGCATCCTTTTTGTGAAGTTACTGGGAGTCTGCAGGGGAGAGGTGTGCCATGACCACTGGCAAAAAAAAAAAAAAAAAAGATCATCACTTTGGAGTGCACCATCCCATTTCCCAGGCCAGCAAACTGTTCACAAGCTTCCCCTGTGCCCACATAGGAGGGAGGGGCTGTGGTCAATGGGAGAAAGAGCCAGAGGTTGATGAGTCTTTGCAGGGGACTCATGCAGGGTCTGTCCCGTGGAAAATAGTTACAGTGCTGGAGCCTGGGTTGATCCAGCAGGGGTGCATTAGAGAGTGGCATAGGCAGCTGATCTGCCTTCCAAGAGGCACAGGAGCCTCACAGTGGAGACTGGTCAGTCTGATAGAACTGCCGGGGCACAGTTTGCAGGAAAGACTTAGTCCTGGGCTGGAATTCCCACACAGTGTTTGCAGTGGCCCCACACAGCCTGAAAGTGGCTAAAAGGCCAGCATTTAAAATCCAGTCCTCACAAAAAGCTCTCCCCCATCTGAGAAACAACAGAAAGATAGCAATTTAGCTTAGGCACAGAGTTCAAGGTCCAATCCCCACAGGAAGTTCCCCTACATCCAGGAATTAACCACAGGACAGAATATTAGTTCCAGTATAGTTTTTAAATGGTTCTGGTTGTTGTTAATCTACCACAGAATGGAAGAAAACCACAGGCCAGAGACAAAGTTCTGACACTAAGCAGGAAAAGTCTAACACCACAAAAGAACACCTATAAAACCTGGAAGAGGGAGCTGTCTCTGCAAGTGCCCAGGTAGCAATGTAAAATCCAAAGATTGAGAAAGAACAGAGAAATATGACACCACCAAAGGAAACCAACAAAGTACCAGAAATTGACTCAGAAGAACAGCAGATTTATGCAATGTCTGACAGAGATTCAGAATAATCCTGTTAAAGATGTTCAGTAAGCCACAAGAAAATACAGAGAGAAAATTAAATATTTGGAAAACAATCTAGGAGCAGAGCAAGAAACTTGACAAAAAACAAAACAAAACAAAACAAATCAATTAAAAATAAAATAGAAATTCTGGAAATAAAGAATACATTATCTAAACTGAAAGACTCAATAGAAAGCTCCAACAGCAGACTTGATCAAACAGAGGAAAGAATTAGTGAGCTCTAAGACAGAACATACAAAATTATCCAATTAGAGGAGCAAAAAGAAAAAAGAATAAGAAATAATGAAACAGAATTGCAGCAATTATAGGACTCCTTCAAGCAAAATAACCTCCACTTAACTGGTGCACCTGAAGGAGTTGATAAGGAAGAGACCTAGAAAGGACATTAAAGAAAATAATGCTGAAAAATCTCCAAGGATGTAGAAAATTGACAGCACCCAAGTACAGGTCACTGATCATATTTAATCCAAGGAGTAACACCCCAAGGCACATCATAATCAAACAATCAAAAATCAAAGACAAAGAAAGAATACTGATTTGAGGTGAAGGATGTACTAAGCTCCCTAATATGATCATTGCACAGAGTATGAATGTATCCAAATATAATATTATACCCCATAAATATATACAATTGGTCATGAGTCAACATATAAAATATATCATTGGTTAATTAAGAAAAGTAAATTGAAAGGAGAGAAAAAAGAGAAATAAAGAATAGAATAGTTTACCACAGGCAGGGAAAGGGAGGGGATATGGATATATGAGGAAAGGTTGGTAGACTGGTACAAAGTTACAAAGTTACAGTTAGATAGTAAGAATAAGTGCTGGTGCTCTAGGGTGACAATAAAAAATGATATTATATTTCAAAATAGCCAGAAAAGAGGATCTTGAATATTAGAACCATAAAGAGATGTAAATGTTTACATGATAGATATGCTAACTATTCTGATTGAATCATTGTACAATATATGCATGTACTGAAATAACAAACTGTACCCATAAACAGGTAAACACACACATATATATATATTTATGTATGTATGTATGTATAAAAGAAAATTACTGAAAGCAGCAAGAGAAAGGAAATACATACCATTCAACAGAGCCCCAATAAGGCTCTTGGTGGACTTCTCACTAGAAATCCTCCAGGCCAGGAGAGAGTGGGATGATATATTCAAAGTGCTGAAGGAAAAAGACTGTCAACAAAAAATTCTACATCCAGTAAAACTAAATAAAGACATAAAGTCTTTCTCAGACAAACAAAAGCTGAGGAAACTCATCAACCCTAGATCTGCTATACAAGTAATGCTAAAGGGAGTTCTTCAAGATGAAAGAAGATGTTGCTAAAGCATAACAAGAAAACATCTGAAGGTACAAAACTCACTGGCAAAGTAAGTAAACAAACTCAGAATACTCAAATGTTATACGGGTGGTGAATAAACCACTTACATCCTCATAATGAAGACTATAGGACACACCCAACAAGATAATAACAAACTCAACAACCATATAAGAGATAGGCAATAACAAAAGATGTAGCTTGAAGCAACAAAATGTCAAAAAGTGGGGGGAATGACATTAAGGTAGAATTGGCTTTGGTTTTTATTTTTTCTCAATGATTAAAGTTAAGTTGTTATTAGTTAAAAATAATCTGTTATAACTATAACATGTTTTTTGTAAACCTCGTGGTAACCACAACTCAAAAATCCTTAATAGACATACTGAGATAATGAGAAATCAAAATATATTACTAGAGAAAAACCACTTAATCACAAAGGATGACAGTAAGACTGGAATGAAGGAAAAAGGGATCCTCAAATCAACCAGAAAAAAGTAACAAAATGGCAGTAACAAGGCTCTATATATCAATAATAACTCTAGATGTTAATGGATTAAATTCTCCAATTGAAAGACACGGAGTGACTAATAGGCTTAAAAAACAAAAATCAACAATATGCTGCCTACAAGTAACTCACTTCATCAATAAATACACACATCAACTAAATGTGAAAAGATAGAAAAGATATTTCATGGAAATGGAAATCAAAAAAGAGCCAGTGGAGCTATACTTATATCAGATAAAATAGAATTCAAGCCCAAGGAAAGTAAAAAGAAAAAGATAAAGAAGGTTTTATATAATGACAAAGGGATCACTTCAAAAATTAGAGTATATACACACCCAATACCAGAGCACCAAGACATATAAAGCAAACACTACTGGACTTAATAGGAGAAATAGACTCCAGCACAACAATAGCTGGGGACTTTAGTACCCCACTTCCAGCAAAGAATAGATCTTCCAAACAGAAAATTAACCCAGAAACATCAGAGTTAATCCCTACACCAGACTGATTAGATCTAACGGACATTTATGCAACATTTCCTCCAACAGCTGCAGAATACACATTTTTCTTAGTAGCTCATGGAACATTCTCTAGAACAAGCCATATGCTGGGTCATGAAACAAGTCTCAACAGATTTTAAAAAACTGAATTCGTACCAATTATCTTATCTGACCACACGAAATAAAACTAAAAATCAATAACAGAAAGGGCAATGGAAACTACAAAAGCACGGAAATTAAACAACATGCTCCTAAACAACAAATGGGTCAAAGAAGAAATTTTTAAAAAAATTCCTGGAGACAAATGAAAATGAAAACACAACATAACAGAACCAATGGGATACAGCAAAAGCAGTTCTAAGAGGGAATTTTATAGCCATAAAAGGCTACATCAAAAAAGTAGAAAGACTTCAAATAAGCAACCGAATGTTACACCTCAAGGAACTAGAAAAATAGAGTAAACCAAACCTGAAATTAGTAAAAGGAGAGAAATAACAAAGGTCAGAGCAGAAACAAATGAATTAGAGATTAAAAAAAAAAAAAAAAAAGATTGATGAAACAAAGAGTTTGCTGTAGATTGGATGTACCCCCGCTGCAGCCAAACTGAAGCTTAAATCTCCACCCCACTGTAACTGTTGAGGGTGAGAAATCCTACTGTGGTAATTGAAAGGTGGGGCCTTGAAGAGATGATTAGGTAGTAGGACCATGCCTCAGTGAATGGATTAAAAATCATGGCCATGGGAGTGGTTCTAAGGGCTTTAACAGAAGAGCACATAAGAGGTTAGTGTCTCTCTGCTCTGCCATTTTCTGCCATGTGAAACCCCTGAGTCACTATTGCCACCACCGAGGCTGTCACCAGATGTGTTCCATTGCTTTGGAATTCCCAGTCTCCAAAACTGTAAGCAATAAATTTCATTTTCTTTACAAAACACCCAGTTCCATGTATTTTGTTATAAGCAACAGAAATGGACTGATACAGAGTTGGTTTTTCAAAAAGATAAACAAAATTGGTAAACCTTTTTCTAGGCTACTGAAGAAAAAAAGAGAGAAGATTCAAATTTAAAAAGATGAAAAAGGAGACCTTACAACTGGTACCACAGAAATACAAAGGATCATAAGAGAGTGCTACAAACAACTATATGCAAACAAACTGGAAAACCTAGAAGAAATGGATGAATTCCTGGACACATCCAACTTACCCAGGTTGAATCATGAAGAACTAGAAAACCTAAACCTAAACAAACGAATCACAAGTAATGAGACTGAAGATTGATTTAAAAAGTCTCCAAACAAAGAAAACCCAGGACCAGATGACTTCACTGCCAAATTCCACCAAACGTTTAAAGAAGAACTAATACCAATTCTTCTCAAATTCTTCCAAAAAACTGAAGAGGAGGGAATACTTTCAAATTTATTCTATGAGGCCAGCATTATCCTCATATCAAAACCAGAAAAGGACTCAAGAAAAAAAAAAAAAGAAAGAAAAAACTACAGACCACAACACGAAAATCCTCAACAAAATACTACCAAAGAGAATCCAGCAACACATTAAAAAGTCATAAACCATGATCAATGGAATTCATCCCAGGGATGCAAAGATGGTTCAATATATGCAAATCAATAAATGTGATACATTACAACAGAATGAAGGAAAAAACATGATCATTTTAGAAGATGAAGAAAAAGAATTTGATAAAATCCAACACAGTACGGAAGGAATGCACCTCAACACAATAAAGGCCATATAAGACAAGCCCACAGCTAATAGAACACTGAATTGATAAAACTTAAAGGCCTTTCCTCTAAGATCTGGAACAAGATGAGGATGCCTACTTTCTCCACTCTTATTCAACATAGTAATACTGGAAGTTTTAGCCCATGCAATAAGGCAAGAGAAAGCAATAAAGGGCATCTAAATCAGAAAGGAGGAAGTCAAACTATTTCTATTTTCAAATGACATGACCTTATACATAGAAAACTCTAAAGACTCCACCAGAAAATTATAAGAACTAATAAATAGATTCAGTAAAGAGGAAGGATACAAAACCTTCAAAAATCACTATTATTTTTATATGCCAATAATGAAATGTCTGAAGAAGAAATCAAGGAAGCAATCCCATTCACAATAGCTACCAAAAAAACCAAAATATCTAGGAGTAAATTTGACCAAGGAGGTCAAAGACCTCTACAACTAAAACTATTAAACCTTGGTGAAAGAAATTGAAGAAGACACAAATAAATGGAAAGATATTCCCTGTTCATGGGTTGGGAGAATTAATATCATCTAAATGTCCACATTACACAAAGTGATCTACAGATTCAATGCAATCCCTATTAAAATACCAATGACATTCTTCACAGAAATAGAAAAAACAATCTTAAAAATTTGTAAGGAACCACAAAAGACTCCATATAACCAAAGCAATCTGAAAAAGAATAAAGTTGGAGGCATCACACTACCTGACTTTAAAATACACTATAAAGCTATAGGAACCAAAACAGCATGGTGCTGGCATAAAAACAGGCAAATTGACCAATGGAACAGAATAGACAGCCCAGAAATAAACCCTCACACTTACAGCCAACTGATTTTTGATAAAGGTGCCAAAAATACACAATGAGGAAATGACATCCTCTTCAATAAATGGTCCTGAGAAAACTGGATATCCACATTGAATCTAGACCCCTGTCTCTCACCATACACAAAAATCAACTCAAAATAGAACAAAGACTTAAATTTAAGACCCCAAACTATGAAACTACTAGAAAAAAACATAAGGGAAATGCTATATAAAATTGGATTAGGCAGCGCTTTTTTGAACAAGACTATCAAGGCACAGGCAACTAAGCAAAAATACACAAATGAGACTACATCAAGCTAAAAGTCTTCTGCACAGCAAAGGGAACTATTAATAAAGTGAAGAGACAGCTTACAGAATGGGAGAAAGCGTTTGCAAACAACACATCAGATGAGGGGCTGATATCCAGAATATGTAAAGAGCTCAAACAACTTAACAGCAAAAAAAGAAATAACCCAATTAAAAAATGCGTAAAGGACCTGAACAGAAGTTTCTCAAAAGAGGACATACAAATGGCCAACAGGTCCATGAAAAAATGCTCAACATCACTACTTATCAGGGAAATGCAAATTAAAGCCGCAATGAGATATCCTTTTACTCCAGGTGAAATGGCTATTATCAAAAAGACAGAAAATAAATGCTGGCGAGGATGTGAAGAAAAGGGAGCCCTCCTACATTGTTGGTGGGAGTGTAAATTGGTACAGCTACTGTGGAAAACAGTACGGAGTTTTCTCAGAGAACTAAAAAGTGAACTACCTTATGACCCAGCAATCCCACTACTGGGTATGTACCCAAAGGAAATGATATCAATATATCAAAGAAACACCTGCGCTCCCATGTTCATTGCAACACTATTCACAATAGCCAAGAGATGGAGTCAACCTAAATGTCTATCAACAAATGAATGGATAAAAAACTGTGGTAGATATATACAACAGAATACTATTCAGCTATTTAAAACAATGAAATATTGTCATGTACAGCAACATAGATGGAACTGGAGACCATGTTAAGTGAAATAAGTCAGGCACAGAGAGACAAACACAGCACGATCTCATTCATACATGGAATCTAAGGAAAAACACAAAAAGTGGTTCTCATAGAAGTAGAGAGTAGAGTAGTGGTTACCTGAGGCAGGGAGGAGAGAAGGATGGAGTATTGGGGAAGAGGTGGTTTAACCAGTACAAACCTGTGCTATCTACCCTAAGTGAATCTTTGTGCAGTATATGCATGTATTGGAACAACACACTGTACCCCACAAATATGTACAAATAAATGTTAAAAAAAAAAAGTTCCTAGAAAAACAGAATTAAGAGATAATACAAATCTTTCCATGAACTTTTTGAAGACCCCGTGTAGGTAATAAAGCATATAAGTAAATCAAAAAAGAAAGAAAGAAAGCAAAAACAACTAGCCTTGACTTCTCAGCTTGCAGGATCCTGGCTCAAGGGCACACGTGTGCAGGCTTCAGGCAGCGCTGACTATCTGGGGAATCAGAAGGGCTGACTCCCCCCACCAACCTTCCCTGCATCAAACTCAGACTCAGAGCCTACTGTGCACCAGGGTGGTGGCTACTGGGAATGTCAAAATGAGGAAGTTCCAGCCCCACTCTCAAGGACCTCATAGCTAGCGGAGGAGATAGACAAATAGGTGGCTGTGAGGGTGGGGGGACCAGAGGAAGGAGTGGGCAGTGTCCCCTATGGGAAGGATTAGGAGAGTTTCCTTGAAGAAGGTGACCTCAAGCAGTACACACGGAGTCACTGGCCACCATCAAAGCTTCCTGTGGATGTGGGCTTGGCTGTGCCCAGCTGTCTGGAGTCCACAGAGACCTGAAGGCCACCAGAAAGAGAGACAGCAACACAGGGTTACCCACAGCCCTCCTGTCACCTACAATCTGCGGAGGCAGCTGCCAGGTGTCATTTGCATAAAAAGTCCCCATGACCTTGCTAGTCAGTAAACAGTGAAACTCTTTTCTGCAGATTCTACAGAGGTTCTGCCTTGTCCATCCAGTGTGTGTGGTGTCAGCTTTCGTGTGTGGTTCGACAGTGGGAGAAAGACCCCCAGACCAAGCCAAGGCTGCTGAAGAGCCGTAATCTGCCATCTCCAGCCAAGCTATGGGTCTCCCTGGGACACTGACCTGGTCCATTTAGAGTCACAGGTGCCTGGGGCTCATGTGGCAGGAGACAGTGTTTTGTTCCAGCAGCACATTTTGTCAGGTTCTTTCGTTCTAACTTAATTCCATTCTCTAGCAAAGTGAGGGAGGGCGTGTGTTGGCAAAATCTTTTATTCCACCCAGCTTCAGCTTGATGCCAGGGTGGTTCCTTCGCTGGATGCGTGCCAAGAGGTGGGTCTTTTTGTTTTGCATTTTTTTAAGTGTAGTTGAGGCACGCTGTGCTTACCTCTCCCATCCTCTGTTCCACCTGGAACCTGATACCACTTCTAATCTCATTCTGACCCAAACTCCTGTCTCTCCTCATCTATGTCTCTCGCTCCTTCCCATGGAAACTCCACGTGGCAGCCCCTGCTGGTCGCCTACTCAGTAGCTGTGCTCCTTGCTAACAGAACCCCATCTTGCTCCGGTACTGAGTGAAGCTTCCCAGGGCGTGAGGCTTTAGTGGTCTAAGATTAAGCCAATCATGGTAACTCCTGTTTTATGAATGGCTGTGAGATGCATTTCTGGTCAATGAGGCATGAAAAGTCAGCTAGAGGGCTTCTCAGAAAGCTCTCATAGTTCTCACAAAGGACAGAGAGAAGGACTATTCTCTCTCCTTACTTGGGACACGAGTGTGAGGGCGTGATCCTCAGGGCTGCAGCAGTCATTTCAGGACCATGGGGGGACTAGTCAGAGGACAAAAACCATAAATTGAGGATGGCAGAGCAGAAAGGTGGAAGGAACACGTGTTCACGTTGATATTGTTGATCCATTGAATGAACTACTCTCACTTATTTTTACAACATAACAAATCCCCTTACTATTTAAGCAAACTGTGGACCATGGGCCAAATTGGCCTGCTGCCTGTTTTTATAAATATAGAGCTGTGTTGGAACACAGCCGTGCTCATTTGTTTACATATGAGTATTGACAGCAATGGCAGAGCCATGTAGTTGTAGCTGTGACAGAGGCAAACACTGATATACTACCTACACAGCCCTTTACCAAAAATCTACCAACCCCTAATTGAAGCCTGATTTGCCATTTGGGTCATCTATTACCTGAAGCCAAAAGCTGTGAATTGATAACCTTGCAACTTGGTATGTGATATAAATGTCTTTCTTTGTTTTCTATTTTATTACTTACTTTAAAAATTCTGAACTGTACTGAATTCAGTCACAAATTCAAAAAACAAATACTCAAGACCCAACAAGCCACGTGAAAATGTCGTGGCATGGAAACAACATGGTCTGTGGGTTGGCAGGCACAGCAGGTGGCTCTTACTTGGTGTTTCTGGATTCTTTTGGATTATAAATTCTGGCTTTGCCTCATGCCTTTTCTGCCATAACTCAGCATAGGCTGTTACAAGGAGCCACGCAGCTTCCTTCATGCTTTGCTGCTTAGAAATTTTTTCCACCAAATGCTCTGGTTCACAACTCCTAAATTGCAACTTCCACAGAGTCCTAGGGCATGGACACAATGCAGCCAAGTTCCTTGCCAGTTCATAGCAAGAGTGATCTTTGCCCCACTTTCCAATAAATTCCTTCTTATTTCTATCTGAGGCCCTGTAGAAGGGTCTTTAAAGTCCATATGTCCATAAGCATTCTGGCCACCATCATTTAACCAATGTCTAAAACATTCCAAACTTTCCCTGGTTTTCTTGTCTTCTAAACTCCCACCAGCAGCTAGGCTTTTTCTAGCCTGCTCCTCCAAATTCTTCCAGCTGCTGCTCAACACCCAGTTCCAAAGCCACTTCCACATTTTCAAGTATTTGTTGTAAGCAACACCCCACTTCTCTGGTACCAATTTTCTGTATTAGTCTGTTTCTGTTGATGTAGCCAGGTCGGCCTGGATGAGTGGAAGTCCATGTTGCTGAGCCCGTGTGAAACCTCCATCCCTGCCACCTGGCCACTTTGGGCTCATCATGCCTATGAGTAAATAGGCTGAGAAAGGAATTATGGTATTGACTGGGGTGATGGACCCAGACTACCAAGGGGACGTTGGACACTTCACAATGGAGGTAAGGAGGATTGTGTCTGGAGTACAGGAGATCCCTTAGGGCATCTAATACTACCATGCCCTGTGATTAAGGTCAGTGGAAAATTACAACAACCAAATCCAGACAAGACTATGAATGACCCAGACTCTTCAAGCATGAAGGTTTGGGTCACTCAGCAACCAGCTGAAGTGCTCTCTGAAGGCAAAGGGTGTGAATGCCCATAAACAGGTGACCTCAGCAAAGGAGGACTTTAATAATCAGGTGGATAAGATAACCTGTTGTGTGGATACCAGCCAGCCTCTTTCTCCAGCCACTCCTTTCATCACCCAGTGGGCTCAGGAGCAAAGTGGCCAATGTGACAGGGATGGAGGTTATGCATGGGCTCAGCAACATGGACTTCCACTCACCAAGGCTGACCTGGTGAACAGAAACAGACTAATACACCATCCTTCATCATAAATGGCTAAAAGAAATCAGTTGATACTTTCAACATTCTGCCTGAAATCTCGTTAGCCAAGTCCCCTATCCACTAGGCATATTTTCTACATTACTGCAAATGATAGCTTGCTGAACTTCCTGCCCCACATCACTCAAATCTTTTTTTCCAGCTTCCAGTAGTAATCTCCTCACTGTTCTTACAGTCTCCAATGACAATTTTCCTCAAACTCTATAGGCCATGGCCTGTTGCAAAGCCAATGCCATAGTTTTAAGTTTTCAATGGCAACATCCCAGAATTCCGGGTATACCAATTTCTGTTCTGGTCATCTATGGCTGTGGAACATACCACCCAACAACTTAGTGTCTTACAACAATATTTTATTATCTCCCATTGTTCTGTGGGTTGACTAGTCACGACCGAGTGGCACTCACCGGGGTCTCAGTATACGTTGACTGGGGCTTGTAGTTTCACGTGGATGAAACATAATATGGAGATGTGAGGCTAGAGAAAAAACTTGGGGTTGTCTCTTGAAAGATTAATATGTCTAATTAAGAAATTTGAACTTCATAACATAGTAGAGATTCCTGGAAGAAATTCTGAGCAAGACAGTTTTGAGCAACAGGTTATTAAATCTTTCATCAGAAAAACAGTGAGAGGCAGAGTGGGGAAGGGACGGGGACAGGCCAGTGGAAGTTGGTTCCAAGGTCTGGAGGGGGCAGCGGCGGGGTCGGGGTGTGGGGCACAGAGCTTAGGGTTTAAGGGAGAACGTGGCTGGCGCTGAGGACGTCTGTTCCTCCATCCGCTCTGACTCCCGTCTACTGGAAGGCGGGAACCAAGCTCTGCTCCTCCTAAGCATAAGGACAGTGCTCATGTAGACAGTGGTTTAAGAATTTCTCGAAAATTGTTAGGAATTATGTTTTAATAGGCATAATTGGATTTTTTTTTCCCTTCCTAAACACTCCAGAGAACACTTCTTGTGGGTCGGACACTGTGCTACTCCCATGTCTTTGTCACACACTGAACTTAGCTCTTGTCCTCTGCTGTCATCTAACTGGCTCGCCACCATGATTCCCATTTTCAACAATTCCCTTCCTCTTGAGACAGTCTCTTCCTTTACACCCATGACATTCGTTCCAGCGTTCCTTCTACCTCTCTCACTGCTTGTTCTCTGTCCCTATCTGTCTCTTCTACGTGGCCATTCTCAAAGCTCGGTCCCAGGCTCTCCCACTTCTCACCCATGCTCTCTTCTTGGAAACCTAATTCTAAACGCAGTGGCTTCCAGGACTTCTCTGTTCCCACGACTCATGTAACAGTTAGGGTTGGATTTGACTGCATGCATGCTGCATGTGACAGGAAACCCCAAATATCAGTCATTTAAACACTGTAACAGTGTGTTTCTTACTCACGTAGACGTGGGCAGTCCAGGGCCGGGGTGGCAGTGCTGGGACCATCAGGGAACAGGCGTCCTCTCTCGTGGTTCCGCCACTGGCAAATTAGACTTTTACCTCCTGGTCCAAGATGACTTCTTGGGCTCTAGCCATCGAAACCACACTTCTGCCAGCAGGAAGGAAGAAGGCAGGAGCGTGGACACACTCTTTCTTTCTTTTAGGATTCTTCACGAAAATCATACATGACACTTTAAATATTTCATTGGTTAAAATTTAGTCAGGTGACCACTTAGATCAAAAGAGATATGGTGGCCAGCTAAAAATGACTTGTTCTGACACTAAAGAAGAGGGGTAGTGAAAGGGTATTAGGGGACAGCTGGTGGTTTTTGCTTCAACTCCCAGATCTATACCACAGGCCAGACTTCTCCGCAGCTGTCACTTTGGTATCCAAAGGCATCCTAAACCCAAATGTCTGAGGCTGAGCTCATCATTTCCCCAAACCTGGTCCACATCTGGCACTGCCTTTCTCAGTGGAGGGTGCACAGTGTCTCCAGCTATGCAAGCCAGAAACCCAGGAGCCATGTGGATTCTTAAGACAGGCAGCATTATAAACTCACACTTTATCCTCATCATGGCTTTGCTGGGATTCCTTGCCCCACTGTCTTTGGGCTTTGTCTATGGTGTCCTTTGGCTGATGGGATACAAGAAGATACTTTTTAGGCCTTCCTCTGCCTTTAGCTTGTAATATGCTGTGTGTTTCGGCCTGGCCTCCTGCCCTTTTGCCATCGCCATGGCAGAGCTGGGTGTAGCTGCCCCATGTAGCTGCAGGTCCTAGAATGAGAGACACATGGGGATGCCCTGAACCTCCCCTGCAACCTGAAGCAGAAATGCCCCCCAGCCAATCTGCAGACCTGTTAACAGGGAAAACAAATGATTTTATTGTAAGCCACAGAGAATCTGAGGTTGTTTGTGATTCAGCACTACAGTGGAAACCAAATTAATACAATTATCTAGGAGTTCCGCATCTGCTCCTGCTTTAAATCCTGTGTATCTCAGTAATATCTCGGAATCCAATCCTTCCTGCATCCACAGAGACACTGTCACCTTAGCCCAGGCTACTGCTGCCTTTTGCCTGGGCCACTGCAAAAGTAGTACAATTTGAAGTCAGGTAGTATAATGCCTCTGGCTTTATTTGTTTATTTCTTTATTGCCCAGGATTGCTTTGGCTATTCAGGTCTTTTGTTTTTCCACATGAACATTAAGATTGTTTTTTTCTTTTTTTTTCTATTTCTGTGGACAATGTCATTGGTATTTTAATAGAGATTACATTGAAACTGTCTTTCCTCGCAGCCTCTGCTATGACTGCTCAGCATTCAACTCTCTGCCCAGCAGCCAGAGAGAACTTTGACAAGGGCCAATCTCATTTATAACTGGGATGGGTCTCACCACCATTTTGGCCCGGGGGGTTCTGCTTTTGTCACCCACGTGCAGGCACTGAGGGGCTTTGCCATCCTCAGCATCACTACCACACTTGGGTAGGTCCATGTTGCTGCTTATAACATCTCTCAGGGAAGGGAACTTACACGTGTCATGAGCCATTGCACTGGGGTGAGAGTTTGGGTGGCTGAGCAGGATCTGATATTGCTCCTGCTGGTCGAATGGTGGGTGAGGTGCAGCAGCCAGCAAGACGGCCCCTCAGCCAGGCCCGTCGGGCAGCGTGCTCTCCAGCAGGTGCAGACAGTGCGGGGTTGGCTGAGCCCCCATGTGGTGCTTGCTGGGGCCGAGTGGGCTGTCTCTCCATGCAGGCTCTTCTCTGTTCTTGATGTGGTTCCTACAGGTCAAGAAGGCCCTCTGGCCCTGGTACCCATCCTCCTAATTCACTCCCTCCTCCCCACACACTGTACTCAAGTGTGTTATCCATTCACTTTTGAATGAACTTTATCACCCTGCTCTCTTCAGGGCTGCGCCTTTTGATTCACTAAAAGCTCTGCTCTTACAGATCAGAGCTTTGGCTTTCTATTTATACTATCTCTGAAGTGGAAGGCAATGATGCAAACTTGACCCTGTCTTTGTCTTTGCTTTCCAGAAAAGCACAGTTGTAATGCTCTCCGGCAATAGCTGCTTTGACTGAGGACTGCAAAAAAACAAAAGCTCAGTCACACGTTAATATACTTTAAATATCTCAACACGTGATAATGTCACTGCCCCCTCCCACTTGAAACTAGTCAATGGTTTCCTATTGCTCTTAAGATAAAGATTAGAATCTTAAACATGGCCGAAAGGGGCCCAAATGCCTGGCTTTTGACTTCCTCTCCAGCTAATTGTCCACCTGGATATGTGAACTCCAGCTACTCCAGCGCCCTCTCTGTTGAGTCTTCTCTTCCCACTCTTCGTCCTTTGCTCCTACTCCTTCTTCCTTCAGGAAACACTTCAGAAAGTAGAATGGCAAAGACTCCAAAAGCACAGGCAACGAAAGAAAAAATAAACAAATGGGATTATATCAAACTAAAAAGCTTCTGCAAAGCAAAAGAAACAATTGACAGAGTGAAAAGACAACCTGCAGATTAGGAGAAAATATTTGCAAACTATGCATCCAAAAAGGGATTAAAATACAGAATGTATAAGGAACTCAAACAACTTAACAGTAAAAAAAATAAATAAATAAAATAGTAAACTGATTAATAAACGGGTAAAGGAGCTGCATAGACATTTCTTATATGAATATATACAAATGGCCAACAGACACATGAAAAAAAATGCTCATCATCACTCAGCATCAGGGAAATGCAAATCAAAACCACATTGAGATACCATCTCACCCCAGTTAGACTGGCCATTATCAAATAGACAGAATAACAAATGCTGATGAGGATGGTGAGAAAGGGGACCCCTCCTACACTGTTGGTGGGACTGTAAATTAGTGCAGCTATTCTGGTAAAAAGTATGGAGGTTCCTCAGGCAACTACAGATAGAACTGTCATACGATCCAGCAATCCCACGGCTGGGTGTATACCCAAAGGAATAGAAAACATCATGTTGAAGGGACAACTGCTCTCCCATGTTCATCACAGCTCTGTTTATAAGAGCCAAGATATGGAACCAACCTAAATGTCTATCAGTGGACGACTAGGTAAGGAAAATGTGCTATACACACGCAGTGGAATACTACTCAGCCATAAAAAAGAATGAAATTCTGCCATCACAGCAACATGGATAAGCTTGGAGAAAATTTTGTGAAGTGATGTAAGCCAGGCACAGAAAGAGAGCTGCTACATGTCCTCACTCATAAGTGGGAGCAAATAAATAAAAAAGAAAGAAAAAAAGGAAGAGAAACTCAATTACAATAACTATTGAACTTTCAAAAGGAGAGAGCAGAACTGTGGTTACTAAAGGTGGGAAAGAGGCAGGGGTTTTAGCAAGAAATTGGTTTAGGATCACAAAGAATGATTACGTTTTGTAATGATGAATATACTAATTATCCTGAGTCGATCATCACATATCATACACAGGTATTGATATTCAAATCTGTACCCTACAAATATGTATAATCAATTAGATTCCAATAAAAACAAAACAAAACAAATACTTCTTTTCACTCTGTTGTTTCTTTTGCTTTGCAGAAGCTTTTTAGTTGGATACAATCCCATTTGTTTATTTTTTTCTTTTGTTGCCTGTTGTTCTGGAGTCTTATTCATGAAGTCTTTGCCGTCCTATTTTCTGAAGTGTTTCCTCTATGTTTTCTTTTAGGATTTTTATAGTTTCAGGTCTTATATTTAAGTCTTTAATCCATTGGTTCGATCCTCACGAACTACACTTTAAACAGCTCAGCCCTGGAGATAAGGTGAGTAGGATGGGAAAGCAGGAGAGAGGTGGGAGGACAGAGAAAGCCAAGGAAGAGAAACGAGAGGTGAGGAGGGAGACGACGACTGAGGGTGAGGCCTGGGAGGAAAGCAGAGCATCCAAAGGAGTCACGAGCTTCACAGACTGCCACGCTCTGATCCTTCTGCTTTCACGTTTTGTGATCCAGCAAAGAGCATTTCACTGTTGTGAATTGTTCCCCTGCCCCGAGGAACAAAGACACAAAAACAAACAGAAGAAACTTCTTTAGAGGCAAATAGAAGCATATGGACATACAGACCAGGTGTTTAGCATGTGAATATATCCTCCGGGGAAGCTCCATACATTCATCCATTTATTCTTTCAAGAAATGCTATTGAGTGTCTACCACGTGCCAGGCACTGTGCAAAGCACTGAAAATACAGAATGAGCAAAACAGACATTGTTTTTACCACCAGAGAACAGTGGGAACTTCCCACAAGGGCTTTTAGAGAAAAAGCCCGTATGCTCCTGGGGCTGCCCAAACTCCCACGGCTTGGACCTGCCCAGAAGTGGTGGGATAGGGAGACGTGGGGCAAGTGGAGGAATACACTGTATTGTTGGGAGGCATAGAGAGCACTGAATGGGAAAGAAAACCATATTCTCCTTTCTCAGCTTTTTCATTTGTGGTGACAGGACATGGGCAGATGAGGCGAGAGGGATGCGGGTTAGATGCTGGACCCCAGGAACACTCTGCAGTAGTCTGGGGGTCTGAGTCCGGCCTGAGGCTTTGGCGCTTAGCTGCAAATACAGAAAAGATGTCCAATCTGCAGAGGAGAGTTGAAGTGGCTGGTGGCATGAGAATCAGTTAAATTTGCTGCCTCGTATTTCATTTCATTTTTCTTTTCTTTTTGATCTCCAATTTCTACCTTTATTCAATTACATAAGAGCCAGCATCTTCATGTCCTAGCATCTTATCCATAATGAAATTCCTCTTATTCCTTCTTGTTTTACTTTTATTACACATCCCTTCCCCCTCCAGGTCATTACAGAGGGCATGTACAAAATAAAGCTATTTTGCGATTTCAATAAAAGCCATGTAATCTCTTTCTAAAGCACTGACTCTGCTTTGAAAAGTCAATATAACGTGGTTAACTTAACAAAATAAAATTTGAAAAATCAAAATGTTGTGAGAACAATTGCATTCGTACAAGTTCTACTTCATTTCCTTCTCTCCACTGTTTCTTCGTCTTTTTCATGTCCTACCTCCTTGTTAGCTGAGTGAGAAAGACAAGAAAAGCTGGACTTGAACCGTTTCAGAGGAAAGGGTGAATTAGTTGGGGTCTCTTGGTTGTAAATGATAGAAACTCAAGCTAGTCAGAGTCGAAAACGGTGTGGGGCAGGGGTTGGGGCTTGCTGGCAGTAGGAGCGGAGAGAGGTCCTGGGCAACACAGTTAGCAGATGTCCACCGTGGAGGTCAAAAGCAAGTGGCTCCTTCTCACTGCCACCTTCACCCAGGCGATTAGGAGAACGTCAGGAGGTAGGAGGGTGAAGCCGGAGGAAGAGGCTTTTGCGTTTGGGAAGGGTATTCAGGCTGAGGGGTTGAGAGCGGTGAGTTGGGAAAAATGATCATCTCTCCTCTTGGTAGAGTGGGGCCCCATCTTGCACTCCTCTGCTTGGCAAAAGAGCAAAAGCTTTCGAAAAAGCTGACTGCAAAGCTGTCTGCACGTCCTCACCAGCCCAGCCCCATTCCACGTACCTGCCTCGGCACTGAGACTGGGCGTCCCTAGATTGCCAGCAACCTCCACGCTGCCAGTGCCAGCGCACCTTGTGGTCCTGGTCGCTCTGCTGGGCACACTCGACCCCTCTTCCTGAAACGCTGTTCGCTCATGAGTGCCCGAGCATCTCTCCTGGCCTCTGAGATACCACGCCATCCTCGTTTTGCTCCTGCACCCTGACTCCTGCCTTTCGGTTTCCTCTGCAGGCCTCTCCTCCTCTCTGCAGCCCCTGGATGTGGGGCTTTCTCAGGCGTGGTCCCGGGCCCTCTAGTCACTGTCTGTGCTCTCTCTTACCAACACATCCACTTAGACATCTCAGAGGCATCTCAAATAAGATGTGAAAATGGAACCCTGAAGCCCCTCTCTCAGGCGAATCTGATCTTCCCATCTCCTCTTGTCCCAGTCAGAGGCACCATCGCCCACCTTGTCACTAAAGCCCCTAGTTCCTGGGGACCATCCTGGGCTCCTCGCATTTCTGTTCTCCTCTAACCCCACAGCGAGTTTGTTGGCTGTATTTCAAAGCATGTTGGTGTGAGACTACCTCTCTGTCTCCACCACAATGATCTGCGTCAGAACCACAGTCAAGGCTCATGTGGCTGGTGGCAGCAGCTTCCTCACTGGTCTCACTGTTTCCTCTCTTGCCTCCTCCCACCAGTTTTCCACAAAGTATTCCCTGAAAGTCAAATTATGTCAATTGCCTAAAATTAAAACCCTTCAGTGATGTTCCATTGCCCTAAAGATAAAGGCCCACAAGGTTTTGCCTGTTCTGGATCCTCTTAATTTCACGACCTTGCCCCATGACTGTCTCCTGCTCTCCCTCTGTACCAGTCACATGGGCATGTCTGTGTTCCTGGAATACACCATGCTCTTTCCTGCCCCGGACCTTTGCACTCACTCCTCCCCTGTCTGGAGCATTCTTCTTTATTTCCTTAGTCATTATTAGATTTTTCTTATCTTTTATGACTCAGCCTAAATATCACCCCCTCAGAAAGACATTTGCTTTCTAGCTCAGTTTTTTCCTCCAAGTACAAGTCCCCATTTGCAAGTATTTATTTAATTGTTTATTATGTCTCACATTAGGCCATAAGCACCCCAAGGATAGGAATAAGAATACTGGTCATGTTCTCTATTTATCCTTAATGACTAGCAGAAGACCTGGCAGAGAATATGTGCTCAAAGAATGGGTTTTGAGTGAATGCATACAAACAGCATCAATGATAACTAATAGTATGTCAGTCAGGGTTCCCATTTTGAGTATGAACTATAAATGTTTCTGTAGGTGAAACTTTTTTTGAAATATTTAAATAATCTGGAATTGGGGCCATGTTATGCTTTAAGAAGTACTCAGAGAATTCCATGCTGTGTTAATTTTCAAATAGAACAAAGCTGCATTCCTTTACAAGGCATTAAAGGAGGAAAACTTCTATGGCAAGGCTATTTCTCACTCCAATCAAAATTTTCCTAACAAATAGGATATAAGCAGAATGTTAATGAAGGGGGTTTAAAATCCCTGAGTTGGAATCTGTATCTATAGGTGATAAAGCAAAAAGGCAAAGATAAAACTGAGATTCTTTGTTCGAAACAAAACTACAATGTGCTGCTGAAAAAAACTTTCAGTCCTTGACTTCTTCCCCCAATCCTTCCCCCCAAAGACCCAAAGACCTCAAGAAGTTATTTTAAAAGAATTCTTTAGAGTTATCAAGCAGAACATGAGATTCTTTGAAGATGGAGCCTAAGGAGATCATCAAAGTTAGCTGTGGCCTCTTAATTTCTCTAACGAGTGTAAGATGAAAAAGATTTTTAATGGTTGCAAAATTTTTCAACAAAAATATGTTCTCCAACAATGACACCATTGAGCCTCTTTGTTTAAGATAGAACTATGAAAAAAGATCAGATTTATTATTTTGTTGTCACTTATTTATGACTAAATATTCTCCATTTATGTAGTTCTTTGCTTATTTTTAAAGTACTTCATTTTAATGAGTTTGTCTTTAAATAATTTAATGTTTGAATGATAAAGTATGACAATTGTAAATGTATTTCCTGCTATTTGTAGCATGTTTATAATTTCTCTGATGTATAAGGTATTATTTGTTTTCTCTGATTCTTTTATAAATTCCACACAAAAAAATATCAGTATTAATGCTAATTTTTTTTATAAATGTAAACAGGTCTTTACAACATGACAACTTTGTTTTGTTCGGGGTCTGTAATTGCTGCCCCTGCCTGGCTCTAGCAGCCCACTGCAGATAGGGGGTGCTCTCTTCCTTACCAGTACGTGATGCTTCATGTCGATCAAGGTTTAATAAACCACGTGTTTGCAGCCCACCTCCTCTGATCTTGACTGGGCTGGTGAGCCTGATCCAAACTGAGGTAATGTGGTTACTGATCCAGGGAAAGAGGGGAAATCTTCATGGGATGCATGGTATACGTCTCTTTCAACAACCAGAGTCACCCCGTGTTGTGAGTAGTATTGGTACTACTTTTCAGTTGAGGACACTAGGGTTTAAGGAAGTTAAATAACTTCTACAGATCCCACAGCTTGTGAGTGTAGAAACCGAGAGCTGAGCCCATGCCAGTCTGACACCAAAGCCCTTGTCACTGTGCCTTCCTACCTTCTAATGGCAGGAGCCACCAGGAATTGCACTTTTGCAGTGACCCAGCTCCAACCTTTCTAAGAGAAAAAAAGGAGGGCTAAAATGATTTTTTTTTTTTGCTGAGATGGAATTGTGGTGGAATTTCAGAACCAAGTTCAGGACTACGCAGGCTAAAGAGTGGTCCCAACAGTGGGGCAGGGCTCCCTTCAGAGGTGTCCTACTCTCTGCAGCTTGCTCACGGTTGAGTATAAAATGGACAAGGACGTTCCTTTATTGCTCTTGCCTCCAAGGACAGCTGACCACTAGGAGGAGAGAAGAGAACCTTGTGTATGAGAACATCTAGGGCAGCTTTCCGTAAGTCTGAATTCCTATAAATACCCCAAATCCTGTAAAATTTTAGATGCAGATGTGTCATTTATTAATTGGATAATAAGTGCTCCTGCTATTCTATCAGTACTGCTATAATTGTTATTAATACTGGTTAACGTCTTCAGAGACCTGACTTGACCGTCCTCAATTGCACGTTCGTGGTCAATTCAACATCGATGGAAAAGCTGATGAAGCTTTTGAGGGATGGGAGCGTTGATGACAACTTAAAATAAAAATTTTATTGCTTTTTGTGCTCAGAACTGCGAGGTTCACATTTTAATCACTATTGTAAATATTTAAAAGAATTTTCTTTAAATTATTACTATTTTGAGTTAAAGTGGTATATTCTAACTACAGCCTAATAGGCACTTAATATCAACTTGCGTTAGGACATTTTGTATGCTGTTTGTCTCAGATTGATTTTTAAATAAAATTTCTAGATTTCTTTATTCAGTACACATCCTATCAGATTATTGTGTTTGATTTGTTTTAGACTTCAAATAAAAGCTATTTGCTGTTAAATTGAATGGATAAACTTTACAAGTAATAACTGACTGAACATTCAACTACAGTTAAAGTAAAAATCCTTTGGAGATAAATTAAAACAATTGTATGCACCAAAAACATTGTAAAACACTTAGAGTTAAATCTCTCAAAGATAATGGCAAATTGAAGGAGTTGTCACATCTGCTATGTCACTCAAAGTCTAAAATAAATTATATCAACTTCTCTTAGCCTAGGGGTGATTTTAATTCAAAACAGTCCGGACCCATACTGGGTTACAATAAAATGCAAATGGTCACCAGGCCTTGTGCATTTCCAGCATTATAGCTAAAGTCTAAAGGAGCAGAGTCCCACCAAACCTTGTCGGCAACATTCAGTCCACATTTTAGAAAGTTAAGTACTAATAAGTCAGAAATCCATTTAGGTTTGAGTGTAAGTTCTATGTGCTAGAAAAGTAACTCTGTTCTATTGGAGTTTTATTATTATTATTATTATTGAAACCATGAACTTAAGGAATATACCTTTGCTGAATTCTTAAGAAACTGAGGACTTTTGTTATTTTTGCAATTTTCAGAGGCATAGACGGTTTATTCAAGATAACCATTCTATTCCCTATGCAAGTTTAAAGAAACCAGACCATTTAAACTGTCAACTAGACCTAAGGAGCTGTTTTTTAAAAATAAAGACTTTAGTAGCAAACACTAGAGGCAATTTAAAGGAATATCAGTAAGGAAAATGTTAAAATACTGAAAGATTTCAGAGCTGCATTACTAAACAAAGAAAAATGAGTTGCAGAATACAGTGTATGATACCGTTGCATCTATAAAAAAGACTCCTACATATGCACATGCACGCTTCTAAATGTAACAGTGGCTACGCAGGGAGAGGAGAAGTTTGGGTAAAAGGGGATGTATTCAAGTATTATTTTGAAGTTAAATATTAAGAAGCAAAACAAGCTAGCCAACAACAAGCTCGTCAGGACTCCAACCTAGTAACAGTCTGTGTTAGCCTGCTAGGGCTGCCCCAGCAAAATACCACAGACTAAGTGGCCTAAACAACAGAGTTTTATTTTCTCACAGTTCTTGGGGCTGGAAGTCCAAGATCAAGGTGTTGGCAGGTGGGGTTCTCCAGCAGCCTCCTTGTGCACTCCCGGGGCCCTTCCTCTGCGCATGCACATCCCTGATGGCTCTTCCCAGGAGCCCTAATCTCTTCTTATAGGGACACCAATCATACTGGGTCAGACAGGGCCCACCGTAAAGACGTCATCTCAACTTACCTTTTTAGAGACTTTATCTCTGAAACGGTTGCATTCTGAGGAACTAGGGGTCAGGACTTCAATGCATGAATTTTCAGGAACACAATTCAGCTCATAACAGTATTTACGTTTTCAATTTTAGACCAAACTGCTTACAATGTCATATTGGTTTTAACAACAACTGTATAGTTTTACACTATAGATAGGTGCCTGGCTTTGCAAATGTGTTCCGGTAAACAAAGTCTTAGATACTAAAATCTCCCTCAGTTTCGTTAGGAGCAATTTAAAGATTGTGCCGCTCAACGCAAATACTCAGACGTTATTTCTCTAAGCTTCTTTCCTTCATGCTCCAAAGGAACTTCATGCATAATTCCAGTTGTCCTGCCCGTCAACTGTATTGTGGCTTCCAGAATATTCTACTCAACATGTTCCACTCCAGATTGTGGGTAAATCAAGTACAGACTGTGTGGACTCATCTTTCTATCCCTCAACATCCAGCAAAGGTTTGCCACATAGGAGGTGTTATGGGTTGAATTGTGTGCCACCAAAATTCATATGTTGAAGTCCTAACCCTCAATACCTGAGATGTGACCTTATTTGGAAATAGGGTCATTGCAGATGTAATTAGTTAAGATAAGGTCATACCAGAGTAGGGATGGCCTCTAATCCAATACGACTGGTGTCCTCATAAAAAGAGGAGATATGGACAGCACTGCACACAGGGAGAATGCCATGTGAACATGAAGGCGGAGATCGGGGTGATGTGACTACAAGCCAAGGAACATCAGTGGTTGCCAGCCAACTGCCAGAAGCTGTGGAGAGGCCTGAAACAGATTCTCCCGCGCAGCTCTCGGAAGGAACCAACCCTGCTGATGTCTCAATCTCAGACTTCTAGCCCCCAGTATTGTGAGACTAAATTTCTGCATTTATGCTACCCAGTTTGTTATGGCAGCCCTAGTAAACCAATACAGTAGGTATAAATAAAAGAAAAGAAAGTACCTACCGCATGGGCTATGTTTGTAGGTATACAGTAGGTATCAATACAGTAGGTATCAATAGAGTGAAAAGAAGCACTATTAACAGCCACAGACAGCAGGCATTACTGGGCATATGGCTCCCTTTCCTATAAGTATTTGATGGTTTATAGTTCTAATTTGATTCTCTTTAGTTTCTTGTCTCTTTTTCACCGTCTCTCCTCAAAGAGAATGAGTAGGATCTTGGGTGACAGGAAAAAGGCCTGTTTCTCATACTGCTGCATGTCCACTCTATCTCTGATGAGTCAAAACTTTTTTTTCAGTCTGCTAAAGTTGTTATTTGCTTAAAGTTATGCATACCAGTAATAAGAGTTCAGGTTAAAAGGAGCGAGCTCTACAGCTAACACCTCAAGCTTACCAGCACAAACTCGTGTAGGCACTTATTTTTAACCTGCTCAGCATCTGTTCCTGGGCCAGGCACAGTTGTGCAGTAACATTCGTTTCTGGCTTTCACTTGCGTTGATGATCTTGGAGACCATTCTCAACTACTTACAGCTACAGCAACACTTCTTACTTGGGAGCTGGTCTTGGGGATCCCCGTAGCGTTTGGGGGAACTGAAACTGGAGAAGAAATTTGCACTTTTCGCTCATGCACCAACCCCACCTGTCAAGTGTTTGGTTCTGACTGTCCTGTTGCTTAAAACTCGGCCATCCTAGCAGCAACAGGTCAGGCAACACAAAGCACCAATTTTAATGTTTATTTATTTGTTTGGTGTGGATACTCTGTCTACTTCCAAAATGTACCCATAAGCAAAAAAATAGCTAGGGTGGGCCCATTAAAAGAAGAAAAAGGAAAGGGAATTCACATGTTTTGAGCATTTACCATGTTCGGTACAGACGTTAGCTTGTTGAATCTCAGCAATGATAAAACCCACTTGGAGACTAGGTATTTTATCTCTATGTTCACATGGAGAAGCTGATATTTAGAGACGTTAAATTATGCACCCACATTCATTTGACTAGTCTGTGGTACACCCGGAATAGAAAGCCACTTCTGTCTCATCGTGGAGCTTGCACTTTCTCCACAGTGCCGACCAGGGCTATGTAACACTGGGCGGGTGTGGAGACAATAAACAGAAAACAGACTCAGAATAGTTGCTGCAAATGAATGTAAAAGAGGGTGGAGAGTTTCCGGGCACCCGAGTGACAGGTTGCTCTCATCTGACCAATAGATCAAAAACAATTGATCACAAAAAATAACCTTTCTGAGAAATTTGCTATAAAAGCCTTCTTCAGTTGGGGGCTCAATATCATGACGTCCAATGTTTCTCACTGTTCAGGAACTGTCTAATCTCCCTCCCTTAGAAAGTGGTGCTGAGACCGTGAGTGTTCAGGTGTAGGAGGTGTCCTGGGGAATGGGCCACAGGGCCCCGAGGAGATGCCAGGCCAGGGTCAGAATGAACCAACACGCCAGGTCTCCAAGCCACGTGGGCCTGGGCCCATGTGTACATGCGTGTGTGTGTGTGTGTGTGTGTGTGGAAAAGAAGGCAGCGATGTTTGAAGATGTCAGAGGAAATGGAAATAGGGTAAGCCTGGAGTCATTTCTAACCCAAAGTTAGACTGCTTCTGTGATCTGTTTTTTAAAGAGGCGTCCATGGCTTCTGGGATGCACACTTACGGCACATACAGAGAAACTGGTAGAAGTGGTTTCTGGTTGGCCATTTTTTACATCGTCCCTTGATGACAGGTAAGACTGTAATCTAGTCCTAGCAGGGTCCTCCAAGGGGTGGGTCAGGCAATGTGATGTAGGGGTGCAGACCTTGGATGAAGAGGGGCTCAGAAGGTTGGGGTCAGTGGATGCAGAAGGGACCTGAGCTCCCAGGGTTCCCATGCCCTGCTGAACACAAGAGAGGCTCTGGGTTTACTCTTCCATGGACCCTGTCCTCCAGGTGATGGTGACAGCCTCTGCACCCTGTGTCTTACTCTGCACAAAAAGGCTGGGTAGAACCCCTTGCAATGACCTCATTGTTCTGCTACACCAACCATCCCCAGGCTGCATAAGCACTGGCTCCTTGGAGATAAGCCTCTCATGAAGCTTGGCGTGGCGAAGGCTCTGTCCTCTGGGCCTGGCCATCTGCCTCCTCTGTAATGTGTACTGAGAGCTTGTTCTAGAACCTCACCCATCCAGCCTTCACTGTGGCAAGGAGGTCTCAGTAGACAAGCTGGGTAATTGAACATATGAAAGTTGTTTACTTTGCCTGTAAAGCAGTGACCACACTCTGAGGAGGCATTGCCTTGTTAAAAAAATGATTCCGTTCCTCATCGCTCAATGCCTGGCTCTGCCAGCTGCAGGGATGTTCTTTCCAGCAATTAAACTAAACAATTCCACACGTGCACAGTCAACCTTGTGGAAAAAGGTGTCAGGAAATAAAGATGTCACAGAGTTTGAAAAAAAAAATGAGCAGCTTGGCTCTCTCGAATTGGGAAGTAGCTTTTAGGCATATATTCCAGAATGAGGTCAAATAGGACTCAGATAAACAAATGAGTCGGAAGATAAGAAGAGGGAAGTTGCACATAAAGCATAAAAAATGTTTGTGGGCTATACTTAGGGAAAAGCATGTGAATAAAATAGAGTTTGAATAATGTAGGAAAAATCTAGTAAGAAAAGTCCTGCTTTATTGGGAGGCAGTTTTTTGTGAAAAATTCCTGGAACTTAGGAAGCTTGCTGGTGGGGACAGACAATAGTTGAGCTTGTGGCAAGTGCTAAGCATTGTGGGTGTGTCATAGTCTTCATTTCCAGAAATCTGGTAAAACAGAACTCATCTTCCTTGTTTTCTAAGTGAGCAGAGGCTACGTAACTTCCCTGGGTTTACCTAGCTGGTTGGTTGTGAAGCCAGGATTCCAGATAGGTGTGCATCTAATTCAAATTCTTTCTACAATATCCCACTATCTTCTGAGAAGCAATAATAGGATTTGGAACCTATTTTATTCTCATAAATGTCAAATGCAAGGTTTGACCCTGTGGTAGGCAGAATAATGGCTCTACAAAGATGTCTACATTCTGATTCCTGGAACCTGAGAATATGATACATTACATGGCAAAGAGGAATTAAGGTTGCTAATTGGCTGGCCTTAAAATAGAAATATTATCCTGTGTTACCCAGGTGGGCTCAATGTAATCACTTTAAAAGTGGAAAAGGGAGGGAGAAGATGGGGTCAGACTGAGGTAGCATGAGAAGGACTCAAGTGCCATTGCTGGCTTTGGAAATGGGGCCATGAGCCAAGGAAAGAAAGCAGCCTCTAGAAGGTTTGCAGGAAAATGGACTCTCCCTTATAGAATCTGGAAAGAAATGCAATCTTGCTGGCCCCTACATTTTAGTCCAGTAAGACCCATTTTTCAGACTTCTGACTTCTAGAACTGTAAGACGATAAATTTGCATTGTTTTAACCTACCAA
The DNA here is from genome assembly GCF_027409185.1 of Cynocephalus volans. NCBI lineage: Eukaryota > Metazoa > Chordata > Mammalia > Dermoptera > Cynocephalidae > Cynocephalus > Cynocephalus volans. The sequence goes on along the minus strand of NC_084466.1, from coordinate 80,296,732 downwards.
GTTTGTAGAAATTTGTTACAACAGCAACAGGAAACTCATAGAAGTCCCTGAAGGCTTTGATTTCACGTGGTCTTTGCCATGGCAAGCCATTACTTTCTTGTTCATTCAGGTAAAGTCATTATATATATATAAAGTATAAATATAAGGCATTTTCACATATAGTTTCTTGTATGTGCCTAAAACATTCTTAAAAGTAAAGTGAGATTGTCTTTCTCTTTCTTTTGAATACATGAGGGAACTGAGAAACAGAGTTTAAATGACTTGCTCAAGATCATGCAACTTATAAGTGATCAAAATAATAATAGATACCCAAATGTGGGATCGTGTTGATGTCTTCCATGTATCAACTGCTCATTAGGTAAAGAGTGGAAGGAGTGGGGGTGGGCGAAAAGGGACAGAGGGCATCTAGGAAGTTCCAGAGTGCACAGGGACATGCAAAGCTTCAGGGTCCCAGGGTGTGGGGGGTGGTGAGTGGGGAGGGGAGAGGCGAGGCTGGCTGTGCTTTGTCCTGAAGATGTGGCCAGTTGTTACAACACCACTTTGTATTTGCTTTCTCTCTTTTCCCACCTAATTTCTTTTTTCTTGCCCTGGGATTGAGACTCCCAGTAAAGCCTTAGCATGTGAGCTTTGCCTAAACCTCTATTCTATAGGGAAATTTGGCTTAGAAAAATACACTAAGGGATAGTCACACTTTAGTTAAAACATGAAAATGGTTCAGATTTGGAAAGGAGCTTAGGTGTTAAACAATTAATTCTTACACCCAACGCATGACTCTCCTCCACAACCTCTCTACAAGGCAGGGCATTTGTGCTTTCTGACAGCCTCTGCTTGATCACTATCTCTGATTAAAACTCATTACTCAAAAATAGCTTCTTCCATTCTTGCAAAGATCTGAGCCAAACTGAATCAAAATTTTCCTACTTGGAAATTCTACCCATTAGTTCTGTTCTGACCGCTGCAGCAACTCCCAATAGGTATAAAGCCTTTTCTGCATAACAGTCCTTCAAATATTTGAAAGCAGTTGTCAGTTTCTTCTCTTTTTTGGGGGTTAAACATCTCTGCTTCCTCTAATGTCCCCACTTTTAATTTCTAGATTTTTTATTATCCCACTTGGTCATCTTTGAACATACTCAGGTGTGTTAACAAACCTTGAATTGTGAAACCTAGAGCTAAACACAACATTCCAAGTGATCTGAAGAAATTGGAGCACAGTATTATTGTTCTTATTCTGAGGTTTATCATTCTGTTAATGAAGTCTGAGATGGAACTTGCTTTTTGGCAGCCATTCAACAATATTGGGTCATGCTGAGCCTAAAATTGGTTTTAAAACACTGCTCTCTCCTCTGGCCAAATCATATATTCCAGGGGCTCTCAGATTATTTGGATTTTAGTTCATTGCTAAAAAATGTTGAGACCAACATAGCATTATGAACTTCTTTTTTTTTTTTTTTATTATTCCAAGGAAAAATATTTTTAAGAGACAAAGAACTAGAGGAAAATTATATCAGATGGAAAGTTGTATCTATACAGATTAATGTAGAGTTTTAGAACTGGTAAATACATGGGTGAATATAGAAGCATTTTCAAAAGTCATTTTTAAAAAATTTTTTAAAAAGATAATTGGCTGTTTATATAATAATTGTAACAATATATTTTGGGACTTATATAAAGGTAAATTGTATGGCATAATAGCACAAAAGATGAAATTAGGGAAATGAAAGAAATCTGTTTTCAGGTTCTTGAATTATATGTAAAGTAGTATAATTTTATCTGAAGGTAGACTGTGGTAACTTAAAGATGTGTACTGTAAACCTTAGAACACTAAAAGAAACAAAATGGTATAGTTAGTACTCCAATTGTGGAAATAAAATAAAATATATGTAATCTAGAAAAAGTCAGGAAAAAAAGAAAAAAGGTACAAAGAAAAGATGAGACAAACATTTCAGTTTGTCACAATTGGTTTTCACAATGCTAACACTTTAAACCAATATGTCCCTAATTACATTAAATGTAAATGTATAAGCACTCCAATTAAAAGGCAGAGATTGCTAGATTTTTTTAAAAAGCAAGAACCTACCATATACAGTATATAAGAAACACATTTTAAATATAAAGACCCAAATAGATTAAAAATAAAAGAATGGAAAAAGATACACTGTGAAATCTCTAGTCATTAGAAAGCTGGAGTGGTAATAGCAGTTGTAGGAGAAAATAAAGTTTAGGACAAGGAATACCAGAAAACGTTGGACATTTTATAATGATAAAAGGATCAAAGAGATATAGCAATCTTGATTGTGTATGTACCTTATTACATATCTTCAAATGCATAAAGTAAAAAGTGACAGAACAGAAAGGAGATTAGACAAATCCAGATGTGTAGCTGAAGATTTCAATAGTTCTCTCAGTAACAGAACAAGCAGACAGAAAATCAGTAAAACCTGAATAACGCTCTCAAAAAATTTGACCTAATTGATATTTATAGAACACTATACTGAACAATAGCAGAATACACTTTCTATTCAAGGGCATATGGAATTTTCACCGGGATAGACCCTGTGCTGGGCCATGAAGCAAGTTTAAAGAATTGAAATCATAAGTTTAAAAGAATTAAAATCATATGGGGGATGTTTTCAGTTTCCAGTGGGATTCAGTTGGAAATCAGTAACAAAGATATCTGAAAAACTCCTACTTGGAAATAAATGGCATATTACTAAATAACCCTTGGTAGAAATCATAAGGAAAATTAGAATCTTTTTTAACTGAATGAAAATAAGACCACAACATAGCAAAGTTTGGGAGACGCAGCTTAAGCAGTACTTAAAGGAAACTTATGCTTTAAATACTTATATAAGAAGAAAAAAATCAATCTAAACCACTACCTTAAGAAGTTAGAAAAAGGAACAGCACGTTAAAATCATAATAAGTAGAAAGAAAGAAATAATAAAAATAAAAATGAGAGGAGATCACTGACATAGAAAATGGATAACTAACAGAAACAAAAACAATTAAACAAAATGCTGGTTCTTTGAGAGCAACAAAATCAATAAACCTCTAGCCACGAGAGAGAGAGAGAGAGAGAGAGAGAGAGAGAGAAATTACCTGTTCCAAGAATGAAAAAAAAGGGTGATGTTGCTGCAGGTTCTAGGGACATTAAAAAGATAACAAGCAGATATCATTAAGAACTTTATGACAATAAGCTTGAGACTTGGATGAAATGGACACATTTCTTGAAAGACACATCATAACCCAAATTGAAATATGACAAAATAGAAAACACAATAGCAATTTAATTGTTATGGTTACAAGGATGTAAACATTTGTCAAAACACATTGAATTATACATTTGTAATAGGTCCATTTTATTGTACATACATTTTACCTCATAAGACTGATTTAAAAGAAGGAGGTGGCAACTGGAAATGTAAGTAGAGCGTTTTTATTTATTTGAGGGAATGACATGCTTATGTACTAAAGGAAATGACCCAGAAGAAAGGAAAACATTGACGAGACCCAGGAGCCAGAGAATTGCTGAACGTCTTTGCGCAGGCAGAGGGGATGAAACCAGGGTACCCCCGGAAGGGTCAGCCGTGCGAGCACCTAGCAAGAGAGGAGGCAGAGCATATGTTTACAGATTCTGGTAGGTTGTACATATGGCAGGGGGAGGAGAGGCTTGTACAATTTCTTTTCTGTTTGTTTCTATTTACTCTGAAACAGAAAGCAAGGTTGGAGGAGGAGGTGTTGAAAGTTTGGAAGAATTAGCGGTGTGACTGTCACCTCGTGGGGTGAGTGTGTGAATGAACGAGGAGGTGGTACCACTGCTAAGCTGCACAAAGAGCTCTCTTGATCAGAATCTGTACATTTAAAATGAGACCAGTCAGCTAGTTTGTGTTTTGCTTTAGTCCTGCTTGGCTCCACAGAGGCAGGTGCAGAGTAGGTGAAGAGTTGGACTTAGGGCTTAGGATTTTGCCAAGCGCAGGGGGAGAGGGGCAGGAGAGTTGAGAGGCACGGATTATAAGGAGCAGGCTGACTTCGGCTCCGGGGAGGGAAGGAAACACGTGCAGGGTGAAGCACAGTTCAAAGGCCGTGGCAGGGGGGACTGCAGCCTGGCCAGGGGGGAGCATTGTTGGTATTGGGGTGCTGGATGAAGCGGGCTAGAGAAGGGGAAGGTGTTTGGAGAGTAGGAGTTTGACATTGAGATTACTGTGGGTTGCTCATTGTTGGGTATAAAAAGATCTAGAGTGTGCAAATGGGAGCAAATGGTTGAAGCAGCAGGCAGGACAGGAGGACGAGGGAGTGGAAGGATCACCTACGTGGATTTCAAAATCAGCAAGAATAAAAAAGAACTAGGGTTGAAGAGAGTGAGCCACAGTGAACCAAGAGCTTAGATGGAAGGAACGAGGGGAGGCTGGGGTCAGCAGACGACTACAACAAGGAGGGGTACCGTGTATCCTGGTCTGATGACAGGGGGTTGGAGCTGGGGGTGGGAGAAGGGTCCCTCAGGAGCACGCAGGCTCAAGGAGCGCAGGGATGTGGGAGTAAAACGACTCAAGACTCTCTGGAGGCTGCACAGCCACTAGCCTGGACTCTTCATAAATGTCAATGTCTTGAAAGTCAGAAAAACTCCGGGGATTCTCCCAGGTGCAAGAAGACTAAAGTGACACATGCAAAGCATGACACTTGATTGAATCCTACACTGGGGGATAAAGAAATGCTTATAGGATGTTACCAGATGATCAGGGAACATTCAATATTGGCTGTATTTTAGATAATATACTTTGAATCAATGTTAAATTTCCTAAATGTGAAATGAAAAAGGAATGTCCTTATTCTTAGGAAATATATACTGTAGTATTGCGAGGTAAAGTGTTATGAGACCTGCACTTTCAAAAGATTCAGCTCTTGCTCCCCAATTTTCTGTCACATGTATCTGTCTCTCCATATACAAGGAATGTAATATAGAGAAAAAATGTGGCAAAATGTTAACAAATGGCAAATATGTAGATGAAGGATGTACAGGTTTTCCTTAGACTATTTTTACAATTTTTTTATAGTTTGGAATTTTTTAAATACAAAGTTGAAGAAATTTTTAGAATTTATTCTTCATATAGTCAAGCATTTGACGTTTGCCTTAACAATTTCTTCTATTGCTTTAGGCGTAGAGATATTTGCAAAAGCCTAATTGTTCAAAATTAGATGAATGGTTGAAATACGGTAAGCTCAGAGGCAGGCCAGACTACGGCTGTGATGTCCCTAGGGCCTTGTATATTCTTATTTCCTGACATGGTAGCTGCTCATTCAATGTTTCTTTTTGCTTTGTTTTTATTGAAGTCTGACTTATATCCAGAAATTACATACAATAAAGTGTACAGATCTTAAGGGTATAGCTTGATTGATTTTTACATGGGGGGTATTAACACACCATCCATTTCAAGATACAGGACATTTTCAGCACCCCAGGAAGCCCCCTCATTCTCTCTCCTAGTTAATAGCAACCTTCCAAATGGTGACCATTATTCTGACTTCTGTCATTATAGACTAGTTTTGCCTGCTTCTGAACTTTATTTAAATGAACTCATACAGTACATTTTTTTTTTTTATGTCGGGCTTCATGGTGGTGTTGCATTCAGCAGTAGTGTGTTGTTTTACAGTTTTGTGGTATCTTATTGTATGAATATACCACAATTTAAAAATCCATTTATTGTGATGAACATTGGGTTACTTCTAGTTTATGAATACAGTGACTATGAAGGCTTGTGCATGTCTCCTATGGACAATCACGTTCTTTTCTGTTGCATATTTATCCAGGAGTAGAATTGCTAGATCAGGGTGTATATGTATTTTTAGCTTTGGTAGATACTACAAAAGTTTTGTAAAATGGCTGTTCTAATTTCATTCCCTCTGGGAATGTATGAACATTTCAGTTGCTTCACATCTTTGCTAACACTTGGTTTTGTCAGTCCTTTTCATTTTAGCCAACATGGCAGGGATGTAGTGCTAGTCCATTGTAGTTTTAAAATTAAACATTAAATGAATGAAAACAGTACAACTGCAAGATAGAGTATTATGTAGCTATAAAGAAATGTGTTTTCAAAGAAGATTTACTATTCTGGGGATATGCTTGTGATATACAAAAATGAAAAATAATATACAAACTCTATATACAGTACACTTTTATTTTTTATTTAATTTATCCATATTTAAAAAAGAGGACTAGAAGTAATTCACCAAGACATTGAGTTGATTCTGGATGGTGGGAACTCATTTTTTTTCCTCTTCTACTTTTCTATAATCATGAAATGTTCTACAATAGATAAATATTAATTTTAAAAGGAGAAAAAAACAGCACAGCATATCTTTAAAAATAATCTTTGCCTGGAAAAATAATCCTTCTATGTTAAAAAAAAAAAATGATACTTCTCTGGGCCTGTTTTATCATCTGTAAAATGGGCCTACGTCATGACCATGGAACACTGCTTGGCACCCAGTAAGCCTTCAATAAATGATAGTTTTTAAAAAATATAATACTTCCAGGACTGCAGGGGAACAAGTACCCTCAGGGGAGAGCTAGGGATCGAATGTAGAAGAACTTTCAGAAAAGAGGCAATGTGGCAGGTTTCTGGTGGAGCCTGAGTTCCAGACGCACCATGAAAGAGTTTCTGGAATGAAGGAGTGTGGTAGGAAACGGGAATGGAAAAGTGAACACCCTGGGGCCATGTGGAGAGTCCAGTGAGGATACAGAGAAGTGATCTGGTTCCGTGGTTTCTTGTGGTCTCAGAGCAGATGGTGGTGGTGAGGACGTGCCAGGGCCGGTAGGAAGGAGAGGTCTGGGCTCCCCTCCACTCCAGACAGTGGCACTGGGCAGTGGGCAGAGAGTACACGCGTTCTTTTAGAATCCTGAACTATAACTCATCTGGGTCTGGGAACTTGAATCCAGAGCAGCTGGGCACCTGCTTTCAGTCTTCATCATCTCACTTGGTTTCCAATTTCATTTTAACTTTTCTTATTCCCATCTTCCCACTTTATTCTCCTGTATTCTTGATATTTAAATGGTTCTGCTTTCAGTCATCTGCAAAAAATGAGGCATCTGCTCCAAGGCACATGTGTTCAAATTTAATTCAGCTGATGTGAGGACCAGCCATCAATATTAAAAATTAAAAACTTAAAACTCCCTGGGTAACTCCAATGTGCAGCCAGGGTCTAGAAGCAGTGGTGTATCCCTGCCTTGTTCCTTTTGCTTTGAACATAGCAAACATATACTTTCTATTGTTTTCTATCAACTCCAGCTCATCCTGGGCCTTTCCAACATTATTCTCAAGAGGTGTTTGACACTTACTATATTCTTCCTTGATCTATATATCTAAACTCTCATTTTCTGCTTGTGTCTTTTAAAATAATGAGATTGAAGAGCTGACTTGTAGCTACAATGGTCTTCTTTAGATGTCTCTGTTTTCTTCATCTTCAAGCTAATGTGACTAAATAGCCAGAGATTTATTTTTGAGCATCTGAACAGAATCATCTTCATATTTCCTCTGATCATTTTTAAAGCTAATGTCATAAAGTTTGGAATAAATATATAGATTTTTTTTTCTGGAGTGTATGTTGATAGCAATCCTTTCTACAGTTATCATGTTTTTGACGGGAAGAAGAAAAAAACTCCAGTAAATAGACTGGACGACCTATTGAGAAGTCTAGAGCATTGGGGTGTCCCGCTGGGCAAAATGAACAGCTTCTCAGACGAGGTTTTTGCTACTTTTCTACTCTGAAATTTCAATTTGCAGGCTTTGCCCTCGAGCTAGCTCCCCTCTGGATCACAAGGTGGCTGTAGCAGTTTCAATCATCACATCTAGACGAAACAATGTCCAGAGGCAAAAAGTCTCTTGCAAGGTCTGTGAACTTTCTCTAGAAACCCCCTCAGCAGAGTTCCTCTCATGTCTCATTTGCCAGGTTAGGATCCATGAACACTCCTACACCAATCACACCCAAGGTTATGGGCTGTACTCCTGGAGCTGGGATAGGGTCACTCTTCCCTGAGCCATGTGGGGGAAGGGCAAACAGTCCCCTCTCCTCCAAAAAAGTCAGCCGGCAAGGAAGCAGCAGCATGCTGGAGAAGCAACCTAGCACCATCTGCCTTAATTAGTGTTATTACAAACATCTAAAAGGCACAACTATTTCCTCGGCAGGCTCCTAACATTTCCACTGGAATCATTCTTTCCCTCTGGGTCAAACTGAAATCTTAAGAGCAGCAGTTTTCTTTTGTTACCTCTGTTAGCCTAACGGGATGGCATTACCACAAGTCAGGTTAGTCAGACTGTGGGCAAATAAGGCACCCAGCAAGGTCCTGCATAATCATCTGCTGCCTCACCACAGCATCTTGCCTCGATGTTTTCCCGCTGCAGACTCAGAACAGAAATCGATAGCCTCAGTCTGGTGGAGAAATGTGCAGATACCACGATCCTATTTCTGACTCTTTTCATCATTGTGCAGATTCTCAACCACTTCCCTTCGCAGGTCTGTGAATTCCTTAGTTTTCTTGACACATGGTGATGTTTTCCACCATTATTAGACTTATTTCCTTTGAATAATGCACATATGTATTTTAATATCCTAGTAACAAATGCCACCTCAAGTTTCAACAGTCATGTTTACGTCCTTATGTTCTGTTTATGTATCCAGTTCTGTTCATTGTCCAAGCTCTGTATCCCGGTGTATAGACATCTGAAGCCAGATCTCATTGATTACTGGGTCCTCTATTTTTCTTCTAATCCAAGACTTATTTTTGAGACGCCCCACTTCTTGTCTCCCTTTTAAATGTCTTTGAGCACAGAATCATCCATGCATTCTCTCTGGCCTTTTGATAAGCTACTTTATCACGAGGTTTAGCATACTTGATGGTTAGCACTTTATTTCCTTGTGAAGCCTTTTGACAGGTTGCCAGTTTGTCATAAGATCTTAGGGCATAATAGTGTTCTAAATATTTATTTTAAAATAATCCTTACAACCCTACAAAATAGGTATTTTTATTTCATATATGAAAACTGAAGCTCAAATATCAAGTGACTTGTTCAAAGTCACCTAGCTCAAAGCCAGGCCTTACAACAAAGCCCAGCAATTCTCGTGGTCTTCTGAGTGCTAAGTAACAGTATGAGTCGAAATGCAAATGAGCTAAAGTTCTCAGATAAAAAAATGCTTCTGAGGAACACTGCGGGAGAGTGGCACAGTAACTAGTGGAACTCAGTTAAATGATGCCCCCAGAGAAAACCATGATAAGGAAGGTACATGAGGGGAACCAGGCTCCAGAATGCGGAAAGACCGATCTTATCTGGCAGACAACTGAGAACTGAACAAACCGCTAAACTGTATTTCTCTAATGTAATGTCTGGACAGTCTAAAAGCAGCACAGGGGAACCCCGAGGTCCCAATTCCCCTCTAGCTCTGCTCCCTCCTGTATTACATTACTTACTACAGCACAGTTTCTCCTATAGTTCATCCTTATACCAAAATAAGCTTCAAGAAATATTTGTAGAAAAGTCAGATATTGAACAATGTTTGAATGTGTAACAACCACATTCTAAACCAGTTAGACTCTGTCTAGGACTTTTAAAGACATATCACTTCCAGAGCCATTTTAATAAATATGCATTTTACCCAACTCCTTTTTTATTGGTTGAATCATGTAAAAGAGAATGACATTCTCTTTTCCCAAACGTTATGTCTACCCCATATTTTTTGGAAAGGTGTCACTTTTGAAAAAGAGGCAGAATATAAAAAATAATATTAAAGGACATTTGACATCATTAATAAATGACATTGGTCTTCACATTCTAGTACTGGTTTAAACTCTGTAGTCTAAGAATTAGATGCTTCTCACTTAATTTTGTCCATGAACTCCTTCAGAAGTCAACCCTCCCCACCCTCCACCCCAGCCTGTGTGTAAAGGAGCTTCATGTGTTACAGCCTTCTGAAGAAAGCAGGGGTGGGGGAGAAGCCAGGAGTCACAGCCAGTCATCTACTGCCCAGGTCCAAGAACCCCACCCCACCATGGCCTCAGACATTGTGCCTAGAAACCTGTCAGCAGCTGCAGTCTTGTCAACCAATGTACAGGTTATACATCTCCTCTCAAGCCCTCCTTCCACCCCAGTCACTCTGCCTGGCTAACAAGTGACTATATTACAAAACAATCATGGAAAAAAATTGGAATCCTCCAACAGTTACTAATAAGGATGGTATGAAGGTACAATACATTTTGGTTGACCACTTTTCTTTGATTTTGGTAAAATAAAGCAGAGTATAGGCTGGCATAATGTTAAATTTTACTGAAGAATGTAATAAAATAAACTGAAGAAAGGCAAAAAGAGAAAAGCAGAGAGATAAAGAATAGGAAAATACAACAAAATTATAAATGGAAGTCATTTAAAAGAAGAGAAATATTCTATAACAGATGAAGAAAGGTTTAATTTCTTTTCACATTAAACATTGTTTACCACAATCAGCTAACAGAAATTACCGTAACATTGGTCAAGAAGACTTCATAAAACTAAGGATAAATGTTTGTTATGAGAAAACCTCATTTAATGTGAATGATGATGTTAGATACTATATTTTTCATGATAAGATACTTATCTTGAAGAGAAAGCAAATAGTTCAGATCAGGGAAACATGCTGAGATTTTAATAAAGAAAAAAAGCTTTGTCTTGTCCAGAATATTTAACAAAGTCTAGGACAATTTAGGTAAAAGATGAGTTAGATATCAGGTGCTGGGCAGGGGCACAGGCCCATTATTCAGGCTTTATTTACATTACTAGATCTACGCAGCTCTCAACTTTAGGTATGGATGCTGCCGTTTTTGGCAGAGGAATCTTTAATAGTAGCCTTGGGTATGATCAATCATATTTTAACTATCAGGCAATCCACACAATTATTTTTAAAGGGATAATTGGGTATTTTCACATATATGCTATTAAGGCATCTAAATTTTTGGTGTCTTCAGTATATAATTTTACTGCTACCTTTTATTCTTTTTTTTCATTTTGTACAACTATGATAATAGGTATTAAGCATCATAATTCTTTCATTACTAATGAACCAGTTTATCCCACTTAGCAAACTCTAAATCAAGGTCTTGTGAAAGGGAAAAATATAATGTGGGAACACAGAGAAAAATACATTGAAGACCAAGAGAGAATATTTTTAACCATCATAAAAACTCAATCATAACTCTTGGACTTTGGAAAAACAAAAAAGTAATTAGAATTAAAATAGGTATTAAAAATAATAACCAATAGTTTGTTTTACAAACGAATACAGCCATAAATGGCTTAATTACCCAATTAAGTGACTACCAGATTTTTTTCATCAATACTAGCAGAATTCACATTTGAACTAGTCAACAAAGCATATGAATATTTAACATCTCTTGAATATAACCTTTTAGTGATAACAGAAACTACATAATTCTATCCATTGTTGTGACTATTCACAAATTAACCAGGTTAAATATCAAAGATATGTTGGGAATACTCCCCAAACCAACAATAGATTAATAAATGAATTTTAAAAGATTCAGAAATTAAAAGTAGAAAACAGTTTTAACATGGATGAGACAGTGCTTATACAATTATCGACCTAATCAAGACCTTTAAAATTACCACCAAAATGCACTACAATATTATTTTATTTGGTTTACAGAAAGAATCTCTAAGTACAGGTTGCAGAAAGAAAATGCTTAGTGCTATTTACATTCGTTTTAAAACTCTGCTCTATACAAATTTAATTTTGATCATTATGAACAATATTTTCGTAGATCTACTGCATATAAAGCCTTTTCATCAAAGCATTAACAATGAATAAAATAACCTGATTACATTTAAACAAAACTGACCATTTGAAACCATGTACATTTAATATTCATAAGGGCCATTGACACTTAGTAAGTACAGAACATAATGTCAGCCTGCAACTTCATTTTTTATAAAGGCTAAAGTTATTTATATGGAATATTGTTCTATATACTACACGCCAATCTATATTTAAGTTCTATAGTTACGTATTTTATAAGTCTTTTATTAAATATATTCTACACATATTTGTAATTTCATCCAGGAAGGATTTCTTCCCAGTGAAAAAATATAAAATCTTTCAAATTTTTACAGGTTTAGATGAAACTAGCTCATGCTTTAGTGCTGTGCAAATTGTTTTTAGCATATCAATCTTTAAATTATTGGTACAAAATAAAAGAAAGAATGGCAATCTTAATCATGTATGCCTTAAAAATCAGCTTTTGATTTTAATACAATTGCAAGCACTAATACCAAATGCAAACTATGTAAAGAAACAAAATTAGTACTATGGAGATTTTTTTTTTTTTTTAATTTTAAGAATTCATCTGAACCCTCTAAGGATTAAGCATGACACTGGATGTGGTTACAGATGAGCAATAATTATGGAAAATTTCAATTTGCTGATATTCAAATACATAAAATTGACCAGTCAGTGAGGTTTTCTAATATTTCTGCACAATAACGAAAGCCTATGAACGACTGGAACTCCCCTTCCACGTTAAGGCCAGGAGATGCACTCTCACCCCTTCTTGTGCTGTCTGAACAAGCACTCAGGTTACTGTAGGACTCAAGAGTGCACATCGAAAAAAAATTAGTTTTATCAGCCCTCTACTGAGTGCTTTAAACAACAGGCACATTTTTTTTGTTTGTTTTTTTCATTTGTTGCAGTGAAAATAGTCACACTCAGTTTACTATTCTGTGCCAGTGAAGCCAGCACGGCTGACTTTGGTAGAATTCACCCAACATTTTAGTTTCTTTTCCATTTTTTCCTTTCAAGTTGTCCCAGAAATTAACTTCATTAACTGCTGAGTGTCCTCCAGTGTGGAATTGTATATATGAGTATTTCTAGGTACCATTAACTGTCATAAACTCTGCTGATGAGAAAAATGTCAATCTTTTTTAGTGCAAATTGTATTTGGAACACTGAATTAGTTCTGGTGATGAGAATTTTTGTGGCAGCAAAGTGGTTTTGCTATGAAAGATAACTTGTTAACTTTTCCCCTGGAGATTGACTGCATTCAAAAACTAATATACTTTAAAACTGCTCAACATAAACAAAAATACAAGAAACAAAAAAATCATAGTGAAAAATGTTCTTGGTTCTTTCTACTTTCTGAGGAAAGATGACAGTGTTCATGTGATAGTTCAGTTCCATGAATTTACAGGCAGACTGTTCTTAAAGGTTTCTGAAGCAATGTTGGGTCTTTTCTGTCCCAGCAGCATGAAAGACAAAGACTACGTATCACACCACACTTAGCAGACAGCGTTTACAAGATTACACAACAATTACTTTCTCCAGTCTTTTCACGATTCCTCTGACCTAGGAAAAATGAAAAAAAGCCTTGTTTATAAAAATGTTAGAATTGGAGGGGGAGAAGGGGTTAGCCACTCAAATATAGTAAGAAATAGTTTTGGGTTTTTTAATGTTCGCATTTTTAAAAAATTGAAAAGTTGTAATAAAGCCCTTTTTTGATTTTAGCATGTTTCAAAACATCTGGTTATTTGCTTAACAAGCTCTATTCATAAACTAAGAAAATTTCCTTTCCCTCAGAATGTCCAAGAAAAAACCAGCCATTTTTGAATGCCTGTCTTTGGGGCTCAAGTGAGACACTTCTCCAGTGCATGGCTTACCTTGAGAGTTTGGCTCTGGCAATGTTTCTCTGGCCACCAAATGCATCACTGTTGTTTTGCCAAAAGGAAGTTTTAATGCTATGTGAAAAGCAGAAGACAATTGGTTACATATACATCAACCTATTAAAATCACCACAGAATTGAATATATTTTAAAAATTAATTGGTTTTTGTATGACTGCTTCAACAGACTGAATTTCGTACCAGAGTATCTCATTACAAAACGAAATTAGGTTAATATTATCAGAAATAACTTTTACAATTTAAAAATTATTCTTCCCAGCTTTGGCCATTAGTTTGACATATATACCCATATTATTTAAGGAAGGGGATAAGAGAAAGTACATAATTGGTTAATGTCAGAGATCACCTATAGAGGAGAAAAAATAGAATTAGAAAAAAAAAATTTTTTTTAAAAAGGAATACCTTTTCTAGATTAGGGAAAAGTTTAAATCAAGAGACATTTGTTTCTAAATCTAATTACATGTCTAAGTCTAATTACATTTAAATAATTAAAATTATTTTCACTGAACAGGCTTCTACAATGTAGAAGAAACAACAATTTTAAGTATTTATTCTCAACCTTGTATTCTTCAATTAGGAAATAGTTTTCTTAAAAAGGTAAGATTAAAAGAATTACTATTCTCAGCATTACTAATAATCATTGTTTTCTAATGAAGTCTTTAAGACTTTTTCTCACTCATAAATAATAAAAAATTTTATTATGAAATATTTCAGACATAAGAAAAATAGTATAATACATATCCATGTACTAATAAACCACACCGCCACTAACTACACTACATTTACTAACTACAAACTTAAGTAAGGCTTAAGATCATTACTTGGCAAGTATGATCCTCCTGCTACCTGCTTTTTAAATCTTGCTCTATAGAATGATGGTTAACATGTAAACTTTAAAAAGAGTCCTAATTATCTTCAATATTCGTACTATTTTATATAATGAAGGTGAGTCTATTTAAAGTTGGCCATCCATTATTCCATCTATTTTCTTTACCTCTGACGTTCAAATGAAGCATTATGGTCCATAAATACACACACGATGAAAAAAGACAGCCTTTTTTGGATAACTTCCTAGGCCTAACTTTACATTAAAATGCAAGCTAGACTTTACATTAAGAAAAAATTCACTAAATGTTTTGAGAAAGCCTGATCAATATTTTAAACCTTGAACTTAAAGGTTTAAGTTAAACCTTAACTTAAAATGTACATGTACCAATCTGTGTCTCACTCTCATACCCATCCTCTTGACTCGAATAAGCCCAAACTGGGTTAAAAATTTTGTCTCTGCTACTTACCTGTAGTGAGTTATTTACCCTCTCACTTAAGCCTCCATTTCCCCAACCTATATTGGAGATATGAATTCTATTACCTGCCCCTTACGGTTGTGTCCATTAAATGAAACAATCCAAGGAAAGTGCTTCACCCACGGCTTGGCACAAAGAAAACATTCAGTAAATATTACCATGATCATCATTATTTTAAGATACCAAAAAAAAAAAAAAAAAAAAGGAATCTCAGGAAACAGGTAAGTGAACTGAGATGTAAATTTAAAGAAATATTGGAAAGCTCCTGAGTGGCTAACCACTTGAAGCCACAAATTTAATTGGTGGGGACTATTACTTTTCTTTTCCATTTGAATTTTAACTAGAAATAGTAGATATTGATGCTAACAATATTAAAGAAGGTGAAGGAAGAGGAATACTGGAATTTAAAATGCTTTCTTTTTCCTTCACTGTGGATGCTGCTTCTTTCTACTATGACATGGTACAATATTCAGAACAGAGGTTTCCAACCTTTAGCATACAAAAAAATCACCTGAAATTTCAACTCAGTAGTAAAATTGGGAGATGGGGATAGGAAAGAGAGGGCATGCAGAAATCTGCATTTTAAAATAAGTATCCTACGTGGTTCTCATGCCCACCGTTGCAGAACCAGATTTGGGAAACACTGAGCTGGAACATACTAAACGTCAAGCTTTAGCTGCTCATCATCTTCATCCTCCAATTAGTAAAGGCTGTCAACACACCTTTTCATTAGTGGATTGAAATTCTATGTGACTGAAAGGTTACTCCTCAAAAAAGAGGATTTAGGGTCATGTTTTTAGAGACTTAATAACCAAAAATTTAAACCTGAAAATTACTGAACCACAAAATCTCAAGAACGGCAGAAAATGCCCATGCCTCCTCTAACCATTCATATGATGACTGATTCCACCCGTTGCTGTATCCCCACTACTTCATAGTTACCCACTGCTTGAACATCACCTATAACAAGGACCCCGCTTTTTCCCATGGTGGGCCATTCTTTCTTTAGGTAGCTCAAATGGGTTCAAATATCCTTTCATATAATTGAATAGAAAACTGTCTGCCTCTGACTTCTAGCTATTGGTCCTAATTCATAGGGCTACACAGAGCAAAGCTAGGGCCATATAAAAAATGCTCAAGCCTTCTTCCACACCAGCCATTCAAATAACTGAAGATAGTTTCCATTACCCTACATGCTATCTCCTTTACAATTCACATTCAAGAATATAAGGAGGTTGAAAAGAAGAACAGACCGAAAAGACAAGTAGTTGAATGTTATTATCCAACCTTGACCAAACACCCACTATAGTTATCAACTTGAAAAGTCCAGGCTATGCTCCTATGCTATCCATCTAAATCACTAGGGCCAGAGATGATTTACTTTGTTTTCAAAAGATTGACAGCAACACAGAATGACAATAATAATGTTAAGTCAATATGCTGATTATTCTAAAACAAATTCCAAAAAAAACCCGATAAAAATTTATACTTTAATGAGAATGACTAAATAATTTTGATTTTAACACAAATTCTGTGGTATTTAATATGAAATTAGAACTTTGAGGCCACAACAGAAAGGTAATTAAGTAAAGGAGATGGTGGGAAGTTGTTCACATAGATCAGTACTCAAAGGGAAATGGAGAATCTCAAGATTCACTCATATACTCCTAGTCCATAGATTAAATTCAAACAACATTCACCAGTTTTTAATTCACACAACACCTGTGTGAGCCACAGCAAATAAGAAAAGACTAACACACTGTCCTGTCCTTAATGAATGTACAATACAGCCAGGGAGCTAAGTCTCAATTCCTACATTAAGGGTTGGTCCAACTAAACAAAAACTATGAAAAGAACTACAAACCAGAAAAGCAGCTCTATTTTTAAATGGCAGATATCTCTTAGTAGACAGCAGCACTTTTTAGACCAAGTTATAACACTGCCACTGAAACTTGGCTCTGTGTGAGATAATATCACAAAACATTCTACCAACTTAATAGCACCATAAAATCACTGTGTTCATATACTCTAGCCCTAATCACACAGTATTTTTACAGTGGATTTTATCTGTTTGGTCTACATAATAACAGAGCATACCTTGAAGAGACAGATTCTCTTATTCAACCCAAGTGTTTAGCATAGTATTGACAAATAAGAAGAATAAATATATGCTTAATGAATGAATAAAAATATTCTACCTTTAAGGCAAAATAGGTTAAATATTTCATTGTTAGGTTTAGAGGAAAAAAGTTTAAACTACATTGAAAGAAAGATATATTTAAATAGATCATTTCATTTGCCTACAAATTTCCAATTATCTGAATATATTTGAAATACACATTCTCAAAACAAAACAAACCCTGTCGATGGCAGAAAATGTACCCCATAAGGGGGCACTATTAAACTACATTTTTCCAGTCACATATAAAGAGCAGTAATAGCTAAGAATTCAAGTGTTTATTAAGTGTCAAACTTTTATATATTCAAGTACTTTAAATATGTAAATTAATTTACCCCTCTTAACCTATGAGGTAGGCACAATTATACCATTTTACTGATGAGGAAACTGGGACATAGATTGGTTAAGTCACTTGCCCAAGGTTACATGGCCAGTAAGTAGTGCAGTTAGCATACAACTAGGACAATCTAGTTCCAAAACCTGTTCTTTCAATCACTACAATATACTGCTGCTCTTATGTCAGTGATTTACTTTTATTGTCACATGATGAGCAATTATATCAGTTGGAGTCAAACTGAAATATCCCTTCATTATTATATTTGAAAACCAATTATCACAACCTTTTGCAAGTTTGTCTAGTTTTAATGCAAAAATATTATGTCTAAATTATATTATCCAAAAGTACAATAAAATTACATTTATAAAATAGCAGGTATAGATTCCTATTTATACTGGGATGGAGTTTATTTCATAAGGTGGTAAACACTTATCATAATGCTAAACTTAAATTTAACAGAATATAAAATATAAAGGAATAGGCATGCCAAAATAGGCAGAATTCAGAGTTTGAATTTATCATTTTTTATGTAGATTCAAAGACATAAGCACTTAAAACAGATAATGCTACCATGAGGCAGAGATGAAATCCAATTACCACGGTGACTATTACCTCCTAATGTGACATTTCCATGTAGAAATCGTCCTTGATAAATAAGTCGTAGAATATTTGGACTGCTGACCTGCTCTTCTTCCCAGTCTGAAAAGAATCCATTGAACTGGTTAGGTGCATAATCAAGACACAATTAAGGTACTACTGCATTGTTTTAAAAATTAAGATCCAAATCAATTAGAATATGTTAAAGAAGCTTCCTACTAAATAAAATAGTCACTACTCATGCATTCACTGCAGCCTCAGCGCTTGCTTTTTCTTCTCATTAAATGGCAAGAGCTTCAAAAAAGACTATTTTCTGCTTCTTCAAGAACACTACAATGTGCCAAACTGTAGTCCTGAGTTTACAAAATTAAAACAAGTGAGCTGGGAAAAATTTAATCCTAGTAAAGAGAAATTATCATTTGAAAATTAATTTCAATTACCAGTAATTAACAAAGAATAATATTCTGTCCCAATATTTGTAGCTATTAAAATGTACATTTTAACTGTTAATGTTACTGTTAATGTTTACTGTTAATGTTGATTTATTATTTTGTCTTTTGAAGCCAATTGGTAAACATTACAGAACACACAACTTTAGTTCACTTTACCCAAAATGAATACTTAGAAGAAACCCCCCAAATAATATATAAGGTACTATACAAGTATAAAAACTAGGAAAGTGCACAAAGAGAATCAAAACACTATGGTTAACAATTAAATTTTGTATACTGCATAATAGCTAGAGGAAAGGCTTTTGAATGTTTTTGTCCCGAAGAAATGATAAATGCATGAGAGTAACTGATACATTAACTACTCTCATCCAATTATATACAACATATATATTTATCAAAACATCAGACTGTACCCCATAAGTATGTACAATTACAATGTGTAAGTTAAAAAAAAATCAAAACAAAAACTGGTAGGTAGAATGGGTAACAGAATATTTAATTTTAATGTATAACTTATGTTACAGTAAAATATGGAATACTCCTCTGTTAATGATTTAAGCACACTGGTGTTATGATACAATATGGGGTTAGTAATTTTTATTAGGTTGTAGATGTAACAATTCAAGTTGATTTTGATAATGATTTGAAATTCCTTTATCATCTTAGTTAACAATTCTAGTACAATGTGTTTCCTATAGAAGCTACTATTGTCAGGAGATAACTGTTTTAACACAAAAATAGCTTGAAATATTCTGAAAATAGAGAGTGAGAGAAGAGAAAGGGGGTTAGTAGGAGGGGGCTTTTTTTGAGCATTCAAAATGATGGAAACGAATTTTTAAAAATCACTGCTCCTCGGTCACTTCCTGCCCCCTGCCCTATCCCTTTTTTCCCTTTCCCTCCTCTCACTCTGGCAAGCCTTTGCTGCCTTCTTACACCAAGGCCCCCAGGTCCCTCCTCTTCTAGAAGAAAGATCAAATAAGACTGACATTTTAGTGTGAATTACTTTGAATTCATCACTTCCAAAATTTTTGTTTATAACAGAATATTTCTGGTCAATATGGAAGTGTTCCATAGACATAAAGGCAAATGAAGGTAATTGTCTAATTCACAGGAAAAAGAAAAGACTAACATTCTAAAAATACTTAAAGTATTATTTTGAGATGCAGAAACGAAGCCACATAAGTCATTATCTTACACAGAGTGCCATGATTTCCTCATAATCATTGGTTTAATATGTTATCCTCCTTTCCCTCTCCAAGGAACTGAAATTTAGAGACCTGTAGAACAAAGCTTAAAGGAGGAATTTCAGGTATCATTAACATACAATAAATGGATTATTATTATTATTTTTTTAATCTCTGACCCAGTAACAGTTATGTGTCTAACTCTTTTACCTATTAGCAATATTTCCACTAAACTGCATTATGTGAAGGAAAACAAATTCATTCCAGAAGTACACTGCACAAAGTATTTTCTTCTATTGATTTAATATTTAGTACACTTTTGTTATTAGTATCAATAAGTATTTATTTATATTATAGGACACAATATAGATCTTGATTTTTAATATAATATTTTATATAAAATAAAAATACAACTATTTCTTTTTATTCTCTGCAGTGTCTAAAATTGCTGAGTAGACTTGGCAATGACTGGTAATCAAAAACTTATAGGTACATTTGGGATACTATTTATGGCAAAGACAAGCATTTGATTCTTACCTTTGTTTACTATTAATCTGGGTATTTTAAGGAATTGAAACTAATTTTAATATCTAAGTCAAATATTTATAAAAATAAAAGTATTTCTTTTCCTCATTATAATATTGCCCAAATAAAATAAGTTTTTGAAAGGGATCATCCTTTTTTGTCTTGTGTTATCTTTTCTCCAGTATCAAAAGCTATTCTTACACCACCCCTGCCAAGAAAACCCCATAAAAATCATCTTTTGTATCATACTTAGCACTACATCACTCTTAGACCAGTATCTAAAATGCTTTTTATACTGTTATCTATCCTACCTGGCTATAAAGAATATCCAATATTCTTAGAGCCCCAAGTTTAGTCTACTTTAGCTTTTCTAAAAGCCCTTCTTAGCTATAACCTTTAGTCCCTCCCTGATTTAACAACTAGCTCCTTGGTTACCAATGTGAAGAAAGAGCCAGTAGTTCAAAGTATTTGTCTAAATCAGTGTTTCTTAAACTCAGGCCTATGAATCCACAAAAACATGTTCATAGGGTCTGAAAGTCCTCTTCAAGAATTTTTAAATTGTGTTTTCATTTTAATGATAATCTGGAAGAGATTATCTAGATGATTCAAACAATCACTTTATAACCAAGTACAGCCTTGGGATTTTAGTACCCACGTATGAATGAAGTTTATTATTGTACTAGTGCCAAGCAGTCAATACTTCTGTAATTGTCAAGAGGCTAATGAGAAAATAACAGAAGTAGACTTAATCATTGAATGATGCATTCTTTCTAAGAGAAAGTTGAATGAATGAAGGTTTTGCGGTGGATCTGCAAATAACAGGGTCATCATACACCATGCAGAAACACAGGTATGCCAAACTCAACAGCATTCATGGTGCAAGTAGTGAGCTGGCTTTAGCAAAAAGACATTACCTGGCACATTAATGCTGTTAATTTGAACATTACTGGTTTTAGAGCACATGTGCATTTTCTTTATAGATCTGTTATAGTTTTACAGTTGTATATGAGTTAATAAGGATAAAGAGTTTTAACAGGATTTTATGTTTCTACATTTAAAATTATTTTTATTATAATGTGCATTTTAAGTCAACACTAGGGACTCTACAAGAATTTTCTTCCTCTAAAAGGGTTCCATATATTATTTAAGGTTGACAAACACTGATCTAATTTTCTCATTTTGTATACATTGTGCTCTTTGTTGAAATAAATCTTGTCCTTTAAAAGTTCAAATTGCTTCTACTAGTGAAATTAAGTACAATCAGCTAAACAGTCATATCACTATGGGACATACCATAAAAAGGGTCAAGATGACACCTGGGGAAGTTCAAAGAAAGAACCTAAACTAAAGATTCACTTAAGGAAGCCAAGACAGAGTCTTATTACATAGAAAGAAATTAGAGAAAGGAAGGAAACCCACACACACTCTTCAAAATTGTTTGTTATGGCTGCTGCCTTGAAAATGCAAAGCATAAATCGACTTTATACCTTCCTGACCTTGTAGGACTTTAGGGAATACAAGAAGTGACATGAATTACATGTTAACTTTGTTTCAAATTTAATTTTAAATAGACCAAAAAGAATGGATTATTATCTGTTAAAAGTAGTTTTTCTTTCCTTTTACTTTATGTTCTGATATAATTATGTTTATTGATATGAAAGTATATGTGTATTAACTATTTTGTTTTTCTTTTTAAAAATATTTTTCACTTACATTAAAACATTTCTAAGACAAAAACTGGGACTGCGGTACTGGGCTCCTTTACCACCTTGGAAGGAGATAGCTGAGGAGCAAAGTCTAGGGAAGGATACATACAATGATCCCCTTTAAGCCTGAGCCTTATATCCTCAATTAATTGTTTTTATATTTTAGATATTTATAACTTTTTCAAAATGTTTGTGAACAAGGCAGGGCATAAAAATCATTCATCCTCAAGAGAAAAACACCACTTACCCATTGGCCAATTGTCATACACATGCTTTGCAATGTCGGAAGCAGAATCGTTAGGAGAAAACAGGAACTCTTTTGTTTTTCCGCTTACCAAGATGAGACGCAAATTGATCTGAAAGAAGACAATGACCTTTTAATATAAATCTTAATGTTTTTAAAGTAAAAAAACCTCATAGGCTTTTCACTTCAATCATACTCTAAATTATTACTAATGCCATTTTTTGGTTTTTATTTACTTAAATTCTATAAAGCTTTTTTTTAACAAAAGAAAGAATTTGGTTTATGATTTTATTTCCTCTTATTTAAGATATATGTGTATGTGTGGCAGATATACTTGCCATAATATATGAACAAAAGAAAACCAAAATTCATCATTATTTTAAATTTAACTACTCGAACAATGTTCAGAATTGAACTTTTGTAGGTACTATGGGTCAAATGTGTCTCCCAAAAGTTCAAGTGTTGGAAACTTGATCTCCATTGTTAACAGTATTAATAGAGTGGGAATTCTGATTATGATATTTGAAAGGTGGGGCCTTTGAAAGGTAATTGGATCGTGAGGACTGTGCCCTCGTAAATGGATTAATCCATTCACAGAGTAATGAGTAATGATGGGTGGCAGACTGGTAGCTTTATAAAGGAGCATACAGGAGAGCTCTTGCTCACGTCATTCTTGCCATGTGAAACCCTGTGTCACCTCGGGACCCTGTAGGAAGTTCCCACCCAGAAGAAGGCCCTCATCAGATATGTCCTTGGACCATGGACTTTTTAGCCCCCAAAACCTTAAGAAATAAATTTCATTTCTTTATAAATTATCCAGTTTCAGATATTCTGTTATAAGCAACAGAAATGGACTAACACAGTAGGTTATCAGTATTACTACAGAAAACACATTTTCTATTGAAAAACCAATACAAGTGTTGACCCTGCAGATCTCATTAAGCAGGAAAAAAACAAAACAAAACAAAACAAAAAAACCCCTGATATTCTACTTCTTAAAAAAAAGAGAAAACAAATTATATACAACTTTTTATCATACAAAAACTATTCAAACCAAAAAATTAACCAGAAACTATAATTTTAAAGAATTTTATCATGGTTAATGGAGGAATCAATAATAGTTTCTACTTTAATACCAACTGCACAATAATTTATTTTCTTGGGGATGTGGGGTGGAGCATATGTCTCAAAGAAAATAAATTCACCGTCAGTGAAAACTCTAAGGGGGATAATAGAATTAAAATGTTTGAGATCCACTGGATTCCCATTTCCAAGTCACTGTATATTTACTTATACCATCCTTAACATATTCTCCAAAATGCTCACTTTTTAATTTTTAGCTGCCATAATTAACTTCATGTTAGTTTTAAAAACCACCATATCTACCAATTTCCCCATAAGTCACAGAAATACAAACATGGTTTTCTATAGCTCCAGGCCTCTGTTAAGAAAGTAAAGAAGACCTTACTAAAGTTGGATGTGGTGCAGAGCTGAGCCCTGGGACTAGCTTAGCTTATTTATACATAAAGAACGAGAAAGAATGTCATTGTACCAGTTTGAATTGTGCCAGGTCCCAGGTTACCCAAGCTCTCTTCTTATCAATTTTTTTCTTATTAAAAATGCCAGAAAATCTTTAAGACACCAGAATTTATAATGAATAAATTCAGTATCTTCACCACCACCATGACCAATGCCACTCCCAGTGCCTCACCACTTTGAACATGTGTTGAAAGTAGTAAAACATCTCCTCTAGAAAAATGCACACACACAAACAATTCTGCATTCAATGAAATGCAACTGGATTTCATATTAGGTGGAGTGGAATTTGATTCCATCTCAAAAAAAAGTTTTTAGAAAGATAAAAGAAAAAAAATCCATATTCTGGGTAAAATGCTCTTTCAATATATCCAGTAAGAATTTCTTGCTGCCTTTTCTAATTTGAATGAAATTAGACCGAAGAACATAATACAGGAAGAGATCTGATGAGATCACACTACTGTAAAAAGTAATATAATCCAGAAACTTTGTGAGCTCCATTTGAACAAGTTCAAATAGTAGTTTGTAACAATGATTCAACTGTGAAAAAGCACCACTTTATTTGTTTCCTATAACAAATAAGTAATCATTGACTCTTTAAGCAAAAAACCTAACATCTATGCAACACAATGTGAAGTTTAGTTCTCATATATTAATATACATGGCTATCTCTTTATGTATGAATATTAATAAATTTCATGCTCTAAACTTATATGGAATCTTTTAATGGCTTCAAACTACTGCATAAGGCCCTTCAGTAACCAATGCCCAAGAAATGATGTCCTCCATAATGGTTCAGCCACATGTGTTAGTTTAACCAGAAAAAAATATCATTAAATTCAAGCCTCCTAAGAGTTATGGGAATGATGTGCACCTACTATTTTTGGAATCATCTTTTAAGTTTAAAACTAATTTCCATTATGCTTTTATTCAAGTTATAATATTTAAAAGTAACAGAAGAAAGATTTAGTCTTTAGAATCTGTAAAGGTGACACCAAAGAATTTTTGGTTTTCCCTGATGTTCATCAACATGACAATGGAAAAATATATGATAGTACACTCTTACTATGGGAATCCATACAGCTGTCAAATAACATGAGATCTATATGATTTGACATGGAAAGATGCCACTATAAATTGAGAGAAAGCTGGCTATAAAACAGTATTTTGGAAACAAAAGAACACACACCTAGTTGCTCAACAGTCTGATCCGTGTCCCCCCCCCCCCCCCCCCCCCGCCATCCCTATGTTAAAGCCCTAACACCCAGAGTGATTGTATCTGGAGACAGGGTCTTTAGGAGGTAATTAAGGTTGAGTGAGGCCATGAGTGGGGCTCTAATCCACAGGACCGTGGCCTAATAACAGAGAGAGGAAGAGCGTGAGTGTTCTCTTTTTCTCCCCTCCATGTGAGGACACAGCAAGAAGACAGCCAGGAAGAGCACCTTCACCAGAACCCAACCATGCTGGCACCCTCATCTTGGACCTCCAGCCTACAGAACTGTGAGGAATAAATTTCTGTTATTTAAGCCACCCAGTCTACAGTATTTTGTTATGGTGGCCTGCGCTAACACATTAAGAAAGAAAACTATAAAACAAAAAATGTGAGGCTCCCTTTAGAAAGGAAAGAAGCTTTTGATAAAATAGAAACTATGAACTAAATTACTTGGATCTAGAAACATTTTGTTTATTTAGCTACTATGTTATAAATCCCTTCACTGTGCTATGTGAGGCTAGAAAATATAGAATATTCGTGGATTGCTAAACAGATAACCTGTTTACTGATAAGGTTAAGGAAAGGTGTAAAGTAAGAGTAAATCTAACTATACTGTATTTTCTATCAGGACTCTCTTGCTGCCAAAATGTTTTATTATAAGAACTTGGTCTCTTGCCTCACTGGTAGAGCAGCTTGTAAATTTATAACTTTGAATTAAGTAAAAGTGCTTCTGACAGCTAAAAACCTAAAATGCAAAACAGAGCTGTTTATTCCTCAATAGCATGGGTGCATATATCTCATACATATATATTATAAACCAAATTCTAGAAGGATATGTATCAAATATTAATAGCAGTTATTCCTGCATTAAAGCTGGTCTTTACTTTCTTCTTTGTGTATTTCTGTATTTTCTTTTACATAGTATTACTTTTAAAATAGAATAATATAAGACTATTTCAAAGAGTACTCCTTAATCATTTCAGAATATTCCTAATAAACTTAATATAAAACACTGTTAAAGCTATCAAGTACTATGTCAAGAAGGAATTTCAAAGCAATTTAAATGAAGATTTTCTTAAGCAGATGTTCCCCTTGAGAATATAAAAATAAAAAGCTGGGCATAACAATGGTAACAAATGTACCCCTCTGGTGGGGGCAGGGTACGTGGGAAATCTCTGTACCTTCCCTCCCAATTTTGCTGTGAAACTCAAACTGCTCTAAAAAATCAAGTCTATTAAATTTTTTTTTTTTTTTTTTTTTTTGTCTTTTTCGTGACCGGCACTCAGCCAGTGAGTGCACTGGCCATACCTATATAGGATCCGAACCGGCGGCAGGAGCGTCGCCGCGCTCCCAGCGCCGCACTCTCCCGAGTGCGCCACGGGCTCGGCCCTATTAAATTTTTTTTTAAACTAAGCATGGGAATAAATAAACACAACATTTTAAAATGAAGTTATAAGACATTTATGGGTCTTTTGAAGACTACTCACTGAACCTAAGTTAAGACCTTCTAATCTAGAAGTTTGGTTGAAAGAATCATCTATGGAATTCTCAGTCTCCCTGTTAGTTTCTCTCACAAGTACAAAACAAAAGCAAAACAGTAATATACAACACACACACACACACAAAATCTTTAAATATAACTGGGTTCATGTGGCAAAGTTCTTAGCATTTCCTATTTTAAAACTGACACGCATCACTGTCATCAATAAACTGATATTGCACTTTCTTTCATACTTCAAAAATCAAAGGTCTAAACAGTTTGTTTAGATGTTCAGAATGTTGGAAGCTTTTGGCCTTTAGATGTGTTTGACACAGGTTTAAAAAACAATTCTTTAATGTCTATAGGTGGGCACGAACTTTCAGTTTGAACAGACCCTGCTCATCCATCCTTCCTCACACCTGCCTGCTGTCTACCCAGAAAACGCTTGTGTTTGTCACTCATGGTAGAGTATGAAAGTGGCTTCGGGCTATAAAATGAGAACAAAAAGCAAGATAAGATTTTAAAATCTACTCAGAGGAAACCTAATCACCCTTCTGGGTGGGGAAGGGGGAGAATATGACAACACAGAGTAAGTCTGTAAGTACATAAATCTAAGAATTTATCAAGTCTTACAAATGAACAGTTAAAGACTGCTTCAGCAAAGAAGCTTATATCCAAAATTTAAACTAGTAGCAATAAACCCACAACATCAAGTTGCTGAGTAAAGTAATCCATTGCCTGAAACACTTCCAATGCCTGGAACAGTGCCTGGCACATGGTAGGTATTCAACCGATATTTGTTCACTGATATTTCAGTTTTTTTCAGTTTCAAGATGTCAGTGGAAGTGCAGACTAGAAAGGTCAGAGCTAAGATTCAAATCCAGGCTTGAGCATTCTGGGCATTGTATCGAATAGCCAGTGCAGTAGGTAGAATGGGAATGGATAACAATCATTTCTTGGTAGTGCTGTGGACATGTGGATAGTTCAAACATGTGAACACCTCACTGTTTAATTTTTTGGGCTCTGGATCTTCATTGTCAGCAACATGGCACCGTTAACATAAATGCTATCATCTAGTGAGGCATTTTGAAAAGTAAAATTAATTCTGAATTACCTTTTTTTCTTTTTCTTTTTTTGTCTTTTTCGTGACCAGTAAGGGGATCGCAACCCTTGGCTTGGTGTCCCCCGCACCGCGCTCAGCCAGTGAGTGCACCAGCCATCCCTATATAGGATCCGAACCCGCAGCGGGAGCGCTGCTGCGCACCCAAGCTCCGCACTCTCCCAAGTGCACCACGGGGCTGGCCCCTGAATTACCTTATTAACATATATATTGATCCTAGTTTTCAAATGAAGATAAAGACCGGGTTATTAATATGGCAATGTGTATAAATGGGAACTAGTTTCCTTTAGAATATTATGAACTTATTATTTAAATATTTATTAATGAAAGACCCTTTTAATTCTTTGGAGCCAAGCTGAGTCAATCTATAAAATATCTTTTAAAAAACCCTCTGCTTGTGGGGTAGTGGGATCCCCAACACATCGACAATGGGTTAAAAACAAGACTCTTATTTACAGCTTAATGTAATACGCTTTGCGCACATACTTGCCTAAAATTAAAACTGTTAATCAGGGCTCTCGATGACCTGGTATGAGATGGAACTCCTATTATGTAATAAAATTCCCAGGGAATGCTATTTAGATAACACAAATGAATATATATTTTATAATTATTTCTGAGGCAAAACAAATCAAAACTAGACTATTAGGCAAGGTAGAACTACCATTATCATTTCCTGTAAGGCCAATGGAAACAAGAACTCTTTGTGCATGTAATTTCAAGCTTAAAAACTGTTTCAGTCAAGCTGCTATTTCTACTTGTTAGTTTATATCAATTTGGAGAAGTCTTATCTAGAACCTGATTAACACAATAATTTCTTTTTAATTGGTCAGGACCAAAAGTGAGGGGAAGAAAAGAGGGAGAATGAATGAACTGATGGGTATGGTCTTTGGAGATAACAATTACGGAGATCGGCCATACACTTTAAAACAAAATATGACTATTTTCCATCAACAGACCAACATGTTAATCAGAAAAAGAATTCCTACTTCTCCTCTGAGAATCTCTTAAGAGTAAAATGACTATTGTGGTACTATAATTTACATGTTTGCCTTAGGGGAGAAATACCAGCAGAAGCATCTTTGCCTTTGTAGTGCTCCGTTCCTGATCTTTTTGCTAAACAGCAATAATAAGCAAGTGACCAGTGGGTAAGGTGTTGGACCCTCTTTGCAAATCACTTTTTAAAAAGTCTTCAATTTATCTCAAGGGAATTATGCTTAGTGTAAAAAGCCAGTCCCAAAAGGTTACATAATGTATGATTCTGCTTATATAATACACCTGAAATGACAAAATCATAGAGATGGAGAACAAATTAGTGGTGGCCAGGTGTTAGAAAAGGGGGAAGGAAGAGGAGTTGCTGTGCCTATAAAAGGGTAGCGTGAGTGATCCTTGTGATGGAACTGTTCTTCATCTTTTTTTTTTTTTATTGTTTTATTTATTTTTCTTAATTTTTATTAAATCAAAATTGATTATACATATTTTTGGGGTTCAACATTGAGATATGTTGATCAAATCAATATTACTAGCATATATATTGTCATAAATCATAATTATTCTTTATGCCCCTTGTCCAATCTCTCCCCACACCCCCCCTCTAATTACCCTAGATTTCTTCTCTCCTTCTGAAAGAATAATTGTTACTCTGTTGATTTGTTGCCTAGATGATATTTCCAATGCTGAGGGGTGCGATCAGGTCCCCCAATATTATCATAGAGCATCTGCTTCTTTGTCACTCTGAAATGGGCTTTGTGGAGAGACATCTTCTTTTCTTTATCTATGCTGGTGACTCTCCTTGTGTCAATGCACTCCTATGGCTGGCGGACCATCTGTTTGGTGGTTGTGGCACCTAGCCGCTTTCTCAGCAGCCATGGTTATTGTGATGGCTGTGGTGGGCCACCCACATGGAGGTGATGTTTTTGGCATGCTCTCTGGTGCTGGCAGTGTGCCTGGTTATGGGGAGTGTCTGGTCCCAAGGCATTGGAGGGAGGGCGGTCTGGTCCCATTCTTCATGACTTGGGTCCCCAGGCAGGCCCGAGGCACTGGCGTGGTGTGCCTGGTTGTGGGAGGGGGAGTCTAATACCCTTCTCCATGCCTTGGGTCTCCAGGTGGGCCCCAAGGTGCTGGCAGTATGCCTGGATGTTAGAGTAGGGTCCAGTCCCCAGCTCGAGCCTCAGGTTCCTAGGCGTGCCCCGAGGCACTGGTGGTGTGAGTGGTTGTGAGCAGGGGTCCTGTCTGTGGTTCTATGCCTCATGTTCCCTGGCAGGCCCCAAGACACTGGTGGTGTGCCCGGGTTGGAACTCATTTTTTGTCCTTTGCTTACTTCTAACATGGAGGAACTTCCTGTGGGAACCAGTACTTGAGCTGTGTGGTAGAGCTAAATTGCTGCTTTGCTGCTGTTTCCCTAGGGAAGGCTTTTTGTGCAACTCAGGGTTTAATGGTTGACCTTATAGGTACTTCTGGCTCTCCAGAGACTCAGTGCACCTGGGTTGTGTAGAAACTCTGATATGGGCCTGAGTTTTTTCATCAAACTGCACCCCATGCAATTCTGCATTCCCAACTAGTCTCCTCTGAGTGATCTTGTACTGATCAGCTGTCCTTGCTGTTTCCCAGTATTCCCCTGGTGGGCCTGTCTCCCCACCGCCCATGCTCCAAACACTTCCCATAGGATGGGCTGTGCACCGGTCCCTTGTGTTGACTCACCGGCCTCTGAATGGCTCCCCTTTTTCAGCTGTTCTGGCTCCTCGCTCCTGCGTGGGTCCATGGGAACCCTGTTAGTGGTCTTGCTGTCCTGGGGGCCACTGAGGTCCTCTTCTCCCTGCCGCCTCCAAGTAACTCCATCTGAAGGGCACAGCTGCGGCTTCTGCCGGCTCCTGCTCCATGTGCTCAGCAGCTCTAGCAGTAAAGGGGCCATGGCCCGAAACACTCTGAGCAGTTTTTTCTTCCTCTCATCGTGGTTTCTCCTGCCTTCATGAACTCCATAGGTCTCTCTTCCTCTTCACCTGAGCTCCAGTATCCCCAGCTTGGCTCATATTACATTTTTACAGTTGTAAATTGGTTGATTTGTGGGAGAGAGTGACACTCAAGACCATCTATTCTGCCATCTTGACTGGAACTCAGAACTGTTCTGTATCTTGACTGTGGTAATGGGCACAAGAATCTACACATGATAAAACTGCACAGAACTAAATATGCACAGATGTAAGTGCATGTAAAACTAGACAAATCTGAATAACATCTGTGGACTTCATCAATGTCAATTTCTGTTGTGATACTGCGCTGTGGTTACATAAGATATTACCATTAGGAAAAACTGGATGAAGAGTGTATGAAATTTCCCATAGACTCGTTTCAGAAAGAAATAAAGATTGAGGGAGAAGAGAAATGTGCTCGTTTTTCTACATATATTGACAGATTGTTTTAAAATAGGAATTATCCAAACAATTGCAGTGCTATAATATGGTAACTATATATTTTATAAACTTTCATTTATACATTCATGTATTCAAACATTTTCTGAAACAGACACTATTCTTGGTGCCTGGATTACAAAATATTTAATATAAAATCCCTTAAGGATTTCATAACCTTGAAGCTATGAGAGATGTACAGATAACTATAGGAGGGAGGGGTAGCTAGGATATAAAATTCTAAGTTCTCAATAAATATTTGCTGAGTGAATTTTTAAAATAATGAAAAGGAAGCACGTGTGGGTCTGAGATTCCAGAGTAGGGTATGGTACAGTGAAGAAAAAGTAAAAATAGCAGCTTGCCATTTATTGAGTGCCTTACTATACTTCAGGTACTGCACTTAGTTACTCCACCTATCCCATCTCTGAAGCAGAAATTACTAATCCCACTTTAGAGCTGTGGGAATGAGTTTAGAGGCTTTAGTTAGTGAGTAACTAAGGTTTGAACCTAAGTACACTGACAACACAGTACCTACCTACTTCACCACTCTGCTAAAGGCAGACCCACAAAGTTCCTTACCATGGTCTGTATGGCCCTGCTTATTTTCTAACATCGTCTCAACCACTCTTGTCCTCATCATGCTCCAACAAAAGGTAGCTTCTTTCAGTTCCTCAAAACTGCCAAGTTCTTACTTTCCTCAAGGCCTTTACACAGGTTTTTCCTTCTGCCTGGAATGCACTGTGCTGAGCACCTCCCACCACAATTCACACACTCTAGTTTATACATGTTTGACAGGGGATGGTATAAATAAATCTCCCTGAGCCTAATCAGCCTGGATGAAATAATGAAACCAAATATTTGAAAAAAAAGGTACGAAAAGAATTTCAAGATAGATTTGGGGAAGCCAAGAAAGCATTTCCATTTCCCAGCAATGATTATTTGTGAAGAAACTATAAAAGGAACCCGTGAAAACAAATTGTAATCTACAAGAAAATATAACTGAATTACTATCTATGAATTTACTTGCATTCAAGGGACTAAGGCATGGAGTTGCAAATTAAGGTATACTGAGATTTGCTAAATGGATGGACGCTATGGGATCTTTTTCTATACTCTTTTTTAGCACTTATAATGAAGTAGATTCAAATATATATTAAAAATTAAATCCTTATGGGTAGAAAACTCAGTGAAATTCCTTACTTTTGATTGTAGAAACATTTACCTATCCT
This sequence comes from Cynocephalus volans, assembly GCF_027409185.1. NCBI lineage: Eukaryota > Metazoa > Chordata > Mammalia > Dermoptera > Cynocephalidae > Cynocephalus > Cynocephalus volans. The sequence continues at coordinate 80,264,508 of NC_084466.1, read as the reverse complement.
AAGAGGTCAAAGAGTTTTCTAGCTTAAGTTCCCAAGTAAAACTTTTACACCATTTCCTTGTTTGCTTGGAATGTGAATTTTTAGAACATTTTTAACTCATTTTAAAATGTAAGTGAAGAACTACATTGTAAAGCAACATTTAATACTTTCTGTGTGATATAAACCACTCAACCATTTATTTAATTAAAATATATTTTTTGAACACTGAACATGAACAAGAAGCTGTTGGGCTATAGTGATGAATGAACAATAAGAGTGAATTAATCTATTTGCTTTCTATGCAGGATGATTTTTTTTCTCACCAGTGAAGAAAAAGACAAATCTAGGTTTTTGTAAGTACATTTCAGGATCAAAGTATGCACCTTAACATTTATAAAAGCATTTAGTGCCCAGCACTTAGTAAATGCCTAATTAGTTAGCTATTATCACAATCTATCATCATCATCATAACCATCATCAGTTTAGTAAATCATATAACACTAACTACGAGTATATAACGCTCTCTTTTAGTACTTTATAATGTACATTTACCGTAAAATAAATTTGAGAAACTTTGATAAAACAAAAATCCAGAAGACTACATTTTCTTGAGAATATTTGCCAAGTATTCTTAAAATCATGATTTTTTTAAGTTCCAAATCCTAAAACTTATAAAACATGCTGGTTCTGAAATTAAATTATGGTTCTGTATCACTTTAAAGCCTGGCCCTTCAAATCCAGCGTATAGGGTACAAACTAGCTGCTTTAACCTGATTTCAATATGCAATGGCAGCAGTCTAATTTCCTATACATACTATCAACTAAATAACAAATTTGAATGAAATCAAAGTACCCTCTCTGAGGCACTGGATTTGTATCTAGGGAAACCTTTGTTTTTGAGGAGGATTTCCGGGGCTCATGGCTCACTAAATTAAGCATAACTGTTCAGGCCAATTGTTTCTGTCAACCAAGCATTGAATATATTAAACTAAAGACAGGAGAAAGGGAGTTGGCAAAGGCAAAGCAATGAAGAGGACACTAGGAAAAGGTTTTTTTTCTATATTCATGAAATATTTCCAAGTATTGTGGGGAGATGATAATTCTCTTTCCTTTGCCTACCTCCCATTAGTGAAAACACAAGGGTGGAAGTATTTGGCTAAGAAATCATGGGAAAGGAAACTGGTATTTACTGTATACCAACTAGATACCAGAAGTTTTCCTTACATATGTGTATATTATTTCTAGTATGGGTCATATTTCAGCACCTACTATATAATACTTCCTCTTCTCTCTAATCATCTATAGTTATTCCAATAAATCAAGGTATTACACAGGATGAATGTTTTATGTTTACACTTAATGTGTCTTGGCTTTGCCATTATTTGAACCTTCCACGATATTCTTTTGAGCTGTTTGCTCTTTGGCTGTGAGTGTCAATTCCCAGATTCTCTCCCTCCTACTATATCCTATGCTATTATCAAATTCTCAGTACTATTTTAAATGCTATGCCTTTTACAATATTCCTCAATCATTCAATACAGAATAACTTTCAAAGCTGGAAGGAGACTGAGAATTCCCTCAGTTCATAGGTAAGGTATAGACCAGAGAAGAGAGGTCCTGAGAGGCTAGCTAGTCAGCGGCAAAGCACAATAAAGAATACAGGTTTTTCTCTCTCCTAGCTCAGGGTTTGTTCCAGCATACTTCAATGCTGCACCAAAACACCACCTCCATACTCTTTTTCTAGATCTTTCTTTAAGTATTTGATTCCTGTCTTATTCAAATAGCTACTCTAGAAGGGTTTGCTTTTCTCTTAGCATTCACACAACTGTTAAGATGAAATACTTCATAATTAATCTGCTACATGCTAATTAAAAATTTAATCCTGCATTTCTCTGAGCCATGGAACTTCTAGGGAATTTAAGTAGATGTTAAGAGGAAAATGATTCTTATTTACCGTGAAATAAGTTTGAAAATAGGTTGAAAATTTCAAACAACGGTTTCCAGGGACTCGGGGAAAGGGATAACAGGGAGTTATTATTTAATGGGTGTAAAGTTTCAGTTTTGCAGGATGAAAAGAGTTCTGGAGATGGATAGTGGTGATGGTTGCAAAACATTATGAATGTATTTAATCACTGAACTGCACATTTTAAAATGGTTATGACGGTAAATTTTATATCTGTATTTTACCACAACTTAAAAATAAAAAAATTAATTTAGACAACTTTCTTCACTGCAAAAGTTCTCAGAATCTTTCATACGCCAAAATCTCTGAGGAAGGAGGCCTATACCAGAATGGTTAAGACTGTTCTACTTTCAGCTGATACCTCAAAAGACTGAACACGTGAATGTATGTTAAGCAAGGCACTAAGCTAGTTGCTGTAGAAGATTCAAAGATGATCAAAACACTGTTGCTAACTCTATAGTACTTTGGGTTTGCTATAAGGCATTCATGCACCTCAGCAGGCAGTAAGGCTAACAAACGGGTCACTGAAATTCAAGTTTGTTTACTAATTTTCAAATTTGTTGGGCATGATATATCAATGTGGAAACAAATTTTACTTGTAATGATAAGTCAGCCAAAAGTCCTATGGCATAGTATTGTATCTTTAAAAATGTTGAAATATTGGTAATTAAAATAATCTACTTAAACCTATTGTTAGAGGATGTCAGAATAACTTCCCCCCTTTTACAGCATAACTGTGAATTAAATGCTTGTATCGTTGTTGTAAGAAAGAGCAAAATGCACCCAGAGATGGTCTTTAATATTAAACTAAAATTTATATAAGATGGACACCATAAAAACACACAATTGAATAAGGCTTACTGTTCCCATATACTTTTAAGAAAACATGGAGAAAATGGTTTAGATGATGCCGTGGCTAGAAAAGAAAATAATTTCAATGTGTGCCTTTATCCTATGGAAAGGAAACTAATGGTCTTCAGAAGAATTGTTCTAGATAACTGCCAAAGTCCCTTCCAGCACTAATATTACATGATTAGCATGGAACAAAAAGGGCATATTATTTAGAAATATAACAATTTTATTATGTTTAATAAAAATAATATACATAAGACACATAAACAGTAATGACTAAGTCATTCCTATCAGTCACACTTTATACCTGAATTAACAGAGGCGGAATGATTTAAATCCACTAATCGCTAACTCTTTATCTTTAATTACCTATAAATCTGTGCCTACTGAAGCCACGCTACTGTACTCTTAACAACAAAAAGCTCCTTTTCATTTCTCATCTTCCTTAGTCTCTCTGCAACATTCCACACAGTTTAACTCCTTCCTCCTTGAAAATCTTTCCTCATTAGGTTTCTATAATTCCCAAAGTGCATTTTCTAGAATACTAGCCTCCATGAGGTAGTCTGAGGGAGAAAAGGGTTCAGTGATCAGATAATTCTGTAAAACACTACTTTATATATTCCCCTCTTGTAGATTTGCCATGCATATTAACATATTAAAAGCCCAGAGAAGTCCTGCAGTGAACAAATTTGTCTAACCTGACACAGCTGCAGTATTTAACCGTAGAACCCATTTTCTTTCCCATATTACCTCTCGCCGCCCCACAAATCTAATGTTTGGTAAACATACTTAGGGGAAGACTATTTCTGCTTCTTTGATCCTCTGGATCCTCTCTTTTATTTTGGGTTTTTTCCCCCCCTCTTATAATCCAAATATGGGCTTTTCCAAGGATCCCTCATCAATATTCCCCCTCCCACTGGCCCAATACTCTGTCCTTGAGAGACCTCATCCACTCCCAAGGCTTCAAATGCCACCTATTTAAAATATTCCCAAACTAATTCTCTATGGAGCACCACTTTCATTTCCCCAATCGCCAGCTGGCCAGCTGACCATTTGAGGGTGCTGTCCCCTCAAAATTTATATGTTTAAAATTGAACTTAGAGGGCTTCCAGTCAACGTGGAGGAACGGATGGTCCCCAGCGTCACTCTCTCCCACAAATCAACCAATTTACAACTACTAAAAAGCAATGACAGCCAAGCTGCGCCTGCTGGAGCTAAGGGAAAGAGGAGGAGAGACCTATGGAGTGCATGAAGGCAGGAAAAGCCATGATGACAGAAAGAAAGGACTGCTCCCACCATTTTGAGCCCCACCTGCTTCAAAGTTGGAACTGGTCAGCTCATGGAACAAGAGCTGGCAAAAGCCGCAGCTGTGCCCTTTGTATGAAGTTGCTCAGAGGTGATAAGGAAGAAGAGGGCATTGGTGGCTCCCAGGCCAGCAAGACCACTAACACTGTTCCCGTGGACCTACAAAGGAGAAAGGAGCCACTCAGAGGCCAGTGAGTCATTGCAAGGGACCAGCACATGGCCTGTCCCATGGGAAGTGTTTTGAGTACAGGTGGCAGGGGAGATGGCCCACCTGGGAACACTGGGGCACAGCACGGACAGCTGATCTGCTCTCCAATCAGCACAGGCCTACTCAGTGGAGACTGGTCAGGAATACAGAACTGCAAGGGGTGCAGTTTGCTGAAAATACTTAGTCCCAGACCAGAGTTTCCACACAATCCAGGTGTACCAGACCTCACAAGACCCAGAGCTTACAAGGTCAAAAATTAAAACCTGAGTTGCACAAAAAGCCTTCCCTAGAGAATCAGCAGCAAAGCAGCAATCCAGCTGAACCACAGGGTTCAAGTGCTGGTCCCCACAGGAAGTTCCCCCATTTTAGAAGTAAGCAAAGGACAACAAATTGTTTCCAGCACAGAGTTTAAGTGGTGGGAACAGCAAATAATCCAACATAGAACTGAAAGGAAAAAACAAAATACCTACAGATCAGAGACAAAGTTTGATATCAACCAGTAAAGGTCTAACACCACCAAAGCACACCTATAGAACCTAGAAGGACTGGAAGACCCCTGGGCTCCCAAGCCAGGGAGTGGGGAGGACCTTGGGCCTCGGCCACACCCCCCTGACATCCGCACCCAGCCCAGCAACAACCACTGAACCACCAGGAAATGTCCTGGGCTCCCAAGCTAGAGCAGTGGGGGGCCAAGGGCCTCAGACATGCCCCCCTGACTTCGGCACCAAGCCCAGTGATGACCACCGAGCCTCCATCAGAAACACTCTGGGCTCTCAAGTCAGGTCAGTGAGGGGCCGAGGGCTCCACCCACAACTCTCCTGACATCTGCATCCAGCCAACCAAGGACTGAGCTGCTGTTGGAATCCCCCTGGTCTCCCCTGCTGGAATGAGGGGGGTGCCATGGGCCTCAAACATGCCCCCACATCCTCCCACCATATTTCCCTCCCACTTCCCCTCTCCCCCTCCCTCCCAACTGCTCCGCAACATCTTAGAATGTAGAAAAGTAATAATAGTAATAATTTTTTTTTAAAAGCTACAGTGAAAAGACTTCATGTTTATACCATTGAGATTATGTACTATCTCCCTAAGGAGATGATAAATTTCTTTAGGGCAGAGACTATCTCATTCCTACTTTATATCTCTTATGAAATCAAGTGCCATGCTGTATCATTTCCTGATGTTCAATAAATATTTATGAAATGAAAATAAATAAAAATAAATTAATTTCTTCCTAAATAACAGGTATTTTTCTTGACATTTATTTCTGCTGAATTCTCTTGGTCTCCCAGTCATTTATGCTTGAAAGCTCAGTTATCATTATTCTTGCACTTTTTTCTCAACTCCCCTAACCCAGTTACTAGTTCTTTCAAATTCTCTCTGCTGCCAGTCTCTCAGCTCAATCTATCCTGCACATGGCCAAGCACTCTCAACAGTCAAAAATTCTGTCACTGTGTTCTAGACAGCTAACATTAACTGATCACTTATAAGTGCTGCACAGAATTTTGCATGAGGTACACAGTTAATCATCATACAATCCTATAAGATAGGTACTACTGTCTCCATTTTATAGACAGTAAACTGGGATGCTGAGGTTAAGTAACTCTTAAGAACACATAGTCCACAAATCCAAACTTTTCAGTCCAACTATCTCTACGAATTCAAAAAGCTTATAGAAAAACAGAATTAAAAGATAATACAAGTCTTTCCATGAACTTTTAAAAGTATCTCACATTTCCCCACCCAAATTTCTTTTTCAGTTAAATGGATATATTCATTATAAATCCCATCCTGACAAGAATCACCAGGATGACTTCCTGATTGCTCTTGTTCAGTACTAAGGTCACCTCTGAAGCCTACCTGACCACTGAAGCCTACAATACTCATTCCTTCCTCAGAATTTCCATCCAATCGTTGATGTACCCAATCACTGGTGACACTATGCCCATGCCTGTCTGGGACAATTCTGATTTATGTTTGTCTCACGATTATTATGATCAGTACTTCCCTTTACTCTCAAAAGTACCTCGATTTAGAAAATATATATAAGGTTGTTCTACATATATCACATCAGTTATTGTAGCAAGATGCAGTTTAAGTGTGCATCTTCAGTCCCCAATTAAATTGTGGTCCTTGAGGATGAAAAATCAACCTTAAAACTTATTTCTCTTAGCATCAAGCACGATTTATTATGTGTATGTGGCTTCAGAACAATTTTGGAGATGAGGTACCTTTGGCTGCGTTTTGTTTCTGCATTAAATCCTGCTTTTAGATGAAAAAAGTAAAAGATAATGCATTTCAAATTAAATCACATAATTAACCTCAGTCACAGTGCCTGAAAAAATTTAATATATTGGGAGGATAAATAAATAATGTACTAGAGTATGCTAGATTACAGCCGACATTCCTAAAATATTTTAATAATGTACACGTAACAGAATAATTTATGTATAACCAGGAAGCAGATCTACCAACAATTGTCAAGAAAAAAAAGTTTTCAAATTTTTTTACTGTTATGCACAGTTAGGTGATAATAGACTCACTGTTTTCCACACACAATTATCATGGAATACAAGCTCTGAAACAGATTACAATGATTAAAACAAACAAACAAACAAACAAACAAACAAAACCCAGTTACCCTGAAGAGGGGGAGGAAAATAGTTAAAAAATCATCCTATTCTTCACAATATGTTTGTCAGTCAACTCATTATTCAAGTGATAGCAAGCTCTCCTGTTTAAGAAGAATACATTCTGTATGTCCATGAAGAAAACGATTGTTTTACACTGCCTGTGCTTTGCAGTGCTATTCAGCTTGCACAGACAATTTGCAACAACCTGTGACTAGTGATACTGTCACTTAGTGGTGTCCCAGATAGCCATGACCTCATGTGCTCTTAATATTGAGGTTCAGTTATAAATTAATGTCTCTGGAAAACTCATGAATTCTTACTTGAATAAAATGGTGTCGTGTTAATTATTATTTATTAAATTTTAAAACCCTAATAAATAATTTATCAATTTACTTAGGATTGGTGTGACAAATTACTCAGCAGGAGAGCTCTGCATAACAAGCAGGGAAAGAGATAGGCAAAAGTGCTAATATATCAATGTCACTATGCAATATTAAATATAAGTATCAGTAAAATATAGCATAAAACTCTGCATCTATGCATACTTTCTAAGCTAAGAATGCTAATTAACATAATCATTAAGTGCTAGTCACTGGAGGTTTTTTAAAAAAACTGAATGCTCATAAACTAAGGTTGTTACAGAATATAAATCCAACAGCATCAAAATGCTTAGTTTTACAATACAGAAAGCATGTTTTGTTTAATGGCAGCAGATGGCTTCAAACGGGAAATAAAGAAGAGAACTATAGAGTAGTAAAGTGCGAATTAAAATTGAAAGGAAAATTTTACAAAAGAAATAACTAAGGAAAAGGACAGATGAACTCCTGGGAAAAAGTTAATGACTAAGAGACAGCAAAAGGAATATACATAAACAGGAAAGACTGTTATGAGCAGATTAGACAATTATGCAAGGCATGGGCATGAAAAGAGCAGAATAAGTTGTTGCCAGAGAAACAATTCAAGAACCAAAGGATCCCTGGCACTGAGCTAGAAAATGCCACATTACACTTTTTGCAAATTTAGAAACTTAGGTTTGGAGTCACAGAAAAAATGTCTAAGGTTATAAAGAAACCACAAGATAGTCAGAATTCTAAGTAAATTGGTGTAGGTCTGTTAAGAATGACAACCCTCTGACTTGAACGATACGCTCAGCAATGTTCAATTTTTAATCAATGAAATAGCCTATGTACTCACGTTTATTAAAAACAATCCTCAAGAATGGGTGAGAAATTCCAGAAGTTGCTAATATATATCAATAATAATGCAGAGTAATCACATGATAAAACAGAAAAGTCTGGTAAAGATATTTAGTCTCTGGACTTCTCATTATAAAAATCAATGACAGTGTTCCTATCTATGTTACATTTTCTTTTATTTTCAGAATATTGAAGATGTCAGTGTTTGAACACTACCAATCCCTAAGGTATTGTCCTTACTCTGCCTTCAAAGTTTTAGAAAGTATAACTATGCCATAAAAGCTGCTTTCTTAAGGTATATAATTAAATTATTTTTCCCTGTTTTCCTCTAGAGGAATTCAACATTACAAAGAAGGAATCTATAATAAAACTACATACACATGCATATACACACACATACACCCACCCACTCATGTGTATGTTGACTTTTTCTGGCCTACCTTTAGTTATATTTGTTAAAACTTACTACCCAGGTAAAGGTTAATTTAATTTAGAAAATGTGATAATGATTCTAGAAGTTAGAAGAGATGAAGAACATGGCTGGTAGTCGATATGACTTTAAATTATATTCTACTAACAACTATTTTTACATAGCTACTCAGTCACCAGATTTTATTAATTTTTCTACTGCAGTGTTTACTGCATCTTTTCTTTTCTTTTTTTTTTTTTTTAAACTCATTCATTTGTCAGCATCCTAATTTAGATTGTTATCACTTGGTCAGTAACTTAATAATTGGGTCTTCCAGGGCAATTATGTGAACCTTCTCCAAGGGATCTTGCTTTATTAGTTAATCCCATGTATTGTAACTCATCCATGCAACAAGTATTTGTCAGGCACTTATATGAATGCTTAATATTTGAAACCTACAAAAGCAACAGAAATTAGCAGGTACACTTCAGTATGTGCTTCTGAGATCACAACATTTGCTATGCATTTGATTGCATTTTCGTGCAGCAGTTGTAGAGAATTAAATGCATAAGTAGTACAAAATAACAAAGGCAGAATTATACCTAAAGTGACTTACAATATTACATATTGGAGCCAAAAGATTCTTGTCTTGGCACTCTTAAATGATGTCAGCAAACATTCATTCCAAATTCAAGTATTTGAGGTATTCACCCATGAATAGTTAGTGATTTTGATTACATAATACTTACATTTAAGTTTTTAATGCATAGGACCTTCAAGGAACAACTCTACTATCAATGGCTTTGCTCTAGGAAATATAAATAACTTGGAGCCTAATCAATTCTGATTTATAAACTTTTATGTCTCAAAGCCTTCATTTTTTTTTTTTTTTTTTTTTACTTTTTTTTCAATTGAAACATAATTGATTGTACATATTTGTAGGGTACAGTGTTGACTTTCAAGGCTTCATTTGTAAATCTATTGTTTGTAACCTGGATTACATTCTCTACAGAAAAAAAGGCCATATATGCCAGTGGCCCACAGAACTCCTAAGAATCCATTTAATCTCATAATATGACTAAAATATACCTAATACACAGTGCAAAGAAGTAACATTACTAATAATTGCTAACACATCCAACTCTAATTATGCGCCAGATCCTTTTTTAGGTGTTTTACATTTACTGACTCATTTAATCCTCACAGCAACTCTACAGGGAAGTTATTACTATTTTCATGTTTACAGATAAGAAAACTAAAGCAGAGATTAAATAACTTGTCCAAGGTCCAACAGCTAAGAAGTAGCAGAGCTGGGTTTCAATCCTCATCTGGCCTTAGAATCTCTGCTTTTAGGCACTATGTTAAATAGCCGACAACCATTAAAAAAGTTTGGTTTAGCTTGCAGAACATTCACATCTTCAAAAGTACATCATGGTTTTACTTAAAAAGACTCCTCTGATACTTTAAGGTTCTTGGGAAGTCAAATCACTTATTACTTCAATCAAATATTATTTAATGCATGCTCATATATGTATATACAGAATTTACTTCAGGATCAGTCTATATGATCAGGGCCTCTAGGTGAGTTGAAACACTTGGACCGCCCCATTTGTCTCCAAAATACATGCTTCCCAAATAAAGCTGAATTGTTCTGGCTTTTAAAAACAAACAAAAACCTAAAACCTCTATAAAAACCTAAAAAACTGTAAAGGAAAATATTGCTGTCATATCTACTAATCACTCCAGAAATATACTGAATTAATCTCTGATTGTAGTTCTCACTGTGGTCTTGTATGTTTTACTTATTGGGGCAGGGTTATAGCTTGATATTTTAATCTATTCATTTTCTGTAAATTTCCCTCCACCATTGCTCCTGGTAATACCAATCTTTGTAGTGCTATCTCCTCGCCCCAGAAACAAAGATTCAAAGAAATATTAACACAGGTTCAAATCAGAATGATCCATTGGTGTGCTTACGGAACCAGTTTTTCTGTGAAGACAAGAATGGGACGGGGTGGAGGGCTGGAGGATGAAGAGAAACCTTACTGGTGACTCAAACTGGAGAGAAAGAAATGAAGAGACAGAGTTCTTCAAATGAGAGAGAAAAGAAGGATCTTTGATTCAAGGACCAGGGGGTGAAGTGTGGACTATTTGTTAACCCATTAAATTGCAGCAACTGACAATAACAAATGTTGGCAAAAATGTGGCCAAACTGGAATCCTCAAACATTGTCAATGGGAATGTAAAATGGTGCAGCCACTCTGGAAAAGTTTTGCAGAGCCTCAAAATGTTAAACATAGAGTTACCTTATGATCTAGCAATTCCAATCCTAAATACAGTCAATTCTCAATACTGTGGTCACAAAGTAGTGATTATACATATTCTTATCTGTTAGATCAGACCTAAGGATTTAAGGTGAGATGACAAGATAACTGAGATTTATGTTAAAATATTGCATTAAGAACAATGAGCAGGAGAGGGTGGTGGTGAATAGGTATAACAAGAATGGTATACGTTATTAACTGCTGAGGCATGGGGATAGGTACATAAGGGTCCATTAGAATATCTTTCCGACTTTTATGAATGTTTGAAACTTTCTGTAATGAAGAGTTTTTAAAAATTGGAATTATAAGGCAGTCTTAATTTTCCAGGGAGTAAAAAATATTTGTGTAATAACAGACTTTTTATGAATGTTTGAAACTTTCTGTAATGAAGAGTTTTTAAAAATTGGAATTATAAGGCAGTCTTAATTTTCCAGGGAGTAAAAAATATTTGTGTAATAACAGACTTTTATCATCACAATTTTGTGACAACCGTCCCATGAAACTTTTAGGTTTACCTTCTCAGTTGCTAAAGTTTCTTCAAGATTGGAGGGTACTTGGGGGACAAGGATTCTTGCTTGCAACCACAATTGCCAGGCTAAGTCTGTTTTATAGCTGTTACATCAATGGCTCCATAACTTAAGGAGACATACAGGTCCCTTAGCAGCCTGCCATAGACCTAAATGATGTCTTACTGACCTCAGACAAGACACTTGTCTGTCACCTGCCAAAGAGTTGTCAAAAAATATATACACAAATCACCCATTTTTGTAGTCAACAATTATAATAAAACCATGAAAAGGCCATTCTCGCCATGTGACACCCTGGTTGCCACAGGACCCTGCAGAGAGTTACCTCCCAGAAGAAGGCCCTCACCAGATGTGCTCCCTGGCTGGACTTCCCAGCCTCCAAAATTGTGAGAAATAAATTTCATTTCTTTATAAATTACCCAGTTTCAGGTATTCTATTATAAGCAACAATATGTACTAACACCTTTACATATATAAAGACTATAAAATTGTAAGTCTGTGACAAAAATAGAACTTTTTACATGCATATGAGTGTGGTTCTTCAAAGTAGTCTCTGGTCTGGATATACACAATTGCTACAATGGGGGGGAGGGGTTAAATGTTAAATTTTGGAAGTATTTTCAATCCCAGTTTGGTACTACTTCCCTCTTTTGTTCTCCATCACCTCCTTACTGCACTGTATTCACATATAAACCTTGCTTTCTTATTTTAGAAATCACATTTGGCTCTTTCTTTTAAGCCTAGAACAATATGAGTATGATGTAGTTTATCACCATTTTATTTCAGACTTTAATGTCTTGAATGATTTTTGCTTGTTTTCAAAAAAGTCCAAATCTCAAAGGACAAAGTTTGCCACAATTGTGGGTACCAAGGGGGAAAAAAAGGCTCCAAAGTGAAAGCATTTTATGGAATGACAGCATCAACGGATTGAGGATAAAATCTCCTAAAATGATTGGGGGATGGGGAAAGAGAAGGTGGGAGTGTCCAAAGGTTTCAGGAGTTTATTTTAACATCCAATTGCTGAGCAGTCATTCCTTTTCATGTTTATATTTATGATTATAAAAGAGTTTTACTTTTGCAAATACCTTATCAATTAGAATCGATACTTACTGAATTTCACAATTTAAAATATCTCTTGAAATACTGGTTTTGACATCTTCCTCTACTTGACAAGAGATGCCAACAAAGTAATAAGACTGATGGATTTAAATTTCAGTCTCTTATTTCCCCTCCTAAACCTAGCTGAATGAATTCACAAGTGCTGATGGCCAATGGGTAGACATATTTCAGGAGAGAAGGAAGGTTTGACAGTGTAAACCCTTTGGAATGTCATTTGACAATTAATATCATCAGCTGTAAAAAATGTTCTCTTTAACTGACAGACTGCATGCATTCCTAGAAATTGGTTGGATATAAATAATTCAAAAAAAGAAGCAGCAGCAGGAAAAAGGCTAAGACATACAAAAATGTTTTCTTCTAAACTCCCAACAATGAAAAAGAAAAAGTGAATGGGTTTAATATATCCAGAAAAACAGGAGAAGATTAAAGAAAAATATGGCAGATCTACTTGATGAAATAATATGCAGCCATAAAAATTTGTAAAATATGGAAAAATACAGATGGAAGAAGTCAAGCCAACCTTTTGGTGTGACGGTACTAACCAATCTGTCAAATTGTTGTAGCAACACTGCCCTAAACTACACTTATTTATTCAATTAGAAAAAAATTCATATACCAATTTCTGGACAGATATCAATGACCAAAAAGATTATTATATGTTTCTGTGTTTAAAAAAAAATTCTTTTATTTTTTTCTTTAGTTTATGATTAACTTACACTTAGTAATCTGTGTTAGAAATTGTAACAGATAAGAGGAGTTATCAGGAAACCAGCACTGAATCTGCTGATCAAATGCAGCCTGAACTCCAGACAAAGGAGCCAGTCAACATGCGAACATCAATTTGAATGGATGGTCACATGGTGTATGTTTAGGTGAAAAGATTAAAAAATTTAAACTAGTTTACTGTGATGAGTTACTCCAATGTAGGGGAAAGAAGAAATCACGAGCATCTTTTTTTTTTTTTTTTTTAAATTTTTTGTGAATATAAAGGCTAGAACTATATCAGATTCATCTAGTGCTAAAGAGGACAAGGTTACAACTGGAATTTTTATTAAAAAATTAAATTTTGGTAAGTTTTAGTTTTTTAATTCTTTAAAAATAAAACCAGTAAACAGCTATAGATATTAAATACTTAATAACTTTTAAAAGTTACAATTTTAAAAAAAGAAATATATTGTACAAAGAAAGAAGAGATGAACAGAAAGAGAATCTCACAAGTTATAAGAACTGGGATCAAATACAACATTGCATTTTTAACTATGATTAAAATTATGTAAGATAATCATGTAAGATAAGAACAAAAACCTATAAAAGAGAAAATATTATATTCTCTGGTAAAGGGAAAGGGAAGACTGTGGGTTAATTAACCTTATTTTGATTTTTAAAAAATTATGTTTATGCAATAAATAAAAGGAGAGGGAGAAAAAAACCCAGAGAAGCAAAAACTTACGGAGAAGCACTTAGAAGAGCCACCTTACAAAGAATTAAAAGACTGTCACATCAAGAAATGTACGAGTTTATTAGACTAATCTTTGTAGTTCTCAAGGCATGCCTGGGACCAATGAAAGGCAGTTATAGGAACACAAACTGCCAGAGCTGGAAATAAAAAAACAGGCTACTTAATGAAAAAATGAGTTTCCCATCCCAATAAGGACGTTTGCAGATCACTACTTGTTTGATGTTCTGGGTAGGAGACTGGAGCAGTCTCAGGATAGCCTGTAAGAACTTTCCATCTCTAAGGGGACTTATATTTGTTGAATGCTTATTAATGTGCCAGCACTATGCTTGAAATTTTATATACATTTTCTTATGATAGTAAGGCTCAATAATTGCATTTTAAAAGAATATTTAGTAACCTGAGAAAATGAACATCCCATAATACTAATTTTAAAAACCAAAATAAAAGACTGTATTTACAGCATGACGGAGAGAAAAGGGAACATGCAAAATATTAACAGTTGTTATTTTTGAGTTATGAGCGATTTTAAATTTCTACTTTATCCTTTTCTGCATTTTTCCAAATTTCTACAATGAACATGATTTACTTTTATATCTATAAACAAAAGAGTTTATGAAAAGAGAGCTTACTATGCATTCAGTCATCCCACATTACAATGATCTATCAGATCATGCACAACACTTGGGTATATGGCCTGACATATACATGCACATATATATACAACTTGGTTGCATATAATTCTATATTTCAGGCATCAGAACTAACTCGAAAGAACCAAAAATTAAATATCAAAACTGCCATCTGATTCAGAAACATGGGACCATTTAATTAAGTGAAACAAACTAAGAAAAAAACAAACAAACTGTAAAGAGACTACTTAAGAATTAAAAGGTATTTAAAAACCTTTGAAATACTAATATATATGTAAAACATACACATATGTCAAACTAAGTATGTCTGCTATTTTATGACAATGTAAGAATTAAATGATCCAGCAGCTTTCCACAGCAATTCTCACCTTAGAATTCTGTCTGAAAAACTTAATCTTAATTTCCGCTTAAATTTTTAAAGTTCCCAGATCTCAGCAGTCCTTGAGGGCAAAAGAGATTTAGAATCATTTTGGAAGCTTTTGAAAATTACGTTTTTAAGTCTGGGCCCCCTCTCCTGAGACTCTCATGTACCTGCCCTCTGGGATAGAAGCCTGGACATCTCCACTTAGAAAAAGGCCCTTATGCCACCAATACCTCCTTGTCTTTGAGAAACATGGCTACATATATTATACATCTTTCCATAAGAAAAAGTCTCCTTTAATGGGGGGAAAAAATCACTCCCAAGTACAAGTGGAAGGACTATTATGACGTTCATTATTCTTATATATTCAGATAATCTGTCCTCCCTTATTACATATGATTTCCATGCAATTATCCAACATTAAATTTTACACAGGCTAGGTTTAAAAATAAATTCTTAACAAGCAATTCTACCATTTTTTAAAACTAAGGATTTCTAGAAAACTAGGGGCATTAGAAGTGACATTCTAGAATAACTGGTATGCATCCAAACTAGCACCTTGTATTCTACATTAGTAAATTACATACAAGTCATCCAATTAGAGAAAATTGTGCCATGGAGAAAAAAAGTTTTGTTACTCAGCGAGTGAGCAGTTATCTCCTTTTGTATGGTTACTGATCGACTGACTAACCTGTCCCATTAATCTACTTTAGAAAGGAAAGTAACCAGAAAATATCTAATGCCAGGCTGGAAAACAGAGTTTATCACTCTTGCAATTCCTACTGATTTATAGTTGCTGCCAAAAATATACTCCATCTCTGGGCTCAGTGTAAAATAAAATGAGATGCGATTAATTATCAATGTCTATCATGAGCAAAGGGTAGGGGTTGGAGGGGCAGGGATGGGTTCAGTACTAAGACGTAAGGGTGCCATACTATTTAGTGACTGCTATTTGATGCCTTTTTTAACTGGACCAAGAGTTTTGCTTCATCATAAATACTAAGTGAGATTTTCTTTACTCCAAAATTTGCTTCACATTGCTATTGTCTAAAGGGATATATTGGCCTTGGCTTGTCATCTCTCCTGACCCAGGGATATGTCTGCATGCTCTTAATTCACTTTATTGTCTTTTGTGATCAGTAATGCTTTATTCAGTACCTCGTGTGTCAAATGGTGCGATTTTTAGGCCTTTTAATAATAACCTCTATCTTTTTTTCTCTTTCCTGCTGTGGGGTTGTATTTTCAAGTTAATACTGAATGTACACATACCATATTGTATCACTTTATAATTATCAATGACTGTAATACGAATATGTAGCACACTTTAAAATAATGAAATCACAAAGAAAAAATGAAAACAAAAAGGAATTGGTCAGAATTTGACTAAGTGTGTGAATCTGAAAGTTTATAGTATTTTCATTCCTTTTCCACAGGTTCCCAACTACTGTTAAAGACAATATGGGTACCACAAACTTCATATAATGTCAAAACTTGTAGAATTCATTTTCTATAAAGTCAGGTCCACATTTTGTTGCTTTGTGTATAGGAGACATACTAAGCTGGAAGTCTCGAGCCTTGGATTCTCTTAGTCTTGGCTTTTACACTAACTGGTTATATAATCTTGGGTAAGTCACTTCACTGCTCTCAACACAATTCCCTAGACCATAAAATGAGGAGCTGGACAAGAATCTAGACTGCCAGTCTAGCTCTCTTACTGCTCCTGAGTTCTGTGATTCTCAATACCCCACACTTCAATTCTCATTGCCTTTAATTATCCTTTTGTTTTATATTTTCCACCAAATTTCCACTGGCTTCAACCACTATTCTACATCCAGTTTGTCCTATTCTACGAATTTCTGAAGCTCTTTTATCCAATACTTGTTTTTTATTCAGTAACTTTTTATTGTTATTCAATAACGTATGGATTGATCTGATCTAATAATTGTAAACATAGTATCTAGTGGAGAGTCTTAACAGCATCATTGCTTCCTTGCTTGCTGTATTTGGTCTAACAATCAGCTATGCTTGCTGTTTTGAAAAAAACTGAGGAATTCTGAAGAAGAAATGGAAAAAGCTGATCCATGACTTTAATAGTTATTTGCAAGACTGGCAAAAAATAAACCAAAAAATTTATATTGACTATCTTTAGGTGTTAACAGTGTAGGTAACTTTTCTGTCACAATACTTTCTATATTTTATAATTTTTAAAAAGATTATCTATTGTTATCTAATAGGTAAATGTGTTTTTATGCAATAATAATCTATTTTATGAATCCTATATAGTGGGGAAAAACCACAATCATTAACAAATATGCATTAAAAAGCTTTAATAGTACTTGGAGGGACTGGGTGTACATGATGAAATTCTCAAAGCCTTCGTATGTTAAAAGGAAAAATAAGGGGAAAAAAGTTACTGCTTAGGCAGCTTTCATTAATGATCTATTTTAGACAATTAAAATAATCTTCCAAAAAGCCCTTACAACTTTTAAAATGGAAAAAAAATAATTAAATATTTAATGTATAGCAAGTTAATACTGTGTCCAATTTATAAAAAGGTGCTACAGTATGCTTATTTGCACTGTGTGTACTCATATATGTCCATTTAATAAACCCAAAGAATGGTTTACTATTTTAAATAATTACAGAATTTCAATTACTGCACATTTCCTTTAGGAAACATTGCTGGACATATTTTTATTTACTTAGTGCTGAGTCCTTAATTAGGGATGCACCTCCAAATATGACAACAGTATCATAGTAAAATTACTTCCAATTTAATTCATGGCTTCTAGGAATGTATACGGTAAAAAAATAAAGAACGCCTGTCCACACACACAAGTGCATGAGCGACTTATAAAGCCATTCTAATACTTCACTATTCAAAATTCTTGACTTTTCCATTTTACTATACAGCCTGGGTTTGGTTATCAACCATTCCACTTGAAAGCTGTGATATCCTGGACATGCTACTTACGTGCTCTGGGAGCTAAATTTCTCATTTGTAATACCACTACTACTACCAACACCTGTTTTGTACAGCAAAGTTTACAAAATATTTTCATATATATTAATTAAATGGATACTCACACCACCCTCACTTTGCAGATGAATTACCTATGGTCACATGTGTAGTGGCAAGACCAGTTAAACACCTTATCCACTCAGAAGGCTATTTTGAAGTTCAAATGAGAAAATATGCATGTGAAAGTGTTTTGTAAACTCTAAAACTTTTTGTAAAAATGTAAAGTAGTATATTAACATCCATGTTCCCTTATTAGGGAAGTAGTGATTGCATTCAATGACCTCCAAAGTTAGGCCTAGATGTAAAACTGCTGGTTAGAAGAATTAAATTTTTTTTCTGTCAAAAAAGTTAATTGAAAAAAACTGGATCCCCACTACCTAATGAATATTAACATTTTTAATACACTATGATCATGCTCAATAGAATATAAAAATTATCTTTCTATTCCTCAAAATAATATAAGTATCTCTCTATAGTATCAATCATGAACTCAGAAAGAAAAAAATTTTTGAGCACCTACTGTGGACATACTGGGTACATATGGTGAAAAACACAGATAGGTCTCTGACAATATGGAGCTTACAGTACTTAGCGAGGAAGGCAGGTAAACAAGCGAACAAGCAAAAGACAATCTGTGGGAAAGGGCTATAAAGGAAACAGCAGGGCTCTAGAATACAGAATTTGAGGAGAGGGAACTTGAGGAAGACCTTCACTAAGGCATCTCTCAGGAGGTGATACTTGCACTGAGAACAGAAGTAGGAGCCAGAAATACAAAAAGTAGGTGGTAGAAAGTTCAAGGCAGTGGGAACAGCATGTATATATAAAGACTTCAAGGCAGAAAAGAAAAAACACTTGACACATTTGAGGGAAGAGAGGACACACAATAAGAACAGAGAATAGTAACTAAGGAAAAGAAGCACAAAAGAGGTTAAGGAGTAAGCAGGAGTCAGATCTCACACAGCCTGGGAAGGACTCTGAATAATATTCAAAGACTCTGAATATTACTCAAAGGGTACTGTGAAACCATTAAAAAGTTGTCAGAAGGGAGCACATGATCCAATTTATGTTTGAGATCCCCCTGGCTATTATAAGGATAAAGCATTCTTTGTTTGGAGACAACAGAAATTAGGAGACCAGCTAGGAGGCCGTGGCAGTAATTTAACCGAGATTACAATAGCCTAGACAGGGGTGGAGGCAGTGAGGAAGATATGATTGGATTAGGTAGGTATATATTTTAGAGGTGAAACAACACAATTTGCTGAAGTAGTGCATGTGAATGATGGAGAAACTGGGGAATTAAGGTTAGTCCACATATCTATCAATCTCCAGGATCAATCCTAAATTTGAGATGTCTGTGAGATTTATTTTTTAGAAAAAGTAGAGATGTAAAATAAATAACTGGCTATATAATTTTAAAAATCAGAGGAGGTAGTTTGGGCCAGAAATTTAAATTTGAGGGTCATCAGCATTTAAATGGTATTTAATGTCTAGGAATTGACTTTATTCTAGAGAAGAAAATAGAGAAAGAGATATGAGAGTCCAGACTGAGCCCTGAAAAAGGCTAGCATTTAAAAAGCAAATAAAGAATTGGCAAAGGAAACTGAAAGGGAGAAGCTAATGAAATAGCAAGAAAACCATGTATGTGGGGTCATGAAAACCAAGAGAAGAAAGTGTTTAAAGGAAGGCCAGATGCTCTACTGATGCTGCTGAGAGGCCAAGTAAGATGAAGACAGAAGCAAGTGTCTTTTAGATTTGTAACCTGAAGATTACTAGTGGCCTAGAATAGTTCTAGCAGTGTGCAGTATATTTTGTACACAGCCTTTATAAATATTTAATGACTACTTAATATTCTACTGAGGGGAAATACAGGTATTTTTCATTTAACAGTATGTTTTCTACATGTGAATTAGATATTTTAAATTCAATTAAAGAACACGATTTGCCATATTTGAACCAATGTTGTTTATAATACAAGCAATGACTGGGAGCCACACACATGACACAGAGGGACACAAAACTTCTCCACTTCAAAGCCTTGCTATTGTGTGGGTGCTGTGTTCTTTCGATTACTGTTATTATTCGAACCTCTACAATAAAAACCTGAAAGAGATACTCAAATTTCTAGCACCTATGCATGGACCCTTGGCATATTTCCAGTCAATGTGGGCATAGGTTAAAGTACCTGGGGAGGAAGGGTTCCTTCTTAAAGTAATGCCAGAGAAAAGCCTTTTGTCCTTCCACCTTTTCACCATCTGGAACACAATGTGATGTTTGGAATTACAATAATCTTTGGACCATGGGGAGGAAATCCATAAGCTAAGGAGAGTAGAGCAGGACACAGAAGGAGCCTGGTCCCTTCAGGGAATTCTCAGGCCACTATACTAGCGCTGGACTGCCACCTCCTTGCTGCAGAAGGAATGCAAACCCTTTACTTGTTTTAAGCCAGTAAGTATGCTTTTGCAGTTACTAATAGCTAAATGTAATACTGATACATGCCATGTTCTTTTCATTCTTCCCTAAGTAACAGTATTTTTAAATGAAGCAATGTTTAACACAATAAGAAGACATTCAAACTGTAGCAAACTCCACTGCAACTAGAAGTGCCAATGTGACCTAGTTCTGGACAATGAAGTATAAGGAAGACTGATGGGGGCTTCTATGAAATTTAATCCTTTGAGGTTAAAAGGAGAGAGCTGCTGAAGAAAAATGGCAGTTAGGCTGTCCTTGCCACGCCCTCTACTCCACCACCCCTTGCCCACTGCTCTTCCTGCCTTTGAATTGGTTGTGATACCTGGAGGTGCACAGCCATCTTGAAACCACAGGGCAACAAGCACAAGGATGGAAAAGCCATCTCCAATAATGAAAAAACCTGGCTGCTTGATTATATCACTCAGCTGCTACAACAGTCCTGGACTGCTTTTTTCCAGATTTCTTGTTATGTGAGATAATGAAATCCCTATAGTGATAAAGTTACTATTAGTTAGGGTTGTTTTCTTGTTTGTTTTGCAGCTAAAAGCATTCCTAACTGATACACTATCTACCTTCTCTCAAATATCCAAGTGTCTTTATGCTGTCCTCTTAATAAACCAAATTTCTCCCTTACTCTGGCTTTTCATTGCCTCTCGAAATTTCTTCTCCAGTATAGGTTGAAATTGTATTAATGTTCTCATACTTGCAATGCTCTCCCATCTAAATCTGACAGTTTTTCAAAGGCCTAGCTTAACTCCTGTGTCCCTCAAGAAGCCTTTCCACTAAAGGGGCCATAGGGATTATGTCTTGAGGTCCACGATTCTCTCTATTCATTTATTGACAGTCTCAGCATTATCCATCTCTTGTATTTATTCCCTACATAAACCCTCTCTTTCAAATCAGCACAAGATTTAGCCATTTGAACATTCAATTCTAAGAGTTTTCAGGCTGAGAATGTTGAATACCTGCACTTTGTTTCTGGGCTGCTGAACTCTTATCAAAAGCCTAGTTCGCAAGAACTACTATTCATGGTTACATTACATAAGTATGCACTCTATGCAGCTCATTTTTTCTTCTAGAACAGTGAGTCTTGGCCAAGATTATAAATCAGAATATGCCTGGGAATCTTCTCCAAAATGCTGAGGCACCTCCTCAGACCTAATGAATCATTTCCAAGGTCATATATGTTGAAAACCCCAGGTGATTTTGATATGTACCCCTGGGTAAGATTTTTCTAACTCTAGACATTTTAGAACTGCACTGTTCAATATAGTAGCTACTGGCCATATGTGGCTATATTGAGCATTTAAAATTAATTTAAATCTAAAATCTGATGTGAGACTCAGTTACTGAAAAACTTTTAAGGATTTTTGAAACTTGGGTATAAGAATTTATTTTTTCCACTATAAATTTTATAAAATATAAATACAGACTATTTCTGATGAAAATTTAACATTTGAATTGAAATGTGCTACAAGTAAAAAATACACGCTAGATTTCGAAGACTTAGTATGAAAAAAGAAAAATGGTATCATTAATAATTTTATATTGATTACGTTTAGATGATAATATTTTAGACATATCAGGTTAAAATATATTATTAAAATTAATTTTTACCTGTTTCTTTTATTTCATTTTTTAATGTGTCTACTAGAAAATTTAAAATTACATATGTTACTTACATTGTATTTCTATTGGACAGTGCTGTTGCCTAAAGAATCATTTTTACCTGATGTGCGAAGAGTTATGTCATTCAAAATCCCTAATATATTTACTTGGGGAGAGCTAGTTACTTACTTGATATCTCCTTTATAAAAGCCTACATAAAGAATTTCTCTCAGACTTCAGTGTCAGGAAAAAAAATTTCCTTTTCCTAAATAACTAGCATAGTTTTATTTTACAATGTTGATAGCCAAATTATAGCCAAACTTTTAGTGATTGTATAGAATTTCAAGGAACACTTTCCTAGCTAGCCCAAACACAGTATTCTACCTTACTTTCTCTTTGCTTACATTTGTTTTTCTTTTTGAAAGTCATAATTAAATCTTTTTTTGTAATGAGGAAGGAAATCATCTTCAATAAGAACGAAAGCCTGGATAAACACTGAAAACAACTTGAGGCAAACTTAAGTAAAAAGTTATATTCAGTTCCTCCAATTATTATTTTCTAATTCACTCTGCATAATTCATTATTTTCAATGAAAATAAAGCACCCTTTAAACAACACACTACAATCTCATATGTTCTGGGGAAGGAGAGCCAGAGACATTTTTGAAATAAAGCAGAAATTCTCAGAAGAAAGAGATATCATTAGTGAATATTAGTGACATTATTAATGAAATAATATTGAGTTATAAAAGAAGAAATGCAAATCAGATTTATTGAATTTATTCAAGATAATTCCTATTCTGAGTGATTAGGTCTAACCTAAGAGGAAACTAGTTTTAGGTCCAATTTAGAAGCTTTTTAAAAAATAAAAGAGTATGTAATTTTATTTTGCTGTAGATTTTGTGAAATTATCTCATTTATTTTACAGCCAATATGCATAAAAACAGATTGTTTTAATTACCTCAAATGTCATAAGCAACATCAACGTCGTTCAGCAATTCTTAATTAAAACTGAGCCTGCCTGCTAGTTCACAGATGTTATCAAGAAAAGTAAATTTACATTCTAAAAAACAGAAAACAATCTAGAGAAGAAATTTAGGGTAACAACATGAAAGCTTGCTAAAAGCTTCTACTGTTCATATGAATAGCTCATTTAATACACAGAGATATACACCATGTATGAAAAACAATGATAAAAATTTTATTTCTGAGACTCCAAGTCAAATTTTGCACATGGGTAAAGGGGAGAAAAACTAACACTCTTTCAACAATTCATCAAATATTTATATGAATACCCACTCTTTTCCAATCATTGTAATAGGCCCAAGATACAAAGCTGAGTAAGATGCACACAGAACATGCACTAGTAGAATATGGGCTAGTGGGAGAGACCAGAGTGAAACTGAAGTAATGGTCCAGGTGGGCTGCAGGCACACTAACGCACCACTGGAATATACTGACCATACGTGGTTGCAATAAGCTGAAGTTCCAAACTTGAACAGTTTAGAGATTTTTACCAGAATTAATAAATTTTATTATCTAAATTTTAAATATCCTGTAGGAAACCGTCTAGTTCAGAAAAATCAAGAAATAAAAACAAAGGAATTAAAACTACCAAAACTTGGGAAATGTTTCGTCTACTTAACTTTAGAAAACTGCATTGGGGGCCAGTAGAAATGAATTAACAAGGTATTTGTTTCTACATAGAAATGTTATGAAAAGAATATGATTATTAGTTTCCAACTCTTAATTTCCCGCTCACACATGAATTGGCCTAATTGTGGGCAAAACATAGTAGCAACTGAAATGTCAATCCAGTGTCACTAAGTACTACAACAGGAATCCTGTGTCACTGGGGCATACAGAGCGAGCACCAATACAGATTTAGAACAGTCTGAGACAGCATCCCAGAGAAAGGGACTCCTAATCTAAGATTTCAAATAGGAGTCAGTCAACTGGGAAGCAGATGGAGGAAAATATCTCATAATAAATCTGCTTCAAACTTCTGAGATCTTCTAGTCTGGATGCTATAAAAAATACATGTATTTTGGGAAATGGCCATTAATTACCAATCTACCATTGATCAAAGATATTTGTGAAGGCCAGAAGCTGAGGAAAATATATAACCCACAGTTACAATGGAAAAAAAATCTCATTTTATTCTTGCTTTTCTAAATGCCACTTTATCCCCAAATATGTATTATATCCCCCAAATCACAAAACAAAATTTCAGGCACTGTTACAGACATTTTGCAGAAATTCTCAGAGTACTTCCCAAATTGCCTAGAAATCTAAATCCTAGAAATATATCTCTAAGTTACTAGATGAGCTTCCGTACTCCTTACTGCAGTGAAGGAACTAAACTCATACAGTTCTATGTTAGCTTTAATCTTCTGGGGCTACCTCAACTTGTGAACGGTTGAATAATCCATACATTTCTAATGTAGATAAGTTTAGCACCCTTCAATATCTGTCAAATAATCAGTTTCTACATAGAACCATCATAAATATTTACCACATAATAATTCCTTTAGGATCTATTAGGTGGGTGCTCAGGGATATCTTTCCCTAAATTTTCAGGATGCTACGCCAGGAATTCTGACAGCATTTTAGGATTTTTTTTTTTCACTACAGCAGAATCTGATGGAGAAAAAAATGAACTATTTTTAAATAAGACGATATGAATAAAAGCATTTTAACTATAGAGCACTCTAAATATACTGCAACTGTATTAGCATTATTTAATAATATTAATGTTATTATGTTACTTTTGTAGACCCCCTTCTTCCCCTCACTTTGAGCAATGTGGTATTGATGAAACTGACTAGATTATGGAATATAACCACTGAGCTTAGAGAATATACTTTTGGAACCAACTAACTAACAGTAAGGAATTTTTAATCATAGAAACTGACTGTTGTGACTATTTAAAGTAAATCTCTTGCTGTGGGCTGAGATAATCAGTTTTAAACTGTTTGTTTAAAATAAGTACAAGTGTATCTAAAATAAGAGCAAATACACCCATAATTTGAGCTCTGGAAATCTTCCCGGAATAAAGTTTATTAACTTGGTTACAAGAAGCAGTGTAGTATTTTTGCTGTTTGGAGACCTTTGTTATTTCCTTTTCTTAGCTAAACTCTAGGGAGCAGAGACTGCTGTGTCAATAATCACTAGGTAAATTAGGAGTTATCTATCACATCTTGATTCAAGAAGTGGAACCAAGTTATCTTGGCTGCATGCAACAATCCTCCAAAGATACAAATCCTAGTAGTGCTACTATGCTGTTTTCTCTTTATCCCTGGACATTTTGTAATGAGGACTGTTTGATTCCAAACTCTAGCACTAAATACTAAACCACCTCAATTTTCAAATTTCACATTTAGTGACTTTGAAATAAATAAATAAATTTAGTGACTTTGAAATAAATACATAAATTTCTTGTCTGACACATTTTATTCTTTATGGAATAAATGAAAAAAAAGCATTTTTTAGTTTAGAATTTGAATGTGACTATGGGGAAAGGCTACAGCTCAGTATGCTACAGTGTTTAAAATGAAAATATAAACTGTAATAATAAAACTTCAGTTTCTCTATTTGTCTTTTACTTGACAGACATAAAGGCAGCAGAAACTCTGAATGTTTAAAAATATGATTTAAGCCATCCAGGCTTGCTGTAATGTTTTAATCACTGCTTAGTCCTCTCCGTGCTTGGCAGGGGGAGGGGTATGATGATAAGGGTGGTTGAAGTGATGGGAATGACAGAATGGGTCTGGGGGAAAAGAGGAAAGGAATCATAAGCAAAATAGCTTAAATGTATTAGAAAGGAGAGGGTTTTTAGGGGGTTTTGATTTTTTAAAATATAATCTGTAGCAGAGTCACCAGCAGAGACCAAAGAAGAGGATGTCTCTCTCCACAAAGCCCATTCCAGAGTGACAAAGAAGCAGATGCTCTATGATAATATTGGGGGACCTGAACACACCTATCAGCATTGAACAGATCATCTAGGCAACAAATTAACAGAGTAACTATTACTCTTTCAGAGGGAGAGAAGAAATCTAGGGTTATCAGTGGTGGGAGGGGGGAGGGAGAGAATGGACAGGGGCATAAAGAATAAGTACAATTTGTAACAATATACATATTAGTAATATTGCTTTGATCCACGTATGTCAACATCAAATCCCCAAAATATGTATAATTAATTATGATTCTATAAAAAATAAAAAATAAAATAAAATCTGCAATCCAACTCTTAAAGCAGAAAGTAACCTTCAAAAAATTCCAATCAGCAGATCAATGCTATAATCAAGTTTGTTAAATGGAATACTTATGTACAAATTCACATGTATATGTGTGCATGCATGTATAAACTTGTGCATCTGACCAGCCCCTACTCCAATCCCACACTGGGGCAGGTTTCTGATAGATGGGAGAGCAGGGAGCTATGTAAATGGCAACTAGACATAAAGAAATGCTTTCTCTGTAAGCCAAGGATTCAAAATTAGATTTCATCCAGTGAATGACAAACTTTTGCTTTTATTCAGTTGTAGAAATATCTTGTTCTAGCCTGAACTGTTAGCAAAAGTTTATTTTTAAAATTTGATTCAGCTGCCAGTTTAGCAAATTAGTGTAGTTCATTCAGAAATTTTATTTTAGTCCCTGTTTCAAGTCTCTGCACATTATGTGTAAAAGCTCTGGCCTAGAAGCTGCATCACATCAGCATTTAGATCTGCATTTGCCCTTAACTTCATAAAGGAGTGGGAAAAAGGAAGTTCAGCATCAAAAAAAAAAAAGCTAAAAAATAAAGGTCATATTCTACCCCTCTTGTTCACATACACTCACAAGCTCTCTAATTCATGATCGAGAAGTCTAAATTTAAACTAACTAAGGGGAAAAAAGACACTATCACACATCCTTTTTAGTCAGGAAGAGAAAGTTAATATCTGTAAAGCTTTCAAACCACAGGAATTCAGAGACACTTAACATCAATTATTTAAATAACTACTAATCTCTTAGGAGCCAAAGGAAAAAGAGAATTGTTTAGGGTCACTTGACCAGAGGTACAAATACTATTTATTTTCTTCCTTTTCCTTCCAATAAAAAAGAAGACAGAGACCTAATGAGTTTTCAAATAAAAGCCAACAGATCACCTGAAGGATATTTCTCTGTTCAGGAACCATTCCTAAACATTGAGAGAGTTTTCATAGACTTTCGAAAAATAGTTTGTTACCTTATTTAAAAAGTTCTTACTTCATATAATATATATGTCACAGTGCTGTGCTTGTGCTCAACATTAGTGGCCAATGTATAATACTTTGTATATTCTGGTAGCAAAGTGAGACTTTACTTCCTTCAGTGTAAGACTGAAAGACAGAACTCTAAGAAGCTTGTTTCAAATAAGATTAAAACAGAATTTTCCCATGCCTTCTTAAGGTTCACAAGACAAAAATGATTTTAAGGCTAAATACATTTTGAAATGTTATTTTTTCAATGCCTTTATTTCAAATTGCTAAAAGACAGCATAAAAATTTGGCTTTACATGCTTTATATATGTATGTTTGATTATATTATGTAATTATTGCTTATTTTTAAAGGACGATAAAAGTATTATCAATAGCTTAAAAATCACAATATATTATAATATGTATCTAGAAATATTTATGAATAAAATATATGTGGGATTTGTTTCAAAATAATCCAGGAGGAGCAAGTAGAGCAGATATGGATATAAATAAAAACATTGTTGGACATGAGTTGACAATTATTGAGGCTGGGATATGGATATGTGGAGTTTCATTATAATAGTTCATGTTTGCTTATGTTTAAAATTTTCCATAAAAGTTAGGAGTGTTTATACCTAAGTGATATTTTGAATGTTACAATCCAAAAGATTTAAGTCAAACCCCACATAAGGATGATAATTTAGCTTTGGGACAGAAAACGACAAATATGCAATGTAAGATGAAAGGGAAAGACCAAGTAAGGTTATTTTGCTGCAGTATGTGTATCCATACCAGTAGTCCTGGAATAAAGATACATGGTAAGAGAGTTCAAAAGAAACTGGTGAATACAAGATTCAGCCATTAACTAAGAAGGTTGTTACAATGGTATTCTACAAACCTGGAAAAAATTAACCTACCAATTCATGGGATTAGAAGCCTTGATGATAATAAAGCAGTTACAATTTCTGTAATTGATCCTGGATAATTATTGTTTACCTGTAATAATGAATTAAAATACTAGGACACTGCAAATTATGTGCATTTTTCCAAAATAAAATGTGTTGTTCTTGTACCAGAAAGGATATCATTTTTTTAAAAAAGAAAAAGAAGAGAACCAAGGAAATGCTGGAAAAAAACAATTTAGAAAGAATGCAAGGACTCCTCCACTTCCCAAGGAATTAAAGAACAACATTCATTAACGTCAGTGTGCTGATTAAAAGACCTGAGATCCCCAGCACAGGGGATAACTCAAGGACAATAATATCCCTTTTCCTCACCCCCATCCCAAAAACTTTTCTACAGGCAACTGGAAGGATAAAATGTCAACCACTTCAGAAATGTAAAAGGTTCTACAAATAAGCTTTATAGGATGATTTACGGTGTTTTGAAAAGTCTAACAATGTCTCAAGTTATAGTACTTTCAACACGGTATTTTATTTCTTTTCTTGAAAGAACCTTCTCTATTGAAGTCCCTAGTGACAGTAGCCTGTTAGTGACCCTGTGAAAGAGATGTACCAGAGACCAGCAGAATTTCACTGAGAGGTCCTCAGACTTTTTATAGTAACACCAAATGAACTCTAGGTTTAGAATATTCCCCCAGATTCCTTGCAATCCTGGAGTTTATTTTTCACTCATGGTTCCTAAACTTGAAATGGTTTTAAATATTTAAAAATATATCAAGCTCTTTTCCCCGTGAGTTATCTTCCAGTCTACTTTTGTTCCTTCATTCTAAAGAGTTAACTATAGACATTGCTCAAATCAACATATTAGGTTATGACCATGATACAAAAAGTAAACTTAACTACATACTAAAGATACTAAAGTCAACCCTTATTTGCCAGTATTTATTAAATGAATGATGCCTTTTTGCTCTACAATCTTACCACATGCATATACGAAATGAACTGCCTCATTTCTAATATATGTAGTACTTAATAGCACAGTACACCTTCCCAGAATTCTAGAGATGTTACATTGTCACATAATAGGCTCTGGAAACAAAATGCCTCAGTTTGAATACTGGCTCCACCACTTACCAGCAAATTGCTCAAGGATTCAGATCCCCTTACCAGCCAGCTCCCCCCCCCCCAAAAAAAAAGAAAAGAAAGAGAGAAAGAAAAGAAAAAAAAGGCTCCATGTTTCAGCTTCCTTTATCTATAAAATGGGAATAATAAATAATACCCAGCACAAAGAACTGTAGGGAAATTTTATTGAGTTAATATGTGTGAAGCACTTGGAAGAGTGCCCACCTGGGATATGCTAGCTAAATTGTATTCAATTATTAAAAATAACTTGACATGAACAAGACAAGGTGGCTTGCTGACTTAGGCACCAAAAGCACCTTGTTATGTAAGACTACAAAATCTGAGCAGTGTTTCAATGTGCTTACACGTTTTAAAATTTATTATTCGTAGATTATATATCTATTTGACTTATTACAGTAAATTCATCAAAGAGAAAAATAAAATACCTTCCTTGTGACAAAGAAAACCTTTGCACATACCAGGACTGAATTTGTGTGTAGTGTTTACAGCTGTACTATGTCATTTCACAGTAATCATGGTTCTTGGGTAACTAATCAAACTGTTTAGGAAGCCAGATGTAATATCTTTTGCAGTCATTCTGTAAAAGTTTATTGGTAGGTCTAACTTTAAAACCTCTAAAGTAAGAGATTGGGCTACTATTGCTTTGCAGATACTAAATTTCATCTGGAACATGAAGACTCTGTCTTTTACAAAAGAACATGCTAACTTTTTTAGTTGAGTTTCCTAACATTTTCTATGTGTATCATTTATTCATTGAGTATATACTTTCCACAGGTAAGAAAGTTTAGTAAGCCAATAAAAACTTTTTACTTCATATTTCTCTAATACAAGGTCACATAAAAATTATGACTTTTTAAATTTACCTTTGCTTTATGGTGTTCTACTGACTTTGTAAAGAAATAATCTAAATTATCAGATTGCACATAAATCCCCCAAATAGAATCATCAACAAACAGTGGCTCTCAAGGAACTAAGATGGAATTAAGAACTATTTTATAAGTAGTTGCCACAAGATTGCAACTGGTCTTTTAAAGCCTTTTGTTAAATTACTTAAATTAGAAGATGTAGAATCCTGTTCTAATTCAGCACTTTTGAGAAAGTGCTGATGTCTTAATTCTGATATAATTAACAATACCATCACTGGAATATATGCAGCCTTGTTTGAATATATCTGGTGGGCAAAGTAGCTTATAAACTGGCAGACACTAAACTCAATGAACCTTACACAAACCTGATTTCTCAAAAGTAAACTGTATGTGTAAATTTTGTAAATCATACATTTAGAGATCTTTTTTACTTTACTTTTGGCAGGTGGAAGGGGAAGTAAATAAAATTTAAAGTATAAAATTCTTTTAAAAAATATCTTGTTCTACAGAGATGTATACAGATACCATACATATATTTTCAAACCTAGAAACAGGATAATGCAAAGTACGGATTGGAAAGGGAAAAGTTTTTTTTTTTTTTTTTTAACGTTGAATCCTTTTGGGGGATCAAAAGACTTTAAAATAAGCACTCCTGCAAATCTCAAATATAAATAAACTCAAACTCCTCCCCCTTTTGATTCTGCCGAAATAAAGGACATACACTGGTTCAGGTGAGTTTTTATTTTGCTTTTACTTCAGTGGAATTACTGACTTAAAATTAGAAAAAATATTTCTAGTCACTGGCACAACCAGACTATAGAATTCCCAGAAAGAAGACTGCATTTTAAAAAGGAAAAATGTTACATATATGATGTGTTAAAAAGAAGCCGATTTTATCCATTAGAAAAACTCAAACACTTAAAGGTTTTCTTATGAGTGAATGTAAATTGCCTATAAAAAGACACACAGTCAAATTCAACCTTTAAGACCTCCCCAAACAAGAACATTTCAAAATTAGTCAATTACACACACACATACACATGTACATCACCTACACAAAAAGACTAGAGGGTAGAGAGCAAAAACATTAATAGCATTTACACCTAAAAAACAGAATTTAATAGATGGCATTATTTTCTTTAAAATGTTTTCTATTTTACAAGTTTTACAATAATCCTGTTACTTTTCTAATTAGTTACAAAATTAGAGTAAAACAATAATACACAAAACAATAAGTCTAGATTTCTCAGTGTTGACAGATAAGATGAATAGAGTATGGTGAAAAAAGGGCAAAATGGGTGGGACAGACCACATCAACACTTTCCTTTAGGAACCACTGGTCAAATACACTGAGAGATCACAGAAAGGATAAATGTTATTCATTTCACCACGGAGGATAAGTTACATTTTATCCATGGATGAATGGTAATTACACGAACCTATTTGATATTGCATATTTATGATTACCATTCCTTTTAAAAAGTTTATTTCTAAAAAATATTGAATTACTTTCAATTTATTTCATTAAACTATTATATTTATACAACTTATTTTCAATTAAAATGTTAAAATATTAAATATTAAGACAAAGATGGTCAAATTAGGCAAGTTATCCTTCTGGCTGAAACTTATAATATGTGACCACAATTAGAATACAAGCAGGTACCATTGTTCTTATCTTTCTAATATCTGATATACCTATACTGGGACACCTCCCTTTTGTACTTGTGGTAATCTTTGGTGCGTTCCTCAAGTAATTATAATTTATGTAAGTTATTCAAGTCACCTGGGAAACAAGAAAAGGGTTTCACAATTTCAGGGTAGATTGCTATCCCTTTTGTCCATCCTGGAATGGCCTCTTGAACTATTCCAGGAAGACTTCAGCTGTGTATCTAATGGTTCTAATTGAGAAATGAGAAACATAAGCATTTCTTCCAGAAATGACTCATGTGTTGGGATAATTTGAAAAACAAAATATAATAATAAGCTTATATCTGAACTCTATACTATATACAAGAGTGAGCCCAGAATAAAGATATTTAGGGAAAATATTTTCCCAGTTTTTTACTTTTCTTGGCTGCCTAACTTCCAAAGGAGTAGGTAGACAGTACTTTGGGGAATGAAAGAGCTGTTTGCTTGCTTCCTGTGCCAGCTGGAAATCTGACAGCACCTCTGAGAGGCAAGATGTCCCAATTTTTTAGTAAAATTGTCTTTCTCTGGGTACAGAGAATTTAACAAGTAAACAGTATCTCTTAGTAAACCCTGCATCAAAACATGAACTGAATGGTTACTACTGAACCAACAACCCTACTATTTGGTAATAAGAGAAATTCACCTGTGTAGGATTAAAAAGGGTCAATTTCAGAGCAAAAACCAAATACTATTCATGCTTGTCTAGATTATATATAAAAGCAAAGCAGAATATTTTGACAATTAGAAGGGTTGGGAAAAGGTAGATACGAGGGCAAAACTGGAAAAATTACAATGATTTAGAAAAATATGGACATATTAAATAAATCCTATGACTAGCACATCAATATTTGAAGAAAACTACAAGAATTATATTAAAAACACTGTTTGAACACATCAAAATATTCACCAAACTACACAAAATGCATTTTAATTAGTCCTTATACTTTACGTCCCTGCAATATCTCTTGTTCCTATTCTTTGAGTCTTATTCTTATTATTTGAGTCTCTCCCTGTATGGCTTTCATAAGAATCCAGCGTTTTTTTTCTTTTGGCTTTCTCATTTTATTAATTTCCTTATTTGAGAAAGGAACTCTGTTTCTTTTCTCACTTTTTTATTCCCCTGTCCCCAAACAGAGATGTTGTACTTCTGGGCTATCCTCCCTCCCTTGAGGAATTCATCTAATCTTATATTGATGTTCTTTTTCTTCAATTGGGTACCCACACTAATTTATATTTTGTAGCCTTCTCTTCTTTCCTGAGAGCTAATTTCACATTCTTACTGGAGTTAAGAAGACGTCAAAGATGACTCCCAGGTTCCTATACTACCTGCCCTTTTTAAAAAGATAATTCTACAACCTTGATTATGTTTTTCTGTATCACAGTAGATTCAAATTAGAAAAGTTAAAAAAAAAAAGGATAATGACAGCGAACCTAAAGACAGAAACAAAAAGAGGATGCTGACATTGAGAGAGAAAAAAAAAAAAAAAAAAAAACTCCAGAGAAATTACAGAAAGTAAAACCAAAAACTTGGCAATCTTAAGACACACACACACACGCACACAGATCTGTTCAGTCCACTGAGAATTAAATATGTAAACCACATAACTGCACTGTCCAATACAGTAAGTAGTCACTGGCTACATGCAGCTATTTTCATTTAAATTAATTAAAATTAAATAAAATTAAAAGTTCAGTTCCTTAGTCACAATAGTCACATTGCAAGAGCTCAAAAGCCACATGTACCTAGTGGCTACCTTATTGGACAACACAATAAAGAACATTTCTATCACTGCAAAAAGTTCTATTGGACAGAGCTGCAGTACTAATTCAACATTTGGTGAGTATTCTCTACGTACTAGGCACTATGCTAGGTTCAGAGGTATAGAAAGATAAGGCCTCGCTCTGCCTTCAAAGAGTACATAGTCTTTCTAGTGAGGGAAACAGATTTTTAAAAATTTTACAAATCCAAGAGTAGAGGTAATATTTGTGAGAAAGCAAGTGATTATGCAGCCTAGTTCTGAATTCCAGATCAATTAACCAGGATTCCAAACCTTTTACCTAGTTTCTATAATCTACCTTCTCCGTAGAGTTGGCCTTGTTTGTTCATCTAGCATTATGACGGAACGGCAAGTGATGCTGTAATTTACCACTACCTAGAAAGCCCTGGCCATCAGAACTGGAGACACTGCCACACAAACACAATTTAAGTAAACTCTGTCCCTCTGGAGTTGATGCTTTACACTGCTGGCAAGCCCTGAAGCCATCTTGCCACTCTGGCTACTTTTCCTTGGTCCCTCCCAGTAGGCAGCTTTGCCTCAACTGTCACTTTTGGTTTAGAGCTCCCAAAATGTCCTCTACTTATAGTTACTAACACCCTGACAAAATTATAAGACATTACCAAGGAATTAACACTGCAGTTGAATACAAGTCTCAGATGCAAATGGAGCAGGGAAAGAAGAGGCACAATCTAAGTAGAAAGGGAAGACTCCTCAAGGATGAAAGAGAGAAGCATAAAAGGTAATGGAAAGATTTGTGGACAAGCATGGGTTCATTACAACTCAAACACAGTGTACATACAAGGGGGCAACTTCAGGAAATGAAGCTATATTG
Organism: Cynocephalus volans; assembly: GCF_027409185.1. Lineage (NCBI taxonomy): Eukaryota > Metazoa > Chordata > Mammalia > Dermoptera > Cynocephalidae > Cynocephalus > Cynocephalus volans. The sequence continues at coordinate 80,229,996 of NC_084466.1, read as the reverse complement.
CAGCCCATCTGCCAACAGTCACATGTTCAGGCAAAAAACCCAGGATTCATTACCAGAAGACCTGCACTGAAAGTAGTACTAAAGAGAGATTAAAATTACCAGTGGATACTTCAAAAAGTTTGTGGAAAAATAGAATTAAAAGGTAATGTGAATATTTCCATGAACTTTTTGAAGATACCTCATACAATAAAAGAGGAAAAAATGAAAACCCCCAGAAGGGCAAATGTGAGGACAAAATGAAATGAATAATGACTATTTTAACAACATTATTACTGTTACTACTATTACTATTTCAACAACAATAATAATGATGTCATTGGGGTTTAAAATAAAACAAAGGGTGGAACAGGGGTAAATGGGATTGAAGTGTTGTAAGGCCTTTCAAGTTCGCAATAAGTGGTAAGAGGCAGTAACTTATGACAGACTCAAATAAGTCAAAGATGTATTTGTAATCTCTAGGTTAGCCAGTAAAGATAATATAAGAAATAAGCTAAGGGAAGAGAGAGGGAAAAAATGTTTGGTTAATTCCAAAGAAACAAGAAATGGAAAAGTTAAAAGGACTGATGGTGAAAGTAGAAAACAAATAGTAAAATGGTAAATTTAAACCTCAATAATGTAGTACAGTAATTACAAAATTAATGTAAAACAACAAAGATTATCAAACTTAAAGAGATTATCTGAAGTATAATGACAAAGAAAGGTTTAAAGAAAAAGGGTGAAAAATAAGCCTAAAGAAAGTTGTATTAATATGCAAAAATAACCAGACTTTAAAGCAAAAAAAGTCACTAGAGATAAAGATAATAGTGCATCAATCCAATAGGAAGACACGACAATCATAAATTTGCAGCTAATAACTTAGCTTCAAAATATATAAGGCAAAATTTGAGAGAACTAAAAGAGCATATAGACAAATCCTCACACACTTGGAGCTTTTAACACACTTCTTTCAACTGAGTGATAAAAAAGAGACAAAAAAGTCAGCAGTGATATAGTAGAACAAACATGATTAATAAACTTTATATGGCACACCACACTCAATTTTCTAAAACTGACCTTAAACCAAGTGTCAACAAATTACCCACAACTGAAATCACAGAAAGGATAGTCCCAGTTCACAACAGTATTAACTATAGATACCAATAACAAAAATATAGCTAGAAAGTCCCCAAATGCTTAGATATTAAGCAATATATTTCTAAATAACCCATGGATCAAAGAAAAAACCACAATAGAAATTTTGAAATATTTTTAATTGAATGATAATTAAAATAATATATATTGGACTTGTGAGATCGAGCTAAAGTTGCATTTAGAAGGAAATGTCATAAAAATAAATGTATGCATTAAAAAAAAGTCTGATAATTAATGACTTAAGTATCCATCTCAAGAAATTTGAAAAAGAACAGCAAATTAAATTTTTAAAAAGTAAAAGGAAAAAAATAAAGGTAAAAGCAGAAATCAATAGAAAGTAAAGAATTTTTAAAATCTGAAAATTGGCTCTTTGAAAAGACTAATTTAGATACAGAGGCAGAAATTACCAACAAACAGATTCAGAAAGCAGATACCATTAAAGATACTACAAACATCAAAAAGATACTGAAAAAAACTTTAAGACAGATTGATAAATTTAGATGAAATGAACAAATCCTTTAAAAAGCAAAACTTGTCAAAATTGACAAAGAAGAAATAGAAAATGTGACTAATCCTATGTACACTGGAGAAACAGAATCAATAAACTCTACATGAAAAATCTAGATGGCTTCACCAGTGGATTCTTTTCAACATTTATTGATAAAAAAAAAAAAACCCAAAAAACAAACAAAAAAAACAATCTCCACAAACACTTCCAGAGAATAAAAAAAAATTCCCACTTCATTTTATGAGGGTAGTGTAATCTTGACATCAAAATCCAAAGACTTTACAAGAAATTAAAACTGCTAGTCAATCTTTTTCACAAACAAAAATAAAAACATTCTAAATGAAGTAAAATCAAGAATACTAAAAGGATAATGCATAATGAAAAAGCTAGGTTTATCTAGAATTCAAAGATGCTTTAAAATTAGGAAATATGTATTCTCTTCCCTACATCCCTTCTCCCTCAAATTACACTTATCTTTTGACACAGCCACTACATTCCTAAGAATTTTATCCTAAGGGAGTAATCAGACAAGGCACAGAGATATGTTTAAGAATATCCATTATACAATTGTTTGTAACAGCTTTTAAATGCCCATGAATATGGAATTCGCTAAATTTTTTGTCAGTATCAGTTCAAAATTATAAAATGGTTCTATACTTATTTGAATAGATGTTCATGATACATGACTAAATGAAAAAAAGCAGGATACAAAAACAAATATTTCTAAGGCAAAAACACTAATTTTACATGAAACAAAACTATCCATTCTTTGAGCTTGTAAGATAAAAAAATAAAAGAAAAAAGGGAAAAATTAAACATATATAGTGAGAACATTTTGTCTAGACAATGAATTGCCATCTTAAGTACATAAACAAAAGATACAACAACAAACTTCAATAACATTCTTCAGCAGAAAGAACATTTCTCTTCTCAAAATCTAGTCAAAGAAAACTGCCCACATATGTATTTTACTTAGACCATAAAAAATGCTACTAGATTTGAATCAATCAAGAAAATCTTATATATAAGTTATAGTATGAACATAAAACTAAAATGCCCTGAAAGCACTCAATTCTTTACAAATCAATCTATTCGTTACATATAAGAGTATAAAGCATTCAAATAGGAAAATTCTATTGTGTCACAAATATATACACAAGAGGACTCAAAGTTCCAACAAGTTTAAAGGAAACTCCCTTCACCCTTTAATTTTAGCAATTAGTAAGACAACCGACCTTCATTAAAATCACTGCAATCTAGAAGTTACATAGTATATTACAAAGATATATAAAATAGGTTTCATCTCTATGCTACCTTGCTAGCTCAGAACAATCAGCAGTGACTTCCTGGAACTAGGTGTTGGGAAGGAATCTGAGGCATTCTGCTTAAGAAAATGTGCCTGAGGGATTTAGCAATGTTAGCTCGGGCATGGTAGGGGAGAAGGGTGCTGGATGTTTATCATTTATCACTGTTACCATCAGACCCAAATTCCTATCCTAGCTGAACTTTTTCCTTAGCTATGTGACCTCAAACAAGTTCCTTATCCACTCTGAGGGAAAAGTGAGCTCTGCTGATAATCAGACTATGATGTCTGAAAGACACAGACAAGGCCATCAGAAGACCAACAGATAACAAGGCCACAACTAAGCTCCAAAATCACTAACGATCTCCCTTTCTCTGAGTGATTACTACTTTCTCACCAATGACTCTCCCAGCCCCCTTCATTTCTCCTGCCTTCTAAACACTGTTGAGAGCTGCAATTACTAACCCACCTCCACCTCATGCATGACAGCACTCAATCAGGAGTCCCTATTTCCCCTAGTCTCTCATTAGAATCATTCAGCACAGCCCAAACCCTACTGGAAACTCCTCCCATCCCCTTTTAGGGAGACTCCCCAGGACTCTTCTGGCCTGTGCTCTTCCTTGCTGCAAGCCAATAAACCTAACTTGTTTCACTATAGATGCATTCCTAGTGGTCTTCACCTGGTGGGCATTAGCAGTTTCTTTATTTGTATACTAACTATAATTATCCAGGGTCTCTGTGAGGAATAAATGAAACGTTATAATAAAATTCTGCCTGGTAAATAGCAAGTATACAACAAACAGTCCTCTCTTCTCCATGAGCTCAAAGTAAAGCTATATATGTAATTTTATTTTTTAAATCATCTACCTAGTTCTTCACTACAAGAATCTACATCTCTGTAAAACACAGTTAAGAGCCAGAAAATAAGCACCCCAAATATGACATAAACAGAACTGCAAGCAACCAAAACAAATAAAAGATCATGCACTTTACTCTAGAGCAACTCCTGAAAATCCTACTTGGACACCAATTGCCCATTTTAAACACACATTATTCCAATAAACTTTGGAAATGTAGTTTCCACACTCATAGCAAATTAGAATCAATAACTGTAAATAGTAAGAGTGGGATGGATAGGCACACTGACTACAGAAAGAAGTAACTGCTCAACAAGGCAAGAGGCAGAAAAACCATTTTAAATATCAAAGACAGGAAGTTAAAAAAAAATCTTCAATGCTCAAAAATCTTCAATCATCTAGAGAAGTGGCTTCTAATTTTTTTATCGAACATCCCAACTATAAAAACTTGAGCACATATCTTCAGTACATGTGCATTCATTTATAAATTGTATATTACACATAATAAAACATACTAAAAACAGAAATTAAAAGATAAAAATGTTTTAATTTTTACTTTATTATTTTAACTATTAACTATTTTAAATATTAATTTGTTTTAATTTTGCAATCACTAAAAATACTATTACCATTAACATATTAAGTGAGAGCACTGTTATCAAATATGCCTCTTTATTTTTTTAAGTCTTCATTTCCCAGTTTGCAAATTTCAATGTATTTTGACGCTTGGTTTTAAGACCTGTCATAACTGAAAAACCTAGCTCATAACGATGCATAGATCCATATAAAAGAATATGTCATTTACCAGTGCTTAATAAATCATACTACTTTTCAATTCTATCACTAAATTTGCAAAAGTTTTTTTAAAAGCCAGCCACCTGATGTCAATGTTATTTAAATTTTATTTTTCCTTAGTTAGGAAAAAATTTTTGCAAACTAAATGTTTTACTTTTGGTGTTTCCAATAAACAGGTCCAAAGTCCATTGAAATTCTTTGCAAAGAAGATTTTTCAACAGATTGGAAATATCTAAACACGCTTTCGAAATGATCTCTCTCCATAACATTAGTTTCTTCTGAAAAGCAGGTACTTTCTTACTGTTTAAGAAGTCAATTTGCCTTGAAGTGGCAACTGAGTATTTGTTTTCTCAAGAATATCTGTGAGGCAGCATACTATTAATAGCCTGTAGTCATCATGGAAACCATCAGCATCTAGAATTCTCATTTTTTTGTAATAAAAATGTGCAATTTATCTTAGAGTTCTACAACTCTTAGATACTTTGACAATAAATCTCTGTTCCCCATCTTAATACAAAGTATCATAGGTTCTTCATTTTGAAGTATTTTTAAAAGTAATTACAGGGCCAGCCAGAGGCTCACTTGGGAGAGCATGATGCTAACACCACCAAGTCAAGGGTTAAGATCCCCCCTTACCGGTCATCTTTTAAAAAATAAAAATAAATAAAAAATAAAAGTAACTACATATATACTATAGCAGAATAACTGCAAAAACTTTAAGGAACTCATGGTGCTGCTATTGACCTCTGTGTTACAGCATTAACACATCTTCCCTCAGCAAACCACACTCACTGTAACCACCTGAATGTGGACCTAGGAAGGCGTCAGAGGTCACCCTCCCCCTCTTTTGGGGGCACAAAATAAACAAACAGAAGTTCTAATATTTTTTTATTTCACACTTCAAAACTGACTCATCTCACCTAACTTTGTAAATTACTGATCTAGTGAAGAGGGATAAAGCTTTGCTATCTACATTAGGTGCTGAGGGTATCACATTACACAGATAGGTACCCAATTAACTCTGACTGAACAAAACCAGTATTATTCAAATGGTGGCTCTAAGTCACCAAAAATAAGTTAAATTATGTATAGTATATTGTTTAAATAAATATAACAGTACTTCAAATTTATTAGGTCTAGCTATTTTAAAACACAACCTTCACGTATTCAGAAAATTTACTGATTCAGAATGACTTATAATTGAGGGTTTCCAGGTTATCATGAATTCTACAGTCACTTTCAATTTTCTTCCCCAGAATGACAGGAATTTGAAAATCAAAGAGCATACTGAAGAAGTGTATGCTTCAGTCTCCTAAAAAATTTAGTGTTCCATATTATGAAAATTAATAGAGCCATCAGTATTTTATCCACTGACTTAAAATAATTTCAAACTTTAATATTAAAAAATATTTTTCATATTCAAAGTAATAATAGAAGTAGACATCATAGATTTCAAATTTAATACCACTATTAGTAGTAGTAGTATGGAACAATATTTACTTTTTCCAAAGTGACAAAGAAAGGAACGCTTTGTGAGTCAAGAAAGTCACTCAGTTTTTCTGTTTTTTTTTTTTTTTTGGAGGCTGGCCCGTATTGGCCAGTAAGAGGATCTGAACCCTTGACCTTGGTGTTATCAGAATAACACTCTAACTAATTGAACCAACCGGCCAGCCATCAGCAGTTTTAAATGTCTATTCTGTTTTAGAAACTATGGGAGAGAGAATAAACATGAGATACAGTACTTCTATACACGTAAATTTGATACCTGTGTAAGAAGAATGTCAAAAACTCTGAAGGAAAATGGTTCCAGGAAGGAAAAAGATCACTTTGGGCTTGAATGAACTAGAGACCATTTCACAGAGGAGAGGGACACGAGCTGGGGTAGGATTCAGAGTCAGAAAGAAAAAGGCATTCAAAGCTGAGGGAAATAATTTGTCATCTGTTTTCTTAATAAAAATGTTTAATTCAAAACACCAAATATAAGACACACTCAAGTAAAACAATTTAGAAAAACATTCAATTAGAAATATATTCTTCATTAAGCTATTCATCAAGTCACACACATATAGGTAAACGTTACTTATCTACCCTTTAGCTTCATAAAACTTCCCAACTTAGACATAAAATAAGAGTCTAGCAAGAGAAAGAAAAATAAAAAGGAATTGTAAGAAAGAAAGTCCCAGGGACCGGCCTGTGGCTCACTTGGAGAGCGTGGTGCTGACAATACCAAGTCAAGGGTTAAGATCCCCTTACCGGTCATCTTTAAAAATTAAAATTAAAATTAAAATAAAAAAAAAAAAGAGAGAAAATCCTTTGGCATTAGATCTCATTATACTTTTCTCAATGTTAAAAATGTTCTATTCCCTGGACCTTTTTCTAGCATGGCATTTTCCCCTGGTATATCTATATCTGACATTTTACTTTAACTTGGAAAAGTGGTAAAAGTTCATTTTGAAAGGAAATTCATTTTAGCAAGTTCCTGTCCACAAGAGGGCTCCAGTATTTCTTCCATGAATGGAAGAGCTATAACAAAAATTACAATGAAAATATTCATTAAGCACGTAAAATGTACTACAAAAAAACCTTGAATTATCATTATCTCATTTTACCCCAGACTACAAATTGTTACATCTGCTCCAATTTCTACATTCATAGTTTTTAAAGATACAGGGCTTTTCTAACTTTTTTAAAAAATCAACTAAAATGTTTCAAATACCAATACTGCTTGGCCATTATTCTCACGTTGTCAATTTTTCTCTTAGGTAGAGTTTTCAATTTAATAGAATTAAAGTATCATTTTAGTCCAAAGCTCTAAATAGTAGACCAAATGGTATATATAATACTTTTATAAATACAAGAATGCATTTCTTGATAACTTTTCCAATCCAGAAAGCAAAATTACCACTTTATTCACCCAGTCTTAGGCCTTATTACTAAAATGGACAGTAAATATTTTCTTGCAGAAAACCTACAGTTAGCATAAGTCATGCTACAATTATAAACAATGAATATTGCCCCATCATGAACTATAATCTTGGCTGAAAAAAAAAAAGTAAATTATTTAAATAAAATGTATTATGATATTCCCTTTGGATATTTTCAGATTGTTTTTCACAAATAAGTTACTACACTGAGATGTTAGTAAATCTCGTTCAAACTCAATCACTCTTAGCAAAAGAAACACCAATATATCATGTAAACACATTTGTAATATTTACAGGACATATACCTTAGAGAATGTTGATTGGAAAAGTATCAACTGAAAATTTTTTTTCTAAAGAGTACAGCAAACCCATTCACTGGGGTGCCATTCCCCCCTTTAAAAAATTGACTAAGTTTGGATTTTAAAAAATAAACTGGTAAACACAAAAGTTTTATTGAACATTTAAAAAAATTTTTTTGTAAATGTGACCCTATTTACAAAAAAAACCCAATGCTAAAAAATCGATTTTTAAAGTGAGCCTTAATCATAGCTATAAGAAGACTTTACCAAAAACATCAATTGACTTAGCAATTACCGTAGCTCAAGAATGAATTCTCTCTACTGAAAACATGACAGGGGTTATAACTTCTCCATGTCACTTTATCTCTCAAATAGGATTTTCCTATACTACTGACAAGCACCATTTAAATGTAAAAGAGCGTAACATTTGTTTCTAAAATAGCACATACTAGCTGTCAACACTTAGAAAGCTTAACATTTTATTGTAAAAAATGTGTGTAAACTTGCAAGTTTAGTGGATTGTAACAGAAGGTATCCTGATCAATTTAGAGTTATGCTGCAAAGGAAATGTTAGTTTGTGGAAAGATGTGGGAGTGGTGAGGCTGGCTTTTCAAGATTCAGTGTAGTAAATTGTTCTCACTTTAAGTCATGAATGTAAACTCAAATAACTGCCAATTATTGGTATGAAGAGTTTAACAAATATGAAGCATTTAATTGACAACTTCTAACCAATATTCATCATGTTATATTTCAAAAAGTTGATAATTCTAGGCATATATCAAATGAAGGCACTTCTTAAGCAAAAATGCAATGTAAGTAATAGAGAAAAAAGGTTTAAAAGGCTTTAACCAAAAAACCATAACCTCCAACAGGTTGAAGAGCTAGAAAACGAGACATAAAAAATACTCAGAACAATCTAACCTGTGCAGTACCTTAGTACACACTCTGAAATAGCATCATCAGGGCATTATATGTTTATTACATAATACTGCTTTGCCCTTGCATATCACCTTTAATCAAGGGATCTCAAAGCACCACAGAATCATCAAGGCCTTAACATACAGTCTGAAACTGATAAACAGTTGTATTTTATAACTGCAGCTATGAATAAAACCTTGCCCCTACTTCCCAGTCTTCTGATTCCAACATCAGCTTCCTTACCCTCTCTGTCTTGGAAACAGTATCCCCCAAATCATTTCAATTTGTGACTGATGCTATGCACATTCCAGCTTTTCTTCATTAGTGGGCCAACAGAAACTAATAACTCTGTTTTAATGACACAAATCTATTTCATTACAACTTCTATGAGAGAAAAATGCTACTTAGGATGAACATATCTTTCACTGTGCATGAAGATATAAAATGGAGCCTTTAGAGAGAACATATCTTCGCTGGAGGCTATGAGCCCACAGATCAGTCATCAAACAGGGGAAATAGCATTTTCCAGCACTGTCTAGAGACCTCTCCAGGCAACTTCAAGAGCAGTGTAGAGGAAACCATGTTCAGCCATCCTTAACCAAGCAGGAGACTATTCACATGTGTGCGCACCAGGAGGGAAGGGAAAACTAAAAAGACAACGCATGAGTTTTAAGACTCAGGAAGGAAAGTGTAAGGTTGCCATGTGGCCTCCCAAGAGACCAAACACTGTGGTTCCTTTGCATTTAAACAGAGCATTAAATGGGAAATCAAACACAAGCGAAATGTCTTTAAACCAAGGACAAATATGCCATTTAGAGTCATTTTATTTTTCTTATTTTAAAATCTGTAAATGAGGTTTGCTCTTATAGAAACATTTGACATGTTAAAATTTAATTATCAGCAAAGTCCAATTTTGTTTTTCACTGTAATACACACTCAAATGTTAATATAAGTAAGCATAAACTACATTAACCTCAATTCTTTCATACACAGGATTATTCATCTTCCTGTTAATTGCACTATGTTTGTTCTTAGGACTGCAAAGTATAATTTCACACTCATACAAATCCACCCCCCAGCGCTGTAAGCCTACACGGTTACAGTTAGTCAACAGATTCACAACCTCAATCTTTATAAACAAGAACAAAAAAGCCTCAATAAACAAAAGTACTTTTTCTTTCAAGTTCTCAACATTCAGTGATCAAGGCTCAATAACATGTTCCATTAGCTTTTCAAAGTCTAACATGTAATACTACTAAATATTTGTAGTAAAAAGCCCTGGAATATTCATTAAAAGTACCAATATACAGTCAGCCTAGATTTGATTCCAAAACGTCTTAATGCTTCTCTTGTCATACCTATTCACCCAGACGTTTCGAAAAGCTCACAGCAAATTCTAGTATACTTTTTCTTGAAGAGATGTGCATCCCTGTTCTTGAAAAATATCAGGCTTGTAACTACTGCATTAATGATCCCGTCTGTGTCACTGAGCGAGATTCCCGTTTCCTGTCTACCTTTGTATGAAGTAGGACACCCGTCCTCAGCTCTGCTCACCGTCACTGGCGTTTTCAGAAGCGTTAAAATACAAGTGTTCAGAAGTTTCCAGCAAAGAGGGAGATGTTTTCTCAACTTCAAGCTACCTTTCTCCATTTCCCTACTTCTCCACTGTCTTCAACGATTTTAAAAACATAACAAAATGAGAAACCCCGTATTAAAAGCAGTACTTTCTAAAAGGGGAAAACCAGAAGCTCCAACTTCTCCAAATCTCTCAGTACGGTGGCTTTTCGACAGTCCCCAGCAAACCTTCGCCCCACGCCTGCGTCCTTTCTGATTAAATAAGATTAGAAACCACAATTAAATCAGAGTGTCATAACTTATCCTTCACTTACCATATCCGCCGGGACATTACTGGACATCTTGCCGTTTGATATATACCCAGATGTTTACGGAAAAAGAAAAAAGAAATTACAACAACAAACAAAAAAAGAGCAGGTCTTCAAGCTACAGAAATAAACCTTCACGATTTTGATGGGTTCGTGATGCGCTTTCCAGAAAAAAAAAAAAAAAAAAAAATAGTAAGTTATTTCGGAGCCAAAGTGCCGGCCTAGCCGAGGGTCTGGTGCGAAGAGGAACAATCCCCAGGAGCTGTGTGGCCGGACGGAGGAAAGTGTCGGGACGGCAGCGGCAGCCCCGTCGGCCTCGTCGTCAGCAGCAGCAGCAGCAGCAGCAGCAGCAGCCCCAGGACCGGCCGCGCCAGGTGGACCGAGCCGAGTGACACACGGACATGGAGCGGGGTGGGAGGGGGTTAAATCCGCCTTCCTCCTTTCCCAGCCCCGGCAATGATTCACACTCGCTCCCGAGTCAAGTCCTCATTAAGCAGGAGAAAAATGCCGCGGTGTGGATGTCCACAGATAACTATGTAGCTACACATCGACGCGTGAGCAGCGAGGGGCGGCCGCGCTGTGGCCGGACGCCGGCCGCGGACCCCGCCGAGGGGCCGCACGCCAGGGGCTGGTGCGGACGGCGCGCGGAAAGGGCTCAACTCGGAGCGCCGGGGCTGAGAGCCGGGCCGCGGAAAGCCGCGCTCAAGGGCATTTAACTAGTTGGGAGCCAAAGCGAAAGCCCCGGGTGGAGAGTCGGGCCGGGGGGCGCGGGGGCGCTCGGGGCCGGGCAGGACGGTCCACGGCCCCTCGGGGCTCAGGCCGCGGGCGCCTCCGGGAAGCAGCGGGGCTCCGGGCGCATCGTCTCCGGCTCCTCGGCGATCCTCTTCTGCCTCCGCCCCCCCGCCACCGCCTCCCCCGTCTCCGCCTTCCCCTCTTCTCCCCGGCCTCGCGAGCTCCGGCGACGCCGACTCCGGCTGGTCCCCGGAAGAGGCGGAAAGGGCCGGGTCCTCCCTCTCCTCAGCCCAAGAATGGTTTCCTGTCAGAGCTTTGTCTCTCCACTTCCTCCTCCACTTTTCAGTCCCACACGCCGCGGCCGCCTCCTGTCATCGCCTCTCAAACCAACATGGCGGCAGGCGGCGGCGGCAGCCTCAGCGCTAGTAGGAGACACGGGGAGAACACGGCCCCCCTCGCAGCCGCCGCCCCCGCCCTCCCTCCGCGGACACCGAGTGCGTCACCACGGAGACCACCCTGGAGCATCACGGGAAGTGTAGTCTACGGGGGTGGGGGGAGGGGGCTCCGAACGCGTCCTCGCCAGGCTCTGAAGCCACGCCCCTCGTAGCAACAGTTGCTAGGAAAAGAAAGCTTCCTTCCCTGCCTTTAGCCAAGCTGCTGTCCAAGAGTTAGGTGATACCTGCTACCAGGAGTGCTGTGATCATGAGAATTGTTGGGGGAAAATAATCCTGCACAGAAAAATTCCTTCATGCACCGTATGCACACAGAGTTAAAATATGGTATACCTCTAAGCAGAATCATTCGTTTTAATTACGGCACGCTCTCCACCTGCAATCTCAAAGCATTTTGTAGAGTGATATCATCTAGGTCTCCTGAACATTACATTCTGAAGATCAGAAACAATCATTGATTTCCAATAAGGCCACAGACGTTCAACAGGAACAAGGATCTCATTAAGCAATGAGAATGTTTGAACGTGTGTTTCTTGAAGACCCAGTGCCATAAAGCCACAATCTACTTAAGTGAAATTACCAAAAAATATATTTGACACAATAGCGTTATCGTGCCAAATCTATATCAGGAAATAGCTACTACAAACTACATGGGCATTCACCAGTTTACCCAGCTAGCCTCTAAACTCTGTTTCACTCATAATGTAATTGAAAACCTATCCACCTGCAGTGATTAGCAAATAGCAGAAAATAATGCCATTATTGAGAGACTTAGGTGAAAAATATGTCTACTCCAGTTTTAGGAACAAAATGCAGAAACCATAAATGCCCATCTGAATCCCTGCTCATATCTCTCTTAGTCCTTTGGCAGAGTACTTTAGGAAAGGTAGTCTCAATAAGACACCTGTATAAAAATGCCAGTGGGTTTAGAGTCTGAAAGCCACCTCTCCAGCCTACAGCTATATGACCTCATTTGCAAAACAGCCTTGCCTACCTTCCAGGAGTAAAGCAGGGGCAGTGTGAGGATGAGTTCATTCATGGGAAATAAATCACTTTGTAAATAATAATGCATCATTTGATGTGAAATGTTACTACTCATTCTCTCAGCTTGCAAAAGTGCCAGGCACTCTGCTAGGCGCTAGGAGTTTAAAAATGGATACTCCAGTCAATGTCTTCGGGGAGCTCATTGTCTGGAAGCCTGTGTCATTCACCACAGCAATCTCTCCAGTCAGGTTTGTCTCATCAGATGAAAACTCACAGGATTTTTAGTGTACCTGCCTCTTGAGTAGCCTGGCTGGAGAGATTCCAAGCACTCCTAGGAGCCTACATCACCCTGAGGAGGATAGATCAAATTCCCAAAGAAACCAAATGGCAGAGGAAAAAAGGGACCCAAATCTCATCATTATTAGGCTTCAGGACTTTGTCTAGATACTTCTGAGTCTGTGGTTGTGTTATTTTTCCATGGCCTCTGTTATTTGGTTGCTTATTCTGCATGTTTAACAGGCACAGAGTTCGCTTACCTCTCCACCAGCCCTCCAGAAATAAGGGCAGTTGAAAATGCTTTAATTGACCAATGAGTATAGAAGGAATACTGGAACACATTTTGAAAGCTCCCCCTCACAAAGCTAGTCTCCCGCCCCTGACCCCAACTTTTATACAATGACCCCCCCGGGCCATGGCTCTGCCAGGCCTAAGTGCTACTGTAGAGAGAGAGGCAAGAAGCGTAAGACGGCAGGACCAACTCACACTTCCTCTGCCACTTTTCAACAGCCCCACAGCCAGGGATGCAATTGCCACCCCCAACCCCTCACGCCAACCCCAAAGCTTGGCGGTGTGCCACATGATGTTGCTGTGTAGTACTAGTTGCCACTGCCACCTCCACCAAAGGCCACATCTTTCAAAAGTAGCTGTTTCCAACTACTCTTCTAAGAAAGCCTGAGACATCATTCTCAATAAAACTCATTATAACTCTTCCCTAACGTAGTCAAGGCATGAGGGAGCACTACAGAAAACGGTTACAGATTTTTCCACTCTCCTCTCCTAACTCTCTGCTTCCCGGCTTGGTTAGGTGACACAGGAGGCTGTAGAAAGGAGCCCAGCTGTCCACAGCAGGGAAGGGTAACATCTCATTACCATGAATCTATTGTCAGCATCAGTTGGAAGGAAGTGAATGACACAGCATTTTCGTAATGGAAAAAACCTTCACAAGAAGTCAAAAGTCCTGGCTCTGTCACAAATAAGTTGTGTGTGAACTTTGCCAAGATGCTTTTCCTCTCTGAGCCTCAATTTCTTCATTTGAAGAGACTGAACAAAATCTCTAAGGTCCCTTCTAAGGGTCTATGAGTGTCAAGTCATGGAAAAATAGGACCTGATGCTCATGGCCTATTAAAAATATCTCCCCCAAGTGACTACTCATGGGTACAAGGGGTTTTTTTTGGAGGATGGAGAAAGGAATGATAAAAATATTCTAAAATTACATTATGGTGATGGTTGCACAACTCCGTAAATATACTAGAAACCACTAAATTGTACACTTTAAATGGGTGAATTTTCAAAAATTGTGGTTAAAATACACATAACATAAAAATTTACCATCTTAACCTTTTTCAAGTATACAGCTCAGTGGCGTTAGGTACATTCACATTGCTGTGCAGACCTTGCCACCATCCATGCACAGAGCTCATTTCGTCTTGCAAAACTGAAACTCTGTACCCACTAAACAATAACTTCCCTTCCCTTCCTTCCCAGACCCTACCAATCATGATTCTACTTTCTGTGTGTACGATTTTTGACTACTGTACTCTAGGTACCTCATATGAGCAGAATCACGCAGTATTTGTCATTTTGTGACTGGCTATTTCATTTAGCATCATGTTTTCAAGGTTCATTCACGTTGTTGCAAATGACAGGATTTCCTTCTTTTTAAAAGCTGAAGACTATTCCACTGTGTATATATAACCACGTTTTCTTTATCTTTTCCTCTGGTGATGGACACTTAGGTTGATTCCATATCTTGGTGGATGATGGTTACCAGAGGCTGGGGGGTGGGGGGAGGAGGGAGGGAACAGGGATCTGTTGGTCAAAGGGTACAAAGTTTCAATTAGATGGGAGGAATAAGTTTTGAGGACTATTGCACAGCAGTGTGACTAGAGTCATAAATAATGTATATCTCAAAGTAACTAAGAGAGTAAATTTCAAATGTCTCACCACAAAAAATTATAAGTGAGGTGATAGTTATGTCAATTAGCTTGATTTAATCATCCCACATTGTATACATATACCAGAACATTACAATGTACCCCGTAAATGTATACAATTATGATTTATCAATTAAAAATAACATTAATTTAAAAAATAACTGCAAGTTATTTAGAAAGACGGATGCCTGAATCCAACCCCAGACTAACTAGATCAGACTCTCCAAGGCAGGGACTGACACTGGTATTTTCTAAAGCTCCCCAGTAATTCAAATGTGCAGCCACTGTTGAGAAACACTGTATAAGCCAAATTCCCTCAGTCCAGCTCCCTTCTTTTCCCCAGTCAAGTTTCTTTTATCATAAAAGTCACAACCTGAAGGTACTGTAACTTGTAAAGGTGACCTGTGGCCACAGTCTTAGCGGTTTAAGGAATAATCATATCACTGCTCTCTCCTCCCCCGACCCCACTCTATTCATTTAGTAACTAAGACATTAACCTCTCCCTGATACAGCTCAAATCTTTTTCTTCCAAGACGTCTCCCCTTTGTTTAGAGTCTACAGGAGACAGGAAAGGTGAAAATTAAAATATCATGTGATGAGCCGATGAATGCTGCCATAGGATTAAGCACCGGGCACTTCAGAAGCAGGTGGGAAATGAAGCAAACCCATCCTTGAGGTGTGTGCAGTTTAACTAGGTGAAGGCCAGGTGAACAGGTGGGGTGGTCGGAAAAGGAACACATGGGCCACGGCTGGAGGCAGAGGGGTGCAGGGAGGGGAAGTGGCTGTTTGGGAGTTGGGACAAGATTGGGTCAGAAAAGCTCTGGAGAGAGACTGGAGGCAAATCTCCAAGGACTTTGTAATTTAGGCTGAACAGTTTGGATTTACTCTGATAGCAAATGGGAGCCACTGAAAGATTTTAAGCTGAGGAATGTCATGACAAGATTTGTTTTTATAATGGGATAAAAATAGGCCTCTGAATTCCAGTAGTAACTTTTGTCTGTATGTTTTGTCTGTGTGGTTTTGTCTTGCATGTTGTGGTGTTGTGTGACCTCTCAGACTCAAGTAATTTAAAAACTCTTAAGAGGTTTGGAGATCTTCAAACTGCACCTCTTCGTTTTGCAGATCAGGAAACATACCAGTTTAATGGCCTGTTACAGCTGACTCCCAATACAACGCTTTTCCTAAATTCTGAAACAAGGAAGACTTTTAGTCATTCTGCTGCATAATATATAGTCAATCCAGTAAAAATGAATTTTCTCTTTTATTTTTAAAATAAAGAGCAATGTAAATGTTATAGAAATTCTGGAAATTGGAGAACCTATTTTTGGCCTATTTCCTTCCAGGTCTGTGTGTGTGTGTACACACGCGTGTGCACATGTGCCTATGACTTCATATATTTATGGTATACATACATTTTTATTTTAAATATTAAAAAGTCTTTTAAAAATTAAAAAATGTTCATTTTTATAGATGACTACATAATCTTACTGTGCATTTTTAAGGGCTTCATACTATTCCATTGCATAGATTATCACACTTTATGTAATCATTTTCTATTTGGAAGACATAAAGATTGCTTGCAATTGTTCACCATTTGTGCATATAAATCTTTCTGCATTTTGAATTACTTATTCAGGCAAGAATCCAGAAACTGCTACCCCTGGGTCAAAGACTGTGAGCATTTCCCTTGCACTTGAACGGCACAGTCAAATTACTTTCCAAAAGCATTTTACTTGCTTAGAATGCTACCTGTGTATGAAAATACCAACTTTTGCACCACCAGCACCAGCCCTCATATGTGTCTACAGCTGCATCTACATGTTCATGACATACACATATAACCTTGATGCAGCGGCACTGCACAGTGGTAGTGGGAGAGATCTTAGCCCCTCTCAGGTAATCTCATCAACTCTTGTCCTGTACTCCAAGTAAAGAGACACAATCCAAGTAAAACAAGTGTTTTCTATGCAAGCACAGCTTCAGCAACACACTTGCACCTACACACACACACACAAACATACGCTCCAACTACATAGGAAACCCCTCATATTTAGAAAATTTGGAGCCGTCCCCGATTTATTAGGTTGAGAAATGTACTTTGTGATTGTTCACTTTATAATTTGATGATTTCTATCAGATTGAGTCTTTTTGTATGCACAGGAAACACATTTTTGAAGGGCTGGCACTGAGCAAGCCGAAACAGGTCTGGGGCTTGATGGAACAAAGCCCAGAAAGCCTACCTTGCAGCCCAGGCTTTCCTCCCTTGTGGGATGGGTGGGTGGGTGCATCCTCCAAGATGGGGATGGACAGCAGTAGCCCTTCCTCACTCTCCAGCTGCTTCCCCCCTGGAAGACCACTTGGTTGAGAGATTGCTGGCAAACTCTAGGCTCATTGTCTTGGCCCAGGAATAAATCCTTGGTTTCAAGATCATCTTGTACAAATATCAATCTGCTAAAACTTAGAAATCAGATCTTATTTACAAATAATTTATGGACATAGTACAGCGCTGGGCCATCCATCATGAGTGCAGGAGGAGGTGACATCCAGTCTTACTATAGATCAGCGGCTTTGTTGTTTGTCTCTCATACTATCATTCATTCATTCATACTTCCATCAGTCTGTTCCTCGGGTCTCCAACTACTGGTAAACTCCTTTAGGGTCAGAGCTGGATTTTATTCATCTTTGTATCCCCAGGACTTAACATAGTGAATATTACCAAAAAAACCTCAATAAGTGCACGGAAGAGATGAACATGTGACCTTTTAAAATCCCTTCTGAGTTCTGTGATTCTGTAAAGTCAGAGATTACCATCTCAATGTTATCTTCAGACCTAGAAGTATGTCTGGGGTACACAGAAGTGATGTCCAAGGCTTGCTCAGTTGCTCTCCCATGACTGAGAGAATATTCTTGAAAAAGCATGGACAATTTTTATGTTAGGGTTGGAGAAGTTCTATTTTGAAAAAAAAAAAAAAAGAGTTACATTTTTTTTTATGGTTACGATGTGAGATGGGTGGTCTAAGAATTCATAAGCCACCAAAAAATTAATACAGTAGTTGCGTGTTGTCTGCTGCTGATGTCCCACAATGCATTTCTTCCTGACCTGACCCCACTTGCCCACACCATGGGGTCAATCATCCAGTGCTGGAGCTGGAGAGAACCTTAGAGATGACATCATCTCCATCTTTTATTTTTCCCCGTGAATGAGGAAAGAGAAACTTCTTGAGAAGCAGCCACATTTTCTTTGTAATTTTCAAATATACATGAGAATGAGTTTCTGCTAAGATGTCCCAAGAAACAAAAAGATAGAATGATTCCTAGTAGCATTATGTAATTGTTGAATTATATAATTTTATGTTAAATCATGACAAATACGTCAAATATGTATAGAATTTATTATCAAATTGGTATCACAAAACACAATCATTATTCCTGGCTTTCATTGTCATAGGAATAAGCCCACAATCATAGGGTTATTCAATACAAAAAAAATTTTAAATGACAAAAGTAATAAAACTACCCAAAATTTTTAAAAATCTTATATAAGCTTTATATTCCCCTCAGTGTAAGCAAGTGAACCCTCCCTAACACTAATCTCATGTCATGAACTGGAAATTCTATTTCTCTTGTACCCAGATAACCTCTAGCATAGTTATGGCATACAGTTTTTTTTACATTAGTTTTTTGATTGATTAATTGGTCCATAATTATTACACATGTTAAAGTTATGTTTTTCTTTATTCACCAAGGGAGATACTGGCACTGTCTGTCAGTAAATGCATTGTACATTACGTAAATATTTAACAGAGCAGAAGAATCAAGGAGGTGTTTCTCCAAAGACTTTGCTCTTGAAGGCTTCCACATTGACATGGTGGTGGCCACAGTGGGAGAGTGGCTGCAGCCAGAGAGCGGTGTCTGTCATTGCTGATTCAGTTCTTGAGTCAGGCTTTGTTGGGCAACTGCCCACATTGTTGAATTTCATGACCACCATGTTTCCTCAACTTATAATCCAGTTAGCACCCTCCAGCATGGCGATGAGAGACTTCACAGAAGAGCCAAGGGCCTAACTGTCTCACAGGGGTAGCGACATTATAAAAAGCTGATTATCCTGTCTAACTTGGTGTCTGGTCTAGCATGCCAGGAGCCTTCCTATCAGAGGTTGAATCATTTAGAGGATTCAGATATGATTAATTTGTCACAATGACAACCTTTGACTTAATGCCACAGATAAAACAGAAGGCCTGAAATGAACTTAAATAGATTGGAGAGAGAGAAAGAGAGAGAAATAACATGCTGATTAAGAGTGTGGGCCCTGGATTCAAATTCTGGCTCTGATTACTAGACTTGGAAGCATGTGCAAGTTACTCAATTTCTTTATCTATTATAAAAAGAGGGGAATAATAAAATTAAAAGTAGAAAAGTGCATACGTTTAGAATATTACATCAAAATATATAAATTTAAAACTTAGAACACTTTCTAGCACGTCATGAGCCCTCAATAGCTATTATGGTAATTAAAATGAAATGGGATACTATTATTCACATATGATAGTAACACTACTAAACCAGCTTCTCTTAGGGTGTGTGTTTTCAGTTATTTGTTCAAACTCAGCACAGATCTATCCACACTGTCTGCCTTTTTTTAATAGACACCGATGTACCACATTTCTGAAAAGATCAGCCTCATGGCTAACAGAGTAAGGCAAATTGCGCCTGGGACTTTGAACCCCAAACTGCGACCTCACAGCTACTTCATTCATAGAGAAAGGAGTCAAGTAAGAAACCTCCCAAATGTGCATCCATCCCTGTTAGCCTCCACGTTTCCTCTTACCTCTTTACCCTCCAGCCTCAGGGGAAGCTCTCTCCCCTTACCTTCCAAACCTCAGCCTTCTACCTGCCCCGTCACCACCCCCTCTGTATGTGGACTCTTGTTCCAACAATCATTCTCTCTCTTACATCTTCTGTCTCTCTCTCCGCCGTGGTTCTTCTGTTTAGGGTGACCATATAGTATATTGTCCAAACCAGGAAATGTTACAGGAAGGGGACACTATTAATAATTCCTAGAGATAACAGGTAAGCTGGAGCTATCCCAGCCAAACCAATCTACTTCTCCTTAGAATGGAAATATGCTCACATCTCTTCCATTAAAATAATAATAATAATAATAATAATAATAAGCTCTCTCATTTCTCAGTGCTCTTCTCTAGCTCTATCTTGTTCCATCCTTTAACATCAAGCTTCTTCAAAGTATGTGGGAGTGCATCCATGTACCCCTCTCAACATGCAGGCAGGGCTGATACGCAGGCCGTACACCACACAGCTCCAGTAGTGGCTTGTACCATAATCGGTGCCAATGGCTCCCCCTGGAGTTGTGCAATACACATTTTTCAGGGCACACACGGTGGCCCTATCCACTTCAGTGTGGTATTCCTACTTGCCTTCCCTCACACTTCACCCAGACTCTCAAGCTAGGATTTCAACTGCCAAATACCACAGACATCTTTCAGGTCTGGTCACCCTTGATAAGTGCTTTCATTCCTTGACGCTATGGGCCACTCCCTCACCCTCTGGAGTCAGACTGTGTGTAACTGCATTCCAGTTCTACCACTCATGAGCATCGTGGGCATGTTGACTTAATCTGGGTAAAATGTGAACATCTCAACGGTAAAATAATGTTAATAATAGTATCTACTTCATAGGTTTGCTGTGAGGACCAGAGGAAATAGAGTTTGTGAAGCACCTAGCACAATGCCTGATAGATAAAAGGCACTCTAGAAATGCTTACTAGCATTATTTTTTAAAAAATATCCACGTGGAGAAAATTGGGAGCTAAGAAAGAAAGAGAGCGAGAGAGAGAGAGATTACCCATGGTCTTCTGCAATACCACCCTTTCCAGGTTTTCTGACTGCCTCTCTCTGCCTCCCCTTCTTCACTAATGTCTATGCTACATCTAACCCTTAAATGTCGATGTTCTCCAGGGTGCTGCTTTTGGCTTCTCTCTTCCCACTCTGCACACCCTCCACTCCAGTGGCTTCCAACACCTCCCTGGAGCTGATGATGTCCAAATGTGCATCTCAGGCATAGACTACTCTCCTGGGCTCCAGACCTGTACATCCCAACTGCCCATCAGACCGCTCTCCTGGACTGCCCTGTTAGGACTCCAAAGTGAACACAAGGCAGACGAAAGCACCACGTGCTCGTCCAGCAGGCCTCCTCCTCCCCGTGTTGTACCACCTTCTTCCCATCGTCCATCCTTGACTTTCTCCCATCACTCATGCCCCACCTCCAAGGCCTGCTGACTCTACCTTTTTATCATCTCGCGTCAATCACCCACATTACTGTGCCCATTTCCACAGCCCTACTTCATTTCTTCACATGTTCTTCCTAGGACCAGCTGCCATCCATGTAGTCTCTCTGAATCCAGCTTCATACCCTCTAATAAAGTCTGAATATCAGAGGTTTTGATATTCCAGTCCAGGTGAATACACTTATCCAGGAGAAAGTCTTCATTCATCTGTGGGAAAATGTTGAAAATAATGCAGTGAGTCTTTCATGAAGCAATTTTTCTTTTCAATTGAAACATTTGCTCTTTGTTTGGAGAGAATGTTCTTATTATTTTTCTGGTGTTAAAATAATTTCATTTGAAATGGTTAATAATAGGTCATCAGTATTTTTTTATAAGTTGGCATTCTTATATGGGTATCCAAAAATTCCTTAAAATATTTTGTCAAGTTTTATACTGAAAAATGTGCAGTTTGCTTCACATTGATTTAATAATGTTTTTTAGAAGAACAAACTTTTTATGGTCATGAAATCTGAACACCTATCAACATCTGTTGTGCAACTAAGCCAGAAGGCTCTTTCTAAAATATATAAATAATTGTGTTGTTTCCAATAATAACCATCAAAGCTAAAAGTGAGTGCAAACATTTATGTGCCTAGCTCAGAGCTAAATAAGTTTGCATGTATTAATCTTCACAACAAATGTGTGAGATGGGTTCTATCATTATCCCTATTTTACAGATGAAGAAACTGAGGCACAGATAGTAGGTCACACAGCTTTTAAGTGGTGCAACTGAGACTTGGACCCAGGTTTGACTGACTCAAGAGCCCATGATCGGTCTTGGCCACTATGATTTATTGCCTCCTTGCTTAGAAATCTTTTAATCACATCTTAAATACCTTAGCGTGTCTTCCTCAGTATTTGGCCTCCTCTCTCTCTCTCTCTCTCTCTCTCTCTCTCTCCCTCTCCCATTTAATTTTTTACCTCTCTTCACCCTTCAATGCCTGCTTTAGTTACACCAAAAAAGTACATATCTGAGAATGCGGTAAGTTCTTTCAGGTGACCGTGTCTTCGCATGAGCTGTCCCCTGCCTGGTGAGCCTTCCCCTGCTGCATCACCTGCCTGACTTCTGCCCATCCTCTGAAACTCAGCGCCCTCCAGGAAGTAGTTCATAATCTTCCCCAAACCTTGAGCCATCTAGTTTGAGCCTCCTAAGGATCAAAGGGAAGACAGGAAGACATTTGAGGAGAGTGTGGCCTGTGGCATCCCTTGAGTGATACTGCTGTGGCAGGCATGCCCCCCACTTTAGTGTCCACCTGCCTACTCTGTGTCAGGCACCTGGTGAGTGTATGGAACAGGACAGGTGAGGCCCAGCTCTCACGCAGCTTGTATTTTAATGGGAGACACTAATAAACCCAACAAGTAAACAAATGAAGATACTAGATAATTTTACCTAGTCAAAAGTCTATAAAGAAAATAAAATGGAGTAATGAAGAGTGACGGAGGTAGGGATGGGCAGCTCAAAGGTGGGTGGTGAGAGATGATCATGGAAAAGATGGCATTTGAACAAAGACCCGAGTGAAAGAAGCAGCCAGTCAAGTGAAGAGCTGGGGGACAAAAGTTTCCAGGTATTCCTCACTTGAAGGAAGTATCATGAATGAACATCGCAAATCCTAACCTTCCCTGGTACGCTGTCAGTGTTCAGCATATAGTAGTTGCTCAATAAATGCTGTGAATTGGATTGTTGAGCTGAAAAAAACAAGGAAGGCTCAATAGCTTGGCTCTTTATCTCTTAGGACTCTCTTAACATCCCCCTGTTGGGAATATTACTTTACAAGATTCATTGGATTGTCTTGGGTAAGTAAGGAAAATAGAGTCAGTGGGGAATTGCTATGTTTCTGACTTGTAAACAAAGCTTGCTTCTGGCCCTTGGGTATGCCAGTCTGACAGTTTCAAAGTTCTATGGGGATTTGGAGAGGAATTTATTATTTTGTGTTTGTGGGTAGGTTTTTCATGAGCTGTTCCTCTGTAGGTTTCTTACTCTTATTTTCCCTATTGTTACTTCACTCCAAAAACTTCTGGGTGCTATGTAGAGTACAAGAACATTAACAGAAGGGAAGTGGAAGAGAGAGATACAGTTTGTATACATACACAAAATTTGCAAAAGAGTCAGTTAACTGAAAATCAGCAGCAGCAAATGCAGATGCCATGCCCTGGGCAAGAGGCAGAAAGGACATTGACTCCCTTTGGCTGTTCTGCTTCTCTGAGGAGCCCAGTGCAGGGGGTGGTGACCTTCTCCATCCCTCATAGCTGTCAACTCTTACATTTGCAAATTACACCTGTGCTGTTTAGTCACCTTGTCCAAGGGGAATTACACCGGTGACAGAGGCATAGAAATGAATGAATTGGAAAAGCTCTTTTACTTGCAATTTTTCATACTGCATGGGGCTTTAATCGGGCAATAGAAGAGGAAAGAACATGGAATATCTCCCACAAACCCTCCTGGACTGTACCACAGATCTGCCATTTTAAGGATGTAGAAGGTGAGCCCAAGAGAAGGAAAAGACAAGAGGACAATAGAAAGAAAAAGGAGTAGCCGAAGGGAAACCAGAGAGCACTGGCCATCCCCAGGTGACCTCCATGTGTCAGGCATCACCTGGGGCTTTGCATACTTTATTTCGTGCAATCATTACAACAACACACTGAAGACACATCATTATTCCCATTTGTACAGATGAAGAAAAGAGATTCAGAAGTTCAACAGCTTTCTTATGGTCACTGGAATTCATACTCAGGCCTGTTTAATTCTGAGAAGGATTAAGGAGAAAGGCAGGGAATAATTAGAAAACGCACCACGTGGTAATCTGCACTAACTCATGAATGCAGAGTTGAGTTAAAACCTGAGAAAAACACAAGCTCTGCTCTCCCTAGAGCTGTGTGTACACTGTTCTTCCATAAACAGAAAGAACAAGTAAGTAGCTTCAGGGACCCAGAAACAAATTATCTGCCTAATAAAATTCTGGCCTTCGAGTTTAGTTTCTTTTGAGAATACGATTTATCCATCAAATCCCCTCTTGGGTTTGTCTTATTCCTGGAAGGGTGTTCCTACCTTCTGTACAAATACAGGTGTGATTACAGGAAGCTCTGCATCATGAAGTAGTAAAAAAAATTAAAATAAAATTTTACCATTTATTTAAAAACTAGCCACACCACTGACATTTATTAGTATAAAATGATGGCAAGCTTAAACACATCTCCCAAAACTACAAAATGCATGGAGGCCTGACTAGATCCAGTGACTTTGGACTCTTCTGTCTCATGCCAGCTCCGTTCCATTAGAACGCAAACAAGTGACCCAAAGCTCTTTTTCTTTTCTAAACGGTTCTAAAGAAGTGCCTGTCAAATTTCAAATTCAAATTTTCTTCCAAGCTGCCTGTTGAATAAAATAAAGGATGATTCTGTTGGAAGCCCAAGAGTGCTCCACCCCCTACCTGGTGGCGACTTCTCGGCTTGTCCAGCATGGTAATTAAATTAACATCGTTTACTCTAAATAAGATCATTTCTTTGGAATATGCCAAATAACAGCTATAAAAATACTTTGGGGACAGTATTGTTGTTATTATTGGAGGTGTTCTTCTTTTCAAAAATTTAAACTCCCACTAAATTTGGGTATGTGTATGTTCTTTACATGGGCCTGTGCTATTTTGTTTCGGTTCCTGTGATAAATCAGATGTGTGAAGGCTCAAGTTTACACACAAATCATATTAGCAATGATTCTTAAGAGGCCAAGTATGAAATTAAAATTCTTAATTATAAACCACTGGTACCTCCATTGTCAGGGGCATGCTGTGATTCTCTCAACAGCTGCTGGTGACCCTCCGTGCTTTAGTGGCGTTGGTATGCCTTTGAGCTGCCTCCCTATTCACCCTTTATTTATAGCACCATGGGTGTGTTTATTTTCGTTCTTGTAAAAACTTTTTTGCTGACTGCAAGATATGACAAAGCTTTCATTTCAAGGATAGGAACCTACCATTTTTGGAACAGATCATTTTTATGGAGTGATTCACCATGGATTCTTTAGTTAACGTGGATGGTCTTGTTTGTTTTTAGCTTTTTGTCTTGCTTTAGTTTTGTTGTTTGTTTTAGCCTTTGTTTTTAACTTAACTAACCCAACCAGCTGTGAGTTTTGAATTCACTTTACCCACATAGACAAGTAAAGGAAAGCATAGTCCTGGATGGGGCCGGGGGACATTATTAGTTTCATGTCAGCTGACATATTCTAGTGCCCCCTAGAATCACAGGATCTTAGAGTGGCAAAACCCTTCAGTGTTAATCCACCAGGTTTCCAGTTTGGGTTTCTTGACACCAGGGATCTGAAAAACCAGGGTGATGGGAAAGAGACGAGGGAGGAATCCTTGAGATACTTTCAACACTTTAAAAGAGTTCATAGAAATTGTATATTTGTGACTGGTCATGCCGCTCAGGGCACTCGTGTGTTGGATCCCTTGAATTTTGGCTGGAACGTTATGGCATTGATTATCTCACAGGAAAATCTATTAGTAAAAACTTACTAAACGCAGTTCAGAAAATAAAAATCTTTCGGAAAAATGAGGTACATTGGGGAAACGTAGTAAAAAATTTTGCAAGACCACTGACTCTTGACTGCTTTAGTACAAACCCGCAGCACTACCCGTGCAGACACAATGTTGGGCATTTGGGCTATAGCCGTAAACAAAAAACAAAGTCTCTGTTCTTGAGAATCTGCAATTATAGTATGGAAAGACAAAAATTAACAGGTGAGTAAATAACTAACATAAATACAGTCATTTCAGATTGTGCTAAGCGTTATGGATAAAATGACACAGAGAGACTGAGTGATGGGACAGGTAGAATTTAGACGGGGAGTCAGGAAGGGTTCTCTGAAGGGCACATTTGTGTGGAGTCCTGATGGCAAGAAGAAAAGCCACATAAAGAGTAGGGGGAAACGGAGGTCCAGAACCTGGATTTTGGTAAAGTCACCAAGGCAACATCACCCAGTTGAGAGCCAGCCAGCCGTGTTCTTCCCCAGGCGAGACCCTGACCCCCACCTCATTATGCATACTTTCTGACTTCGAGATG
Organism: Cynocephalus volans; assembly: GCF_027409185.1. NCBI lineage: Eukaryota > Metazoa > Chordata > Mammalia > Dermoptera > Cynocephalidae > Cynocephalus > Cynocephalus volans. The sequence goes on along the minus strand of NC_084466.1, from coordinate 80,203,599 downwards.
GTTGCAAAACACTGTGGTCACTTTGCTTAGCAAAATGTTAGGATTTACGGAGTATTCAGGTACAGTAATCATATTTGAAAATCTGTCGTTTTTAAAAACATCCATGACAAAATCACACTAAAAATAAAAAGAGTAGGGGTAAGAGTTTTCCTTACAAAGGGACCAGCAAGTGCTAAGACCTTGAGATGAGTGCTAAGACAGGCTAGGTGGGTTCAAGAAACAGATAGAAGCTCAGTGTAGTATGAGCTCAATACATGTGGGAGAAAATGGCATGGGATGGCCTCGGGGAGGTCAGAGTGGAGTCGTTCATGTGAGTCCTCAGAGGCCCGGCAAAGAGTTTGGGCAGAGTTAATGCAAGGGGAAACTACGCGGAGTTTCAGCAGGGCAGTATGGCAGTATCAACATTTAACTTACATCTTATGTCAATTGCTCTGGCTCCTATATGTAGAACAGATTACAGAGAGCCATGAGATGAAGCAGGGAGAGGGTCTGGAAATTCTTCCCATAATCTAGGTAAAAATGATGATGACTTGTGAACTCATAGAAGCAGAGAGTAGAATGGTAGGTTGCCAGGGGTTGGAGGGTGGGAGAAATAGGGAGATGGTGGTCACAGAACACAAACTTCCAGTTACCAGATGAACAAGTTCTGCAGATCTGAGGTACAGCGTGAGTAGTGATGGATGTCTTAATTAATTTGATTGTGGTAGTCATTACACAATGTATAATATGTATATCAAATCATCATATTGTGTACCTTGAATATATTCAGTCTTTGTTCATCAATTAAATATTTTTTAAAAAAAGAAACAATAATGACTTGGACTATCTGGGGGAAGGGAGATGAAGACAAGTGAGTTCCAGGTATCTTTAAGATAAAGTGAACAGGACCAGCCAAATTTCTGCCTACAGCAGCCATGACAATTAGCAATATACAGAAAATGATTACAGGAAAGACAGATATTACAGAGACAAACATAAATGTTGACATAGGGAAGTTCCCAAGGAGCTGTCACAGTGGTTAAGAAATGGAATTTAATCAGCAGGTAGATCCAGAAGCGTGCTGCAGCAGCTCTGTGCCTTTGCTTTTATCTCCTGAAGAGCTTGGAATTCTTCCTCCTACCCTTGGCCAACGCGTCTCATCCTCCCTGTACTTTTCTCCCTGAGAGGTGATCCCCATGATAGCAGCATACGTGCAGGCCAGTCTTTGTGAGCGTGGTTATGAAAACAACTTTCCTCCTAATGATAATTGACAAGGTGCAATCTGTCCACGGCAGGTGGTTAAAGGGAATGAAATAGAGTGTAGCTTGGTTCAGGTGACTCAGATCCCAAGTCATGGATGGCTCTGTCCAGCCTCATGAGTCAAGTCTGTCTTTATTGTCACCCTGATTTCTGCTGGACTCCTGCAAAGTCTATGTGCTTGAGTCCCCCATTTCTTTTTCTTCCTGCTCCAGGCCAAGCTCTCTGTCCTCAGTACCAGAGCAGTGTTTTTGCTGGACCCCCGTGCTAGTCCTAGCTCTGGCAGAGCTCCCAGTTAAAAATCTCTGACCCAAAAAAGAGGTTTCTTGTGATGCTCAACTTCTATGGAAATAAAAATCAAGTCTCTCTTTTGGAACTGTCCTGTTTTCTGCCTATATTCGCTTTTAAGCTGTTGCTCACTAGACTCTAAGCCATCTGGTTTTTCCTGGAGGAATAAAAAGAGTTTCTTTTATTGACTCATTCAAATGTAACCCTTAATAATCAGTGACAGTCTTTGAACAGACATATACAATGTACCATGTACTGTGTCTAGATGGAAAACTGCTGGAGTTTGCTTTTTGATGCACACTCAGTGAAACTGGATCACGACTACAGTAGTCCCTGGGAATCTCTATTTATCACAACACCTAAAGGGCTTCTCTAACTCTAACCTATGCAAAAAATAACAAAAAGATTAATTAAGAATCACTGAGTCCAGAGAAGGCATAGGAATCCATTTTCTCTTTTAAAACTTTGTTAAAAATCACAAATACAAAATAATATATCCTCATTAGAAAAATGTGAAAGGACATAAAACCAGAAAAATAAATCATATTCCTAACCCTAACCTAACCCCTACCACCAACCCTCACCCCTGTTAGTCTTGTTTTCTACATTTCCTTTAAATATTTGAACTCGTATGATATATAAAATTTGGAATCTTTCCTTTTTTCTCTACCATAAATACTTTGCCAGCATCACAACTCTGTAAATATAGTGAACGTCTGCATATTGCTCCATTATAAGGCTGTGTCATAACATATATATTTTTGGAAAAGTCCTCCTCCCCACCCCCTACTCCACATTTTTACCTGAGCTGGAACAGGTACTTGAATATCATTTTCAAATCCTCTCTCTTACCAAATCTGGCATCTTAGGAAGCTCCTAAGGAGTAATTATCCAAGATACAGGTATAATCAGGAAAAAGAAAAGTCCATAAATTACATAAATAATTCTTAAATAATCAGAATTGAATATATTTCAAATGTTCATTTACTTTATTTGCTTTTGTTATTTATAGCTCAATCTAACATCATTTAGACCCCAGGACTTTGGGCTCTTGGCAATTGGCAAAAGTTTATATTTTGAATATGTACATAGTGGAACAAATATATTTATGCAATTACTGACTTATGCTTTTACTTCTAAAAATCCTTTATGCCGTTTATTTATCTTTTCAACTGAAGTGTATTAAACTTTAACTATACTTAGGATTTTTTTTTTTTTTTTAGGGATTTCACAATATCCGTGAGGTAGTTGGCATTGCTCTGGAATATTACATAATTAAGGTCTTGAGATTATGATGAAAGTTATGTTTGTAGCATGTCTTACATGTCAGGGACAACATTCCTCTTCTGTTTTAATGAAACAACAGTTTTGAGGAACTAAGAGGGGGGAAAAAATGCCATTGTTTGCCTGTCTGATTTTAAAGTCTCATTTTCATGGAGTGAAATTCACTTAAATTTCATTATAAGGTATTTTTAATTATTACATTCTAGTGATGAGGGAGTTTTTAATGTATGTATAGAAATAATTAAATGCTCATAATAGTGCTCTTGTTCACAATTTCTGAAAACAGCATTTTTTTAAACTCTAAAAGCTCAGAACCCCCCTATTATCTTTGATTTATCCCCTGAAATGCCCTCTTGCTCAATTTCAAGCAGTAAATCACGCTGAGGATTTAGAGACCCGAAATGGAAGTTCAAAGAGGTTGATTGAGCTGAACAGTCAGAATTGGAGGTTTCCTTTTGAAAATGCATCACCTTGAAGAACATTCAGCTTAAAATCTTGAAAAAAATTTAGACAGCTAAAGAGGCAGAGCACTTAGGTGGGATAGAATTTTTTCCCCCCTAATTCCTACACTGCTTGGCATAAAGTCCCAGGAAGGAACTCTTAAAGTACATGAGGTCTAGACCACCAGCTTAGCACAGTTTTTATCCCTAGGGAGATGACTTTAAATTTTTCCTGTCTTGGTTACAGGAAGGAAAATTCTTTTTCTGCAAAACCTACCCCCACTCCCACCATCAGATTTCCTCCCATGTGTAGAAACTGTATCAGCACCTTGTGAAGGAGAAAGAGCTCGGAAACAAAGGACTATGTTTGCTTTGAAGGTCTGGCAGGGACAAAGCAAGACTCTTGTCCTCCCTGGAGGATCAGATGGCAGCAATACGAGATGTAAGCATGTGAGTGAGGGGCACAAAGGATATGTTAAAAGGACATGGCCCAGCCTTTCTTGGTAGGAAGGAGGTCTTATTCTGTTTTATATTCTCCAGATTAGAAAAACAAGCTTCTCCAGCTCATTTTGTCCTTTTCCATCCTAGTGGTTTTGATTTACAATATCAACTTCGATATTTGCTTGCTCTGCTTATGTATCTCTTGTGCCAGATTCATCCACCCTTGTTGCTACAACTCTGTGAATCAGCACAGGTTTATTCTTCCTTTTTCAGCTATGTGGAATATTGGGTTTTTATTTGTTTGTTTGTTTTTGTAGGGTGTAATCTCCCAAACAACCTGGTAAATTTAAAGAGAAAATCAGAGGTCTTCAAACTGTGCCTATGCTACAAGGTTGGTCATTTTGCTCTGAGGCATAGTCCATCTTAGCCCACCTCCATACTTTACATTCTCTTCTATTTACACCAAATTACTCTTTGCACATTAATCATCGACTCTGCCAAAATGAGAGTGCAATTAGAGCGATCTTGTCTTAGTTCTGTTATTCTTTAAATTTAAATCAAGCCAACAGACCAACCCTCAGATTAACAAATCAAAAAGGGTTTACCTGTTTTAAGCAAACATGATAGATTAAATTCCAGATTTGCAAAACCCATGCATTAGGAAGTAATTATTGGCTTTGTAAGAGAATCTTTCACTTTGCCAAGGAGCAACTAGAGGATTTGTTTGAAAGCTCTATTGCATTTAAAATAACTTGTTTTACCTAAATTTAACTTATACCAAGAGCCCTTCTATTGGGTAAAGCTAGTAATGTCCTACAAATGTTCAAAGATGCTAACCACTTGCTAAAGACAGTCTAAAGAGATCAGCTGTTGTAGCCCTTACAGGGATCAACTGGGTCAGCAGCAGCTTCTTTAAAGATAAATGACAGACAGACATCCACCACCTATGTGCTCAGATGTGCCCACTTTGGGGAAGCAGAATGGTTGTCAGTCGGTGAAGACCTGTTTGATGTGGTGAGAGAATAAGTTGTAAACCTGAGATCTTGGCTGAGAGAACATGGTTACTAAATTACCTAAAAGAGAATTAGTTTTCATACAGAATCTTGAGAAAGAATCATAGGGAGGGTCCAGTAGAATTTTTAAAAGGGACGTATTTAAATGGTTCCCATTGTGCATTTTAAATTCTTCTAAATGGGAAAACACAGGATAAGTGAGTTAATGAAAAATACGGAATGCTCAATAAACCTGTATCACTGAAGATTATAGCTTATTTTTACAGTTTTGTTAAAAATAATAAATTAACATTTTTTGAGCACCATATGCTATGGCCAGCCAGTGTGCTGGGCATTTTCTATCTTATTTAACACAAGGTCATAAATTGATGGATGGACCCAACCATTCAACTATGTTCCTTTATTTAAATGTAGAATTAGAAGCAAAATCTTATTCCCTTTAGAATTGATTTTTCTTCTTAATGGCAAGAATTTTACATTTGCAAACGGACAAATTATTTGAATTCATGGGTAATCAAATATTGACTTTAGTGCATCTAAATTATTGCTCATTTTACAAAAAGATTAGAATTAGACATTATATATGCGTAATATGGCTTGGAAGAAAGATTAAAACCTCATTTCATTTTTGCTTGTTTCCCTCTAATAGCTTTTTAGTGGAAGTGTCTCTCTTTCTTTCCTATCCTGGCATCCCAAAGGATTTTGCCAGACAAAAACACCTCAGGCTCTTTTGCAGGTGACTACTGGAAAGGGTTAAGGGTCATTGCTATTCTGTAAACTGAGGACTTTCCCACTTGTAGAGAAGTAAGAAGAGGTGCATATCAGAGTCCTTTTCCTTTTAACCAGTGCTGAATGCCTCAAAGCTGAAAATTCATAGAAAACCTGTACAGAGATTAAATTCCGGCTTAAACAGCTGCCTTTAGCAGTTGTGAAGCTGGTGTGGCTCACATCTCCCCTACTGAACCTGTTCTTATACCTCTCTACCCACCTAGTTCCTTACTCACCTGAGCTCTATTTTTAGGCATGTAGGTCATAACTTCAAAGACTGATTTATAGCATGACATCATTGTTAATTGCCTTCAATTGGCATTGTTCTCTAATTGTTTCATCCATTCTGTCTCATCTCCCACAAGACTACCGGTTCCCTATGGCAGTCAGAGCACAGGTGCCGTACCCTGCCCCTCCTCCCCACGCCCAGGAGAGGGCTAACAGCCATCAAGTGCCCTTCAGGGTCTCGACTCTGTGCCAGAGATTTTCACCTCAAGAAAGGTTCATTTTAACTTGGTGAGTTGAGGAGGCAAGGGCTTAAAACAATAAGCAGCAATGAATAGCAAGGGATATTTCTTAAAGTGAAGATAAGACTGGGGAAAAGGACCTTAAGATTTTTTTTTATTGTGGATGACAATTATTCTGAACACTTTTCCTGCCAGGGGTCCATTGTTGTCAATAGTAATGGGATGAAAAAGAGAGTGAGAAGGAAGAGGATAAGATAAGGGGTGCTGAAAGGAAAGACAAAAGGTTGGCCATGAAGTTACTCACTTCCTCAATTTCCAAGGCCAGTTCTGCATTTCAGGCACTGCTATCTTTGAGGAAGTTGGTTTACAATTCCATGTCTTTCATAAGTTGCTGCTCTGGGGTCCAGGACACATACTCAAATCACTGGATTTCTACTGGAAGTGATACCAATGGAGGCTAAAAAAAAGTGGATGTTTATTCAGGAAGTCTCCTGTATTTCCTAATTATATATTTTCCTACCTGTTAGCTGGCTATGAGTTATAAGATGTTAGAGAAAAGCCCATTAACATAAGCTACTGAAATAACTACAAACCATTACCATTTCACAAATAATTAGTAGATCTGGCTTTGATGATTTGAAGAAGTAAGAAACATGGTACTGTGTTGACCAGTAGTAGCTTCATAGTTTCCATGAAAGGGTGATGGGGGGGGTCACAATTTTCTTGGAAGGATGGAAGTCAAGGGACTTGTCTAGAAAGGTGTTTCCATATGGAGCACACTGTTTCTACTTAGATTGTATGCTTATTTGGAGTGGCTGAGGGCTAGCCATAGACTCCCACATTGTTGGGTTGAACATGAGGACCCTTTTCAAACATGTTTCCATTTTTTTATGGTAGGAAAATCAAAAGAATATCACTTCTGGAAACTCAAAAAGTTTCCAAACTGTCAGCTTTCATACTCCCTCTTATCAGTCTCCACATATCCTATTTTGAATATCACTGGTATGGTTTTGCACTAGTAAGCAATATAAGGGGAAAGTTGAGATAAGTATCTGGAAATCCTAATTAGATCTGACATGCTATGTATGTAAACTTGGAGCTGCCTGACAGTCTGTAGAACTGTATTTCTTATATCAAATGTCAAAAAACCTGCCTGAAAACTTCTGCCATAATTACCTGCCAGAGTGTCCATGTTAGTAATTCCTTGTGTCTAGTCACCCAAGACCTGTTAGAATGTTATATTGGAGTAACATCCACTATTTCCCATTAATAACTGAGTATAAATTTTATTATCACTTTACCTAGCCAGTCATCTGCCAGATCTTGAAGGAATGGGATATAGGATGTATAAATCTGGATAGAAGACAAGTGATTAGAAAATTGCAAAGTATGGGAGCTGCAATGGAGGACATCAGTGCAGAGGTGGACAGAGGGCATCAGAGGGCAGTGGGCTCTGAGAGAAGGATCATAAAAGAGGGTGCAGAATATGAAAAAACAATACACTGAGTCACTATCTTGACTATGGCTAGCTCTATATTTTTAGCCTATAGTTAGGATTAAATTTGGCTGTAACTAACATGTAAGTAACAGTGGCTTAAGCAAGAAAGAAGATTATTTCTCTCTTATGTTCTGTAAATCCAAAGGCAGTTCTGAGCTAGATTATACTCCAAAATGTCAGGAGAACCCAAACTCCTTCAAAATTTTTTTTTTTTTCTTTTTTGCTCTGTGTCATACATAATTTCCATTCTCCGGGTCATCTCATGACTCAAAATAGCTGCTGGAGCTCCAACCATTGTATTTACATTCTCACCAACAGAAAGGAGGAAGGGGAAACAAAGGGCATAACCGCTTTCTTCCATTTCCACTTATATTTTACTGGCCCAAACTTAGACATGTACTCTTAAATTTAGCTGCAGAAGAAGCTGGAAAGTGCAGTCATTGTTTTGGGTGTCCACGTGTACAGCTAAAATTATGGGTTCTATTACTACAGAAAAAAGAGAGAAAGGATAGTGAGAGACATGAGCCTCTGTTACAGGATTACAGCTCCCATCTAAGATGGTTCCACAGTTGGGGTACAGTCATGCTTCAGCATTTCTAGCGATTTTGTAGCCAGTGCTGGCTAGAAGTCTATGATTTGTGTCAACAAGGTGTGAGAATGGGGAGCCTGTGAGTGACCAGCAGAGCTGGCAGGGTGCCACAGGGAACCAGGGCACACATGGACATGGCAGTCTGTAGAGGAGGAAAGGGCCAGAACACTGGGGAGCTTGAGAAAAGAAACAACTCCTCTACCATCTCTTGAAATTTGACTAGGCTTTTTCATGAGCTCATGAAGGTACCCTGGAAGCTCATAAACACTTGGGGACAGAGATGGGGACTTTGCTTCGGATCAGGATCCAACATTAGTCTTCAGGATGAGAGCAAGTGAAACATTGGCTACGAACAGTTAACTTCAGTAAGTCACAATTGAGAGAACGGTTCTTTATGTGTGTTTAGGGTATTAATTTGGGTAGAATGTGGAGAAGCACTTTTCTTCTCACGAGAAAATGTGAATGTCCTCTGCTTGGGAAACCTGATGGTGGTTTAATTATCTCCGATTGAATATTAGCAGCAGGGAAGGTATGAACTGGTCCTCTTTAAACTCTGTCAGGTATTAACATCAAAGCCTTCCCGGACTTTGTCATTGTTTTAACATTCTTCTCTTTCCTCCTTTATGCATAAAAACTAAAGACATGAGTTATTTCAAAGTTATAGTCTAAAAAATTAAGGTTCTCATGGTAACATTAATCTATTTCCCCATTTTCTATGTCCTATTCTAAGATTTTGCAATTAGCAAGATAATTGGAAATTTAAAACACCGTGGTCAACATGACCGATTTAATGTTTTTTTAATATGTAAAAACTTAGATGTTCTGATTCTGTAGTTTTTAAGTGCTTTATGGCTTTGTTATTGCCTTTGCAAAAGTTTTGTATTAATGCATCTGAAAGTTTGTAATAGTCATGCCTACTGACATCAATTTTATTCTTATTTTACCATAGCAAGTAAGCATTCAAAAGATGAGATTAGCACTTTGCAATATACACAATTGAAAGAATGTTGGTGATGGAATAATATCATTCAAACTTAATGGATTCTGTTTCCATTATCAGAGGGCATGGACTATTACTTTTGCCTCTGTAGATAGAATATTTCTAGCAGACAGTGCCTTAGGCACAGCATGTAGTAGGTGACAGAGATTGCTAGGCGTTTACCCTATTGTTCATTCTAGGCTTTTACTTTTGTATTAGAAAACTGATAGGAAAAAGAGACAATTTCTCAACAATTTTTGTAGCTAGGCACAGCCAAGCAACTAAGTTCTGCCCACTGAGATGAAGAAGCTTCCTAAAAGGGTGAGGGAATGCTCTCCTTTTCTTTCCTCCTATTGCCTGGGATGCAGATCTTAGACCATGAAGTGATGCACTGAGGTTGGTGAAACAGCAAGGCAGAAGGAGCCTGGAATCCAGAAGACTGGGAGCTGTTATGTTAGGCCTGGAGGCCAACTCTGGTTGTTTACCTGAGAGAGAAATGAAGTTCTATCTTGTGTAGGCCACTGTTATTTAGGTTTTCATCAGTTAGGCACCCAAGATGAATTTTAACTGATATACAGGGACTCAGGAACTTGGTATTGAGATGCAAATCAGAGACAGCAAGGGCCAGGAATATTCTATTCTAGAAGTTACAGGTCTACGTTGGGATTGCATAGTCACCTGTCAAGCCTCTTGAAGAAGGAGTTTTATTCAATTTTGTATCTCTTCAGAGCAGAGACTGGATAATCCTTGAGTAAGTACACAAAAAGTGCTGTTGAGTGAATATACAAACGAATGAATAAAATGAAGTTTTGTGTGGGATGGTGGGTGTGGAAGGAATGCATCTTGCTCATTAAGGCAAAAATGCATGAGAAATCTTGCTTTGGGAACTTTAAAAATTAATTTTAAATTCATGATGATGAACACACTTCAGAGTGGCTTAAATGTATTAAATTCTAATTTTAATGTATTAAGATATTCTTTAAAATATTCTTAAAACCAAGTAACTATAATTGACCCATCAAATATGTAGTGAGCTCCTATGAGCACAGCACTATGTTAGGTATATAATGGGTAACATTTAAAAATAATTTCTCATTTATTATACATGATATATGGTGTGGGGCTGTTGGGCCTTATTTTTGCTCTCTCTCACCTGTAGGGTTGTTTTTGGGGGGGGGGTCGATAAGTCAAGTGCATTTCTAATCCAGACCCTCTCTCTCTCTGCCCCAACTGGTATAGTCCACGTACTCTCTCTCCCAGTACGGAGAATAAAGAAGACACATGCAAAACCCAAAGGGATAAATCTCTAATGGTGGGATGTTAGGCATCTTGATAAATAAAGGGGCATGTAAGCAGCAAACTAATATGGTCTGGCTCTACCCAAATGTGCTGTGATGAAGGTGGTATTCTACTGTTCCTAGAATCTCTTTTCCATGCTGCTCTAAGTTCCTAAATCTAAATCTTCTTCACTAATGATCCCAACTACCTGGTGTTTTTGGAGATCTAGATAGCCAGAGTGGTGCTGTAGGCATTCTGGGGTCATCTGAAGGAATGCTGAAGCACTACTGAAGCTATCTCAAGAGAATACTAACAAGATTATTTTAGACTTCAGTGATTTCAGTTTCATATTTCTTGGATTGAGGGAATGAAAAGATGCCTAAGTCAACTGGTCAGCCACTTGGGGTTGGGACAGGAGTAGGAGTGTCTCTAAATCAGCACTGTTCAATAGAATCTTCTGCGATGAAGGGAATATTACATATCTGTGCTGCCCATTACATGTGGCTATTGAACATCTGAAATGTGGCTATTGTGACCAAGGAACTGGAATTTTACATTGTATTTTAATTTTATAGTTGTATAAATACCCACGTGTGGCTAGTGACTACCCCATTGGATAACACAGCTCCAGAATTTTTAATTCCTGGTCAGCTCCTAGTCTGGAGACAAGCACTTGAAATCATATTCAAAGGAAGATGCTGAGGTTGGCCAGGAAAATGCTGCCAAAATGGGCAGTCATGCCTGAGAGGGGATGGCAAGGAATCAAAGCTGAGTGCAGAGGGCCACGTGGGGCCAAAGAGAGGCCAGTCTGAGAAGCTCAGGGCAGAGTCCCCAGTGGGGTGCACTGGCAATTTCCCCTAGACAGGGCTGGGGCTCCTGTACTTACCAGCTGTATTTTTAAGAACTCCTAATTTGCATTTGATTGCCTTGGGTTTTTTAGAAGGTCCAGGCCTGACGTCCCCAGCAAAGTGAAATAGTTTGGTGATAGAGATTTTAAGACCACCTGTCAAAATACCTTGCAGATTATACGGTCAATGTTGGCTAAAATAGGTGTTTAAATAAAACTCATTTTTTGGATATTGTGCTGTTATGGGGTTTTCCATGGGGTTTCCTTTCTCCCAGTATGAGCAATTTTATCTTGCCATGAATCAACGCAATACCAAAAAAAATATTTGCAATTAAATCAGATATATTTTCTGTTTGAAATGTTTGTAATTTTCTCAAAATACTTATGAGAAAATTTTCCTATTTTTAAAATAACAAAATATGGGAAACTCTATTTTTAAAAATTCATGAGAAAGTCCACCTGACTGTGATTGGCATCTTCTGTTGCCCTGGAGACAGGATCAGGACTCTGCTCCATTGTTTCAACCTAATGGGACAACACAATAGACTAGTGTCTTTGGGATCCTGCTGTTTCCTGTGTCTTTAAATTTATCACTATAGATACTGAGTACAATTAACAAAGACTTTGGAAGGAGGAATCCTGAGAGCATTTGACATCACTGAATCACGCCTTTCTAGTTTTCTCAATGTGAGGCTTTCTTTGGAATTGTAGAAAAAAAGTCAGGGGAAAAACGTAACCACATATGGAGCTGGTCTTTGAAAATCCTTAAAGTGAAAGGAGTCCTCTTGAAGAATTCTTATTTCTCAGCGGAGGCTCAGAACAGCTAGATTACTAGGGCTCAGGATGTAGGGGAGAGAGAAAACATCTCTGCTGCTTTAGCCTTGTACTTGTTAGATTAGAAGTGATTTTGATCCTTCCCAGAAAGGCTCAGACTTATGCCTGTTGGCCAAGTCTACACATGGAAAGAGAATGAAGGCTATAGTTAAGAAGTTCTGTTGCTGGCAGTGGGGTGGAGGTGAGAGAGCAAATCCTGTGCACAGACACTGTGACTGGCACAGAAGCCAAACTAACCAGGTGTGGTGGAGAAAAAAAAACCTTGACGGTAAGTGTTCACCACCCAGGAGAACTCTGATTTTGCCAGCCCATTTTCCTGGGTCTTGTTATGTAGGTTCCTTGGGTAATGGGTGAATAGAAAGACTGGACTGATTTACACTGGAAAGGACAGAGATTCTCTGTGCTGACCCCCAGCCCCACTTCCAGTATTTTGAATCAGAATCTCTGCAATTGAGGAGAGATTGTTTTTGCATTGAAAGAACCCCCCAAGTGATTATCATATTAATTCTTAGTAAAGGACTTAGCTCCTCAACCAGGGCCTAATAGATCAGAATAAAAACCAAAATGGAGTCACCCATGCTAAGGTTACAAGTCATCAAACTGAAATTAAGCTCTCTGACCTTCTGGGAAATCAGAAGAGAGATCCGTCAGCCAATTTCCCCCAAATAGGCCAGATTCAATCTTCAATCAGCATGATAATGAAGTCCCCTTTGTTTTAATCCTTAACCTCAAGGAACCTGATGTTGACCAATCAGTTATTTTTCTGTTGTTCTATCTAATTTGAAATGACCAATCTGCTTTTTGCTCTTTGTTTCTGCTTTCTTCAGTCCTTCTCTGTCTATAAAGCCAACCTCTTCTGCTCAGCTCATTAAAATACTTATTCTATTTTATGGGATGAAGTGTTGCCTGATTCTAGAATCTCAATAAAGCCGATTGAAATCTTTAAACTAAATTTGGTGTGATTTTGTCTTTTGACAAATCCATTGCCCTAATGGCTGCAACCATAGGATAGGTCAGATTGGAAGAAAAGGCGTGTTTAGAAGTAGGTATGTCAACAGTTGTAAAGGGGTGGGGCGATAGATTTTGTCAATCAGAGGTAACAATAAAAAATTCTGTAGAACAGAACATCATTATTCACAGTGGGGTCTGTGGACCCTCAGCATCAGTGTCACCTGGGAGCTTGTCAAAAAATGTAGATCCTTGGGCCACATCTTTGATCTGTGGGGTCAGAATCCTCATTTCAACAGAGCCTTCAGTGATTCATGTACAATGTGCACATTCAAATCTGAGAAGCACTGGTCTGGTGGCAAAGGTGGTGTAGGCCCTCTATTCAAGTTCTGCCTTTACCAGTTTCTAGCTGTGCCAGAGACACACCTGTGGCATGAAGAGGGAGGCAGTGAAGTCAGATTGCCTGGTTCCCACAGGACTGATGTCCCATGAATGCCAAGCCCACAGGCAAGACACAGGCACGCTTTCAGCTTCCTCACCTGTGCAATGTGGATGGTGATACACCTGCTGCACTGGGATGTTATAAGGATGAAATCATAAATCCAATTAAAGCACTTATCTGGAAGGTAGTAAGTGCTCGATGAATGCTAGATGCTAGTAATTTTTTCTTTAGATGGTGTGATGACTGACAAGTCTTTTAACCTCTCTGGACCTCATGTTCCACAGCAAGAACATGAGGACAGTGATCACTAGTCTCTGGGCTGTGGTGAGGGTTAACAGACATGTGTTTTATGTTCTGTAAAGCCCCTACAGATGACAGCATGCCATTATCAACAGCCTGTGCGAGGAAGAAAGATAGGTGTGGTGATGAGCCTTTCAACCAGTCCCGGCAAGAGGGCAAACCTCCCGATGGAAGGGGGAAGCCGTGGGCTGTGTTTGGACCGCTGAGGTTTTCCTGAAGCCCAGTGGGAATCAGACCACCCTCAGATGTGTGATAAGGTGAAAGGTCAGTGGATTCATGTCATCCTGTCCTTTGTCTTATTCTCTCCACCTCCACCTAGGGACTGGACTAGACCACCCAAGAAGGGACATTTGCTTAGTGGCTAGTGGGTAAATGACAAGTCTGTAGGATTCTGGCTGATGTAAAGCAAGGAGCAGCAGGGGCTTCCCACCCTGGAGCTTGTCCTAGAGCCCCCAGACTTCCCTCTTGCTTTTTTGTCTTAGACAATCCTGAGCAAGCCAGCAACTCAGACTTCCCACTCCTCTCTTCTTCTGACACCTTCAGTCCCTTTGTAATCTTGCCTCTCTTCTGGGGGTGCAGCCTCATAGATCTGGGATACATTTCATTATTTGCAGGACCATGAGACCCTCTCTTCCTGGGTCTTGCTTAGTGTCTAAGGGGCAGGAAAGCTGACCTGGGACTTACTGCTACTGCTGGGGAGACTTTGAAGGCTTCCGCAGCAAACTTCACATGTTTTCTCTACCACAGCTCTGCTGGACAAGCACTGTGAGTCTCAGCCACAGTGCCGTGGCAGGGCCAACATGTTAGTGCAGCCGCTGCTGGGGACCCCTAGAGGCCTCCAAAAAGGCCTGTCTGAGAATATACCCCAGTTTGGGAGGAAAGTGATCCATGCTGATTCCTACCCCACTGATGGATTCATTCCTCGTGCTCTGCCCCATATTCCTGGTGCGCTGTTACCATGTACCTCTTAGCTCTGAGGAAGGAATCTGCGGCATCTCCTTTGTCTTCCTGCTCCTCCAAAAGAGCCTCTGTGTATGTTAGAGGATATGGGAGGCCATATCCTCTAACATTGCAGTTGCAAAATCTGAAACCCAGGTCAGCACTTGAGAAGTGTAACCTCTGCCAAACAGTCTTTGCCTTTCCCTCTAATAATTTGTTACCACATGTAGAACCACCCGTAAAACCTTGGACAGTGAAATTGGCCCCTTGTGGACACACGTGTAGAGTTTGAGTTTAGCCAGACCAGAGATGCCAGCGCTGACCCTGAGCACTGATCAGAATAATCCAATCTCCTAAGGAGGCCCTACCCACTGTCCTGCCCTCCCTGAGCTGTTCTATTGTCTTTCGAGTTGTGTGAAGGACTCTTTCTATCTCAGGAACAGTGTTAGTTATTGTTCAGAACAATGCACATTTGTGGTGCTCCAAGATATTAGATAATAATGTCCTGTTTCTCCTGATGCTCTCTGGGAAGACAGAGGTCTGAAGACAAACTCAGCTATTTCCTAGTTCGTGTGGAGAGGACTAGATGGTGCAGTATGGAGAAGCAGCATCCCACGGGTCCCCAAGACCAGTGTCAGTAGTTTCCTCCCTGCTGGGCAACTGCAGATCCTCTTCCTCTTTAGGAAGCAAGGGCTGCTCGGCACGTTGGGAGAGCTGGTTCTGTAGCGGGGCATCTATTTGTGTGTGTAGGTCAGTCTTTCTCTGGCATCTAATAAGAGGATTCCATGTCAGGAGGTTAACTCTCAGAAGGAAGGAGGGCACTTGTGACATTGTGTCCATGTCGATGACCTAGAGCAGCCACTTGGCCCCCATTTTCCAGGGTGGTGCTGGCTTCGGGATCCTTCCAGTGGTGTGGATGTCTCTGGCCCTGGTCAGTCCCCGTGAGCCCTGCCATCCCCATCAGAGGGGAGGAGGCAGCTCAGGCCCCATCACTGTGGAGCAGCTCAGGCTGCTGCTGCTCTGAGACAGTTTTGTCTTTCGAAACAAAAGTGTCCCTTGATCTAAAAGAAAATGCTAGTCCCAACTTCTTAGTTTACTCTTTGTGGGTAACAAGGCTCCCATTCACTTTCCAGAGGGTCCCTTTCTCTGGGGCCCCAGAGAAGGACTTGTTGTTAGGTGCTTGGAAAATGGCAGTGCAGGACAGAGAGGCCCAAGGCTGCGGGCTGTCCTGGCTCGGAATGCTTGAAGCCAGCCCCTCGCTCTCCATCCACATAGACAAGTCGGCTCAGATTTGAGATGCAGAAGCTTCTCTTCTGAGCTGCAGACTCTTTTGACCTACCAGCTGTGTCATTGGTGTTTTCTCAGAGCAGATGAAAAATGACAGCAATGAAAACAAGGCTTGGTTCCTGTTATTTATGATCCCCCCTTTCACCCAGATGCAAACAATTAAGTCTTCAAACCCCCAAGATGTAGTTACATAAAGAATAGGGCAATCATCTGAAGACAGGTGATAAGTTCCTCAAAACAGAAAAGAATGTGTTATTTGGATAAGAGTAAAACTTCAACTGGTTCTTATTGCCGGGGGATTAAAAGGCTCTGGGCTAAGCCCTCCTTAAATCACTATAGCAGACAAGCAGGAATATTGATGCAGAAAGAAACCAATTTTCAAGAGGAATGAAAACTTGGACTTTGAACTATACCCTCCCAGTCCTGGTTTTTCAACTGTCGCTTCCCGGTAAGTGACTCTAACACCTGTGTTTCTAGATACTTCTCTCTGGAGCTCCAGATCCAGCTTTCCAATAGCATGCTGGATTCGTCCACCTTTGTATCCTGCTGATCCCAAATTGAATGTGGCCCAGACTGGACTTATCTTAAGAGTGGCACCTCTTCCTGACTGACTTATTTCTGCTAATGGCATTTATCATCATTGCTAAATGTTGCCAATTCTATCTCTTTAGTGATTCCAGAAGACCATATGACTGCTTCCCTTGACGACTGCAACAGACTCTTAACTTGTCTTCTCATATTCAGCCTTTTTCTATTCCAATCCTTTCTGCACAAATCATGCCAAATTGCTTTTCCTAAAGCATGGCTAGTCATGTCATTGAACATCCTCCCATACTTTGGGTCATGCATTCCTAAAGTAGGAGCCTCATATTCCCAGATTCCCTTGCAGCTAAGGTTCACGCATATCATTTCAGTTCTGTGAATCATGGGTACCTCAGGTTCCTGCAAGAGGTGTGGCCCCAACAGTGAGTAACATGACGAGATGGTTGCGTACAAGGATCCATCATCCTCCAGGATGTTAGCGGTGTTTTCATTACAGCAGCACTTGTTACCTAGCTTCAGAGCCTGGCCGCTTAGTCACCTGAAGATTCTATAAGCTACCTAATATTGTTTGGTAACTTCTCTTTATGCTTAGACTAAGCAGAGTGGACTCTGTTTTTGGCAAATGATAAACAAAAAATTAAAAAGTTAACATTGACTGGCTCCTCAGTACCTAATGAAATTAGTACTTGCTCCCTAGCTTGGCATCCAGATTTCTCCACAAGAAGGTCTCAAAAGTACAGCTTTTCCAAGGTTACCTTATTTGTGTTTCTCTGTTTCCTGCTTCTGTCGCCTTTGGTGTGTGCATTTCCTCTGACTTCATGAGTTTTTTCCCTTAATCTCAGTTTTATGCATTCACTTCTACTTTGGTTTAACTACTTATTCTCTAAAACAGCCACCAAGAACAAGCTTTTTATGATGAGAACATTCCAAACGTCACTCTGAAGCTTTTTCCTCTTTGATTTTTAAACATTAAGATCAGCAGCTTCTAAAGGCCAAAAACATGCTAATGTATGTCCTATATAAATATGAAACTCATCAAATCTTGCTTGGGAGAAAATTCTAAAATATTAGAGGAGAATTTTATTACCATCAAAAAGCATTTTTGATGATGTATTTCTGCACACCTTTCATTTTCTTCTCATATTCTCTTATCTGTGACTTTGTCTATAACATCAAACATGTGAATGAAAACTGAAAAATTCAATCAAAGGAGTTTTTCATGTTACAGAGATAAAACATCTGGAAGACTTAATTTCTTCTTTTCCACCATATGTTTGGTCATGTATGGGCATAGTCTGTGTCATTTGCCAAGATGGTAAGAACTTCCTTGTCTCAGTTCATCCTCCACCTTCACGTGAATTTTTTAAAAAATCTTTAATTTTTGAGAAGCTCTTTTTCTACCCTTTAAAGACAAAGCCTTCACTGAACCTTTGAGAACGCCACTGGAAAGGGATGCAATATTAATTGCAAACTGGCCTCTTCCCAGTGTTGCTTTGCTAATGTTGGAAATCACGAGGCAGAGGTTCCCCTTCTGAATTAAAGAAAAGGGAGTTTGGATTGGAACAGGATGCTCCTGATTTTGCCAAGGCCCAAAAGTATGGAAGCAATTGTTCAAAATCAATCCTTGACCCTCTGCTGAATGCTGAAGTAAGGCTTTGACAGGGACCATTGTTCATTGTCTGCTTACAGGGCCTAATACTGCCTGTGACTATAACCTCGGACCTGGCTGATGGCACGTTGCTCACACTGACTCCGAGCCATACTGTTCTCATTAGCAGCAACAGGAGGCCTTAGCAACTGCCCTGGTTTCCCAACCGATTGTAGCAGCACTGCCCCACTTCATGTTGATTTTCAACACTCCATATGAGATCTATTCACAGTTTAATAGCTTCCCTTCTCTTGGCAAAGAAAGCATCTTTCTAAGGTCTGCAGTCATCGTTGATGCCAAGTTTATTCAAACTCATTATCCTTATTCTTTTCTCCTTCTTACTCCACATGCCACAAATATCACGATGAAACTGGCGGCGTTAACATCACAATCGAGAACCTAAACGTGCCAATGATAAAAATCAAGAACCTGTACACTATCAGGTGACAGCTTTTTGGACTTCCTTTTTAAAAGATCTTAAACATATGCCACCTTCTTATATAAATGGTAAACACCACAAAAATCTACTACCAACATTTGTATGTTGTCTTTATTGATTGAGTTTTAAAGAGAAAATACAAAGCTTTTTTATTTTTCTTAAGTTAATTCAAGTTTTCTTTGTTCTGCGTAGATTACTTGATATTACCATATAGAGACCATTGGTTTTTGTTTTCTTAAACCTCTTGGAAGTTCCTTAGTTCACTGTGCACATTAAGGAGCTAGTATTTTTATATATAATTAATATATAATATAATAAAAAGCATTTATATTTTTAAATATTTATATGTAAATTTATAAAGTAAAAATAAATTAATGTATTTAATTACAAATTAAATATATGACATATATATATAAAAATATATAAATAGAAATATCACCAAGGGCTTCCCCTCTAGTGTGATGAATAAAATGTTTATCATCAAGCCTTATGGAACAATTACTTATTGGTTAGGAGGGAGTAATGTTCTCATTTATTCCAAACTTCATTAATTGTTTTATCTCATGGTCACCAATGAGCTGGATGTGATAACTTAGACCTGTTGGAGTCGATGGCATTTTACACAAGAGGAATTTACTGTCTCTTCACATGTTTCGGGAATGGTCAAGCTTGACCACAGAACCTGGACAATGTGGCTGGGGCAGACTGAGTTCGTTAACTGGTTAATAATCCACCTCATACATACTTGAACAAAACTGGAAAATCTTGTCATCTGCTTTCCACGTGCTCTAGAGAAAACTGAGATGAAAACTCTGAAGTTCAGTTAATACTTTAATAATTTGGGTTTTATTATTTTACAAAGCTTTCTCAGATAGTGATCAAGCATATATATATATATTCTGACACTCTGTGCAAAAATTTATTAAAATACAACTTCTTTCAATTTAAGGGACTAGAATAGCACTCAAGATGCCATCTCTTGGGGCCCTGTGACAATCAGAAGGAATGAAGTGCTTCTAACCACATCCTTTAATACTATAGATTCTGTTGGGCTAATCTCAAGGATACCGTAAGTGTCAAAAGACTGAGGAGTAACCTGGGGTGAACTTCATGTACATAACCATTCTACTCTTATCGTGAAGCTGAACTATATCAGAGATTTACTGTTTGGACTGAGAATCACGCACAGGACAGGCTCTCATTGCTTATACTCTGCTGACAATTATAAACTGTATTTATGACTGAACTCTTAGTGAGGTGAGTTCATCTACCCTTCCTTTATCGGACTATCATGAGCTTTTCAGTGCCTGGTAAGATTAGGACTATGATGGTAGAGTGAAATTCCCTTAACAGGTCTCCACCCACGTGAAGCTAAGTAATACAATGGAATGGGCTTGGAACATATGACTGGAGGCCTTGGACTTGAATGCCAGCCCTGCCTCTATGAGTGGTTTGACACTGGGCAGACTCTCTATCTCTCTTATTTCTCCTCTATAAAATGGGGGTAATCACGTGTTCTTTTTCGGCTGATCAGAAAGATGAAATGAGATAATACGTATGAGTACGTCTGGCATGTAGCAGGTCTTAATAAGCATTAGTTGAATCTGAATCTGGACCTCAAATCACCAAAAAATGAACCAAAGTCACTGTTGCCAAGAGTGGATCAAAGGACTATATCTGGGGAATCCTGTAAAATGCAGGGAACCCCTTGATTCCTGATTTATTTTGTAAATGCCAGTGGAAACTTAAGCCTTCAAGACATCAAGTTTTAGGGAGACACAGTTTGGGTTGGAAGTCTTGAAGAAATCTTGGAAGAGGAACTTACTCTGCCTTCGGAATACCCTTCAAAGTAGGCTGGGAATTCCTCATAACACTCCCCAGAGACCCTTCCGGATTAAACAGACTATCAGGTCTCTCTGTAGTGAACCAGACTCCTTTGAAATGTCCTGGAACAAGAATAAACTTCCAGGGCCCAAGAAATTTTCTTTGGCCTGAAATTGTTGGAGTAACGTGAATTTGACCATCCTGGGCAACACAAGGTCAGCTCTTGTTTTCCAGATATCAGAGAGCTTGCTTCTTACTCTTTAGTAAGTCATCACTTACTTAGTCCAAAGGCACCCTTGTGATCTGAAAAGGCAAAAGGTCAGCTAATTGGGCAAGCGAGATGCAGATCCACTGCCCTTCTGGCCATGTGGGGAGGACAGCAGCTTCTGCTGTCTGCACCTGCAGGGAGCGTGGGCCAGTCCAGTCACTTTCTGCATGTAAGTGGTCTTTTCCTGGCAGCAGGAGGAGGAGAAGGTGAAATAACATGCCAGATCAAGACTACAGAGGCATTTCTTGTTGCTGCGTTCACCTTGATTCTCTCCCAGTCTTACTGTGGTCGTGAAAAGCAGGTAAAGGCAGGGGAAACAGAACGGAGAGATTCATATAAAATAAGGAGAAAAAGGCCTGGGGTGAAGGGTGAATTGATTTGATTTCATATACATTTATATCAGCTCTCTACTCAAAGGCAGAAAATCATTGGAATGCAGGAGCAACGACACTCAGGAAGCAAACTTAAAAAATGCAGGCTGGAATAAGAAAATACCTTTTAATACTCTCAGCTGCTCCTTTCTGCGAGGGAATCATGCACTTGGGAGAGATGCCGAGTATCTCTGTTTCCGCACTCATCTTCAAACTGGGTTCCTATTCATTAGAAAATCATGCAATCAACTTAGGGGCTGAGAACAAGCTTTTTAAAAAAAATTTTTAATTTAAGTATAAATGTGATACTGTGATTTATAATAAGAAATATATATTTAGTTTTTGCCCTGTTTTGTAGCACATAGCTCCTAGAACCCTTGGAATCTCTAAAGTCATAAGATCTTTTTTGTATGCTAATGAATGAATGGTGTCTGGGTGCTCCTAGGGCACCTCAGAAAGGGAGCTGGTTGCCAGGGGAACCAAACTTGTGATTTGAGAGTTGGAACTTTCATGCCCATCTCTGGACCTCTGGGGAGTGGAGAGGAGCTAAAGGTTGACTTGATCACCAATGGCCAATGATCTAACCAATCATGTCTACATAATGAAGTCTCTATTAAAACCCAAAAGGACAGGGTTCAGGGAGCTTTGGGGTTGGTGAACACCTGGAGGTGCCTGGAGGGTGGCACTCCTGGAGAGGGCATGGAAGTCCGGAGCCCCTTCTCACACACCTTGCCCTATGCATCTCTTCCATTTGGCTGTTCATCAGTATCCCTTGTAATAAATATCTGTTGGAAAAGTAGAATAATTTAATCAGGCCCCCTCGCCTCAAGGTAGGTTGGGGGTGGTCCAGTAAACAAATTGTGTGTGTGTGTGGCAGAGTTTACTGCCTCGGGCAGCCGCTGTGTGTGTGTGTGTGTGTGTGTGTGTGTGTGTGTGTGTGCGCGCACGCGGGGGCGGGGGGGGGGGGACTGTGCATCTCCCGGCATGACCTGTTGTGCACGAGAGATTGAGACAGTAAAGCAGCAGAAACAGGGAGAGCCCCTGGCTGCTGCAGCTATGAGACCTAGGGGTGGATGGTGTAATGTGCTTTAGAGACGATGTAGTAAATGCGTGTTGCGTTTGTCTGAAGGCAAAAGGCTCAGAGGGTGCCACTTAAACTCTATGGCCAGATGGGTGCTGTAAAAACCCAAGAAAAGAGTGCCACATGCAGATGGGCAGATGACCTGAGGACAGGTGCCCCTGCAGAATTTCAAGTATGTTTTCACCTGGTGAAAAGGAGGAAAAGTTAGCCTCCATTACTACATGCCTGTCCCTGTGGCAGTGGTTACAGGAGAGCCACAGATATGCACAGGGGCAGGGCAGCCACTCCTTGATGGACTAGGCGAATGCAGCTGTTTGAACTGTGTGGGCAAACGCTGGCAAAACTGCCTGAGACTGAGTGAGTAGCCAGCGTAAGCCAAGCTAATTGAAGTAGTTCAAAAGCCAGAATGTAAAAGGGAAGCAGAGCATAAAGATTTGGAAACTTTGCAGCCTGGCCATGTGGTAGAGAAGCATAGAGCAGACGAAAAACGCGAGGGTGAAGCAGATAAACTGTTTGCTAAAGACCTTAGTTTGGTGATGAGGCAGCCAGATGCTGATAACCAGGACAAAGGAAAAATGCCCTAAAGGCATTTGAGAAGTCTGGATGGGTGCTCCACCCATCACAGGCCCTGAGGGCATTTGAGAAGTTTGGGAGAGTGCCCCTCCCATCCTAGAAGGACTGAGTTGTCCCACAGGACAGACGTGAGGTGTCATTGCCCTTGGCAAACTGCTCCCTGCATCCCAGCCACTCTGGCTGGAGTAATCCTGCCTCAGCACCTCTGAAGAAAAAAAGCCAAAAACCTTGGTGGTGTTCACATTGTGTCAAGTTTGCAGGCCAGCATTGTGTGAGACCAGTGGAGGCGTGGCAGCCTCCACCTAGATTTCGGAAGATGTATGAAACAGTTGGGGGACTCAGGCAGAGACCTGCTGCAGGGGTGGAGCCACTGTGGAGGTCATCTACAGAGCAATGTGGAGCAGAAAGGTGGGGTCAGAGCCCCCACAGAGAACCCCCACTGAGGAAATGTCTCATGGAGCCAGGATGGTGGGACTGCCACCAGGAGCCCAGAACTGTGGGGCTGCTGGCAATGTGCAGCTCCAGCCTGGAAAAGCTGCAGGCACCAGGGCAGCTCAATGGTCTGCACTCGGTAGAGCTGTAGGAGCGAGGCTGCCTGTTGCTTTAGGGGCCCAGATGCCCCAGTGTGCTTAATGTTTGCCCTTTTTGGGTTTCAGATTTGTTTGGGGACTGTTTTTCCTTTCTATTCCTCCCTTCTGGAATGGGAATATGTATCCAACATCTGTCCCACTGTATCTTGGAAGTAGATAAACTTATTTTTGACTCTTTACAGGTTCACAGCTAAAAGGAGTTTTGCCTTTTGGTCTCAAATGAGACTTTGGACTTTTGAGTTAGTGCGCCTGCCTGGCGCTACCACCTTGGCTAGAGTTTTACTATCTCGGGTGGCCACCATGTGAGCAGCCATGCTTTCCAACCTATGGCTTCCAAGGACCTGGTTGACAGTTACCTAGCTCATAGACCTGTGTGTAAAGGGTCTGGTGACCCAGCCTGGCATGTGAGGGGTATGGTGACCCAGCCTGGTGTATGAAGGGTTTGTGACCCAGTCTGGAATGGGCTTGAGGGGTCTGTGAGCTCCAGACCCAGCCCTTGACAATTGGCCCAGTTGGGGCAGAATTATGGGCAGGTAAAAGAGCCCCACAACTGGTGTAGTCGTGTTACAATTGGTGTTACAATTGGCGTCACAAACAGGATTAAGAGTGCTACAACTGGCGAAGTCGGCAGGATTCTGACATTAGCTGGAGCGCCGCAATATCCTTTATAATAAATAGATAAATGTAAGTAAAGTGTTTTCCTGAGTTTTGTAAACCATACTAGCAAATTATTGAACCTAAAGAGGAAGTTGTGAGAACCCTATTTATAGCTGGTGGGTCAGAAACACAGGTTATAACCTAGGACTTGTGACTGGCGTGTGAAGCTGGGACAATCTTGTTGGACTGGGCTTTTAACCTGTTGGATCTGACTTTAGCTCCAGGTAGATAGTTGTCAGAACTCACTTATATTGTAAGACACCCAGTTGGTGTCCAGTGGAGAATTGCTTGGTGTGTGGAGAAAAAAACTGCACAAATCTGGTGTCAGAAGTAAAATGTTCTGTGTTATGCTGAGGGTATAGTAGGAGAAAACAGTTTGTTTTTTCCTATTACACAGTGATGCAAACAATAAAGTACAAATCTTAAATGTATAGCTCAGTGCTTTTTATTTTAACATATGTAACCAACACCCAAATAAAGATATAGAACATTTCCAGCATCCCAGAATGTTCCCTCATTATTCGCTCACCCCTAGAAACAACTGTTTTGACTTGTATCACCACAGGTTGGTCTTGCCTGTTCTTAGTCATCATATGGATGGAATCATACAATATATACTCTTTGGTCTGCCTTCTTTTGCCTAAACATTAGGTGTGTCTTTTTTTTTTTTAATAGCTATGTAGCATTTTATTGTGTGAGTCTACTACACTTTAAAAAAAGTAATTCTAGGGCCGAGCCCGTGGCACACTTGGTAGAGTGCTGCGCTGGGAGCGCGGCGACGCTCCCGCCGCGGGTTCGGATCCTATATAGGACTGACCGGTGCACTGGTGCACTCACTGGCTGAGTGCCGGTCACGAAAAAACGACAAAAAAAAAAAAAAAAAAAGTAACTCTATTGATTAAAATTGGGTTACTTCCACTTTTGAGCCTTTATTTTACAGATCCTTTGGTGGACATATTCGTTCATTTTCCCTGTGTATGGAATGGAACGGCTGGGTCCTAGTGTAGGGGCATAATTAGCTTTAGCAAATACTGCCAAACAGTTTTCCAAAGCTGACCTGTCCGGTATGATAGCTACTAGCCTATTCTCATGGCTTTTTAAATTTAAATGTGGCTATTTAACTTTAACTTAATTTAAAATAAAATATAAAATTCAGTTATTTAGTCACACCAGTACATTCCAAGTACTCAGTAGCTACATGTGGCTAGTGGCTCCCATCATGGACAGTGCAGATACAGAATGTTTCCATCAGAACAGAATGTTCTGTCAAACAGTGATGTTCCAAACTGACTTCCAGCACTTTCCCAAAAACAAAATCAAATAGAAAACATCAGAGTGCATTATACACAGTAATGATAACTATTGTCTCATGAGTCTTTTGTTTCAGTAACATATATGCACATGTGTGCACTTGGATGTAGTGTAAAATGTATTTCTCACCATGTGTTATAGTAAAGCCACTGTTACAGGGACAGGCTCTTATTATCTTTGGCTAGATATGTGGAGAGCAGCAGAGGAGGAAAGGAGGGACTTTGGGGGAGGAGGATAAATAAGGACTTTTGTGGACCAAATGGGATTTTAGTAAACCTAATGCTTCTTAATATCTGTGCCAGACTGTATAAGAGGATGAGTTAATTTCTATAAGTATGTATACCCTCCTGTAAGTTTATTCTTCCAAATGTGGAGGGGAGACTGGCACCATATAGCTATAGATGCTGTTCTCAGCATTCCACACCCATCCCAGCCCACTGTATGCACCCCCCGTGAGTTGCCATGCATGGGGCTGGTTCAAAGGATTACTCCAGTGGCCCACCGGGTACATCCAGGATATTGTGAAGTACCACAATTACCCAAAAGAAAACTGCCTCTGTAAAGTCAATACCAATGATAAGCAAAATGTTAAATTAACTTGGCATGCTTTAAAACTCTGATTGTGTGCCATTTGGTCACCTTTTCTTCTGGTAATAAAGTACATTGCAGATGTACTTTGAAAGCTCATTAAATATAAACAGTGCCCCAAATAATTTTGAATTTACAAGATGTTCTTAATATGAAATTATTGCTTTAATCAGTGAACAGTGATTCCTGTGTAGTTTTAATAGTTGAATATGTTCAATAACCAGAAACAGACAAAAAATTAAGGACATTTTTATGGTATCCTGAGCAAAGTTACACAAATCTCTTGTTAATTTCAGCACGCTTGTGTAGATAGCATCAATTCCAGTCTGGTCCTGAGAGCCAGCCTCATGCAATGGCCCCATGTGGGTTAGGTAGGTCCCACTGGTCTTGGGAAAGCCTTCCACAATGGGCCATCCTTAGCCCAAAAGCCTCCAGGATGATGGTTTGATTCAAGAGGCAGGTTTGCTCCATGGTGTGCCAAACCTTGCTGGGCATGTTAGATGATGCAGCATAAACCAAGTTCAGGGCATGTTGTAAAAATCAGTCTAATTGAATGGACTATGGAGATGTGGTATGAAGATCTCCCCCCCCCCACTGACATTTTCTTTCTCTTCAAGAATATCAATAGCTAAGCCTTTCTTTGATAGCTGTACTCTTGAAGAGTCATGTACTTAAATTTTGGTACACTGAATCATATTTCCCCTTGTATAGTACTCCAGCATCAGTTTTATAAATGCTCATTTCTGATTTCTCTTTGATAAGCAATGTCTCCAAACAGTTCAGCTTATTTTTTTTCTTTGTATTTACTTATCTTTTAATTGACAAATAAAAAATTGTGTATATTAATTATGTACAACATGTTGTTTTGAAATATGTACATATTGTGGAATGGCTAAATTGAGCTAATTAACATATTCATTACCTCTGGTACTTTTCATTTCTTTGTGCAGTGAGAACACTTAAGATCTACTCTCTAGGGGACTTCCGGCCAAGATTGTGGAGTAGATGGTCCCCAATGTCACTCTCTTCCACAAATCAACCAATTTACAACTATAAAAAAGCAACGACAGCCAAGCTGGGGCCACTAGAGCTCAGGGCAGAGGAGGAGAGACCTATGGAGTTCATGCAGGTGGGAGAAGCCATGATGAGAGAAAGAAAGAACTGCTCTGTTTTCAGCCCTGGCTGCTTCCAGGCTGGAGCTGCTGAGTACACAGAGCAGGAGCTGGCAAAAGCCACAGCTGTGCTCTCCTGAAGAAGTTGCTTGGAGGCAGTAGGGGAGAAGAGGGCCTTGATGGCCCCAGACCAGCGATACCACTAACAGGGTTCCTGTGGACCCACATAGGAGCGAAGAGCTACAACAACAAAAAAAGGAGCCACTCAGAGGCCAGTGATTGATCACAAGGTACCAGAGCATGGCCCATCCCACGGGAAGTGTTTGGAGCACGGGCAGTGGAGGAGACAGGCCCACCAGGGGAACACTGGGGCACAGCAAGGACAGCTGATCTGCCCCCCAGTCAGCATAGGACCAGTCAGAGGAGACTGATCAGGAATATAGAATTTCATGGGGTGCAGTTTGCTGAAAAGACTCAGGCCTAGACCTAAGTTTCTACACCACCAGGTTCAGTGGATCTAACTAAACTCAGATGTACCTGTAAAGTCAAGCATTAAAACCTGAGCTGCACAAAAAGCCTTCCCCAGGGAATCAGCAGTAAAGCAGCAATTTAGCTCAACCATACAGCTCAAGTACTGGTCCCCACAGGAAGTTCCCCCATTTTAGAAGTCAGCAAAGAACAACAAATTAGTTCCAGCATAGAGTTTAAGTGGTGGGAACAGCAAATAATCCAACACAGAACTGAATGAGAAAACAAAGTACCCACAACCAAAGACAAAGTTTGATATTAACTAGTAAAGGTCTCATTTCACCAAAGAACACCTATAACACCTAGAAGGATGAAAAGTCCCCTGGGCTACCAAGCCAGAAAGGTGGGAGGGCCAGGGACCTCAGCCATGCCCCCCAACACCTGCAACCAGTCCCAAGGGTAGGAGCCTTGGGCCTTGGCCACACCCCCCTGACACATGCAACCAGCCCAGTGATGACCACTAAGCTGCCACAGGAAGCACCCTGGGCTCTCCCCAGCTGGGGCAGTGGGGGGCCTTGGGCCTCGGCCACACCCCCAACACATGAAACTGGCCCAGCAATGACCACTGAGCTGCAGCAAGAAGGGCCCCAGGTTTCCAAGCTGGGGTGGTTGGGGGTGAGGGCTTTTGCCACACCCCCCTGACACCTGCACCCAGCCCAACAATGACCAAGCCACTGCTTGAAGCCCCCTGGTATCCCCTGTGGGAATGAGGGGGGTGCCAGAGTCTTCAATCCTGCTCTTCCTTCTTCCATCCCATTTCCTTCCCCTTTCCCCTCTCTCTCTCCCTCCCAACTGCTCTGCAACAACTTCATAAGATGTAAAAAAAAAAAAATTAATAAAAATAAGTAAAAAAGATCTACTCTAGGCAATTTTCAAAAATACAATATGTTGTTATTAACTATAGTCAGCATGTGGTACAATAAACCTCTTAAACTTATTCCTCCTGTCTAACTGAAATCCTTTAATCAACAACATCTCCCCCTTCCATCCCCCAACCCCAACCCCACCCCCAGCCATTGGTAATCACCACTCTCCTCTCTACTTCTAGGTTCAACTTTTTAAGATTTCACATATAAGTGAGATTATGTTGTATTTGCCTTTCTGTGCTTGGCTTATTTCACTTAACATAATGTCGTCCAGGTTCATCCGTGTTGATGCAAATGACATGGCTTCCTTCTTTTTTAGGGCAGAATAACATTTCATTATGTATATATACCACATTTTCTTTATCCATTCATCTGTGAATGGGCACTTAGGATGATTCCATGCCTTGACTATTGTGAATAATGCTGCAATAAACACGGGAGTGCAGATATCTCTTCAACATACTGATTTCATTTCCTTTGGATATATACCCAAATAATGGGATTGCTAGATCACATGGTAGTTTTGTTTTTAATTTTTTGAGGAACCTTCATATTGTTTTCCGTAATGGCTGTACTAGTTTACACTCACACCAACACTGTGCGAGTGGCCCCTTTTCTTCACATCCTCACAAACACTTGTTATCTTTCATCTTTTTGATAATAGCCATTCTGACAGGTGTGAGATGATATCTTAGTGTGGTTTTAATTTGCCTTTCTCTGATGATTAATGATTTGAGCATGTTTTATATACCTGTTGGCCATCTGTATATCTTCTTTTGAGAAATAGCTATTCAGATTTGTTGTGGATTGATTGAATTGTGTCCTCCAAAGTTCATATACTAGAAGCCTAATTCCCACTGTAACTGTTGAGAGTGGGAAATCCTATTATGGTAAGTGAAAGGTGGGTCCTTAAAGAGATGATTAAGTTGATGGTTTAGTGGTGGTGGTGGTTGTGGTTCTGAGGGCTTTAAAAGGGGAGTGCACAAGGAGCTCTCTCTTCTACATCATTTTCTGCCATGTGAGACCCCAGCATTGCTATAAAGCTACCACCAAAGAAAGCTCCCACCAGATGTGTTTGCTAGACTTTAGATTTCCTAGCCTCTGAAACTATAAGCAATAAATTTCACTTTCTTATAAATTACCCAGTTCCAGGTATTTTGTTATAAGCAACAGAAATGGACTAATTAATACAAGATCCTTTGCCCACTTTTTAATCATATTATTTGTTTTCTTACTTTTGAGGTGTTTGTGTTCCTTGCCTATTCTGGATATTAACTGCTGAACAGATATATGGTTTGCAAATATTTGCTTTCATTCCATTGGTTGTCTCTTCACTCTGTTTATTGTTTCCTTTGCTGTGTAGATACTTTTTAGTTTGATGTAATCCTGTTTATCTATGTTTGCTTTTGTTGCCTGTGCCTTTGGGTTCATATCCAAAAACTCATCGCCCAGACCAGTGTCATGAAGCTTTTTCCCATATGTTTTCTTCTAGTAATATTATAGTCTCAGGCCTTACAGTTAAGTCTTTAATCTATTTTGAGTTAATTTTTGTATCTGGTGAGAGATAAGGGCCTAATTTCATTCTTTTGCATGTGGATATACAATTGTACCCACACCATTTGTTGAAAAGACTGTCCTTCCCACATTGTGTGTTCTTGGCACCTTTCTTGAAAATCAATTAATTTATTTCTGAGCTCTCCATTCTATTCCATTGGTCTATATGTATGTTTTTATGCCAGTGTCATGCTGTTTTGACTATTATAGCTTTGTAGTTGATTTTGAAATAAGGTAGTGTGATGCATCCAGCGTTGTTCTTTTTGCTCAAGATTGCTTTGGCTATTCAGGGCCATTTTTGATTTCATACAAATTTTAGGATTTTTTTTTTCTATTTCTGTGAAAAATGTCAAAGGATTTTCATAAGGATTGCTTGAATTGGTAAATTGCTTTGGGGAGTATGGACATTATAACAATATGTCAACAGTTCAGCTTCTTACTCTGCTTCCTTTCATCATGGAGGGAATATTCAAAGACCCATTGCATGCATTGGATGTATATGGGGTGGTGCTGAGTTGATGTTACTATTTGAAAGCATCCCAGCAATCCTTTTGCAAAGTTATGAATCTTATAAATTATAATTTTATCAGTTTCTGAAAATTAAGTTTCCTTAAAATGAGGCATGCCTGTGTCAATTCTAATCTCATCTACTGTGGTGTTCTATTGTCCCCTACTTCAGACAGACCTAATGAGGTAACACCACATTTGACTGGGCCCATCTTATTAATACTTAATTTTCTATGGTAATTATTATATGACCTAAATTCAAGCTCTGAGCCTAAATTTTAAGATTGCTGGCACCAACAGTATACAACAAAGACAGGATATGCGCAGCATATTCATTTTAGTTGAGGCCATGCATCGAGGCCAGGCCAGATGTCCCTCATCTGTCAGAGTGCACCTTGCTCCTGGGCTCGCACATGGCCCCAGAATCTTTCTCAACACAGCACTCCGGATACCCATTAACAATAATCAGAATTAGTTAGTGAAATGAAACCCATATGCCAACTCTGGAATCTATTGTTTACTGGTAAATTCCCCTTCGACCAATTTTACCATCTTTAGGCTGATAAGAAATCTGTGATGCAGTTATTGATCTAGCATGCTTTGTCTGAGCTTGGCCAGAACATGTTTTTAGAGGACAGAATCATGTATTCTTTAGTCAAAGGGATTGTTGTCATTTTTCCCCTTCACTATAGGCATGTTGGAGAGACACCATAGCATGGACGAGTCACAGAGACCTGAGTTCAAACCCCAGTCTTGCAACTTACTTGCTGTATAACCCTGAACAAATTACTTAACCTCTCTGAAGTTCAGTTGCCACAGCTGCAAAATGAGGTAATAAAGCCTACCTCAGAGAGTTGACGTGAGGTTACAGCAGGAAATATTAGCGTGATGTCTAGAACATTACAAGCACTCAATAAATGGTAGTAGTTGTATTATTTTCAACTACTGTGACTAGCAGGTATTAGGTTCTCCTCTGATGGAATTTAAATAAAGATGTGCATTAGTAATTGGAAGCATAACTTCCATCCTCCGATTGAAAACCATGGGGAGAACATCCACCATACAAGCAACTAAAGCAAACTTGCTTGAGTTGTCTTCACACTTTCTATCCAAAACACGGCTGTTTGGACAGGATCCAAAATTAAGCCCGTAGGAATCAATGAAGTAAGCAGCCGGCTGCTGTCTCATACCTGTAGATAACTCTCAGCCACGCGCCTTTGGACATTCCTCTCCAGAGAAGCAGAAAAACACATGAGACAACAGATTCTACTGCAGATCAAGTCCTTTGGGCCCAGGCGATCCTGCAGGTGGCTCACATCACAGAAAGCCTTGCCTCCCACACAGCTGTGTCCAGGCCTGTTGAATTTGGTAGGAGGGCTACTTTGCAGAATTACTATTTTCTCAGCTAAAGATGGTGCAGTGAGGAAGAAAGAAGGGAAAAGGAAAAAGAAAATAAGTGGCTGTCATCATAAGTAGAAAGTGTTTGTTCTAAGTGTGTCATGGGGCTCTAGCTACCTCTTGGATGACATCTTTGATGACCATTTAGGGTTCCAGAGTACCTGTTGACAAACTTATGCTGGGCCATGAGGATTGGGCTGTACCTATTTCATAAGAGCACAGATAGACATTCTGTCCATAGAACATCAGAAGAAAGAGTAGAGGTATTTTTAATTTGGGACCTTTTACATCATTCTAGAAGCCACTGAAAAGAATACTTCAGATCAATATAATATCGGATTGAGAAGACTGCATATTGCCTGGCATTCTAAGAGAGTGGTATTACCGAATCTCACAGAAATAAGCACTGCAACTGCCACAGAACTGGGCAGGCAGTACAAAGAAATGGCCTCTGGAAAGCCCTGCCATGTGGTGCCTCACACTCACTGCCTCCCTGGAACCATGAGCCCCTTCCAAACACTGTTTTCTTCTTCAGTTGAAATACTTGTTGGCAATTCCTCTTCACCCCTACTGCAGCACACCCAAACATAAGACCAGTGGTTCTCAGACTTTAGCAGCCATGGGAATCAGCTGGAGGGCTTGGTAAAACAGATTGCTGGGCCCCAGCCCTGGGGACTTCAGTTCAGTAGTTCTGGGCTTGAGTCTGAGGGTGCGCATTTCTAAGAAGTTTTCAGGTGGTGCCTGTGCTGCTGGTGCTGGGCTCACACTTTGAGAAGCGCTGCTTTAATAACTGCATGCACACACCCCACAGGTGTCGTGATTAATTATTGCCTGAATGAACGAGTGATTAAGTGATGAATAATTGAATGGATGGATAGATGGACGGACGTCCTCCTTAGCAGTCGCTTTAATATCCTCAGGGTTAATGCTTTTGTTCTACAAGTATATCCTGTGCAAAACACTCCCTACAGTAAAAGAAGCCTATTCTTTTTCAATTTGAAGACAATCTTTTCATCCTGCCAGGCCAAATATCCTTGGTAAGTAGCTTAATCTCTCTTGCTGATTCCAGGGCACATAGAGTTCTCAACTGTAAAGGTGCCAGAAGTTCTCTGGATTCAAAGTGTGTCTGTCCAGATGGACAGATTGGGGTGCCAGACTCTTCACTGCTTTCTCTGCTCTAAAAATTTTCAGCATTTCATTTGAACACATCAAAGCAGGCTCAGATTAAAGATAGAATGAGCTTGACACCACAAAAGTGGTGCCAGCTTGGACTCCATGACACTTTCAGCCTTGGGAAGGCTGGTCTTGAGCCATTGGCCAGCTGGGACTTCACCTGGAAAGCCTGCTGCTGTTGGCCCGTCTTTTGGCCTTGGTGTGAGCATTTTTCACCCAAATTGGGCCACTCCTCATCCTTGATAACAGTGTAACAGCAGGTTCTGTCAACTGTGGTTGCTTCCCAGCTGTCGGTAGACATGTTTCATAGCATCAGGTTTGCTCTTAGATCATTTCAACAATTAATTATATTTTGCCATTATAATAGAACTACATAATGCTATACAAAATACAAAGAGTAGAATACAGAGAGAAATCATTCATGTTCCTACCACCCTAAAAGTAACTCTGTCGACACTGACATTTTGTATATTTCTTTTCAGTTCAGATTTGATGCTCAGGATTATTTGTTTATAATATATATGTGATGAATATGTACATCTATATCTTCTGAAAAACACACTTCCTACAGAAAAGGGTGGCTAATTGTTTTTCAATTTAAAGACTGTTGTGTTCATTCTGCCTGGCCAGCTGACCTGCAATGAGTAGTTTAGTCTCTCTTGTTAATTCTAGGGCACCTAAAGTTCCCACTTGTGAAGGTGTCTGAAATTCTCTTTTTCTGGTTCAAAAAAATTTTTTATAAAGTAGATTTGAAAATTTCCTATTTGAAAAAGGTGATTTTTTAAAAATGTAATTATTTAAAATCACAAGCGTATTTTGTATTCTACTTTTTTCCAAAAAGGACTGTCATATATATTTACCAGTGATAATATAAACTTTTTTAGTCAGAGCTCCCTTTGACTCTTATTACTTAGATCAGTTGTAGCCTAGAAAGCAGAAGCAAAAATAAGAACTAAATGATGGTGGGACGGAGAGGTAGCACTGAGTTGGGTTTGGTACAACACCTGGTTATTCCAATGAGCTGATGAAAAACTGACAATTGTGAAAATCAGACCAAACCATCTAAAAATATTCTTAACCCAGATAATTATGTCTAAAATAAAATCAACACTGAAGCCCAAATTTCAAGTTTGGTGAGTCTTATTTATGCTAATCATCAAATGGTCTTCAGATGTCTACTTCTTTTTGGGTAGCATAAATCAAGGTGGATTGACCTTTGGTTCTTGTAGAGATGTGTAATTGCCAGTGGATCTGAATGTTAGTCTCAACTTGGCCTTCCCCACGTAGGAGATGATCATTCTTCCTCGATTGCCTTTAAATAGAGTGGTGCCTCATCAGCACTGGCACCAGGCAATTTACTTCTCCACCAAGAGCGGGAAAGCAGACATTTCTGATAGCTCAGGCCCTGGCTGGGAGTGGCTAGCACCCTTATGGGCTGGAATAACACTTCACCATCACTGTTAAATATGAAGCTAAAAATGTAAATGTAGATCTCCCTTTTGTGGAAAAGATATGACGTATTTTTTTCCTAATACTAAAACCCCACAGATATCTTTAGAGAAATGAAATACAACTTGTGGATGAATGTATGTGTGTGCATGCACAGGTGCACACTTAATCTTTTTAAGAGCTTGAAATGAGTATGCATCCCAAAAACTCCTAGTAAAGAATTGCAAGGACAATGTCCTATCAAAATAAAGTTGCCATCACTGAGACCAAAAACTGTTCCCTGACATGTAAGGGATTTGATAAATCTTATACCAGTTACATTGACCTGTGTGTGAGTTGACTGCTGTATTTGTTGTAACAAAATATCACAAACTGGGTGGCTTAAAACAACAAAAATGTATTCTCTCACAGTTCTGGAGGCTGGAAATCCAAGATCAAGGTGTAGTTCCTTCTGGGACAAGAGGGTTCCCTTCGACAGGGATGGCAGGGTTGGTTCCTTCTGGAGGCTCTGAGGGAAAATCCGTTCCATGCCTCTCTCGTATCTTCTGGCAGTTGCCTGGTAATCCTCGGTGTTCCTTGGCTTGTAAACACATCACTCCAATCCACTTTCTCTGCATCCCTTGTCACGTGGAGTCCTCTCTGTGCCTGTGTCTGAATTTCCCTTTTCTCATAAGGACACCAGTCATTGGATTAGCATCCACCCTAATCCAGTATCACTTCATCTTAACTTGATAACATCTACAAAAAGTCACATTTATAGGGACCCAGGCTAGGACTTGAACATATCTTTGTGGGGGACACAATTCAACCCAAAACAACTACTTACCAAAATCTGCCAACAAATGGTTGGAGTGAGCTCATCTGCAAAGCTGACTTTTAAACATGTGATGATCACTTAGACCAGCAGACCCTTGCAGAGCATGGGGGCGGCCCATCGGGACAAGCACCCACATGGCAACTCCAGGGCCAGCGCTTTCCCCACAGCTCCATGCTGCCACTCCCTGTCTTTAAACTAACACTGAAGCAAGGCTATTAGTGCCATGAGAATGAAAAAGAAAATCCAAAATGCACCTGCTGAAAACTATGAGCAGGTACACTCTGCTGTTCTCTCCCCTCCGTCCTCATTTGGATCTCTCTTTGACTAGAACGGGTTGCTCCCTCAAACCTAGCCCTTAATCTCCCATTGGACTGATTACTGCTCCCAATCAATTTCACTTGTATTCCAGCTTCTCTGGGCAGTGGCACAACCCAAATCAAATCATGTGACGAATATGAGGGGAAATTCCCATGGCAGTCCAAGTGGAGCAGGTGTACGTTTATCCTACAGTTTGACTTTGCTCTGGCCCAATAGCTGAAAGGACTCTTGAGGTTCATGTTGACCTAGTCTACTTTTACATCTGAATTTCTTAATTTCTTTTTAAAAAAAAATATTTAAAGGTATCTCACTGATTTACTCCTGGTGTGTAGAATGAAGACTATATCTCTGTCTGACTGTCATCTCTCCAGCTACATGTTATCTAACATGAGTATGGCTTAGAGGGGATGGTAGGTGCTCAGTGATTAGCTTCTGACTGTGATTTATCTGGAGAATAATAGTTGTTATCCTTTAAAAATACTCCTGAAAAGAAAAGCCTTTCTGTGGGTGGTGCTGGAGGAGACCCAATTGCCTGCATTTCATGCTAA
Organism: Cynocephalus volans; assembly: GCF_027409185.1. Taxonomy (NCBI): domain Eukaryota; kingdom Metazoa; phylum Chordata; class Mammalia; order Dermoptera; family Cynocephalidae; genus Cynocephalus; species Cynocephalus volans. Next base: position 80,167,558 of record NC_084466.1, on the reverse strand, counting down.
CCCATCTTCCTCTCAATAGGAGTAGGGTGTGCAAAAGTCCTGTGGTTGGAAGGAACCTAAGAACCTAGAGAAACTTAAAGCACTGTGGCTAGAGCCCAGAGAGCCAGAGAGGAAGTACTGAGAGATGAGCAGAGAAGGCCAGAACATGACAACTCTCAAGCTGTCACCCAGATCTTCTCTCCCCTCTTCAAGACCAGCTGGTGGCAGAGTTGACTGATGACAGCTTGTAGCTAAGGACTTCCTCCTAGCAAAAGGTATCTCACATTTTCACATCTGGCTGTGGGCATGGAGGGCTCTGGAGCTGCCATCTCTCACTTCCAGAGGTGTGGTCAAAGGCAGCTATAATGTCATATCCTGTCACAAAATGACTGAGGACATAAAGTGTATAAAGTGGAGAGAAATTTCCTCAAGCTAATGTAATCAACACTATGAACTGTCATAGTAAAACAAACAAAAAAATGACTTCAAGTGAAAAAAAATTCTCAGAACCTGCATATGCCTAAAGGCTTCAAGCTCAATATGCATGATCAGAAGAAAATTTCCCCAGGGAAATTAATATCTTATTGGTATTACCTCTGAGGCAGTCAGAATTGTTAAATAAGAAAAAACTAGCAACCTTGTCCAAATGCTTCCCTGCTACTGGGAAGTGTGTGATTGAATTATGTAGAGAGACTATCAATCATATACTTATTTGGCTTATCTTGATTAAATCTTGAGTTTGGGGTAAATCAAAGTGACCTCATGCCTCCCAAGGTTCCATGACTAAGATGATGGCGCCCCAGTCCTGAGGGTTTGAGTCCCAGCAGGAGGTGAGGTCTTCTATTTTATGTTTGGTACAACAAATGCTCCCACTGAGCATTGCTGGGAATATACATACATTTCAATGGTTGGCCTGGCATTCGAAAAGTTAAGCAGCCAAAAGCATAAAGCAAAGAATTAGCAGGAACGGAGTAAATGTTCACTTGGCCCAGCACTGACAAATGAGGTCCCCTGAGCAGAGTGGGGGCCGTGGTGATTTGAACACAAAGTCATACCCCTTTCCCATGTGATGCCTCCCAGCAGGTCACCAGACAGCTGGCTCCTCTTGTTCAGTGAGGAGGAGACACCCATGGGGGCAAGGCTCTGCCCCACCATCGCAGCATCCTGATGGAAATCAGAGGCAGATGGTTTTTCAAATTTGATCCCAAGGCCTGATGAATGACCACCTCAGTAGATTCCATTTGTGTGTTGTTAGAGCCCCTTCTTTCTGCTGGCCACAAGTTTGCTCTTGGTGAACCCCTGGGATGTCTGACTGGGAATATTTCAGGGCTAAAGTCTCAAAGAGGAGCAAGGGGGAAGCCAATGCCCTGTGTCCTGCTGGTGCAGGGCTAACAAGAGGGAAGCAAGAACTCTGTTATAAACAAGGGCTTATGTAGTGTGGGCTGTAGCTTCAGGGGTCAATGTTGGAGCGTGCATGCAGGGCTAGCTACAGGGCAAGGTGTGAATGTGAGGCCAGGTTCATGTTAAATGTCTCCCCCCTTTCTTTTTGCCCCCTCCTCTGTCTTAGTGAGCCCCAAAGGTACACCCATCACCCTTGGGCCACCCCCTGGTTATCTCCAAACTGTAGCACAAATCCCTGCAGCGTTCCACATTCCAGACCTTTCCTGGTCTCCTGTCCCTACTAAGATGGCTCTGCTGTCTGACAGTGGTGTTCCATGTTGCCCTTCCTAGTCACATAGGCGTGCTGTGGCAGGGCTCTTGATTCTTTGGAGGTGGGCAGGGGAGGAAAAGGAATTGCACCTTCTCTGTGCTCTGGGAGATCTTTACATAGAATATCTCATAGAATACTTTTGACCATCTGAGGAGGCAGGTGATATTAGCCTCATATCCCAGACAAGAAAAAGCTCAGAGAGGTCAGGTAATTTGTTGGAAATCTCACAGCTGGTCCAGAATGGAAGCAGGATTCCAGCTCAGTTTGCTCCAAAGCCAGTGCTTTCCCCAACCTCGCGTGTGCTGGCAATGGGAGCCTCAGGCCAGTGGGTCATGGTTGGCCTAGCGGGGTCACTCACAGAAAACCGTGTCACACCATGGGATACTTGATGATTGAAGTGATGGTTCCAGGCCTCTAGAAAGGCTTTAAAGTCTCCAACCCTGTGTCTGAGGGCCTCAATGGCAACTCATACCCGTTTCCAGCTCAAGTTACTGCTGTAGATGCCTTGTCTCCCTCTGTGGAGACTTCAGTATTGTGACTGTGGAATTTATGCCCCTGGTGCCTGGCGCATCATTATGGAATCAATAAATTAAGTCTAATGGGTATAGTGCATTGCTATGAAATGCACCTACATGTGGTGTGGTTCTGAGAGGGGGACCTGAATCAGTGGCTGGTCACTGGCACAGGACTGGGTTCCATCGGCCACAGACCTACATATGTGAGCAGGTCCTCTCTGCAAAACAGAATGGGGACACCCACAGGACTTTGGAGGCACTTCACTTCCTTTATTTCTGTAAACAGCATCGAGAGTTAAAAGAGAAAGTAAAGAAAACATCTGTTGGGTTGATGATGCAAGGAACACAAATTTAAAAGGACATGTCACTTGACATGTGAAAAGTCTGGAAAATATTCTTGGTCTTCTGATCCATGATAGAATTTCTTTTTTTAAAAAAATTTTTACTTTCACAGAAAAACAAATTAATAAAGTTACTTTTAAAGCCAACTCTCAATTGTTGCAATAACAAGAAATAGAGCTAGCATCCATGCCATATTCTCCAAGTGTTATTTAAATTATAGGTTTCTACCCCTTTGCCCATTAATTATTGAATCAAAGTTATTAGTAGCATTAGGCATGAATGGTTTCTCCTTGTCTCTGTCTAGGAATATGATCTAGAGGCAGTGAACATTCCAAACTGAGAGCCAGAAAAGATGTAGGTAGCCTCTTTAATCTGTACTTATTGACCATGAGTTACTGAATCTGTTTATTTAACAGATATTTATTTAGTGTTTATCACGTGGCCCTTATTCTATTATGATTTCTTTTCAATAATAGATGGTGCTTGCATGATGACCCGAGGACCTGGTTATGCCCCTGGCCTTCCAAGAGCTCCCACTGGGGCTAATAAAAGATTTAACAAAGCATGGAAGGAAAGAGACATAATAAGGATGGGGGACTTTTGCTTCTATGGACACCATAACTACAAGATTGGAATGTGGGGGATGAGGGCTTCTCTAGGGTCCTCCAGGAGGGCTAAAACAGAAAACCATAGTGAAAAATAGCAACTCAAATGGCTGCACCACATGCCTTATCTTCCTGAATTGGTATTAGAGTGAGCCAAAGACCGTCTGAATGTGTGTGACTGTGTGTATGGATGTTGGAGTTATGAGGAGAGTGGAAACAGGAGAGGATGTAAGAGGGGACAAAGGACAGCTGGCTCTGAGGACCCCACTCCCCCAGTGCCCTGGTTCTCTGCCCCCACCAGGCTAATGTTCATTACTGCCTGTGGTGAGTGGGGTCTGGAACCCTTTTGGGCTGCTCCTGGGCTGGCTGAATTGGAGTCCCAGAGGTGCCCCAAAGCAGGATGTGTCCTGTGTTGGGACCAGACTGCCCAGTCTGGAGGCACTGCAGGTGGACGTGGCCTCCTGGGGCTAACCCAGGGGTGAGTGCTGTTGGCAGGAAGGAGGGTTCCAGCTCCAGGCAGTCAGGTGCCAGTTACCTCACTGCACTCAACTCCCCGTTACCTGGAAGGAAGTGCTAGGGGACTTCACCTCTCTCCCTGGCTGGTCACGACTGCCCTGCTACCTGCTGCTTCTGTTTCTACCTGGAGCCTCCACTTAACCCCGAGCTGAGGACACAGTGCAGGGATCGTTTCTGTTAGAAATGGGTTCTAACATCATGCTCTTATTCATTCATTTTACCAACAGCACGAGGTACTACCACAAACCATACACCATGCCTGGAAAGACAAGGTTCCTGATATTAAGAGCTGAAGTCTAGAACAGGAGACGATATAAACATAAAAACTAATGACAGTAGACTGCGATACATACTGCATGATTTTGTTTAAATGACATTCTGAAAGACCAAACTTGGGAGACCAAAAACAGACCAGTGGTTGACAGGGGCTGGGGGTAGGGACTGACTACAGAGAGTCGAGAGGGATCTGGGGGGAGGGTAACACAATTGTGTTGTTGGTGTTGGCTGCACTACTAACTGTGCTTATCAAACTCACAGAAATGGACACTAAAAAGAGTGAATTTTACCATATGTATTGTAACTTAACATCTGAAAAAGGAAAGTAAATCACAATAGAACGTGGTAAGTGCTTTCATGGCATGATGTACAAAAAGACACTGAAGAGGAAGTGACAAGGACTTCCTGGAAGGGTGGGGGAAAGGGGGTCAGGAAGACTTTGCTGAGAAGGGAACAATTGACTGTGGTTCTAAAGATGACTGGAGTTTGCCAAGGAGACAAGGGGAAGAGGACATTTCAAGTAGAGGGACCAGCCTGTGCAAAGGTGCAAAGTCCAGGCAGCAAGCGCCGTGTGTTGTCTGAGTGTGCACAGACCTGTATGTGATGCTAAGGAGTGGGGGAAATGATTTTCTTTTTTTGCCTTTCAACATTCAAAAAATTGTGTGAAATTATGTATAACATAAAATTTACCATTTGAATGATTTTTAGGTGTGCAATTCAGTGACGTTAATTATACTTGCAACATTGTGCTCCATTACCACTAGGTATCTCTAAAACCCTTTCATCCCATCACCCCAGGCAGAAACCCTGCCCCCATGAAGCAATAACTCCCCATTGCTCCCTCCCCCCAGTCCCTGGTATCCTCTAATCTACTTGCTATCTCCATGAATTTTTATTTATTCTAGATATTTCATATAAATGTATTAACACAATATACATCCTTTTGTGTCTGGCTTATTTCATTTAGCATATTTTTGGGTTTTTTAAAATGATGTTTTTGGATTAAAAAAAGGTGAGCCCTGAGAAAATTCTCTCATTGGAGTCAGTCAGGAAAGAAGGGAGAAGGAAGCCTGTGAAGCAGAACTCAGAACTCAGTATGGGCTGCTGTGACTTTCTTGGAGCGTCCTGCACATGCTACAGGTCCCCTCTGCATTCCAAGACCAGCCTCTGGACAGGGACACCCCTGAACCCCTACACCTCACCTGCACCTCCACAGGGCCCTGAGGCCTGGCCGGGACACCCCTCCCTGCTCCTCTATTACACACAGCATTCTCACCTTCTGCTAAACTGCTAAAGGAATTTTTAAAAAGATTTAAGAAAACAAGGGACCAAGGATTGCATATAAGGCAGTCCAAGAAGCAGGGTTTGGAGCTAATTAGCCCTTGAACTGTCAAGCCCAATTGCATCCAGTGAGTTCTGACATTTCTAAGAATAATTAGGGACTTGGCTGTCACATTTCACAAAGGCCCAACCACTACACGAACAAGTTCTACCTGCTTTCCCCGCACAATATCCGGAAACATAAAGGAGAATTAGACCCAGAGCTAATTGCAGGTTCTTGGATGGAAGTATCATGTTTTTGAAGAACTTTTCATATTTTTGCAGGGAAATATAATGACCCCATTATGGGGTAGAAGCAAGTGCCACAGGGATGGCACTTTAAAAACATCTGAATCACTGGTGATAATAACAGCTAACATCTAGTGTGCTTACTATGTGCAGGCACTATTCTAAGTGCCACAAGAGTCTGTGAGGTGGATATATATTATCTTCAATTAATAGATGAGAAAACTGAGGTACAGAGAGGTTACTTAAGTTTTTCAGGGTCACGTAGTCAAGGCCAAGCCCAGGCAGTCTAGCTCCAGAACTGGTGCTCTTGACAATGGTACTCACGTCTCTTGCCTCTAAGCCATACCACCAGATTATGCTGCCATGGGACCTTCAGCTTTTCTGGTACACATGATTAACCTTGTCAGAAAGCTCTTACTAATCACAAACATGCACATGATTCTAGTTCCTTTCCCTCTAAGAACTCTTTTTTGAGTAAGAAATAAATGTATCTGTAATATATGAGGGGTCCTCAGAAAGTTCATAGAAAGATTTCTATAATCATTTAATTCCATTTTTCCACAAACTTTTTGAAGTACCGTCGTATTTAACTCATCTCATACTGTTACCAGGCATACTCAGCTCCTGGGTGGGCTGGCCAAAATTTGTTACTGGGCACTCAGGTCTGGTTGCCTGCCCCCTTTCAAAAACAAGCTGCTGGATTGACTTTTGTTGGTGAAAATGGAAGTCAGCTTTTATTCAAGAATACTGGTGACCTGAGGAGAGATGTTAGGCTGACCCTTCTCTACAGTAAACCTGAAGGAGATGGCCAGACTAAAGCCATCTCAAAGACTTAGGTTTACTGAGGGGTTTTTAAATAGGGGGCTCATGGAATAGAACGTGGGAAATGAAAAGTAGGAGGGAGAGAGATGTGAGCCATAAGGGCTCCATGCAAGGAGCCAGGTGCAAGGTCTCGCCAAGACTCTGTCTGGTTTCTGCTCCCATCCTTATCTCAGAGTCCTGCTTCATAGTACGTGCTTCATTGCAAGTCTGCAGCTCCAGGCTGGCTGGAAAACAACCTTACAATCATATAAATAATTTCATCTTGTCCCATAACCAAGGCTCAAAATATCAACTAACCATGGGAAAAGAGGGAACTCAGAGAAATGCATGACAAGAAAAAAGGTGTCTTTATAAAATTTGTCTATAGCCCATGTGGTTTTAGGTCCCAACATGGCTTCAGTCCTGCTCACTCCAACAATACTCAAGTGATTACATCATAGTTATCTTCCACCGTCTTCATTCATTCAGCAGATATTTACTGAGTGTCTGTTACGTTCAAAGCACTGTGAGAGAGAGAGATTAGAGACAGAGTCTGCCAAGGAGGAGCTTACATTCTAGTTGAGGGAAAAGACATGTATAAAACACACAGTAATATAAGACAAGGTAGTATAGTACAAGGCAAAGTATAATACAAGATAATATAATGCGAGGTAAAAGGTGGTCAGTACCACAAGAAAAATATTTAGTGCTATAGTTATTCAGAGGAGAGAAATTCTTCTAGGCGGTGTGTGTGTGTGGTGTGAGGTGGGAAAAAGTTGCTGGAGAGAAGATGGAAGGAACGAGACAAGGAAAGGAGAGGAATCAGAGAAGATTTTGTAAAGACAGTAGTAAGATAGGCCTTTGTTAACTGCTAAATTGTGTTCTCCCAAAATTCGTATGAAGTACCAACCCCCAGCAGCTCAAAACGTGGCTATGTTTGAAGAGATAGGGCCTTTAAAGAGGTAATTAAGTTAAAACGAGGTCATTAGGATGGGCCCTAATCCAATATAACTGATGTCCTTGTAAAAAGAGGAAATTTGGACACAGAGACAGACACACAGAGGGAAGACCCTGTGAACACACAGCAAGAAAATGGCCATCCACCAGCCAAGGGGAGAGGCCTCAACAGAAACCACCCCTGCCAGCGCCTTGATTCCCAATTTCTAGCCTCCAGAAAATACATTTCTGTTGTTCAAGCCACCCAGTGTTTGGTACTCTGTTATGGCAGCCTGGGCGGACTAATACAGCCTTGAAAAAGAAACCATTTGGACATGGGGTGGTACAAGCTGATGGAAGGGGATGGGGGGGCGGATTTGAAACAACTGGATTTTATTCGGTGAATAATGGGGAGCTGCGGCAGGTTTCCAAGAAGGAATGACATGAACAGCAGTCATTCAATTTATTCGATTTGTTCAGCAAACATTTACTGCGGATCTGCCCCGGACCAGGCATTGCCAATACCAGCTCTGGGAGCTGCAGCTATGAATAAGACCCTTCAACATAGGGCTCTTCAAAGGAGCTCAGTGGGGAAAAATGGAAAAGGGCTTAGATTGGGGAGAGCATGGGGGTGGGGAGACTAGTTAAAAGTCTTTTATCCTGGCCCAGCTCAGTGCTTTTCGATCTTCTTTTGAACGAGTCAGAAATAACCCCCCAGGGAAGTTTCCTTCTTCATCCTCACCCCCCACTCCTTGGCCCAGATCCTAATCGTAGATAACAGAGGTACCACATTTCCTCTGCTTAGCAAGACCAGCCAAGCATAGTCAGTTGTGCTTTACCTTCTGTAGTTTGCATTATGCAACATGACTTCTTTTATTTCTTTCAAATATAAACATAAAATTTAGTTGTCTTTTCCAAACTCCACATTCCACCAGGAGCTTTTGAACCCAATCCCTTGCCCCCTCCGACCTTGGCTCTGCCTAGTGTATCCCTCTACCCATAACCACAGAAATGGTCTTTTGATACCAAACAGCTTCTTCAAAAGGTAATGACTGGAAAAGCAAGAACAAAAAAATCAGTCCAAAACAAAAGAAATATGTAGAATATCTATAGTGACAAATCTTTCCTCAGTGTGGCAGACAGAATAATAGTTCCCACAGATGTCCATGTCCCACTCCCTAGAACCTGTGACTATATGTACTACTTTCCCTTGCAGGTGTAATTAAACTCAGGGTCTGAGATGGTGAGATGCGCCTGGATTACCCGGGTGGGCTCAATCTAATCACATGCGCGAACCGTTCACAGCTGTAGTCAGAGGGAGATGTGACTGTGGAAAAATGGTCAGAGAGATGCTACATTGCTGGCTTTGAAGATGGAGGAAGGGGCCATGAGCCAAAGAATGTGAGTAGCCTCTAGACACTGGAAAGGGAAAGTAAGTGGATTGTTTCCTCAAGCCCCCCAAAAAGGAACACAACTCTTCTGATACCTTGATTTTAGCCCATTGAGACCCATGTAAGGATTCTAACCTATAGAGTTGTAAGATAATAAATTTGTGTTGTTTTAAGCCACTAATGTCATGGTAATCTATCATAGCAGCAATAGGAAACTGCTGCACTCTTTTGCAACTCAAGCAAGCCAGACCTGCTTACCTGAGGAGCATACTCTCTCAGGGTGGGCTTTTGCAGTGCCTGCCTGTTCATGATGCCCTTACCCTGTGTGGTAGACTAGTTGGTCTTAGTTTTCCTTCCAGATTCCAAGCTCCTTAAGGGCATGGACTGAGTTATTCATTCCAGTATCTATAATGCCCGCACAGTCCCTGACATGAAGTAGACGTTAACAACTATGAATTAAATGAATGGATGGAATAAAGCCCTAATAGGATGTCCAAAAAGAGGCATCAGTGCTTCTTTTCAGACATAAAGGGGTCAAGTCTGATGTCATCACTGATGTATATACAGTGTATATCATTATGCTGAATTGATTTTCTGTTAATTGTAACCATGACAACAAGAAATCCCATTCACATGTGGAGACTGGTGAGTCATTCAGACAGGCGTCAGTGAAGGCCTGGCTTCCCAAGAAAATCTTTGTACAGTGTGACTCCAGTCTTCCTTTTATGAAGAGTTCATCAACAGGGCCTGTTCTAAATGGCCTCCTTATGTGATTCATTTAACTGATCCATCCAGCAGAAGCATGGAACCCAGAAACAAAGCTTTGCTGGTTTGGATACATTCCTAATGAAATTATGTTTATTTCTGGAAAGAAATGGCCATTCACAATTTTTCACTGCTGGATAGAAAGCATTGAAGTCGCTTTCTAGAAAAGCTGATGGTGGGCAGTTAGAGTATAAATAACCCAGCCTCCTTCCATGGTATCTTTCGTAATTATTTTCAACTGTCGTTAGCAAAAGTGTGGGATCCAGTGGGAATGGAGTCCAGAGAAGGGCCGGAGGCCAGGATCTGCTCTGTAGTCGCCCTCTCCGCAGTGAGGCTGGCCCACAAATGCACTCTGCAACCTTCCTGCTGTTGTCGCCTGACCCAGCAGCCTCAGGCCCATGCTGAGATCCTGCCTCTGGAATGGCTCTGTCCCTCCTGCAAGGAATCGAAGGGCTCAACCAGGGTACACAGTCAGATCTCAACCCACCCAACTCTTGGGTCTTCGGGTAGCTGTTCTCCTATGAGCGGACCCGGAGAATTTATTTCTCCTTCTCTTCTCCCCATGCTCTAAGCCTCTCTTGCTGGAGACCAGAGTTCTCCTCCCTGCTTCCAGATGTCTTCTCTACCATGTCCCCATATCCAACCATGACTTCAGGTAACAGATCCAGCTATGGCTCCAACTCTCCCCTAAGTGGCCCCCTGAAAGTGGCCCTTTCAGGACAGTTTATTATGTTCAGGCAATTCCAGTGGAATCCTCCTCAGTGGTGCTTCCTTTGCTATAAATTTTGCAGTGTTAAAAAACTGCTTGTGTGTATATTTGCAATCTACAGGTATGTTTCCTGTTATCTTCCTTCCAGTTACTTCCCAATTCCTTGGGGCAGGACATAACTGGCAAGTGATGGTCCTAAATTTGTCCCCAGGGGCTAAGAGGAGCAATTCTTTCCTCTCCATATCAAAATAGTCATCTAGCAGGGATTTTGGTGACTCTGATGTGCCCTGGGCAGTAGCAGATACAGGTTTATCAAGTCTTAAGCTGTAAACAGGAAGTAAGTGGTAGGATATCAAATCTGAGCAGTTACACAATGTTTACCTCTTGGCTCATGTTTGAGTGTTTCTGTGACTACAGGTCTCTGATAGAGGCATATTAAAATCAAGAAATATTTAACGAGTGATTAATATATTTTATCTGCTGTAGCTTAGCTTGACCAGGAAAGTAAAGGAATGAGCTGGCAAATGGAACACTTAGAATGAACCTAAACCATTACCAACTGTGGCATTTGGTCACTGTGAGATGTAGGGAGATCAGAGCAGGAGCCCCACAGCAGGTTCTGGGCAGGAGGGTTCTGGTGGTGAGGAGCCTCATTATTCCCCAGGTCAGGGCTAGCCCTGCCCCACCAAACACACACTTGCCGTGCACAGGTGAGCAACTGGTGAGGGGAAGGCCCTCGTTCAGTCCAAGTGAAAAAAAAGGGGCAGGATATAGGGGAATTCTGACGTTAATACTCCATTAGAGAGCCAACACCTCTGGAGAAAACTGAGAAGCAACCGATGGGGTGGGAAGACAGACTCTCCTAACTACTTCAACGTGAATGAGCTGGAGAAGGCCCAAGAGGAGGAAAGTAATAGAAAAGCTGGGCTGAAAAGAATGAGTTAGAGATCAGAAGATGATGATTCGAGAGGAAGCCAGGACCTTGGGAAGGAGAGAGGTGAACTGGAGGTATACCTGGGAGGTCATCAGCCTTTGGAGCAAGAGCTGGCCTTGTGTGTGTGTAAGGATGGCCCTTTAAAGAGGATACCTGTTTTGAACAAAGATAATCAATCAGTATAGTTTCCTGCTGTCAACCTACATAAGGCAAATGACCAAGGCACCCTCTTGCCTCTCCAAAACTGCTCTTCTCTCCTCAGTCTCCCCCTGCCGTGTAGGTTTTGCACTATGGAGAGATTGACGACTGGACTTTAATAACAATCCACCTCTACGGATCTTGTTGTCAACAAAGGGACCTTTAAGTGGAGAGCATTTTCCCACCAAGTGGTTACTACGACATTATCGTTAACATCTGCCCACTGCTAATCTATGCAGTAAAAAAAAAAAATGCAAATTAGGTTTACAAGCTGTTTTCTTTGCTCACAGTGAACTAGACAGCTTAAAGCTGTCTTCCAAATGACTCATATCCAAGTCAATAACACATTCCTAGACAGAAACAATCAGGATGGCCCTTGTCAAAGGGAGATCCATGGTGGGGAGGTGGAGGTCACCAGCAAAGCCACAAGGTAAACTTGGTACATCACAACAGGAAGGCTTGGATGTATTATGGGAATACAGAATTTACATGAAATTTTCACGCAAGACTGCAAAGAAATGTATGCTTTTAGTTGGCCACAACTGGCCACACTCCCAGATCCCCAAGTCTGCATAGCAGTTCTCCAGTGGAAAGTTTGAAAGGCTTTGCCTTATAGAAATATAAGGAAGTCACACCCAGCCCAGCATCCTATCATCTTATTTTCTTCACTTCTTTTTTGATGGAAAAATCAAATATCATGTGTCCTCACAGACACTGCAAATAAAGTACAATGTCTAAATAAATACATGAGCAACAGGAATCCAAAATATGTGGAGAAGATAGCTGCACACCCTCTTTCACATTAAAAAACTGTAACAACAACCATAGCTAACAATGAATAAATGACACATCAGGGTATTTCGGTGGCCCAACCCGGCCGGGAGTGTGGTTCCTGATGAGAAGGTAGGGTTTGTGGGAGGGCGTAGAGTAGCTTGAAGCCGGCAAGATCAAACATCAGGGCTGTGTGCTATGTATCTTCCCAGATGTCTTTGGCATTCTTTCCTTCTTCTTGGATCCACTGAGAGCCCAGTGGTCTGGGAGGGCCTCTCTCCCTGTAAAGGAACCCCCAAAGGCTCCCAGGCTGGCAGGGCCCCTCCTGAAACACTGTGCTATCACACGCCCTGTTCGGATACCTGTGGGGGTGCCCTGTTGCCTACTAGGTCCCATTTAAGCTCCCACAATTTAGGGCAACTCCCCTTCCTAGCCTTATACTGCCTCCCCACCTTTTTTTAAACCTGGGTCAAACTGGGCTATTTGCCAGTTCTCACTGCTTTCTTGGATTTACACTGTGCTTTCTCCCTGGGATCTCTTCCTCCTGCCGCAACCCTGTGGTTGTCACCATCTATAAGAATCCAGAGCTCAGTTTATCTCTACTACGAAACCTTTGCAAGCATCCCTCTCCTGTGGTTCCATCACACTTTGTAACTCTATGACAAGTGCCACATTCTGCTTTGGACTATTAGTCATTTGCTCCTCTGCTTGGAGGTAACAACTTGAGGGTCAGCCCATGTCTTACTTAACTTGGTATTTCCCGTGCTATTGGGCATGTGCCTTTCACATGTTAGATCTCATGTTGGCCTCAGGCAAATTACATCATCCTAGCCTTGGTGAGCTTATCTGCAAAATGGGGCTAATCATAATGTGCCCTTCCTAGGGATTATCATCAGAATTAAGTGAATTTATGCAAGTAAATTGCTTTGGGCACAGCTTGACACATAATGAGTGTTAGTTGCCACTGGTATCAATATTATATAAAAATAGTTTCTTATTTATTTAATACTATAAAGGTGTCTTTTCAGCTTTTGGGACATCTCCCAACTTCCTTCTCTAGTGAAGAAAACAGTACTTATTATATTCTGGTGTTCTTAACCCTCCCTGTGCGTCAAAATCATCTGGGGAGCCTTAAAAATTATAAATGCCTGAGCCCCACCCTCCAGAAATCCTCCTTCCATGGGTGGGGCCCACCCATGACTCATTTTTGTGCCCCAAGTGTTTTTCCTATAGAGCCAGGGTTGATCATTAGAGTTTACCATTTCTATCACATGCCCTTTTGGCCCTATATTTTTACAGCAAAGAGCTGTAATTTTGGAGGAGCCAGTCTGCAGGATATTTCACTGTTAATACCCAGAGAGGTACATTTCACCTTGTTCTCCAAATCCACCCCCCCCCCCAAGTCTTGCCCAGCTCCCATGATGACTCAGCATTTTTAACACCTTGGTTTGCCTTTTTATTCCCATAACAGTAAAGTGCTCATTCAGGATAACTTACTGCGGAAAAATGCCAAGTAATAAAAACACAAGGTTGGGGTGAGTCGTAGGGGATGATAAACACATAAAATCCTTCCAACTCTCCATCTCTCATTTCTCCCCACTAGCCCATCGTGAGAGGTAGGCTCGATCCCATCAGCCGCGAGTGGGCAGGGCCGTGGAGAGGGCACGTGTGGAAGGGCCTGCCTGTGCCAGTGTGAGCAGATGCACAGACAATCGGGCTATTATAATAATAGGCATAGATAGGGTAACTGCTGATAGAGAGATGCAGATTCTATTTCTTGCCCTCTAGCCTTTTAAAAGCCTTTGTTCATAATTATATGTATAAAGCTTGTAGTTCTTACTGGGCATTGGATTTCAATGGGAATTAGGCCAAAATAAGTACTGGAGAAATGGCCCCACTGTGGCCAGCTGGGGAATGCTTAGTCAGTCCCATCCTGCTGACTTAATTCTCTCTTTGAACTGCAGGACTTATGCAATGTTAGTGTGAGAGTCGAGCCCAATGGTTCTATTGCCAAGATGGAGGGGAAAAAAAGGCTGATTAAATTCGAGACATGGCAGATAATGCCAAAAGGCAGAGGAAATGTGATCTCTGAGGAGAGATAGAGAGAGAAAGTGTGTTTGGGAGATAAGAGCACTGGAAAAATGGGAGTCTGACAGAAGACGATTGCTGTGCAGCGATTGCTCTGAAGAATGACCCCTTTCCCTTGTTTCCTTATATGCCCTCTTTCCATGTTCCCTTAGACTCTTCTAGTTCTGGATGGTCTCTGGTAGTTACTGTTCTTTTTCTAAGACACGGAGAAATGTGACTTAAAAACGCCCAAGACAGGCCCATGAAATGCCAAGATGGTTCTGAGGACTGGCTCTATTCGCTCCAGAGTCTGAGTTCTGGCTTAAAGGTAGAGGACGTGGATTAGGAGGTCTATCCCAAGAGGACCTGAACCCCATATCAGACTTCGAGCTATTCCCACAAGTCCGAAAGGAGCCTACTCCAGACGTATTTGAGCTTGAAAGTTTAGTTAGATGGGACCTTGGACATAATATTTACAGGTCGGGAAACTAATGCTTCTGGAGCTTAAGTCAGTCACCCAAATCACATGTCATGCCTGCAACAGAGATGGGAACCGTCCAGCAGGCCCGAATTTGCCAGCTTCCATCTCTGAGCTGGGGAACACCAGGCTAGCAGCAGAATAGCCTACAGGGCTGGAAGAGATTGTTCCTGGGCCATACACTCCCTGGCCCTTCAATTTTGGGGGGATGCTTTTGAAAATTCCATCTAGGCACCAGTTACACAAACAAAACAGAAGAGCAAGTGGAGACTGAGTCAGCCAGCCAGGGAGGACATTCTCAATGTATGAAGTCACTGGCTTTCGGTGCAAACTACACATGGAAACAATGTTCTTGAGTTGACTGCCACAAATAAGTCTCTCCAAGGCTTTTAGTTGCAGAGAGAAAATGTGAAAAATCTACAAAACATTCTGCAGCCTTACTCAGCTCTTCAAACTCAAATGTTTGTTTTGTATCAGGAAATGGCTCAGGGCACAGGCACAATCTCACTAAGTGCATGATTATGGAGCCACGTGGCCAGCTAAGTGCCCCAGCATGATTTAGGATTTCTCCTGTCTTAGCCACTCCTCTGATCAACACCTTTCAACAACAGCACCTGAGTCAGAACCAGTGCAGAGTCCCTCCTGGCCCAGCCCTCCTGTTTACGCCCTTTGTCGCTGGAGCCAAGAGCGGTCCAGCGTCTCCTGCTGGGGACCCTGTCTTCCTCTTCTCCACTGGGTTTACCAGACTAGATAGCCACTAACAGTGACTCAAAGACTTTTCATTCCCTTTTTACAAGAGGCTCTGTTTGCTTAAAATGCTCCATGCCTGGTGATGCCATATCTTTCCTGTCTTCCCCTGCCACCTCCCCCTGTCCCCAGCCCCCCACCAAAGAGAGAAGGAAATCTATCTGGGAGTGATTGGTGGTGGATTAGAATGTCTTTCCCTCACCTCCTGGGTGCCACTGGGACATGGAATTCCTGGCTGGAGGCAGGTGCTACTCCCGTGAGCTCCGTGCCATCCCCTCTGAGCACGTCAGAGCCTGTAGCCAGGTCTGCTCACCACCCAGCTGCCTCATCAAATGGAATGCAAATAAACAGAGAGCGCAGCAGAGCCAACTCGCTCCTAATGCCCTTGGCTATTCCAGCACCGGCTCCAGGGCTCGCTGGGAGCACTCAGGACAAGAGAGGGCAGCCCTCTACCAGGCAGGGCTCCCTGGCACGTCTCTCCATGGAGGAAGGGCTCCTGCTGGGGTTAGGGGGCACTTGGGGCGTCTGGATTGCCAGCTCTACTTAGCAAGGAGTGGCCCCAGAAAGTGTGTATGTGCTTCTTGAGGGGGAGCCCAAGCTATCAGCTGAGAGAGAGAGAGAAAGCAACAGAGAGAGACAGAGAGAGAGAGAGAAGAAGGAAAAGGAGAAGAAAAAAATAATAATGGGTGTCCATGGCTCCAAAAGCCCCAGCAGTCTGAGACTTCAGAGCTGGTGCTACAGACGTTCATACCCCCAGCCACCTGCTCGTGCCTGCAAGTCCTGCTACAGGGGGGAAAAGCCCTCTACTTCACTATTGAAAATAACACTTAAACGCCCATACCTCTTTGACAGTGACCCTCAAACTCTTCTAAACCAGAAGTCACTGATTTTAAATTCTTTACTTAGATTAACAAGAAAAAAGCCTTATGCAGGAGCTGGACATACACTCTGGCTACTACACAGTTTGGCCTAGGGCTTAGCTTCTTTCATTAAAAAGCCTATTTACTCCCCTGAAGTGGGTAGATTTCTCCTCTGCTCTCTGGATTCCCTTTATCTTCCTTAGCTATGGCACAAAGCTTTCTCAGGACTAAGCTTGCAAGTTGTCTATTAACCCAGTTTTCCAGTAGGAACTTCCTAATATTGACTAAATACTGATGAACTTTACAGAGTCATATAATCCGTGGGCTGGCGGAGATCCAGAACTCAAGTCCAACACCCTCACTTTACAGATAAGGAAGCCAGCGCTCAGGGACTTAGCCCCAGGTTTCACAACTCTTTCTCTGATTCTCTTGGTGACTGACAACAAAACTACACCTCCCTTTTCTGGTCTAGCTCAGACTCTGGCTTCCAGCACAGGAATAACCAAAATTCTTCCTTTCACACTTTCTGTGTAATGGAAATCCTACTTGACTAATTAGAACCCACCTCTTTGGAATTCCCGGATCGCTGGCATTAATTAAACACACAAAAGCCTTTCTCCCCCTAACGAAGGAGAACTGGAACAATATAGATGAGTCACACACTAAAAACTGTGGCATGATATTCAATAAAGGTTACCTTTTCTCACACTGGAAGAATGAAGATCTGGGAGGGTAGGTTTAAATCCACACCTAATTGCTTTCCTTGGGCTCTGTGACCTTGGCATGAGGGTTTGTTTGTTTTTGCTCCAGTTTATTGTAGTGGGGAGGGGATGTGGGTTCCGTTTTAGGAAGTCTGGATTGCATTGGCTGATAGCTCTGGGGAAAGAGAGTAGAGGAAAAGCAACACACACACGCACACACACACCACACACACACCACACACACACCACACACACACGCATACACACATATAGACACACAAACATGCATACACATATATAGACACACAAACATGCATACACATATACAAACACACCACACACAAACACACACACACCTGGGGTTGCAGTAGCCCCTGGTGTGTGTCCCCAGTGGCTGGCTCAGCAGAAGATGCGGCTGAGCTGTGAGACTGTTTTTAAGCCGGGCGTTGTGAAGAGCAGATACATCTCTCAGGTTCAGGAAAACACCAGCAAAGGCGACCCAAGGGAGGAAGAGAGGGAAGATTTTTCCCCTAAGAATCACTTTTAATGCATTGGAGCTGAATTTTACCTATTGACCTTGACAATGTTGCTTTACCCGGATCTTTCTCAACATGCAGCACCTCAAATAAACCCGGTACCAGGCCTGGGAGGCACACCCGCAGCTGGCAGCTGTGACGTGACTTTTTGTTGACAACACATGCTCTGAATACATCACGGCTGACCAAGCATGATGGGTAGACAGCAAAAATCTCCTACCTGAAAGTCATGGTATATTGGGAGTGTCTAGAGAAGTCGTCACTTAGGGGTGGTTCATAACTTCTGGGTGTTCTTGTGCTTTCTTCAAATGATGTATGATCAGCAGATGGCAGTAATTCAGGAGTAACCAGCGGCCTTAGATCTGGAAGAAGGAAAAAGTAAAGTTGGTGCTTTTTTCAAAGGTTTCAATATTTCCGTATATTTTAGTGCAGCTTAAATCCAAAAAGTGTACCCAGAGATATCCTTGTTAAGGAAAATGTCTTGTTCAATTAATGCTGTGTTGGCCAATTTAAATAGAACGACAGCATGAATCCACAAGCTACAGGACTACAGATGGGAATTAGATTGGGTTATTTTGACTTAAGAAAACAAATTTTGAGAGAAAAATAATTCAGTTTCATTGCAAAATTAGAGTTGTATGAATCAGATAGGTAATGAAAGATTTAAGGAAGGATGGTACTTTTAACAAACAAAGTTGTGTGATCTACAATCCGGATTTTACAAGGGCCCAGGCTTGTTTCAGTTTTGTCGATGGGCTTAAAGAGCTTATCAAAACATTCTTAAAACATTAAATCCTTTAATGTAAACTCTTTTGTAAGATGCCATGGTGCTTTTGTAGAAATGCAGAAGGGTTATTACAACATCCAACCCATCACGGGATGTTGCAAGACCCGGAATTATAGTCATTACCAAATTGGATTTTGAACTCAGAATGGATTTGGATTTGCTGGATCACTTTGGCTGCTCCAAACAGCAGGATCTCCTCTGTGGGGGTCATAGCAATTATAGATATTTGGCCCTTCAAGTCCCATTCACTTGGGCTACTCTTTCAGAAACAAATGATCTCATTTAGTATAATCCCTGTAGAATAGCACCATTTGGTTATTAAACTCATTTTCTTTTAACCGGACATCCCCCAAATGCTTTAAAATCACAGGTAAGTTGCTGAGTGAAAAGGTACAAGGAACTAGCACTTGATATTTCTAAATTTTTTATGAGGTTTTCTCTTTTAAGAAATGAGTACTGCCTGCCTTCCTGTGAACTGGAGTCGTGTTGAGAATTGCATGATGAAATGTGCTAAGCATCAGTACAATCCCCTGTTACACAGGTATTACATGCTCGACCAGGGGCCCGAATGAGGACCAGCGAAAGACAGACCCCAAAATGCACGGGGGTGGGGGCATGGCAAGGAAAATGGAATGAAGTTTCTGGGAAAACTGTCTGGATTTTACCCCTGTATTTCTTCATGTATTCAATTTTCTATTAAAAAGGAGCTCTGCAAATGAGTTTTCTTCATAAAGGAGTTGATTAGAAATCGCCATTTCTTAATTTTCAAAGCTATTTATTTTTTTTTTACCTGAAATAACCAGAAACCTTGTTCAATTGGAAAGCCTGATTTTGTTTGGGATAAAAAGATTGGAAAGCATTAGACCAAGCAGGGCTTCATTTGAACCTGCCAGAGACTGATTTCTGTTCTATAATAATTTCTTACACATTCCTAAGCCAGAAGCACTCAGGCCCAGCTGGCCACCAGGAAATGGGGAGGAGAGGGGGAGGACGCCTGGGGGAGGGGAGAGGCCCACTGGCACACTGGCTTTGTCCCATCCTGGCTTCCCTAGAAAGCAGAGCCTGAAGCAAAAGCTTGTGGGTCACTACTGCATTAGAGGGTGCACCCCAAGGAGAAAAGAGAGGCAGAAGGAAAAAGAGGCAGGGAAAGAGGGAGAGCCAACAAGAGGGTGCATAACCGAGCTGGCCACTGCTTATTGCTAAACTCAACTGATTATTCCATCTCGCAGGCCCATCTTTTGATATGACATACAAATGACCACATCTCAGGATAGTCCTGCGGGGAGGGGAGGGGGAGAATTGATCCATCTACTCCCATTTTCCACTGGCCAAAGGTTTGCACTGCAGGCAGTAACTCCCCCTCACTTCTGGTTGCACACATGTAGACACTATGTGGTCCTTGCTGTCTCATGGCAGAGCTCCAAAGAGAAGCCCCAGGCTGGAGCTGAGGTACCCAGCAGTTGCTCAGGCATGTCTAGAAAGGGGGTATTCTCAAGCTCTTGAGAAGCTGACCTAAGCTCATGCCCAGCAGTGGCCAAAGACCTCAGAGATGTGAGACTGAGAGAGCCCAAGTGGTGTCTGATGCAAACTTCTACCTAGATTTCTGTTGGAAACATGGCATTTTCAGTCACTGAGTATGACGTATACAGGGAATTTGGCATCTGTGGCAGACTGCTTGTTGTTTCCCCAATATCCATGATCCTCTTCTTACTAACAGAGCTCCTTGTATTTAAGTGTGTACATGGCTGCACTTTTGCACACAGAAGACCACATTTCCTAGCCTCCCCTGAAGATTTGTCCATGTTTCCAACTGAAAAGGAAACATGGACAAATCTTCCCCTTGCCTTCTCGTAACACCTATGACTAACCCGCCTTATGATAAAGTTAGTAATTGCTGCTTAATGAGCCTCTACTCTTAGGCACTTTACATCTGGCATCTCATGGAATACTCACAAGGCTTCTCCAAAGTAGACAGAGTTATGGCCACTTTCCATAACTGGTAGTCCTGCCTCCACTCCTGCTCCACTCCAATCCATTCTCTGCGTAGTGGCCTGATTGATTCTCCCACATAATTCTTTCATAGCAGCCTCTGCTTAGAACCTTTCCATGGTGCTTTAGTTATGCAACACCATCACCCCGAAATGTAGTGGCCTAAAAAATACTAATAATTTCTGCCTCTGTTGATAAGGAATTCAGGAAGGCCTTGGCCCATCAGGGTTCACTTGGAGGTTTCTTGTGCAGTTGCAGTCCTAAGTTGATTGAAGCTATGGTCATCTGCAGACTTTATAGGACAAGTCTGCTCCGAAGGTGACCTATTCACATGCCTGGGAAGCTGCTACCAGCTGGAAGCTGGAGCCTAAGCACCTCTCCACATAGGCTTCTCCACAGGGCTTCTGAGTTGGACATGGAGGCTAGCTTCCCCCAAGAGGAGCAATCCAAGATACCCAGATGAAAGCAGTACTGCCTTTTACACCCTAGCCTAGGAAGTCGCACCCCATCACCTCCACCGTATCCTAGCAGTAGAGGAAGTTGCGAATATCTGCCTGGAGTACAGGGGAGTGGACATAGATCCCCTTCTCCATGAAGTAGTGTCAATTAACAGTTGTGGGATGGGGCACATATTGGAGCATATATTGAGGTTTGGAAAACACAAAGCCTGTATCCTTAACCATAGTGCTATCCTGCCCCCACATGGGTCACTCCATACCCAAAGCCCATTCTGGTTAGCATTGCTTTCTGCCATTCCTGCCTTTGCTAAGGTGTGAGAACTCTTGCTACATCCTTTGCATTTTCTACAAAGGAGTGTTAATTATCAGTGATAATAGAATGAAGAGAAAGCAATTAGTTTTGAGCTTCTAACATGTGGTATGGTTTACTCTTTTGGAGAAGATAGATCCTGCTTGTGCCCAAGGAATTCCTGAGGATCCCTGCTCAGGACCCCTCCCATCAACCCTCTCTCTCTCATCCCAGGGCTAGCTGGGTCCAGACATTTCTGTGAAGTGGAGCATCTGATTGGTCACTCAGTGTCATTAAAGAGATAAAACCTAGACTAATCCCTTTGTGCAAAGTTCTACAGCACTTCCTTCAGGGTCCTACCCTTGTAGCGCCTCCATTCACCAAACGTGTGGATTTGAGCAGAAATCTCCCTCCTGAGCACCAAGGTACCATGTGTTGCAAATGCTGCCCCAGCACAGGCAGCGCTTCTGTGTTTCTACTGAGATGGGCGTGTGGGTTTTAAAGCCAAGTTAGAAGCCTGCCTAGGCACAGGGACATTTGTATGAGCAAAGGAATGTTTCTGTGCTAGGGAGGGAGAGGGGATCAGCTCTGGGGAGCTGCAGGTTCTGCAGGCTCGAAAAGAGGCAGGTCTGGTGAAAACCTTCCAGGAGCAGCTCCTGGTTCCATTCTGGTTCCTGGCTCATTAGGAGACCTTGGCAGCACCCCACCTTCCTGGGCCTCAATCTCTCTAGCTGTAAACCTGGGGTGGTAAGACATGGCACGTTCCTTCCTCCCAAAGGGTGCTGTTTCGGCAGTGTTTGCAGAACGCATCCTGTTCCTCTGATAAATGGCGTACCCTGAGTACAAAGTATTATTGTCACTGTATTATACAATGTGGCTAAATATAGGCATGCACCATCCTGCTGGAGAGCAGAATGTCTCTTCAGCATTTGCCTGGGAGGAACAAGTGGCCCAGTGGCCGCAGCAGAAGAGAGCTGGTGTGCAGCAGCAGTCTTCCGAGAGCAGGGTGTGCGGAGAGGGAGGGAGGGAAAGGCCTGGATGCCCTCCTGGTGTGGCAGCCCCAGAGGTTGGGTGACAGTGTGAGGTCTGAGTGCAGCAAGGCTGGAGGCCTGCTGTAAAGGGGCCATACCCACAACTGCAACCACTGTTGCTGTTGAGATCAAGGATTGCAGAGCACATTACATCTGCCCAGAGAAGTGGCCTGGCGAAATGTGGGGGGCAGAGCAGGACGTGGGGGATGTGCCAGCATGCAGAGGGGCCACTCAAGGTAAGAGGCAGGAGTCTTTTTTGGCTTTTTTCATACAATCGGGTTGACACATCCATCGTGTTGAGCAGTTCTTCATCATGTCTGAGACAGAGCGGACATGAGAACTGAGCGTGATCCTCACCCTGTGCTCTGCTGGGCCCAAGCACTCTCCCCAAGCACCATGTCCTGTCACTGAATGCACATGCACCCTCACCCTGAGCTCTGCTTGCTTATATAGGTGTTTGGAGGTGTGGGCTCTGAAAAGTTAAAAATAAAACCTGGCTTTCCATGCTGGGATGTCTCACTACTGTGCTTACAAATGAGTCCCGCTGCAGTTTTTCAACAACTGGCTAATAATGAGCTCTAATTTGAGCGTTTGGGCTGGACCTTTGCTCAGCGGGAGCAGACGCGGAGCAGATGCTTCTTGGAACTGCCTGTTTGGGGACGCTGAGCACGTTTCTACTCTATCGTGGCCTCTCTGAATGGGGAAGTCCCAGGTAGGGATGACTAAAGCACAGCAAAGTGGGGGCAGCCTCCTGGTAGAGAGTGACACTCTGGCAGTGTTGGGCAGCCTCCCAACCAGGCTGACAGCCCTGGCTGAGTCAAGGTCAAGGTGTGTAGAGGAGGGCTTGGAAACTTCCCCCAGCAGCTTCCTGGCTTTGGTGAAGTGTTCCCAACAGAAAGTGTAAAGCTCAGATTTGTAATAAAATCAGTACGCTTTGGGGGCTGACACCGCCTTCTTGGATACTGTACTCATGGTGTCAGAAATTGTCATTCTGGGACCCAAAGCAGACCTTTCAGAGTTTGGCCAATTCTTATAGCTCAGGCTGAGTGGGTCAGCTTTAATGACGCTCCCCAGAAAGGAAGGGAGAGGCAGATCTCAAATCCTCAGTAGAAGCGGGGTGACATTGGCAGCTAGCACTCAGCTCCTCAACCCCATGTCGTCCCAAGTTCCTGGTCCACTCACAGCCTCCCGGACAGAAGAATCCGTCAGTGACCAGGGACTGAATTAAGGAGCCAGAACTCCCAAACTGGGCAGGGAGGCTCCACAGAAACTTCTTTGAGTCCTGCTCAGGTCCAAACCAGTCGTCTTCCTTGGACAACAGTGCCAGGAAGATGAGGATGCCTTCTGCTTACTCAGGCTCTGTCTCCAGGGCCTAGAACAAGGCCCAACCCAGATGCACTCAGTGAATATTTGCTGAAAGAAGGAATCTGACATTCTTCTGGTGGCTTCTCTCAGCCCTGCTAGTGGGCCCTCAAGGCCCTGACTGTTGTCTACTCCAGAACACCCTTTGCTCAATGGGAATCTCTCTCCTTAACATTTCCCAGTTCTAACTAATTATTGATCTCCCTCTGTTCTTTTCCCAACATGCTGAAAATAACAAGGTCAAAATTTGCTCCAACAAAATATGAGGGTCCTTCAAAAAGTCTGTGGAAAAATGGAATTCAATATGAATTCTTCCATGAACTTTTTGAAAACGCCTTGTATGTCTGAGTAGCTTTTCTTCTCCTTCTTCTGCCTTTCCTACCATTTAAAGTTTTATCATAAAAATCTTTAAACATAGAAGAAACTAGAAAGACTGGGATAATGACCCCCATATACTCATCCGCCAGTTTCAACAGTTACCAACATTGTGCCAATCTGGCTTATCTCTCTGACCCTTTTCCTTTTCTGCAGTAATTTAATGCTCTAACTTTCTGAGTGGGATCAAAAGCTTTCCTTACCTTCATTGCCACCATGAGCTTGTAAGCCCCTTAAGGGCAGGGAGACACCCTAGCATGATTGCGTTGTGTGTCACATGTCATGCTGTTCTAGTGTGTGCTGAGAGCTGCTTGAGTTATATAGTTGTCATTGCATTAAGTGCTGTTATTTAGGATAAAATTTGACTCACTTTAGATGAGCTCCAGAGTCTGTATTTTTTCTCCTTTCCTTTTTTCCTTCTTGGGTTGAAAATCAGAGTTACTCACACCCCCACTCCACCCCCAGTCCCTAGTACCATTTATTTTTCTTCCTTCCTTTTTCTCTAACCACACCCTGGAGCATGTTACCAGCAACTCTTTATTATCTAGTCACGTGTGAACAGCCCAGGAGATGTTCTGAAAATTGACAGCGATATTGAAATAGCCTCTGTCTACAAAGACGGGCATCATATATAAAGACCAAGCTCTGTCAGGAAAGCTCTGTGTCTCCTTCATATCTGGAGGGACAGAGGCTTATGGAGGGACATTATCTGGAGAAGAAGAATGTTCCTGAGAGCCTCTAGTAGGTCTGCCTACCAGGCCGTAAAGCTCTTTTACCTGCCCGTAATCCTGGTGACTGGGTCTCGAGCTCACAAACCCCTCAAGCCCATTGTCCAGACTGGGTCACATACCCTTCACACACCAGGCTGGGTCCCCAGAGCCCCCCCTCCCCCCACGCAGGTCTATGAGCTAGGTAACCAGCAAACAGGTCCTTAGAAGCCATAGGTTGGACAGCATGGCCACCCAGTGGATGCCTGAGGCAGTCACCAGCCAGGTCGGATGCCACCCATGCGTACTAACTCCACCCACCCACACACAATTTGCTTACAAATGGGCCGCACCACCCCCAACTGGGCAGGCAGGTGAGAGGGCCTGATTAAATTATCCTATTTTCCCAACACAGGCCTACTGTGTGTGTGTGTGTGTGTGCGCGCACGCGCGTGCATGCGTATGAAATTGACAATTATTCCTTGTGTTAGAAATTTAAAATGTTATATATATATATATATATATATATTTCTTTCCTATTTCCAACATTGTACAAAAGGTGAGTCCTGGGATGTTTTGTTTTGACTGTTTTTTAATTAGGCAGAGAACAAAGACTAGTCGCTTCCTCGTTGGCGTGCTGAAATGTGGTGTTATGTTGGGGTCCTGTGCGTGTTAGTCGGGAGTAGAGGCAGATGGGTGGGGCCCGGGGAGTCTGATACTTCACTTCTTAAGTGAGAACTGCGTCACCCAAACAGTCAGCTCTCAACTCAGATGGCACCCGATGTTCTGTGACTTTCTCTCAGCACAGGCACACATCTGCCAGTTGGTTTCAGTGTTCATTTTCTCTTTTCTTCTCGGCACTAGACACCAGGGAATACTTCCCAGTCTCATCCTGGCTGTGCCCAGGCCTTCCCTACCTCTCCAAAACTCCTTAAATGTGAATTTTAATAGCCAGTTATCAAGGCCAGGGATACAAAGGTGCCAAGTGGTCTGAGCCAACCCTGTGCTCCCCCTGGTCCTCTCTTTAATGACCCCCACTTCCTTTCAGTTTCCCACCACTCAGGGTCTGGGGGCTTCCTGTGGAGACACCCTGGGCAGGTCTGTACTTTTGAGTTTAGTACCCAGGCCCTCAGGGCAGTGCTCGCTCAGACCTGCTTGGAAGCTATGGTTGCTGTGTAGGTAAATGACAGAAGTCCTTGTGGTGGAGCCGCCATGCTCAGGTGTCCATCCAGCCCAGGTAGGTCCTGCCTTTCCTTTACGTAATAGCTGACATTTTTTGAGCGCTCACTGTGTGCCAGGCACTTCCCAGATATTAACTCGCTTAATCCTCATGATGACATTTTGAGGTAGGCACCACTGTTATCCTCATTTTACAGACAGGGAAACTGAGGCACAGAGAGGCTCAGTCACTTGCCCAAAATCACACAGCTAGTAATTAGCAGAGGCAGGATTAATATCTGGGGTTCAAGTCTGACTCGAGGGCACAAAAGTAAACCTGAAGCTATATAAAACTGCAGCTGACGAGGGAGAAACTGAATGCAGCTCTTAGTCCAGGTGGTGGCATTATGATGTTTCCCTTTTCCCTTCTCATTTTCTCATTCCCATTTTTTTGTTTTTTAATTATCAGGCCACTGACACAGTGACTATGCTAAGACTGAATGTGACGGTGGAGCTTCAGATGATGGGAAAGCCAGTGGAAGAGATTTTTTAGGCCCTTTGCAATGGCCTACTCACCTCAGGGAGGATGCCCCGTAGGTCCGGTTTATGACTTGCCTAAGTCCCATAGAAGAAAGACCAAAACTCCGAGAAGCACTCCTAAAACACTCCCAGAAGTGTTCTTCTAATCGTTATGAAAGCACTATACGCATCTTTAGACATCTGAGGATCAACTAAAACTGTAAGGGAAAAGTAAATAAGAGGGAAGTAGATTTGTGACTGTGAGTGGGTTCAGGGCAAAAAATAGAGATATCTACAAAATCCCCCAAAGGGGGAGGTGCTGTGTGCAAGAAAAGGCATCATCCCCGCCCTCACGAGGTATTGGAGAATGCTCCATCATAGGAGATAGTCTTAAAAACTAAATTGCAAAGGAGTGTGTGACACAGGGCATAGTGTCACAGGAGTTCTGAGGGGGTGTCAAGCAAGTCAGCAAGGCAGGAGGGCAGGAGGAGGCTAGGGAGACCAGGATATCACCGGGCGAGACCTAGTCCAAACCCACCTGGTCGCTGCCCCTGTTGTCCTTCCAAAATGCTCTGGGCAGGGACCATGTCCACCTCTGTGGGCTCCCTAGCCTCTAGCTACAGTACCTGGCACATAGCTGGTGCTCAATATATTTGTGTTGAAAAAAAAAATCAATGAATAAGTGAATGAGCAGGGTGATGGGGTCTTGCCCATTAAATCAGGTGTGCGGAGTTTGAAGAGCCATATGCATGTCTCCCATCTAGTCCCCCTGTTTGCCTTGCCAATTTCTCCCTCTTCCTTTACTGCATGCCCGGATCTCTCAGCGTGGCCTTCATTCATGGTGTCACTCACAGAGGGAACTTCAGGCTGCGTCCAGTGTGTTACTCAGTGGTCATCAGCTGCCTTGGCTCTAGGGGAGAAAGAGCTTCAGAAAAGTGGTCACCCTCACTCACTAATACACATTCTGCAGTGTCTTCCCTACGTCCTCTTGGGTCTTCTGGTCTCCATCCTGGATCCTACTGATATAATAGTTGCTGGGGGTGGGGAGGTGGGGACAGGCAGGGTAATGGCGCTGGGGGAAGGTGGTTCTGGCAATGAGATGGGCACATTTATCTCATCATCGCCTCCAGTTCTGCCCCTCCCTCACTCAGGGACCTTAGACAAGCTCCCTAAGCTCCCCTGCCTCGGTCCCTCCACTATAGAACAAGGGTGGCTGCACCTGCCCTGGCCACCTGACAGGGTTCTCACAAGAAAGACAGATGGAAAAGCTCTTCGAAAAGTTTAATGTTCTATTTGAAAGTGCTCGCTAGTGAATGAAATCTTCCTAGGGACGCTTTTTTAATTTTTTTTTTTTTTAGTTTTTCCCATAACTCTATCATTCCTTTCTTATGCCAGTTTTTTTTTTTTTTTTAAATGGGAGAAAAAACCTATGTGCTATTTCTTCCACCTTTCTCTAGTTAGGATTTTTTTAAAAAGGAGAAAAGTGGCATCATTTTCTGAGTTCCTCAGCAAGTGAACTTTACGCTGCAGAAAATTCTCAATTTGTAGTAAAAATTCATATGGAAACTAGCTTCTTCAAACTAATGGCTGTTTACACATTCAGAACAGTTTCAGATTTCCATCTTCGTGTCACTGTTAACTCTCCATTTCTCCTGAGCGTGATCATCAGTCTCTGAGAAAAACTCTGCAGCACCGCTCCACAGCAAGCTATTCCAAATCAGCGCGAAACGCTTAATTTAATTAACACCATTACCGTTTCCCAACAAGGGTAAATAAGATAAACTAAATTTATATCAGGAAAGAAGGAAATTATTTTTTTCTCAATTGAAAAAAGGAGAATGCCTTGCAAAAGTAGCAAGTCTTATGCAAAATCCTGAATCAAGAGGCTGGGAGGTCATAAATCCTGATAGGCTTCAAAATAACTCCCCAAATCCCAGCAGCAATAATTTCAGGAAGGCCCAAGAGTCAAGATATTCCTTTAAAAATGAAAAGTGGGGCCGGCCCCGTGGCTCACTTAGGAGAGTGCGGCGCTTGGGAGCGCAGCGGCTCCCGCCACGGGTTCGGATCCTATATAGGGATGGCCGGTGCCCTCACTGGCTGAGCGCGGTGCGGGCGACACCAAGCCAAGGGTTGCAATCCCCTTACCGGTCACGAAAAGACCAAAAAAAAAAAAGAAAGAAAGAAAAGTGATGGGGGACCAAAAAGAGGGAATTAGATCATAATCAGAATTTGGGTGGGACACTGGTAACTACGTGTGAAGAATCCCCAGAGCTTGTCATTCAACTATTTCAAAGACTTTTAGTCAAAGTATTGTTTAAATCGTGATCAGAAGATACCCAACACCTTATTTTCTAGAACAAGATTTATTGGAGGTAGAAAGGAGGGATCCAGGACTTGTGGGACACTTACACTAAATATAAACTAATGTGATTAAACCAAAATGGATCCTGGCCGGTAGGGATTAGGCTGGCGCGCTAGGACCACCGCATGCTGATTCATTAGAAGGCTGGCTAGAGACTAGCAGGAGAAACACAGGGGAAAGAGGCTAGAATTCATAACTGACCAGAGCTGGGAAATATGTCGCTGCATTGTGTTATTCTGGTGTGGAAATACCCCACCATGATTCCAGAATACATTGAAAAGGAAATTGTACGTGAGGAGAGGAGTGGTCACTCTGTTACGCTTCTCTCTTAGGAAACCACATACCATTTAATTATTGTACTTTTCAAAAGATATTAAAAAACTGAAGACGATCCAGAAAAGAGTGACCCAAATGGAAAGACAGAGTGATAGAAACAAGGTCCCAGGAGGAAAGGCTTAAGAATCAGAACTATTGAACCTAAAGAGGAAAATTCGAGTTGTAAAATATTTTTGTTTTCATATATATGACAGGGTTTTGAGGCCAGGGCAAAAAAAAAAAAAAAAAAAAAAGATGGAAACTAGACCAATAAATAAATCATCCAGTGGCTTTCCATTTTCTATAGACCAAGGCCAAGTTCCTTCACAGTGCGGGCAAGGCCTGGCTGTGGTCACTCCCAACACACAGCTGCAAACCCATGGCCAGGCATGCCTCTCGGCCTGGGCTCGTGCTGTGCCTGCTGCCTGCATCTCATTGCTGTGCCCC
The DNA here is from genome assembly GCF_027409185.1 of Cynocephalus volans. Lineage (NCBI taxonomy): Eukaryota > Metazoa > Chordata > Mammalia > Dermoptera > Cynocephalidae > Cynocephalus > Cynocephalus volans. Next base: position 80,138,352 of record NC_084466.1, on the reverse strand, counting down.
CGCTAGCCCAGCCAGCCCCCGTGAGACTCACCTGCGTTGCACACACTAGTGTCTGGCTCCCCCAACAACAGCAGAAGCTCTTGGTACAGTGCGGGGCCAGAGGTTGAAACCAATTAAAGGTTGCTAAAGAAATGAACAATTAAAGTCTTTCTAGTCCTTGTCCTTGGCATTAAAGAGGAAATATTTAATGCCAAGGACAAAGACTAGGAAAGAGACATCTAATAAGGTATTCTGGAGTGAAATGCTATGTGTTGTGCTCTATGAATTCCTCTTTTCTCTCATCACAGTCTTTAGTAAAACCTACAGTGCTCACCTATACTATGAAAAGTAGGTTTTCTCTTTGAGAATATAATTCAGTGTATAATCCTGCTTTAAGGTGGATATGGGTGTGACAACTTGTGGATATCCAACACTCAGCTAACACTGGAAAATCCATTTTGCTTCTCTGAGAAACTCTAGTAATCCCTCCATTTGCATCTAGATTCTAATCCTTCAACAGGAATTCTCTTGGTCTCATTTTCACACTGATCTTAAGACACATTCACTAATTAGTCCGTACCTACCTAACACAGCTCTTTTTATGTAGTTTGTCTACAATAGATTCTGGGGATCTTTCGGTTATTAGACAGCATGCCTATTCTGGGGTATTAGCAATTCAGTTATTCTGTTACACTAACCAGGCATGTGTTAGCACACTGATGCCCATCAGTATGGATTTTTGTTTAGAACACATTGTGCCTGGAGCCGCCTAGCTTCCTGGCTGGATTGGGATGGACAGCCGCCTGAAGTTCTTCAGTATCCGCATTTGACCTACGCAGGCTGCCTGGGTGAACTTCACCAAGACCTGCAGGGAAGATGGGTCTGGCAACTAGCCCCTTCCATTATCAGAGAACTCTTGCAATAACTGCCGTTATTTTCATGAAACCATATTACGATATATGAGGCTGGAAGGGATTGTGAGAAATCACTTCATCCATGCTTCTCTGTGTGGGCAGAACAGAACTCACCCACTGCAGAAAGCTGGACGCATATCTCTATTTCATCTCCACAAGCTCCTATTACATCTTATCTTTTTGTCTCCAAACCACGTTCCTCTCCAAAGTAAGCCTTGGTTGTGTTTACTGTAAGACACATTAGACCACAGTTTCCCATGCATCTCTTACCCCTTGCCAAAATTATGCAAACTAACAATAACTCTAATCTGGTTGGGGTTGTTTGTGATGAAAAAGTAATCAGGTTCTAATATGCTAATCCTTATGCTAATATTTGTCCCTGAAGACAAAGAGACCTAAAAATACTAATGTGAGAGTCCTTCCACAAAGAGGATTGTGAGCTGGGAGGGAGGGGGAGGAAAAGAAAGGAGAGGAACCTAATGGGACAGGCGACCTATAAACACAGGTCCTTTAGAAACAGTGAGAGGTTTTTGTTTGCTTGTTTCTTTATACTTTCATTTATTTTGCAGATTTTCTACGTGTTTTCTATGTGTTACTATTCTGAGCAGAGAAAAATAACGATGTAAAATATGGGAAGAAGAAAGAATGGGGAATTTTTAGAGTGGAAGCAGATAGAAGAAAGGCCGAGATTGGTCTTGCTGGAGCATCTCGCAGTAGCAGCTCAGGGGCCTGCTGGGCCAGTTTCCCAAGACAGGAAGAGTCGGGGCCAGGGAAGCTCTGCGGCTCGTGCTGGGGAAGTTGCTGAGTCAGCTTTCATCTAGTTGAGAGAACAGTGGCTCTGACTGAGGCCTCAGGCCACCGGGACTGAGAGAAAACAGAAATAACAGTCTTCAGAACCTGGTGGAAGAGGTCAACGTGAACCACGACTCGAGCTGTCAAAACCATACCTGGTCTATGTTTCTTCATTCGTTTCTTCAACAAAATGTGCTCTACAAATATATATTGATTACCCTGTCTGTCCGGTACACTCCACTAGTGTCTGTGGGGAATGGGAAGGTGAGGAAGATGAATGAAGCACCCTCTCCCTGTCTAAAGAGCAGGAGGCTTTCTCTGTGGACTCTGATGACAGGATGTAATGAACCTGTTGGGTGTGCTCTGCCCTGAGGTCCTCACACACCTCAGTGATGAGGGAGGGAGAGGATGTTGTTGGGGTGGTGGCTGAGTGCTCTGGGGAAGTGCTGGCGAAGGGCTGTGATATCCTCGCCTGGGAAAGCTTAAGAAATGTGGTGATGGAAAGAGCCCGCTGTGGCCCTCTGTTTGGGAGCTCCCGTGGGGCACGTTCCACACTACGCCATGATCCCACCAGTGAGAAGCGCTGAACTTCTGTCGAAGGTGGTTAGTTCTTTCCTTGCCACCCATGTCTTCTGCTCTGATGCTCATGAAGCCCTTTAATGAATTCTCACAGATGTTAAGCATCTCTTTAGCTAATTTTCTTCCCCTATCTTCACCAGGAAGCTACACATCATTACTGTCAGCTGATGGATCCCATATCTACCACGGAGGTCAAAGATTTCAGCCCATGAGTTCTGAACACCATCAATGAAAACAGCAACCCATTAGGGAATAATGTAATAATCTGAACTGAAGGAAGTAATTTCCAAGGTACACTCTGCTGATGTCTCGGCTTCTTGTTTCTGATCTGAATCCCACTTGTTCTGAAGCAAAGTACACTCAGATGGAAGCCACTTATTTGCACCAGTGTACAGAAGAAGTGGCGGAAATGTTGGGAGACCTCTCAAGCCCCATTAGTTGGGTTGAGATTAGGACTCTGCTTCCCACTCTGGAAATTGGGTCTAAAACCAGCAAAGGAAAATCTCCCAGCAAACACAAGAATGTGCCACACAGCTCAGCGTACTTCCCAGGGGAGGCGTTTCCGGGGTGCCTTTTAACAAAAGTAATGAGCTGTTCCCTGTTCCCCAGTTATAGGAGAAGAAGGCGTTTGTTGATCACACATCTTTTTAATTAGTTATAGACACAGATGTTTTTCCATTTTTTTTCTGATATAAACTTACTTCTCTAATCAAAGATTCCCAGCATGAAAATTCAGGAGGCAGATTTTCTTAGTCACTGAAAGTGTCTTCTCTCTACTTTGGTATTATCCTTGGTTCAATGTGAATCATCCTGAAAAAGATCATCTCCAAAACCCTTGAAAGTCCTCCATAAATCAGTTCAGTCTCACTCGTTTTCATAAAAATACAATATCAAGTGAGGTGCTCTAGGTGGGCGAAAAGCTACAGGTATTAAGCAGACATGCTAACCTAACATGCTGTCTTCATCCCACTCATGGCGGAGCTTCTCTCTGTCAACGACAAGCTATCTGTGCTTAGAAACTCATTGGACCTTCTCTGGGCCTCAGCTTGCTTGTCTATGAAAAGGCATCTGGACTGAGTGTTTTCCTATGTCCCTCCCTGCCCTGAGCTCCCAAGTTGAAGACTGAGGGCACAAGCAGAACCCTAGGAACAGAAAAACTGTGTCATTCCTGCCTTCAGAATTTAATGTTTCTACCTCCTCTCTTTTCGGGCTAGAAAAGTTCTACTTTTGCTTCAAGGCTCAGCATAAATACCATCTCCTCTCTGAGGCCTTTCCAGCCCCTGTTGTTATCCACACACATGTTTGGGCAGACAACCATATGTCCCAGGTCAATTTAATTCTGAAGGGGCTCCCAGAGCACTTCATACACACCTCCATTACACTGAAGTCATCTCTACCGTGATGTCTAGTGATGGGGTTCAGGACACACTACCCTAAAATATGGCACCTTGGCATTTGAGGAAACAGAAGTAGGAATTCTTCTCTGACCTTCCTCAAAAGTAGGTCATAAGACCCTCATGTGAGAGATTCCCTCCCTGTACCTGGAGGAAAGAATTGTCCCGATCCCTGAAGATACTGGGACAGAGAGAGGACTCTGAATAGGCTTTGCTACGTTTCCCCCAGTTAAGACCATTAGCTCACACCCCCTTGGCCCAGTCACACTCTGCACAACTGTCCACTCTTCGTCAAACCTAGGCATAAAAATACATAGGTTTCCTTGTTTCTTTATGTCACATAAAACTTATGTTAAATAGATGTATATGCTTTTCTCTTGTTACACTGTCTTTTGTTACAGGGACCTCAGCCACGAACCCAGTGATGGGTGAGGAAAATATATTACTTTTCCACTTCTCCAAGAGTTCTTAGTATGGTGAGAGAGTAAGACAAAGATGGCCCATAGGCAGAATCACCTTTGCAAACCCCTCTAACCTTCCCATGTATTAGGATTCTTCAGCAAGTATATTGTATGAAAACTGCTCTCATCTTTAAACTCCAGAATCACATCAGCTCTGGGAGGTGTTTGCACAAGGAGCATCGTGGAGGACCCCTCTCCTCCTGGCTCATAAAGCAGTGACATCCATTCGCCCTCTGCCCTGGATGTCACCTGTGGCGTGAAATTTGCAGAAGTGATGCCCTGCGCACCTCTCCTACTGTGGCCACAGTTGCTTCCAGGCCAGGACCACGCCCAGCAGAGCACGGGCTTTTTCTAGAAGGAAGCAGTGAACAGCTGTCTTACAGACAGACCACTTGCTGTGCGTGAGAACCATGTTCCTGCATGGCCAGAACACTCAAGGAGAGAGTACTGTGACACGCCGGCTCCAGCACGCAGAGGGCCCAGGGTCCAGAGAGCAGGATTGGTTGGTCTCATTTTAGAATCCACCCATTGTGTTTGACAGAGTGGTAGCTTGTGTTTAGACTGAGTCTTGTATCTCTCAACCCTGGGGGAGCCAATGCGGGTCAGCAAGTTTCAGAGAGCAGGCATGAGTTTGTTTCTCTATTAAATGACCGATCTTATTCTCAAATAGCAGAGACTACCAGTGTGCTCTGGATAGATCATTCTAGTGAAAGGACTAAGGACATTCCTAGGAGCAGCTCAGAGCCCTGCAGCAGAGAGCAGCCCCAGTGAGCCCACCCTGGAGCCCAGAACAGGATGATGGAGGAAGGAGGGATCTCATCAAAATCCTTCCTGGGTGACTTTGCTCCAACCCTTGTTTCCTATTTGCTGTGGCCCAGGAATCCTGGGTGACCCACCCAAGTCATCCTCAAAGCATTTAGCTTCAGCCTGGGGAAGAGCTGGGAAGGGATTCCTCTACATTTGCATATTCACAGCACTGTGTTACTCTATGGAGACGTCCTAATCTAGCTTGTAAATAAAATACTCCAAATTGATCTGTCAGTGCAGGAAGCAAGACAAATAGTCTGAGAGCGCCTCTCTGCTCCACTCCCCAGCCACAGGCATGGTGACTCCGGCTGGAGGGAGGACAGGCAGGCCGCCTTCTCCCTTCTGGGCTCCTGGCTTCTACTACATGCTCCCACGTTCACAGACACAAAGCGGGAGACCTGACATCCCTAAATCCAGATTTGGGGGAGGGAAAGAGTTATTCTCTTGTTTTTAGTTCAAACGAAATTTGCCTTGAATGAAACGGGCATTGCCATATAGGAGGTTCCTTCCTTCACATCTCAGTGTGCCGCCACCTCTGCCCAGTCCCTCCCAGCAGCTGCAAAGGCCTGGGTCCCTGGAGGCAGCTGTTCAGGGAAAGCAGACTTTCATCGTCTTGCCTCCCCTTACCCTGGCAGGAGGAGAGCTTGAAGGGAAAACTCACAGGCAGGAAGGGTAAACAACGAGTCTGTGGCACACAGAGATTCCCTGAGGCTTTAGGACTGTTTTGAAAGCTAAGGGAAGTCTGGAAGCTAGGAGTAAATTATGGGTGTTATTTTCAGTTGCTGAGTTAAATTATTAACCAGTGTTCTCTGGTTGGTTGTTATCCTGGGCACTGAAGTTATAGCCTTGGTCTTGCCAAGATCTGTGTCCCTGCCTGACTGACCAGGTTCAGGTGAAGGGAGTCTGGTGGTCTGGGGAGCCTGGGACCTGGAGACTCCACACACTCCTTGGTAGCGAAGAGCAGCTGAGTTCTGCCCACTGCGGCACGGCCATGACCGGCACCCGCTTGTCCTGCAATCCTCATGACTGGCGGTTTATGACCACAGAAAACAGGGTGTTTGCAACTCAAGATGAACTTATTTCAGGGTATCCTGAAAATAAAAAAAAAAGGCTTAAAAACTGTTAAAGGGGATGAAATCCTGGATCCTGTCTCTTCTCTCTCTCATCCCAACTTTAACCACTTTGGGTCTCTCTCCTCCAACTTTAACCCAGATTTGTGTTCCTGGGAGGGTTCTTAGTCTCTCTCTCCTTCTACCTCTCATTATCTCTCTGTCTGTCTGTCTCTGGCTCTGTTTCTCTCTCTGTACACCCTGCTTGAAGGCACCTCTACTCCCCTCCCCCGACAATCCAGTCTTATGCATATTTCTCTTTTCAGTTCCTCTTAATAATTTACTCAGCAACTGAAAAGAACACACACAATTTGCTCTGAGCTGTCTTTAGCTCCCAGACTTCAGAACCTTCAAGAATCTGCATGCTGCCATCCTGTTGGTTCCTGCAACCTCACACTCTGCGTCCCCAGGAGGCCACTGTTTGCATATGGAGTGTTTTGGGCTTTCCTTCTGCTTTTTCCTCACCACTGTCCCAGGGTGTGTCATTTAATCAGGCAGCTTAGTACCTCTCCAGAAAGCAGGCAAGACCAGGGCAGAAGGGGACACTCAAAGCAGGTCCTTCTTGACACAGCACTTAGAAAAAAATTTTTGGTGCTGGAGGATTTTGAAAGTAATAATACAGATATGATGTTGTGGGTTGATTTAGAGATTTTGGTGAGCAATTCTGAGAGTGTTTCTTTGCAGTCCAGAAAAGGAGTATCTGTTTATAACTTCAATTTCCTAATGCTACAAACAAAGAAAACTCAGAGGAAAGCTGTTGATGCTGAAATGTTTTTTTCCTTTATGTATTCTATGATGCGTAGCACAGGGTTAAGCACATAGTATCTCACTAAATACATTCAGGTCTCTTGGGAATAGCTTTGTGTTGTCAGAAATATATTTTATCTCAGCTCCTCCTCTAATAATAATAGTTCCTTCTTTTTTTAAAAAAAGCATTTTATTATTTTACTGTGTGCCAGGCTCTGTGATAAGGACTTAACAGGCATTAATTGATCTACATCTCACAACAGATTCAGGAGGTATCATTATTATCATTTTACAGTAAGAAAAAAAAAAACCAGGGCCCAGAAAGCTCCAGGGTCTTGCTCACTATATCGTAGCTAGTAAGTGGTGTGGCTGAGATTTGATTCCACATCTAGCTGACCCCTAAGTGTATAATTTTAACCACTATGAACATAGTCTTGCCAGAGCGTAGGCTCCTGGGTTTCTCGGCACACACAGTTGGTAACTGCTTAAAAACACACAGGGGCCCAAACACCCTTCCCCAGCTTCCCTTCCCAGCATCTCAACTTGGCACACTCCTCCCATTTCCATAGTGTCTAAGGGGCACCGAAGGGCAGGAGACTGAGTTCAATTTGTATTAAAGTTGTTGCTTTTTTCTTAACGAGGGGTATTGAACCTCACCCAGTGTGAGCCTTACTCCAGTTTAGTGATTTAATATCTCTTGATGTTACCAATGCCTTCTCGACTCAAAGGTTTAAGAAGACTTCCTAGAAGAGGAAATTAGGCACACTTTGCCCATCCCAAGTGGCCAATTCTCGTTCTGAGAATTCTCGTTCCAGGATTTGGAATAGCCTGGGTGGCTAAAGGACAGTAAAATGAAAACCCATTTCCTGTTTACCATTTTGGTTTCTTCTGAAAGCCAAACTTATCCATTTTCTTGCTCTCTGAATGTGTGCTCTTCTCTATTTATTGCAGAGAATACCCTACTGCCTTTTTATTACCAGATAAGGCACAGCCCTAGCAGACTCCTGAAGCCAAGTGTCCTCATTTGTACAGACCATTATATTAGTTTCAGGCATCTGAGGAAATAACTCTGGCAGTCCAGTCCTAACCTGGGCAAGGGATCATATTGGCACACACATCACTCCACCCAGTAATTACCAGCCATTCCTTGAAATTTTTTTTGGATTCAGAATCACCAAATGCTGGAGCAGACTACAGCTCTCACTAAAATGTCAGTAATGCCAGCTCACTCAGTGATAGTGGGATAGGGTGCTGGTATTAGAAGCCATGTGACCTTCGAAAAAAAGAAGTGCTTCAACAGTTATAAGTATTGGAATGGACAATAAAATCTTCCCTCCCTCTCCTCTCTTGCAAGTGTTGCTGGATAACTTGCAAGTATTTTCCCAAGACCTGATTGGTCTCAAGCAAGACAAAAGCCTCAAAGCAATGGCTCTGACCACACTGATTATAAGTTGCTGGTGCCACAGGCTATGATTAGGTTCAGTGTGCTTTTATCTGCAGCCTTTTTTATGCCAACATTTTGGAAAGATAATATTCCCATCCTGGTGTGCTTAGAAAGTAGTTCTAGCAACTAAATTATAAGATGAGCACTGTTGCTCAGCCCCTTTCTTTAAAGAGAAAATTGCTCGGAGTTCTCTGGGAAGTATGAAGGTTTTCCACGACTGGAATGAATTCCTAGTCTGAAGAAATGGAGCATAAACCATACGAGGAGTATAGGCGTTAAATGGCAACCTTGAATTGTTCCGGGAAACAACTGTTGTTGATAAAGCCTCACATGATGTGTTCATTCAGCCGTTCAACAAACATTAACTGGGAATCTTGACTTCTCCCACTGTCTGTGCTTGGTACTAGGTAGAATAAAAAGTAGAATACAAATTTCCTCATCCCAGGTGGGGCTGCTGACACTGGAGACCTCGCATTCCAGTTGGCAGGCGGGGGTAGAGAGGTGGGGCTTGGGTTAGGGGACAAGCCAGAAACTAGCTTGGGCCAAAATTGAAGAAAACAATGCCTTTATGTCTGCGTAGCTAGTATTGTGCCAACACATTTAGGTCCAGAAATTGAATGCACAATAGCATAATGGGGGAAACCCTGCTTAACTGTAGTTCCTGTTTTCAAAATATCTGGAGTTATTCTTTGGCCAAAAGATTATGTGATCCAACAGAGTGATGTGGTTGCTTTATAAAGCCAATGTAATTGTAGACTCCATTAAACAAAAATATAGTGTCCAGACAATAAGTAATAGTAATGCTTTTTCCACATTCTTATCAGCACTTGTTATTCTGTTTTAACTCATTTTTTAATTGATGTGTATTGATGGTACGTATCTATGGGCTACAGAGTTATATTTCAATACATGTATACAATGGGTGATGATGGAATCAGGGTAATTAGCATACTTGTTATCACAAAAATTAATTATTTTTGTGTGATGAGAGCATTTGAGCTCCTGTCTTCCAGCCATTTGAGAACATACAGTAAGTTATTGTTAATTTAATTTTAACTTTTCAGTAGGTGCACTACTGTACACCTCTAGAACTTATTTTTCCTACCTATCCCCCCACATGCCTCCCCTTCCCAGGCTCTAGTAACCACAATTCTATTCCCTACTTCTATAAACTTAACTTTTAAAAAATTTAGCTACCATATAATGAGTGAGAACATGTGGTGTTTATCTTTCTGTGCTTGACTTATGTCACTTGACGTAATATAATGTCTTCCAGGCTCATCCATGTTGCTGCAAATGACAGGATTTCCTTCTTTTCCATGGCTGACTGGGATCCCATTGCATATTTATACCACATTTTCTTTATCTGTTCATCTACTGACAGACACCTAGGTTGATTCCATAACTTAGCTACTGTGAATAGTGCTGCAATAGTAACATTATATGCTGGTCAAAAGACAATTGAAAAATTATGTTCACTTGAAGGCATTTCAATTAAGATGTCTCATAACATACAATAATGTATCTAGAGAGGAAGGCTGGAGCTGCGGAGTGCTCCAGAAACCATGCCAGACATCCAGTAATAGGAGGCTCCAAGTGTGTTTAGCTTGGAAGGGAGAAAAGGAAGTAAATGTCTTTCTGTCTTCAAATATTTGAGGAGTGGTGAGGAAGAAGGAAGAAACGGATTTTATTTTAGTAAAAGACAGAAGAGCAAAGAGTGAGTGAACTTCGAGGGAAGGACAAAGGAAGAAATAAGGAAGGAAGTGGCAAGGAGGTCGACTTTTAGCTCAATATACAAAAACAGCATTCTAAAAAAATCTTTCTAACAAATCAAAGTACTCAGTATTGGAAATGGCACTCTCCAGAGATAGAGAGCTTTTTATCTTCCATCAGAACATAAACTACGAGGCCATTTGTCAGGGACCCGGAGGAGAGAGAGCCAGCATTAGGTAGGATGTTAGCCGGCTAAAGGCTCATTCATCTCCAAGATTCCAGGTTTCTGTGATGGCCCAGGACTTGTCCTGCTGAGACCCCCTGGTCGCCAGGGCAGGAAATGGAGCACAAGTCCACAGGCTCATTGATCAAAGTGCTTTGAAACAGATGGGCCACTCTGGATGCATTAGTTAAAGCACAGCATGTTTCTCAGGGACACTTCTGGAGAAGAGACCTTACCCCAACGTAACAACGGGGTCAGAGAGTTAAAGGGGCAGGTCTTCACAAAAAGTGTGCTCTTTCTGTGACAAACATGATGAGAAAGGTCGCTGGTTACTGTGAGAACTCCCGTCAAAGTGTCCAGGCGCAGCTCTGGAGAAATGATGTTGAGATACACAGAGGGCGGAGACGCACAGTGAAACGGAGGAGAAGGAAACAGACTCAGCCCAAACGGAGTGTTTCCTCCAGGCGCTGTCTGTGGGAATGGTCTGCTGTCCAAGGGCTATTCCAGTGCAACAGATTTAGGAAATACAGACGCACACAGAATGGCAATTCAAACTGATTGTGTCATCAGCTTTTTTTAAAAAATAAAACATCAGTCCAATTTAGTTCAAAATTTAATACATGGGGGTAGAACATTCTAGTTCAAAAAATTATTCTTTTTCTTATTATATGGAGAGCTCTTTGAGGGTAGAGAATGTCCTATCTATTTTGCTCTCCCTGGAGTTCAGCATAGTATCTGACACATGGAAAATGTCTCGATAAATATTTCTAATACTAAACAGAAATGTGTTTTGTGGATGGTAAATAGGTTGAGATACCTGGGCAAGATCACAATGATTTCTACTTTCTCTGGTCTTCTGGGATCCCAGCAAAACCTCCCTCTGTTCTAGGAGGAGCATCATGCCCTGAAGCTCTTGATCCCAGCACAGATTGTTTTAGCACCTTCCAGGGCAACCTGAGTTGACTTGCTCACTCATTCATTCAACAAATGTTTATCGAGCCCCTGTTATGTGCTAGACATCATGCTAGGTCTGGGTTCTATTGATAAAAAGACCAGCAAGGCCCCTGTGTCCTGAAACTCTCCCTCCTGTGTCTGTTTGGGGGAGTGATGGCTTTGGGGGTCAAGCACCTAGTATCAGTTACACAGGGGAAAAAAAGGTCATTTTTTAACTTCCCAGTGGAGATATATTGATATTAAATAAAAAAAACTTTTAAAAGAACTCTATTCAAGAACCTCTGTGATTTCGTATTGATCCAAAAATATATTCTGATAACAAGTATAAACATAGACAAACAAACAAACACCATACCCAGGAATACTGAGCACCGGAAGAGGACTCGATCTAAGCTTTAACCACTTTTTTATGTCAAAAAAGTAAGACGATCCAACACCATTCACATTTGACTTGACCAAAGCCATTGTGATAAATAGAAATTGTCCTCGCTATCAAACGTTCAGAGAATCATACTCTATACCTGCCACCTGCTCCCTCATCAGTGCTTTCTGACAGGTTAGCAAACAAGAGAGACTTAAAAGGGTCAGTGCAACCACACTACCGAAAATTTGAATGTAAATTGGGTCACCTTGTTACCAATAGATTTGTTTCTCCTTATATCCTTAGACAAGAAAGGCAAAAAAGATGAATAGAGAGATGGAGAGGAAAGGGTTGAGAAGAGAAAGCGTGAAGAAGGGCAGGCTCAGTGGAGCTTGAAGACAAAATAAGAGGCTAAAAGAAAGGACATGGAGAGTAAGCAAGGAGGGGAGGAAGTGAGAAATGGAAAAGAAAGAGGAACTCAAATGTTGCAGAGTTGCTAAGCTCTGCCTCAAGCATGACGCAAAGGAGCGTCTCCTTGTCGTTGATCTGCTGGGGGCCCTGCTATCGATGTGCCCGCTGATGTTGGAGGCAGTGATGGATTGAATGTCACCAGCTGGATCCTGCCCAGCACATGGTAGATGTGGATGCTGGGGTAGCCTGAATGCAGAGGAGACCTTAATAGAGGAGCAGATGGCCGAGGTTCATTCAGTGTCTGTAACATATTCAGTCCTCTGAGATGCATCCCTGAGAAACGTTTTGTTTCCTCTTTCTCAAGTGGTAAAGCAGGACATTTTAATATTCCTACTTATCCACCTCCCTCCACCCTGCATATAATTTTTACAAGGGCAACGTTAAGAATGGACTGGGCGAGGGATTGGTGAGCCCAGTGCTGCTGAGACAGGAGGGCTGAGGAGAAAGGCAATCCACACCCTCTCTCTCCATATGGGTCTGGAGGAGTCCACGGAGAGCCTCGCGCCCACCTTATATAAATACTGTAAGGATTGATACGATCGTGTTGGCAAACCGCTCTGTGCCCCTGAGAGGAAGAGCGCTACAAGGATATGGGTTTATTATTCATAACACAGTGTGTGCTTACTGCTGGAGAACTCGGATGCACACTGCCTGCGGGCTGTAATTTCATTCTGCTCCTTCCTGCTCCTTCTGTGCAGGGGACCAGCAGCTGAGCTTTCTATATTTGAAAAATAAGTTCCTTCATCACCAACTACTCCAATACATTAGAGGAGAATGACGGAGCAGAGAAAGTTCAATAAGAGCAGGTCTATTGCCCAACAGAGATTTGCCCAAATGGGACAGTGCAGTCAGTTAGGGGGAAATTAGACAATGAACCTCAACTTTGACGGAGCAGGTTCTCTCTCAGCAAGACACTGCTGAGCCAAAAAATCAATAATAGGAGAAACAAAATCAAACCGTACCCAGGTTTCAACACCTTCGGGAAATAACAGGGGAAGGAAACATTATTAAGCCTGTTCCGTCAAAACTACCCATTCCTTTGGGGCATCTCTGCTTTAAATATCCCAGCCCGTTTTGGAAAGCGGAGGCCATCGCAGGGCAAATTGCTCTTACACTGAGTGGACACTTAGTTGCTATGACATGTGGGCACAGAGATGGACTTGCCCAAAGAAGTGTGGGGTGTAGCCCCAGCAGTTCCCACCCTGAGGACAGGCCCACCACTCACAGTGCTGCTCACAAGACAGTGAAGAAAGGAGAGCATTGCCCAGAAGGGATAAAGGACACGTCAGAAGAAAGCTCACAAATGACCTGGAGAAATGGTACAAGATGGAGGTTTTCCTTTATATTGTCCTTAAATACATCACGAACAAATGACACTGCAATTGCTCGGTACTAATCCCAGCACAAGAAAAATAATGTTTTCTGGTCTTTCTCTTCCCTCCTCCCTAACAAGGCTTGGAAAGCTGTGGGCCCACCCCCTGGCTCTGACGCTTCATGGCAAAGCTCTGAAAGTCATCAGAGGCACATTGTGCTCAAGGTACACAATTTAGCAAGTGCTTATTTTATTGAGAGCCTGCTACAGGCTCACTGCTTTTCGATTTGCTCCTGTCCTGAAGGAGCTTCAGACTGGCTGCCACGCATGAAGTTATTATTAGAGACTGTATCACAAGGAAATGGGAGTCAAGGGCCAAAATGCACAGGACGTAGAATAAATGCTGCTTCTCCAGTCTTGAAAGACAGAAGAGAGAAGAGAGGAGCTGCCCAGAAGAGAGGAGCTCGAACACTCTTATCACAAAGAAATGATGGATATGCTAATTACCCTGATTTGATCATCACACATTGTATACATGTATTGGCATATAACTCTGTACCCCATAAATACGTCTAATCAGTACATGCCAATTAAAAAGAAACAAGGAAAGAAAGACAGCCTGAGACTGACAAGGCTCCCTTGGTGCCCACCCAGCCCCATCATCATCCAGGGAAGCCCACAGGGCCCAGTGCCCACCCATTTGCAGGGGTAGTTCCACCTGAGTATTAAAAACCTGGGCTTGAGGTTGAAAGTATGCAGCCTGCAGACCTTTGCCTCATCCTCCCCTAACGTAGCCCCCACGCTGCCCCATGCCATCTTCTGTGGGCAGAGGGAGCTTCCGAGGGCTGACCTGCTCCAGGGCTGAGAATTGGGCTTGTGGTTTTATTCCCACAAAACAGGTAGTTTTCATAACAGGATGCTACAAGGATGGAAGAGGCATGAGAAATAAGGTCAGACTGCAATCCTCTAAGAAGTACAAACGACAAAAAGTATGAGATATGTACCTGAAATAGGAACAAAGGGTATATTAATGAGGGTTCTGTTGCTTATAACAAAATACCTAGAACTGTGTGATTTATAAGAAAATGAAATTTATTCCTTATAGATTCAGAAGCTGGAAATCCAAATTCCAGGGAACACAGCTGGTGAGGGTCTTCTCTGGTTGTAGCTTTATAGCAATGCAGGGGTCTCACCTGGCAGAAAATGGCAGAGAGAGAGAGACTCTCATGAATTCTCCTTTTAAAGCCCTCAGAAACACACCCCTGACCACTGTTATTAATCCATTCACTAGGGCATGGTCGTACAATCTAATCACCTCTTCAAGGCTCCACCTTTCAATTACCATAGTAGGATTTCCCACCCTTGATAGTTACGGTGGAAATTAAGCTTCTAATATACGGACTTCAATCAATCCACAGCAAAGGGCTACTGTAGCTTGAGTTAGGAGGGCTTTAGAGTGCATCTGTAATGCAAAGACAAGGTTCAAAGAAGCAGGAGAATCAAAGTGAGACCTTCAAAGATTTGCTTTGGGATAATCGCAGGCTCCCTGGCCTTTGGGGAAGATTTGCTTCATTCCCAGCCTGTCCAGAGCCAGCCCAGCACAGCCAGATCCTGGACACTCTCCAATAAGCCAGGCTCCTAAGCTTCCTCCTAAAAGTCTACCCCATCCCCTGGCCTGGAGTGTGTCCTTGCAACATCCTAGGGACCTGGGCCAGCTCCTCCGTCCCCCTGCCTTCAATCTCCAGGGTACCTGCATTTGAACAGAGCGTTTAGGAGGGCAAAAGGCAAGTGATTTGGTGGTAAGGGCCCAAACCTGTTAAAACTCTGTTACCCTTGGCAGTCATTTCACAGGCCAAGAGGAAAAAGCCCTTAAATGCTTGTGCAAGTTCTCCCAACTAGTCCACGGGACTTGGTCCACGTCTCCTTTTATCAAGTCTCAGCTTTTCTTTTACAACAGTTAAAATCCTGGTCACCTGTTGAGCCCAGCCCAAATGCCACCTTCTCTGAGAACTGTGTAAGATCCAGCACTCTTCCCCCACCCGCTCCTAATCTCACCCCAGCCATCCCCGCCCCTTCCCTGGCTTAGCTAGCTGCTCCATATTACTAGGCACTGTCTCACACAGTCCTGTATGGGCACTTTCATGGTGGATTCGTCTTTGCATTGCTCACAATGCTCTCAGTGTTATTGCAGTTTCTTGATTGTTACGGTCCCACACCCTGCATCACGTGGCTACCTATACCCATCCATTCCTCCTGCTGCTTTGCCAGCTCTGCATGTGACCTGCTGCTCTGCGCCTCTGTGTCTCCCTCTGGCCTCCATTCAAGGAGTCTGATTAGAGATCAGCCAGGTACTGGAACCTGCTCGAGATTACAGAGCAGGGAGATTCAGTCCTACAAAGACTTATACTTGAGAGTCATTACGGAGAAGATAAGGCAGAATATACAGCCAACAACGATCTGATAGTTCTTAGTGGACCACACACAGAACTGAGTCAGCCACAGCTGCCGTGACTTTAAAGGGTGTTCATGAGATCCACGTGAGCTGCCTCTAAGGGCTTTCTAATGGCACTCAGAAGAAGGCTGCATTGTGCAGCCCAGACTCTGCCCTTCTCACCTCACAAATGCATGTCACTGACCTCAAGGGATGAGTGAAGGGAAGTGAGGGAGAGACCAGATGAGTCTGCATTGCTGATAGACTGGAAGAGGGACAAGTCAACTCTCAGCTAAAGCATGCAGTTGGAGCAGGGGTCTCTGGGGACTTTTTCTCAAGTCACCACCTGCACTCAGCATCTTGCCCTCAGCTCCTTCTCTAACTGCTTTTCTGGAGGTGAAAGGCAGGTCCCTTCACTCCCTCCCATTGTCCCTCCCTCAGCCAGCACCAAAGGATGCACAGGAGTTGAATAATCTCTCAGCCTGGTGACCTCTGGTGCAGCTTCCAGCAAATAGGCCACCTCTGATGAAGGCAGCCCAGACAGCTGAGCAGTTACAAAGTGGCAGCTTACAGCCAGTGTGTCCAGCCTGGTAGGAAGTGGAAGGGCGATGAATATTCAGCAGCCACAGGGCACTGAGCACTCCCCCAGTGCAGCAGTGACCTCGGCAGATGCGTCCTACTCCCAGGAGGCTCCAAACTACCTACTGCGAGGGAGCCCAGGAGCCTGGAGAGGGAAAGTAAGCGCCTCCCAGCCTCAGGGCACTTTGGAGTCACCTGGGGGCTTTGTAAAACCCCAGACCAGCTGAACCAGGATCTTTGGGGGTGGGACCTGGGAATCAGGTTTTAAAATAATTTTTAAAAAACTTTTATTTGGAAATAATTTTTAATTTACAAAAAAGTTTCAAGAATGAAGACTAACACAAGGAATACCCATATGTTCTTTACATCAGTTGTGAACATTTTAATCTATTTGCTGTATCATTTCATCTTTCTATACACACACACTCACATCATATTTAAAAATATTTTTTTCTGAACCATTTGAAGGTAGTTACGTTGTGGTCCTTTATCCCTAAGTAAGTAATTCCAAAGAATTGGGACATTCTCCTACATAGCCACATACAATTATCAACTTCAACACACTTAACATTGATACAACACTTTTAAAATCAGTATGTTTTTTAACTCTTCTGGTCAGTCCAATGTCAGCCAAGTGTGAGAACTACTGGGGCCACTAAAACTCACCCCAGGATCTTGGTTCCTGGTGGAGGAAGCAGAGAAGAGGCTGATCACCCAAATTAGACTTTCTAGGCTCACCCAGATTTGTGAAAGGGAGCAGACTGGCCAGGCACAATTGAGACACCGAGGAACTCCAGGGTCCCTGGCGTTGTCTTTTAAAGTCATGTTTCTGTCACTCTGCCACTCGACCTCTTTTTTCCCTTACATCTAATTTCTCCATTTCCCCAGAATGGCCTTTCTGTGCACCAGGCATATTTCTTAAGTAGCAGGTGATTTATTAATAATTTAATGTAAAACAATGACCAATTGAGAAATTACCCTGAGCTTTGTTCAAACTGCTTTGGCCTTTTATAAATAAAATAGTATTTCCCCTTTGCAGTAACTCACCCCCAGAGCCATGCACCAGGATCAGGTGCTGCGTCTGATGTGACAGCCACATGCAATACTGGAGCACTTGAAATGTGTCTAGTTCTAGCTGAGATGAACTGTTGGCACAAACACTTAGCAGATTCTGAAGACTTGGTATATAAAAAAAGAATGCAAACTATTTCGTTAATAATTTTTTACATCATCCTATGTTGAAATGATAATATTTTGGATATGCTGGGTTAAATAAAATTTATTATTAAAACTAATTTCACAGTTTCTATCTTTTAATATGGCTACTAGAAAATTAAGATGAAATATGTGGCTGGCATTATATATCAGAACTGTGCTGGACTGGAATCTCCTTGCCCCAGATGGAAATAACAGCTCTGGGGGTGAGGGTTGATGGTGAAGTGAGGGAAATGTTGGTGGATGCCTGGAACACAGACACAAGTAGATGTTCCTATTTGAAAATCCAGGCCTTTGCAGAGGATAAGCTGAATTTTTCCAGAAGTAAAACAATAGGGTAAGAAACTGGAAGAGGGAGCTGGCCAGCCTGGAAGGAGGTACTGGTAGTCTCAGAGATGGGGAAAGGGATGGTGGGGCTGCAGTTTCCTCAGGGACCCGACCACTCAGAGGGAGGTCCTCTCTGAAATGGCCCATCCTCAGGTGGGAATGACTGGTGACAGCCACTGAGGGCCAGGCCAGCAGGTCCAGGTCAGTGGCCCCTAGGGTTGCACCAGGCCCAGGGTGGCCCAGAGTGGGTGGAGCTGTCACATGGGGAGACTGATATGGTTTGAATGTATCTCCCAAAGTTCATGTACTGGAAACTTAATCCCCAATGAAACAGCATTGAGAGGTGGGGCATTAAGAGGAGATTAGATTGTGAGAGTTCTGCCTTATGTAGGTTAAGGTGGGAAAGGGCTCGTTATCATGAGGGTGGGTTTGTTATAAAGGGGAGTTTGGCCCCCTCCCACGTTCTTGAGTTCTCTTGGCCTCCACCTTCCACCAGGGGATGATATGGCAGGAAGGTTCTCTCCAAATGCCAGCTCCTTGATCTTGGACTTCCCAGCCTCCAGAATACTAAGAAATAAATCTCTGTTCTTTACAAACTACTGTCTCAGGCACTCTGATACAGCAGCACAAAATGGACTGAGACACAGACAGCCTGTAAAGGACCACTCTAGTCTGGCTTGCAGCCACGCAGGTGAGGGTCTCCAGCCAAAGCCACAGCACCAGGCAGGCGAGCAGACAGGCTCCTCAGGCAACCTAAGTGATGGCCAGGGTGCATGTGGCAGGATGCAACACGCTTCAACCCTGGAATCCTACATGCTTACATGACTGATACTGGATTTTCAGCCACAGTAGCAAGTGGGGATGCTGCTTCCCCCGTGTTACAGAGCAGTGGATATCTGTTCACTCATCCATTCATTCAACACGTTTTTACGAATCCTCCCAAACCTCAGACTTGTGGCTCTGAGTATAAAACTCCCCATGGAGTGGTCCTTACCTCTAGCCTGTGCCCCTCTAGTGGGGTGACAGTCCATGCTTCTTAATAACAACCTTCCTCATCGCACTGTCACTGCAAAAACCTCACTGGAAACCCCTCATCAAAGCAGGCAGGCTCTGGGTAAATTGAAAACTTTTCAATTTCTCCCCTCCTGTTTCCGCCTCTACCCTAAGAATGCCTCAAGGCTTCTTCTCAGAAAATATCCTTGGTGAGGTATTAGCGAATTATTTCCCCTCGAAAGATTATTTGCAGTTTTGTAAAGATCCTGGGAAGAACAAAACATCTTTACCCATGAAGAAATGCAACTCCATTGAAGACACTGAGGCCCGGGGAAATACAGGGGAGGGGGTGATTAGGTGAGATCAGACCTACCTCACACGACAGGGGCAGCCCCAGCTCCTCCGTGGAATCGCCTACTGCCCAAGGCCACGAATTGCCTGTCGACACTCTGCCCCACAGCATGTGCCCTGCTGTTAACGCTTTCCTGGGAAGACTTCTTCCTAATTTCTGCCCACTCAGAGGATTTCCCTCCTTTCTTCAAATCTTCACTCAGCTTCCATGGCCTCTCTGAGTCCCTGAGTAGGGCATCTGGCCCAGGGTGAGTGTCACTCTTGTCTTCACCATCCGGTGCCTCCTCTCACTTCCAGAGCATCTGGTACCTCCTCACACTTCCTCCCCATCCTGTGACTCCTCTCACCTCCTCCCCATCCTGTGTCTCCTCTCACTTCCTCCCCAACCTGAGTCTCCTCTCACTTCCTCCCCATCCTGTGTCTCCACTCACTTCCTCCCCATCCTGTGTCTCCTCTCACTTCCTCCCCATCCTGCGTCTCCTCTCACTTCCTCCCCATCCTGCGTCTCCTCTCACTTCCTCCCCATCCTGTGTCTCCTCTCACTTCCTCCCCATCCTGCGTCTCCTCTCAATTCCTCAACATCCTGTGTCTCCTCTCACTTCCTCCCCATCCTCTATCTCCTCTCACTTCCTCCCCATCCTGTATCTCCTCTCACTTCCTCCCCATCCTGTGTCTCGTCTCACTTCCTCCCCATCCTGTGTCTCCTCTCAATTCCTCCCCATCTTGCGTCTCCTCTCTCTTCCTCCCCATCCTGTGTCTCCTCTCACTTCCTCCCCGTCCTGCATCTCCTCTCACTTCCTCAACATCCTGTGTCTCCTCTCACTTCCTCCCCGTCCTGCGTCTCCTCTCACTTCCTCAACATCCTGTGTCTCCTCTCACTTCCTCTCCATCCTGCGTCTCCTCTCAGTTCCTCCCCATCCTGCGTCTCCTCTCAATTTCTCCCCATCTTGCGTCTCCTCTCATTTCCTCCCCATCCTGTGTCTCCTCTCACTTCTTCCCCATCCTGTGTCTCCTCTTACTTCCTCCCCATCCTGTGTCTCCTCTCACTTCCTCCCCGTCCTGCGTCTCCTCTCACTTCCTCAACATCCTGTGTCTCCTCTCACTTCCTCTCCATCCTGTATCTCCTCTCAGTTCCTCCCCATTCTGCGTCTCCTCTCACTTCCTCAACATCCTGTGTCTCCTCTCACTTCCTCCCCATCCTACGTCTCCTCTCACTTCCTCCCCATCCTGTGTCTCCTCTCAATTCCTCCCCATCTTGCGTCTCCTCTCACTTCCTCCCCATCCTGTGTCTCCTCTCACTTCCTCCCCATCCTGTGTCTCCTCTCACTTCCTCCCCATCCTGTGTCTCCTCTCACTTCCTCCCCATCCTGCGTCTCCTCTCACTTCCTCAACATCCTGTGTCTCCTCTCACTTCCTCCCCATCCTCTATCTCCTCTCACTTCCTCCCCATCCTGTGTCTCCTCTCAATTCCTCCCCATCCTGCGTCTCCTCTCACTTCCTCCCCATCCTGTGTCTCCTCTCACTTCCTCCCCATCCTCTATCTCCTCTCACTTCCTCCCCATCCTGTGTCTCCTCTCACTTCCTCCCCATCCTGCGTCTCCTCTCACTTCCTCAACATCCTGTGTCTCCTCTCACTTCCTCCCCATCCTCTATCTCCTCTCACTTCCTCCCCATCCTACGTCTCCTCTCACTTCCTCCCCATCCTACGTCTCCTCTCACTTCCTCCCCATCCTGTGTCTCCTCTCAATTCCTCCCCATCTTGCGTCTCCTCTCACTTCCTCCCCATCCTGTGTCTCCTGTCACTTCCTCCCTGTCCTGCATCTCCTCTCACTTCCTCAACATCCTGTGTCTCCTCTCACTTCCTCCCCATCCTGTGTCTCCTGTCACTTCCTCCACGTCCTGTGTCTCCTCTAAGTTCCTCAACATCCTGTATCTCCTCTCACTACCCCCCCGTCCTATTTCTCTTCTCACTTCCTCACCATCCTCTGTCTCCTCTCATTTTCTCCCCATCCTGTATCTGAACTCACTTCCTCCCCATCCTGTGTCTCCTCTCACTTCCTCACCATTCTGTGTCTCCTCTCACTTCCTCCCCATCTTTGTCTCCTCTCTCTTCCTCCCCATCCTGTGTCTCCTCTCACTTCCTCACCATCCTGTGTCTCCTCTCACTTCCTCACCATCCTGTGTCTCCTCTCACTTCCTCCCCATCCTGCGTCTCCTCTCACTTCCTCCCCATTCTGTGTCTCCTCTCACTTCCTCAACATCCTGTGTCTCCTCTCACTTCCTCACCATCCTGTGTCTCCTCTCACTTCCTCCCATCCTGTGTCTCCTCTCACTTCCTCACCATCCTGTGTCTCCTCTCACTTCCTCACCATCGTGTATCTCCTCTCAGTTCCTCCCCATCCTGTGTCTCCTCTCACTTCTCCCCATCCTGTATCTCCTCTCACTACCTCCCCATTCTGTGTCTCCTCTCACTTCCTCACCATCCTGTATCTCCTCTCATTTCCTCACCATCCTGTATCGTCTATCACTTTCGTAGCACACATTTTGCACTAGACATTTATGCTTTTGAATTCTCTAACTGCTTCAAAGGGGACATTTTTACCTCCCCTAATGAGAATAAGTAATTCTGGGTTTGCTTTTTATTTCGAACTTGAGATTTCCCTCTTTTTAGTATTGTTGTTGTTGGATTATCAGTAAAAAGGCATTGTTTACAGTACACATAATTAATAATGCGAGTTCTGAAATCCAAAAAGACACACAATTTTAAGCATTTTCGAAGCAAGTATCCCAATGACTTTGATGGCAAATTTTCCTTAAATATAAGCTATTAGTTACTAGTTTTTCCTATACTAATAAGTTGTTTGCTCTAAATTGTTTCCATTAATTCAACACGTATTTACAGGTTTCCAATATTTCACAGCAAACTGACATAGTTTTTGCGATAAAAATGTATACTACCTCTACACAAGCTATCACAGACAGCACCCAATTCTGACTGGGAGAGCTAAGATCAGGGACGAGTTCTCTTCAAAAACTATTGTGCTAAATATCACCTTGGATATAGAACACAAGTAACTTCAAGTGCTTGAGGCAATGTTAAATGCAGGATTGGGATTCCAAATTATCTTTCAGCTATGCTTCATATTACAGGCTTTAAAAACTACCCCACCTCAGGTTATGGAATGTTTGGTTGATGCCTGAGACGATCAAAGCTTTCTGTAATTCAATAGATTGCTACGTTTTAGTTGAATGGAAAAACAACCAACCAGGACATGGTTTCACCTCTTAAAAAGCTTTCACACTTTCCTAAGTAGGAAAAAAATGAGATAAAGTATGTGAGGGTTTAACTTTATGTGTCAACTTGCCAGGCTATTTTACCTAGTTACTTAATCAAACACTAATCTAGGTGTTGCTGTGAAGGCATTTTGTAGATATGGTTAATATCTGCAATCAGTTATCTTTATGTAAAGGAGATTATCCTCAGTAATGTGAGTGGTGCCTCATACAATTAGTTGAAGGCCTTAATAGGAAAAACTGAGATGTCCTGGAGAAGAAATTCTGCCTCAAGTTTGCAGCATTAAATCCTGCCTGAGTTTCCAGACTACTGGCCTGCCCTGCAGATTTCAGAGTTTTCCACCCCCACAATTATTGTGTGAACCAATCCCTTGAGATAAATTTTATACATATATATGTATGTGTATATATCCTAGGACCCTGTCTGATACAAAGCAGAATTCCCTCCTTCTTAGAAATACAAATATATATGCAGATACCTTATTAACAAAATAATTAATAAAAATATTCCCCTAGATCACACAAGAAGAGATTGTACAAATGACAAATTTTAACTCCAATAAATCAATTATTATATTAAATGTATATGGTCTAAATACACCAGTTTAAAGACAGAAATTAACGAAGTAAAGTTAAAGACATGATCCAACTATATGCTGTTCACATAAATTTACCTAAAATATAACCATATAGTTAGTTTGAAAGTAAAGGATAAAAAGATATATTATGCAAGTAATTAAAATAAAGCAGGAGTGGCTATATGATGGTACCTCAAGAAGTTCATGAGGAGTTTCATATTACCTTTCATTCTATTTTCTTATGAAACTTTTCAAAGTACCTTGTACTATATCAGATAAAGTAGACCTCAGAACAAAGAAAATTATCAGAAACAGAGTGAGACATTATATAATGATAAAAAGGTCCAATCCACTGAGAAAATAGCAATCCTAAATGTGTATGCAGCAAACAACAGAGCTGCAAATATATATGAAGCAAAAACTGATAGAACTGAATGGGGAAATAAACAAATCCACAATTATAGTTGGAGACTTCAATACCTGTCTCGCAATAACTGAGAGAACAACTAAGTAGAAAATTGGCAGGAACATATAAGAATTCAATGACATAATCAAACAACAGGTTAATGACATTTATAGAACACTCAACTTAGCATCAGCAAAATACATATTTATTGCAAATAATCACAAAACATATATCAAGATATACAATATCCTAGGCCATGAAACAAACCTCAACAAATTTGAAAGAATTGAAATCATACAGAATGTGTTCTCTGACCACAATGGAATCAAACTAGAAATAAATAACAGTAAAATAACAGCAAAATCACTAAACACTTGGAGACTAAACAACACACTATTATATAATCTAAGAATCAAAGAGTAGTCTCCAGGGAAATTTAAAGATACATTGAACAGAATGAAAATGGAAACACAACATGTAAAAATTTGTGGGACAAAGCCAAAGCAATGCTGAGAAGGAAATTTATAGCACTAAATACATACATTAGAAATGAAGAAAAGTTTGAAAATGATATTCTAAGCTTCTATCTCAAGAACCTAGAAAAATGAGGAAAATAAACCTAAAGCAAGCAGAAAGAAGAAAATAATAAAGACAAGAGCAGAAATCAATGAAATTGAAAATGGAAAAACAATAGAAAAAATCAATGAAATGAAGACCTGGTTCTTCAAAAAGATCAATAAAATTGATAAATCTCTAATGAGACTGACAAAAAAAAAAAAAAAAGAAAGAAAAGACACAAATTACCGATATCAGGAATAAAACAGGATACCAATACAGACCCTGCAAACATAATAAGAGAATACTACAAATAACTATAAACACACATACATTTGACAACTTTTATAGAATGGACCAATTCCACGAAAAACACACACTACCACAACTCACCCTATATAAAGTAGATCATTTAAATAAATCAATGGCTATGAAGAAAATCGAATTCATAAGTAAAATATTCCCTTAAAAAATACACAGTCCCAGATTGTTTTACTGGAGAATTTTACTAGACATTTAAAGAATTGGGAGCAATTCTACACCAACAATATCTTGGGATTTTCTTTCTTTTTTTTAAAGATGACCGGTAAGGAGATCTTAACCCTTGACTTAGTGTTGTCAGCACCACACTCACCCAGTGAGCTAACTGGCCATCCCTATGCAGGATCTGAACCTGTGGCTTTGGTGTTATCAGCACCACACTCTCCCGAGTGAGCCATGGGCTGGCCCTATTTTGGGATTTTCTATGTAGACAATCATGTCATCTGCAAATAGGGACAGTTTTTCTTCTTCCTGATCTGTATGCTTTATTTCCTTTTCTTGCCTTATTACACTGACTGACTAGAACTTCCAGCACTATGTTGAATAAGAGGGGTGAAATTAGACATTCTTAACTTATTGCCAATCTTAGGGAAAAATCATTAAGTATGATGTTAGCTGCAGTTGTTCAATAATTTGTTTGTTGAGTATGCTGTTTATGAAGTTGACAAAGTTCTTCTCCATTTTTATTTTTCTGAGGGTTTTATCATGAATGGTTTGTGTTGTTTTATCAAATGCTTCTTCTGTATTGATTTGTATAATGCTGTGATTTTTCTTCCTTAGCATGTTGTTATGATGGATACACTGATTCATTTTTAAATGTTAAATCAGCCTGGAATAAACATTCCCTTGGCCATGGGGTATAATTCTTTTCATATATTACTGAATTCTATTGGTTAATATTTTATTAAGAACTTTTGCATTATGTTTATAAGGAATATTGATATGTAGTTCTCTTTTTTGTACTGTTTTTATCTAGTTTTGGTAATCAGGGTAATAGTAGCTTCATAAAATAATTGGGAAGTCCTCCCTCTTCTTTTATTTCTGGAAGACATATTGTATAGAACATTAATTTTTCCAAGGGCCTCTGTGGTGTCTATAAAATTAGAAGGCTGACAAGAACCAAGACTATAGGTCTTTGAAACCTATAAGCAATATTCACACAAAATTTGCCTTCCAGTTTCTTCATCTTCTAACCTCAAGGGGCATTGACCTGGAATGGACAAGAGGTGAGCAACCTGGAAAACAAAGAGAAGTCTATTTATCTGGCCGAAGGAGAAGCCACAGTCCTAGAGGACATTAACCAAGCAAGATGATTTGTGTGAGAAATACAGTGAACTTGTTTTCCTACGACGTGTTCTAACTCTGCTCACTGTTTATTACTGTGTTTTTGAAGCCCCGCTATTCAACGGTATCAAGGGTTGAAAGTTTCCTCTTTCATACAACCCATGAATTTTTGTGTTTGAATTTGGCTGATCTCTTTCTGCCAGTAGCTATGTTGTCTGGACACTCGCTCTTGTTATATGACTAACAAGTGGCTGGAATGAACTTCATCTTGACGCTACGTAGAATAGACAGCTTCTTTCATATTAATTTTAGAAATATGATAAAAATTCCACTTTAAATAAATACAGCTCTTTTCTCAACTCACACAGGTTTCACACAATTTAAGGAAAATCTAGTTAAAGCATAAAGAAAACATTAAATCTAGATTTTCTGATCCCAAGACCTGACTCTCTCCTTTGCTTTCAAAAGTATTCTACTTAGGGTAATGCTAGGTCTTTGTTTCCTGACCTGGATATACACCTTACCTCAAAGAATAACTGCAAAAATTCAATAAACCAATATATGCAAAATAACTTCATAAGCTCCAACTTCTTCTGCAAATGTGAAGTGTTCCTATCAAAGGTTAATGTCTCACTTGCTCCCTCCTACAGAGGTTTTCTGTCCTGGCTTTTCATTAGGGTTACTTGGTGAGATTTCAAAAAAAACCAATGGCTCTTCCTCCCCTTCCCTTCCCTTCCTTTTGAGCAGTGGCATGGCTGGGGCCAAGGAGGCAGGGGCTGAAGGAGTGTCAGGACTTGGAGTCAAAGAGGCATCAAGGCCAAGGAGGTGGGCAGCACGGTGGAGAGTTGGTTATATGGAGAGGAACTGGGCAAATATTAAATAGATTGAGGATTACAGAAGCTACGTTTACCATTCTCACTGTTGGTAAGCAGACTTACAAATATGGAGAGAGAAAGGCTAAAATGAACATTCAGATGTTGAATAGGGATTGGAGATATTGGTGTGGACGTGTGGTTTTTAAATATATATCCATGGATGTATGTGTGAGTGTGTGTGTGCGTGTTTTCTAATTCTGAATGCTCAGAGGGCCTAGAAGCAATAACAATCCAGTAACAATGAGCACACTGAACACCCAGACTTTGGTTTCTAAATATTATCCTCCACTAAAAGGATCCAGGGGTTCTTGAAGAAACAGCTGACTCCAGGGCTGGGACAAAGTATTAGAACAGCCTAGAACATCTTGTTCAGAAAACTAGGAGAAATTATGGGGACGTATCAAAGGGATCCAGGAGCCAACTTGATGAGGTTCTCATTGGCCAAATCTAGGAAAAGCTGATTATCAATATATATAATGATAGAAATGGATTGCTATCATTTGAATGTCCCCTTCAAAACTTGTGTTGAAGCTTAATCCCCAGTGTGGCAGTTTTGAGAGGTGGGGCTGTTAAGAGGTGATTGGATTGGAAGGGATCTGCCCTCCAAAATGAATTAATCCATTCATGGATTAATGGATTAATGGGTTAATGGATTGATGGGATATCATGGGAGTTGAACTGGTGGCTTTCTAAGAAGAAGAAGAGAGACTTTAGCTAGCACATTAGTACACTCAGCCTCCTCACCATTTGATAACCTGTGCAACCTCAGGACTCTGTGAAGAATCTCCACTAGAAAGAAGTTCCTCACAAGATGCACCACCTTGATCTTGGACTTCACAGCCTCCAAAACTATAAGAAATAAATGCTGTTTCTTTATAAATCACCCAGTTTCAGGTATTCTGTTATAAGCAACAGAAAATGGGCTAAGAGATGGATTATAACCCATTGTATAAAATAAAATCCATGAGTCTATATTGACATAAATAAATGAGTAAATAAATAAATGGAGTAAAAGGGAAAATTCTTTCTTACAGAAGAATACCAACCAATAAATGTAGAACTTATGGAATTAGAACATCACCATTTAGTAACTCTGGTGATCATGAAAAAGTACTCAGATTCCAACTGCAAAGAACAAAATTGACCAATGGCCCCAGATGATCTAAAATCCATTGCTGAGTTTGCCCAAGGCCAATGTTTTCAGTCAATGACTGTGAGAGACAGGGATACTAAGACAGGCTTCTTCTTGGAAGACATGGGACTCCACTCATTGGTGACTCAGACTCAAGGAGTCCTCACTGGCTTTGCCAAACCTTCTTAGAAATGAACTACAGGGGCCGAGCCCGTGGCGCACTCGGTAGAGTGCTGCACTGGGAGCGCGGCGACGCTCCCGCCGCGGGTTCGGATCCTATATAGGAATGACCGGTGCACTCACTGGCTGAGTGCTGGTCACGAAAAAAACGACAAAAAAATATATAAATAAATAAATAAATAAATAAAAATAAAAAAATTTAAAAAAAAAGAAATGAACTACAGGCTAGGACTTTTCCTACACAAACTTCCTCCCATCTCTTCTCTACTGTGGTTAAACCATCGTGATCTGACAGCTTTCAGAGCCTCCTCTGGCTCCCTTTCCCACTTAGCCTCAGACATTTTCCCCAGTACGTGTCTTGCAGATGTAACCCTGTCTTGGTGTCTGCTTCTCAGAGGGCCCTAACTAACCTAGCAATCATCATCAGTGGTGTTGATTCAAGCAAGAGTCATCGATGGGTGCTAAAGCTGGTGGATAGAGGTTTGAGGTTCGATGAGAAACATGATACTGGTATAGTCTCAGAGTATTTTCCCACAAATTACTTGTCAATTATAAAGGGTAAACAATATCTTTACAGTGGAAAGACTGACAGTCCCCAACCTGACTAAGTGATCAAAGTTGACATTACCAGTGATGGATGGGTTGACATTATGTGTGCTCTGACATCATTCATTGAGCAGAACACAGCATCATTTCTGTGGTATTTCCATCAAGAATGCCTAGCCTGAGTCTGGTTATGAGCACACATTTATGGACCCAGTTTGGGGGACAAGTTATAAAATAAAACTGTAAAGTTCATAAAAGACAGGGAAAGACTGAGGGACTGTTTGAGATGGAAGGAGATTAAAGAGACATAACAATAAAATATAACACATGATTCTGAATTAGATCCTTGACCAGAAAGAAAAAAGAAAGTGTTAGGATAGTTGGTAAAACCAGAAAGGGTTTGTGGACTGGAAGGTTGTGTTGAGCCGATGTTGACTGCCTCATTAGAAGGGCTGTGTACTGCCTGTGTAGGAGAGTGTGTGTGTTTTGGGAAAATGTACATGGAAATATTTAGGGATGTTGAGGGTCTCCAATAGATCAGACAAGGAATAGAATAATGATGGGTATAGACACACATGCACGCCTGCACACACAAGAGCAAATACGATGACTGTTCATAATTGGGAAATCTGGGTGAAGAAGATGCAGTAATTCTTTGTGCTGTTTTTGCATCTTTTCTGTAAATTTGAAATTATTTCATAATAAATTACAAAAATATATTCTAAAAGTACCAATGCCCAGGCCCTATCTCAGACCAGTGCAGTCAGGATCTTCCAGGCTTTGGCATTTCTTCTAAACAACCCTGGGGACACCAACGTGCATGCAGGGCAGTGAGCAGCAACCAGGGCACCTCAGCCTACCATCTGCACAACTGTAACATTTGCTCTTCATCCGAAGAACCAGCCAGGCACAGGCTCTACAACAAATTCAACCTGTCAGGGATAGTGTTAGGAGGTCTAGGCCAGGGGCTCAGCCTAGCACTAAATCAGCCCTACCACCATCAACCTTGCTCTGCCCTTGTTCTTTGAAACTGGGCTCTGCCCTGGCCTTCATTCAGGCCCCATTTCCTGGTTCTCCTGGAGACTAGAGCCCCACTCCTACTAAGCCTGGGGCATGAGGGACCGTGGAGCATCAGCTGCCAAGGCCCTTGGATGTCAGTGCTCCTCTCACCTGTCCACTCCTTTACCCAGCTGCCTGACTCCCCTCTGCTATTCCCTGGCCTGCTCCTGGGACACCCCTTCTGTCTTCCCCTGCTGGCTTTCTGTATGCCACATTTCTGTCCAGGCCTCCTCACACCACCTGTCACCAGCTTCCCTGTTCCTGGCACATGTGCTGCCCACCACCTGCCACTGAGTTTTGCTTCAGAACATCTGCCTCACAGAGTTAGTTAATGTCCTTGCACACATTCCCACAGCATTCTGCATCCTCATTGCCAGAACACACCTTCCACATTACCATTCAGTGTCCGCTTTATGCACTAGACTGAATTCCATTCGGCAAAAGCTATGCCCTGCTCATTGCTATGTGCCCAGTACCCATTCACCATATAGTCCCAAACCCATAGTAGGCACTTGGTAAATATCTGTGGGGTGAATAAATGAATAGATGTCTAGTGTTTTGCCTGGCCCTCCTTAGTATGACCAATCCCATCACCAAATGAATATCATTTGCATAGGCCTGGACACAAAGTGTGATGGAACCACAGGAGGGCCAGTAGGAGAGAAGATCAAAGTTTAGTTCCCCAAAAAGGCGAGGATTAGCTGTGTATTATTCCATTTCTGTTGCTTATAACAAAATATATGGAACTGGGTATTTTACAAAGAAAATGAAATTTATTGCTTACTACAGTTTCTGATGTTAGGAAGTCCAAAGTCCAGGGAATACAGCTGGTGAAAGTCTTGGTGGTGGCGACAGTGATGGCAGGATATCACATCGTGAAAATGGCGGAGTAGAGAGAGCTAACCTCCTCATGCACTGTCCTTTTAAAGCCCCCCAAACCATGCCCCTGACCACCATTATTAACCATTCACTACCGCATGATCCTACAATCCAATCACCTCTTCAAGGCCGCACCTCTCAATTACCATAATAGAATTTTCCCACCCTCTTAACACAGTGGGGGCCAAGTTTCTAATACGTAACATTTGGGGGAAACAATTCAAGGTTCAGTGAGTTTTGGGGAGACATAATTCTAGCTACTACTAGCTGATTTAGTTCAGGCAGGCATGGTGAGCTGGCCTTTCGGGAGGGACATGGCAGTGGGCTTTAAAAAAATTTCCTTCTTGAATCCGAGGAGAGGGTAGTCTCTCTCCAGTGAAAGAGCTTCCTACCACAACAGAACACCATCAGCAGCTGTGGCAATCCTCAAAGAGTGCCTCGGATTCACCAGGGAATCTTAAAAAGGACTTGAACTTTGGCTGAGGTGGCAGTGGTGGAGACTTAACAAAAAGTGGTTTCCTCTTGCTGGAGTAAATATAGCACTGTCAACATCTTTTCTTCATCTCCCTTCATCTCCATCTTCCATCCTTCCCTTTCTGTCTTAGGAAAGTGGTCCAGCTGTTACCACCATACTTCCACCACCCCTGCCCCCACGCAAAAAAATTAAAAAATTAAAAATATGTTCTTTGATTAAAAACAATTTGTTTTTATTTAAAACAAATTTAAATTAAAAAATTAGTTAAAGTGCAGATTATGGAATCCTGTTGAGTCAGAATTCCTGGCCCTGGGGTCCAGGGCTCCACATTTTTAATAAGCTTTACACAGACTGCATTTGGAGAAACTCTGATCCATAGAATTGAAGCAGGTCCCCACCTTGCTCAAGATGGCATTCTGGCATGAGCTGTATTCTATGGCTCTGTTTGTTTCTTATTACTGAGTTTTAAGAGTCAATTGTATAATTTGGATAGAAGTCCTTTACCAGCTATGTGACTTGCAAATATTTTCTCCCAGTATGTGGCTTATCTTTTCATTTTCATAACAGGATCTTTTGTAGAGCAGAACTGTTTAATTTTAATAAACTCCAACTTACCATTTTTTCTTTTGTAGATTGTGTTTTTTGTGTTACTAAAAGCTAAAACTCATTGTGCTTAAAATTTATCACCAAACTTAAGGCTATCTAGATTTTCTCACATACAGCCTTCTGGAAATTTTAGTTTTGCATTTTACACTTCGGAATATGATCCATTCTGAGTTAAATTCATGAAAAATATAAGGACTATGTCTAGATTCATTTTTCTGCATATGAATACAGTTGCTTCAGTACCATTTATTGAAAAGACTTTTATTTCTTCATTGAATTGCCTTGCTCCTTTGTCAAGGATCAGTTGACCATATTTGTGTGGGTCTGTTTCTGGGCTCTCTATTCTGTTCCATTGATATATTTGCTTATTGTTTCTCCAATACCACACTACATTGGTTACTGTGGCTTTGCAGTAAGCTCGAATTTGGGTAATGTCCATTCTCCAACTTTGCTCTTCTTTGATATTGTTAGCTAGTCTGGGTCTTTTGCTTTTCCATAGAAACCTTGACATTGGTTTGTCAATATCCACAAAATAACTTGCTGGGATTTTGATTGAGTTTGTGTTGAACCTATAGATCAAAATGGGAAGAAATGACATCTTAACAATATTAAGTCTTCCTATCCATAAACATTTATTTCCATTTATTTTTCATCTTTGATTTCTTTCATATGAATTTTTAGTTTTCCTCATACAGATCCTGTAAATATTTTCTTAGATTTATACCTTAATATTTCTTTTTTTGTGTTCTAATGTAAATGATACTGTGTTTTTAATTTCAAATTCCAATTGTTAATTGCTAGTATATAGGAAAGAAATTCACTTGGGTACATGATAGAGTTTGGATGTGTTGTCCCCTCCAAAACTCGTGTGGAAATTTGATCTCCAATGTGGCAGTGTTGGAAACTGATTGAGTCATGGGGGCGGATCCCTCATGAATGGATTAATGCTCTCCCTGGGGGAGGGGGGATTAATGAGTGAGTTCTTGCTGTATTAGTTCCCACGAGAGCTCATTGCTTAAAAAGACCCTGGCACCTTCTCTCTCTCTTTTGCTTCCACTCACCATGTGATCTGCTTGTATCCGCTGGCTCCCTGCCACTTTCTGCCATGAGTAGAAGCAGCCTGAGGCCCATGCCAGATGCAGCTGTCCCAGAATCATAAGCCAAATAAACCTCTTTTCTTTATAAATTACCCAGTCTCGGGTATTTCTGTTATAGCAACACAAAATGGACTAAAACAGTATATTAACCTTGTATCCTGTTACCTTAGCATAAATGTTTGCTATAATTATTTATTAGTTTCAGGAGCACCCCTATATCTCTTAGTTTTGGGTTTTTGTGGGGGTTTTTTGGGGGGGTTGTCAATTCTTTGAGATATTCTGCATAGACAATCATGTCATCTGTGAGCAAAGGTAGTTTTATTTCTTCTCAAATAATGTGCCTTTTGTTTACTTTTTTTTTTTTTGTCTTATTGCATTAGCTAGCTTTTCCAGTACAATGTTCAATAGGAGTGGTGAAAAGCTTTGTGCTTGACTAGTTCCTGATCTTAGAGCGAAAGCATCTAGTTTCTCACCATTAAGTATATTAACTATAGATTTTTTGCAGATGTGCTATATCAAACATTAAGGAAGTTTCCCTCTATGGCTAGTTTGCTGAGAATTTTCATCATGAATGGGTGTTGAATTTTTCAATGCCTTTTCTGTATTTATTGATATGATCATATGGTTTTTCCTCTTAAGTATGTCAATGTGATGGATTATATTAATTGATTTTTGAATGTTGAACCAGGCTTGCATACTGGGAATAGATTCCACTTGGTTGTGGTGTATAATTCTTTTTCTACATTATAAGATTCAATTCACTAATATTCTGTTGAAGATTTTTGCATCTATGTTCATGAGAGATATTGGCTTATAGTTTTCTTTCTTATAATGTCTTTATCTAGTTTTGGTATTAGCTGGCCTCATAGAATGAATTGGAAAGTTTCCCCTCTGCTTCTGTTTTCTAGAAGAGATCACAGAGAACTGGTATAATTTTTTCCTTAAACACTTGGTAGAATTCACCAGTGATGCTGCTGTCTAGGCCAAGTGCTTTCCTTTTTGGAAGATTATTATTACTAGATATAGGCCTATTTAGACTGTCTATTTCTCCTTGTGTGAATTTTTATAGTTTCAAAGAATTGATCCTTTTCATTTAAATTATCAAATTTGGGGGCATAGAGTTGTTCAAAATGTTCCTTTATTATTTTTCTAATGTCCATGGGCCAGTAATGATGATCCATATTTTATTTTTAATATTAATATTATTGACTTATCAAAGAAGCAGTTTTCATTTTCAATGATTTTTCTCTATGATTCCTATTTTCAATTTCATTGATTTCTTCTCTAATTTTTATTACTTCTTTCTTCTGTTTGCTTTAGGTTTATAATGCACTTCTATTTCTAGTTTTCTAATAGAAGCTGTTATGGTTTGAATGATTATGTCCCCTCCCTCCAAATTTAAATGTTGAAATTCCAATCCCCAAGGTGATGGTATTAGGATATGGGGCCCTTGCAAGGTGATTAGGCCATGAAGGCAGAGCCCTCCTGATGGGATTAGGGCCCTCACAAAAGAGATCCCAGAGAGCTTGTTCATCCCTTCCATCATATGAGGACACAGTGAGAAGGTGCCATCCATGAGGAAGCAGGCCCTCACCAGACATCGAATCTGCTGGTGCTTTGAACATGGCTTTCTGGCCTTCAGAACTGGAAGAAATAAACTTCTGTTGTTTATAAGCTACCCAGGTTATGGCATTTTGTTATAGTAGCTCAAATGGACTAAGGCAGAAAATTGGTACTGAGAAGTAAGGGTGCTGCTGTAACAAATACCTACATTATGGAGGCAGTTTTAGAACTGGGTAATGGGTAAGTGATGGAAAAATTTTTAGGTACATGCTAGAAAAAGCCTACATTGCTGTGAATTGATCATAAAGGGTGATTTTGGTGAGTGATCACAAGGAGGGAAAGAAAGCTGCAGAGAAAGCCTCAATCATAGAGAACCTCAGTGGTCCTAAACAACGTTAGTAGAAATGTGGATGGTACAGGCATTTCAGATGGAAATAAGGAACATGTTATTGGACAATGGAGAAAAGGCCATCCTTGTTATAAAATGACAAAAAACTTGGCTAAATTGTGTTCATATACTATTTTGTGGAAGATAGAACTTGGGAGCAATAAAATTGAATATCTGGCTGAGGCAATTTCTAAGCAAAATGTTGAAGGAACAGGCTGATTCCCTGTGACTACTTATAATAAAATGTGAGATGAGAGAAACAATGTCAAGATGGAATTATTAAACAAAAGGAAAACAGAACTTTAAAATTTGGAAAGTTCTCAGTCTATGCATAGTAGAAAAAATGAGAAAGCCTGTTCAGGAGAGAACAAGGGTGTTTCCAAACAACCATTTGATAAGGAGATTAGTGTGGTTTCACCATCTCAACAGATGTCAGGTACTATTTATTAATATAATGGGCAGATTGTTAGCCCTCTGAACAGAAGCTAGGATTTATTGTCCAAGACAATGGTAGAATGACCCAAAGGCATTTTGGAGGTAATCAGGAGCTGCCCTTCCCATCACAGGCTTGGGGTCCTAGGGTCTGTGGGGCAGAATAATCTCAGAGGAGGAGTCACAGCTGCCTGGTGCTGCTTCACATCTGGGCTCTGCTCTTTACACTCTAATACCATATTCTTTGGTCAACCCAGGTGTGGTTCTGGCAGACCCTGGTACAGCATGTGCTGTGCCCAGCAAAGCTGTAGGGGAGAGGCTGCCTCAACCTAAATTGCAAAGGATACTCCAGAGAGCCTCAGGGTCCAGGCAGAAAATTACCACAGGAGCATGGCCACTGCAGAGAGCCCTCCAGTAGGGCAGTACCCAGCAGAACCATGTGAGGAGGGCTTCCCCTGTGACCCCAGACCAGCAGAGCCACTGGCATGTGATTCTAGCCTACAAGAGCTGTAGGTACTCCAACCCATGACAGCAGTGGTGTGGGTGGGGTAGCTGGCCAGTTGGTTAGGATTTAATACATCCTGCTTGGCAAAGCTTTTGGGTGGGATCCTAGTCCCAGTGTTTTCAAAAAACAGCACTCCATCCCAATGGTCCTGAAGGGCAGAGCATTGAGTCAAGAAAATTGTCATGCCTTAAGATTTAATGTTGTTTTCTCTGCTGGGTTTTGGACTTTCTCAGGACCTAAAACTCCTTTCTTTCTTATTTCTCCTTTTTGGAATGGGAATGTCTACTCCACGCCTATCCCACCATTGTTATTTTGGAAGCCCATAACATGTTTTATCTCACAGGTTCATAGCTGAAAAGCAATTTGATTCAGGATGGATTTTACCTTGAGTCTCACCCATATCTGATTTAGATAGATATTTAGATGAGACTTTGGACTTAGATTTTAAAGTTAATGCTGGCACAGTTAAGACATTGGGGGCTATTGAAATGGAATAAATATATTTTGCATGTGTGAAGATCATGAAGTTTGGGGGGTCAGGGAAGAATGCTATGGTCTGAATGCTTATTTCCCCTTAAAACTCATAAGTTGAAATTCTAACCCCCAAGGAGGTGGGGTCTTTGGGAGGTGATTAGATCATGGAGGCAGAAACTTCATGAATGGCATCAGTGCCCTTACAAAAGAGACACCAGAGAGCTCCTTTCCCCCTGCCACCATGTGATGACACAGTGAGAAGGCACTGTCTAGGAGTAGCAGCTCTCACCAGACACCAGATCTGCCAGTACCTTGATCTTGGACTTCCCAGCCTTCAGAAGTGTGAGAAATAAATTTGTGTTGTTTATAAGCCACCCAGTTCATGGTAAGTGTATTTGTCATAGCAGTTCTAAT
Source organism: Cynocephalus volans (assembly GCF_027409185.1). Classification (NCBI taxonomy): domain Eukaryota; kingdom Metazoa; phylum Chordata; class Mammalia; order Dermoptera; family Cynocephalidae; genus Cynocephalus; species Cynocephalus volans. Next base: position 80,102,133 of record NC_084466.1, on the reverse strand, counting down.
AGACTAAGACAGAAGCTTAGGTTATTTATTTTAGATCTTTCTTCTTTTCTAATACAGGCATTCAATGCTAAAAATTTTCCTCTAAGCATTGTTGTCCCTGCATTCCACAAATTTAGATGGGCTGTATTTTCGTTTTCATTTAGTTCAAAATATTTTAAAATTTCTCTGATGACGACCCATGATGATGTTTAGATGTCTGGTGATTTTTCCTTTCAATACATTAAATGTTTCACTCTATTCTCTTCTTGCTTGCGTGGTTTCTGATAAAAATTCTGATGTAATTTTTATCCTTGCTCCTCTATAGGTAAGGCTTTTTTCTCCCCCTAGCTTTTTTCAAGATTTTCTCATTGTCTTTGGTCATTTGTAGTTTGAATACAATATGCCTAGGTGTGATTTTTGGTATTTGGTAACTTTCTGGAATTCAGGCATCTTGGACTTGCTTCAGTCAGTTTCCAGGCCCACTAGTAAACCCTAGATACTTCCTATAGCTTCAGTGATGTATATATTTAGACACACAAAATAAAAGTTTTATGAGAGCAGAAGTCAGGCTATTCTGCCCGAGGCTCAGAGCTGGTTTAGGTGAGGATCACATCTCCATGGCCAACAATGTTCTAATGTAGTCTAGCCTGGAGGTTCTGGGGGACCTCCCCACCTGAAGCTTCCAGCTTGACCCACCTCTACTCCCATCCTGAGACTATAAGATACCTGAGACTGAAGGCTCAAGGGGAATGACCTTATTCCTTTGCAAGGACAACAGCTGAATATCCTTGCATAGAAAGGAAGGGGGTTCCATTAATTGCAGAGGCAAAGAAAAAGAAGAAATACAAACGTGAACAGTTTTAAAATGTTCAGCTTGAGAGCCAAGGTACCCTACCTTTGATTTACCTGCCTTAAAAACATGAGCTCTAAAAAATGCTCAAATAGGCTTCTTGTCAAGAAGGAATAACAGGAACCAGATTTACATTACCACTTGAAAACACCCCAAACAATATGACATAGTCATACCACTCTATTTGCCCAAGAGAATCAAAGCAAATATTCCCATATATTCTGGAACATGAATGTTTATATGAGTTTTTTAGTAATAGCCCCCCAAAATGGAAACAACTCAAATATCTATCAGGAGGTGAACAGATAAATTGTGGTACATCTATTCAATGGAATAGTACTCAGTGATAAAAAGGAATGACTATGAAGCCATGAAACAACATGGATAAATTTTAAATATTTATGTGGAGTACAAGAAGCCAGACAAAAATAGAATTGATACTGTACGATTCCTTTTACATAAAATACTTGAAAATGAAAATTCATCTATAGTGACGGAAAGCAAATCAGTGGTTGCCAGGGGTGGGGTGGGGGAATGAGAGAATAAGATGACAAAGGGACAGAGGAAACTTTGGTGGGCCATGGATATGTTCATTATCTTGATTTTACAGGTATATACAAATTTCAAAACTTACTCCCTTTAGAATTGTGCACTTTAAATGTGTGCAGTTTATTATAGGTCAATTGTACTTCAATAGCTTTTAAAAAATCTATTCTTCTTGCAACCTTGTCTTTCATTTGCCTGTCTCCCTATCTTCCTTTAAATCTGTCTTCCATCTTATCTAATGTGGCCTTTTATTGCTTTCCACTTTTTAAAAAATGTTCAGTTTGATAAGTAATTAAAGATAAGAAGATTAAAACAAAAATAGTAAAACCATCTCCACACATATGGAAAAACTTTACCAACATGAAATGCCAGTGCAGACTCACAGAAATAAATTCTCTCTTTTGCTCTTGGACATTTTTGTTGCGAGTGGTAATTGGCTTGACATTTCTGAGGGCAATTTGCCAATAAGTATTAAAAGCCTTAAAACGTGCCTAACATGGTGACCCTGTCCATTTTAGGAATTAGCTCTGAGGCTATCTCGTATCTTAGGATGTCAGAAAGACATTGTTTCAAGGATATTAATTTCAGTGTTATTTATATTTGCCAAAAAAATTTGCAAATAACATATACGTTAAACAATTTGAGATTGGCCAAACAATTAATAATATAGTCACACAAACATAGGTTCTCCAGAAACAAACAAGGAAACAGCTGGAGTGCAAGGTGTCAACTGTGAGTCAACACCTGTGGCGGGGGCAGGAGGAGCCAGGAATGGTCTAGTGTGAAGCAGGCTCCATAAAGCCTTGGCCATCCAAGGGGGCTCAGGCTGAAAGGGCCAGGTTTTCAGAGCTGCCAGATCTGAGCAAGATCACAGGCCAGGTGGCCCTCTGCAGCTGAGGCCACCCTGAAGGAGCTGGGGCTGGAGGGGTCTGCAGGCCACACCCAGCTGAGCAGCTCATCTCTCCTGGAAGGATGGGGCATCTCGATGGTGGGTGTCTCCTCATCCACTGCCATCCTGAAAGCTCCCCCCTCCAATCCCAGTCCTTTTGTTCCTTGTGCTCTCCTACTTCTATCAACTGCTGACTTTCAGAGTCACTCTTTACGGAGTGTTTATTATAGATGTTACCTGTAGAGCCCTCTGGAGGGAAAGTGCTATCAAAATTTAATTAATGGGAAAGAAAGTAAGTAAATAAAATGAGATTCTGGAGAGAATTCTGTGCCTGGGAATTATACAAATGCATTCGCTATAACTTGAACTTGATGGCCTAGAAATTGATGGGCGGTAGAAAAGCTAACAACTCTGAGAGTGCCCTCCTTTCCCAAGTTCACAGGAGGGGCCGTTCACATGAAGAGTCCAGTTTTCTCTCTGGGTGAGAAGCCATCAAATCAGCTTCCTGCACTGTCATCCTCCCATCTGGATGTGGCTGGAAGCCTAGGGTATGAATGTGTGTGTGTGTGTGTGTGTGTGTGTGTGTGTGTGTGTGTGTGTGTGTGTGTGTGTGTGTGTGTGTGTGTGTGTGTGTGTGTGTGTGTGTGCGCGCGCGCGCACACGTGCGTGTAGGGGGATATTACCAGGACCAAGGACATAGGGCAGCCTTGTCTCCTCTCTGCCCAGAGAGATACAGAGGGGCACTGAGGGACCCACGTCGATGGAACATACAGCCCATCTGGGAAGGGAGAACATTATCGTAAACAGTAATGTCAGAATTCTGGGCCAGGAAGCAAAAGCTTAAAGTATTCCGGAGAAGAGCTGCTAATTATGGAAGGAGTCATCGGGCAGGCGGCCCTTTCCGTCCACTTCTCCATTAGAATCTCATTATCAGGCAATGGGTCAAATGTAGAGCAGCAGTTTGACTGGTAAAAAAAATAAATAAATAAAGTAAACAACCTTGACAAAAACTATGAATTTTTATCATACCGAATATCAGCAAGGACGTGGGTCAGTGGTATTTTTATTTTGCTGCTGGGAGCATCAATTGTTAAAACATTTGGGAAGCAATTTGGCACTATCTCATAGAGCTGGACATTTGCCTCTGTTATATTTCAACAGCTCCAAGACTATTCCTTAGAGAAACTCTTGCACATGTGCCCAGGAAATAATGTGGTATGATGTTCATAACAACACTGTGAGTAAGAGAAAAAAAACCATAAACAAACAACCCAAATGTTCGTAAACTAATGAATAGATCAATAAAATGTAGGATATTGTTTGACAATAAAGTGACATATTGACACATCTTGCAACATGAATGAACACTGAAAAAATCATGTGGACTGAAAGAAGCCGGACACAAAAGGTCTCATATTATGTGATTCCATTTATATAAAATGTTCAGAATAGAACAGACGAATCTATAGAGACAAAAAGTAGATTAGTGGTTGCCAGGGGCTGGAGGGATTGGGGAGAAGTAGGGAGTAACCGCTGATGGTAGATGAGGTTTCTTCTTGGGGTGATGTAAATGTTCTCAAATTGACTGTTGTGATGGTTTCTCATCTCTGTGAATGTAATAAAAACCATTGAATTATACACTTTGAATAGGTACATGTGTGGTATGTGAATTCTATCTCAATAAAGCTATTTACAGAAGAAAAGATACTCAAATGCCCAAGAATAGGAGAGTGAGTGTGTGTATTGTGTGTATAAAGGTACTTCAAAAAGTTCATGGAAAGATTTGTATTATCTTTTAATTCTATTTTTTCTCAAACTTTTCAAAGTGCCTCATACATAAACCTGTACTTATATGACAGAATATTATGCAACAATGAATAATGAATGAACCACAGTTCCATTCATCAACACGGATGAGTGTTGGTAACACTGGTGTGACATTGGTTGGTAACACTGAGAGAAAAAAGCAAGTCCCAGAAAACTACACTCAGCACGATACTTTTTTTTATCAAGTTCAAAACCAAAGGAAAACAAAGCAATATATTGTTTAAGTGGATATATATATGATAAAACAGCAACCATAACAACATTTATATATTATGAACCTTGTTATTGTTTTATATGTTATAAAACAGCAACACAACAAGGATTGAATAAATATGGTAGATAAAAATGGTGGCTCTGGAGTTGGGGAGCAGGAGAGGAGACCAGGGAAGTAGCAATGGTGATGGTGTATCATGAATGATGAATTTTGATTCATCAAACTCTGTGTCCCAGAAATCCAAAACTATTACTATTATTAACAGTAATTGTAATAGTATGAGCAAGGAACTGTGCTAATCACCGTCTCTGCAGTATCTTGCTTAATCTTTTCAAGAACCTATGAGATAGAAGAGATAGAAGCTATTGCTATTCCCACTTCATACATAGGAACTGAGATTCGGAGAGGTCACACCACAGCTGGCACATGGTGGAGCTCAGATCTGATTTCATGCCTTTCAGACCCCAGAACTCTCGTGGTTACTCTACCCAAGCTGAACACCCCCAAACCCAATCCCTCCCATGAAAGATAGTAGACAAGACTGTGATTGGGTCTATCAGGCCAATGAACGGGATACCACCAGTGGGGTCTGGGGTAGCAGTGGGCATAGACTGGTAAGGAATTTCCTGGTATGATATTGCTTAGAGTCAACCAGAATGGGTGATTTGGGGGGAAATGAAGCATTGGCTAATTATTAGAAACCGCTACTGGGACAGAACAACCTTCTGGCAAACAGGAAATTAGGTGCAGTGATGGTAAAGCCTCTGCACCCGGAGAGCATGCCTGGGGCCCAGGGCTGACCACTACGGGTCACCTTTCAAGAGAGCTTCCAAGTGGCCCAGTCCAATGGTCATGGCCTGGGAACCATGAGCTGCTTTCTGCCTTTACCCTTGCCTTATTCTACTAGAACTTGCCTCATACTATCCTGAATTAGTGGCGCTTTTGAGCTGCCCTCTGCACTAAAGCTCACCTTGAGCGTCTTCTTCTTTCTTGTCTTCCTTAACTGAGATGATGCTCTACAGGTCTGCGATTCTCATCCACAAGGGACAGGCACCTTCAGAGAAGCTTCAGTGAGCTTTAGCGTCCTCCTCAGCAATGCTGTCAGGCTGTGTCCTTATAAGACACTCAGACTAGATTATAATATCAATTAGAGTAGGTGGTGGGTAGGGGGAGTGGTTAGAGTTAGGTCTTTTTTTCCTGGCATTTCCCGTGCGTCTCTTGGGATCAATTCAGTGTTTCATGCTAGTTCTCAACCCACACATCTCTTAACTGACTTTAATTTTTGTTTTGAAAGGAGAGCAGAAGAGCCTTTGTACAACACTTCAAGAAATAGGCACTAATAGGCCGTGAGGATGCAGTCTCTGGGGTGGTCACTTTGCTGTGTCCCAAAAGCAGCGTGCACTCTTTGATAGCAGGGGGATGCTTCGGGGACAGAGAGGTGCCAAGTCTTCAAAGGCACTGTGACATGAGGTTACAATCTCAGAAGGGAAGAAGTTGACCCAGAATCCAAGTTAGTTTCCAATACGGAACAGTCCCTTGAGAGCAAAATACAAGACCCAGTCCTTATCCTGGGGAAACTTGTACTGCAGCTGGTGAAATGACACAGAACAAGGCGAGGTTCACTTCCACATGCCCAGTTGGATCTGGTTGAAGGACTCCACCATCACCCCAAACGCAGACTCTCAGCTACAGAGCTGATGAAACAATGGAGGTCAAGGCAAAATTTTCTTCATTAATACTATCTCCACAGTATTCAATTTTTACTGCTGTTTTTGTCTTTAGCATCTGAGTTCCAGAAGAAGCAGTTCAGGTGGAGCTTGGTGTAAGTCTTCACGATTTAGGAACGAGCTCCGTGCAATCAGATGTGTAATGATTAGCATCATGGATGCCTCCTGCAAAGCATCAACAGTGCCAGTGCTCTCGTTACTTGGGTTGTTTTTATGAGCAGACACAAGCATTGGATAAAGGCCTTGGGAGCTCCTCCGGCCCTTTCTGGAATCTGAAGGGTGAACTGAGCTTGTGTGCTCTGAAGGCCAAGTCCTTCCAGCCAAAGCCAGACTGGGTTTGAGGTGACTCACATATGGGAAGGCTTTGAAATGATGAAGATTTGATATCATGGAGACAGGGGCTGCTCGTCTTGCCTAATTATCTATTCTGGAAGGGGATGGAGCATCCTCAGTGCTGGAAGAGTTTCTGTGCTGAGAGGACTCTCCCCCATGGACCCCAGGCACCTACAGGTGCCACCCAGCATGTGCCGCTGCAGCAGCACAAGCCCAGCAGTCTACCTGGCTTTATACAAGGAGCCTGAAACACTCTGAAGCCAGAAATTTGTGTCACGATCACAGGTCTCCATGGCAACCTTTCACACTAAAAGAAGGACATTTGTAAATATGCATTTGCAAGCCCCCTTTTATGATTAAAAGATCAGCCTTTTGAGAACAACTTGCTTTGCCAGCTCGTCCTGCTGCTGGGAGAGAGGAAACGAGGACTTCTCTCACTTCTTAGCTCTCTGGAATCCAGCAGCAAATGCATACTGAGCTTCCTGGTGCGGACACAGAACGGAACAAGACACAGTTGCTGTGCTGAGATTGCTCATGGCTCAGTTGGACAGAATAGTCAAAGACATAAAGACACCATCAGTGCAGTCCAGGAGGGCCTTGTTGTGACAATGAAAAGTCTTTCCTTTGAAAAGTCACCTGTGGACAGCTGTGCTCCAGGGGCCCTGCAGAGGGAGGGAAGGTGCACTCGGTGGGGTTTTCTTGGTGCCCTGCGTCTCCCACCCAACCACAGACCCTTGCAGGGGCCTGAGCTCTGGGATGTCCAACCAGTGGGGCAAATGGCCTTGGCTGTTTCCCTTGATGGGTCTTCACCAAGGTGGGCCTTTGACTCACCTGCGGAACTTTAAAATGTCCTGGTCCCATTTCCCAGAGATTTTGACTTTCTAGGTCTCTGGTGAGTTCTGGGCATCTGTAGTTTTAAAAGTTCTTCTGGTGACTGTGACATTCACCCCAAGTTGAAAACCATCCACAGGGCATTTTCTAGGGTATAGGCTTAGCTGTTTCAACAGAGAACTAAAATCAGAGAGGGCTCAAGCAGGCAGAATTTAATTTTTCTCTCATCCAACAGTCCAAAGGTAGGGCAGCCCAGGGCAGACAGGTGAGTACACTCAGGGTGGCCTGAGATGCAGGCTCCGTCTACATCACTGTCCCAGTCCACAGGCCAGCTAGCCCTGCAGGAGGTTTGGAAGGAGAGACACTGGGGACACCATCACATCTGCTGGCAGAGGATTGCTTTGGCCGGGGGTTTTCAAACTTTGCTGCACATTAAAATAATCTGGAGAACTTTGAACAAAATGTGACCATACACCAGGCCAGATAAATAAGAATCTCTGGAGGGGGGACCCAGGGGTCAGTGTTTTTAAAATCATGTCTACAAATAACATTTTTGAGACCTGAAGGCAACAGGGAAACGTCTTTCCCAGGAGAGCATAAGAAAGTCTCTGGAAATCTCCCACAGGCCACTGGGCTCTGGAGCTCCAAGCCGTCTTGAGTGCTTGCAGATGCAGGAATGCTGTGATTTCTTCTGCTCAGACAGCCTGGTGACTCATCTCTGTCTGAGTCACAGTGACTGGCAGCATCTATCCACAGCCCACACCATGTAACCCCATTCAGATAATTTACCTTCTGGTGGCCTAAGGTGATCACAAGCTCTGCATGTTCCTAGAAGCAGTGATATTGGCAGTAACCCACAAGTAACCAAACTCCTTGGGATACGCTTGCCTAGAGGTATGGCAGTGTAATGTTTACAGCAGAGACTCCTGAGCTCAGAGCCCAGCTCCCCAGCCACGTGACTCACCTCTGTGGGCCTATTTTCTCATCAGTAAAATGGGCAGGATGATGACACTAGCCAACATTTATATTGTGCTTACTGTATGCCAGTCATTTTTCTAGATGCTTTACATATATAGGTATATATTAACCAATTTAATCTTCACTACAATCTTACAAGGTAGGCACGAGTGTTATTCCTCTTTTAAAGATGAAGAAACTGAGCCACAGAGAGATTAAGTAAATCATCCAAGATAACACAGTTAATAAGTGGCCAAGGCAGGATCTGAACCTTGATCTGGCTCCAACATCCATGGTCTTATCCACTGTCTGTTCTAGTTCATGGCTTTGTTGTTGGGATTAAATGTGGTGATGAGTGCCTGGTAAAGTACAGTAGCTGGCCCATGGTAGGGCTATTATTATTATTAAAATCAAAAGTCAATCCTTAATCTAACAGAGTGTCTTGCACATGGTAGGCATTTGGTAAAAATGAATAAAATGTAGAATTATTGTAGAATTATTTTCAGTCTCTCTCTCCCTCAGTGTCCTTGGAGTCTGGAGATGAACCTGTTTTCTTTTGTGCTTCTGGGTTTCCTTGTGCTTCTGGGTGGGGGAGGCAGCTGACAGGGGATGCTCTGATAACCACAGCCTGTGCTGGGGCTGCTCTGCTCTTTGAGCTGCTCCTTAGGATTTCTAAGCTGGAGATTCTGAGGCAAGCCTATTCTCCATTCTGCCATGCCAATGCTTTTGGGCTATTTGGATACAGTCATTTTTTGTCCTTCTGTCTGAAACTTCACAAAATGATTCACCTTAGATTCACCCAAAATACACTTTCTTGTCTTGAAATAGCATCTTACACTCTCACCAGCATTTCTTTCCTTTTTCTCCTCCTGGGCTGCAAATTCCAAAAGAGCCACAGTGTCTTTTGGACACTGGAGCATTCTTTGATACCACAGAAGCCTGGCCTCATTCACTGAGGAGCCCCAGAGCCAAAGCCAAGTGACTTCGTGGGGACCACACTGAGGGTGTAGAGAGGGTGGCCCAGGTAGCAGAGACCTGTATAGCCAGCCCAGCCCCTTCCCTGTGATTCACTTCTTGAGCCCATCTCGTCAGGGAGCCCAGCCATGGGGGCTGCTTCACCATGAGGTCACAGTTGGTACAGCTCTTTGTCCTTTGAAAAGTCACCTGTGGACTGTGTCCCAACTCAGAGGACAGCCTGGCTTCTCCAGAGAAGAGCACAGTGTTAGGTTAGTGAGACAGAATAAAAAGACTCTGAGCCAAATGTTATCAAGCAAGGGAGTTTACTGCAGCAAACCTGGAGGGGAAACTGCAAGAGCAGTGTTCCACCCCTGTACAGACTAGCTGAGGCTTTATAGGGTTTGTCTGGGAGGGGGTTGGGCAGCTATGCTTAGCACTCAGCATTCCACAATGGCTTTATTGTTTTCCTGTTTTGTACAGGATGTTCTTATCAGAAGGCACCAGCCTTGAGGGAAAGCGAGGGGGTAGGGGGACAGGGCGAGTGAGTAGTCAACATGGCTGTGCTTATGTTAAGCTGATTGTGAGGCTTAATATAGAGGGCAGGCAGATGGAGCTGCTGAAATCACTTCCCAATGGCAGGCTCCCTGAAGTACAGTCTTTGCCCCCAACTCTGAGAGGCTTAACTGAATCAATTCTTTTTGTTTGGAGTTTCAGATGTGTTTTCTAAGGGCCTCCCAGGGAGTGGTGTGGAAAGAGGTGATCACCCACACAAAAGCAGGAAGAATTGAAGCTGCCACCTTCCTGGAGTTTTTTTGTTGTTGTTGAAACTTTTCTGAGTGCTAACTTTGCCTCAGGGTTAGTCAGAATGCCGTGGAGAATGCAGCTGTGAGTGCCTGTGTGACCTCAGAGCTGTCCTTGAGCAAAGCAAGGGGAGAAGCATCTCCCAGCTGCTGAGGGGCCTGGGGTTGCTGGGAACCAGGGACAGCTGTGATACAAGGCCATGTATTTCTTGACTCGGGCAAGCCTGCAGTGCTGCCTCACCCACGTGCAATTGCTCTGTTAGATCTACAGGGAGGTTAGATAGAGCCTGGGGAGAAAACGGGTCAGAGGGGCTATGTCCAAACCAGGGTCAAAGCTGAGCCTGTGAACCCATGTGGAAGGACCCTGTACCATTGCATCACCTGCTGTGTATAGTCAAGGCTGACCCTGAGGGGCAGGCAAGGGCTTTGTGAGAGTTTTAATACATTGGGAGTCAAGTTTAGTTGAAATTCACTGAGTGGAAGTTTTACATAAAGCCTTTTGTTATTTTTCCAAAATGGATGGTTATCACATCCCAATGGACATACAAGGCATACTTAGCTTCCAACAGAAAGAAGATATGTGTTTAACCAAGAGCATAAGAGCATAAGAATTGATTTTCTGTTTGAGGGAAAGACAGGGTGTGTTCTCACGTGTGTCTGTGACTTGCGTGTGTTCCGCTCTAGGACAGGGAAAAACTGGCTGGCCCAGAAAGCGCCAGTCCTTAGGTGCAGGCTCCAAGAAAAATATGGGGTAGTTCATAACAGATCTGTGACATAACTAGCACCATTTTAGACAAGCCCAAGTACAAACTGGTGCCGTCCGCCTCCTCCCCTCCCCTCCCCCGTTCTCTTTTACAAGAAGCCTCATGGTTTCAGAGAAAATGAAACTTTCGGCGTTTCCGCATGCACAGAACTCTCCATCCCTATGACGTAACTCAATCCCCACCCCAGAATTACATCACCCAGCTCTTGGTGCCAACATACCAATATAAGCTCCCACTGTCCTATGTTAGGTGCTGTCCACCATTTTCAGGGCAGCCCCAGGCTGCCTGCCACTTTGAGCACAGCCCGGCAGATTTTCTTCGTTTAATAAAGCTTGAACGGTACCCGGCATCTCAGCTCACTTTCTTTCAGTTAATATCCCAAATCCTCTGCCCCTCTTTCCTCCTGTTTTGAGCAGAGAGGGTTTCAGGGTCATCTCTGTTCATGAAAGAAGTCCTTAATTCTTTCTCTGTCTTATGATTTTATCAGTTTAGTAAAGAAAAAAAACCCAAAGAGTGATGATGTACAGATCCCTTGGGCAACCTCCCCGTGCCCCCCAAAAGCTTATTTGGCTTTTTATTTTAAACCGTTTATCCAGTTGTTGCTTTGCTGCTCATTGGAATCACCTGGGGAACTTAAAATACTCCCCGAACCCTGAGCACTTGGACTCAAAGATTAGTAGTTTTTAAAACTCTCTAGATGATCTCAACGTGCAACTGAGTTGAGAACCAGTGATCTAAGGCAGCACTTTCGTAGATATTAATGTGCACATGAGCCACCTTGGGATCCTGGTAAAATGGAGATTTCGATTCAGGAGGTCTGGGGTGGGGCTATAGAGGAGGCATTTGTAACCAGCTCCCAGGAGATGCCGATGCTGTTGGTCTGCAGGCCACACCTTGGACAGAAATGGCCAAGGTGTATTTGTTGCCTCCTGATGCCAGGTGATTTGGGCGGGGGGGAATAGAATATTTTGAAGCCATCTTAGGCAAAAATAGGCATGGGAGAGCAAGAGAGCTCCAAAAAGCTCTTTTGATTATAGAACCTCCCCAGGTTGTTAGGAAATGATTTCCAAGCTTATACATAAATGGGACTGACAACTATGGTTTAGGGGAGGAGATGGACTTCCAGAATGTAGAATGTTCCAGACCAAAGTCACCTGGTAGATCAATCCTGATTAGAATCACTAAGGGGAGCTTTCTAAAAATTCAGATTCCTGGGCTCCACCTGAATAGCTTCTCACTCAGCACATTAAAGTTGGGTCCCAGGAATATGCATTTTTAAAATAGCTGATTTAAGTTCAGACTGATTTGGGAACCACTGATCTAGTGCACCCTACCCCCACCTCCTGCACCTCACACACATGCATTTTATAGAAGAGGAAGCTGCCTCAGGCGTGAGCTTCTCTTCATGACAATACTGGAATTTTCTGCTAAGGACTGAGGGAGTGAGAAAAAAGAAACCTAAATCAGTGATAGGCAGAACTTCTTCCAGGTCACGGCCATTTGGGGAACCAGATTCTGGCTAATAAATTCAGGCTACGTGTCTGCCTCTGCTTCCCTTGGCTGTCAGGCTAATTTTATGAGACAGTAAAAACAACAACCAGGTATACTGATAGCTAATAAAAAAGGCGGTTTGGCCCTTCAAGAAGAGGAGAGTTTCTGCTTCTCCAGAATGCCATGCCCACCTGTGGGAGGGGAGCATGGTGCTTTGAGGGCTGTGCCCCACTCTGGGCAGGCTGGCAGCCAACCTCTCCAGCATAACTGGGTGCTGCACCTGGGCATGGTCTACCCTCCTTATACAACTCGCTGGCACCCTTAAGTCCCTTCAAAGACAGAGGGCGAAGATTTTTAAAGCTCCATAACAAATCAAAGCCACAATCCAAACCTACGAGTGGAGAGACTTCTGCCTGCCCCAGGGGACTATCTGCAGCCCTCCAGCCAGAGCCCCAGGGGGGATGCTCACGGCTCTAAGTGTCTGTATCACATCTGGCTCTGCTCACCATGAACATGCAAGGGAGAGATTAGCTACTTTCAGGTCTGTTCAATACCCAACAGCTACCCCTGGATGCCCCCTACCCTGCCCAAGATCAGCAGAAAATGCTGCCTGAGGAGAACGTATAGATATTTGCCGTAATTATTCCTGTGATTTCTTTAACCAGTAGGTTAACGAATAGACGTTTCCCGTTATCGATGCTTGATTTTTTTCATTAAATTAGGCATGAATTTCCAATTTTAAATCTTAATTATGTTTGATCATTCATTCATGTATTTATTTCCTGTGCATATACAATGTATCAGTAACTATCATATATTTATATAGTTTAATGCCCACGATCGTGTTGGGAGGAATGATTGTCTTAATTTACCTCTGAAGAATTTGAAGCTGAGAGACCACAAGCTACTCATCCAAGATCACATGGCTAAAAAGTCAGTTCATGGAGGTTTGGACTCAGATCTCTCTGGCTCCAAAATGCTGTCTCCTTCCCCCAAATCACGCTACCCCACAAATAATACTTTCTATCATTTTAGAGACTGAGAGAAGTTGCTAATTGTAATTTTTTTAGAATTTTTTTTATGGCAAAGACATGATAAAGCTAAAAGACACACTGCCAACTGAAAGTAGTTTCAACAGGTAACAATTTAATATTCGTACTTAATTAGCACACTCATAAATCAATAAGCTAACATTTGCATGTGTTATTTTCTCAGAGAAGGCTCCCTGACTCCCCAGTCTAAGTCAGACCTCCACGACTTCATGGCTTCGCCCCTCTATCTGTCCTTCCTTGTGCATGGCTGTGTCCCCAGCAGTGTTTGACAAATGCTTGTTCAGTGCAAGGCACTGTGCTATGCGCCACCAGTTTAGGGATGGACAAAATAGCAGGATGACAAGATTTACCTGCATTTCATCCCTTTTGGAAGTATTTACACTGCCAGATTGTGGCCCATTTCTTTAAAGTAAACTTTTTATTTTGGAATCATGTTAGGCTTACTGAGAAGTTGCAAAGATAGCACATAAAGATCTCACCCATTTCCCCCTAATATTAACATCTATATTATCACGACGAATCATCATGTCCAGGTAATTCAGGATAATTTCCTGTGGAGTGTGGTAACCACCGGGCCGCAGCCAACAGACCTGAGTCTCTGGAGCTCAGCAGTGGCCTTGACCTCTCGAGTCTCAGTTTTCTTGGGGTACCAGAAATAACAGGATGGCCCTGCCAGGGTTTTTTGTTTGTTTGTTTGTTTTTGAGGATTAAAGGAGACCACATCTATGAAAGCCCCCCAGCGTGGGGTCTGGCACACTTGTTGATAGGAATCTCTGTAATCTGCCTGAAGTAGTAGTTTCCATTAGGCTGTGTGTTTAAAACACGCCTGGGGTTTCCTGTTTTCACTGTCATTCCCCACAGTGCTGAGCCATACCTTGACCTGCGTTTACTTAATACATTCTGTGTATTTGTGGCCCTTCTCCCACCTTCCCTCGTCCTGTCCCAGTAAATCCTGTGTGACGGATTCAGGCCAAGGGCAGTTGTTCTCAGCAGAGATACTGTTTCCTTTTCCAGATTGCATCTTTCAAGGTCCTTGGCAGAGGCGGGTGGTCTCGCCACGCCAGTGAGCAGCACCGATGCACAGCTCGTGCCTCCTGAACTCACAAGTGGCAAGCGAGGGGATGGCCAAGAGGCGCCCAGGAGAAAGCAGTTCCAGAGCAGTCATGTAAATGGGGCCGTGGGGAAGGCAGGTGGGAGTGCAGGTGAGAGGGGACAGAAGGAGGGAAAACAGACGTCGTTAGGAGACTGAGCCCCAGTCATTTTCCTTCCCCTCCTGATTTGTTTTATGCCCCCTGAACAAGATGCCAAACTGGCACATGAGTTTTCAGAAATGAATAGGATACTTCAGGTTTCAGAACTGAATGATGCCCTTGAGTGCACGCTTGGTGCCTGAGCCTACCTGCATCTGCTGTCACACAGATGCCCTCGGAAAGAAGCGCCTCCTTGGGCACAGCTCACTTCGCCCACAACATCCTGGGGCAGCTGACAGGCACATGGTTTGGGGCCATGCCTGGATGAGACTTCTCCTTAAGGGGCTCTTTCTCATTCACAGCAGTCCATCAGGAAGGGTCTGCTCAAAATGAGTAGTTGCTAAGCCCATTCAATACAACCGTCCCTATTCCTTACATAGCACAAGAGAACTTGAAATAGAATATTTACATGCTGTTTTTTCCTTCTTTTCTCTTTCCTTTTTTTTTTTTTTTAGTGGGACAGAATTGTTCTTTAATGCTTGCCTTTCCATTTGTGTCCAGTTTTTTAATTGAACCACTCTCTCCACTTTGGGTCTTTGGCTGCAAGA
Source organism: Cynocephalus volans (assembly GCF_027409185.1). Taxonomy (NCBI): domain Eukaryota; kingdom Metazoa; phylum Chordata; class Mammalia; order Dermoptera; family Cynocephalidae; genus Cynocephalus; species Cynocephalus volans. The sequence goes on along the minus strand of NC_084466.1, from coordinate 80,087,118 downwards.
CTCTGTGAGTGGAGGAAGCGCGGGGTGTCCCCGCCTCAGCCAGGCAAAGCAGACGACCCGAAGTGGAGCAGGAGAGAGATGTGCAGTGGGAGAAACTCGATGGGGAAAATCTGTGCACACACTACAGAGGAAGAAGAGGCTGAGCAGCAGGTCACACACTGGGAATTAAAAGGAATTATGACCAATTTTGGAAATTGTAATGTACAGAGAGTTTCAATTATAATGTACAGAAAGTTCCAGTAATGTAGGGCTCTTTTTTCCCCCTCACATTAAATATAGCTTGGAAAAAGTCAAGGTGTATCAAAGCCTTTGTCATAACCGAGAGCTTTCTACCTGCTGTCTGCTGGAAAGAGGGTTGACCTGTGCTCCAAAATGAGATATAGAAAATATAGACATTTCTTGGCACCTCTAACCACCAGTGTGTATGAACGGGCTTAGAGCTTTATCCATAAGTTGCAATATCTTGACTTTGGAGCCTGTTTCCTAATTCCTTCTAGGCAGGTGCAAATTCTAATCGATGGAATCTCCTGTCCTCACTATTCACTCTTCTTCTCCCTTTATCTTTCATGTTTTTCTCCTTTTCTCTTTCTCCCTTGCAAGGTCCAGAGTTCTGCAGAGCAGGGTGATGGTGAGGGTGAAGAAGCAAAGAAGAATGCAGAAGCAAAAGAGAGTTTAGTAAAGACAGCTTCAGCCTAGGACTTAAGAAAGCTGAGCTTCAGTCTGAACAACACTATTAATCTGAAATAATAATAGCACTTACCGTTTATTGAGCATTTACTATTGATAGGCATTATTACAAACACCTTAAATTCAACCTGCCCAATTGTATGAGGTGGGTGCAGCTTTGGTGCCTTACTACAGATGGGAACACTGAGATCTAGGGGACTTAAGTCACCTCCCCAAGGTCATGCAGCTCTTAGAGGCTGGGCTGGAATTCAAACCAACCTTGAGGATTGTGCTCAAGACACCATCTTGCCTCCCTTGTGCAACTGGAAGCAATTCATTTAGATTCAAGAGAATTTAAATGTTTTTAAATTTCCTTCTAGACCTTTCTTCAATCAAGTCCTAGCTTTTCACTCACCTTCCCTCAAGACTTACTAAAAACTGTGGCGAGTTGGCATTTCACACCCAGTGTGGTCTCCTAAAACCAGTTCCTGAGACCCTGTGAGAGGAACTCTCACACTTCAAACAAAATATTCGAGTTCATCCACTCCCATGCAAAAGACCTTGTTGGAGACCTCTGTAGATCAGCACTGCAACTTGACAGAATGTAGGAACAACACTAAGGTGCTTAAACAATGAGTCAAACATGGATGAACCTCAAAGGCATTATGCTGAGTGAAATAAGACAGACACAAAAGGACAAATTCTGTATGATTCCATGCATGTGAGATGCCTAGAATAGTCAAATCATAGAGGTGGAAAGTAGAGCAGTGGTTGCCAGAGGTTGGGGAGAGGCAAGTGAGGAGTTGTTATTAATGGGTGCAGAGTTTCTGTTTGGAAACATGAAGAAGTTCTGGAGATGGACCTCGGTAATGGTTGCACAACAGTGTGAATGTATTTAATGCCACTGAACTGTGTTTTAAAATGGTTAAAATGGTAAATTTTATGTCATGTACATTTTACTACAATAAATGAATAAATCAAGCTTCTTACTATTTATTTATAATTGTATAATATGTGTTTAGTAAAAAAAATTAAATAAACAAGTGTAATAATCAAATTAAAATAATTTTTCTTAGCCAGAAAAACTATAATTATGATTTCTATCCAGTCTTTTTCTTTTGCATTCACCTGTCTAACACACACGGACACTCATATATTTGACTTCATACTGTGCAAAGTTATTCATCTTGTTTTGTAAGACTGGCCCGAAAGCACGAATCTTACTTGTTGGGAAGGCTCATCTCGCAAAGACCAGGAGACAGAGATCGCTGAAATCAAGCAAGAGGAGTTTATTCCAGCATGCTGGGGTCACTCAGTCTCCTGGACAGGAGTGACCCCGAGCTCTTAACATGAGCACTTTTTATACAGTTTGGTAGGCAGACTTTGGCAACAGGATGAGTTGTATACAGCTTATTGGTCACCTGAGGTGACTTTTAATTTCGTTGGTGGCCTTCAGTGGGGTGGTACACAGACGAGGAACTGGGGAATTGACCAATACCCCACCCCTTTTGCGGTTAGGCCCTTCCTGGAACTGGGTGAACTTTGGACTCTTTGGAAAGTCCCTTCCCCCTGGCAATGGAAGGTCCTTATCTTCTGGTAACAGAAAGTCTCAAGCACCTGATAGTGGAAAGTCCTAAGTGCCTGGTATTGTTTACCCAAAAGGTTGGAGGTTATCTCTACCTCTACAGTTTTTTCATTTAACATGACACTATGAGGATTTTCCAAGAAATATAAATTTATTTGAAATTTATTTGTAATTGTAATGGCTGCATATTAGTCCAGGCATGCTGCAATTTGTGTAGCCTTCTCCCTGTTTTTGGATGTTTGGGTTTTTCACTTTGAAAAGCAGTCATGCTAGTTCACTTGTCTTTGCAGGCCCCTGATTACTTCCTAGGGCTGGCTCCTATAAGCAGTGCTGTTGGGTCAAAGAACAATGTATAAGGTTTGAGAAACCTTTTTCTCCTCTGTGTGCGCATGCGCATGTGTTTGAATTAGTTTATGAGCCCTTCGCCTGTCCTTTGGGAACTGTTAGAAGCACTGGCAATGTCTCCACCTTTCTTTGCTGTTGTTGGTTGCGTGATCTTCAGATTCCTATCCTTGAAAACTGCCTTTAAGGAAGATATGTTTGAACTCTGACCATCCGTACAGCCAAACTTGAAGATCTGAGCAAAGGAGGTCTGTTTGGCCTTAGGGATGGTGTCTGGGGTTTTGTTTGTGTCAACATGGCTTGTATCACACAGGAGGGTGTGACGTTAGGGTAGAAGCTCCACTCCCCTCAGGGCATGGGGAAAACCTCCCCCAGCTCTACTCGGCCCCAAATGCTCACCGAAGCATTCCACAGTCTTCCTGCTTAGAAGGAGCGAGGAAAATGAAACCTTGCTGAAGCTTCTTTGGCTGCTGGTAAACAAACGGTTAAAAGTAACCTGGACAGCACTGACCTTGAGATTTCCAGCATGCACGGTGTTATGTACTCCTGAGAAACACACACACAGACTCATCCTAGTAAGGGAAACTCTGAACCTCTGATGCCCAGGCAATTTTTGGTTTCAAAAGTCCTTGAGGCTTTTCCTAGGGGCCTGCTGACCTTTTCTCACTATGATTACCTCTTTTCTGCATAACTCCCTCCCACTCTTCAGATCTCAGCTCAAATGTGATTTCTATATGGAAGCTTTGATGATCCTTTCAAACTATAGACACTCCTAATATGTCTTTAAAAAGCACTTTTTCTTATAGTGCTTTTCACAATTTGTAGCTGTACTAATGTGGGTAATCATTTGATTAGTGTATCACTTAATGTTTTTATTCAGCAAATATTTTTTAAATACCTGTGCATGCCAGAAACTGTACTACTTGCTGGGATGACAGCGATGATAAAAACAGATTTGGTTCCTCTCCCAATGGAGCTGAGAGTCCAGTGGGAAATAAACAAATAAAAATATGATTGCAATCTGCAATGTGCACTATAAAGGAAGCAAGCAGGTGCAATGACAGTGTGGTGGAAGGACCTCATCAGACGGAGTGATCGTGAGGGTCATCCTGAAGACCAGACGAGTGAGAGGAGCTGTCCTTGGGATGAGCTGGCATGTTCAAATCAAAATCAAAACAAGATGCACACATTGAATTTGGCTGATACACTTTACAAAGGGAGGGTCCCCCTCTATTTTTTCCCCTACCAGTTGTTAAGAAACCAAGTCTTTTGTCCTGTAGAATTTCTCACATTCTCTGGGGTTCTGGTCAAAGATGGCAGAATAGATGGTCCCCAGTGTCACTCTCTCCAACAAATCAACCAATTTACAACTATTAAAAAGCAATGACAGCCAAGCTGGGGTTGCTAAACCTATGGAGTGCTTGAAGGCAGGAGAAGCCACAATGAGAGAAAGAAAGGACTGCTCCCACTGTTTTGAGCCCCACCTGCTTCAAGGCTGGAGCTGCTGAGCACATGGAGCAGGAGCGGGCAAAAGCCACAGCTGTGCCCTTCGTATGAAGTTGTTTGGAGACTGCAGGGGAGAAGAGGGCCTTGGTGGCCCTCAGGCCAGCAAGACCACTGACAGGATTCTCTTAGACCCACATGGGAGCAAGGAGCCACAACTGAAAAATGAAGCAACTCAGAGGCTGGTGAGTCATTGCAAGGGACCAGTGCATGGCCTGTCCCATGGGAAGTGGTTAGAATGCAGGTGGTGGGGGAGACAGGCCTCTGGGGGAACACTGGGGCACAGCATGGACAGCTGATCTCCACTCCAGTCAGCACAGGCCCACTCAGTGGAGACTGGTCAGGAATACAGAACTGCAGGGGGTGCAGTTTGCTGAAAAGACTCAGGCTCAGACCAGAATTTCCACACAACCCAGGTGTACCAGACATCTCAAGACCCAGAAGTACCTACAAAGTCAACCATTAAAGCCTGAGCTGCACAGAAAGCTTTCCCCAAGGAATCAGCAGCAAAGCAACAATTTAGCTCAACCACACAGCTCAAGTACTGGTCCTCACAAGAAGTTCTCCCATTTTAGAAGTAAGCAAAGGACAACAAATTAGTTCCAGTGCAGAGTTTAAGTGGTGGAAATAGTGAATAGTCCAACACAGAACTGAAAGAAAAAACAAAATACCCACAGATCAGAGACAAAGTTTGATATTAACTAGTAAAGTTCTCACATCACCAAAGAACACCTAGAACACCTAGAAAGAGACTGGAAGCCCCCTGTGCTCCCAAGCCAGGGAGAGGGGAGGGCCGGGGGCCTCAGCCATGCCCCCAAAACCTGCAACCAGCCCAGCAATGACCACCGAGCCTCTGCAGGAAGCACCCAAGGCTCCCGAGCTGGGGCAATGGGAGGCCTTGGGCCTCAGCCATGCTCCCCTGATGACACCCTGACATCTGCATCCAGCCCAGCAATGAACAAGCCACTGCTGGAAGCCCACTCGTCTCCCCTGCAGGAATGAGAGGGTGCCATGGGCACCTCAACCAAACTCCTTCCTCCTCTTCCCACCCTACTTCCTTCCTACTTCTCCTCTCCCCCTCCCCCTCAACTGCTCTGCAACATCTTAGAATGTAATAAAATAATAATGTTAATAAATAAAAGAATTTCTCACTTTCTGGATTTTGCAGATTTCAAACCCAAGGTGTCATCTAACACATTCTTCTCTCACTGGTAAATCATCTAAACTGTTAGTTTACATCTACATCTGAAGACTGGCTCAGATTCAGGTCTGACTTTTTGTTGTTGTTGTTGTTGTTGTTGTTGTTGTTGTTGGTTGAGGGAAGCAGAGAGAGGCAAGAATACCTGTGACGTGGTGCTCTGTGCTTCCTATCACATCACGTTAGAGGACAAGGGTGTCTGGTTGTCCTGCGTCTTGTGACATTAAAACTGATTGGGGGCTTGCTGGGGTCAGCCTGTTCCATCACTATAAAGTTCCCCATTAGCTTTTGACTTAATAGTTTTAGCAGTTACTGATGGCAACTTCCCAGACTCGTTATTTAATTAGGAATCACAAAATGATGCTGTTGTAATTCTATCGTTCTATCATGGATTGAATTATGTCCCCCCAGATTCATATGTTGTGGTGGATGGAATTAGTTAAAACGAGGTTCTTCTGAAGTATGGTTAGCCCCTTATCCAATCTGACTGTTGTCCTCATAAAAAGGGAGATTTGAACACAGAGATAGACACATAAGCACACAGACACACCACGTGTAGACTGGAGTTATGCTACCATGAACCAAGGCAGATCCTTCCCCAAAGCCTTCAGAGAAAGCATGGCACTGCGAGCACCTTGATGTCACACTTCCAGCCTCCAGAACCGGGAGACAATAATTTCTGTCGTTTGAGCCACTTGGTCATGGTACTTTGTTATGGCAGCCCTGGAAAACTCACACACATTTCTTCAGCAGTTTTTGATGGGAAACTCAGAGAGAGAGAGAGAGACTTTCCCTCAACAAGTGCTTGTTTATTCTGGGGTGCAGTTCACACAGGAAATGCAGAATAGGTGCTTGGTTCTTTCCCTGTATTTGCTAGTTTTTAGAATAGTGAGTGGTTCCCTTGCATCCTCCAAAGGCAACCAGTAAGGTTTTGTAAGTTTAGTATTATTATGTAAGTATGGATTTTAAAATGTTTGATATGTCTCAATCCATTGCAGTTATTAATCCTTTTGATGATTACATTTCACTGTCTTTGGAGAGAGGCAGTCTCTTCCAGAGGACTCTTGAGTCTTCTGGAAGAAACTGTAATAGTTTGATGACTTTCTTGCTTTTTGGTACAATAAGATGTTTCAGGTTCATCTTGCCCCAGACATGTAAACTGCCGTTTCCGCAGGGGCTCTGGCTCTGTTTAGTGAAAAATAATGTTATGAGGCCACAGTCTTGGTGCTGGGAATACTCACTGCTGTCAGGCTGATGACTATTTCTAGACCTTTTCAGTGGATAGAGCTGGAAAAAAATTTTAAGAGAAAATACATCATAAGTTTATAATCTTTATTTCTTTTCTCTTAATACTGAAAATTTTTGTTCTTAGTCATTAACTTTATTATAATAAATTATTTGGTTTATCTTACTCTATGTGTCTGTATTATAATTTTAATATACCCTTAGTTAAAATACAGAATAGTTATATATATAGAATAGGTCCAAAATAACAACATCAATCGTTATTCTAGCAATGTTACTAAAGTAATAATATTGCTATCTAACTGCAATATTGTTGAAAACAGTTTAAGGTTTTCTTGTGACTCTCTTAAGTCCTTGGGATATATATCCCAATAAAGATGCCCAGTCTAATTACTATGTTTTAAAGTCTTCTGAAATAATTCCTTTGTGTGTGGTTAAGCCACTACATTTATACACATTTAGGCTCATTTGTTTTATTTTGCTTTCAATACTTTTTTGATGGAATTTTGTTTTATAAAACATTCGGTTGTCTCCAAAGTCAAATCTATACAATAAGGTTCGTCCAGGTAATCTAGTTTATGTTGTCTTCTCCATCACCTTGTTCCCTCCCTCCCTCCCATATAGGTCATCATTTTTATGGAAATTTAAAATAATAGATATAGATCCTATTCTCTCCCATTCTAGGGTAGAAGTGAGTATACTATACACACTAGTCTCAACTTTGCTTTTTTCACTTGACAATATATCCTGGAGATTTTAGTAGGACATGCAGTATCCCTCGTTCTTTTTTATAATGCATTATGTGAACTTGACTAATCCATAGTTTCTTCAACTAGTCCCCTAGTAGTGGACACTTGGTTTGTTTCTCCAGTCTTTGGTTATTACAAGAAAGGCCTTCTCTCCTTACCTTATTGTATTTTGCCAGCCTATCTTATGGATACTCCTACTAGGAGTAGGATTGCTGGTCAAAGGGTTAAATGCATGTGTAATTTTTCTCAATATTTCCAAATTTTCTTCCCTGGGAGCTGCACCAAATTGCATTCCCGCTAGTGAGGTGTGAGGATGCCTGGTGTCCCCAGCAGAGCAAGCCATGAAACTGCTGGATAATTGCCAGGATGACAGATCTAATGGTATTTTTATTTAATTCTAACTTACATTTCCCTTCTGACTTCACTACTTTTAACAGAAGAAAAGAGAGAGAAGATGGGTAGAAGTGTGAATATGTAGATTTGGTGCTGCACAGACGTTTACCCCTCTAGATTGTAAGCTCCATTAGGGTGGGCCAGTGGCTGTTTCACTCACTCTTGTGTCTCCAATCCTGAGCCCAGCACGTGAAAAAGAGGAGACACCCACCAGTGTATGAGGAAAGTGAATGAATGGATGAGTGAAAGAAAGACAGAAACTCCCCTGTCTGCCCATCCCATAACTGTACTGGGGTCTATTCAACCTTTTACATTCACACCTTCTTTCTCCTCTCTCCAGAGATTAGGGGAACCATTTGGAAGTTTAAATTAAATTGTGAGTTTTAAATAGTCACAAAAGGGTCTTGTCTAGTGCCATGTCCAAGAGCTTACTGAGTGGTGCCACTGTGAGTACAGGCTGAGGTGGGCACAGCAAGAAAACGTGCCCATGTGTAGCTCTGCCAGGTGAGTGTTACATGGGAAGGATGGACTGCTTGATGAAGGGAGACAAGAATCTCTGTGTGAATTCCCTCCCTCTGCATTTCATCCCATCACCAACTCCAAGCTCTCCAAACTGCCAGCAGCCCCCAGCTCCTAAGCCTGTGGTTGCACGTGGCATTCCCGATGTTCTTGCATCCCATGCTTGGCCATCTGGAGGAACAGGAGCTCCCTGGCACACAAGGCAGTCCCTGCCACCTGGGGATAAACTAAGCCTAAAGCCTCTTTGACATGCACCCTTCAGATAAAACAGCTTTGCTGCTGTCTATACTTTATCTTTCCCCTCAAATAATCTCAAATAATCTCAGTTGCCTCTACCTCTTTCTTCAATGATATGGCTCCTTGTAGGGAAGTTTACTCCTAGACTTCCGCCCCTTCTTCTCCTGCTAGAAACAATCCATTCTTCATGACTCAGGGTCAAAGTCACATCCCTTGACTATATCAAAATTAAGGATTTCCACTTATTAAATCATGGACACAATTAAAGGCAAGTGACAACTCGGGAGAATATACATGCATACCTTGGAGATAATGCATGTTTGGTTCCAGACCACCGCAATAAAGCAATTATCACAATAAAGTAAGTCACACATATTTTTTGGTTTCCCAGTGCATATAACAGTTATGTTTACACTACACTGTAGTCTATTAAGTATGCAATAGCATATGTATAAAAAATGTACATAACTTAGTTTAAAAATACTTTAACTAAAAAATGCTAATGATGAGGGTTTCAAGATGGCGGCGGCGGCAGCGGCTGGCGCGGAGTAGCTGAGGTGGAAAAGGTGGCCACTGGGCCTCAGGCAGTCGGGAAACTTGTGGACCTTCCTCTGGCCATCTCTTAAGGGAGGACTGCTGCTGCTGGCCGGTCGTGGGGGCTCAACGCCACTTTGCCCCCGGCAGGAGAGGCTGCCTCATTTACAGGCAACAGCTTTGAAATGTGGAGCAGGAAAAGAACTGATTCTTAGCTGCAAAAGCGAGTCTTGAAACAGGGATCACGGCGCCAGGGCTGCTGTGGATGCAGCCAGGATCCCGGAGGCTGGGGCCGCACTGAAGGCGGCCAGCTGCCCTATTCAGGATTCGAGGTTTCAGGCCGGCATTAAAGAAGATTCCTGGGAGCGCCCGAGCGGCGCCGCGACTGAACAGCCCGAGGCGGCAGCGCCGAGAACACGGAAGGCAACAAACCAGAGACAGAGCGAGCGCCCGACCTGGCACAGCACTGTGAGTGATCCCTGGCACAGCTCTGTTCGGGGGGTGGATGCCCACGCGGCTCCCGCCTGCACCACCAGGCCACTCACTGCCCCGGTGCTGCCTCCATTTTCCCAGGTGCGGGCAGCTCCGCCCTGCTCGGCCATCACTGAGCCCATTTGCTTGGCCTGGCGCGGGGCTTTCCGGACCCTGCGGGCCGGCCTCCTCTCCCACTCCCTCCGCGGTTCTCTGGCGGGGCTGGGGGTGTGGGGCGTCCCGACCAGTGTTGGGAGGGCTAGGAAGTACGGGCGGGCTGACTGTCACTCCACCACACCCTGGACTCCGCCCCAGTAAACTTCCTGTTACTGGGAGGCAGATACCATCTCTGCGACCACCAGTTTGGAAAAAAGCCTAACGAATTTCTGGTTGGGAATAGTGTGGCAGGAGAGTTCCCAGGTCCGCTTGAACCTGCCGGAGAGCAGGCTGCAGGCGGGCACTAGACTCGGTTTATACCGGGGGGATACAAAGGTGAACAAGACCCGAGAAAGATCTACACAGTGCTACAAAGGCACCCAGAGAGACTGGTCGTCTGTGCCTAGCAGAAACCTGGTAGACTTCCTGGGCGAGGCGGTGCTGAGCAGGGTCTTGAAGGCCCAGCTGATAGACGAGGGGTGCAGAAGACACACCCCAGCCCAGCACAGTGTGCACAGAGGGGGGAGACGTGCGGCCAGGGAGGCGGAGACTCGACAGAAACCACACATCCGGTGGGATCGCCACTGCACGATCTAACAGCCTGGGCCAGAGCACACGGAACGGGGAGAAGTCCTGTACAGAAAGTGAAAGCTCAACAGAGATCACGTGGTACGTGATCCACCAGCCCAGCAGAGTACAAGCTGACCAGAAAGGTGGCTCCCCGGAGAAGCCCAAGACCCGAGGCAACCACACACACAAGACACTAGAGGCCAACTGAGCAGTCACGGCGGGAGCCATACCAAATTGGCAACCACAGCAACATCCTAGTTAGTCATTAGTCTCAAACCAGTGGACTGTGAAACCCCCTGCCACAATGAATAAACACCAAAAAAAAGACACCAGAAATACAAAAAATCAAGAAAGTGCACCACCAAAAGTTAATAAATCTCATACTCTAGATCCTATAGAACAAGAAGCCCTTGAAATAACTGACAAGGAATTTCGAGTGATAATTCTAAGGAAACTGAATGAGATACAAGAAAACTCAGCTAGACATCATGATGAAATGAGGAAAAGTATACAGGATCTGAAAGAGGAAATATACAAGGAAATCAATGTCCTGAAAAAAAATGTAGCAGAACTTGCTGAACTGAAGAAGTTATTCAGCGAAATAAAAAACACAACGGAGAGTTTAACCAGCAGGCTTGTCGAAGTTGAAGAGAGAACCTCTGAACTTGAAGATGGGCTGTTTGAAATAACACAAGCAGACAAAAAGAAAGAAAAAAGAATCAAGGACATGGAAGAAAATCTGAGAGAGATATCAGACAACCTCAAGCGTTCAAATATCCGAGTCATGGGTATTCCAGAAGGGGAGGAAAATGGAGATTCCATTGAAAACATATTCAACAAAATAGTGGCAGAAAACTTCCCAGGTATAGGAAAAATCACAGATCTTCAGATCCAGGAAGCTCAACGATCTCCAAACGTATTCAACCCAAAAAGGCCTTCTCCAAGACATGTCATAGTCAAATTGGCAAAACTCAGAGACAAAGAGAGAATCTTAAAAGCTGCAAGAGAGAAGCGTCAAATCACCTATAAGGGAGCCCCAATCAGGTTAACATCAGACTTTTCATCACAAACCCTAAAAGCTAGAAAGGAATGGGATGATATTTTCAAAATACTAAAAGACAAAGATTGCCAGCCAAGAATACTCTACCCTGCAAGGCTATCCTTCCGAAATGAGGGGCAAATAGTATATTTCTCAGACAAACAAAAACTGCGGGAGTTCACTACCACAAGACCACCCTTACAAGAAATCCTCAAGGGAGTACTGGGTTTGGTTCCTGAAAAATAACTTACCACTGCCATAAAAACCTAAGAAAAATCTAAACCCCCTAGTACAATAAAAATGGCATTCATGAAGAGAAAACAAGCTAACAAAAACACTATCTACAACCTAAGGAACCAACAAACAAAGAAACCAAACAGTAAATCAGAAAGCAAGGAACAAAAGACACCTAAGACAACCAAACAACCAATAAAATGCTAGGAATAAATCAACACCTTTCAATAACAACTCTTAATGTTAAAGGCTTAAATTCCCCAATTAAAAGACACAGACTGGCTGACTGGATCAAAAAACAGGACCCAACTATATGCTGCCTACCAGAGACCCACCTCACCCATAAAGATTCACACAGACTAAGAGTGAAAGGATGGAAAAAGATTTACCATGCAAACAGAAAAGAAAAACGAGCTGGAGTGGCTATTCTTATATCTGACAAAATAGACTTTAAACTAAAAACCATAAAAAGAGACAATGAGGGACACTACTTAATGATAAAAGGACTGATCCATCAAGAAGACATAACAATCATAAATATGTACGCACCCAATGTTGGAGCAGCCAGATTTATAAAACAAACTCTATTAGACCTAAAGAAGGAAATAGACACTAATACCATAATAGCAGGGGACCTGAACACTCCACTGTCAATATTAGACAGATCATCTAGGCAAAGAATCAGTAGAGAAACACAAGATCTAAACAAGACTCTAGACCAATTGGAATTGGCAGATATCTACAGAACATTCCACCCAACAACCTCAGAATATTCATTCTTCTCATCAGCACATGGATCATTCTCCAGGATAGATCACATATTAGGTCACAAATCAAGTCTCAATAAATTCAAAAAAATTGGAATTATCCCATGTATCTTCTCAGACCACAATGGATTAAAACTAGAAATTAATAACAAACAAAACTCTGGAAACTATACAAACACATGGAAATTAAACAGCATTCTACGTAATGACATATGGGTCCAAGAAGAAATCAAGCAGGAAATCAAAAAGTTTATTGAAACTAATGAAAACAATGATACATCATACCAAAACCTGTGGGATACTGCAAAAGCAGTATTGAGGGGAAAATTTATTGCATTAAATGCTCACTTCAGAAGAATGGAAAGATGGCAAGTGAACAACCTAACACTTCACCTTAAAGAACTAGAAAAACAAGAACAATCCAATCCTAAAGTTAGCAGACGGAAAGAAATCATTAAGATCAGAGCAGAACTGAATGAAATTGAAACCCAAAAAACAATTCAAAAGATCAACGAATCAAAAAGTTGGTTTTTTGAAAAGATAAATAAAATTGACAAACCATTAGCATGGCTAACAAAAAAAAGAAGAGAGAAGACTCAAATAACAAAAATTAGAAATGAAAAAGGCGATATTACAACTGATTCATCTGAAATACAAGGAATCATTCGAGACTACTATAAACAACTATACGCCAACAAATTTGAAAATCTGGAGGAAATGGATAAATTTCTGGACACACACAAGCTCCCAAAACTGAACCGTGAAGACGTAGAAAATTTGAACAGACCAATAACAATAAAGGAGATTGAAACTGTTATCAGAAGGCTCCCAACAAAGAAAAGCCCAGGACCAGATGGATTCACAGCAGAATTTTACCAAACATTCAAAGAGGTATTGACACCGATTCTTTACAAACTATTCCAAAAGATTGAAACGGACGCAAATCTCCCAAACTCATTCTATGAAGCAAACGTCATCCTGATACCAAAACCAGGTAAAGATATAACCAAAAAAGAAAACTACAGGCCGATATCCTTGATGAATATAGATGCAAAAATCCTCACTAAAATACTAGCAAACAGAATACAGCAACACATACGAAAAATTATTCATCACGATCAAGTGGGATTCATCCCAGGGATGCAAGGTTGGTTCAACATACGCAAATCAATAAATGTGATACACCATATTAATAAACTCAAACACAAGGACCATATGATCATCTCTATAGATGCTGAAAAAGCATTTGATAAAGTTCAGCACTCATTCATGACAAAGACCCTCTATAAGTTAGGTATAGAGGGAAAGTATCTCAACATAATTAAAGCCATATTTGCCAAACCCACTGCCAATATCATCCTGAATGGGGAAAAGCTGAAAGCTTTTCCTTTAAGAACAGGCACTAGACAAGGATGCCCACTCTCACCACTCCTATTCAACATAGTGTTGGAAGTACTAGCCAGAGCAATCAGAGAAGAGAAGGAAATAAAGGGCATCCAGATTGGAAAAGATGAAGTCAAACTGTCCCTGTTTGCAGATGACATGATCCTATATATCGAACAGCCTAAAACCTCTACAAAAAAACTCTTGGAATTGATAAATGATTTCAGCACAGTAGCAGGATACAAAATCAACACACAAAAATCAGTAGCATTTCTTTCCTCCAATAGTGAACATGCAGAATGAGAAATCAAGAAAGCCTGCCCATTTACAATAGCCACCAAAAAAATAAAATACTTAGGAATAGAGTTAACCAAGGAGGTGAAAAATCTCTATAATGAGAACTACAAACCACTGCTGAGAGAAATTAGAGAGGATACAAGAAGATGGAAAGATATTCCATGCTCTTGGATTGGAAGAATCAAAATAGTGAAAATGTCCATACTACCCAAAGTGATATACAAATTCAATGCAATCCCCATCAAAATTCCAAAGACATTTTTCTCAGAAATGGAAAAAACTATTCAGACATTTATATGGAACAATAAAAGACCACAAATAGCCAAAGCAATGCTCAACAAAAAAAATAAAGCTGGAGGCATAACACTACCTGACTTTAAGCTATACTACAAAGCTATAATAACCAAAACAGTATGGTACTGGCATAAAAACAGACACACTGACCAATGGAATAGAATAGAGAATCCAGAAATCAACCCACACACTTACTGCCATCTGATCTTTGACAAAGGCACCAAGCCTATTCACTGGGGAAGGGACTGCCTCTTCAGCAAGTGGTGCTGGGATAACTGGATATCGATATGCAGGAGAATGAAACTAGATCCATACCTCTCACCGTATACTAAAATCAACTCAAAATGGATTAAGGATTTAAATATACACCCTGAGACAATAAAACTTCTTAAAGAAAACATAGGAGAAACACTTCAGGAAATAGGACTGGGCACAGACTTCATGAATACGACCCCAAAAGCACGGGCAACCAAAGGAAAAATAAACAAATGGGATTATATCAAACTAAAAAGCTTCTGCACAGCAAAAGAAACAATTAAAAGAGTTAAAAGACAACCAACAGAGTGGGAGAAAATATTTGCAAAATATACATCTGACAAAGGATTAATATCCAGAATATATAAGGAACTCAAACAACTTTACAAGAAGAAAACAAGCAACCCAATTAAAAAATGGGCAAAAGAGCTAAGTAGGCATTTCTCTAAGGAAGATATCCAAATGGCCAACAGACATATGAAAAAATGCTCAACATCACTCAGCATCCGGGAAATGCAAATCAAAACCACATTGAGATACCATCTAACCCCAGTTAGGATGGCTAAAATCCAAAAGACTCTGAACGATAAATGCTGGCGAGGCTGCGGAGAAAAAGGAACTCTCATACATTGTTGGTGGGACTGCAAAATGGTGCAGCCTCTATGGAAAATGGTATGGAGGTTCCTTAAACAATTGCAAATAGATCTACCATACGACCCAGCCATCCCACTGTTGGGAATATACCCAGAGGAATGGAAATCATGAAGTCGAAGGTATACCTGTTCCCCAATGTTCATCGCAGCACTCTTTACAATAGCCAAGAGTTGGAACCAGCCCAAATGCACATCATCAGATGAGTGGATACGGAAAATGTGGTACATCTACACAATGGAATACTACTCAGCTATAAAAACGAATGAAATACTGCCATTTGCAACAACATGGATGGACCTTGAGAGAATTATATTAAGTGAAACAAGTCAGGCACAGAAAGAGAAATACCACATGTTCTCACTTATTGGAGGGAGCTAAAAATTAATATATAAATTCACACACACACATACACACACACACACACACAAACCGGGGGGGGAGGGAAGAAGATATAACAACCACAATTATTTGAAGTTGATACAACAAGCAAACAGAAAGGACATTGTTGGGGGGGGAGGGGGGGAGGGAGGTTTTGGTGATGGGGAGCAATAATCAGCTACAATGTATATCGACATAATAAAATTTAAAAAAAAAATATTTCAAAAAATCATAAAAATAAAAACAAAAATTTGTGTAAAAAAAAAAAATGCTAATGATTATGTGAACCTTCAGTGAGTCATAATATCTTTGCTGGTGGAGGGCCTTGCCTCAATGTTGATGGCTGCTGACTGATCAGGGTGATGGTTGCATAAGGTTGGGGTGGCTGTGGTCATTTCTTCCTCCCCTAAAGTCTTGAATTCCTCAAAGGCACCCAGGATGGTCGGAATCAACTTCTTTCAAACTCAGGTTAATGCTCGTATTTTGACCTCCTCCCATGAATCCCAAGTGTTCTTGATGGCATCTAGAATGGTGGATCCTTTCCAGAAGTTTTCCACTTTACTTTGTCCAGTAGATCCATCACAGGAATCATTGTCTGTGGCATTTATAGCCTTAGGAAAAGTGTTTCTTAACAAGTAAGTCTGGAGAGTCAAAATGACTCCTTAACCCATGGGCTGCAGAATGGATACTGTGCAGACAACATGAACCTCCTTGTACGTCTCCATCAGAGCTCTTGGGTGACCAGGTGCATTGCTGCTGAGCAGTAATATTTTGAAAGGAATCTTTTTATCTGAGCAGTATTTCTCAACAGTGGGCTTCAAATATTCAGTAAACCATCCTGTAAATAGAGGTGCTGTCATCCAGGCTTTGTTGTTCCTTCTACAGAGCACAGGCAGAGTAGATGTGGCATGATTCTTAAGGGCTCTAGGATTTTCAGAGTGGTAAATGAGCGTTGGCTTCCACTTCAAGTTACCAGCTGCATTAGACCCTAACAAGAGAATCAGCCTGTCCTTTGAAGCTTTGAAGTGAGGCATTGACTTCTCTCTAGCTACAGAATTCCTAGATGGCATCTTCTTCCAATACAAGCCTGTTTTATCTACATTGAAAATCTGTTGTTTAGTGTTGCCACCTTCATCAGTGATCTTAGCTAGATCTTCTGGATGACTTGCTGCAGCTTCTACATCAGCCCTTGCTGTTTCACCTTGTACTTGTATGTTATGGAGACGACTTCTTTCCTTAAACTTTATCAACCAACCTCTGCTAACTTCAAACCCTTTCTCCTGCAGCTTCCTCACCTTTCTCAGCCTTCACAGAATTGAAGAGTTAGAGACTTGCTCTGGATGAGGCTTTGGCTTAATGGAAGGTCGTGGCTGGTTTGATCTTCTATCCTGACCACCAAAACTTTCTCCATATCAGCAGTAAGGCTGTTTTGCTTTCTTATCATTCATGTGTTTACTGGAGTAGCAATTTTAATACTTTCCTTCAAGAACTTTCCCTTGGCATTCAAACTTGGCTGACTGGAGAGAGAGGCCTATCGCGGCCTTTGGCACGTCTTCCTCACTAAGCTTAATTCTTTCTAGTTCTTGGTTTAAAATTGTTGATGTGTGGAACTTTCTTTCACTTGAACACTTAGAGGTCACGGTAGGGCTATTAATTGGCCTACTTTTAATATTGTTGTGTCTCAGAGAATAGGGAGGCCCAGGAGAGGGAGAGATGAGAGGAACGGCCGGTCAGTGGAGTGGTCAGAACACACACACAGCATTTATCGATGAAGCTCACTGTCTTATATGGGCGCAATCGTGGCACCCCAAAACAATTACAATAGTGACATGAAAGATCACTGACCACAGATCACCATAACAGATATAATGGTGATAATAAAACGTTTGAAATATTGCGAGAATTACCAAAATGTGACGCAGAGACACTAAGTGAGCATGTACTGTTGGAAGAAAGGTGTTGGTCGACTTGCTGATGCAGGGTTGCCACGAACCTTCCATCTGTAAAAAACACGGTGCCTGTGAAGCACAACGAAGAAAATCGCTTTGCTTTGTTATGCTTCACACAAATGCAAGATAGAAAAGCAGTTGGTGTGAAAAAGACATGGACAGTTGGGTTTATAACCAGCTGAATATGAACTATCAGTAGCTGTCCAAGAGCACGTGCAGGGCTGTATGTATTGTCAGCTCTACGGCGCCTAACTCAAGGACACGGGAGCTTACTGCGCTCTGCACTGGACACACCCTTTTATTTCTAATGTTATTAGTATTGGGGTTCATCCCAAGGAGGAGATCAGGATGGGAGGGAAAAGGTCCTTCAATCACCTTAAGTTGTTGATGAAGCCCAGATGATCCAGCCACATCGCACCTCTGAGAAGGCCTGCTTCTGTGAATTCTCATAGGCAAGCTGAACCAGTCTCCTGTCACTTAGATTGAATTTCTCTTCCTCTTTATTTCTCACATTTCTCCTAAAGGATATCACGAGAACTTTGTAAAACGCCCCCCTGAAATCCAGATAGGCTTTGTCCACACCAACCCTGCACCTAGCAGTGTGATTTAGCACCAGTGAGCCACGGAGTTGGAGGCACATGTTGGACGTTGTGCACCTCAGTCCTCCACAGAGGAGGAAGCAGAAGGCAAGCTCGGCGCGGGTCCTCTCCACCAGCTCACACGTCCCAGTTAGCAGGGTGGGCAGGGGCAGTGTTTTGACTGGACCCCTGGGCTCCTGACCCCACGTACAAGGGGCTTCACAAAGGGTCCCACCTCTTCGAGAGAGATCGTGCTGGCTCCCAGTGACTGTCTCTTGCTTTTGCTCACAATCTGTTAAATAAATCTACTCCACGATGTTATTGGGGCTTCATGTGATTTAGAGAGACTTGAAGCCCAGAGAATGTCCAGGGATTCAAAATAAGCCAAGTCTCTGGACCAGACATATTACATTCCAGAATACAAAAATAACCTGCATGTGATCCTGGAAACACTGTGGGCAGGCTTTTTGGAAGAGTCTGAGAATGATTTCTGGGGAAGATTGGAATTGAGGAGACTTCTTTGAGGAAAAGAGAAGATTTTGATAGAGAAAAGTCTCTTAAAACGGGGGAACTGGAGCCACAGGAGAGTTGGGAATGCATGTGGTATGTTCTGGACAAGGCCTTTTCAGTCTTAAGTGGCAAAAGGACGGTACTGGTTCACCGAACTGGAAAGGCCGGGTGCATCAGGACAGCTGGCTCCAGAGGCTCTGAAAGCACGACAGGAATATTCCTTCTGTCTTTCAGCTCTGCCTGTTGTCAACTCCTTTCTCAGGAAGACTCACCCCAAGATGGGTAACAGCAGCTATTACAGTCCCAGTAGGGAAAGAGCGCCTTTTTGCCAATAATTCCAGAAGTGTCCCAGGGAGGGCACTCATTGTCTCCCCACTCCAATAGGGTTGTCAGATTTAGCAAACAAATGTACAGGGCGTCCTATTAAATTTGACTTTCAGATAGACAATGCATAATTTCTCAGGATAAGTATGTCCCATGCAATATTTAGGACACATATAATAAATTATTTACTGGCAATCCAAATTTGAATTTGAATTACATTAAATAGACATCCTATATTTTATCTGGCACCACTATCCCCACACCATACCCTGTGGCCACGCAGATGAGGAGCTTTGGTCCAGCCTGGGTCACATGTCCACACTCTGGGTTCCAGGACTGAGGTCAGCCCCACCCCAACCCCAAGGACTGGGAGCAGGAGTGGGCGGGTCAACAAGCCAACACTTTACTAGATGGGGCTGGATGTCGGGCAGAAAAAACCACAGACACCCACAGCAGCTGACTCCACTTACGCAGAAAGGCCAAGATAAAAGCAAATTGGTTCTCAGATAAATGAGCCTTGCTTCCCTGTGACCCCAGCACTGTTGGGATTTCTCCGTCTGCTCTTTCTGGGCCCCAACCATGTGCCTACTGTGTGTCAGCTCCTGGAGGAAAGGTCTATGTGCATCCTGTTCACCACTGCGATCCCATCACTAGGCATGTGAAATTTCAACTAGAAACTGTTGAATAGCCACACGAAGGAAGCGTTGCCTGTCCTTTGTACTTCCTCCTTGTGTAAATTTAATATTCTTACTAAATGAGCCTCTTCAAAAGAGATCTTCAAAACGTTCTTACGTGAACAATGGTGTGCCTTGACAACAATAGTTAGGCTCACGTGCTGTCCTTCCATGGTGCCTTACACCTCTGGCCCTCTCTCCTGTTCTTGGAAAAGCTCATAAGCTCCATTTGATGAGATCCCAGCAAGAAAGATGCATACTTTTCTCACACTTTACACACAAGGAAGCAGAGTCACCAGAGGCTGGGCCATACCATCAAGACCACAAATAGAGGGGATAGAATTGGGCAGAGTTTGGGAGTCCCACTCTAAGCTGGTTCACCATCTTCCTGAGAACTCTGTGTTTTTGGAACCATAATATTTGCTCTTCATGTGCAGAATTTCAGCTGGGAGAAAGCTGACCAGTTCCTAAGGAAAATGTAAGTGTAGGGACTTCCCATTTCTGGCAAGATGCATAGCTGGGTGTTCCATTGAAAGTTAGAAATATTTTCTGAAGGTGGATTTCAAGCATGAAGGAAAGGGACTGGAGGAGAAGTCAGCAGACTTAGGATCAGTCCTGGCCCTGCCCATCCTCTTAGGTTCCCTCCTGAGACAGGACAAAGGCTGCTCTGCCTGCTGACAGCAGAGAGCCTGCGTGTATGTCACATAGTGCCTCCCAGAACCTGCACAAAGGGGCCACGTCAGGGCTCAGGTGTCAGACCATCACAACCTGTGATGGTTACAGCAATTTTTTGGCCAATGGAAATAAAATGTCTTGAGGAAAAGACTGCTTGTCCTAATTCACCCAAAACCTTCGTTTTTGTCCCAAGCCTTCTTTGTCCCGGTAAGAGAAGTGTAAACTTCCCTTGAGCAGTAAGGGCAGGCCAAAGTGAAGCTTTAAAGCCAGAGGGTCTGAGATTTAAAGCCAGAGGGTCTGATTCCAAAGTCCTGTGCTCTTTCTGCAACACCAGACCTGCTTCTCAAGGGGGTGACGAGGAGGGAATGAGAGCATGGTGCTCACAGGAGTGTGCCCCCCGGGTGCTACACAAATGTGTGGAGTTGCTGTTAAGATTCGCCTTTGGGCAGGACAATTGATCTTATCGATCTTACTTTTCCTGCAGAGGACAAGCCAGTGTGCCACGTGTCCTCTGAAAAGCACCCCATGCTCTGTGGTAGCCATGGCAGGAAAATGCACAATGAGCACCAGGATGGCAGAGAACTGGAGCCGTATCTGAGTCAGAGGGTGTTGACAGAAGACAGCATCAATGACCATGGCTCGGAGTATGTGTCTACATCCCACATGTCTCCTGTTTGTCCAGGTCCCACCTCCTTGGGGACAGTAGAGGTAAAACTGCATAGGTTTTCGGCCCCCAGCTCCCGTCAGCTTTGCTTGCTCCTTGGCCCTCATGGCCTCTTCTTCATGGGGGCTCCTGGTCTGCTCCACAGTCTTGGGCCGCCCACACCCTCATGCAGCTGCCACTGCCCACCACAGGGGTGCTCCCTGCTTCTTCCCTATGGAATGCCAGCCCTTTTAGCCAAGGTTTAGAAATTCCACAGGCTCTTGGCATTTTGTTTGTGTGCAAGGAGTTGAAGCACATAAGCAATATTCACTTACACCCCCCACCCCGGTGACTCAGAGACAGAGCGGACGTGGATGCTCAGAGCACTGGCTTCTACAATGCGGCAGCCTGGGCTGCCCAGAGGTGGCTTAGAAGGGCTGTGCAATGGTGAATGTTATGTGTCAACTTGACTGGACTAAAGGATGCCCAGATAGCTAGTAAAACATAATTTTGGGGTATGTCTGTGTGTTTCTGGAAGAGATTACTGTTTGAATCAACAGACTGAGTAAAGAAGACTTGCCCTCACCAGTGTAGGTAAGCATCACCCAGTCTGTTGAGGGCCCTGACAAAACAGGAATTCCCTCCTATTCCTGAGCAGTGACATCTATCTTCCCCTGTCTACGGACATCAGAGCTACAGGTTCTTAGGCCTTCCAACTCCGAGACTTCCACCAGCTCTCCCTGCCCCAGGTTTGCATGGCTTGGGCCTCAGACTGGGAGTTACACCATTGGCTGTCCTGGTTCCCAGGCCTTCTGATTCAGACTGGATCACATCCCAGCGTTCCTGGGTCTCCAGCTTGCAGACAGCAGATGGTGGAATTTCTTGGCCACCATAATTATGTGAACCAGTTCCCACAATGAATCTCCTCATATGTATATCTATAAAAGGGTACTTCAAAAAGTTTGTGGAAAAATAGAGTTGAAAGATTATATGAATCTTTCCATGGGTTCTTTGAAGTGCCCTCATGTACATCCTATTGGTTCTGTTTCTCTAAAGAATCCTGACTAATACAGCCTGTATTAGTCTGCTGTGGCCACTGTAACAAAGTACCGCAGACTGTGTGGCTTAAACAACAGAAATTTATTTCCTCACAATTTTGGAGGCTGGAAGTCCAAGCACAAGGTGTTGACAAAGTGGGTTTCTCCTGAGTTCTCTCCCTTTGTAAACACAGAAAGCCCCCCACATCCATGTACATTCCACAGAACTAATTTTGTTTTCCGTTTGTATCCAGCCCTTAATGATGAGCAAAGATTGTATCGCAAGCAGGTGACCATCACATCCTGTCTCGCCTTATACATCTCTCCAAGATAGCACCATGGGATGGGAACTAGAGAAGACCTTGGTGCCACAATGTGAGGAAGCAGCTGTCTATTATGCTTGAAGACTCTACATCTCATCTCCCCAATACATTTACCTATATAAACTCCAGCCTTCAGTCGATTGGGAAGGCAGTGGGGACTTTACCCTCTGTCTCCTGGTCGATGTCTTCCAAAATAAAAGACTTTCCTTTAAGTTCTGTCTGGTGGGTGTGATTAGCAGTCCTACGGAGGCGAGCACTCAGACCCACACAGGTCAGGGATTCTCCCCACTAAGTCTGCCTCTCACATGTTGGCTGCAGTCAAGAGGAATCCCATGGAACTTGTTCATTCCTTCAGCTTGCAGATGGCTGCCTTCTTCTCCCTGTGTCCTCACATGGTCATCCCTCTGTACCTACTTGTGTCCTAACTCCTCTTCTCATAAGAAAACCAGTCATATTGGATCAGGGCCCACCCTAATGACCTCATTCTAACTTAATTGTCTCTTCAAAGGCTCTGTCTGCACATACATTCACATTCTGAGGTACTGGAGGTTAGAACTACAACATATGAATTTTGGAGGAGGACACAGTTCATCCCATAACAAGGGTATTATGCCCCCCTACCCTCAACAGTTTCCATCAGGTGTCCCAAGAATCAACCTCCAAAAGATGCAATCTAAGTAGAAACTGCGTGCTTGCTACACACTCAGAACCCCTATCCCTGCCAGCCCTTCCAACCGCATTGTGCCATACGCCTTCCAAGTTTGAAGTTAAGGAACTGCCAACATCATGCAGTCAGCTCCCAAAAGGATCTTCTCCCCAGTATGCTCCAGCTGCCCAGATCAAAAGTCAGGTGCAGCTTTACTTGCTTCCTGCGCTAATCTCAGTCCAGCTCCCCCAATACCTAGCCGTATATGTTATAGATATGACATCTAAGCATAGAAATGAAGATGATTGCTGATAGAGTTTTGATATTTTGTCCCCCGACAGCTCATTGTGAAATCTGATCACCAGTGTGGCAGTGTTGGGAGCTGTTAAGGTCACAGGGATGTGGGGGCAGGGAGGCAGGTAGTGAGTGAGTTTTCACTCTATTAGTTCCCAGGAAAGCTGGATGTTTAAAGTACCCTGGCATCCCCTCTCTCTCTCTTACTTCTTCTTGCCATGTGATCTTGCACCCTCTAGCTGCCTGCCATTTTCCACCATGAGTAGACAGTCTGAGGCCCACACCAGATGCAGCTGTCCCAGAATCATAAGCCAAATAAATCTCTGTTCTTTACAAAGTACCCAGTTTCAGTTATTCATTATAAGCAACAGAAATGGACTAATACAAGTGCCCACACCTATTCCGGTTGGCAGTGGTACGCTTTAGCAGGCTGACCATTGCTTAGAAGCAAACAGCGGGACAAGAGACAGGGCCACAGGTGGGCCTGAGTACTGCACATGGTTTGAGAGAAGCCAGGACTGCTCACCAGCCAGGATCTTACAGCTTCAAGCCCTGCCTGGCACTCAGAGGGCACAAAGAGAATGTCTATGGAATCGAATATCCAGCTGGATTAAAAGTGGGACTCTCTTCACAGGAAATTTAGAAAATCAATCTCATCTAAGATGTCTGGATTTATACAACAAAAAAGGGAATCTATTTTGAACTTAAGGGCTATTTGCAGGAGGCAGCGAAGTTGAGAATAACAGGCTGTACGGTCCCAACTCCATTCTGGGGCTCCGACCTCCCTGGGTTTCCTTCTGAGTAACTCGAATGAGCTGGGGCACGTGGTCTCTAGGCTAACTTCCACCCTGCCAGGCCAGAGCACGGATTTTACAGTGCCTTAGTCTCCTTTAGGCAACTCTTGCAAAAAGTACAAAAGTACAAAAATTCTTTCATGTGACCAAATGGTTTTGTCTTGGCACACTGTTGTGGAGGCATTGTGGCCCGGTAGAAAGAGCTGTGAGAAAAGAGCCCTGAGATCTGGGCTCTAGAACCATCTCACAGATCAACCACCTCTGAGTTATCAGGCCAGTAACATAACATCTCTGAGTCTCGTTTTTCTCATCTATAAAATGCTTTTAAAAATTGGATGATGAGAGCTCTGGAGTTAGTTAGTATCGGTTTTATCCATAAGAAGGCCCCTCTGATATGGTGTGACTGGTTTTGCAGACTACCTTCCCCTACCCCTTCACGTGCCCTTCCTCTAAGGTCAGGAGTGAGAAGCATGCCAGCGACTGAGCACGTGGGCTACGCGACCAGTGACTGTGCTGCAGGGAACATACCTAGGGCCCAAGGGTGGTGGTGGAAGGAGCTTTTATTTTTACTTAATTGACTATTTTACTTAGCTCATCTAAGACCTAGTTCCCACCCTCCAAGTGTAAACAAATTCCCATAAAAGAAGAAAACAATGCTATGGGGTCCAAGAGGGAGAGGTACGGCCCCCACCCAGCCCTCCCCGAACTCCAAGTCCATCCTCGCCCAGCACCATGGAGAAGAGAGGCTGCTTCCTGGATGAACCCCCGAAAGTCTGTTTTCCTGCATGGAGCCAAAATCCCCCCAAAATTGCCACACTAAGATGAGGAAGACAATGCTGCTGAACACAAAATATACAAAAATCTGTAAAGTAGAACAGAGAAATTTAAAGAGAAGTTTTGAAATTCTTATGTAAAAATGAGAAAATACGTAGGACGGGGGAGAAACAAGGGAGCAGAGGTGACAAAAATTGACAAAAAGAGGCAGCGAGGGACATCTGGAGAAGCAGGAACAGACACAGGCAGGCTGAGCCTGGAGCAAGAAGCCTGGGGATTGTCTCCTGCCTCCAGAGAAATTTCCTGAGCAAATGAACTTTCCTTAAATCGTAAAAGCAAGTGACAAGAGAAGGAAGTGGGAATCTTGGGCTCACTCCTCAAACACTGTCGCTGAGGGCAAGCCAGGGCAGGGGGCGATGCCTGGTGGTGGGTGTGCAGCGCGAATCCAGCCTTCCCGCTGCCAGTCTCTCCAGGTGCTCCTGTGTCAGCAGCTCTGGTGTGGCATGGTTATTTTTTAAAGCCTTTAAAATACTATTTTTACCCTGAGCATTTTTTTTTTTTTCCTTCCAAAGGAACAAAAGGATCACAACCCACATGCTTCTCAAACTGGCAGCCCTGAGAGGAGGCAGGGCTCAGATTTACAGATGGAGGGAGCTCCACCCACACATGCCACCCCCACCCCATTCCCACAGGACCCACGTGAGTGTCACAGGCTTGGCATTGTCACCCCTCCTGAAAGAAACGAGCAAAAACATTACCAAATGACGCACGATGGGGCTTCACAGCCGCTGTGATTCTCAGTAGTAGTTTTGGCCATTGACAATTAGTGTTATAGTCATAAGAACAGAGGGGGGCATTCTCTCTTTGTGACACCTCACTCTCTCTCTCTCTCTGTTACACACGTACACACACACACGTGCACACAGTATTCCACCACAATGAAATTCTGGCCTGCTCTTTCATAGGTCATATTTCCAATGTCCCTTAAAATTTCCGAGGCAGCTAGTTAAGTGTTGTCGGGTCATTCGGCAGTTCAGGGAAGGCTGACCCTTCACGCACTGTTTTCACTTGTCTTTCTTTTTCTCCAGAAAACAAGTTCTTAGGCATCTTGCTCAGAAACACCACTCTGATGTTTTCCTTGTCCCCCCACAGGACTAGATTAGAGCTTGATAGTAGAATTATTTGTCTCTGGGGTGTGTGTGTGTGTAAGAGAGAGATATTTTATTATATACACATATTTTCTTTGAAAAAATTCTGGTGAAAACCACACAACAGATCTGCAGTCTATCTTAACTTTGAATTTCTCTTAAAATGGAAAATATTAAGAGTATTACTCATACATTTATTTTAAAAAAGGAAAGCAAAGGGTGAGCAGATGATTTACCTCCAACTCCAGAGACAAAGGGCAAACCAGTGCCAGAGTCACTTCTCTCAGGCCTTTGAACTTTGGGCAAAGTTTAAGAGCATGCCCTGGGAAGAGCTCTGGGCCTGCATTTGGGGTCTCACCTAGGCCAACATGGGCCTCACTGCCTTCCTCAAATCCTAGGTCTCACCACCTCCCTCCTGCCTCTCAGCTCCTACTCACTTGGGGATCTTGAACCATGCCAAGCTGGGACATCACACACGGCCAGTAAGACTTCCTGACTCTGTGTAGGGTATTCCCAGGTACCTGCTCCAGGCCACCTTGGGAGGTCCTCCTAAAGGTCACAGGAACCTGGGGACTGAGGGGCGAGCTGGAGCCAGCTTCCTGCACTGAAGATCATTATCACCATCACTGCTTGGTGTCCTCCTGATGCCTGTCAGGACGCCCAAGAAATGATCTTGCCCATCAGTGGCTTTGGGACCAGTGGACAGGGCCTGGCTAAGCTCCTAAGGCTTCCGGACCCCCGAATCTGTACAGCACTTTTAGAAAACAGACAAATAAGGTGCTGAAAATACATAGAAAAAAATATACAGTTATGCTTAAAGAAAACACATTATTGGATACTTGAGAGGAAATAATAAATCAAGGCAATGATCCTTAAGTGGGCACCTGATAACACTTTCTTTAAAGATAAGCCAGGCTCACCTTAAAGAATGATATTAAACAGATCTGTCAACCCCAGGCAAGCTAGTTTGGCTAAATAAACTGACAATTAATAGGTAGCCTAGAAGATAAACACCATTCTGAGAAGACTTGCTGAAAGGTTGGCATTTTTTAAGGGTGATGTTTACTTTAGGGACGAGACAACGAAGTTAGAGGATCAAGTACCAGATAGGAAATAGGTGCCCACAGGCTCCAAGTACCACATTCTGAACCGACCTCTTAGGGCTGAAATTGAACCTCATGAATCACTTCAGCAGAAAGCTACAACTTCCACTTTAAGTGTCCAATTTTTAAAGGTTTAACCCACTCTTCAGTGTTTTTATTTTAAATGAAATAAGGTCCAGTTTTGTTTTTTATTTTTCAAGTTGGGATAACTTTCCAAACATATAATAGACATCTAGAAAGATTGCATGTGACTATGAAATAACATGATTTAAAGTAATCTCCTAGAAACACGCTGAGCCCACACAGCAGAGGCACTTTCTTATTTGTTATTTGTTCACAGCCAAACACAGAATATTAAGCTGGAGTCCAACCTCAACTTCATCGGCACATTTATTAACTGTGGTTTCGGTTTGGAAATCTGTTCCTCATGTTAATTGTTTAAGCAGGAGCTTCTTTTTTTTTATCATTTCCGATCAGGAACTACGGATTTTCTCAACCATGCTCTGATTTCCACCAGTGTTTCCTTTTGCATTTGAGTGTGCAGCCCGCAAGGGGCTCCGCAAAGCAGGTGGCTGCTCCCCGGGCTCCGTCTTCCTTCAGTGCGTGCGTCCTCTGCTGCCCACGCCCTGCCTTTCCTGTTCCAGGGAGTGCTCCTGACCTGAAATTACTCCTGTCACCACAGTGCAGCTAGAGACGTCTCCATGCCGACTCCTGCTCTGCTGGGCCCTGGGAAGACACAGACGCCTGCAGGAGGCAGCGGCAGTGGCTTTACTTGGCTGGGCCCTCTCCAACTCCTTACCCAACAGTCAGGTGATGGGGACACTTTTCTGTGCCCTCCAGCGTCTCTCTGTCAGGCAGGCTTAGACACAGGCATGAGTCAGAGAAGGAGCCTCTGCCCTTCTCAGGTGCCGTCTGTGCCCATGTCCCCAGTCCCTGCTTCCTTTGCATTCTCCAGCTGCATATCAGGTTTGCCTGAGTCGGGGATGGGGGAAGAGTTCCCTTTTTCTTCTACTTCTGAACTACCTAGAACTAAGGAGAGTATTCCTGGGGAGTGGCAAAGGTTCTCTACTTGGCCAGACTTTAGTTGGGCTCCTGAACTCTCTCCTAGGCCCATGTGTGCACTTCCCTAAAAATCCAGTTTTAGCAAAGGACGCTGCCAAGGCAGTTTAGTAAGAATCCCCTGCCCTTCGTACCTGTCAGGTTGATTGAGCCAGAATTCCCCAGACTCTTCTTAGTGATTTTCCATCCACCTCCCCCCTGCTCCTTGGCTGTAAATCCCCACTTATCCCTGGTGTGTTTGGGTTGGATTATACTTGGGTCTCTCTTCCCGTATCACCATAGTCCTGAATAAAATTTGTCTGCACCACTGTAACTTCTGTCTGGCTCTGATTTTCTTTGGCAGGTGTTACAGACGCACCACGGCATCCCGTGTCCGAGCTCTCCCACCCCCTATCTTGGCCTCTGCATTCTCTTCTGGGTTTGGATCGTTGGCCTCGGCTGGTACCGCAGTACCCCTGCAGCCACCATGCCTGCCCTGAGTCCTGACAGAGGATGGAGCTGTCCCACTTCCTGAGAGCAGAGCATTATTTCCTCATGGCACCTTTGCAGGCTGTCCCAGGATGGCTCCTGTCTGCCTGACATCCAGGTCTTGGCCTCAGCTTGGGGTCCTTGTCACTGTGCTCTTCCCTTTGAGAGAACACCTACTCTTTGTCCTGGAATTCCTAAGGCTATTCATTTGTCGGAACTACGCAGGGAACGTGACTTTCCCCTGCCCAGCTGGATCTCTGGGACCAGCCTTTGAAGCTGACTTGACCTGGTGGGTGGGCTGGGTCTCTCTTCCTCTCTGGCTGTCTACAGTGTGGAGTAACTGAGTGGGAAGAAGGGCAATCCCTGACCCTCAGAACAGCCACAGCATGGAAGAGCACTCCAGTACGGCCTGACACAGGTGATAAGAGCCCAGCCACCTGGTGGCTTGAAAGGTTGGACTCCTGGCACCGTGAGCCTCCTTCCAAATTTCTGCACTAGACATATACCAGGATGTTTCTGGACCAGAAAACAAGGAACTGAAGATATGGCCAAAAGGCTAGCATGGGCCACGTGCCATGCTGGTCTAAATGTGCCTTTTTCTCATGGCTTTAGCATTCAGATTTGGTATTTGGGATGTCCTGAGGGCACTGAGCCCTTTCATACCCACTCTTCATTAGAACACGTTCTTTCTCTCTATTATGAGAGAGAGAATATTGCAGTGTTCTGAGTAATAGCAGGACAGTCGCTGTTGTCCATGGCAACAAAGCTGCGTTGGAATGCGTGGTGTGATGAATAGAGTGAGTTTGAATGGCGTGGCTGTGGGCGAGAACTCGCTGCACCTGGGGGAGCAGGGGGGCCCTCGTGGAGTCTTTACTAGATCCCCTCTCCCAGTGGATCTGAATGGATGGAAGCTTGGCCTGCATTCATAGAGAAGGAGCCTGGAATAGACACCCCAAGCTCAATTAGGATCATGAAAGGGGAAGAAAGGGCAACTAGCTGTTACTGAATATTTACTAAGCACCAAGGTAAGTTCTGCATAGGCCTCGTGTGTAACCATCTGACCCTTCCAACAACCTCATGAGGAAGATATGTTTAAGCCCATTTTACAGATGAGAAACCCAAGGCTCAGGGAGAAGTCAAGCAACTGGTCCAAGGGTTTGAGCCCTGGCTCTGCATTTCCAACTGTGTGACCCAGAGCAGCCTAGTGGGTGGTACAGCTGGGAATAAAACAAGGTCCATTCAATGGACAACACTGTCTACAATATCCCATTTTGTCACAATCCAAGATGTTTTTTATGTTTTTCATTTGTCCTTACCTCTCCCACAAGCTCCAAAGTTCTAAACGGTGTAGGGATTTCCAAAGGAACCTGGGCTCAAGTCCAGTTGTCAATAAGGGTCACAAGATACTTGGGTTTAGCACGTGGCTTGTTGACACTATATGCAGCAGGGATGGGGTGGGAGAGTATCTAACCATAAAGTCTTTGCAGAAACAGAATTTTGCTATAAACAGGGACTTCTGACCTCGGGTGTGGTCACGGGGAGGTATAAAGATAAGAAAGTGGACATAGCCGCAAAAGGCTGTGAGACCCTGGGGAGCTTCCAGCAGCTGTGGCCACAGAGAGAGCCTTTACAGTCCTCCATCTCCCAGTGCTGGGCAGACGGCTGCCCTGAGGGCATCTGTTAAAAGGATGGATAATTGCAGGAGTCACACAGGAGTCACAGAGGAGATGTCACCCCTGCAGTGCCTGGGCATCTTGGTTTGGAGCAAAACCAATTAGAAATGGCAGGATCAAGAGCAGTAGAAATACAATGTTTTCATTCTACCTTAGGGATTCAATTTTGCCCATTTTCAGGCAGAGTGACTATGAGTTGACTTTTACACCAGGCGGGACCCAGCTGGGGTGAGTCTGTATGGACAGAGAAGCCAGCAGCACAGGTCAGCCTCAGAACCAGGATGGCTGCTCCGGAGCACTGAGGCAAGGAGCAAAAACAGAACCATCGCTCATTTTCTCAGATGACTCCAAGGCCAGCAGGGCACTGGGAGCTAAGTGCAAACTCACATAGGAGCTGTAGTGCTGTGGGGTCCATAGTGCTTCACTACATGTTTGGGAACATGTTTAGTTCATCCCATCCTGAGGCTTCACTCCTTAACTGGTCCCGGGGTGTTGGAATTTCAGGGCAGCGTGGAGTAGTGAAGAGCACCTGGGCTTTAGAAGTTGACAGACTTGGATTTGAATGGTGGCTTAGTCACCAGATAGCTGTTTGACCCAAGCCATGATTTTCTCGACTATATAAAAGGGGTGATGATGGTCGAATCAGTCAGGGTCTCAGCAGGGAAAAGAATGGCACAGTCTCAGAGTGGAACTGTAGAGGGTTTAATCAGACCTGTTAGCAAGCATGGGGAGGGAAGCTGCCAGCAGGAGGAGCTGCCAGCAGGAGCCAGGCAGGAGGTTGAGGAGCACATCTGCCAAGCTGCAGCCTGCAAGGTGGGCCCTGATGTGTGCCCCGCACCTCCCATGGCCTGCTGGGGCTTCCATGGGCCAAACCCAGTCACCTGCCATCACTTTCTAAGGGGCCCGAGTGGTGCAGTTCATCAGGATCGGCCTCCAGGCCACAAAGCAGCGCCAGAGGGAACAGATCTGCAGGATCAAATGGAGACTCGCCAGGACTTTCAACACATAATTTACTGAATGCCAAGAATGCTCTGTAGGAGACCAGAATATGCCACCCTAAAATGTGAAGGATTGCTGAGCTGAAGGCAATTAAGAAGAAGCAGATACAGGAAAGCTCTAAACTGTGAGCCCCAGGAAGCCATTAGGTAGGAGAGTGAGTTATATGTGTTTTTAAAGAATCAAGCTGGCTACAGAATGAAGAAATAACTGGACGGATCAAGGGTGGATGTTGGGAGACCAGTCTCTTGACTACTGCAGTGGTCTAGTGAAAGATAACAGCAGCTGGGACTGAAGCCATGGCAATCATTCATTCATTCATTCAATCATTCACTTGGTTAGTCCTGTGCTGTGTTCAGGCACTATTCTAGACCCATTGATGGACAATGCACAAGGCAGGCAAGATTTCTGTTCTCATGGAGCTGATATTCTAGTAGGGAAAGACATGACGATGGCTGGGGAAACAGGAGGAGGGGATGAAAATGTATTCAGGAGGTCAAGCCAGTGGAACGTGGAGATGAGGTTAGGGAAAGGGAAGTCTCGAGGATAGTGCCCAGGTTTCTCACACTAGAAGAGTAATGGTGCCATTCACTAAACTAAGAGATATGACAGAGAACCAGACTGGGGAAAGATCACGAGCTCTGTCTTGTACATGCTGAATCTGAAGTGGCTTTGACACCCACTCACCTTGCAGAATAGCTGCGGCCCTTAAACGGCTGAGTGTCTCGAAGTGCCCTGCACAGAATCTGGTATTAAGTGCTCAGTAACTGTTAGCAACACGTACGCTGTCTGTAAAAACTCCCAATAAAAAGTATCTCTTAGAGGATTAGTAAATGGAGGTGTCTGAAATGGTTGTGCAAAGGACTTTTGTTCTGATTGTGTGAAGTAAGGAAGAATCCCATAGAGCAACACCCGAGATATTGGAGAAGATCTTGGCTCTGAGCAGGGGACTGAATTACCCATCCCAGCCCCTGGCAGTTGGCAGCTGGGTCAGTTCTGAGATGGATCTGAATTAGATAGAATCTTTAAAACTCTCAAATGTCTTAGGATACCCCCAGAACTGTCTCAGTGGAAGAAATCCCCAGGGTTTGGCTCATCTTTGAGTTATTCCTCACAGAGGAAGGCTGAGGTGGTCTTTCAAGTGAGTGCTGTGTGCTCTGGAATCTAGATTGGCTGGAATCAAATAAGGGATTCCCCAGGAGAGTTTGGGGCCCCCAAAAAACACACAAGGTAAATCACTGCCCAGCCAACTTCCCTAAAACAAAGTCTGCTTAAAATGAAAATCAAAGAGAATCATGCAGAGAGAAAGAAGGGACCACTGAGAAGGGTTGTCTGGAGCTGGGAAGGGTAGCTCGCATTGGGTAGGGACGTTTATGACCTTTTTTTCCCCTTTTGCACCATTTATGGAGCCAGCTTCTGCCCCCACAGGCTTCCAATCCATGCTTCTGGTTAAAAGAGGATGGGCCGCTAGAACATGTGAAACCTGGTTCATCACTTTGTAGAGATCACTGGGGGATGCCTTGGGAACAGTGACCCTGGCTGGCACATCTGTGCTTTACATGGTATTAAATTTCTCGAGTTCTCCAAGGCTCATTCGTTTATTTAGTATTTGTTGAGCAATTATTATGTGCCATGAAGTGTGCTAGACAATGGGGCTACCACAAAATGAACCCTGATGTGACTCCTTTTCAAGAGTAGAAGAGGGGAATGAAGGGTAAGGGGGAGCATGTTGCTTTGTGTTGCTTTGCTCCCCATGGATTTGTCACCCCACTTCCTCTGGGTGATGGAGATGCAAAGAATTACTCAAAGCCCATCTCTTCCAAGCAGCGAGAGACCCCAAAGTGGTTAATTTCCTGCCAGAACCCTCAAGCAAGAGGCATCACTTCCTTGGGAAATTAACCCTGAATTGGGGTTCTCTTCTTGCATTTATTTTCCAGACCAGGAAGTTACAGGAAGAGAACATAAGTGGGGTTATAGTTTAACAGTATGGGATAGTAACTTTCAGTGAAACAAGTCAGATGACATTCCCTTAGACAATTAAGTGATCTTACAGCAATTTCTCAATATCTTTACATAACAATCAGTAACTAGTCTGTCCTTAGAGCCAGCAACCTTGCTGTGCCACAATTCTTATCTTGCAACAGAGACTCAATAGCCTGGGGAAATTTTCCAATCCTCCATAAGGTCAATATTTGAAACTGCAAGACTTTGGAAAACCAGGCCCTGTGAAGTACATATGCTTTATAGTATATTCTACAGGGGCAAGAAGAGGGGGCTGAGAGGAGGGAGCCCAGGGTCTTCCCACCCCCGGTCTAATGAGTCAAACCTCAAAAAGGAAAGAGGCAAATACACCTGAGGCAATAACAGCCCACAGCAATATTAGTGTTGATGTTGGTTTTATTTTCAAATATACACAAATAGAATCAAGGATGCTTCTTTCTGGAATTTTCTATTTGAGCCATCAAGAGATGATAGCATCTGGGGAATGGCTGATACACAGAAAGCCATAGTTGAGATTCAGTGCCAAACACATTTTCTGCCTTGAGCACAGGCAGGCTGACAACAGGGATAGATGGGCTGTGGCTAGAATTTTCTTTTCCCCTCATTCTTCAACAGTGATTTTTAAAATTTGCCTTCAGAATTGGATGGAAAAAGCGTTATCATCCAATGTTTTCTATTTGAAAAAGATGCCAAATCACTCTACAGGGAGATTTATCATTCAGTCCACTACTGACTTTATGCCTAGAAGCAAACAAAGTAAGGACTTTGTTGCCAAGGGGATTAATTAGCTTAATATTTATAAAGGGCTTTAAAGATGAAAAATACTCTATAAATGTAAAGTATTATTAATATCACCAGTGGTTCCATTGCTTTTCTATTATGTAGGAAGACTGTTCTTTAGCCCGGCTATGCATTCTCATGGTGAAAATGAAAAGGAGAAAAAGAACAGCAAGAATTCATGGACGAATGTGACCTGCTGGGTTTTGTTTATTTTAAAGGAATTTCTATAACTGAAGGAGGCCTTCTTGACATCTCCTCCAAAAAAAGAATGCATGGCTTATAGTTCTCTTCATTCTATGTGTTGGCCTCACGCTCCCCCGCTTCCTCCTTGGGCCTGCTTTCTCTGGGCCAGTGGGTGGACAGGGTTTCTTTGATAGCTGAGTCGTGCAGAAGGAGAGGTGGCCGTGGTGTCCTGCTGGCTGTCAGACTGCCCACAGGGCACACGGGAATCGTGCAGCCTCAGGGGATTTTGCCATCCTCAGACGGAAGTGTGCCTGGTGTGTGCATAATCATCGTGGGGTTTGGCAACAGCATAGCCAGGACTGACCCAAGTCATTCCCAAGGGCAATTGGAACAAGGATCATTTTTTATTAATGTAGTACCTAAGGCGTGTCAACTGGAGGATGTTGGCCTTCACGGGGAGTCTCTAGTAGCATCAAGTATCAGTTTAAACACTAAAGCATCAAGTCAAGGGGCCTGGGGAAGGAAGAGCCCTGGAAGATTCTTAAGAAAGCACATTAAATCTAATGTAGACCAAGCTTCAGCACTAGATGTCACCACTTTGAGTCTGGAAGATGACCCTGGAGTAGAGGATGAAAGACAGACCAGCTGATCACAGGAGACTGCTGTCATTGGCGTCTGCTTTGTCCTGTGCCCAGGCACTTCTTCAACAAACATGTATTCTGCGCCTCACTGGGTGTTCTTCGCCAGTCTACATCCTTTGCAAGCTCAGACGGGAAGTGAGGGTAAAGACATGTACCTCAATACGATGAGGACGTGAGCAGGTAAGCAGGGTGACAGAAGTGGAGACGTAACAGAGCATGGGCTAAGGACTGGTGGGAAACTAGCCTCTCAAGTTTCCAAATGAGATGTCAGCTAACAACAGACATGCACAAAATTCACTGACCAGACACTAAGAATCAATTTTTTGCAGATGGAAAAACAGAAAAGTACAAGAAATCCTATGACCAAGAGTCAGCAACCATTTCCCAGTGTTTGGTGAATTCTGCCTGTATCGCGGGAGCCACTCATCTGAAAGGGGATTCATGTAGTGTTTGCCTGTTCCAAAGAAACTCAACCAATATTGCAATGGGTACAGGCATTGGTTTATTAGACTTATGGGAGGTACTGATGGCGGCTGGTCAGCTAGAAATCCACACTGCCGTGGGGTATTACAGCAGTTATATAGTGAATAGATCAAAGTAGAGGTGTAAACCATTTGCACGCTTATGTGTAGACCCTCACCCAATCCAAAGAGCTCACCGGGGAGATCTGGCTGAGTAGATAAGTTAAGTTACTTGTTACCCTCTTGGCTCCAGAGTAGTTAACACTAGTGTTCTAACTCATTTACATGCTAATTCTTTACTCAGGACTCCTGCTTCCTACTGTCTTCCATTTGTCTTAAAGGGGACGTGCCTTTCCTTGGGTAAACTACCTAGGCCAGGGGTAGTTTCCCAGAGGGGAGAGGGAAGTCTGGCATGCTCAGGGAGGGTGGATAGGTCTGTGTCCCACACTTACCTTACACTGCCACACTCCTCATGAATCTTGATCTTGTAGGCTTTACATATGACCCATGAAATGTGCTATTTTTGAAAATTTAGTAAGGCATATTCACAAATAAAGCCACTTTTCAAAATACCAGAATCGTTTCAGCTGTCTGACCTTCACAGAGCAGTCACACTACTGGTGACTTTTCTGCAAAACGTAGAACTTTCCAGCTGTCTTTGGAAGGTGCTTGAAATGAGGTGTGTTCCAGGCGTGGCATTGAAGCTGCTCTAGGGAATGTTTCTTTCCCGTTATTCTCCAAGGCCATTTCCCTAACAGAAAGACTCCCACAATGACACCCTGCAGTCCCTTTTGTGTTACAATATTTAGCCGTCACACGCCACCTGACATGTAGCATCTGTGTAATCTTAACATCTGCCTGATCAACCGATGCCAGCATGGGGAGGAGCCTGGTACGAAGGTGCTGAACTGAGAGTCAGGAGGAAGGGGTGGAGGGGATATCCAGAGGCAAACATCCCCAGAAGAAGGTAAAGGTGGCGGCAGCAAACCAGTCTCTCCCTTGGCCCCGTTAATGGGCCTTTCATGCCCTCTGTCATAGGAAAATGGTCCTTAGGGTGCTGATGTGTCTTCCTCTTGTACCACCTTGTTTAGAATGAATGCTCATTTGGGAGCTAGACAGGAATCATCCATGCCCTAACCTATGGTTTGAATGTTTTTGTCCCTTCCAAATGTCATGTTGAAACTTAATCCCCAATGAAACAGTGTTGGGAAGTGGGGCCTTTGGGGAGATGTTTAGGTCATGCAGGCTCTGCCCTCATGAATGGATTAATGCTGCTGATAAAAAGGGCTTGTGGGAGTGGGTCTGCTCTCAGCTGCTCTTCTGCCATGTGAGGACAGTGTTCCTCCTCTCTAGAGGATGCAACGTTCAAGGCACCGTCTTGGAAGCAGAGACTAGACCTTTACTAGACACCAAACATTTCAGCACCTTAATTTTGGGCCTCACAGCCTCCAGAACTGTGAGAAATAGATTTCTGTTCTTTATAAATGACCAAGTCTCAGGTATTCAGTTATAGCAACACAAATAGACTAAGACACCCCTAGTTCCTTAATTCCCATGGCTTTCATTTGGACGTTATAATATCAATAAAATCACCATGACCCAGCAAAGACAGACAGGCCTTTGTCTTCCTTTAAGATAACACAGGACACAAAAGAGTCATAGTTGCAGAAAACGGAGCCCGGGCACTAACAGCAATGCCAATCTATCAATCTTCTATCATCTCTCCCTCTCTCTCTCATATTTTCATGTGTTCATTTGCAAAGACTGATAAAGAAACCCGCCATCAGTGACCATATAGCAATGAAAATACAGTTGTGTGTGTGTGCGTACATAATGTGTGTGCATGCATGTGTGTGCATATATGTCTCTGTGTCACTGTGCAGGCATGTGTGCACACCTCTTTGTGCACACATGTGCATGCATGTGTGCATGAGTGCACACATGCATGGGTATGTGTGTGCATAAGTACACTGTGTCTTGTGCATGCACATGCATTCACCTCTGTATGTATGAATGTGTGTGCTCATGTGTCTGCACATGCGTGTGCGTGTGTGTGTGTGTGTGTGCGTGTGCGCGCACGTGCAGCTGGCAGCAGCAGGTAGAACAAAATGCTACGATGCCGTTGTCTGCTGGTAGCCACCCCACCTGCAAGGAATGGGCTGCATTTACCATCATTAACTCGCTTGCTGCTGGGCACCTGCCTTCGCTGCTTTTTGTTTTTGCTGTCTTTGTTGCTCTTGTTTCTTATTTTTCATATAGGTTTGCTCTCTCAAGTGAGACTGTAAGTTGCTCAAGGACAAAGACTGTGTTGTATTTCGTGTGTGATTATGAGGCAGTTCCAAGGCAGCTCCTCCAGGTCAATCTGTGCTCAAACTCTCCCTGACCCCAGGTGACTGCATCACTGCCTCTTCACTTTGGCTCCTGGAGTAAGTCTTTTTATATCTGCAGCCTGTCAGGAAGGGTCCAGCCCCAGCGGCCAGCTGTCAGGTTGAGAGTGGGTTTCTGGCAACGACACCCAGGGAATGGGATCCTCTGAGACCTCCCCATTTGTTGTCTATGGTGCACACTTGATTGCTCATTGGCCATGGCTGGGACTACAATGTGAGCACATTAAATCCTCCAGCCCCACCCCCAGCCCCAGGTGACACACGGGCAATGCTGATGATTATTCTCCCTGGTCCCCAGATCCATTCTCGCTTTCCCTGCCTGCTCTGTGCCCGGAAACTAACTAACTCTAAGTCGGCTTCATGCGGGCTCTCTCACCCTCTGCCAATTGGGTTCAGCTGCGGTCAGGTTCAGCCATGGGAGACAGAAAGTGGGAGGACAGAGAGGCCAAGCTGTGTGTCCCTGTCCCCGCATTCCCTCCCTGCCAGACACCATTCTGGCACAGCTCCTGCTGAGTGGACCATCTTGACAGAATCTCCTTCCCGCCTCAGTGCTCACAGACTCTAATTGCACTATTTCCTCCCTTACGCATTCGTGCTGGAGTAGTAATGGCTCCTCTGTTACTACCCCTGGGCCTGAACACCCCTACTGCTTCCCTTAACCCTGCCCACCCCTCAGTAAATAGTCCACTCGTGAACTTTCCTCAGACGAATCCTTTGAATGCACCATCTCTGCCCACCGCCCTGACTGATAAAGCCACAAACTGTGAGCTCCAAGAGGGCAGGGCTCTGCCCGATTCATTGTTACCCCCCAGTGCTTAGCGTGAGTAGGTAGTCAACAGATACTTGTTAAGTGAATACTGAATGAATGAAGAATGAAGAACTTGCATGAAAGGATGGTCTGGTAATGGTGAAAGAGTCCATGATGTCTCATAGCACAATAAAACAGAAATCCAGCCACCACCGTCCCCACCCCATTTCCAGAGGTCATAAGAAGAGCCTTCAGTAGGGAGGAAAGTGAAATAAGGTGGCTACGATGTGCCACACGACAGTGAAAGCATCGTTTGCTGCTGGAGCTCCACATTCAAGCCTCAGCGATGGCAGCACAGTTGTTGGGAACATCTTCAAGCTTCCCCAGCACATGGTTCTCTCTGTGGAGAAGCCAGACTCTGTCTCTCCTGGATGCAGACCATGAAATGAGAAGCAACTGGAGAAGGTATTGTTTCCCTTCTGTAGCTAGAATGGGAAAGAAAGAGGAAGAGCAGCCCACTAGCTCTGAGGGCAGAGAAGGAAAGGATACCTACTCGAAGAGAGGGCAGCATTTAAGAATGAATGAACCACATTTGTGACAGGAGAGTTTACAGGAGGGTCCTCAATATCTCCTGTCTTAGAGCAGAAATACTGTCAAGCAAGGATCCCCTCTGGGTAATTCTTTTTGCGTGACTGCCTAGAAAGGAATTGCATGTGTCATGGCAGTTATTAAATTTATTCTGTCATTAGAGGAGTCCAGGGCAAGGGGTGGGAGGAGCATGACTTGAAAATCGACCCAGGCAGAGGGTACCAGGCTGTTACTCCATATTAAGGGAAGTGGGCTTCCAAGATAAAATGGGTCTGTGTGACCATTAATTCCTCCAGTGCCACATTCCCTCAGCCGCCACAGGCACTCATAAAACTACGCTGCCACCTCCACCTGCACTGGGCACTACTCCGTCCATTTCACCAGATTCCTGTGTTTACGACGCTGGAGGGTGGTGTGTTATGTTAGGATAAACCCACAAATGACAAAGGTAATGAATGCTGATCACAGTGGACTAGATTCTGTCAAGATGATCTGTTCTGTCTTGATGCTTTAAAAGCTCTTTCCTGGTCACAGGCTCTCACTGGCTTCCTCTGAGTCTCGGGGACACTGAGTTCACAGTTGCAGGGGGCACCTGGCTGCACTTATCACCCACTCACGTACCCTTCAGGGAATCCTCTTCTTGCAGCCTCTGTGGGTCTTATGATATCTCCTCAAGAAGAATCTTATCTACATTGAGCTGGGCAGCTGGGAACCAATCCTATTATAGATGTGTTCAAGGAAGATGATTTCATTATCTCCCTAAATAACACACATCGTATTAAAGATCTTTCTTTGTTACAGCATCTATGCAGCTCTTCATCTATTTATCAATCGATTAATTGATTTCCCAGGCACTATTCTAAATGTTCCATATGTTTCAACTCATTTAATCTTCAACAACAGTGATTTAGGTACTATTGCCATCTATGTTTTTAGACAACTAAGACTCTCTGAGGCTCAGAAAAGTTAAATAACTTGCCCCAGTTCACACAGGTAGGAAGTTGTAAAGATATTGTTTGAACTCAGGCATTGTGGCTCCACAGCCAACAAATAACCTCTTATTACATTTTTCAGAGTTTTTGAAAGCAGATCATTTACTTGTTACAGTTTTATTTGAAATAGAGAATATCTGGCCACCATTCACTGAGCGATGACTTTTTATACTACTTTTGTTTAGTGAAACATCTTTGAAAAAAAAAGGAAGGAAGCTTCTCACATGTGGCTGAAAGACAAACTAACCCACGAAAACAAGGGAGGAAAACTAGCTGTCCCTTGTTCCCAGGAGGGGTGCTCAGCTCTCTAAGCAACTCCTTCTGGATGTGCAAGGATGCTTTGACTAGATGCTACAGGATCTTTGCATTGTGTTTCCATCTTGGAACCCAACACCCACGAGAGACTGAAGTTCACGCACCACCAATGGTCCTTACGTCTGAAACAACAAGCACTGAAGTGAAAACAATTCTCAAGAAGCACTGAGGACTGTGACTGGAACATCATGGGCACTTGATGAATAATTATTGAATAAATGAATGAATAAATGAATGAAGGAAGGAAGGAAGAAAAAGACTGCACCACCAAATTGTGCGGTGGCAGATAGAAATTCTTACTTTCCAGGAAGTGAATTGGACAAACTCCTGCTGTCTTTGGTGTGCAGTGGTCTGTGATAATTGGGGAACCCGGGCTGGGGGTTAGGATTAATACCTAAAGTTTGTGTTCAGAGCCTCATGGCATGCAAAGATTTCTTTTATATTAATTCTACCCTAAAATCATATCAAAATGGTGGCAAAGTTCTCAGAGTTCACGAAGTTAGTCTTTATGAGGTTCATATGTTTATCCTTTTGTGAAATTTTTCTACTTTAACACTTACTTGTACACATTTGTGGGGTACAGTGTGTTGTTTTAATACGTGCATATATGGCACAATGATTCACTTATGGTAGAAGCTTAATTTTGTACTCATGAGTCCACCACTTGTCCTCCCCCAAATCTTCACACCCCAGTCTCTGATAGTCATTATTCTATGCTCTACTGCTATGAGAACCCACCCCTCCCTGTTTTGTTTTGTTTTGTTTAAGATTCCACATATGAGTGAGATCATGCAGTGTTTGTCTTTCTGTGCCTGACTTACTTCACTTAACATGGTGGTTTCCAATTCCATTCATGTGGTTGCAAATGATAGGATATCATTTCTTTTTATATTATAGCTGAATAGTATTCCATTGTGTATGTATGCCACAGGGTTTTTTTTTTATCCATTTTTCCATATATTTTCCTTATTTGAGGGTATCCTTATTTGATGGTGGCCCAGCTGGTGAGAGCGGGCCGAGGCCTGTGCAGTACATGGAGAAGACCCCCAATCCCCAGCTAAAGAACTTTGTGCCCATCGACCTGGATGAGTGGTGGGCACAGAAGTTCCTGGCTAGAATCACCAGCTGCTCCTAGCACCTGCCTAGGAAGGAACACTGCCACGGTGGACCCTTTGCCAGAAGAGGACCCTGGTGCCCTGTCCACCCATGGTGGCCTGGCTGGGTGCCTGTCACACCTGAAATGCCAACATTTGGACTTTTGCACGTACCTTTCCCTTGGCCTAGCTGTCCCAAGCTGCCGGGGACTGAACCTGTCAGACCTCAACCCTGCTCACTGTGCCCAGGGAGCATAGGAGGAGCTCCAGGCTAATAAAGTGGACAAACTACCTTTCCAATAAAAAAATTTTTTTTTTTAAAAAGTGAGCTTGTGACTATAGGGTTTAGTGTTGGAGCAAAATTACCCTGTGAAAAGGCCAGGAAAACATGTGCCTTGTTTTCTGAAGCTAGATCTAGCTCTCTCTCGTTAGCCTGTATATGGGAGTCAGAGGAGCCCTACAGTAAACATTCCACTACCCTCCTCCCACCCCAGTACCACTTCCTCAATATTCACAAAGCAATTCAAACTACCGGGTTGAATTCACAACAGCCAAGAGGTGGAAGCAACCCAACTGTCCACCAACTGATAAATGGATAAACAAAATGTGGCATATCCATACAAAGGAATATTATTCAGCCTTAAAAAGGAAGGAAATTCTGACACATGCTATAACATGCATGAATCTTGAAGATATTATGCTAAGTGAAATAAGCCAGTCACAAAAGGACAAATACCATATGATTCCACTTATATGAGGTACCTAGAATAGGCAAATTCATAGAGACAGACTGTGGAATGGTAGTTCCTAGGGCCTGGAAAAACAGGGCAAAGAGGAGTTATTACTTAATGGGGACAGAGTTTGAGTATTGGAAGATAAAAAGTGCTGGAGATTGGTTGCATGATAATGTAAATGGACTTAATACAACTAAACTGTACACTCAAAAATGGTTAAGATGATAAATCTGATGTACAGATTCCCAATTAAATTCACAATTAATTCCCAATTAAAATAAATAAAAAATTTAAGTAAAAAAATAAGTATGGGATGAAGATCACTGTAAGTTTCTTTCTTCCACCAACAAGAGCCCAGTCTCTGCTCAGAAGACCACTACCCAACAGACACCAGTGGGTTTCCTTGCCTGAGACAGGGTCTTGAAGACATTTTGCCCACGCTAAGGATATCCCATGCTGTTGGAACCTCAGGTGCAGTGGCCTGAGGGACTCTCCCAGGCATCTTTCTTCTGCCCTAACCTGCACAAGCTACGGGGAGCAGAGATTGTCAAGACCAAAGGGCTTCAGTTTGCAAATTCCTTAGAACAGCTCCTGGCATACAATAAGTATTTGATTAAAAGAAAGATGGGCCAAGTTGGGGGCAAATGACAGCTTTACATTGTGTCTTCTAAGGATTAAAAGAAAATTGATTTATTCTTTTAAAAAATTCAGCTTTACTTACTTAAAAACCCATATATTTTGGCCCCGTACACCCTGTCATATAAACATGAGGCTGTCTATAGGATTCAGGTGTCATTTCATTTGTTTAGCATCCACAGTGTTAACCTTTTAAAACTGAGAAACAGTATTATGTACTCATTTCATACTAAGAATGTAAAGTAAAATATATTCACAGTAAAACTTCAAATTGCAGGAACATAACTAAACCGAATCTTCAAATCACCGTATTTTAAAAAGTTATATTCTAGGACCCAAGATGAAAATCACACATACACACATGCACACACACACACATACGCGCAGATTGCAGGTATTTCTGTAAAAATCTGCCTTCCGTCTTTATGTTCTGGGATAAGTATATACCCAGCCCCCTCGAATGTGACTGCACAGACGTGTAACATGACTGGTGGAAGGAACCCAGCACGGGAAGAGGAAATCCCAGGTTCAGGCTCTAGCTAGATCTGATGCAAGTCCCTTTACCTCTCCAGAATTCTGTTTTTTCTTTAATAAAAAGAATGCAAGGTTATTTCTCTTGCTCCTTCTCAGTCTTCTAGTCCTTAATTCTGTGATTTCATAATCATGTTCATTCTGCACATGTTGCCCAAGACAAGATCCTTGGTCATCAGAGAAAGATTAAAATAGACTCAAAGTTCTTTACTCGCTGAGGCAAGAAAGTGGCGTAAATAAGCAATTTAGAAGAATTTTCAGTGACAAGGGTTGAAATAAAAAAGTATTTCTGTTTAATGCTTAATTGTTCTCCAAATGAAGTTTGTACCCCCTGAGCATTTAAAATTACACTTTGTTTTAAATATTTTTAAATAGCTTTCGAACAGTTTCCAATACTTTTCTTGAGAGCATATATAATTTTCATGCAGTTTAAAAAAATGAAGAAAATAAC
Source organism: Cynocephalus volans (assembly GCF_027409185.1). Taxonomy (NCBI): domain Eukaryota; kingdom Metazoa; phylum Chordata; class Mammalia; order Dermoptera; family Cynocephalidae; genus Cynocephalus; species Cynocephalus volans. The sequence goes on along the minus strand of NC_084466.1, from coordinate 80,043,439 downwards.
AAACAAATTGTTAATGAATTTACTTAGGCAATGCTCACAAGGGCTCTCTTTTGGTCAGTGTAATGATCAGCTGTCTTCAATGTTTATGAATATCCTGTGCTTAAGGTTTTTTTTTTTTTAATTGTAGTATCTAGAGGGATGAAGATCTTATATAGGCAATAAGATTTATAAACAATTTCCTTGCAGTGTAGTGAGTTGTATTTATCAAACTGAGTTTGAAATATACTGAAGTGAAGCGAATTGGGTTAGAATGAATCCATTTAGGAACTTTATTTCATTTGAATTACAGACTCATTATGAAGGCAGAAAACAGCTTGTTTGATCCATTGCTGCTTCTAAGACCAGACCATCGTGTAGTCCCAGACAAACTGAACTGTGGCTCGTTTGGAAACCTTCTCCCCTCTCTCCCCACTGTCTCCTGTAGTCTGTGAACTGACTGATCATTTCTCTTTCGGTTCAGTTCAACAACATTATTGAGTGCAGGCTCTGTGCTTGGTGGGTTTGGGGTGTGTGTTGGGGTCTTTTCTATGGTAGGTGGTAAAAGATGTGTCTTGTAGAACCTGGAGTTACTAAACTCCTTAGGCTATATTGATTGTCTATTATTATTAATAATTGATTGTTTACAGAACATCACTGTTCCATCAAACTCGTCTGCCCAGGTCTATTATCCTAATCTCATTATATACCGAGGAAGCGCGAGAGGCTAAGGAACTCGCCCTGTCTTGAGTTGTGTGGTTGCCGATATGAACAGCAGCAGGGTCCATGCAGATGCAGACCCGCCTTCCTCCTGGCCTCCTCTCCCTGCTGCTCTCTGGCTACCCCGAATTTCTCTCAGGTCCTCAGACACACCCTCTTTCTAGCGCCTGCAGACTCTTGTGTTTGCTGTTCTGTCAGCCCGGAGCAGACCTCCCACAGCCTCATTTCAGGGACACATGTCTCTCTTTTCCCTCCCCTGCGCCCCACCCCACCACAGCTCCTGTCCTCTCCCCCAGCACACCCTCCTGCTCCCCACACCAATTACTTGTTAACAGAGAACTTCATTGAGGGCGAGGAGCAAGCTGGCTTCTCTTCTGCTCTCTCTGAGGATCTGATGCAGTGACCGACATGGGAGGTGCTTAGTATTTGTTGAATGAATTTATGACGAGGTGAATTGGTGGGAGGAGGATTGAGAGGGTCATTTGACTTTGTTTCCATGTCTACCCAAGCCCTTGCATACCTGACTCTGCACCAGGGCAGTAGCCTGAGATGGGGAGAAAGACTTGCCTCTCTTCCATGCCAACCCCCCACACTAGTGCCCAGAGTGAGTTCAGACACAATATATTCAACTAGAGATGGCAGAATGTCATTTGTGTGTAATGACCAAGGAGTAGAGTACAAGGCAGGGTGAAACAATAAAGTAAAATAAAACAAAATGGGCTTCAATGGCCTTGTAAATAGGACTCAACCTGTATGAAAATCAATGAGACAAAAGCCATTGCTTGTGGAAGTGATGGAGTCATATCCACACTGCACCAGAACCATACAGACACCCCCATGTAGCCCCACAAACTTAATCTTTCTGCTCTGCCACAGGCTGCTTCAGCCGACCCTATGCCCACCACTGACACCAACAGCATCAGACTCGGAGCCCCTGATCCCTCACTGTGCCACTCGGAAGCTGGCCTGGGGGTCCGGCCCCAAGGCACTCTTGCCTTGAATGATGTTTTGTGATTAGGTCTAGTCTAGGCCATTGTGGGGCTTCCTGTAGGGTCTCCAGACCAAATGCAGCGTGCTCAGTTAAATTTGAATTTCAGATAAACAACAAATAAATTTTTAGTATATGTCCCAAATATGTCATATTGACACAAAAATTATTTGTTGTTTGTCTGAATTAAAATTTAACCTGGTTTTCTGGTTTTTGTATATCACTGTTGTTTTTGTTATGGTTTTTGCTAAATACGGCAACCCTAGCACCTGGGAAGATTCTGGGTGTCTGGCACGGAGGTTCGTGTCCCCGTATTGACATCAATCCTCAGCACACTCGATAGCTCTGCCACCACCTGGGTTTCCCCATCCCCTCCTGACAATCTAGACCCATTTTTCTCTCCACCTCGGGCTCCCAGCAACTGCTTGGCCTCCACATCAAACCCACCTGCCACGGTACAGACCTGCGGAGACCTCTGGAAGTGCTAGAGAACACTCTGCCTTCTGAATTTCTACAGCCTATTTTTCCGGCCAATTCCTTTTCTTCACAGCTTTCTCTTTGGTTCTCTTTCTACTTTTATAATATTCTACATTATAATATTCTATGTTTAAAGGGAAAATAATGTCTTTTTTCTACCCAAGCTGGTCATGACTTAGGTTATACATCGATATGGTCACATATTTCTGGGCTCCATATATACCTATCCCAGAACATAACTCTGGAAAGTGGATAATTACATCAATTCCCAATATCTGTGTGTGTGTGTGTGTGTGTGTGTGTGTGTGTGGTCATGAGCTGATCCTTTCTCATAATACCTAAGAGCCTCGTGAAGTCAATGGATGTAAAACCCGAAGCCAGGGGCAAGGACAACTCCCCCAGAGGCATTTCACAAGCTCTGGGTCTGAAAATTCTGTTTTCAATACTATTGGATGAGCACTTACGAAGGGAACCTCCTCAGAAAATTCCAGTGAATGCCTTGCTTCCCACACAGCTGGTCTTCCTCACTTGGCAACAAGGCTAGGTTCCTTTGACCTTGTGCACAAAATGTAAGATGCACCTAAATTGTTTTCTTTTAATTCCACAACATCATTGGGTTTACTTTCCAAAAGTTTAGCTCATTCCCTCCTTTAAAATCTTCATCATCATCTACAGGGTGATGTCCAAACTCCTGAGTGTGGCTTCAATCATCCTTTACTCTCCTGGCAGGAGGCTGAATAAACCCACCCAACCACACCCCCGTGTCTCCACAGATGCTGTTTCCTCCGCCTGGAGCCCTACTCCCCTTCTCCGGCCACCAAAATCCCATTTGTCTTTTGAAGTCATCCCAGATGCCACCTCCTCTGGAAGGCTTCGTCCATCCCTGAGAATGAGGAATAAATTATTTCCTCCTCCAAACCCCCTACACACATGGCTGCCACTATTACTGTGAGGCCTATTTCCTTTGACTTTAAGTTCCTAGGAACATCCCTCTATCTCCCACTGGATGTCGGCTCTTCCAGTACAGGGTCAATGTCCCGATCTTCATCCATTCCCTCCCCAAACCTCCCTGCTCTGCAGACGGTGGCTGTGCAGTGAATGTTTGTTGAATGAACTTCGTTGAATTTCCACTCAGTCAGCCCCAAATGGAAAAGGCAGTTCCCACTGGGATCGGTCGCCAGGGATATTTTCACACTTATGCTGAGAGGTCACTGCATCTATCTCTGCCTCCAGGCAAGCTCAGCAAAGCCAGACAAGAAGCATGAGCCTCGGTGTGCTTGCTAAGGAAAGAGGGGGAGTTGAGGTGAATCCCTAACACTCCTTGGCAGGAGATCCTTTTCACAATCTATCTTCAAGCCCGTATGTTGGTCATTATTGTTACAGCAGCACTTTAGCCACTGGTTTTTATTATTATGGGATTATCTGAGATTGCTGTGCATGCCCCCAGAGGCTTTTTAAAGCAACTGTTTTAAAAATTGAAAGCACCGTCGGATAGTGGAGCTAATAAAATGTGCTTGGTGGGTGCATTCTATTTAGTAAAGTTTCATACCTCCAGCCCCCAGGACTGGTAAAATTAAAGATTTTCCCATACTTCAGCATTAAAAGAAAAACCAACTGTGATTTTATACTCCGTGTTTATTTGGAATCACCCGGTGGTTATGAAAATAGGGAAAGGAAGGATGTCAAATTTTCCTTTCTTTCCCATTTTTTTTTTTAACATGGTTCATGGAACCAAATTTCTTGTAAAATGGCTTTTCTTCAGCACTATTTCCCGAGGAATGGATCTTTCACTAAATGTCTGAGTGTTGTTGGTGGATTCATTTAGAGAATCTCTACATCATTGAACTATTGCCAAACTAAATACAATAAATACGTAATGTGGAGGGTGGGGGGCTGGGGAGGAGATGGACCCCCCAGTGGAGAAGTGGCCTGGCCCTTGTCTCCCAAGAAGGCAGAAAACATTCCATTTCCACCTCTATCTCCAGGCTCAAACTCCCAACCAACCCCAAACTCCCAAGCCCTTCCCTGCCAAACAAGCTCATTCTCTGCCCCAGCGGATTCCACAGGGACCCGCTGTTAGGTAGGAAACACCTGGCCACTTAGAACCCAGATTTCGCCCTTATCGGATCCCATCAATCAACCATGATATTCAAAATTGATGCTGGCCACATATCAGTCTGTGGAGAACAGCGGGGAGAAGGTTGGCTCCGGCATCAGAAGCTCCAGGGTCCGAATCCCATTCCGTGAACTTGCTAGCTTTGTGACCCTGGCTAAGTTACTTTACCCCCTGAGCCTTGGTTTCCTCATCTATACAATGCGGATAAAAATTATGACTTCATCAGGTTGCTGGGCAGACTAAGTGAGCTCATGTATACAAAGCACCCAGCATGGTAGGTGTCCCTGAGCAAGCCTTCCCTCGCGCTTACCCCCCAAGTGCCAATCTGCATGTGGACTCCACCTCTACACTACCAGACAAAAGGGTGAGGGGATGGTTTTGGCACTGTATTGGGGAGCAGGGCAAGTGGGCCCTGTGTGGGGAAATGCAGAAGGAGGTGTCTGCTCAGCACCTCTAGAATCCCGGCGGGTTGACTGTCTCTGGATCCCCCCCAGAGAGGCGACAAACCCTGAGCATGCCCCTCTCCACAAGGAAGCTGTGGAGGACAAACGCTCCTTGCAGCCAGGCCCCTGCCATGCTGCACCTGCCGCAGCTCACGCAGGGAGTCAGGGCAGAGCCTGCAGGCCGTGGCTCAGCAGGGAACACAGGGCGGCCACAACTCACTGGAGACAGCAGCTCTATCCTACGCTCCATCTCTGCCCTTACATGGATGATAACAACTGGTAGTGCAGAGCCCCCCACCCACCCCACAGCCCCTCTATCTCACCACCTCCCCCTCAAGACATCCCCTATAAGTTAGTAATCTAATGGAAGGATGTCTCTGGTTTTTAGTACCCAAACTTCAAAAAGGAAAGAAAGAAAAACTCTCCAAGCAATATTTTCTTCCATCAACATTAATGTAGGAAAAATGTATACTTATCTTCCTCTAGATCAATGTGACATCTTTTTTTTATTGTAAAGATCCACAACTCACTGTTTTAGTGCATTTGCATTTAAGTTGAAGACTATTCAAAGAAATAAGGCATTACCTTATATACCCCTTCTATTCAGTTTTTTTATTATTACTATATTTATCATGACACAACATAGTTATTTTCTGTGGCCCTTGACCAATCTCTCGCTAACCCCTGCTCCATCTTCCCCCCTCCCACCCTTGTGGCCCCAGTTCTGTTCTCAACTTTTGAAAGTTCAATGAATTATTGTGATTGTTGTATTCTTCTTTCTTTTTCTATTTTTTATTTTTTGAGCTCCCACGTATGAGTGAGGATATGCAGTATTTCTCTTTCTGTGCTTGACTTATTTCACTTAACATAATTTTCTCTAAGTTCATCCATGTTGCTGCGAATGGCAGAATTTCATTCCTTTTTATGGCAGAGAAGTGTTCCATTGTGTGTATAAACCACATTTTCCTTTGGTAACAGGATGTGCAGGAGTTACAATCCGATGCAGCTGGTAGCATGTCAGAAGTGTGTGTAGCTGCCTCGAAGGCTGCTGCTTGATGGCCGAGGGCTGTGTCTCTCGCTGCTTCTCCACCCTCCAGTCTCAATTCTTTGCTTGGTGAATAACAGTTTATTTCAGGAAATGGCTTTATGGTTTTTACTGTAAAAATAAAAATTTACTCTAAGTTTCATCTGCATTTTTACCTAAAAGTTTTTAATTGATGGCTATTTATCATAGTTATTTGCCAGGACTCACCTTAAAGGTAATGCTTATGACATGGAGTGCAAACAGTCACTGCCCACACAGTGACTGTTTACTAGAAACCTTATTAATTGATTAGGGACCAAGACAAGTGACGGTTTAAGCATTCATATTATATATTCTACATATGTTAACTGTGTCTGGGTTACATGTTGGGAAACTGACTGAAGGTTTTGGTATACTTGTAACCCACCATTTTTCTCATTTAACGTAAATGGAAATGGGCTCCCAAGTTGGGTTTTTGCACAGACCGTCTGGTTGCAGGAACAGATTTCTGACCTTCAGAGGGTGATGCTTGCACTGTCCTTTTCTATTTTGTTTGTGGTTGATCTGCCCTCACTAAAATGTAGCTCCATGTGAGCAGGAACTTTCATCTGTTTTTGTGAAGTAGGCATAAAACAAATGTACTTCACAGGGCCTGGTTTTCCAAAGCCTTGCAGTTTCAAATATTGACCTCTGCAAAGGACAAGAAATTTTCCACAGGCTGTATAGTCTCTGTTGTAAGATAAAGAATTGTAACACAGCAAGATTGCTGGCTCAAAGACAGACAGGTTACTGATTGATATATAAAGATACTGGGAAATTGCTGTAAGAAGAAAATTTTGCTAAGATCAAGCTTTTATTGGTGGATCAATTTAACTTCTTGAAAATTGCATTATGGAATGCCTATTGTTAAACTTGTTAAACTATACTTAGCAAAAACCCCACCTATATTCTCATCCTGAAACTTCCTGGTCTGAAGAATAAATGTGGGAAGAGAATCCCAATTTGTGGTTAATTTCCCAAATGGAAGGAATGCCTCACTCTTAAGGATTCTGGGAGATTAACCCTTTTGGGGGGCTTCTCACTGCTCAGAAGAGATGGGCTTTGAGTAATATTTGGCAGCTCTGTCACACCCAAAGGAAAAGGGGTAACAAATCCATGGGAGGCAAAGCAACATGTTTTGTTCCCTGATGCTTTTCAGCACACAGTAGGAGCATACAGTAAGTATGGGGTAGGAGGAAATCTGTCTCTGGCCTCTTGAGCTCCAGCAGGAGCTCCCTAAGAAAAGCCTACTTCCTCTGGGCACACCACTGACCCCTGTTCTGGGCCCACACCCTCAAGAGTCCCACACTGCTGAGAAGGGAGGCTGAAAAATCTGTGCAGCTCTGAGTGGTTTGGAGAAGATTCCCAAGGATTACTGCAGCACTAAAGCTATAAAATCTGTGAACTAGGTGGGAAAGGCTGCTAGTGTTAATTGAGCACCAACTATGTGAAGCAAAGATAGGTATTTTTTTTAAAGATGACCAGTAAGAGGATCTTAACCCTTGACTCAGTGTTGTCAGCACCATGCTCACTCAGTGAGCTAACCAGCCATCCCTATATGGGATCTGAACCCATGGCCTTGGTGTTATCAGCACCACACTCTCCCAAGTGAGCCATGGGCCAGTCCAAAGACAGGTATTTTGTGTATGCATCATGCAGTAGACTGCTTGAAAAATGGCTCCCAGCAATCCCTGCCCTCTGGCATTCACACCCTCGTGTAATCCCCTCCTTTTGCTGGTGGGCTGGATCTACTATCTTGCTTCCAAATAAAATATGGTAGAAGGGATGAGATGTCACTTCTGAGATTAGGTTGCAGAACTGTGACTTGTTTCCTGCTGGCACTCTTTCTCTCTGGCTCTTCTCCCTGACTTGCTCTGATGAAGCAAGCTTCCATGTGTGAGCTGCCTTCTGCAGAGACCCACAAGGAGAGAAACCGAGGGAGAACCCCAGCCAACTGGTCATGAGGGTCTGAGGCCTCAGTCCAATAGCCAGTGAGAACCTGAGGCCAGCCAACAACCATGCAAGCGAGCTTGCAAGCAGATCCTTTCCCACTGAGCCTGGAGATGACCACAACCTGGCAATACCTCAGCTGAAGTCTTCTCATGAGACCCTGAGTTGGAGGACCCAGCTCAGCTGCACCAGGATTCCTGAGCCATGGCAAGGAGATAATCCATGTTGTTGTTTTTAAATTTTGGGGTAATTTGTTATGCGGCAATACATTGCTAATACACGTTCTTACAGGTAAGGACACTGAGGCTCAAAGGTCACACTATGGCTAGACCAAGATTCAACCCAAGTTGCATGGGTCTGGTGTTCTCGTTCTTTCCTACAAGCCAGCTCTGCCTCCAGAAGTCTGCCCTGGAAGTGGCAAGAAAGCCCCACCCAGAAGTCCATTCTCCAGAGCACCCTGAGCCTTCTCAACACTTGTTCTCATGGATGTCCGGTTGTCTGTCTCACTGCAACATGCAACATAAAACCACTTGTGTCTTCAGACAGAACCTTTCAAACACTGGCTTTGGCTGCTTCCCCTCAAACAAGCTGTACAACTTCAGGAGATAAAATCTTTTTTTTTTTATTTTCAGGAAGCCATCTGCTGCTGTTTTGCCTCCCATATATTCGTCACCCCTTTTCCCCTGGGTAACAGAGCCGCCAAAAATTACTCAAAGCTCATCTCTTTTGAGCATTGAGAAGCCCCAGAAAGGGGTTAATATCCCAGGACTTCCTCAAGCATGAGGCATTTCTTCCATTTGGGAAATTAACCACGAATTGGGGTTCTCTTCCTGCATTTATTCTCCAGACCAAGAAGTTACAGGAAGAGACATAGGTGAGGTTTTGCTAAGTACAGTTTAACAAGTTTTTACAATAGAAGCTGGTAACATTCAGGAAAAACAAGTCGGATGACATTCTGTTAGGCAGTTAGGTGATCCACTAACAAGGGCTTGATTTAGCAAATATTCCTTCTCCCTCCAGCAGCTTTTTAGTAACTTAACATATCAATCAGTAACCAGTCTGTCTTTGAGCCAGCAACCTTGCTGTGTTACAATTCTTATCTTGCAACAGAGACTCAATAGCCTGGGGAAAATTTCCTGTCCTTTGCAGGGTCAATATTTGAAACTGCAAGGCTTTGGAAAACCAGGCCCTGTGAAGTACATTTGCTTTATGAATCCTCTACAATCTGCCTCCTTTCTAGTTTACAAACTTGACCAGAACTGGAAAAGAATCAATAAATATTTGAGAATGGTGTGCACTTGGGCTAATTTCTTTCTCACACATATGTAATCACTTATTTCGTCGAAGGGCTACTACCAAGGATATAGGAGGATTAAAGGATCAGTCTATTACTAGTTGTCAATACCTAAAACATGGGCTCAGTGAAACAGATGTTAATGCCAGGTGTGCAGAAAGCATGCCTGAGACCCGATTAAATATACATGAAAGTGGGGGTGAGCTGCCTTGGGGTCTCAGCACTCAGCCTCTAGATGAGATCCCTTCTGCTTACTCACTTTGCAATTGGTGCATACTGCCCAAGATGTTGCTAAGGAGGCCTCTTTCCCTTTGCAGTGATTTTATCACATTCAGTATCTTCTCTTCAGAGGGTGGGCCTGGCCAGCTTTGCCCCTGCCCTTCAGGTACAACTTGGTGATTCGGTGGGTCCCATCTGTGCTACACAGTGGCCATCTCTACAGGCTGGTTCCTCATCCAAGAATAAAATACTGGACTGCTTTAATTATTTCTTAAGGAAAAATCTACACTAACAAGTGAAATTAAGTAATTTAAATTTGGCTAATTAGTTGATGTCAATCACAATATAGACTCAAAAAGGTTTTATGGTTTGCTTTTTTTTTAAGATAAAATATATTTTTTTAATATTTTATTTTATTTTATTTTGTCAATATACAGTGTTGATAATTATTGTGGCCAATTACTGAAACCTCCCTCCCACCTCACTCTCCCCCCTCCCTCCCAACAATGTCCTTTCTGCATGCTTGTATCAATTTTAAGGAATTTTAATTGTTATGTCTTCTTCCCCCCCGCCCCGGTTTTTTGTTTATTTATTTATTTATTTATTTTTAGCTCCCACAAATAAGGGAGAACATGTGATATTTCTCTCTCTGTGCCTGACTTGTTTCACTTAATATAATTTTCTCTAGGTCCATCCATGTCATTGCAAATGGCAGCATTTCATTCTTTTTTATAGCTGAGTAGTAGTCCATTGTGTAGATATACCACATTTTCCATATCCACTCATCTGATGATGGACATTTGGGCTGGTTCCAACTCTTAGCTATTGTACAGAGTGCTGTGATGAACATTGGGGAACAGGTATACCTTCGACTTGATGATTTCCATTCCTCTGGGTGTATTCCCAGCAATGGGATAGCTGGGTCATATGGTAGATCTATCTGCAATTGTTTGAGGAGACTCCATACCATTTTCCATAGAGGCTGCACCATTTTGCAGTCCCATCAGCAATGTATGAGAGTTCCTTTTTCTCCACAGCCTCACCAGCATTTATCGTTCAGAGTCTTTTGGATATTAGACATCCTAACTTGGGTGAGATGGTATCTCAGTGTGGTTTTGATTTGCATTTGCCGAATGCTGAGTGATGTGGAGCATTTTTTCATATGTCTGTTGGCCATTCATATATCTTCCTTAGAGAAATGCCTATTTAGCTCTTTTACCCATTTTTTAATTGGGTTGCTTGTTTTATTGTTGTAAAGTTGTATGAGTTCCTTTTATATTCTGGATATTAATCCTTTGTCAGATGTATATTTTGCAAATATTTTCTCCCACTCTGTTGGTTGTCTTTTAACTCTGTTAATTGTTTCTTTTGCTGTGCAGAAGCTTTTTAGTTTGATATAATCCCATTTGTTTATTTTTCCTTTGGTTGCCCGTGCTTTTGGGGTCGTATTCATGAAGTCTGTGTCCAGTCCTATTTCCTGAAGTGTTTCTTCTATATTTTCTTTAGGAAGTTTTATTGTTTCAGGTGTATATTTAATTCTTTAATCCATTTTGAGTTGATTTTAGTAAATGGTGAGTAGTATGGGCCCAGTTTCATTCTCCTGCATATCGATATCCAGTTCTCCCAGCACCATTTGCTGAAGAGGCAGTCTCTTCCCACTGTATAGGCTTGGTGTCTTTGTCAAAGATCAGATGGCTGTAGGTGTGTGGGTTGATTTCTGGATTCTCTATTCTATTCCATTGATCAGTGTGTCTGTTTTTATGCCAGTACCATACTGTTTTGGTTATTATAGCTTTGTAGTATAGTTTAAAGTCAGGTAGTGTTATGCCTCCAGCTTTACTTTTTTTTTTTTTCCTCAGCATTGCTTTGGCTATGCATGGTCTTTTGTTATTCCATATAAATGTCTGGATAGTTCTTTCCATTTCTGAGAAAAATGTCATTGGAATTTTGAGGGGGATTGCATTGAATCTGTATATCACTTTGAGTAGTATGGACATTTTCACTATGTTGATTTTTCCAATCCAAGAGCATGGGATATCTTTCCATCTTCTTGTATCCTCTCTAATTTCTCTCAGCAGTGGTTTGTAGTTCTCATTATAGAGATTTTTCACCTCCTTGGTTAACTCAATTTCTACGTATTTTCTTCTTTTGGTGGCTACTGTAAATGGGCAAGCTTTCTTGATTTCTCGTTCTGCATGTTCACTATTGGAGAAAAGAAATGCTACTGAGTTTTGTGTGTTGATTTTGTATCCTGCTACTGTGCTGAAATCATTTATCAATTCCAAGAATTTTTTTGTAGAGGTTTTAGGCTGTTCAATATATAGGATCATGTCATCTGCAAAGAGGGACAGTTTGACTTCATCTTTTCCAATCTGGATGCCCTTTATTTCCTTCTCTTCTCTGATTGCTCTGGCTAGTACTTCCAACACTATGTTGAATAGGAGTGGTGAGAGTGGGCATCCTTGTCTAGTTCCTGTTCTTAAAGGAAAAGCTTTCAGCTTTTCCCCATTCAGGATGATATTGTCAGTGAGTTTATCATTTATGGCTTTAATTATGTTGAGATAATTTCCATCTATACTTAACTTATAGAGGGTCTTTGTCATGAATGAATGTTGAATTTTATCAAATGCTTTTCCAGCATCTATAGAGATGACCATATGGTGCTTGTGTTTGATTTTATTAATATGGTGTATCACATTTATTGATTTGTGTATGTTGAACCAACCTTGCATCCCTGGGATGAATCCCACTTGATCGTGGTGAATAATTTTACGTATGTGTTGCTGTATTCTGTTAGCTAGTATTTTAGTGAGGATTTTTGCATCTATATTCATCAAGGATATCGGCCTGTAGTTTTCTTTTTTGTTGTATCTTTACCTGGTTTTGGTATCAGGCTGATGTTTGCTTCATAGAATGAGTTTGGGAGATTTGCGTCTGTTTCAATAGTTTGGAATATTTTGTAAAGAATTGGTGTCAATTCTTCTTTGAGTGTTTGGTAAAATTCTGCTGTGAATCCATCTCGTCCTGGGCTTTTCTTTGTAGAGAGTCTTCTGATAACACCTTCAATCTCCTTTATTGTTATTGGTCTGTTCAGATTTTCTTGGCTCAGTCTTCTTGGCTCAGTTTCGGGAGCTTGTGTGTGTCCAGAAATTTATCCATTTCCTCCAGATTTTCAAATTTGTTGGCATAGAGATGTTTATAGTGGTCTCGAATGATTCCTTGTATTTCAGATGAATCAGTTGTAATATCATCTTTTTCATTTCTAATTTGTGTTATTTGGATCTTCTCTCTTCTTTTTTTAGTTAGCCATGCTAATGGTTTGTCAATTTTATTTATCTTTCCAGAAAACCAACTTTTTGATTTGTTGAACTTTTGTATTGTTTTTTGGGTTTCAATTTCATTAAGTTCTGCTCTGATCTTAATGATTTCTTTCCGTCTGCTAACTTTAGGTTTGGATTGTTCTTGTTTTTCTAGTTCTTTAAGGTGAAGTGTTAGGTTGTTCACTTGCCATCTTTCCATTCTTCTGCAGTTAGCATTTAATGCAATAAATTTCCCCCTTAATACTGCTTTTGCAGTATCCCACAGGTTTTGGTATGATGTATCATTATTTTCATTATTTTCAATAAATTTTTTTGATTTCCTGCTTGATTTCTTCTTGGACCCATATGTCATTAAGTAAAATGCTGTTTATTTTCCATGTGTTTGTATAGTTTCCAGAATTTTGTTTGTTATTGATTTCTAATTTTAATCCATTGTGGTCTGAGAAAATATATGGGATGATTCCAAGTTTTTTGAATTTGTTGAGACTTGATTTGTGACCTAATATGTGATCTATTCTGGAGAATGATCCATGTGCTGATGAGAAGAATGAATATTCTGAGGTTGTTGGATGGAATGTTCTGTAGATATCTGCCAAGTCCAATTGGTCTAGAGTATTGTTTAGATCTTGTGTTTCTCTGCTGATTCTTTGCCTAGATGATCTGTCCGATATTGACAGTGGGGTGTCTAGTTCCCCTGCTATTATGGTATTAGTGTTTATTTCCTTCTTTAGGTCTAATAGAGTTTGTTTTATAAATCTGGCTGCTCCAACATTGCGTGCATATATATTTATGATTGTTATGTCTTCTTGATGGATCAATCCTTTTATCATTACGTAGTGTCCCTCATTGTCTCTTTTTATGGTTTTTAGTTTAAAGTCTATTTTATCAGATATAAGAATAGCTACTCCAGCTCGTTTTTCTTTTCTGTTTGCATGGTAAATCTTTTTCTATCCTTTCACTCTTAGTCTATGTGAGTCTTTATGGGCGAGGTAGGTCTCTTGAAGGCAGCATATAGTTGGGTCCTCCTTTTTAATCCAGTCAGCCAGTCTGTGTCTTTTGATTGGGGAATTTAAGTCTTTTACATTGAGTTGTTATTGAAAAGTGTTGATTTATTCCTAACATTTTATTGATTATTGTTTGGATGTCTTAAGAGTCTTTTGTTCCTTTCTTTCTGATGTACTGTTTGTTTTCTGTATTTCTTGGTTCCTTGGGTTGTAGATAGCCTTTTTGTTTGTTTTTTTTCTCTTCTTGAATGCCATTTACATTATACTATTTGGTTTTGATTTTTCTTGGGTTTTTATGGCAGTGGTTGTTATTATTCAGGTACCAAACACAGTACTCCATTGAGAATTTCTTGTAAGGGTGGTCGTGTGGTGGTGAACTCCCACAGTTTTTGTTTGTCTGAGAAATATACTGTTTGCCCTTCATTTCAGAAGGATAGCATTGCGGGGTAGAGTATTCTTGGCTGGCAATCTGTCTTTTAGTATTTTGAATATTTCATCCCATTCCTTTCTGGCTTTTAGGGTTTGTGATGACAAGTCTGATGTTAGTCTGATTGGGGCTCCCTTATAGGTGATTTGACGCTTCTCTCTTTCATCTTTCAAGATCTCTCTTTGTCTTTGAGTTTTGCCAATTTGACTATAAATGTCTTGGAGAAGACCTTTTTGGTTTGAATACGTTTGTGGATTTTTGAGCTTCCTGAATCTGAAGATCTGTGACTTTCCCTATACCTGGGAACTTTTCTGTCACTATTTTGTTGAATATGTTTTTAATGCAATCTCCTTTTTCCTCCCTTTCTGGAATACCCATGACTCAGGTATTTGAGCACTTAAGTTTGTCTGATATCTCTCTCAGATTTTTTTCAATGCTTTTCATTCTTTTTTCTTTTCTTTCTTTTTTTTTTTTTGTCTGCCTGTGTTATTTCATACAGCCTATCTTCAAGGTCAGAAGTTCTCTCTTCTCCTTCTGCAAGCCTGCTGGTTAAACTCTCTGTTGTATTTTTTATTTTGTTGAATGAATTCTTCAGCTCGGCAAGCTCTGCTACATTCTTTTTCTGGGCGTTGATTTCCTTGTACCTTTCTTCTTTCAGGTCCTGTATTCTTTTCCTCATTTCATCATGTTGTCTAGCTGAGTTTTCTTGTATCTCCTTCATTTCCTTAGAATTATCACCCAAAATTCCTTGTCAGACATTTCAAGGGCTTCTTGTTCTATAGGATCTAGAATTTGAGAGTTTTTACCCTTTGGTGGTATACTTTCTTGATTTTTCATATTTCTGGTATCTTTCCTTTGATGTTTAGTTATTGTGACAGGGGGTTTCACAGTCCACAGGTTTGACATTATTGTCTGACTAGGATGTTGCTGGGGTTGCCAATTTGGTATGGTTACCTCAGTGTCTGCTCAGTTGGCCACTACTACTTTGCGTGTGTGGTTGCCTCGGGTCTTGGGCCTCTCTGTGGAGCCACCTCTCTGGTCAGCATGCACTCAGCCAGGCTGCTGGGTCATGGGGCAGTACCATAGGGTGTGTGTGGTCTCTGTGGAGCTTCCACCTCCCCTGCTGGGTGTCTCCCTGCTCTGTGTGCACTGGGCCGGGCTGCTGGGATGTGCAGAGACACCACAGAGTGTGTGGTCTCTGCGGAGCTTCTGTGTCCCCTGCTGGATGTCTCCCTGCTCCATGCATACTGGGCTGGGCTGCTGGATCACGCAGCGGAGGCACCGCAGGGTGTGTGGTCTTTGCGGAGCTTCCGCCTCCCCTGCTGGACAACTCCCTGCTCCATGCGCACTAGGCCAGGCTGCTGGAGTGTGGGGTGGCGGCACTGCAGGGTGTGTGTTCTCTGCAGAGCTTCTGCCTCCCCTGCTGGATGACTCCGTGCTCCACGCGCACTGGGTCAGGCTGTTGGGTTACACGGCGGCACTATAGAGCATGTGGTCTCTGCGGAGCTTCCGCCTCCCTTTCAAAAAGGATTCTTCCACAATAGTAAAACCATTGGCCAGAATCACCCAGAAAACACATCCCTCCACATCTCCACCTCTTGCTTTGGCGGGCTGCCCTCATTACTCCGTTTTCACTTCTGCATGCTCTTTCACAGCAAACAGAGGGTCGAGAAAGCCTCCTCCCTCTGACTCACTCTTAGGGCCATGAACTCTCTGGGAAGTTCCCCAGCAAAGCACAGACATTTTAGGTCAGATCAACTTTACCTAGTAGTTTATAGCTGTGGCCAAATAAATATGGTCAATCCATATCTCTCCAGGAAGGGCAAGGTTATGTAAGGTAGAGTTTATTGTTATAAATAAAGAAAAATTAAAATAGTCTAATAAGACTAATATTACTCAAGGACAAATTTTTCATCATACTACATGATATTACACAGAAATGCAATCTATTAATGTTGTGGGTCCATTAACAAATCTGTGATTGACCTGCTATAGGAGTTTATAGTTTTTCTTGTGAATTTGGAATCAAACTTGGTGGTCCCTGTTTTCTCTACTGTCATATGCACTCATAATTAGGTAGAAGACAGAGATATAGATGAACTCTACAGACCTGGAGCCATGTACCCCTACTCTCTCACTGCAGCCCTGTCTTTTGGGCCTGGAGAACTTAGCAGAAGAGCAGGTCTCTGAGAGTGGGGGCTGGGAAAGAGATGCTGCTCTGGCAGGGAAGGGGTGACATCATGATTGGGGGCCTCAGGGATGGTAGAGAGGGAAGAGGGCAATTTGGGCTGACCAGGAGCCTAGAGAAGGAGGCCAAGGCAAGGCCACATCTGGGAACAGGTACGAGAAGCATAACGGGCTGATATGGAGCTGACAGCACAGGTGTGGGAATAATGGAAGCAGGACTGGGCAGCTAAGAAAGGTCAGGCTGGAAGAATAGACACCATGATGAGGGCAAGCCACGACCCAGGCCAGGTGATCCATGGAGACTCTGCAGCCAGAGCAAGTCAGGCAGGGAGGGAGCATGAAGGAATGGCAGGAATGGGCATCTCGGAGACGCACCTGAGGTCCCAAAATTTCTGTCCCATTGCAAGGACACCAGCAGCCAGTGAACAATCAGAAAGTAATACATGCAGTGATTCCAAGCTTGGGCGTCTATGAGCCAGACCTAGGAAAACTAACTAGCTCAGTAACCTTAATTAACTTTAAGCTAGTTAAGCTCTCTAAGCCTCCATTTCCTCATCTGTAAAATGGAGGTAATAATAGTAGCTTAGTTATTAGTTTGTTGTGAGTGTTAAAGAAGAGAATGCATTTAATGAATGTGTTTGCAACACACAGAGCTTGATAAACAGAAACTGTATGCTATTACTCTAACAATAAACCCCAGTGTGGCTTCCAACGCTGGTCCCACTTAGGGCATGGGAGGAAGACAAGTCGGACATCTGTTGCCAGGTGCCAGATGATGCCTTTAAGATGATGTGGGTGGGAATGTTTTACAAGCCACAAAGCAGAATTAATTAGGTCATGCCTGCAATGTGTCCAATATTCCTCACCCTTGTTATGATGCTTGTAGTTCTAGAGTGCCACAAGTCCCTGTGGACTTGGGGCACCTGTCACATTTATCTCCCAGGTCTGAAGTAACAGGAACCTTGGTCACAAGCTGTGTGTGTTGCATGGGGCAGGGTCACCAGCATGGTCACAACAGCACTTAGGTTGGTGACAGCTGGCCCAGGAGTGGTAGCACAAGGCACAATTCAGAGATGAATTCTGAATTTCAAACATGCAGATTCCAGGATGTAGGAAAAGAGGAGCAGGATGAGGGATGGAGAAGGTGGCCTTTGGCAAGTAGTGAGTCATTACACACCATGTTCCAGTGTGCCCCAAAATGGTCAGTCATGTGTCTGTCCCTCAGGTCCCAGCAACTCCTGGGAATAGGTCTTCAGTAAGAGTGTGACCCTATCAGCTACCCTAAGAGAGGAACCTGCCCCTAATGTACCTCACAGCCTCCTACATCTTACCACTGGCTCCAGCAATAACAATGCCCTCCCACTTTAGACCTGGCAACCAAGCTTAAAATTCAAACACAAATCAATCACACTGAAGTATATGTAGTAATAATAGCTGATGCTTAACAAGAAATCCAAAATGCTCACAGCTTTCTGGATTTTGGGTCTTCACATTAGGGATGCTCAACTACTATGCATTCTGCAAATAATCCAAAATCAGAAAAAAATTGAAATCCAAAACACTTCTGGTCCGAAGCATTTGGGATAAGGGATACTCAACCTGTATGTCCCAGGCAAATCCAGTCTCAAACCATTGCATCTAATTCTCAAAATAGCTGTAAAAACTAATATTATCTGTGTTGTACAGATGAGGACTCTGAGGCTAGAGAGGTTACGTTGCCTGTGGTTCACAGTGCATGAAGTGGTAGAGCTCAGATGAAAACCCGGGTTTGGCTGGTGCCAGAGGGCTCCCTTTTAGCCACACTGTCCTGTTTCTGACATAAAGGACTGACGTCAGATGATTTCCTCTTTTGGTGGGATAAAGGGCTTGGGATAGCAAGAATGGAGGGTGCCCAGAGGTAAGAGGTACTAAAAAAGGACGACTCAGCTGCCAGAGATAGAGCCCGCAGTTTTACTCTTCACTCAGCGCTCTGTCCGTGTGCTTCCAGCTGGGCACGTTCAGGCAGAGGAAGTGCCCAGAGATGGTTTATGCTGGGGCTTCCAGGTGTTTGTAGACGAGGCCGTGGTCCACACCCAGACCAACCATTACACCCAGGGCCAAAGAGAAGCTGCCTGCCATGCCTCCTCCCACCTTGGTCAGCTGCAGTCAGCCACCTGATACCACAAAGGCTGCAGGGACAGCTTCTTGCAAATCAGGAAGGGTGAGACCCACGTATTCCTGAGTCCAAGAACGATGAGCTAATTTTTTTAAAAAGTGTATCAAATACGTAACCATTCCATTTAAAGTTTGAAAGCTTCAGGAGAGTTAGCCATCCAAATAGATGCCAAACATGTCCTCTTACTCTTTTAAACCTTCCCAAGCATGACCACTAATTAAAGATTATTGAAAGTCCACGTGCCCATTTCTGCTGACGGCTTGGAGACATTCCATGGTGACCTTTAGGAGCAATCAAGTTCAAACACCAAGCAACCCTCGACCTAATAACAGTCTGTGTTTCCAAACATTCATTTGTAAGTAGGGTGCTTGGGATAAAGGAGATATTTCTCCAAACAGACAGTGCTGGTTAGACGCCAGGGGTTAGACACCAGGCTGGCCCACAGAAGCCCATCAATACACATCTTAACTCTAGTAAAGAACTTCTGAAGCAGCTATGCTAAATATTCTGTAGGGCTTGGCATAGCCATGGAGTTTGGACTTTGCTCTGGATTTCCTGGGAAGCTGTGAATGAATTTTCTTCTTGAGTTGCCAAAGTGATGCTGTGTGACAATTAATCTGGATGTGTTATATAGTGTAGTTTGAAGCAGAGAGACCAGTAAAGGTGACACTGCCAAACTCCAGTTCGAGTTAATAAAGGCTTAAAGTGATTGTAACTGAAATATACAAAAATCTACTTACATTCATTAATTCAACCCATTCTTATTTGAGCATTTACTATGTATCCTGGAAGATTCATTTATTTATTCATTAGACTAATATTTATTGAGCATGTGCTATGTGTGCTAGGCTCTGGAGACACAATGGTCCCTTTCCATGGAATTTTTCAGGCTAGGAAGGAATATAGATCTTAAAACTAGTAATTATCAGTGTAACACAGTGAGAAAGAAGCAGCAAGTCGCGATGGAGTCGCGCAACAGGAAGTTAAGCAGTGTGGGTAATCAGGAGACTCTTCCCTAAGGCAGTGGGACTTCTGGACTGAGACTGGAAGACTGAGTTGAGGGCAGTCAGATTAAGGAAAGGGAGAGGAATATTCCAGGCAGAAGGAACAGTATGTGCAAAGGTCAAGAAGTGAGAGAGAGTTTGAGGAACTGAAGGAAATTTTAATATCGTTGGAACAGAGCACACCAGAGCAGCCAGAAGCTGGTACCAGGTTGGGAAGGGCTTTGCACACCACAGAAAGGGCGTCTGTCTCCTTTCCAGGGGAGTTACATGTCAGATTGAGGGGTTTCTTTTGCTTTTAATCACTCTCGGTACAGTCTGGAGAAGGGGTGACAGAGCAGCAAGGCTAGAGTTAAGAAGCCCGGCTAGGAGGCCTGAACTGGGTGGTGGTGGTGGAGAAAGTCAGAGGACTCTCGGGATATGGAGAGGTTGACTGCCCAAGCCTTGGTCATCAGCGAGATGTGGCAGGTGAGGGAGGATAGAGGGACGAAGCTTCTGGGGTGAGCAAGTGGGGAGATTACACAGTCAATTACGGAGTTAGGAATCCTTCAGCGGGGAGATCAGTTCCGACAGGGGGAGGGGTTGGAGAGCTGAGTCTGGGAGTCAGGTCAGCTGAGCCCATGAAAGGATGTGGACATGATTGGCATGGAGCTGAAAATGGGGATCGCCAATGAGGACGGGCCATGGGAAGACGAGGTGCTGGGAGGGCGTTTAGAGAGAGAAAGGGTTAGAGACAAGTCAAAGGAGGCTGGGCAGAAACTGGTGTCTGACTACTGCAGGGAGAGGGCAAGGCCAGGGTGACTTGTTTGCTCCTGTAGACAGGGAGAACGGCAATACCACTGGCAGGAAGGGAAAAGTGAGGAGCTAGAGCCCTGTCAAGGCCAGCAAATCAGAGCGCACACCACGTGATGACAGCGTTCTTCAACCCCACACGTTCGCCAGGCTTCTCCTCCTTTAGGGACAGAAGATTGATCCATCAATCGATAGACAGGATCTGTTCATACTTAGTGAACATCGGCCACACGTCAGCCACTTTCCCAATCTAGAGGGGGAGATAGACACGAAAACAGGTAATGATCCATATGTGACTTGGTTCATAATGGACATCTCCAAAGTCATGAAGGAAAGCTTGGCCCCTCCACTTCCTAGAAGGATTCAACTCTGGTATCTGTATTAGTTTGCTAGGGCTGCCATAACAAAGAAGCGCAAACAAAGTGGCTTAAAACAACAGAAATGTATTCTCTCACTGCTCAGGAAGCTGGAGGTCCAAAACCCAGGTGCTAGCAGGGAGGCCCTAGGAGAGGACCCTTCCCTGCCTCTTCCTGGATTCTGGTGGCTCCTGGCAATCCTTGGCGTCTCTTGGTTAGTAGGAGCATAACCAACCTCAGACTCTGTCCCCATGTGACCTTCTTCTCTTTGCACCTTTGTATCCACATCTCCCTCTCTTTTCTTTTATAAAGATACCATTCATTGGATTTAAGGCCCACATTAATTCAGCACAATTTCATTTGAACTTGATAACATCTGCAAAGACCCTGTTTCTAATAAGGTTCCATTCACGGATTCCAGGGATTAGGGCTTGAATATATCTTTCTGAGAGACTTAGTTCAATCCACTACAGTATCCATCTCTTTTATGCACCAAGCTTGGTGCCTGACACTCAATGGGAGCCCAAAATATGAGTAATTGCATCAGTAGCCTATTGTGTCAGAAAAGGAGGGATGAGGGTCATTGCTAAAAAGAATTATGATTAGGATCTAATACATGGCCCTAAGATCAGTTCTGGGAAAGGATTTCACAGCTCATGATCATCAGTATTTCTTTGATAAATCCCTCTAAATTAGTAATGAATTTTATAGTATCTTGTGCTCGGTTACAGGGTCTATCGAAGCCTCTGTATTCCAAAGACGAAAGCAAATTACTTCACCAGGAGAAATTCTAAAATAGAGTTAAGCTTCTGATCAGACATGTTCTGAAGTCTTAATATGAATGACTTTTCCCCCGCACATTAAGAATTCTCTGAAAAGTGGTACAACCACTATGGAGAGAAATTCATCAATACTGACCAAATTTTAAAGTACATCTACCCTTTGATCCAGTGGTCCTAATTATAGACATTTATCCTATAGATAATATTCTCATACATGAAAAACTGCATAGCACAAGTTTTTTAATCATAGCATTTTTCAGTTATAGAAGACTAGTTAAATAAATAATGATACCTCTAGACAATGAAATACTATTACATCACTTAGGATTGGTTCTACTGCGTGTAACAGAAATCTGATACTCTGGCTTTAACAAATAAGAAGTCTCTTTTTCCAGGTAGATGGCCTGGAGTAGATGTCATGGCTCTGCCCAGTCACTTCTACTCTTCTGCTTGCATCCTGGGCATGAGCTTTTGTTAGTGGGGCCACTCAGCTCCTGGCTGGCTGGCCAAAATTTGTTATAGGGCACACAGGTCCAGCTGCTTGCCCCTTTTTAAAAGCAAACCACTCAAAAGTCAAATGTTGGTGAAAATGGAAGTCAGCTTTTATTCAGGAATACTAGTGACCTGTTATTAGATGTTAGGCTAACCCATCTTTCCAGTTCACCTGAAGGACAATGGCCAGACTAAAACCATCTCAAAGACTCAGATTTACTGAGGGGGCTTTTAAAGAGAGCGCCAAGGGAATGGAATGTGGGAAATGAAAAGTAGGAGGGAGAGGGACACTCAAGGGGCCAGGTGCAAAGTCTCACCAGGACCGTCCGGTTTCTGCTCCCATCTTTGCTGTTACTTCAGGTCCTGCTGGAGGGAAGATCAGCAGAGCTTTATTCATGTCCTCTTGGTTTCCCAGGGTCTGAAGTCTGCAGCTTCAGGCTGGCTAGAAAACAACTTTATATTCATGTAAATAATGTTATCTTGCCCCATAACCAAGGTTCAAAATATCAAATAACCACGGGAAAAGAGCAAACTCAGAGAAATGCATGCCAAGAAAAAAACTGTGTCCTTTTAAAATCTTTGAGCACTCATGCGGTTTTAGGTCCCCAAACGGCTTCAGTCCTGCTCACTCCAACACTGTCACAACATGGCTACTGTGCGTTTAGGCACCAGAACTGCATTCTAGAAAGGAAGAAGGAGGAGGAGGAAGGACAGAAAGCCTGTTCCTTTTTATCTGGAAAATAGCAGCTTTCCCAGAAGCTCCACACACTCATGCTTATACCTCACTGACCACAAGAAGGCATGTGGCCACGCCTTGCATGAGGGAAGCTGCATGCTGTGGTCCCCAACGAATCTGAGCTTGAGTTAGTTTGGAAGAAGAAACAGCAGCTAGCAGTCATGAAGAAGAATGAGGCAGCTCTGCATGTATTGCTAAGGATCTATTACCAACATATACTGTTAAGCAGCAAACAAACAAGCCGGGTGCAGAGCAATAGGTATAGCATGCCACCATGTGTCTGCTACCCTAAGTGTGTGTGTGTGTGTGTGTGTGTGTGTGTGTGTGTGTGTGTGTGTGTGTGTGTGTGTGTGTGTGTGTGTGTGTGTGTGTGTGTGTGTGTGTGTGTGTGTGTGTGTGTGTGTGCATGTACACATATATTCCCCTAAATGCACAGAATATCTCTAGAAGGAAGCACAAATCATGGTCACAGTGTTTGCCTCCAGGCTGGGACAGAGGCGGGGGGAAGTCTTCCTTTTCCATTCTCTGCTCGTTTGTGGTTGTGAATGTTCAAACACTCACATGTATTATCTATTCAAATAATCTTTTAAAGACAGAAAGACATCAAGAGTAACAGAGCTTTTCCCCTTGTCACTGGTATGATTTTAGTGCTGTGAATCATGGGGTTCAGGACATGCTACCTCAAAATATGACGCATTGGCATCCGGGAACACAGCAGGTGCAGGAGGTCCACCCTCACCTTTCCCTTCTCTTTCTCCCCTGCAGCAGGTCATCAACCCTCACGTGGGAGGTGCCCCACCTACGCCCAGAGGGAAGGAACATCCTTATCTCTGGAGACCCAAGGTCACAGAGAAGAATCTGAACAAACAGGCCTTGCTGAGTTCCCCCAGTTCGTTACGTCAGAGCATACTTTCATATCCAATTATACTTCGCGACTGTCCGCCTCACCATAAAAAACACCCAGGTCTACCTGTTTCTTGAAGTCTTCATTTCAGAAGTCTCTCATGTCCCTTAAAACTTACATTAAATAAATTTGTATGCTTTTCTCTTGTTAACCTTTCTTTTGTTACAGAGGTCTCAGCCATGAACCTAGCAATTGGTGAGGAAAAGAAATAGTTTTCTTCCTTCCATGACCATAAAGTAAAAAACAAGAGGGCTACTAAGCATCCCACTGAATGCTTTTTAAGTAACTATAAGAGTCATGGACCTGCCGGATGAGAAATATGAAAATAATGCAGCATTCTTTTGCCAAATCAGGCGATGAAGATAAGAGGTAAAAGAATCCTAAGGCCTGACAGAGAGGCTAATAGTCTTAAAGGGTCTTTAGAGCCAGACAGGAATACATCAAAATGTCTTAAGAGAAGACAGAGAAATGCAAACTTCTTTCCAAGAAATGTAAAATCAGCCAATCAGTGAAGCAGTTTGTCCACACCTAGGGAAGAGGTGAAAAATCCACAGGAGAAGGAAGAATTAGGGGAGCCTGTCCTTATGTGTCTCACCATCCCAGTGACAGCTTCATAGTGTCACACCACCGTCTTGGGCACAAATCAAATCCTGTCCTCTGGCCAAAAATCTCTGAAGAATATCAAAACTGCCCTCCCAAGATGAAAACCTCAACTTGCTACCGACAACTGTCTCCTTAGTAGGTAAGTGACGTTCACTCCGAGAAGGATGGGACTGCGTGTTGAGGTGACGAAGGAAATCGAAGCCACCTCCTTCTGTATCGGTGTAGGAATAGCCCAGCATACTCGGTACGGACACTGTCAGTCGGGTTTGAGAGCAGTTGGTATGCTGGAGCACCCAACAGGTGAGCCTCGTAATTCCGATTGAAACGTAATTGACTGATTGATTTAGACTTAAGATTTTAAGATTTTAAGCTGACAAGTGTAGGAAATAAAGCTAGTAAACAATACTGGAATGTCAAAGAGAATTTTTGAGTCATCATATGTATAAGTTTGACTCATTTATAGAAATTACTTAAGTTTTTGGGAAGGCTGTGTTAGTCTGCTTGGAGTACTAAGAAAGAAAATTAAATAGAATTATGTATAAATGCTTAAGGCCGTCCGGTAGGAAAAACATCTTTTCCTTCTGCCCATCTTAGTTTCATTGGCTGGGTCCTGTAACAATAGAGAGGTACAGGTAGGTGAGCAAAGACTTCTCTTTTTCACCATCGGCTAGGTTCATGGCTGAGGCCCCTGAAATGAAAGACAGAGTGACCACATACGAATGTATTTAATATAAGTTTTATGTGACTCAGGAGCCTTCATAAGGAAATGAAGACCCGAAGAAACAGTCAAACCTGGCTGTTCTTACACTAGCTTTGAGGAAGCCTGGAGAGCCGTGGAGACATGATACTACAAAGGGGGCAGGAACTAAACACAGTAAACTGGAGGGAACTCAGCAGGCCTGTTTGTTCAGATTCCTCTCTGTGACACTGTGTCTTCAGAGATAAAGACACTCCTTTCTTCCAGGTTCAGGGAGGCACCTCTCACAGGAGGGTTTTAGGATCTGCTTCACGGGAGAAGGCAGGCGGGGAAGGTCAGAGAGACCTGGCAAGTTCTGTCTCTCCAATTCCTTCAGCTTAAAATATTCCGTGTGTCAGGTGCCATACTTTGGAGTAGCGTATCCTGCGTCCCGTCAAGGAAAATTAATTAACTAAATTGTAAAAGCTTTTTGATAATACTTGTTTAAATTTGATATTTAGAACAGAATTAAGAGATTTGTAACTAAAACTTCAAAGCCCAAGAAGTGAGATCTTTAAAAAATGTATCACTTTGATAAATTAAATATTAAATGAAGTAACAAAAGAACTCTCAACTATTTTTTTGTTGTTGTTGTTCCCAAAAGTTGCTTTCAAGGATCTGCAAAATTCCACTGACATCCCATAGGCCTAAACAGTAGAAACCCTCCTCGAATCCCCCCACCTGGACTGGCCCCGTCTGAGGTTGCAGACCTGCACCGCACACGCTCATAACGTGCTGAACGTCACCGCGGCTCCACCGCACGTGCGCACAGCCCCCAGGTCCCGTCTCCCTTATTCTTTTGTCTGTCCTTCCCATCGCACTTATCACCTTTGAACATTCTATACAATTCACTTTTTTTTAAAAAAAATTATTTATCTTGTTGTGATAAACTATCCATAACATAAAAGTTGCCATTTGAACCATTTCTAAGTGTGCAGTTGGGTGGTGTAAAGTACATTCACAGTGTTGTATAACTACCAAGGAACTTCTTTATGACATTTATTGTTTCCTGTGTCTTTCCCCTTCTTGGGAAAATATAAAAAATGGTCAGTGCCCCTCAGAAGTTCAGAATCTTGGGAGCGTCGCATCCAATGTAAATATGCACCTGCGCACAGGTGATCCTTGTTATTGTCTAATGTGATTATGCATGTGCGGCTCCGCCCACTCCCGCCATCTTTCCCCTGGGAACTTTCTGGTGCTGAGACCTCACCAGGCTGCTGCTAGGATTCAGAGCTTGGGTTCTGTGTCTCTGAAGGTGTTTTGGATTATAGACTTGAGGCTAAAGGACTAACGGCGCAGATTCGCAAAGCTTCTAGAGATGCTCCGGGAGCCATTAGATCAGCTGCTCCTAGCTCCGAATAAAGCCTATTATTTCTTCACCTGTGGCTCCCAGGACCTTTTCCTGTTACCTAGCTCATAGACCTGCATGTGGAGGGTTTGTGACACAGTCTGTACAACGGGCTTGAGGGGTCTGTGAGCCCTGGCCATAGTTGTACACCCCTCCAGAAGGTATGCACATCCTGGGCAGGGACCTTATGTATTCATGGGTGTTTCCAGAACCTGGTTCTCAGCACCAGGGTGGTCAGTGAGTTCTTGCCTGGATCTGACCACCTCCTCAGTAAGGGCACTTGGTGACACCAAACCGTGAGGCAGTTCCTGGGAGCACAGAAGACAGGGCCCTCTCCTGCTCCCTTTCTTCTCCGTAGGAAATAAGGAAAGCCCCAAGGAGAGAAAAGTTGTCCTGGTTCCAGGGCATTGGTGGGCCAGGCTGGGAGGTGTGGGGGCCAGCCTTGCACTTGCTGTGGCTGTGCTGTGGAGGGAGCTGTGCAGTGCAGATGATTGTGACTCCCCAAGCCACCACTGACAGCAGTCCCCTGGACCCTCTGCAAGAGCTCCCTCACTGTGAATCTGCGAGTCTGGAAGGCCCCAGTTCCTCATTTTTCTATCCTTCATGCCTCTCATCTATTAAAAATAGAAGCACACACCATCTTCCTATTAACCACTCCCCTTTCCTTATAATAGCAATATTGAGTATTCACTAATTGTTGAACCTGTAACTCATCACTAATCCAAAGTTTTCTCCATAGAAAGGAAATACCTTCCACCTCGTTTACTGGGTCAGCCAAGGTTCTCAGGGACGAACATCAGAACCTACTTACAGTTTGAGCGCACCAGCCACGGTACTTAGGAATGGCCAGACACGGGGTGACGCCTGGGCTGTAGGGAGTGGACAGACGGGAGGACCGAAACATGGCATCGGGAATTATTGGTCTGTAGTCCTGTGGACCATGGGGAGTTAGCCAAGGATTTTAAGGAGCAAATGTACATGGCAGTGAGGAGAAAAGGTTGATGAGGGCAAGAATGTAAGGATGGAGAGCCCTAGGCTACCGTAAGGCTCTAGGAGGAAAGGTTGAGGATCTGGACTCGACAGTGACAGGGATGATGGAGGGATGGGCTCAATGGGCAATTCCTGGGAGGAGGAAGGAGGAGAGTCATGAGGGGTCACCAGGTGCAGGCAGGTGCTTTGCACTTACGATTGTCATGAGAAGCATGTGGGGAGGCAGAGAGGACAAGTTGGTTTGGGAGGCTGTGGAGCGTGTCACATAATTTCATCTAGCAGTTGGAAGTAAGGGTATAGAGCCTCGAGGGAGGTCAGGATGGCAGGAGCAGATCCCACCAGTTCCACTGCCCTGCCTGCAGGGCTGCCCTGACCACAGCAGGGACTTGACCACTCCAGGCTGCAAGATCCATGGACAGCATCTTCCTGCAGGCTCCGTGGTGGTTGTTATTTTAATTAAAATCTTTCATGGTGAAATAATTTAAATCATTATTTTTTTCAGTTAAAAAAAAACCTATGGAGAAGATTACAAAATTCATGTGAAGTTCAAAGGGAAATGTGACGTCTAGGAATTTCCAGCTTGCAGTAGCTGGCTGCCTTGGGCTGTACACGTGACTCCCAGAGCCAGGATTTATGCTCTGCTGCCTCCAAGGGACTTCATGGAAAGGCACAATAAGTGTCAGATGGGTCCCGGTCCTAGGGGAGCCATTAAACAGTGACTGGCATATGCAGGGGTATAAGTATTCCTGCCCAGGATTAAACCAGTAGCTGACTGTGGTACCTGCTCAGTAAATGCATTCAACACAGCTGCCTTTCCTTTCTAAAATCACCTCCTCACTCCCCTCCACTAGCTACTTCACAGGTGGGTGGAGACACTGCTAAGATACCAAAAAACAAATTTTAAAAACTGCTAGAGACTTCCAGCCTAGGCTGTCCCATCTCCATGAGTAACCTGAAGGGCTCTAGGCTCCCAAGCCCCGAGCCAGACGAGCCGGTGAAGGCAGGTGGGGCAGGACTTCTGGTTCAGGCTAGTTTCTGCTGTCCAGAAGCAGCAGTCCCTTCAGGATCCAAGCCAGACATCAGGGTGAAACGTATGGACTGTGATACCCCCAGCCACAATGACAAACACCAAAGGAAAGAAACCATAAACATGAAAAATCAGGAAAGTACATTGCCACCAAAGGAAATTAATAACTTTCAAGTGCTAGAGCCTATAGAATAG
Organism: Cynocephalus volans; assembly: GCF_027409185.1. Classification (NCBI taxonomy): domain Eukaryota; kingdom Metazoa; phylum Chordata; class Mammalia; order Dermoptera; family Cynocephalidae; genus Cynocephalus; species Cynocephalus volans. The sequence continues at coordinate 80,015,138 of NC_084466.1, read as the reverse complement.
GAAATCTTTGAAATGACAGACAAGGAGTTTAGAGTAACTATTCTAAGGAAGCTGAATGAGATACAAGAAAACTCAGTGAAACAACACAATGAAATGAGAAAAAATATACAGGATCTGAAAGAAGAAATGTGCAAAGATATCAATGCCTTGAAAAAGAGTGTAGCTGAGCTTGTGGAGCTAAAGGGTTCATTCAACAAAATAAAAAACACAACAGAGAGTTTAACCAGCAGACTCGAACAAGCAGAAGAGAGAATTTCTGACCTAAAGACAGGCTAGGCTGTTTGAGTTATCACAGGCAGACCAGAGAAAAGAATCAAAAAATTGAAGAATATTTAAAAGAGACAACTGGCAATCTTAAGCACTCAAATATTCGAATCATGGGTATTCCAAAAGGGGAGGAAAAAGGAAATGGCATTGAAAACATATTCAATGAGATAATAGCAGAAAACTTCCCAGGTACAGGGAGAGTCACAGATCCCCAGATTCAGGAAGCTCAAAGATCACATAACGCATTCAACCTAAAAAGTTCCTCTCCAAGACATGTGATAATCAAACTGACAAAATTCAAAGACAGAGAGAATCTTAAAAGCTGTAAGAGAGACGCAGCAAGTCACCTGTAAGGGAGCCCCAATCAGAATAACATCAGACTTTTCATCAGAAACTCTATAAGCCAGAAAAGAATGGGATGATATATTCAAAACAATAAAGAACAAAAATTGCCAACCAAGAATACTTTACCCAGCAAGGCTATCCTTCTGAAATGAAGGACAAATAGTATATTTCTCAGACAAACAAAAACTGTGGGAGTTCACTACCACACAACCAGCCCTACAAGAAATTCTCAAGGAACCCCCAGTAGGGTTTGATACCACAAAAACAACCACCACTGCCATGAATACACAAGAAGGAACAATACCTACCAGCAAAACAAAAAGCTAAAAAAGGAGAAAAAAGATAGTTTATCTTTCACCCCAAGAAACCAACAAATACACAAGACAAACAGAAAATTTGAAAGAAAGGAATCAGAAATACTTAAGACATCTAAACAAAAATCAGTATAATGCTAGCAGTAAATCAACACCTTTCAATAATAACTCTGAATGTAAAGGGACTAAATTCCCCATTCAAAAGACACAGACTGACTGACTGGATTAAAAAGATGGACCCAACAATATGCTGTCTCCAAGAGACTCAACCTGTAAAGACACACATAGACTAAGAGTGAAAGGATGGAAAAAGATATATCATGCAAGTACAAATGAAAAACAAGCTGGAGTAGCTATTCTTATATCAGATAAAATAGACTTTAAAGCAAAAACCATTAAAAGAGAGAAAGATGGCCAGTATATAATGATAAAAGGATCTATCCATCAAGAAGACATAACAATAATAAAAATATATGCACCTAATGTCAGAGCAGCCAGATTTACAAAGCAAACACTATTAGATCTAAGGAAAGAAATAGACACTAACACCATAATAGCAGGGCACATAAACACCCCTCTCTCATCATTGGACAGAGCATCTAGGCAAAAAATCAACAGAGAAACACAAGATTTAAAAAATACTTTAGACCAATTGGATTTGGCAGATATCTACAGAATAATCCACCCAACAACCTCAGAATATTCATTCCTTTCATCAGCACATGGAACATTCTCCAGGATAGACCACATGTTAGGTCACAAAGCAAGTCTTAAGAAAAAATTTTTTTTTAAATGGAATTATTCCATGTATTTTTTCTGATCACAATGGATTAAAATAAGAAATCAATAATAAATGAAACTCTGAAAACTATACAAACTCATGGAAATTAAACAGCATTCTACTTAATAACATGTAGGTCCAAGAAGAAATAAAACAGGAAATCAAAAAATTTTTTGAAACTAATGAAAATAATGACACATCACACCAAAACCTGTGGGATACTGCAAAAGCAGTATTAAGGGGGAAATTTATTGCATTAAATGCTTACTTCAGAAGAATGGAAAGATGGCAAATAAATAACCTAACACTTCACCTTAAATATCTATAAAAATAAGAACAGTCCAAACCTAAAGTTAGTAGACAGAAAGAAAGAATTAAGATCAGAGTAGAACTAAATGAAATAGAAACATGAAAAGCAATACAAAAGATCAATGAAACAAAAAGTTGGTTTTTTGAAAAGATTAATAAAATTGACAAATCTTTAGCAAGAATAACTAAGAAAAGGAGAAGATCCAAATAACAAAAATTAGAAATGAAAAAGGTGATATTACAACTGACACCTCAGAAATACAAGGAATCATTAGAGACTACTATAAACATCTATATGCCAATGAATTTGAAAATCAGGAAGAAATGGATAAGTTTCTGGATGCATACAAATTACCGAAACTGAGCCAAGAAGATATAGAATATCTGAACAGACCAATAACCATAAAAGAGATTGGAACTGTTACCAGTAGGCTCCCAACAAAGAAAAGCCCAGGAGCAGATGGTTTCACTGCAGAGTTCTGCCAAATCTTCAAAGAGGAAATGATACCAATTCTCTACAAACTGTTCCAAAAGATTGAAACAGAGGCCATTCTCCCAAACTCATTCTATGAGGCAAATATCACCCTGATACCAAAACCAGACAAAGATACATCAAAAATAGAAAACTACAGGCCAATATCCTTGATGAATACAGATGCAAAAATCCTCAATAAAATACTAGCTAACAGAATACAGCAACACATACAGAAAATTACACACCATGATCAAGTGGGATTCATCCCAGGGATGCAAGGTTGGTTCAACATATGCAAATCAATAAATGTGATACATCATGTTAATATAAGCAAAGACAAAAACCACATGATCGTCTCTATTGATACTGAAAAAGCATTTGACAAAAATTCACATCCTTTCATGATAAAGACTCTCTACAAGTTAGGCATAGATGGAAAGTATCTCAACATAATTAAAGCCATATATGTTAAGCCCACTGCCTATATCATCCTGAACAGGGTAAAGCTGAAAGCTTTTCCCTTAAAAACAAGGACTAGACAAGGATGCCCACTCTCACCACTCCTTTTCAACATACTGTTGGAAGTACTAGCCAGAACAATCAGAGAAGAGAAGGAAATAAAGGGCATCCAGAATGGAAAGGATGAAGTCAAGCTGTCCCTTTTTGCAGATGACATGATCCTATATATCAGACAGCCTAAAGCCTCTACAAAAAACTCTTAAAGTTGACAAATGATTTCAGCAAAGTTGCAGGTTACAAAATCAACACACAAAAATCAGTAGCATTTCTATACTCCAACAGTGAACGTGAAGAAAAAGAAATCAAGAAAACTAGCCCATTTACAATAGCCACCAAAAAAATAAAATAGTTAGGAATAAAGCTGACCAAGGATGTGAAAAATCTCTATGAAGAGAACTACAAACCACTGTTGAGAGAAATTAAAGAGGGCACAAGAAGATGGAAAGATTCCCATGCTCTTGGATTGGAATAATTAACATTGTGAAAATGTCCATATTACCCAAAGTGATCTACAGATTCAATGCAATCCCCATCAAAATTCCAATGACAGTTTCTCTGAGATGGAAAAAGCTATCCAGACATTTATATGGAACAACAAAAGACCACACATAGCCAAAGCAATCCCCAGCAAATAAATAAATAAATAAATAAAGCTGGAGGCATAACACTACCTGACTTTAAACTATATTACAAAGCTATAATAACCAAAACAGCATGGCACTGGCATAAAAATAGACAGACCAACTGAATAAAATAGAGAACCCAGAAATCAATCCACACACCTACAGCCATCTGATCTTTGACAAAGGTAGCAAAGCTACACACTGGGGAAGAGATTGCCTTTTCAACAAGTGGTGCTGGGACAACTGGATACTCATATGTAAGAGAATGAAACTAGACCTGTATCTTTCACCATATACCAAAGTCAACTCAAAATGGATTAAAGAATTAAATACACATCCTGAAACAATAAAACTCCTTAAAGAAAACATAGGGGAAATACTCCAGGAAGTAGGAGTGGGTACAGAATTCATGAATAGTATCCCAAAAGTACAGGAAACTAAAGGTAAAATAAACAAATGGGATTATATTAAACTAAAAAGCTTCTGCACAGCAAAAGAAACAATCAACAGAGTAAAAAACAACCAAGAGAATGGGAGAAAATATTTGCAAAATATACATCTGACAAAGGATTAATATCCAGAATATACAAGGAACTCAAACAACTTTACAACAAAAACAAAAAAACAAATAAACCAATTAAAAAATGGGCAAAGGAGCTGAACAGGCATTTCTCAAAGGAAGATATACGAATGGCCAACAGACACATGAAAAAATGCTCAGCATCACTCACCATCTGGGAAATGCAAATCAAAACCACAGTAAGATACCCTCTCACTCCAGTTAGGATGGCTAACATTCACAAGACTGAGAATGATAAGTGTTGGAGAGGTTGTGGAGAAAAAGGAACTCTCATACACTGTTGGTGGGACCGCAAAATGGTGCAGCCTTTATGGAAAATGATATGGAGGTCCCTCAAACAATTACAGATAGATCTACCATATGACTCAGCTATCCCACTGCTGGGAATATACCCAGAGGAATGGAAACATGTTGAAGGGATACCTGTACTCCAATGTTTATTGCAGCTCTATATACAATAGCCAAGATCTGAAACCAGCCCAAATGTCCATCACCAGAAGAGTGGATAAGGAAACTGTGGTATATCTACACAATGGAATACTACTCTGCTATAAAAAAGAACAAAATACTACCATTCACAACAACATGGATGGACTTAGAGAAAATTATATTAAATGAAACAAGTCAGGCACAGAAAGAGAAATACTACATGTTCTCACTTATTTGTGGGAGATAAAAATTAATAAATAAATAAACATACAAACAAATCAAGGGTGTGTTGGGGGGAAGAAGACAGAATAACCACAAAAATTCCTTGAACTATTTAAGACAGGGCACAGATAGGATGTGTCAGGGGAGGGGAGGGGTGGAGAGGAATGAGTAAAGGGGCATGAAAATCAAGCACAATGTATTTTGAGAAGTAAAATAAAATAAAATAAAATAAAATATAAAAAATAAAATAAAAACTACTAGAATAGGAGAGTTTGGTAATGTGGTTAGATACAAAAATAATGTGGAACAAAGACAGCAAAACCACTAAGATTAGTAAGAGAGCCTGGTTTTATAGATATGAATAGCGTTTTTTTGTTTATAGTAATAAGCACTTAAAATAGAAATAGGAGAAGAAATCCATTTATGATAAAGACAAAATCTATAAGGTTCTGAAGAAATACAAGAAAGACAGAGGCCCTACATAAAAATATCTACATCTTATCAAAAGGCATAAAACAAGATCAGAATAAAGGGAAAGACATACTAACTTCTTGGACAGAAAGGCTAAATATAAAAATACAAAGTCTTCAGATCTTGTCATATATATTTAATGAATTCAAATCAGAAATAACCAATGTGTGAGTATTTTATTTGAATTAAGTACTCAGTTTCATTTGGAAGGATAAATATCCGAGAATAGCCCACAAAACTAAAAAAGTAATGATGAGAGAGGTTTTATTTATTTTTTTACCAGGTATCAGAGCATACTAGAAAATCACTGTAATCAAATTAATATTGTACAGCCACAGAGAAAAATAATAGTTTAATAGAGCAGAATAAAGAATCCAGATATAGATCTTAATACACAAGGAATTTAATATACAGCAAAGCAACATTAAATTCAATAAAAAAACTTAATAAATGATGCTATCACACTGATTATTCATTAGAAAGAATATCTGGACTCCAGTTTCAGACTATAAATGTAAATAATACCCACTTGAAATTAATGACTTAGATGCAAAAAATAAAACAGTAAAAATTTTAAAGGAAGTCTAGGGGACTATCCATAAAATGCAGATGCGGAAAAGCTCTTTTTAGCAAAGGCAGAAAACCCAGATTAGTGAGAAATTGGTAAAGGGCTACAAAAATGATTACATTGTGTAATGTTGAATATACTGATTATCCCGATTTGAACATCACATATTGCACACAGGTATTGATATTCAACGCTGTACCCCACAGATGGGTACAATCAATTATGTTTCAATAAATTTAAAAAAAAGGAAGAAAAGAAAACCCAGAAGGTTTTAAAGAAAAAATAGACATATTTGATTATATACAAAAAAGAAACTTTTTTAAACAGTGAAAGGTGTTATAAAAAAGGTCAATAGAGGGCCGAGCCCGTGGTGCACTCGGGAGAGTGCGGTGCTGGGAGCGCAGCAACGCTCCCGCCGTGGGTTCGCATCCTATATAGGAATGGCCGGTGCCCTCACTGGCTGAGTGCTGGTCACGAAAAAGACAAAAAAAAAAAAAAAAAGGTTGATAGAAAAACAATTGACTTGCAAATAACGAAAGGCCAAGATCAATAACTTGTAAAGTGCACCTACAAATTGGCAAGGCAAACAAGCCAATGTTAAAATGGACAAAAGCTATAACTATGAAGTTTATAAAATAAAGTAGGTAACACTTTTCCAGTACCTACTGTATGCAAGGCACTGCTCTATGGGATTTGCATATATTAATTCATTTAATTTTTACAACAGCCTTAGGAGGTCTTATTTCTATTCTTATTTTATATGTGGGGAAACTGAGGCATGGAAAAATCACACAATTAGTGAGTGACAGAGCCATGATTTTAACCCAGGCATCTTAGATTCAGAATGTGTGCTAAACTGCCAAATCCAAATGACCAAAAACATGAAATGATGTTCAAATGCGAATTAGGTCAGGAAAACAAAAGAAGTAACGGTAAGTAAGTTTGCACTTTACATCCATCTGACTCACAAAAATTATGAAAGAACATTATTAACAATTGCTCTCAGTGACACTGGGAAAAAGAGTACCCTCTAACACTACTGATAGAAATATAAAACTGCATGCTTTATAAGCCAACAATCTCACTCTTGGGGAATCTAGCCCAAGAAATAAACTAATCAATTTGAAAATGTAAGGTTGCTTTAATTCGTCACTCTTTGTAGTGGGGTAAGAAAACCTGGAAACAAAGTAACTGTTTCACCATGTCATACCTTCCTAATCTGAAAAGCATCAAATAAAAAAAATTTCCAGGAAAAAAATAGCTCTTTCAGATTGTCAATCCTCTTTCACATGCATTACTATCTTCACCCTCCCATCTGTGTAAGAAGAATAAACAATGTTTTCTCCAGTGTTAAGGAAGCAGAGCCCAAACCTGTTATCTGCCTTGCCCTAAACCACGCAACTGTGGCTGGTGGAACCTGTCTCTCCCCAGCACTCTTGAGGTCTAGAGGTCTCAGCAGATACCCCAGAGGATATGACAGGGAAAGTAGCAGCAGTAACAGAAAGTGGCCAGTGGTGTCTTTCCAGGAAGGGGCAACTATGCAGGCAGGAAAGAACTCTGCCTGTGACATAAAACATATATGAACACATGGTCATCAATATTTACCATATATATCTAAGAAGGCTGTTTGTCTAACCTTGCTTGAAACAGCCAGCATTTGCCAGTAATCTTATCACCTCGTCTGGAGCCTTCAGTGCTAGTTTCAGGGCATTACTCTAGGTCACTTGGCCCAAAGAATGTCCATAAACATCGCTACTGCAGGGAGGAGGTGGTGGTGCATGATGTGTCCTTCCTCGATATCAATAAGGTGCCTTTCCTAATCCCAGTCTGCTGACTCCACAGAGGGCATCAGGTAGGAGACCTCGCAAGCCCTCACCTGTGGGAAGTCCTCCTCAGGGCATAGATCTGTGGACTGTTCCTTTGCCATATCAGCATCTTTACCAAACACGCCCTGTGCTTATTTAAGAGATCTCCAAATCCCAGAAAACTAAGGAATGTGCATTGTGACATGGCCAAATGAATTACAGTGGCAGCTCCAGGTGGAATCAGGCCAGGTGGCACAAAAGTACCTGTCTTACCATCCTCCATGGCAGTTAGCGCATTCTTGTCTTTATTGGCAATGCTTGTCTTTTGAAAATTATGGATTGTGTTTAGAGGTTCAGAAATGTTCTTTCCACACCCACATTGACTTGGATGTGTTTGACCAAGATCAATAAGTTTTAGTGGAGCTGATGTGGTGAGCAGAGCGCTAGGTCTAGAGCCAATGAACCTATGCACAGACCCCATTCTGTTACTTGCTATGGGATCTTGAACAAACCAGAACTTCTTTGCAGGTCAGTGTCCCTGTCGCTAAGGATTGTAAAACCTGCTTCATCTCCCTCATCCAGCATTGTAAGAATCAAATCAGAAGATGTATGAGAACATGCTTTGTAGACCATAAAGCACTTTAGACACACAAGCTGTTGTTATTGATTTGCTGTGTCGTAGGAAATGAGACAGCTCCTCCTTAGTGTCCCCTATTTTCAGGCACATATGAAAAAAATATATATGTATATATGGCTTCATGGTTAATCCAAGTTCCATGTAAATCTTTTTGTAATGCTGAATGAAATTCCTTCAAGAGATTCTATTGATATATATGCAAAGATGGAAAAAAGCAGTGTTTGCCACGAACAAATAGGAATTTTTAAAAGATGCTTTCTTCTTGACCATAGTTATTTCTGCTTGACACTATGCAAATGCCTTTATGTCAACAATGTTTTCTCGTTGTTTCTTAAACGGGAGCTTTGGGAACAGGCTTAGTACAATGTGTTGCTTGAGACTTTCAAAATGCAAATAAGTCTTTCAACTCAAAGTTCAGAAGATTCTAAATATAAATGAGATCCACTTTAAATTTTTGGAAAGCAATCTGGCAAAGTTTATTAAAATTAAAAATAATAATCTCTTTGGATATAAATGTGACAGAGCATATAATGAAGCTAACATTCATTGAATGTTCCTTATGTGCCAGGCACCAAGCTAAGTGTTGTACACGGATCACCTCATTCCATCCTCACAACTCAATGAGAAGGGATGTTATTATTCCCATTTTGCAAATGAGGAAAACTGAGCTAATGAATTCAACAAGATGTCACTTTTTCCCCAAGTATGTTCATGGAAACATCACTGTTAAAGTGGATATCAGTTAAACTTAGAACACTAAGCCCTGGCAGATGGGCAAAGAAGACTGAAGAGCCACTCTTTCTAGATGCCAGACCCTGTACGAGACCCTTGTTACCAACTGTCTTGTCCAACCATCCCACTGCCCTAGTATTTCCCAGAGGAGGAAACGAGGCTCAGAAAGGTGGCAAACCGATATTGTTGACATTGTTATTGGCTGCCAGCCCTTGTGCTCGGCACTTTTCAGTGGTTTTCTCAATTAAACATGAACAAACAATCCACAGCTAAGAAAAGTCAGTGAATGCATGAAATAAACTAACTCATGGAAAAAATGGTCAATATCTCCAATAATAAAAAGTTACAACTTAAAACATCAACATGGTACCAATTACATTCATCACATAAGCCAAACAAAGTTGAATGCCAATGGTTGTGACTTCATAGTGAAGCTAATTTATGTACGTACTGCTGGTGGCACGTTTGTGATCAGATGCCAAGTGAAGCAGCAAATACAACGCTCACAGACTCCGCGGTCATACACGTGCGGGAAGGGAACGCAGCAAAATGAAAACCGCTGCTGGGTGAGAGTGAAGTTTTTAATCTCTTAAATTGCCTTTACTATTTCATAATGCTGTTTTCACAGTAAATAAAATTGGGAGGAAAAGTGCTTTTTTTATTTCATCGCACCACTTACAGTTGAGGGTTGCTTTCCTGACTTAAATAAATCACGGATACGAACAAGAAATGATGAAGAAGCCAAGATTTAGTAATTTTAAACTTCTGCCTTCACCTGATAGAGTGGAAGCAGGTTCTAAAGCATAGTTATGATTCTCACTCCTCCGGATGAAGAAATGGAGGCCCAGAGATGCAGAATTCCTTGTCAAGGTCAAACATTTGCCTTTGGAGCTGCAGCTAGCACCTGTTGTTTCATCTTATAAAAATCCCATAAAATGAAAATGCATACACTATTTATATAAAGCCATCAAGAATTTAAGGTTAGAGAAAATGAATAGATCTCAGAAGCCAAATGCTGGAGCAGCTGTGTCCCTAGGGTCCATTCTAGAACTTCTGGTTGGGGTGTGTTGGCTTTCTTGAGTGCTGAGATATGGCTTTTCAAAGGCAGCAGTTCTCACCATGGGCTCCCTGGACCAGCTGTATCAGCATCAACTGGGAACTTTTTAGAGAAACCAGTTCTTGGGCTTCATCTATGACGTAGTGAATCAAATTCTGGGAGTGGGGCCCAGCGATGTCATTTAAAAAGCTCACAGCATGTTTCTGATGCATGCTAAATATTGAGAACCAGGCTCTAAGGCAGTGCTTCTCCAGGTTCAACGTGCACAGGAATCTCCTGAGGATCTTGTTAAACTGTCTGATTCAGTAGGTCTGGGGGAATGGGGCCTGGGAGTCTGCATTTCCAACAAGCACTCAGGATACGCCAGTGCTGCTTCTCTGAGGACCACACTTTGAGTGGCGAGATTCTACCAAAGCTGTATGAATGAGTTTCAGCTCTGCTTAAATATTGAACCTTAGCCCTAAGTGTCTACACTGTGACTACTCAAAGTGTGGTCCAGAACTGGCACCGTGGGCATCCCCTGAAGCTTGTTAGAAATGCACAATCTCATCCCCACTCCAGACTCACTACATCAAAGCTGCACTTTAATAAGATCCTCAGATTGACTTGGCAACATTAAAGTTTGAGCCAGAGTCTCTGAGCCAGTCACCTCCACCAGCAGCCTCAAGACTCTGCCTCAGTGTAACTCACAAATGTTATCTTCCATATTTGGAGAATGTTGGTGGCTGGGTGCAGGGGTGGGGAGCTAGGGTCTCATTAGACAGAGCAACCAAGAAGGGGGGTAAGGAGTATGGGAGGACAGTAGTCGTGCAGAAGTATTTGCCAGCATAAAACTGTTAGAAATAAGGATTTTTCCCCCCATCAGAAACAAAATAAGACAAAATGACAACTGCTTTTGAAAGTTTTGCCGAGCTGTAAAACTTCACCCCATATGGGTGGGTGGGTGGCTAGTGTTTAGGTTCCCCTCACCTCCTCCTGAACCCTCCTTCCCACCTCCCAACCTGTTCCAGAAACCAAGGAAGAAGTGGAAAAGGAATGCATGCTGAACAAAGGGTTCAAATTAGAGCAATTGCCTACTGTATACATTTCCTCTAGCTGACGTTAACAAATTACCACAAATTCAGTGGCTTAAAAGGCAAACTCATTATCTAACAGCTCTGAAGTTCTAAAATCAAAGTTTCAGTAGGGCTGTGTTCCTCTGCTGGTTTTAGGGGAAGATACATTTATTTGCCTTTTCCAGTTTTTATAGCCTCCTGCATTTCTTGGCTCATGGCCCATCCTCCATCTTCAAAGACAGCAGCGCAGCATCTTCCAATCTCTCCACTCTCTGACCTCTGCTTCCATCCTCACATCTCTGAATCTCCTGCCTCCTTCTTCCTTTATAAGGGCCCTTGAGATGACATTGGGCTCATCCTGATAATCCAGTATAATCTCTCCATGTCAAGGTCTTTCATCACATCTGCAAAGTCCCTTTTGCCATGTAATGTAACATATTTACATGTTCCAAGAATTTGAATGGGGACATCTTGGGGGGAGAGGGGTGTCATTATTCTGCCTGCCACACCTCCTTTTTAAAGCTCCTCTCATGGGTCTGGTGGAGAAGATGCCACCTTACCAGGGGCTTGCTGGGCAACTGCAGGCCCTGTCTTTGAATCCGGGAAGAGAATGTATATGTCTCTGCCTCATTCAGAACCGAGAACATTGCAGTATTTCACGTGTCAGACTTCCTGCTGTCAGCAGGACTCAGCTTCAGTTATTTATAGTGTCAATGGCTTGCCTCTTGCATTAATGTAACTGTTTGCATTAAATGAATTTTTAAGATAGGAGCCACTCAGAGCCAATCTGGAGAGTCTTTTCTGTTCCATGGGGCACCGAGGCTCACAGGGAGAGCTTAATGAGACTGAATGGGTATTTTTATTTATCAGGCCCGGCTGCCCCCTCGCCAACCCCAATTACATCTGAAATACACTTATCTTATGAAGCTTCCACTGAGGACTGGCTATTCTTTCTTGCTCCAAATAACTTTAGATCTGGTGAAGGGCAGCGGTGAGTGACTGGCCTGGGGCCCACTGCAGTTTAGGAGTCCGTCAACAAGGCCCTCTGCTGCCTGCTGGTAGGGCTGTGACCTTGAGCAGGAAGCCTGTGGATTCAGAAGCCTCCCCAGCCCTGGCCGATCTTAACTCTTAACGTAGGCTGATGAAGTTCCTTCTGCAAACTAGAAGTAACGACGGAGGCGCTCCTGGCAGCTGAGGCTAGGAAAATCCTCATTCCCTCAGCAAACCCTGTGCATCTAGACGGTGCTGGAAGCTGCAGATGAGGCAATAAAAGGCCCAGTCCGCACCCTCTGGGAGCTTACTTAGGATGAGAAGAAACAACAGCACAGGGTAGTGGGTGTCATATTAAACTTAAGTAAGGGGTGTTATGGGGACAGAGGAGGAGCCCTCTCCAGCCTCAGAGTCAACACTTGAGCAGGGGCGCAAAGACTGAGGAGGAATTAATCAGGCACAGGGGTGGGGGCTGAGGAGGCCCTCAGGGCACAGAGAGCACTAGGGAGGTATGGCTTCTAACGTTTGTGTCTTTAGGATTATTAATGAACTCTTGCACTCTTGCCACAAGAAAGGAAGCTGCAATCACAACAGCTAACACTTGCCTAGCGCTCACCACATGCCACGCTCCATGGCCTGTCTACACATGAACTCACTTCGTGCTCACAGCCTTCTTATGAAGTAATGACTGTCATACTAGAAGGAAACTGAGGCACGGGAGCTTAAGACAGAGATGACGTGACCAGAAGTGCCAAAGCTGGGACGCCCTTCCTCATAGCCCAAGTCTGGAACCTGTGACAAGGATGGTTCCCTGGTACCAGGCACCATGGCAGAGAGAGGGGGCAGTGACTAGCAGCACAGCACAGGACAAGCAGTTCTGGATTCTTCCATAGAAAGCCACGCGTCTTGGAAAAGTTGAACAGGGTTCAGCCTCCGTTTGAACAGGGTTCAAAAGTTGAACAGTGTTCACACTCTGATTGAGTGTGGCAAGCTGTGAAAAAAAAAGGAGGAGGTGGCAGGCAGGGGAGAAACTGGCAGGCCTTCCACGGGTGGGCGGAGAAGGGACTCTGTCAGCTGCTCTGTCTGCAGCTGTGAATGGCCCCGCCACTGTCGCATGGAACCTGAGCCTCCAGCAGAGATAACACCCCTCCTATTAGCTCCAGATCTTTTAACCAGAAGGACTTTGCCTTTTGAGAAACCGCCCCGGGTAGAATATCAGGTGTCTCCACCTGCACATTGAGTGAGTACTGCCTGAGAGCTGTGGCTTGGTGCCCTCAGAGGGCCTGGCTAACACCCCACATGGCCCTGGAGAACATCTCTGGTGGCTGGTGTGGCCTGGTCCAGGGAAACATCCCTATATGCTTATAAAACGAAAACGAGGCCTATATAGCTTCTCTCCTCCAAAGCTTCCCCTTTGCCGTCTCCATAAACCACAGCCAACTATATTCGCCCTTCCAGCCCCAGGGGGATTGTACCCTTCAGGGTCAGATGCAACTCAGCAACAGTTATGTCTTCTTCCTCCCAACAATCCACTTGACCCCACCCCTGCCCCCCAGGACCACCTCCCCACTTCAGCCTTTTCCCGGGGAAGCTACAGATATGCTTCGCGCAGGCTTCCCACCCACACAGGCGGTCAGCTCAACAGCAGAAGGAGACGATTTGCAGAGGTCCTTGGCTCTGACAACCTGGGTGTTGCAAATAAGCAAGGCAGAGCCTTGGGCTGTGGCCAGATTGGACAGGGAGTCCGGAGCGCTTCAGACCATTTTTCTTCGCCTGAAATGACCTATGAAATAAAGATTCTCAGTGATATTCAGGGGGGAAATTGGGCAGATTATCCCAAGTGCCCTGCCAAGTATTACTAGCTTTATTTTATTTTCTTAGTTCTTTTTCGTTGTCCTGAATGTACTTTAAGAGGAGACTGAGTTAGTCACATTCCTCCTCAGTCCCTAATTGTCATCACAGTCGAGCTTAAGAGCTGCTGAGTTCAAACCACTTAGTGCCCATGTGGCCTTGGGTGGCATGCTCCACCTCAGGTAACTAGGATTAACAATGGTACCCACAGCCATATGCCTGTCGTGGGGGCAAAATGAGTCAATGGCACATGGAACACCCACCTCCACGGCTGGCGCAGGGTAGGAGCTACGCAGTATTTGCTGTATCGTTATTATTTTTGGTCACTTCAACTTCCTCTTCTTCCCTGATTTCTACCTCCCTTCCCCTCTCCAGGAAACGAGTCTAAAGTGTTTGATATATGACCTGTTATCCTGGTAGACAGGCTTTTCAAAGTCAGAATTAATTCCAGGCCACAAGTCCCAGCTAACAGCCAGTGGTGCTGTGTTGACAATTCCCACAAGTGCCATGTGAATTATGACCAGCTACCGTGATCACCGTATTCTGGGCTAACAATCAAATTTACCCATAAAATAAATTCTTTATAGGCAGATCATTTTTACTGATGGTGTATAAGTCTGGATTCTTAGCAACAGAAATTGATCCTGGCTGAGAATCTCACAGAATGCCCAACCAGGGGGTGGAGGCCCTCCAATCCACACCATTTACAAGGACCGAGGCTCCATCATCTTCAGCAGATGGCTTCTAAGGCTGTCCAGAGAATCAACATTCAGAGAACAGGAAAGAAAGTGAAAAAGAGAGGGTGTCATGCAGGCAGGTTTATTCAGCCAAGCGTGCAAGTGGCTCCATGCCCCTGGCTGGAATTCAGTCCCGTGGCCCAACTGCAAGGTAGGCTGGGAAGTGGGTGTCGCGGTTGGCTAGTGTCTCTGCTACAGAAAACAAGTATGTGGTCCTTTTAGTTTCCATGCTGGGAAACAGACTCTCCCACCCAGACCCTATGGAAAGGAATTCTTCAGACTTATAAAAGGGACTTAAATGCTCAGCAGTTGAAAAGATGATAAATATTTAATACAGGCATTAAAAGAGAGGGGAGTCTCTCTTGAAAGAGAGGGGAGTGTCATTTGCAGTTGCAAATAAGATATTGGCTGGGGCTGCAGTCTCATCTATCTGAAGACTTGATTTGGGCTGGTGGGGGTGTTGCTTAAGTTCTGCAGGAAGTGTTTCTACTGAGTGTTCCTCCATTCTCTGTTTAATCATGAGTGAACCTATGATTACTAGTGTGATTTAGTTACCCGGTGGGTAGAAAAGTTTCCTAGCATTAAAACTTTGCATACAGCAGTCACAAAGTCATTCCAGGACTTGCAGTGGCAGGCATGCTAGGCCATCAGCATTAGATTCCCCCTTTTCTGGCTTAAAGCCATGTGTCCACCCAGAAGCCATGAACAAGAGGACCCAGGACTGTGCATGTTCTTGGCTTTACCCTTAGAAAACAGTCCCTAAAATGCTTTGGTGACTACAAACTGAATACATAATTGTATAAATAGCTGTGAGATTTCTCTTTTTAAAAAATTTATTATTATTATTATTTTTACATTCTAAGATGTTGTGGAGCAGTTGCAGGGAGAGGGGAAAGGGCAGGGGGATAAGGTGGGAGGAGGAGGAAGGAGGGAGGGGGTGTGGTCGAGGCCCATGGCACCCCCCTCATTCCAGCAGGGGAGCCCAGGGGCTTCCAGCAGCAGCTGGGTCATGGCTGGGATGGATGTGGGCTTCAAGGGGGTGTACCTGAGGCCCTCAGTGCCCCTCACCCTGGGAGCCCTGGGCACTTCTGGTGGTGGCTCAGTGATTGTCACTGGACTGGATGTGGATATTGGGGGACATGGCTGAGGCCCTCGGTGCCCCCAGCCCTGGCTTAGGAGCCTGGGGGGCTTCTGGGCCTTCTAGGTTTTATAGGTGTTCTTTAGTGGTGTCAGAACTTTATTGGTTAATATCAGAACTTTGATCTGTGGGGTTTTTGTTATTTCTTTCAGTTCTGTGTTGGATTGTTTGCTGTTTCCACCACTTAAACCCTGCACTGGAACTAATTTGTTGTCCTTTGCTTACTTCTAAAATGGGGAAACTTCCTGTGGGAACCAGCACTTGAGCCCTGTGATTGAGCTAAATTGCTGCTTTGTTGCTGATTCCCTGGGGAAGGCTTTTTGTAAGCTCAGGTTTGATTGTTGACCTCGTAAGCACTTTCAGGTCTTGTGAGGTCCAGTACAGCTGGGTCGTGTGGAATCTCTGGTCTGGGCCTGAGTCCTTTCAGGAAACTCCTCCCTCTGCAGTTCTATATTCCTGACCAGTCTCCACAGAGTGGTCCTATGGTGATTGGAGGGCAGGTCACCTGTCCATGCTGTGCCCAATGTTCCCTCAGTGGGCCCATCTCCCCCACTGCCCACACTCCAAACACTTCCCATGGGGTGGGCTGTGCACTGGTTCCTTGCAATGACTCACCAGCCTCTGAATGGCTCCTTTTTCCAACTTTCTGTAGCTCCTTGCTCCTCTGTGGGTCCATGGTGACCCTGTTAGTGGTCTTGCTGGTCTAGGGGCCACTGAGGCCCTCTTCTTCCCTGCAGACTCCAAGCAACTTCATACAAAGGGCTCAGTGCAGTTTTTGCCAGCTCTTGCTCCGTGTGCTCACCAGGGCCAGCGTTGAAGTGTTTGGGAATCAAAACAGTCAGAGTGGTCCTTCCTTTCTCTCACCATGGCTTCTCCTGCCTTCTTGAACTATATAGGTCCCTCCTCCTCTTCCCTTGAGCTCTAGCAGCCCCAGCTTGGCAGTAGTTGCTTTTTAATAGTTATAAATTGGTTGATTGTTACTCAGTGATGTTGGGGACTGCCTATTTCACTATCTTGATCCTGCTTCCACCCTGTCAGATTTCTTGATTCATGTGACACATCAAAGGTGTCATTGTCATTTTAGGAATAGGCCTAAGGGTGATTTATTTGTTATATGTTGCTTTAACAAATCACTCCAAAACTTAGCAGCTTAAAGTAATAATACACATTTCATATCTTTCTTTCTTAACTTCTGTGGGTCAGGATTTGGGAGCAGCTTAGCTGGCTGGTTTGGGCTCGAGGTCTCTCTTGAAAGGTTGCAAACAGATGTCAGCTGGAGCAGTGTTCTGATCTGCAAACTTGACTGGGGCTGGAGGGTCCACTTCTAAGGCTGCTCGCTCCCATGGCCCTGGTTGTTCATGAAAGGGGACTATGCAAGGTGTGAACCCCAGGGGCCAAGATCACTGGAGGCTGATTCTCACAGGTGAAGTCGCTCTTGAGCAGTGGGCAGTTGGTACCAACACATTCATGTGTCTGGGCACAGCTCCCCCAGAGCAAAGGGAAGAATGGGGGCAGGGGAATAGGGGGTGTCAAGCTAGGGCTAGGGCTCACAGACCTCTCAAACCCGTTCACACGCAGGTCCATGAGCTAGGTAATAGGAAAAAAGATCCTGGGAGCTGGGGATAAAAAATTAATAGGTTTTATTCAGAGCTAGGAGCAGCCACCCTAGTGGCCTCCTGGAGCATCCCAAGAAGCACCATGTATCAGAGCCGTTAGTCCTTTATACTTAGGTCCATAACCCAAGACACCTGGATGCCCACACACAATTACATTAGATAGTAACCAAGGAACACCTGGGTGCATGTGGATTTTTACAGCAAATGTTCAGCAAGATTCTGAACATCTGAGGGGCCCTGACCATTTTCCTATATTTTCTCTACAGAGGGGGTGGGAGCCAATGATTTATGTCCATCACAAAGTAGTCTTGGTCATGCATAGCTGCTCACCTTGCTAAAGAAGTGTCCACATTCTGGCAAGATCAATGCCTTTTCTGGCAGGCAATGAAGAGATTCAGCAGTGGTTCCCTTTTAGTAGAAGGAAAGCTGAGCCCCAGCAAAGTTCGTGTCTGTGTTTTAGGTACCCACAGACAGTGGGGGAGGGCAGAGGTAAGGTCTGGTGTAGACTGGTTTAGTGGTTATGGAAAGCGGAGAAAAGCATGGGCCGACTCTGAAAATGCAGGTGGAGAGAATGAAAGAGCCTCCGGCAGGCATTCCACATTGTAAAGGTGAGCATGCCAAGGGACATCTTGGGAAATTAACAGGAAGGTCAAATATCGAGAGCAGGTGGTTCTGGTAACTTCCAAAGAACCATTTCCTGATGGCCCAGTTGTGTCCATTCTAACCAGGGGCCCTGCCTTCCAAGAGGCCCCATAAGAGTTTGGGCAAGGCTTTTGTTAACATCCCTCCAGCTCCACTCTCCATTTGAATACCCTGCTCTGATGTCCTACAATGAAAGTGAAGGAAAATGGTCACGGCCCCTCAGATGTTCAGAATCTTGCTGAGCATTTGATGTAAATATGCACGTGCATCCAGGTGTTCCTTGGCTGTTTTCCGAGGTAATTGCACATGTGCGCCCAGGTGTCCTGGGTTATGGCCTTAAGTATAAAGGACAAGTAGCTCTGATCCATGGGGACCCTGCCCCCAGGATGCCCCCGGGGGAGTCACGGGGAGGCGTTACTGCTGCTGGAGGCTGTTGCTGCCAGTGCCCCCAGGATGCACTGAGAGGCCACCGCTGCTGTTGCTTTTGCTGCTACTGCTCCTGTAAGCTGCTGCTGCTACTGATGAGGACTGAACTCATGTTGTCTGCTAATGGCTCCCAGGATCTTTCCCAATTACCCATCTGCGTGTGAGTGGTCTGGTGACCCCCCTGACACGTGTGTGGTCTGGTGACCCAGTCTGTACAATGGGTTTGAAGGGTCGGAGCCCTAGCCCTGACAATACAAATGTAAACTTAGTATAACTAAAATAATGAAATGTTTTGGCTTTAGTTGTGAATTGCCTTAACAATATAATTGCCTAACCAGACAATTAGCATAGCTATTGCTGTAACCCAACAACTGGCATAGTCATGTAGCTTTATAATTGGTGTAGTCAGCAGTGTGCCCCTGCAGAATTTCAAGTGTGTTTTTACCTGGTGAAAAAGTGGAAAAGTTAGCCTCCATTACTATGCTACCATTTCTGTGACAGCAGTTACAGGATAGCCGCAGATATGCATGGGAAAGGGCAGCCACTCCTTGATGGAATGAGTGAATGTAGCTGTTTGAACTGTGTGGGCAAATGCTGCAGAACTGCCTGAGACTGTGAGTGAGTAACTGGTGTAAGCCAAGCTGATTCAAGTGATTCAAGAGCCAGAGATGGGACTGCTAGATGCTAATAGCCAAGACAGTGGGAAAGGCCCTGAGGGCCTTTCAGAAGTTTGGGAGAGCACCTCTCCCATCACAGACCCTGAGGCCTGGGAGAACTGAGTTTTCCCAGAGAACAGACCTGGGGTGCTGCTGCCCTCAGGAACCTGCTCCCTGCATCCCAGCCACTCTGGATGGTGCAGCCGTGCCTTGGGTGGCCCCAAGTGTGGTTCGTGCAGCAGCTCTGGAGAGCACAAGTCAGAGACCTTGGTGGCGTTCACGTTAAGAGTACAGGCCAGCTGAACTTGAGAGCAGTGGAGGCGTGGCAGCCTCTACCCAGATTTTGGAAGATAAATGAAAAAGCCGGGGGATTTAGGCAGAGACCTGCTGCAGGGGTGGAGCTGCTGAGGAGGTCCTCTAGGGAGCACTGTGGAGCAGAAAAGTGGGGTTGGAGCACCCACAGAAAGCCTCCACTGGAGAAATGTTTAGTGCAGCCAGGATACTGGGACTGCCACTAGGAGCCCACAACTGTGGGGCTGCTGGCAACGCATAGCATTGGTCTGGAAAAGCTGCAGACACCAGGGCAGACACCAGGGCAGCTCAATAGGCTGCACCTGGTGGAGGTGTAGGAGTGAGGCCGCCCAATGCTTTGGGGGCCCAGATGCCCCAGTGTGCTTAGTGTTTGCCCTGTTTGGGTTCTGGATTTGTTTGTGGCCTGTTTTTCCTCTTTCCTGGTCTATTCCTCCCTTTTAGGACAGGAATGTGTACCCAGTGTCTGTCCCACTGTATCTTAGAAGTAGATAAATTTGTTTTTGATTCTTTACAGATTCACAGCTGAAAAGAGTTTTGCCTTTAGTCTCAGATGAGACTTTGGACTTTTGAGTTGATGCTGGAACAAGCTAAAGACTTTTGGGATGGTTGGGATAGAATGTGTAATATGTGAATGCAAGGGTCATTTATCCTCACTAAGGGAACATCACGGAAGATTCTGGACAAGTAGATTGTACAGCATGGGACCCTAAAGGGATGGATTGTAGGGAAAGTGAAGGAAAACGGTCAGGGCCCCTCATGCTCAGAATCTTGCTGAGCATGTGATGTAAATAGGAACGTGCGCCCAGGTGTTCCTTGGCTGTTGTCTAATGTAATTGTGCATGTGCACCCAGGTGTCCTGGGTTATGGACTTAGGTACAAAGGGTGAATGGCTCTGATCTAGCAGGCCACCAACCCCCAGGATGCCCCCAGGGGGGTCACAGGGAGGCCGCTAATGCTGCTGGAGGCTGCTGCTGCAAGCTGTTGCTGCCAGTGCCCCCAAGAGGCCCTGCCACTGCTGCTTCTACTGCTACTGCTGAGGACTGAGTTCATGTTGTCTGCCAATGGCTCCCAGGATCTTCCTAATTACCTAGCAAGGATCTGTGTGTGAGGGGTCTGGTGACCCAGCCTGGCATGTGAGAGATCTGGTGACCCAGTCTGTACAATAGGTTTGAAGGGTCTGAGCCCTAGCCCTGACAATACAGGATGGATACTTAGTATAACTAAAATAATGAAACATTCTGGTTTTAGTTATGAATTGCCTTAACAATATAATTGCCTAACCAGACAATTAGTGTAGCTATTGCTGTAACTCGACAACTGGAGTAGTCATGCAGCTTTACACCTCCCAAAGGTGACCTTTATGGGCTACACAGTGGGTTCCCTTGCTTTCTGGCTTCTAGGTGGATTCAGCCCATAGAGACCAGAGGACAGAGGAGAACAGGGCTGAGGTGTTTATTCCCCCAGCTCCTGCCCTGCCGGTCTTCAGGAGGACTTCAGAGCCAGGGCTCCTTCCAGGCCATTGCCTCCTGCAACTCCACCTGCTCTCTCAGGGCTCAGGAAGCCGTGCCCTGCCCCTGTCCCTGCAGGCCCTGGGTGGGGCCAGCTCCCACTGTTGCTGGCCTTGGGGCACTTCACCAGCCCTTGCTGGTTCTCTTGATCTCACCCACACCTTTTGTGAATAGTCCCTTCATGAAATTTCCTTTGATCTGTCCTGGTGCCACTTTTATCCTGCCAGAACCCAGGGCTGTCCTTGCCTTGAACTTGATAAGGCAGTTCCAGGCCCTGGTCTTTTGCTGTTATGAGGCCAATCCAGTGCACCAGGTGCCAGGGTGTGGCCCGCCCCGGCACCTCCCAGCTCCACTCAGGCGGGTTTTGGTGGCACACACTCTCAAGGGGGACTTTCTTACAGAATCTGTGCGTTGTGTTTTCTCATCTGCAGATTCAGCAGAAGTTATCATGTCTAAATAATCTTCAAAGACGGTGAAATAAAGTTTCTTATGTAACGCATTTATAGCAGGAGCTTCCCACTCATTCATTTATTCATTCAAAAATCATATTTCTTTCAGCACCTACTGTATGCCAGACATTATTCCAGGCTCTGGGAATACAGTAATAAACAAAACCTCCAAGCTCCTGCCTTTGTAGAGTTTGTACTCCCCTTTGGTTTGGGGGATACTTCATGGCACAGGTTCACTGCTTTAGACATTTTTTTAAAACCACGTTGAAGTTCAAAGTTGTTGTGATCAAGGGGTGCCTCCTGCTATGACCCCCCACACCCTTCCCCCACACATTGGGATCCACAACGTGCATCCAACAGATCCTGGAGTCACAGAATGATGGCAGCTGAGGCAGCCGCGGGGTGAACTGCAGCCCACATACTCTCAGGCTCCTGTCTGCTTGTGAAATTTAAAATTCTGAGCAGTGGCTGGTGTGGCCGTAAACACCACCTTTGTTCAGCCCCAATGCACCAGCCACTGTGCTCATGGAGGGACTGCGTGAACCTGTTTCTCCACTTGTCCTGTCATCAGCAAGTGTCTTCACCCCATATGGTGACAGAGTGCCAGGTCTTGGGGCTTCCAGTGAGGGCACCGATGTGATTCCCATCTCGATGGCACTTTCCCACAACAACAGGGGCTTGTGGTGACCACGGTTTGAGTCCCTCTCACTGCCAGAAACAGGGCTCTCTCTTGTTCAGCCCCCGCCCACCCCCATTTTGTTTGTTTTGCTAAGAGAGCATGAAGTTGCTTAGATTGGGAAGCTCATGACGTAAAGTGAACAGTGAGACACTTCGGCATGCCTGAAGCTATCCTGTGAAGTAGAGTTTGTACGCCCCTTTGCTTTTGGTGACACTTCATGGTGCAGGTTCACCGCTTTAGGCATTTTTTTTTTATAACCGTGTTAAAGTTCAAAGTGGCTGTGGTCAAGAGGTGACTCCTGTTATGGCCCCACACACACCCCTCCTGGGCCTCTGTTTCCAGTAGAACCTACGCTCCATTTATTTGCACAAGACTCCCCAAGTGCACCTCTGTGTCCGCATTGTCCTGATTTTCAAATCCTCCATGGCTGCACAATCACTGTGATGACCCCAACTTGTCACAGCAGGATTTTAAGTGGGTCAGAAATTTGAGGAGCACCAACCCCCAGCAGACCCGATGCTGGCTGTCCCAGCAGTTTCCTTCCTGGTGAATGTGAGTGTTGCATCTGATGATATGGAAATGACAATTGGCTTCGGTGGGAAAAGGCACCTCGTCAGCTCCTCCCCTAAGCATTCACTGCATGGGCTCCTCCAGACAGTGAGGCCCTCGGTGACAGGGAAGGTTGTTGGGGATAAGTTGCTCTGTTATGTCACTGCTGAGAATGCCTTTCTTTCAGGCAATGGCAGATCCCGTGCGATAGATCAGCCACCCACTCTTCCTTCCCTTGTGCAGTTCCACCAAAGACCCTTGTGGCATGGCCAGGCTCGAACACAGGAGGCAGCTGGCGGGGGTGAGGGTGGGATGGGATGGGTGGGTGGGCACAGTGGCAGGGCCATGCTTTGGGTTGGCGAGGGAAGGATACGTGAGGAGGGAGCCCCTGGCCCCTTCTCTGCCCACCTTGCCATCCTGCCTCCACATCACTGCTTCTCATACCTAGAGCCTAACAAGCACCATGTCAACCTGCTGCTTAAAAATTGTTCAAGAAGGGCCTGGGAAAGGGGATGGAGGGTTAGTGCATAATGCGTCCAGTTTGTTTGGGAAGATAAAGTTCTGGAGGTGGGTGGTGGTGAGGGTTGCACAACACAGTGTATACTTCACACCACTGAACTGTGCATTTAAAAAATGGTTAAAGTGGTAAGTGTGTGTATTTTAGCACAATTTAGTGGGGGGGGGGAGGAAGGAGCTATGATAAAAACGATGACATGAACCCCAATAGCATTATGCTAGAGGAGAGAAGCCAGGCACAAAAGGCCATACACTATCGGATTCCATTTATAAGGAATTCCAGAAATGTCAAAACTACAGGGGAAACTTACCAGGAGCCGTGGCTATGGGAAGGCTGTGGACTGCAGCGGGGCCTGCGGGGACTTCTTAGGGCGATGCAAACTTCTCTATTGTGTCTGTGTTGTTTAAACAGCTGTTTACGTTTATCAAAACTCATCATATAGGCACTAAAATGGACTGTTCATTTTATGTAAATTATACTTCAATAAGCTGATAAATGGAAATGTTACCTAAGAACTGCGGGAAGGGTGCATGTGCTCTGCGGACACTTCTCCCCGGCTCACCCTCGCCCTGAGCCTCTGCCAGGAGCATCAGTGGCAGACATGGAAATTTCCCGAATGAGAGAGAAACAAGAGAAACGAGCAGGGAGGACGGGGAGGCGCTGGTGACTGAGGGGCTGTGTCACGTCCTGCCTGTCACTGGCCACTGCACTGCTGTGGCCTTGCTGGCCTTGCCCTGTGAAGCCAAGACTGGCAGGGCTTCCTCATGGGGAGCTTTGGGATCCGTCTGCTCGCACCGATCAGCCCATGCAATGTTGTAAGCATCTCCCACCGCCTGCCTGAAGCACAGCCTGCCCCATTGCACACTGTATTTGACAGTGCATCCAGAAAAGCAATTCAGGGCTCTACTGAGCATTTCATTTCTCTTTATTAAATTTCCTTGTCGTTCTCTCACCTCAGGTGCTTGTCTCAAGCAGGGCCAGTGTGATGCCAGGAGGGAGGCAGTTGTGGATGTAGGAGGCAAGACACCAGCCTGCAGAAAGTGTCCTGGGCTAAGTCAGCCCCGCTCCACCCCAGCGCCCCTCACACTCCATGCGCTCCTGTCCTCTGTAGCCCTCTTGCTGATCCCCACCCAACCAGAAGAACAGAAGGAACCTGGCTCGTGACAGTGAGTTCCTCAGTCACACAGACAAATTATCTTAGGTAGCAACTGCACAGAGGGCCAGAAGAAGCGCACAGCAGGAAACGGCTCCCTTCTGATCCGCCGTGTTGGCCTTGGATTCGGTAAACTGGATGACCAAGTGCAGTGATTATATTGTGTCCCTCGAAAAAGATATGTCCAGGTCCTAATCCTCAGTACTTGTGAGTGTGGCTTATTTGAGAATAGGGTCTTTGCAGTTGTAATTAAGCTAAAAATCTCAAAACGAGAGTCATCGGGTGTCCCTATAAGAGAAAGGAGAAGATTTGAGATGCTCAGAGAGACAGGAGAAGGCCCGGAGGGGAAGGCAATGTGCAGACAGAGGCAGAGACTGGAGGGATGTGTCTGCACACCAAGGACTGCCTGGGACCACCAGAGGTTAGAAGAGAGGCAGGAACGGGTTCTACCTCGGCACCCCCAGAAAGAACCAGCCTTGCCAATGACACCTCGATTTCAGACTCCAGATATGTGATAGAGTAAATTTCTGTTGTTTGGGGGCAATCTTTAAAGGCAGCCCTAGGAAACTCACATACCACCTCTCCAGGGATTCAGGGACCTGACTTGGAGAAGGCCCTGGATGGGGGGTCAGGAGACTAGTTTGTGGGCCAGTCGCCCCCAATTCAGACTCATTCTGCACAATGAGATTTAGATGGCGGTGTGAAGGACGAGTTTGGTGGTCTCCAGCTTCCTGCCTCCAGTTCTCAAGTATCGTGGTTTTCCAATGTAAAAAGATAGCCTAACAGACCAAAGTGATTTTCAAACTTATTTTTTTAGCTGTGGAACCCTTTTTATACGGAAGGAAATTTTATGTAAAATTGTAACCTATAAAAGCCATCAAAGTGGAGCTCATCTGCTTGAAGCGTGGTGAGCCCCCTCTCTCAGCCTCCCCCCCCACAACACCTCCAAACACCCATCCCTGCCCTGAAGCACCTCTAGGAATCTGGGGTTCTCCGGAAGACAGCCTGAAGCCACAGCTGCACCAATGACCACCAGGTGGCCTCAGACAAGTGGTTGCTTCTCTGAGCCTCAGTCTTCTCATCTGTAAAAGGGGGGTTCTAATTCCCATCTGCTACAGACTGAATTGTGTCCCCCCCACAAATTCATATGTTGAAGCCCTAAGCCATATGTGACTATCTGAAGATAGAACCTGTAGGAGGCAATTAAGGTTAAATGAGGTCATAAGTGTAGGACCCTAATCTAATAGGAGTGTGGCCCTGTAAGAAGAGGAAAGATTTCTCTCTTTCTCTCCTTACCAAATGAGGACACGGCAAGAAGGTGGCCGTCTACAAGCTAAGAAGAGGGTCTTCACCAGAACTCGCATGCTGGCACCCTGATCTCAGACTTCCAGCTTCCAGAACTGCGAGAAATAAATTTCTGTAAGCCACCCAGTCTGTGGTTATTATGGCAGCCGACCTGACTAAAACACCATGTCAGCCAGTTATTTGCAGGGTTAAATGTGAAACATACTCGTAGATGCCTTCAGCAGCCTACAGCAGGCACTGGGTAACTGAGTGACATCTTATCTCCTTTTCTCACTCCATCGTTCCTGGCCCCTCCCCTATCTCATCTGGAAGACCCTTCGTCGGGCCTCAACCAGCCTTGCAGCTTCGTTTTCTGCCCCTCCATCCTACGTGCTCATGATAAACTCATACAGCATGCCTTCATGCACATGTTCTTCTGCGTGGACCACCTCTCTCGTGACTTCCTTCTACACGCACCTTCTGTGTACCTTTCAGGACCGTCTGAAACAGCACTGCAGAGTTGCCCCATACTTTTCTCCCAGGCAACGCTGTTGTGTTTACGTACCTACATAACTGTATTATAATTTGTCACATGATGTCCCCCCCTTCCCCCTTGTTGCCCCCAGTGATACGTGCACATTTCAGGAGAAGGACGTGTGGCAGTGCCCACAGGCTGGCTGTGGAGCAGCCCTGCCCCACCTGCTCCAGAGGCGGGTCTCATGTGGCATGAATCAGGCCTGCCCTGAGCACTGGCAGCAAATCCCTTCCCTCTGCCTGACATTGTCCCGGGTGTCACGTCACCCAGCTTGGCCTGTGAGCTGTGAGGGAAAGTCAGCTTTCCTCCCTGATCGGAGATGGATACTGTCATGTGAGAGTGACATGCTTGGCCCCACCGCAGCATCTTGTCACTATGAGTGGCCTGAAGAATCTCAGAGATGCCAATATGTTGTTGAACCCCTGACAGTTCTGGAATCTTACCTCCAGGCCTCTCGTTAACTTAGGCAATGAATGACTGTATCATTTATGCCACAGTCAGTTAGGAATTCCATTCATCGTAATGCCACCTCACAGGATTGAGATGGGATGAGTCGCTTCATGCTGACCGCTTGGCTCTAAAGCAGTCTGGCCATTGTGCCCCACACTGAGCTGCCCACAGCCCACGCTCAACACCCGTCTGGAGCATGGGAGAAGGGAGCTTTGCCCTGACCGCATGGGTTCTCACTGCTGAGGGCCGAGATAAAACCCCCAGACTGGCTGACCAGAGCCACTCCAGGCTGCTTCCTGGTACACATGTGTGACAGAATACCTAGCATTTCGTCACTGTGGTAACCCTGTGAAGAGGCGTGAAGTGCCCAGCGTGCGAGGGTGGCCACAGTTGGCCTGTGTCGGGTTGAGGCAATAGCTACACTAATTGTATGGGTGGCATTTCATACACAAGCTCAGTCCTCAGCAGCAGCAGCGGTGGTGGCCTCCCAGAGGGTCCCGGGGGCCCTGGCAGTAGCAGCCTCCCCGTGGCCCCCCCCAGGGGCATCCCAGGGGCAGGGGGCGCTGTAGATCAGAGCCACTCATCCTTTATACTTAAGTCCATAACCCAGGACACCTGGGTGCACAATGTCAAATACATTAGACAATAACCAAGGATCACCTGGCCACACGTGGATATTTACATCAAATGCTCTGCAAGATTCAGAACATCTGACCGGGCCCTGACCATTTAAACTTACTTTCCCTACAGCCTGGGTCAAGGGTTGCTCATGTCACTAGAAGATAACCTCACATCTTAGTCCATGCAGGCTGCTCTAACAATGTACCACAGACTGGGTGGCTTTTACAGACAACAGAAATTTGTTTCTCACAGTGTGGGAGGCTGGAGGTCTGAGATCAGGGTGCCAGGATGGTGAGGTTCTGGTGAGGGCCCCCTTCCTGATTGTCAACTGCCATCTTCTCCCTGTGTCCTCACATGGTGGAAAGGGTGCAGGAGCACTCTGGGGTCCCTTTTATAAGGGCACTAATCCCATCCATGAGGGCTCCACCCTCATGACCTAATCACTTCCCAAAGCCCCCACCTCCTAATATCAGCATGTTGGGGGGTTAGGATTTCAACATATGAATTGGGGGGGCATAAACATTCAGTTCATAACACCTTATGAAAGTTAGTCTCTTCTCAAGTTTCTTACTTTCCTCTCTTGCTCTCTTTTTACTAAATCCAACACACCTTAAATCAATGGCCATAAGAGTCCAATGTTGGATGTTAAAAGAAAAGAAAAACTCAGTGTTTTCCTCATTCATTCCTCATACAATATTTCTGACACCAGATGTGTGGGGACCTCTCCCCACCCCGACACCAATCCATTTTGCAGCGGAGACTAGCTGGATATCTATAATTGATTTCAGTTCTGACACTGTCAACCTGGAGATAGCATCCGACCCTACAGGTTAAGAGCTTAGTCCCAAAAGACTGCTCCCACTTCAGATACAAAGTTCCAACTTGAAAGTTCCAATTGTTTTTAATGTATGAGTATGATCATAATCCTGACTTTGTGACATTTAGAGATGACATGCATGAAGCACCTAGCACAGGGCCCCGCCACGCAACAGGCACTTAAATAGCAGAAATCCTCCTCAAATTCTAGTTTTATGAGTCTTAGCTTTGTGATACAATTGTCAGACAGGCCAATACTCTCACTACATAAACTCGAGCATCCCAGATGCTTTGCTGAAGGGGGGCTGGCAGAGCCCGTGCAGCAAGACCCGACCCCCTCACTGTGGTCCAGACCAACTTCCCTCTGGTTCAGGGAGTTTAAAAAGACATCCAGGTGGAGGCATGATTAGAAGGGACTATGGGCCTTAAGTGGAAGCAGCAACTTTTGCTGATCAATAGCTGCCACTTATCTCAGAGAGGAAAGGCAGAGTTGGAAAGGTGCTGGGACTGGCCATACTTCCAGGGTCTTTGGCCTGAGTGCTGAGTGGGTGTTGAATAGCAGCTGGACACTCAGAGCCAGAAAGCACCCCCTCCCACCAGGAAGGGTCACCACCCGCAAAATCCTTCCACCCTCCAGCGATCCCCTTACTGGGAACTCTTGGGCTCTGCTTAGCCACCCAGGACAAGTTCTCTCAAGGAGATTTTCAGCATCTCAAGAGCAAACCATCCTTCTGCTTTTTTATTCTGGAAATCAGGCAATGTGGACATGAGATAGAACATTTTTACCTTCTTACTCCTTGTAGGGAAAATATAGGAAAATGGTCAGGGCCCCTCAGATGTTCAGAATCTTGCCCAGTATTTGATGTAAATATGCACATGCGCCCAGGTGTTCTTTGGTTGTCTGACTCCACCCAGGTGTTCCTGGGTTATCAGACTTAAGCATAAAGGACAAGTGGCTCTGATCCACAGTGCCCCCTGCCCCCAGGATGCCCCTGGGGGGCCACAGGAAGGTGGCTGCTGCTGCTGCTGGAGGCTGCTGCTGGAGGCTGTTGCTGTTTCTGCAAGCTGTCGCTGTCAGTGCCCCTAGGATGCCCTGAGAGGCCACCACCGCTGCTGCTGCTGCTGCTACTGCTGAGGACTGAGCTCGTGTCATCTGCCAGTGGCTCCCAGGATCTTTCCCAATTACCCAGCATGGACCTTCATGTGAGGGGTCTGGTGACCCAGTCTGTACAATGGGTTTGAAGGGTGTGTGGGCCCTAACCCCTAACCCTGACAATACAGATGGCAAATTTAGTGTAACTAAAATAATGAAACATTTTGGCTTTAGTTATTAATTGCCTAGCCATACAATTGGCGTAGTCACATAGCTTTACAGTTGGCTTCGTCGGCAGGAGTCCGACAATAACCCCAACCAGACAACTGGCATAGCTACTACTATAACAAGACACTCCTCCTGGAAATCCACTTTGCAACCAAACAAACATTCATTTATTATCCTCATAGCCTACACTAAGCCACTGTGGGATTAAGAAAGTTGCCAGAAGCCCACACATCAGAGCTTGGGAGGTCCCTCACACTAAACTCATGAATGCACCAGCCCAACCCCACAGGGGCATACACCCTCTCTAAGTGGCCCGTGTATGTCTAAGCACCTTCACATGTGCATGAATAGTTTTTTTTTTCTGCACTTAGGCTCATTTCAGGTTTCCAGCTGGCCACTGGGTTTCAGTTCACTTATCTCAAATTCTGTTCTCCAAAGGAGGAACAAGAGAATTGCTTCCATGGGAGACAGGGAAAGCTTTCAGATCTCTACCATGAAAACTCTGATTATTTCAAGGCTACTTTTAAAGAGAGTTTCATTATGAACATCCTTGCACCAGCACAAATAAATTCACCTGGCCAGTTGCTTTTCAGCAAGACTGAGGCAGAGATGACGCTCACTCAGACTCCTCTAAATCTTGCCACCAATCCCCCCCACCCCCCAGGCTGGGACATGGGACTCGTTCTGGCCAGTGGAACGTTAGCAGCAGCCGGGGTTTCACTTCCAGGCTGAGGCAGTTAAGCACATGTGACTTCTCCGTCTCTTTTTTTCCCCTGCCCTGGAGGCCTCCATCCCTCTCATCGTCTGTAGATAGTACAGCTGCAAGAAAGAGAAGGGCCACCTGACCTGCCTCAGACTTTGTGAGATGTGAAGGTTTGTCAATTGTGACAGCTAGCATTAGTGCTCAGAACTAATGTGGGATCAGTTTACAGAGAGCGCATTTCAGGTTCTCAGAAGCAGGTCATTGGTGCAATTTATTGTCTCATGTTCATTTCTTAAGCTTGCATGGAGCCCTTTTATGTGCCAGGTACTACTGGGCCTGGAATTAGAAAGGTGAGTGCTATAGTTTAAATAGGCTTTGTCCCACCAAAACTCATGTTGAAACTTAGTCCCTACTGTGGCAGTATTGAGAGGTCAGGTCTTCAAAAGGTGATTGGGTCATGTGGGCTTTGCTCATTAATAAATTAATTCATTCACAAATGAATGTATTAATGTGTTAACGTATTAATGGGTTATTATGGTAGTAAAACTGGTGGCTTTATGAGAAGAGGAAGAGAGACCTAAGCTACACTCAACCCTCTTGCCATGTTATGCCCTGTGCCACCTCGGGATTCTGCAGAGTCCCCCACCAGCAAGAAAGCCCTCATCAGACGTATCACCTCGACTTTGGACTTCCCAGTCTCCAGAACCGTAAGTATAAATTTTGTTTTTTATAAACTACCCAGTTTCAGGTATTCTGTTATAAGCAACAGAAAACAGACTAAGATGGTGAGTTAATCCCTCCCTGTACCTGCCTTAAAGGATTGTACAGTCTATTAGGGCAAGACAGACACATAATCAACTAGCTCCTGAACAGATCTGTCTAGATGGTGTGAGCAAAATAATTATCTCTGAGGAATTGTCTCAAAGCTCTTGTTTCAGCAAATCAAGAGCAACCGTGGGTGCTGACAGGAAATATTAGCATTAAAGAGTGTACTTTCTTCTTTCACACTAAGTTGCACAGATGTTTCATCGAATTAAATTCAATTAGGCTGTTAATTGATTCTTAATTCTTCATTTAATGAGCAAATACTGACCCAGGCACATCCTGAGTGGGAGAAAGACCCCGCCCCAGGAAACACACAGTCAAGTAAAAGTACAATAAGCAAACCACTCATGGAAAAGTGTGTGTCTCTCAAGTTCTGAAATAGAAGATTGAAGCAGGCTTGAGAAGTCATCTTATACCCACTAATTGTTTTTTTTTTTTTTTTTAAGTTTTTGTATAAAACATCTGTATTAGTTTGCTAGGGCTGCCATGGCAAAGTACCATAAACTGAATGGCTTAAACAATAGAAATTTATTATCTCACAGTTCAGGAGACCAGAAGTCCAAGATCAAGATGTTGGTAGAGCTGGTTTCCTCTGAGGATTGTGAGGAAGAATCTGTTCCAGGCCTCTGTCTCCCAGCTTCTAGGGTTTACTGGCAATATTTGTGTTCCTTGGCTATAAGATGCTTTACCCTGATCTCTGCCTTCACACAACACATGGTCCTGGTTGTGCACTTGTCTCTGTGTTCAAATTTCCTCTTTTTATAAGGACAGCAATCATACTAGATTAGTGCCCACCCTAAAGACCTCATCTTAAACTCATTGTCTGCAAAAACTCTATTTCCAGAAAAGGTCATATTTATAGGTCCTGGTGGTTAGGATTTCAACATCTTTTGGGAAGACACAATCTAACCCACAATAATACCCAGCTCTAGCAAGGTCAGGTGAAACTGGTCTGCTTATACAATGATGTTTCCAGCAGTAAAAATAGCTATAAAATGTTAGGGAAGCATTATGCAATATGCAGCAATAACTATCAAAATGAATATCTCTTGGCCCAGAGATCCCACTCTTAGGGATGTATCTTAAACCTGCTGTGTAGGTCAAATCAGGATGTTAGTGTCCCCAGGGGTATACAAAAATGAACAGAAAAGACTCAGTGCTATAGGTTACAAACATTTTCCTGAACCTGTCATTTTAATTATATGTATTGGACATTTAGTAACTGTATGAAAAAAAAGTACTAAGTACTACTAGAAGGCATAGCAGGGGTTTCTAATCTATATGAAGACGTAATTTTAATAAATGTTTACTTATATTAATATGTCACTTAATTATATGTATACATATATATTATAGACACCACTTATCGCCCTTGATTTCCCAAATATTCACTTTCTACTGCTGTTAGAAGAACTTTGCTGTGAAAATTTGAAAAGGTCTGTCTTCGGGAAATAATCCAACAAAGCCTCTAGGAACAAAGATAATGGTTATGGCATTATCGCTGCTCTAAAACTAGAAACAAAGAGCCCTTCCAGCTAGTGTTTGCTGAGCACCTGCAATCTGCGGAGCATTGTACAGGGGCTGGGAGTACAGTGGTGAAAAGTTATCCCTGATCCCTATTTTCAAAGAGCCAATGGTCCCAGCAGGCAGAGGTTTTAATAAATTATATTCTTAGTATGTTGGCATAACACAAGAGCATTAAATGGTAATTAAGAAAAATCTAAATACCATTCAAAATTCATAAAGATTTAAAACGGCATTTTATACTATAACTATTGGAAATATGCATGCTCGGTGACTTTGGTCTGCTTTGTTCACATCTGTGTCCCTGGTACTGAGGACAATGCTTGGCACACAGTAAGTGTTCCGTAAGAATTTTGTGAACTGAAGGAAGGTATTGAGGACTGGGAGATTATATGCAAAATAAATTTTAAAATAAGGAAGACCGTTGGTGTACTTGGGTAACGGGATTGTGATCATGTTTTCCTCCTTCCCCCCCCCCCCAAATTTCTTTTATACAGTTGTTACTACAGTCTGTAAAACAAAAAATAATTAATTAATTAATTAATTAATTGAAAAAGGGAGTCCTAGATGTCTCTGGTACTTATATGCCAAGAGAATGAAAATCTTAAAGAAATTGAAAATAAGAGAGATCACTCTGATGACTCGGGGATGTCCCCCGGTGGAAAGGCTGTCCTAGACCGAGGGGGAGGCTGCTGCAAAGGTCACATGAAAAGCAACGAGGGCCCAGACTGAGAGCGCGGCGGGTGCAGGGGGAGCTGGTTCTCAATACTTTCTCATCTCCGAGGCCCAGTTCTGCACCCCTATTTCCCTGGTGCTGCATTGGCTTCTGGCCTCCTTTCTTTTCCTGCTCTTCTGAAGGAGGAGTGGGACTCGTTATTCCACAATTGAGTGACTTCTAGACAAGTTGAGAAAAGCCTGTCTTGGATATGGTCAATCAGTTGAGACAGGAAGATGAAATTTTTACCTGTCCTGGCAAAATAGTACATCCACATAAGATAAAACCCAAAATGAACTCTCAATGTCCCCTGGCCCCTCTGCAGTCAATCAAATGGCTCCAGTCAGAAAACTGGGGTCCTCCTGGGCAGCCGCCTCTCTCCCTCCCTTCTGCCAACATACGCACAACCAGTTCTTCCCCGAGCCTTATGGATTCTACCAAAAAATGTACCTCTCAAATCCTTCCACTCTCTCCACCCTACACAACCGTCCGAGTCCAAGGCCCCAGAATCTCTTGCCTGGATTTCTGCAACTCCCCTTAGCTGGTCTCACTGCCTCTGCTCTGGGTCTCTCTGATCCATTTGTCTACACAGTAGACAAAGAGATCTTTTTAAAAACACAACTCAGATTATGTCAATCTCCTGCTTCGTTTCACTGCCCTCAGTGGTTCCCATTTCACTAGGGACAAAACAGTGACTCCTTAACGTGGACGGCATGACTCCTGTGTTGGGCTCCTGCTGTCCCTCCAGCCCTCTCCTTGCAGCAACCTTCACTCACTTCACTGGCAACACAGACCTTTTTCTGGCTCTCAAATGAGTCAAGCTCTTCCATGCCTCAGGACCTTTGCACAAGCCATTCTTCCTGCTTGGAATGCTCTTATCTCCTCTCTTTGTCTAATTAACAGCTCTACATTCTTCAGCTCTCAGCTTGAAGTCATCTCCTTAGAAGGGTCTTTTTACCCTCTTCATATAGATTAGAAACCCCTGCTATGCTTTCTAGTAGTACTCAGTACTTTTCTTTCATACAGTTATCTAAATGTACATTTCTTGTTTATCTGTGTAATTACTGGTTATTGGTTTAATGTCAGTCTTCCCCATTAGCCTATAACTTCTATGTCTGCTTTGTTTGCCATTGTATAACCACCCAGTGCCTGGCAAGGTACTCAGCGTACAGTAAGCCCTCAAAACACATTTGTCAAAGGAATGATTAAATGAACAAACCAATATCAGTTAAATCACAAGAACTATTTCCTGGTTATGCCTGTAATCTGTTGAATCCAAATTTATTCAAGAGTTACATGATGAAGAGTAACTGAAACACGTCATTTTTTCACTAGCAGGGAAGACACATTCTAAGGAAATATTTCTTGGCTTGACAGTTCATTTCTAGAGGTAAAAATACAGCAGGCAATCAGATGTGGTGCCAGACAAGGGTTTATCTTGGAAACATCATTGAATACTTTATAAATTAGACAATTTTAGGCTGCAAGGGGTAAAGACATATCAACTTGTCTCAGTTAGTAGAGGTCTATCAGTTAGGACTCTTGAAATTGCATGTGACAAAAGACCTAATTCAAGTTGCCTTACACAACAGAGGATATATTGGCTTCATAACTGAAAAGTCTAGAGACAGGGCTGTCCTTCTTAGGATGAGGCATGATTCTATGGCCTGATGATGTCACCAGCATCCTGCTCCTCTCTGCCACTGGCCTGCCAACCATGCATTGCTCTGTCTTTAGGCTGCACATGGTCACTCAGGAAGCATAAGGGTTGCAGCCATCCAGACCTCATGTCCTCATACCACCCTGAGCTACAGAAGAGAGCACCTTTTTTCCAGAAGCTTCTGCAGTGATTCTCAAAGCTGACTGATCAGCAGAATCACAGGACAAGCTGATTCCTAGCACTCCATCCCAGCACCTCTGCCCCCAAACTTGGCGTATCTGGTGAATAGACTGAGAATCTGCCATTCTTGAATTTCTTTTACAGAAAACTATAAAGGAGAAACCAAAACTGTCCCATAACTCCACCATCCAGATGACAAATTGAAGTTTTCTGATAAAACTAATCAATGCATTAAGAAAATCGAACAGTATAGAATAAAATCTGAAAACTTCTCTTTCTTTCCCTTCCCCCAAAGGAGTCACTGTTATCAGCTTCTTGTATATTTTCCATTAAAAAAGAATTTGTGCACTTACCAAAATACATCGTGTATTATTTTAAAAATTTTATGGAAAATGGATCACACTGTTTATACTGTTCTGCTTATTGCTTTTCTCATTACACAGCGTAAGTCAGACCGCTCTCTCTCTGTGAAGGGAGATCCTCTTAAACCTTCTTAAGAGATGTAAGGATGTACATAGGTTATTTAACCAGGTTTCTGCTGACGGGCATGCGGGCTGTTTGCCCACAAACGGTGCCATGGCTCACGTCCTTTGACGCTAACGTGCTTTGATGGGGATTCTCACAAAAGCTCCTAGCATGGAATTGCTGGGTCAAAGGCTGCTCCTTTCTTAAAATGTTCATGTACGTTGTCAGAATCCCTTCTGCTGGGGTTCACTAATCCAGTCTCTATTGTCATTTGAAACTTCACAAATGCTGCCCTTAATTACATGTGGGTACTTACGGTGGCACGGGGGTGGGGGTGGGGGGCTGGGCATCCACATTTTTAAGAGCTCATCATGTGATTCTAAAGCTCCTTCAGGAGGGAGGGCCACTGCCCAGGTGTGAAGATCCACCAAGGTTAAATCTTTGCCATGGACCCCACACAGTCACCAGCAATGGGTATTATGAAACTTTATAATTTTTGCTAATCGGATTCATGAAAAATGGATTGTTGTGATTTGTACCTCCTCACTTCCGAGGAAGGTTGAGCAGCTCTTTGTAAGCTTATTGGCCATCGGTGTTTCTCCTCCTTGCTCTGCCAGTTCAGATCCTCTGCCCAGCATTTATTGGTTGTCTGTATTTTTCTTATTTATAGGAGCTCTTTGCAAATGAAAGAAATTAGCAGTGTTCATCTGTGTTCCAAATACTTTTTTTTCCCCTTGTTTATAATTTCTTCTGACTGATTCGTTAGTTTGTTTGTTTAGCTATACAGAGGTTTTTGTTTTGTTTTTATCTGGTGACATTTTAAAATTTTTGCCTTTAATGTTTCTGGAAGAATCTAGTTTTTAAAACTTCCCTAGTGATTCTGCCAGGTTTGGGAGTTACTGCCTTACAGGATATAGATAAGGAACACAGCACAGCCCCTGCTCTTTGGGGATTTACAGCTGCGTGGGAGAGAGAAGAGTCTGTACATAAAGGAGAATGAGTTATAGAGGACACTATCTGGAAAGTTCCACAGGAGCAATGCAGATTGGCCAGCCTCAGAATGCCTGCTCAGGGCATGGTCCTCTCCTAGGGGGCTTCCCATCAACAGACCCCACGAGGCAGCAAACAGCAGAGAAAAGCCAGCCACACAGCAAAGGTGGGGGGTGGGTAGCTGGGGTGACAATGCCGGGCAGTAGAAGCCAAGCCCACAGGCTGAGTCAACTCACCAGGGGGCACAAACCCCAGGTCTCAGAGCTGCCTTAGACACCATCCATCCCCAGCCTGCCCTCCGGGGCCTGGGAACCCAGCTGTAGGGCTGAACCTGCCTTCTTCTGGACATGCCATGAGGTGAAGACTCCCTTCCTGCATATCTTGTCTAACCTTAAACAATCAAGTAACAAAAAGAGCACTCGAGTCCATTTCTGCTCCTTGCCGTCCAAAGACGCTGATTCATGTAAAGCTGTAGGAACTGAGAGAAAAGCTATATTTCTGTGGGCTTGGGCAGGGTGGGGCATAAAGCTTCATGGAGAAAGCCAAAGAGGTTTCTAGCAGGGCCTCTGGAGGGAGAGGACTGGAGTCGACTCAGCTCTTTATCGTATCCCTCACAGCTTGTAGAAAAGTGTCCTAGATGAGCTGTATCTTGAATGAATGAATGAATCGGTCAGTCATCGATGGGAAAGGATTTGAGTTGGGCCTGGCAAGACTAAGGATGAGGACCACTTCCTTCCTCTGCCAGTGAGAAAGGATGCTCGACGTGGCTGTGCTGCACGGTGTTGGTCTAAACCATCACGGGCGTACAGAGGTAAGAACACAAAATCATACTCACAGGACCGAGACAGGTCCTGTGAAAGATTCTTTGAGGAAAGCACAAATGGAAAAGCAAGCGGGAGCCCAATGCCAGGGCCAAGGAATACAGGTCTGCGTGTGTCCACAATGTGAAGTCATTGGTGACTGCCTTCAGGGGGAGACGTGGCTGAAATCTGTGTCTTAGGAAGACTTGTTTGGTGACAGTAAGGGGGATGGGTTAGACGTTAGGAAGAAATTTGAAAACACCCAGACAAGAGGTGGTTTCGTGTATGGGCGAAGGTTGGGACAATGAAATTGGGAAAGAAGGCAGGTCCAAGAAGCCTGGTAAAAGAAGACTTGAAGGGACCTGTACTGATCTGTCCTGGAGGTGGGCTGGGCAGAGGGGAGGGGAGGTGAGAGGAGGTTGACAGTCCTGGGTGGCCTGAGGATCTGTGCCCAAATGCCCGGCTTACCTGCTCCCCCATGACAGTCTGTGCTTATTAGATCTTCCTCATTCCTCTAACCTGCTAGGATGTTCTTAACACCTCTGTAGTCCCACACTTGGCCTTCTTTGAGCACCTAGGATGCCAACGGGAAAAGTCAAAAAGACAAGACACCAAGACAATCGTGCAGGCAGGAGCCAGGCTCTGGGCCTGAGCCCTGAGCTGAGATCACAGAGGATACAGGACCCGCTGGGGCAGAGGAACATTCACAAGCAATGTCTGCATCAAGGCACGTGGGGAGGTTGGAGCCACATCACCAAAGGCTGCACTGAGACTTTTGTCCTACAGGAAATGGGAAGGGCCTAGGGTTTTCTGGGCAGGGAGATGACACGGTCTGACAGCCCTGGGTATCACAGATTGGGAGGGACGTGCCCAGAGGCAGAGAGATCACTTAGGAAGCTGTCATACCAACCCGGGCATGAGCCGATGGGTTCTGAGGCGAGGGTGGTGGCAGTGGGAAGGGGGAGGAACAGCAAAGGAGGAAGGGACAGGATTTGGAGACTAGATGGGGAGGATGAAGCAGAGGGAGAGGTTGGAGCTGCCTCAGAGGCACCACTGGCCCTTCTCGACTCCCTGACACCTGCAAGCCCTTGCTGTGGCAGCCCCTAAGGTGCAGGAGCCGCGGCAAGCAGGGACTGAAGGGCGTACAGGTGCAGGGCCCATTCTTGCTGCTCCAATTTCCAACCTGTGACTCAACACACCTCACAGAGCTGATGTGAGAATCTGCAGGCCTCAACCTCAGGAACTGAGTCTCATTAGAAGGTTCAAAAGTCATGTTTTCATTCATTGTGAAAGAGGTAGCATGACTGTGATGGCTTAAATCCCAGGGCCTGCTGCCAAGCAGAGCACCTCTGCTCTCACAGTGTACATGTCACTTCGTGGACAGGTCGTCCATGAAGGCCAGGAGCAGGACTCTGCCTCGGCTTTATTACTTTATTTACGTAAAGTTGCCTGAGCGAGTTGTTCCTCCAGGAGCCTCCTAAAAAATGGGTACAAGTTATGACTTTCTGCTTTCTATGCTCCTAAAAGCTAACTCTTTCGAACTCTGCATTCTCAAGAAAATTGGGGTCCTTACTATGAAGAAAAATCAACAGCTCTTCCAAGTTTGCTCTAATTGAAAAGAGACTGATTTTAGAGCACCAGCCTAGGTCCACATCTTCCCCTGAAGTATGGCAGGCACTCTTGCTCAATCCAAAAAAGAGTAATATTCAGTACATTCAACAGAATCCAATAACATTTATATAATTATGTATCCAATAATATTACTTGATTATGAAACATAATAAACCTGCCACCCAACCTAAGACCTGTAGTCCTGGCAACAGTCCTAAAGGTGCCTGAGCCCAATCCTGTGTGAGCGTGGGTGCAATTTCTCCATGCATCCATCTGATTGATTTTCTTCCGTCCATTCAATTCTGGTCTTCCTGTGGCCCAGGCACACTCGACAGCACCTGGAGTCCTCCCACCATCACATTAACTACACAATAAAAGCATGGTGACAAAGAGTCTGTAATGATGAATAACAGATCACTCAGGATTTTGAAACCAGTAAGTAAAGTTATTGCATACTGTTTTAATCATGGCGACTCATGCAATTTTGTTG
The DNA here is from genome assembly GCF_027409185.1 of Cynocephalus volans. NCBI lineage: Eukaryota > Metazoa > Chordata > Mammalia > Dermoptera > Cynocephalidae > Cynocephalus > Cynocephalus volans. The sequence goes on along the minus strand of NC_084466.1, from coordinate 79,975,736 downwards.
TCATTAGCTTTTTATTCTTACTCATATTTTAATTATGAGACAAATATGCAAAGTTAAGCTAATAATATAGCTAAGCTAATTATCCAGTGCATTTAAGGAAGCACTCAGACGAATTTTAAAATGGGATCATAGTTCTGATAAAGAGTTTCAGAAATGGACTTAGAAACAATGGGCAGAGTCCTGTAAATGCACAGTGAACTTGGCCTTAGAGACACAGCTTTTTGGCGAGCTTTTATGCACATGTGTTGAGAGATTCCCAGGGAAATGAATGTTCTCCCCTCAGTTCCCGCTGAGCCTTCTGGTTCAGATCAGAGCCTGTATCCCTGGGTCTGCCTGTGTCCTAAAGCTCCCAAGGATGGAGATGGATCCAGAAGACCTTTATTCCCAGGCTCTCCAGAAAGACAAAGAAAGTTACAGGGGCTGTCCGTCATGGGTTTCCATGTACTGTAGTTCTGTAATCCTACTGACGCTGTGATCCATGTGGTCCAGTCTCAGACCAGTGCTGGAGTCAACAAACACCACCCAGCAACCCCAGAGTAATCTCAAAATAATTGAAGCTTTTTATATGCATTTCTTAAACACAGAGACACAGGGTCCACAGCACGACTTCTTTAAATTCCCTTTTCTATCTTGTTCCCTTGTATTCTGGCACCTCTCTTCACAAAACTTCCTGAAGAACTGCTCCACAGCCCTTTGCCTGGGTAAGCAAAGCAGGGCAGGGTGGCCGAATCTAGTCAGCTGAGATGTCTGCAGTGGACCGAGGAGGGAGCCAGTGACTCTCACGCCCGTGCATTCCCATTGCACGCACCATTGCCTCCCATGCACCAGCCCGTGAGCCTCTGCAGCCAGCGACCGTGCATCTGCAGTGGGAACCACGGCAGCCACAGGATAGGTTGGACAGCCCTCCTTGCTTTGGAACGCAACACCTGTGAACAGCTGTGGGGCTCCCTGTACCCAGCTCCAGTCATGAAATCTTTCTGTCGCCTGAGGTGTAAAGAATCATCAGATCTTAGTGAATGACACGGTCATCACCAGCAGACATCATTTTTAATAAATCTGAGAAATGCACCTCCTCCCTGGCACAGGGCCATTCTCAGTTTTCTTTAGCCTGTGGCTACTATCCAAGTCTTCCCCACTCCTGAGGGCCCCTCAGGGAGGGCTCAGAATAAACCCTCACATACGTCCTCTCAATGCACGGGCTGGCCTGGAGTCCTGGCCTGGCCCGGATAGCTCCCGCCCTCTGCCGGTGTTTCCTGCGTCCACTTAAGAGCTGGTGCAGAGAAGAACAGCTTCGAGGGAGAGGAGGTAGGGGATGGGGCTGTGAAAAGAACTCCCTCCTTCACACCAGCACATCTCCTCTTACCTGGATCGGTTTTTCCTCAAAGAGAACTGCTCTGGCTGGGCTTCCCATACTGATCTAATCAACAGTCCAAACACAATTTCGGGACTGTCAAAACAAGCCCCGCAGACCTGACACAGACAATTAACACAAGTCAGGGCAACCCACCCGGCACGTCCTTGCTCTCTCCGATGTCTCATCAAGACTTTAGCAAAAGCAAGTCCCCCTGTTCCAGGTGGCGGTATCACCAGGAGCAGGTTGTTGAGCTGGGGCTCCTGACACTAGGCTGGAAGCTATAATTACCAGTGTATAATTTGGTTGCTAAATGGATTGTTTACAAAGGTGTTCATGATGAAATCACAGGCTCGGCAGGGCAGAGAGAGGCAGGCGGGGAGGAGGCAGTCAGTCACTAACACCTCACCTCCCCCAGGCTCCCACCTGCCAGTCGCGGCTGCCACCGCCAGCACCGCAGACTCTGACCTGCCTGAGTCACCTGGGTCTCATGTTCCATGACGTTTGGGAAATACCTGGCCTTCCTCCCTCAGGTTCATCTGGTAATAAATCTCCGCGGAAGCAGACTCACCTTGGCACAGGACAGGAGATTGAGTTCTGTTGTCACAGGCCCCAGGGTCAGCCTGGAGGGGAAATGAGCCCAACAGAGGTCCCACTGTCCAACAGGCCAGCGGGGAGGTCACGGTCACGGGGCTCATTCCAGGCAGGTGTCTGCCTCACAGGGGTCCCTGCAAAGGGATCAGACCTGGAGCATGAACTTCTTCATATTTCTACCCACAACTGAAGTAATGAAATTGAGGACCAGCCCCTTAAATTTTCAGGGAACATAAGAAGGGGAGAGTGGATATTGGCTTCTTTGCACAGTGGCTGAGATGTCAAAAAGACATTCGGAGATCAGAGAAACGACTTGACAAGATGACATTCAATAGGGACAAGGGGAGATGGCCCATTTGGGAACCTGCAAAAAGCTAGAGACACAAAGTATGAACAAAGGGTTAAATATTAAAAGGCCCAGGAGGTCAGATTGCATCTCAGGTCAGACGTGCCTTTATAATAAAATGTCATTTTAAAACAAAACAGAACAAAAAACTCTAACATAATCTATGTGGGTTTATGTCAAAAGAATTTAAGAAATTAAGAATAAAAGAATGTACCAAGAAATAATTATTCTAGTGCTAAGAATTGAAGTTTTGGAAAGGTATGGAAAAGTTAGGTAGGGTCTGTGAACAGTAAACAAAACAACCAAGGGCTGGAACAGTTTGGGAATGAAGGAAGGAAGGAGTATTTATAAATATTCCCTCTGCACAAAGGCAGGTGAGAGCTGGTGCCACCTGATAATCCACTCGGTGTTCTCAGGAATTCTGGGCTCATGGGTGCAGATTTCTGTTTGATATGGGTCTTTATGGACCTTATCTTAGGAGGTTTAGTTAATAAAGCACTGAGATAATATTAACAGGAGTTTCATCTGCAAAGTGGTCCCACTGTCCCTCCCAGAAACCAACAAAATGGCTGGCGGCCTCTTCTCTGCAACAGCAACACTTAACAAAGATCTGTGGCACCCACTGGACACCAGCGTCATGGAAACCCTAGGCCCCCCGCGACAAACAGGAGGGGCTTCGCCCTCATCCTCACGGAACTTGCATCTGAGTGAGCCGTCATGAAGAAGTCTGCAGAGCATGGATGATAAAATCCATGGGAAATCCCAACCCGCCCCCGGGGCCTCATGGACAAGAGGACAGCCTTCTGCTGGGGCAGGCAGGCAAACTGCAACTGGCAGGAACTTCCATCCCGAGTGGTCCATGGGGAAGCCTGAGATGGCTCAGAAGCTTCTCTGCTCAGGATCTGCCCCTCTTCCCGGGCAGAATGGGCACCAAATAGCCAGAGAGACGCCATGCGCTCCTGCCATCTGGCCTCTTGCTCCATCTGGCCTGTTTGCTGACTCTGAGCCCTGGGTCCAGAACCTTCCAACCTGCTCCCTGATACGGTGAACAGCCTGAGTCTAGTCTCTGCACTCAGCCATCCTCACACAGCCTCTAACTTGCTGCCACAGGGTGACAGGGGCCCAGTTTTGAGCTACAGCTGGGAGAAGTAGACCCCAGGCCGCCCCCTCCCAGTGGGCTCTGCCATCTGCAAGGTCCCGGCTCAGTGCTGCTGCTTTGTCTCAGAGCAGTGTGGGGTCTGCGTGCAATTGGACTTTGGCAACTTCCATTTTGGGGGAGGAGCCACTAAGAAGGAAGAGGGAGGGGCAACATTGGTTTACCACATTCCAGAAATAAGCAAATCACATGCTTTACATATATTACTTCCTTTAGTCCTCTCTCCCACCACGTGAGGAGGACTCCTACCATTAGCCGCACTTCGCAGATGAGGACACTGAGACACAGACCAGTCCCGCGGAGCTTGTAAGGGCCCAGAGTTTTCCCGCAGGCGGTCTGGTTCTGGGGTCTCATCTCTGAACCATGGCTGTTCTGCAGTCAGGGAAGCCCGAAGCACTCGCTGGCTTACTGTTCACACCTTCTCAGGTGCTTGAGCATGAATTCATTCACCAATCTATCCATTCATGACAATAATAAAAACAAAGGAATAAAAACATTTATCCAGTACCTAACCTATGCCATTCATTTTGCTGGCAACTAGAAATTTTATATGAAATTAATATTTTCGAACGTCACTTGTTTTATAGTGCTTATTACATTGAATCCTCACAACCAATAAGGTAGGTACTCATCTTCCCATTTTAGAAAGGTAACGAAGGCTCAGAGAGGTTAAGCTGTGAACCCCACTTTGCTTGGAAAATCAAACGCTTGCAGGAAAGAGCCAGCCCCTCAAAGCCCCCAAAGGGCCGACTAAAAAGAATTTAATGAAGAAGCCATTTACAGAGACCTAGACAGGCATAAAGAAACCAGTCAGGATGGCACAGCCCGAAGCTGTTTCATCCAGAAGCCTGAAGCCTCACCCACAGAGGACAGCCCAGGGCCCTGAGCAGGGTGAAGGGTGAGAATGAATTGGGGGAGGGGGGAGATGGGCAATTAGAGACCATCCAGCATGGTTAGTAAAATGTGCAGCCAGAATTGGGAATCCCTGCAGTATCCGGCTTTTCCCAGTCAATGCAAACACCAGAGCCCTTGGTGTTGAAAAGCCCAACATGACTTCCGACCCAGCAGATTAGGGACAGCCCAGGAGAATATTTTCGAGTAATGTGTAGACCATCTATTGTCCTGCTCTCACCTTCACCCACCAAGATGGAGGGAATATGACTGTATTCTAGAGCCCCCAGCCACCCACCCACAATAGCCTGGGGGAACAAATGAATGAGCGTCTGTGGGAATCATTTCTGTAGCAATATCCTGATGCTGCATAGCTCCGACCTCAGAACTTAAATTAAGGTGCAGCTCCGCAGTGCGTGGCCTGGGGAATGTGACACAATATGCTTCCCATTGCAGAAACACCGTGTCCTCCCCGTCTCCATGGATGCCCCCTCCTTTCAGCATTATTCTATTAGACTCCATTGATACGGTCCTCTGCAGACAGACAAGCCAGAACATTCAGCAGCGACGCGAGACTTTGCTCAGCAACTGTGGAGGGAGAGCTGCAGCTGGGAGGCAGGGAGCCTTGTGCGAGCCGGGCAGGAAGAGATTTGGAAGCGCGTGCAGTCCCAAAGACAGCAGCCACTGAAGATCCCTAACATTTCTGACACAGCAGAACGGGATCCTAGTAGTAACCATTTCAGCCTCGTTCAGTTATAATCCCGAGATTACAGACTGCACGTTACCACCAGAAAAACCGCAACTGTCTTTTCCGCTGGAGTCAGAGCAGTAGGTTTTATTTTGATTGAAGAAATCCAACTTCAAGAACGGCTGAAGGCAATCTTCATGCACAGCACATCAGGAGCCTGAGCTGAGCCTGCAGACATTTTGTCTCCGCCGTGCCGCTACCCGGGGCGCCATCTAGCGTCCTCCGGCCCGTCCTACACTCTCCAGCCTATGTGCAAAAAAAAAAAAAAAAAAAAAAAGCCTTTCCCTGCAAAGAGCTGCTTTCATAGAAAATCATGAGACCTGATAGGAGAAAAAAATTTGGCCCCGATGACACACATTTTTCAAAAGCTGTTGAGCAATAAGGACTTCCCGTTTACTGGATTTCACACATGATTTTGCTTGAGCCAAACCAAAGACTCATGACTTAAAAGCAATGAATAGGCAGAGGATAGAGGGTTGAGGCGTTTTTCTCATGGCCGCTGTTTTTAGGAAACATGTTTATATGCACACATAAAAATCTGCTTGATTTCCATTTGGCTGATTTGCACACGTTTTTCAGGGTGTGGCATCATACAGTTAAAACTTATTTGGGCCTCTGTTCGAGGCTGAATTGTGTCTCCCCCTCCCCCAAATTTATATGTTGAAGTCCTAAACCCTAGTACTTCAGCATGTGACTGTATTTGAATATAAAATCTGTGTGTGTGTGTGTGTGTGTGTGTGTGTGTGTGTGTGTGTGTGTGTGTGTGTGTGTGTGTGTGTCTTTTTTTAAAGACGACCGGTAAGGGGATCTTAACCCTTGACTTGGTGTTGTCAGCACCACGCTCTCCCAAGTGAGCCAACCAGCCATCCCTATATAGGGATCTGAACCCGTGGCCTTGGTGTTATCAGCACCACACTCTCCCAAGTGAGCCACGGGCCGGCCCTGAATATAAGATCTTTAAGGAGTTCAGTTAAAATGAGGTCTTTAGCATGGGCCCTAATCCAGTCTGACTGGTGTACTTATCAGAGGAAAGAAATCTGGACACAGACCTGTGCAGGTATGGGAGAAAGACCATGTAAGAGACATAGCAAGAAGACCACCATCTGCAAGCCAAAGAGGGAGGCCTCAGGAGAAACAAAACCTGCAGGCACCTTGATCTTGGACATCCAGCCTCCAGAACTGTGAGAAAATACATTTCTGCTGTTTAAGCCCCAGTATGTGGTATTTTGTTATGCTCAAAAACTAATAGCCCCTAAACTTCTCTCCCCCACCCCCACCCCCACCGAAGAACTATGAGGAGACTGGAGGAAACGTTGGTCACATTGAAGTTAACAGTGCATGAAGCAAGCTCTGTGTCCCCTCAGTTCACACACAATGAATCTTGAACCCAGCAGGGTCTGGCAATGGTTCTGGGACCACCCTTCACCCCCGTGAGTAGAAGAACTGTTGTCTTCTGAACCTATCCCGGAACTGGTTTTCTGGGTGGAGTTTAGGGGACTAGATACCCATTCTCAGTGGGGGAGTTGGGTGACCAAGCTTTGGAAGGTCACTGCCCTTTGCTGAGCCCTGGCTTCGTCCTGTGTAAACAGAGTGATGGGATTGCTGGGGAGACGCGGGTGCCCATCTAGTGTGGCACAGCAGTGGCACGTCCGATCTGCTCCATACATGTCCAAGGGCCACTCCTAAGCCGGGGGGTGCACGTCAGAATCCCCGAACTTCCTCAAGTGAAAGTGTCCAGAACCCCGATCTCCCCTTTATCTTCAAGGGACAGGGTTGTGGATGTCTGTGGACATCCAGACACCCCTGCTCGCCCTTGGCCGCAGTCCCTAGTGGATGTCCCCGGGAAAAAAGCGAAGTTTAGAAAATTGCTTCCAGTGACCTTTGAGTCCAAGAACCTCAGTGAGAGACAGCTCTCCTATTGAGGACAGGGGCTCCTGGACGGAAATTTAGTAACACGTTTTTACCACCAAAAAGAGAAAAATCAAGGCTGGGACGCACGCGGGCGCCAGGGGCGGGGCGCGGAGGGGCTTCTGCTGCGCGCGGCTGCCAGACTCCCCGGGGCCGCCGCGCCGACTCGGCCACTTCCACGGAGATCAATCCTGCGGCAGGGCCATTTCCTCCGGCGCGCGGCCGGGCTCCGGGAGGCGGAGGGGGGCGCGGGGGCCATTAGTGACTCTGTGACCCCGTTCCCCGAGCGCGCCACCGCCCGGGAGCTCGCTGCCCGGCGCCGCGCCGCCTATCGCCGGCCGCACAGGCACTGTCGCCTGTCGCCCGGCTGTGCTCCAGGCCCGGGCCTCTGGCTGCATCGCGGCCGAGGCAGGCGAGAGCCCACGGCATCCCTCCGAGTCGGAGTCACCTCTCAGCGCGTTAGGCACGCGCGGTGCGTCCCCGCGCCGCTGTCGCTTCCAGGCTCTGGCGACGCCCAGACAGAAGCAGGGCGCCCCCTGGTGGCCACCAGTGCCCTAGCGCTTCCCTGGCGATTTTCCAACTTTGCTCAGGAGTAGTTAAGGGGTTGCTTTTAGCTAAAGAAAATAGTTGAGGGATTTTCCCACTGGGTGCCTCAGAGGACTTGGTGGCAAGATTCACACAGGCTAAGGAGTAAAAACAAAAAACAAACAAACAAAAAACACGGAGATGCAATAAAAAGGAAGATTGGTAAGGCTTGGGAAGAGCACACAGAGAGAGAATGCCATGCTATGTATGAACCAAGTAGCAACTGAATGAATATTCAGTATTCAGTCTGTACTTGTCTGCCCGGAGATATAGTAGTGTTGGCTTCTCTCCGGGAATCGCATGTACTTTGGCAAGAAATGATTTTGTTACAACCGCAACTGGTTTTCTTAAATACACTGAATATGTAATACAGGCCTTCAACAAGGCTTTCGTCTGAAACCAGGAATGAGTAATGTAGGGTCAAGGAGTAAGAGAGTTAAATTAAAGCACCACAGAACACAGGTTGAGTAACTTTAAAAGTTTTTATTTACTGTAGTTGGTTTGATGGAAACAGAAATGATAGTAAAATATCTTTATATGAACATCTGAAAAAGTTTATAACTCAAAATGGCAACCCAACTCTGGCTGTCTTAGTCCAGTAGGGCTGTTGTAACAAAACACCACACTGGGGAGTTTGTAAACAGCAGAAATCTACTTCTTGCAGTTGCCGAGGCTGGGAGGTCCAAGATCAAGGGCAGATTCGGTGTCTTGCGAGGGACCACATTCTGGTTCATAAATGGTACCTTCTGCCTGTGCCCCTACCTGGCCGAGCGGACAAGGAAGCTCTCTGGGACCTTTTTTTAAAAAATCACTAATCCCATTCATGAGGACTCTGACCCGATGACCTAATCACCTACCAAAGGCCCCACCTCCTAATACCATCATGTTGGTAATTAGGTTTTAACATGTGAATTTTGGGCGGACAAAAACATCCAGACCATAGAACTGGCCTTGTGTTTCATTCTCTTAATAAAATATATAAATGTGAAAAAATGCCTGGGAATTTCAGTCACGTAAGTCAGGCAATTAGTCCCCATGACATGGACCCTCTCCTGCAGCTTACTCTGCGTGTGGACATCTGTGCCGTTGATTGTGCACACACTGGAATCTCACAAAAGCTGAAGCAGCAGCGAGCATCTGGATGGTACCACAAAAGGAGGAGGAGGAGAAAATAAATATCAATTACCTACTTTGCAAAGAAAATTGACAGATATATCCTTTTTAGACCAAATCAGCAGGGCTGGGATGTGTCCTCCTGGGTCTGGGGTCCTCAGCCCAAAGAACAGCAGAAAGGGGGGAGAAGCTAAGACAGATGGTGGATCTCCTGGGAGGCCCAAGGCTCTCCGTGGAGACTGTCCTCCACCGTTCCCTAGAACAGCCAGTCAGGCTCTCTTTCCATCATTCAGCTGTCACTGGCCCTGCCATTACGCTGACCTCATCTGAGTGACAGTCCTGGGGTCGGGGTTAGATAGGAGAAATGGAAGGGCCTGGACCACTGAGGTTGAAATGAATCTCAGGAGCAGAGAAGCCTCAGGAGTGCAGATGGAAAGTGGTCTTCTTAAATCTACATAATTTGGGTTAAAAATAGTATCCATAATGCTTTAGTCTTTGTATTAAGCCTTTTAATTCAGGTCATCAAGTGTTTTCACATGCTTTCAATTTGAGAGGACATGGAATAATCTGAAGACAAAGAATGAAGAAGGTATTCTGCTATCTAATGTTGATAAAAGAATATGTTTTCTTATCTAACTGAGGCTGTGTAATGCCAAAGACAGCCAGCCTCTCTCCGTTACTATTTAGCAAATACCTGTATTAAACACCTGTTGTGGCCAAACATTATTAGAGGAAGCAATAAATGTCCGGACATCTTCGTTTATGTGAAGACCTAATATACTTTACAGCAGTGGTTCTCAAAGTGTGGTTCTCAGACAAGCAGCAGCAGTGTCACCTGCAAACGTATTGGAAATGAAGATTCTCAGGTCCCTCTCTAGACCTACTGACTCAGAAACCCTGCAGATGGGAGCCAGCAACCTGTGTGTTAACAAGCCCTCCAGGTGATTCTGATGCACCCTGAAGTTCGAGAACCACTGCCTTACATCATATCTTCTTACAGTGCCAAATGTTTAACTAGGTTTAAAAGTCAGAGTAGATCCAAAAGTAAAGGATTTAAGATAGGGTTCGTAATATGGGAAATAAATAAATGATTTCTTGATGTATGAAATCATCACTCCCAACTCCTACTCAGTGCAAGACATCCTCCATAAAGCAACAAGGAGCCTATGAGAAGTGACAGATAGGATGAAAGGGAAAGAGAACAGGCTTAATAGAACCCGGAGAGAGGTTTCTGGTGATGTGCCACAGGGCTCTGCTTTCAGCCAGCCCCTAAATATCTCAATCACTGATAAAACTAAAGTGCTTACCAAATTTAAAATTTACAGATTTAGTCGAATTGGAAGAAATCCCAAATATCTGAGTGGTAGATCTAAAAGGATATCAACAGAATTGGATCAGTGGTTTAAAGATAACAGGACCAAGCAACCAACAGCACCAATCCAAATTAATTCAGGTCTGTAAAGACAATAAGCTCAGTACAAAATAGTATGATGTGACCACCAGAAAAGCGAATAAGATGCTAGGCCCTCTTCAAGGAAGTGTTGTCTTTTAAGGGATGTGTGGTAGACCGAAAAATGTCCCCCCAAAATATCCACACTGTAATCCCCGGAACCTGTGACTGTTACCTTATGTGGAAAGGAGGGGGTGGGGGGACTCTTTGCAGATGTGACTAAATTAAGGGTTTTGAGATGGGAATGTCACTGGGCCCAAGTCCAGCTGCCTGCCCCCAAATAAAAACAAACAACGTGAGAGTCAAGTGCTGGTGAAAATAGGAAGTCAGCTTTTATTCAGGAATACTGGTGACCTGAGAAGAGATGTTAGGTTAACCTGCCTCTCTGGTAAACCTTAAGGAGAATGTCCAAACTAAATCCAACTCCAAGACTTGGATTTACGGAGGGGTTTTTAAAGAGGGGGCTGAGGGAATGGAACGTGGGAAATGAAAAGCAGGAGGGAGGGGGTTTGAGCCACGAGGGTTCTGCGCAAGGAGCCAGGTGCAAGGTCTTTATGAGGCTCCGTTGGTTTCTGCCCGCATCCCTGCTGTTATCTCAGGGTCCTGCTGGAGGATGGAATCAGCACAGCTGTACTGATGTCTTCCCTGGTTTCTCAGGGTCTGCATAGAATGTGTCTTGTGGCAAGTCAGCAGCTTCAGGCTGGCTGGAAAACAACTTTACGTTTATGTAAATAATGCCATCTTGCCCTATAACCGAGGTTCAAAGTATCAAATAACAATTGGAAAAGAGGGAATGCAGGGAAATGCATGCCAAGAAAAAAAACTGTGTCCTTTTAAAATCTTTTAGAGCCCATGCAGTTTAGGTCCCAACATGGCTTCAATCCTGCTTAGTACAACAGGGAGGTTATCCTGTATTATGCAGTGGGTCCTAAACGCAGTCACATGCATTCTTAGAAGAGAGCGGCAGAGGGTGATCTGACTACACACAATAGAGAAGGTATATGAAGACAGAGCAGAGAGAGATTTGGAGTTGTTGGCCTTAAAGATTAGAGTGACGCAGCCACAAGCCAATGAATGCTGGCAGCCACCAGAAGCTGGAAGAGGCAAGGAACAGATTCTCCCCTAGAGACTCTAGAGGGAACACAGCCCTGCTGACAACTGGTTTTGTCCCAGTGATACTGATTTTGGAATTTTGGTCTCCAGAACTGTGAGAGAACAAAATTCTTTTGTTTAAACCACCAAGTTTGTGGTAAATTGTTACAGCAGCCCCAGGAAATGAATAGAAGGAGAGAGAAGATGGTTCCATTCTGTACTTGGTGGTACTGTGTTTGGCCATGAGTAGCCCACTTTGGGAGATACAGTTACCAAAAGAGGCATTAAGAGTTTTCTGAATGGTCCCAACAGGAAAAGTTAGGACTAATATTTGTGAGCTGCAAGGTGACAAGTTTCGGCTTAAAATAAGGAAGCAATCTCTGGGCAAAGAAGGAATGAGTAGCCTCAGAGGTAGTGACTCCCTGTGGCTGTGTATTCAAGCAGAGACTGAGCAGCCATTCGCTAGGAATGTGAATGTTGCAACGGAGTTCAAGCCCCAGTGGCAGGGCAATGAGATGCTGTAAAAGGCCCCTTCGAACCCAGAGATCTCGAGCCTGTGATTTTACAGCAGTTCTCTGCTCTCACTGGAGCCCAGGCAGACGGGAAGAAAGAAGGTGCTCACAGCTATAAAAGTCTGAGTGTGCAATGATTACATGCAGGCATGGATGTGGCTTTGGAGAAGAAGAGGAAGGAATGCATTTTTAAAAAGGTTTTGGAGGTTTAAGTAATTAGTCTTTGGCAGCAACTCAAATTTGGAGAGAGTAGAGTATTTATTAGGTGCCTCGTGAGAGCATCGACCCAGGAGCCATGGGTAAAATAAATATAAGATGGACAAAGATCGCCAGGGAGAGCACAGAGCACACACAATAATTAGGAAATAAGGTCCTAATAATGATACATTTTTATATGGGTAAAAGGGCAGGAAGGAAGGTATGAAGAGGGCTGGATTTATCAAAGGTGTTGGATTTGTTTTTGAGGGTGTGGGCTTTGAAAGATGGTCAGATCTAGTTAAGAGAAGAGGAAAGGCCACTTCAGAAGGAGGAGTGAGCCCGCCAGCAGCAGAGGGGTGGCGGGCGGAGGGACACTCTCTCTTGAAGCAGTGTGACAAATACCGGTTGGATTTGTGTGGGAAACCATAGGAAAGGGTGAACGAGTGGCCCAGACTTGAAGGCTAGGCTTGAAGCTGAGGCTGCAGGCAAAAGGCACGAGGTGCAAGACGTGCAAAAGGCACAATGCTTAGTGGTTGTCATGCTCAGTTTGAATGCGGTTACAAAATCTCCATAGAGGACCTTGGTGGCCTAGAGGCGGGCAAGCACTTCTTAAACAAAACCTCAAAACTGCAAAGCATAAGGTAAAAGCTGAATGGATTTGACCACGTCACAATTAAAGGGTCCTATCCAAAGAAGGACAAGGTTGTCAGACACATGACAGATTGGGAGAACTGACTAGGGATTAGTATCTAGAAGATGCAAGAACCCTGCAAGTCAACAAAAGAGGTTAGAAACCGCTTCTCCTCAAAAGAGCAAAGAATCAGAAGAGGCAATCCACAGAGAGGAATAACAGGCATGTGGAGAGATACTCAAACCCATTAGCAACTAGAGAAATACAAATACAATAACTATGAGATATTTACATCCATCTGGTTGGCAAAAATTGGGAAGTTAGATAATGCTAAGTGGTGGCCAGGATGTGAGAGTATTGGAATTCTCGGGCCCTGCTGTGGGGTGGTAGCCTGGTGCAGGCAATTGGAGAGCAGAACTTCACCAAATTAAATGTGCCTGCCTTCTGTGGCCCAGCAATGCCACCCCTGGGCATGTACCCATCCTAAGGGACCATGCACGAAGGGGCTCACTGCGGTTTTGTTTGTGGCAGTAGGCGTCCATCATGGGGGTGGATAGGTGCAAGAGGAAGAGGAACACTGAGGCACCCTGCAGAGTCAGAAAGAACAGACGACATGTTCATGTGGCAACACGAGTAGGGCCTTTAAAATATAATACTGAGTCAAGAAAGGGAGAAGCAATGAGCTGTAGGACAGACATTCGTGCTCATTTAATAATATGTGCACACCAAACACTACATTTTTGGTGGAGCACATGCTGATAGCAATATACATAGAACACAGTAGAATGGTTGCCTCTGAGGGCAAAAGGGAAGGAAGTGGGCAATGGGAGCTGAGAAAATAAATGCATGCTTGAATGAATGAAAGAGTGTGTGAGTGAATGAATGAGTGCATGAATGAATGAATGCATGAGGAAGGGTGCTGCAGGAGCCCACGATAGAGTGTACCATAAACTGAAGAGAATGATTAACTCGATCTTCTGCTTCTGAGCACAAAATAAACAGACCTCTTAAGCTCTGCATCAATTACCAAGGCAATTCCAGGCCTGAATATTAAGCAGATGATTTATGAGCAGTAGTCAAAGTGGAACTTCGAGGAGCCTATTATGGATTATAAAGCTAAAGTCATAAGACACAAATTTCTTAAAAGAATTGTATGGCCCTACCAAACTAGTAGATCAAAAATGTCATTAGACATAGCATTGCATTTTTTCAGCAAAGCGTTGGCAGGATCCCTGTGAAAAGAGCAGTAGAAGAAGTGCTAGATGAGCGGTTTGAGCTAGCTAAGCAACTAAATCCAGCAAAACTTAGTTCATCCATTTAATTGTCTGTGGCTGTGGTTCTTTAGAGTTTTCAGGCTTGTACTCTTTGAGAATCTTATAAAAGTTTTGGTCCCTCTTCCCAGAAAAATATACGCAGGCATATACAAATTCGCATGTGCAATATCTGTGGGGGGGAGTGAGGAGGGGAGTATGAGCCCTGTAGCCGTGGATCAAAGCCAAAAAACGAGTGCAAGGATGAGTTTGTAACCACGGATTTCCACCACTGAGACCTGAGTAAGAATCTCCAGGGGTGGACTATTCTGATACGTCAGTAGGAAAAGTAGTAAGTATTGTCAAAGCTTGCTTAAGACTCACTTAAGAAAGGTCCAGAATCACTTAAGGACCTTTCATAAAAAGAGTTTCCAGACCTCAGCACCAAGGGGTGCTGTGGCATTGGGACTCAGGAGCCTGTGTATTTTTACTTTTCCCCAGGTTGATACAGGGGTGGGACCTAAACTGGGCCAATTACAGCCCTTCTTTGGGAGGGATGTTGCTAACTGTGAGTAGATGGAGATGCAGTCCCTGTCCCTAGTCAACCCCATTGGTGCCACCAGTTCCTTTGGCCAGCCTGTGCTCCCATGCCCCAGCTGTCATGAGTGCTGCTGCTCAGGGCTCACACCTGTGACCTCAGACTTGCCATGGCTGGTGGAAGCCACTTGGCCAGAGACTCCTGGGGGGATCCGTGCCCCCAGCCCTCAGGGAGTGAAGGTTCAGAAGCAGGCAGCCTGAGTTTGAGTCCTGGAGCCATCACTCACTGGCTCTGTGACTTTGGACACATACTTAGCATCTCTGTGCTTTAACATCCTTATGTATGAATTTAGGATGACAGCAGTTAACCTAGAGGGCAGAATTCAATAAACTAAAGCATGCAGAATGTTTGTGACAGAGCCTAGCACACTGGAGAAACTCAATAAATAGAAGTAATCATTATTAATGTTATGTTTTATTTTTATTATTATAAAATCATATAAAGTGATATAAGGAATCAGAGGTGTTAGGAGTATAAAATACAAGCCTCTGAGGGAGAACAATTGCCATCTTCAAATAACCAAAGTTATCGTGAATGAAAGAGGAACTAGATATGCTTAGAGAATCGCCAGAAAGCAAACCTAGACCCCAAGTGTGGGATTGACAAAGTTAGGGCCCCCACGATATGGTCCACAACAGAACAGAGTATCTCCAGAGGGAAGGGGCTCCCAGTAAGTCTCTGGAAGTGTGTGAGCAGAGGTTGAGCAATCTCTGTCTAGACAATGGTTTAGGAAAGATTCCTGCACTGGTTGGGAGTAGGACCAGCCCTTGAACCTTTTCTAATTTAAATAACTTGAGATAAGTTAGCCAGCTCTAAAACACCAGGTTGCTTAAAGTTGACTCTAAATGGGCACCTGTGTAGCCTTTGGGTTCAGTGTTTGTTTTTTAAAAAAAATTTTTAAAGAAAATTCATTAATCGGGCAAGCATACAAAGATTATGAATATAAATGTATAAGTGTATCTCAGCATTATTTATACTAGGTAATAGGGAACAACCTAAATACGTGTCAATAGGAGGTTAGTTAAATAAATTTCAGTACCCTCATATAAAACATAGCCATCTATAGCCATTAAACATAATGATGACAAACATTAAGTATGACAGTGTAGGTCAATGGGGTGGTGTCTAGAATATTTAACAACCAGGAGGGCGTAAGCCCTGACCAAGCAGAACAGAGGCAGCCACAGCCAGAGGGCTCTGCCAGAACGTTCCAGCACAGCATCAGTCCCACGTAGATCTACGTCCACTGACGTATAGAACTGTGGCATTTGTGAAAAATCATACGTCAACTGTCTATGCACAGAAAGGTATCTGAAAGGACACTCACTCAAAATCAACAGTGGTTATTTTCCAAGGTTGTGACAGCTGGGATGATTTTTAAAACTTTCTTCTTTACATTTTCTGAATTGCTTGAATTTTTTAAATGATGTTTTGTTTTGTTTTTGCTTTGTTTTGGTAAAAAAGACCAAATGTTAACATATAGACTGAAGGTATATAGTCAATTAGAAGGTTTTCATGAAAATAGTCTGGAGCTTTTGCATCCTTTTAAAGACCCACTGTCAGAGGCTTATCAGGGACACTGCTCTTTCTCTGCCTTCTGGCTCCTGACACATTGCTTTTGTGAGTCCCCTTCTCTTGGGGATCCGCTGTCATGGGGCATTGTGTGGTCCAGGTGACAGGAAACAGGAGCACTGGGTCTGGCTCGCTCATTAACCAGCTGTGTGACCCAGGGAGCTCACATATGTTCTCTGGGCCTGAATTGCCTCATCTCTAAAATTGAGGCAATTTACACTGGATGGTCTCTCAGCTCCACAATTCATTTAATCTGAATAAAATGCCCTTAAACTTTTTATGAGTCATGAATTATACACTCAGTTCAAAGAACTCTTTTTGTTCTGGAACCATCTGAGAACACATAGCCAAAGCCAGCTGGAGCACCGGGCCTGCACATCTTCGTGCATAGTTCCCACAAGCGACGACATTCTCTGCACAACCACAGTGCGGCCGTGAGCGTCAGGAAGTGAGCATGGGCGCATTAGAGCCGCAGAGCCCATCAGGTTACACCACCCACCCTTTCCAGAAAAAGGATCCACTCCTGAGTCACGAGTCACCTCTGGCTGTCCTGTCTCCTCAGTCTCCTTCAGTCCGGAGCTGTCCTCAGTCTGTCCGTGACACTTTTGAAGAGGACAGGCCAGTTGTTTTGTAGAATGTCTCTCCAATTGGGTTTGCCTGATGTTTCCTCGTGGTTACAGACAGGTCTGGCATCTCCAGAAGGAATATCACCAGTGTGACGCTGCGTTCTCCTTGTACCCTGTCAGGTGGGACAGAATTTGATTTGTCCTCTCGCTGGTGATGTTCAGTTTGATCACCTCATCGGAGTGGTGACAGCCAGGCTTCCCTGTGAAATTGCTCATCCCTCCTTTGTTAGAACTATTTTTTAAGGAGGTATTTTCAAACTGTATAAATACCATGTTCTTCATCAAACTTCCCACATATTCATTCACTTATATCTATATATACTCATGGCTTCCTATTTTATTCAGGTTATCTATTTCTATCATTTTGTATTTTGATGCTCATAATGTCCCTGATTTGGCTATTGGGAGCCCCTCTAAGCTGCCTTTTGTACTTTAGAAACCAAGACCTGGGCATTCAATGTGCTCACTGTTGTATGAGGGGGACACTGCTCTCAGACTGCCCGGTGGGCAGAGCTGGGGAGTCTTTGTATAGATTAGCTGCAGATATAGACATGCAGATACAGCTACAGGTACATAGATATAGGTGTATAGACACACAGATACAGATAGATACGGATATAGATTCACTAATATAGATATATAGATATACTGTACGCAGAGATGCAGATAGAGAAATATACAGAGATCTAGACATATAGTTACAGATGCATGCACACACATACATAGAGATCTAAATATACATAGATACATACACGCATTTACAGCCGTATTATTTCTATGCCTGTTATGGACTGACCTGTGTCAGCCCCACCCTCCCAAATTTCTATGTTGAAGCTCTCACCCCCAATACAACTGTATTTTAGGGAGGTAATTAAGGTTAAGTGAAGTCTTAAGGGTGGGGCCCTAATTTAACAGGAGTGGTGCCCTTATAAGAAGAGGAAGAGACGCCAGATATCCCTCCACTGCCCCCGCACACACAGAGGAAAGGCCCTGTGGGCACACAAAGACAAGGGAACCATCTGCAAGCCCGGAGAGAGCCCTTCCCAGAAACCAGCCCTGCTGGCACCTGGAGCGTGGACTTCCCAGGCTGCAGAATCGTGAGGACAGGTGGCCAGACTTTAAGCCCCAGTCTGTGGTGCTTGCTACGGCAGCTGAGCAGACGAGTGCATTACCCGTCTGTCGAGGACCGAGCTCCCACGAAGGCCTCCACCTGCGCTTCTAGTTTTCTCCCTTTCCATACTTGCATCTTCTTTCCCTGATGGCGAGAAACTTGGCTCCCATTGTCCTTAATATGTTTACTTATCTGATCATTCTCCCCGTAAGTGGCCAATGCCTCACGCCCACCACCACCCGGTCTGCTTGCGCAGGGCACCCCTCACCGGGCCCTTCTCCCCGGGGAGTTCACAGCTTGACTGAACGTGGCCGAAGAGACCGTCAGCCTTCCTGGTGTCAGCGAGTGGCACCACCGCCCACCCAGTCAATCATTCCGAAAATCCAGAAGTTGCTCTTGCTTCTTCCCTCTCCCCATACCCCTTCCCACACTGAATGTTTCTCCTCTACCTCCCAAACACATGCCCGGCCCAGCCTTTTCTGTCCATCTCCACACTCATCACAGGGCCTGGGCCCTCCCTTCAACGACACAGCCATGGCCTCACTGGGCTGCTGGCTTCCGCCTGACTCCCTGGGTAGGTTGCATCCTTGCTTGCAGTGATTCACTTTTCCCTTCCTCCTGGGAGGACTGTACCTCCTGGCCTCTGCCTCTGCGCTCAGCCCGGGCTTTTCTTTCTGCTTTCGGCCTCAGCCTGGAGTCAGCAGCAGCTGCAGCAGGGCACGGGCCAGCCCATAGCCTTCCAGAAATGTGAGCAGGAACTCAATGTTCATCCCAGTAAATGTGGGCCCCCCTGGGGGTCGTATCCTACTAAAAGTAAGCAAAGCTTACTCAGAAGTTCCCTAAAACCTGTTCTCCACGGTAGCTGTTAAGTTATTGTTCAAAATAATAATTCCCACAAATCACTCCCTGCTTCGCACCCTTGGTGGCTGCCCGTGGCACTTTGAGCAAAGGCCCAGCCTCTGGCGCCGGCTCACGATGCCCTCCCGGCCCTGGCCTCCTTCCACACCAGCCTCCAACCCCACCCACTCTGCCCGGCCTCTGCTCCTGGCACTCCCAGAGCTCTTTCTGGTCTGTCGTCCCCAGCACTGGCTCTTCCCTTTGCCTGGAATGAGTCTCTCGCTCTTTCACAAGACAGCCCTTTGTCATGACTTAGATCTCAGGTTGAACGTTGCTGCTCAGAGGGGAGGCACTGAAGCCCCCCAGTCCTGTGCCAGCCGCTTTCTCTATGTGCAGAGCGCTCCTCACAAACCTCAGATGCCCATCCCACTACAAGGAGTGCTCCGTGGGTCTGGGGACCTATCTATCTGGCACTCACGGGTCTCCCTGAGCATAGCACAGAGCCTGATGTGCACTCAGTACTGGATAAATATCTGATGAATGAATGAGCAACGTGTAGCAGGTTGTTAAAAACGGTAGTGCTCTTTCCCTGGGTGAGACACAGTGACAGTCTCCCGAAGGAGAGACCAGTAGGACAAACGACTGAAGAGCAGATGGGAATGAAGACCAGCCTGTGACAAGCGTGGGGGCTGTGGCAGAAGGACCCCTGCAGAGCTGTGGGTGACCGGATTCTGGTCCCTGCTCTGCTGACCGTGGCTCAAAGACAGCTCGGCGCCTGTTTCTCTGGGCCCTGATTTTCTTCTCATGAAACTGTGGGGTAGGATTGAAATGATCTCGAAAGCCCTCTAAGGCTCTGCAAGTGCATTTTGCTCCCAGGACAACCTTCTTTTGAAACAGACTTTGGTGAGGAAGTGACTGAAGGCCGTTAGGTGCCCAGTTTACTCTTCCCACAGAGAGAACAAAACTACAAGCACCAAGAGGCCAAGGTGAGTCTGTCCGTGCCTGGGGTGTTGGGGACCCTGCTCAGTGCTGGCAGAGGATCGCTTGGGAAGGGAAGACCTGGGCTCTAAGCTCACCCACTAGCCAAGCCACCTGGGTCATAGCATACTCTTCTGAACTGCAATTTTCTAATTTACAAAATAGGGCTGACATTGCCAGTTTCACAGGGAGTTGTGAAGATTAAATAACTTAAAAATAAAAGCTAACATGTATTGGTGCTTAGTATGAGCCAGACACTGTGCTAAGTTATTTACATGTGTTATCTTACCTAATTCTTACAACAATCCTATAACATTGGGACTGTGGTTATCCCTACTTATAAGTGAGGAAACCGAGGCACAGAGTAGTAGGCAGCTTGCACAGGTCCCCACACCAGGAAGCCATTATCTGCACACTCCTGTCACTTATTCTGCCTAAGCAGTAAACTCACCCACATTTCTATTCACATATGTGACAGTTCCAGCAGTGCCTGAGACATAATGGACACTCCATAAATATTCATTTCTCTCTTCTTGTCCACTTCTCAGCAGTGCATTAACTTGGTTCTCTGAAGAAACAGTTTTCTGCCTGCCATGACCAAATGCTGGTAGCCAATTGCTTGGGAGTTATTTTGCCCAGAGTGCTGCATGGGGGTACATGTGTGCATGCGTGTGTGTGTGTTTATGCATATTTGTGTGTGCCTGCGTGTGTGTGCACACGTGTGTTTGTGTGCATGTGAGTGTGTGCATGCATGTACATGCATATTGAACTAATAACAGTTCTCTGTTGCCAGTTGTTTCTACCACTGCTAGGCATTACATAAGGGTGGTGAAGGGATCCCTTTATAAACACAGCTTGGAAAAGGACTGTGGATGGGTGAGAGGTGCTGGCCGACTGTGAGTCATCCTCAGAGGTTTAGCAAGGATAAGTCAGAGCACAGTGAAACGTCTTTGAAAGCACACAGAAGTGCATCTTGCTCTTGAGTCTGTTGGCTGGTGCATACAGAATGCTCCCGGCATTCAGGACTTGTACAGATCTGATACATAAAACAATTTTAATTGTCTATTTTCAAAAGTAAGTAATGTTGGGAGAATTGGGGCTAGGAATAATATGCAAATAACTCCACTGAAAGATTTTATTGTTTTTTCCAAAAATTCTTCATCCAAAGTATTTCATTTTTTGATTTAAAAACAAAAACCTCTTAGGAAAAAGGAAAAAGTGCGGTTTTTCTACGATTTTTCCCCCCAGATCATTACGTGTAATCATGAGATTTGAGAGCTGGAAGGCACTGTAGAAATCATCCACTTCAGTCCCTTCCTATTATAGTGAGATCTGAGGCCTAGAGATATTAAGATTTGGTCAAAGGCACACAGCAAGCTAAAAGGAATCCAATCTCTCAATGTCTTTAATCATAGCCTCTGATGGTTTGAAGAGTTTTAAAGATCAAATTAGTCCAACCCCCTGAAAATGCATGCCCCTTTTACAACCTGACCACTGCTGTGCTCAAATCCATGCAGTCTGGAATGCTCACTAGCTCTCAAGAGGGCCTGTCCATCTCTAAGGAGTATTGAGTGTTAACAAAAGTCTTCTTTTTATTAATCATAATTGGATTGGTCTTGTGTGGCTTCCTCCTGTATCACTGCCTCTTTATTTGCCTACTGCTAGAACCTAGAGAATTCAGAATCTAATGTTTCTGTGAATCCTATCCTGCCTCTGGACTAAATGTCAGGCCTAGAAGAGGCAATAAAAAGCATACCAATTTAACTCCAAGCCCTACAGATGCCTGTATGGGTTCCGGCTCATAACAACCTCCCAAAACAATATCATCATCTGAGCTTACCCCTCATTTCTGCAAAGGATGACATTTTCCTAAACCTGGGCTGGGGTACAGCACAGGGGGAGAATACCCTCTGGCCTCCCCGCACCACTCCTAAGAGGGCTGCTCCCATAACAGAGCTCCTTGAAGATCTCTTCCTGCATGGCCACAAGCTCCAAATCTACCCAGCCCATAAGCCACAGCCAGCCAAAGGCTGACAACATGCCTGGGAGCTTCTGTCACACACCCAGGCTCAAGAACTCCTTGTCAAAGTCTTGACAGTTTCTGTTTTAGAAGCTAGATCAGAACCCATGGAGATGCTGAGCCTGGCTGGTCTTTTCTGGGCAGCAAAGCTGAGTAGCCAGAGTTTACAAAGGGGTGGTGGCCAGGTGCCAGGCACACAGAGAAGCAAAGCCAGGGGGAAGGGCATCGTTAAAGAGGCTATATCTTAATAAGTCAATAATAGCTACTATTTATTAATTACAGGGTGCTGGTCTCTATGCTAAGCATTTTGTGTAAATTATCTCATTAAATTGCAATTAATCTGCACTGGAACCTAATAAGAAAGTTATTCCATTCCGCTTTACAGAGCAGAAACTGAGGCACGGGGAGGTAAGTCATTAGTAAGGTCATATCATTAGTACGTGGCTGAGATAGAATACAAACCTAGATTTGCTTGACTCCAAATGAAGACTCTCGTCAACCACTTACACCACTGGCTCTTTCCTGTGTGGATCCTTCCTGAAGCTGAGGAGGCGGCCACTCCGTCCTCCGCCGCATGGGGCTACCATGACTTGGGATCTCCCTTGGCGTCTGGCCACCTCTCACTCCCAGCCTGAGTGTCAGATGCAGCCGCAGGCTGGGACTCAGTTGAGGGCAGCAAATGCCAAGTCAAATGGCAGACCTGACTCAGTCTCTCTCTCAACACCTAACCCTCCCCAGAGACCAGCTGCTGGTCATCGGTCAGAAGGAAACTTCCACGAGTGGAGCATGGGAGCTGGTTGAGGACACAAGCTATGTCTGGAACCTCCAGGTACCCTGAGGGCCTCCAGTACAAATGCTTCTGGAGGCTCCTCCAAACCCACCTGGCAGTGATGGGATTCCGGCACCCATCCCGGCAGAAGTCACACTGCGCCTTAGAGCCACGTCCTGCACACGCCTGACCAGAGGCCGGGACCAAAGGGGTGCGGCTGCATCCAGGGCGACTCCAGTAGCCCCACTCGCCTGCGGGCAGAACTCTGTCCTCAGAAATTGGCCAGTGCGTGTGACAATCTCATCAGTGCCTCCTTTAAAATCTTAAGCGTTGCCCTTTATTGCCAAAATAGCAGAGGCGGTGCCTCAGCACAGCACAACGGCCTCTTCACCACCTGCTTTACCAGCTTCTTTTCCATCGGACCCACACACTCTCCCTTCTCTTCTCCCATCCTTCCCTCCCCAGGACCTGCCAGTCCCCGTGATCTGGGTCTTGGCACGGCTGCCCCCTACCAGGAGGTGCTTCTCCCCTTCTCGACCCCATGAGCTCCTACTTGGTCTGCAAGCACAGTTCAAATGTCACCTCTCTTCCAGAATCTTCCCTGCTCCCAGGTGGTATTTCCTTGCATGCATCACATGTATCATACTAATAAATGAGCTGGACACTTGCAACTTTTCTAGGGTTGCCTTCCCTGTTAGGCCCTGGACTTCTCAAGGTAGCAGTTGCAGTAGTGGTGGCAATGACAATAACTAGCTGTGTCTGGTGTGGGATGTCACTTGGCAGAACATGCTCGCCACCGTGTGCATTCTACAGGTGGAAGGTTCCCCCCAGTTCTCGCTTGGCTCGTGCTCCTTGCTCGCATCTCCTGTCTCGGAGCCTCCAAGTTGATACTGCTGGTTGGCGTCCCATCTGGTTCTTCTGCTGGATCAATCCTGCACGTCCCACCTCTTGCCTCTCTAGCCACTCTCCTCTTTCCTCCACGCTTTTGGTCTGTCTTCATGAAGCTTCATTTTGTTCTCACAGTCTATATGATCTCTCTTCCAATGTTCGATTACCATTTCTACACCCTTCAGACTTCTTATACACAATTCAGTATTTTTAGTTGCTTAAAACTTTTAAACCTCTGGTTAAATAAAATCTAGAAATGCATATAATCCTTCCAAAGAACCACTAAAAGTTGTTATCTATCAGTATCAAAATTTCAGTCATAACCAATGTGATCACTTTCTTGAACGTTCATTGGCGAGGGCAGTCACAGCACCTTATGTTCAGCCGTTCTTGGGGAGATATTGGTGCAGGTGCAGGTATTGTCGTGGGGATCCCACTCGGTAGAGACGTAGATGTGGCATGCGGGAGTGATACCCTCCTGGAGTGCCCGCTGCTGTCTCTGCCCTGAGAGCTCTACGTGCACGGTAGCTGCTGGGCCTCGCAACGAAACGCCTTCTTCCTCCTTCCTTTACCCCTGAGCCCAGCATGGTGTTTCTTCAGCAGTACACTGCCTGTGAACATCTGAAAAGCTAATGACTGAGAAAATGCGTGGATGGCAGCCGAATCCCTGTCATCAAGACGTGGACACCCTAGGAACTGATAGAAACTCAGCTTCCACCGGGCTGTAGGACGGTGGTGACGGTGTTGATGGTAGGATGACAGGAATAATGGTGTCTCAAAGTCTGGATAAGTTGACCTTTCCCAGACCCTGAAGACATGTGTGTGGTCTCCAAGCAAATCTTCTGAGATGTGGGAGGATAAAATCGGAAATTCTATTTGTAATCATTTTGTGTGTGAATAAAAACTTCAGTTACATAAATATTTGGTATATAGACTGACCATAGAATATAGGTGTGTGTGTATATACACATGCATATAATTTAAAATAAACATGTATGTATCAGGAGTATACATGCTCAAAATTTTTTAATGCTAGAGGAGCGTAGTCAGACTAGTTTGGAGACTACTAACTTAGGGAGAGGACAGCCAATCCACTTTATGTGGGCGAGGGTGGGAGGCACAGGCCTGGAGGACGGCTCCAGTCACCCTGAGACGGTCACAGACTGCCTTGCAGCAGAGTGTCCCTCCAGAAAAGAAGAAAGGATCTCTCTGAGGACTCTAACCACATATTCACATTGGGAAACTATTCTAGATTTTTCAGCTGACAGAAGTCAAATTCCCTTGTGCTGTAGGCATATCTGACACTCAGAACCAATAGTAGTCAGCCAGTGTTAACAATGACTGGTCACCACTGAATGTGGTGACCATCACCTTTTCAAATGCTACTCGTGATTCTTATGACTACCATATGATTCGCATGTCACTACCTGGATTTTATAGAAGAGGAATCAGGCTCAGAGAAGCAAAAGAAGTGAGTGGCCTTAGTCCCAGCTAGCAAATGGCAAAGCCAAGATATGGACAGAGGCCTGACTCCAAAGCCCACGCCCTTTGCACCTGAGCTGGTTAGTGTGAAAGAAGTTCTCTCCCCAAATTGCTGGGACTTATCCCCAGGTGTTGGGTTGCTCTGTTTGCAGAAGGGACCTTGCAGGGACATCTGAGTCTTTATTCATGTCATCTCAGCACACGTTCTGGACACCCTTCGTGGTGTAAGTTACTTAACACGATCACAATAAAAACATTAAAAACCTTGATCTGAATTCTGAAACCGGGCATAAGGAATAATTCAACATTCTCCAAGACCTCGCAGTCCCCATGGCCAGGCCAGGCACATGGACCCCAATTTGAAGAGCGGACCTTTATCAAAAGACTAGATGTTAACCAAACATACCCACAAATAAGAATGCACATGCACTTGTCGAATATCAGTTATTAATAAACACATTCGCTTTCCTGTTGCTGAAGGGAGGAAATAGCCCCCCAACAATGGATAATAGTTTCTCTGTTATGTGGAAATAAACGATCAGTTCTAAAAATTCATAACCCTGGTGTCAAGTTTGAGTTTAGTGACTTTATTATTTTCCTATAGTTGTTAACTGTTTTCTGGTCTTCTGAGATGAAATGATATCCAACCCCATTGCTAACTTTCAAGAGGCAATCACAGGGTCAACAGTTGGAATTGGCAGGAGCGGGGGACGCGGAGGGCAGGGGAGGGGTACGGGGCACTAGGAAAGAAATGAGTAAATTAGAAAAGGGAGGAGGAAAGTCTCAGCTTTTAAAACCTAAAGGGCTGCCTACATCCCAGCAGGCTGGCTCCTCCCTTCCAGAGGCCTCGGGCATGGCGGTGGGTGGCGCTACCCCGCGTGGCCAGCAGAGGGCGGTGTCTCCCCGTTGAAGCCCAAGCCTGCTCTGTGAGCGGCGTATGCCCGGAGACTGCGGGTTTGAACGCGGCTCGCCTGAGCCCAGGCCCTCCCCCACGAACGGAAATACATCTCTTCGCCTTTGCCTCCACGGAGAAAGCAAGAAAGGGCGGGTGGAGACACGACCCCTTCCCAGGGTCCCCGGCACACGTGTTCATGATTCAGCTGTCGCGGCCGCTGCCCGAGTGTGGGCGGGAGGCTGCTGCGAGGACGGCGGGGACACGACCCGCCCGGCCCTCGGGGGCTCCGGCTTCGGGCGGGAGCAGGGGGAGCCCGGAGGCAGGACAAACAGCCGGGTTGGTGCAATGACCTACCATCCCCTCCCTGGGGCCGGTGCTTAGGGGAAGACCCCAGTGGTCTGCTCCCCTAGGCCCCTGGAGCAGACTCTCCACCCACCCTCTTTTTAGTAGAGCCAGTGGGCTGGGATTCCTTGGTTTACCTTTTCTTCTCTCCTCCCGTCCTGCAGGACCAGCCATGTGGCTTCCTTGTCCACTGGGAGGCTGTTCTGAGTCCACTCCTTCCCTTCCTTGGCCACCTAAAGCAGGCTGATTTCTACGCATGGCTGTCAACCAATCGGGCCACAGCCTGGTGCAGGCAGTTCTGCTGTTAGGCTGACTTGTGCCTGTCCCCTAGGGTCCCTAAGGGCCCCTGCTGGCAGCCTGAGCTGAGCGTTTTGTGTCTTTTTGTTTTATCACTTTTTGACCTTTGCCAGGAGCCGTATGATTCTGGGGCCACATTTATATCCTGGAGAAGTTACTGGCCCTGGTCTTCCCTCTGAAGCAGAAAAACAGAACTTGCATGCTTTTTAATGGGGACCAGCTGTGCCACGAGCCTGTGAAATGCAGCCTTTCCTTCCTTTGAGAGTCTGCCCCTAAATGGCTGCCTTTCTCTTGGCCCCCTTGATACAGCCCAGACCAGAAAGCAAGCACATGTTGAAACACGGGTCCAGTGCCTGCTGCCCTGGGTGACACTCACCCCCTCCAGCCACCTGGGTCCTGGGCTGGGACTTCATAGTGGAGGTCTATGTCCTGAAGGTGTCTTGGGACAGGTGGGACTATTGTAACCAAAGAGGTCCATTAACTTCCTTAGATCACCCGGTTATAAGGGATATGTTTTTTCGCTCCAGATTCTGGGCTCATCTCACCATACAGTGCTGTCTCTGGTGAGTTATTTATTCAATGTTTTAGGTTGACTTGTCCTCTTTAAAGGAAAAAAAAAAAAAAAAAAAAAGGAGTGGGAGAAAATAGGAAATTCCAGTGTTGTTATGAATCCAGAAACCTAAAAATAGCTTTTGTAAAGAGCAGCTCAATTGTGGCTTCTCTTTATATTGAAAAAGCAGTAGTTAATGACCAAAACAGGGCAGCCTTATCCAGGCTGGTGACAAGACACCAGGCAATGACTGCACAGTAACCAAGGATCACAGGGACAGGGCTCCTGCCACCAGGGAGGCTTGTCCCAACATCTCCTTCTGTCAGAAGTGGCCAGGGGGCAGGGTTCCTAGATTCTGCTGCTCTGTGGCATTCACGGTTCCTCTGGGGGCCTCAGCATCAGCCCAGGCACCGTCCCCCTCCCCCACCACCTTCAGATCTTAGAATAATAGGAAAAGACTCTATGGCCCTTCTGGGTGAAATGCACTGTGCTAAGTGCTTTCCTTACATCATTTATCAAATTGTCACAACTGTTAAGATTCCCTAATTTATAGCCAAGAAAACGGAGGTTGAGTAGCTTTCTGAGGTTTGCAAAGCCAGTAAGCTGCAGAACCTGCATTTAAACCCAGATTTAACTGTCTCCCAAACCCCTGCTCTAGTCTTAACCACTGTGCTCTGCTGCTTCAGCTGTAAGAACATGATGCTGTAAAAACAAATATGAGCCTGGCCAAGTAGAAAGAATTTCCTTATTTGGAGGGTTATGAAGTCTTAAAGGAGCTCCTGCAGAAGCTTCCTCCTTTGGGGAGCACCAAACCATCTTTTAAGGCTTTATTTAGTCCCCTGGAAGAAGAAAGCCGTGGGCAGCATTTTCCCTGTCATCTGCCCACCTCCCAACAAATGTTTAATTGAGCAACTACTCTATGCGGGGAACAAGACCAAGCCCTTACTCTAACGAACTCATGCTCTAGGTGGAAGAAGACAGCAAGCCATTACCATAAGCAAGTCAGTGAAGAAACGAGCAAGATAAATCCCGTGTGTGAGGGTGCGGTAGAAGCAGGCTGGTGCGGACAGAGCGCTGGGCCAGTGGGGGCAGCTTTGGTTTGGGTGGTGCGGGTGGCCTTCCTGGGGCAGTGGGATGGAGCCGAGTCGGAATCAATTGTTCAGAACATCATTCTAGAAGGAACAGCTCTTTAACCAGCCAAGGGCCAAGCAAAGGTCCTGGGCAGGAATAGGCATGGGGCTGGTGAGCAATGTGATTTTAGGAGGTCATGCTGGCTGCTGGCTGCAGGATATGCCACAGACAGGCAGGAGAGGAAACTAGAAGTCATGGTTCAGCTGACATCAGTGGTCCCAGCGAGAAGGATGTGGCTCGCACTTGGAGCAGCGTGGGAGGAAAAGGTCCCCACGGCTCATGCCCCATAGATGGGGGACTTCCACATCTCTCCCAGGAGAATCGTAGGGGGAGGCCATTTCCAGCCCAAGGGGAAGTGGATGAAGAGGGGAGGAGCAAGAGATGGCCCCACGCAGCTTCCTTCTCACCTCTGTTCCCCAGGGAAGGCACTTTCTGTTCGCTGTCCTTGTCAGGGGCAGGGGCTGTGCCCCTGGGGTGGGCGCACGTTGGGACCGTCCTGTGACTGGGTCTGGTGAGCGGGTCTGCCTGACTCAGGAGAGAAGCTGCTCCGAGACCTTTCCCCAGCCCAGGCTAAATGGCGCAGCTGCTGGGTTGGCCTCCCTCTGCCCAACACCTGCATTTGAGGGAAGTAGGGGCCCTTAAAACCACAGCAGAGGATGACATATTCGGGAATGGCCTTGGAGAAGGAGCCAGCCCCGGCCCGGTTGTGGGGATGAGGAGTGAGGGGTTAAGGACGCCTGTGAGGTTAGGGCCTAAGTAAGTGGATGACTGGACGACCATTTACTGAGACAAAAAGACTGGGGCCCTGATTTGGAGGAAAATTCAAGAGTTCTGTTTATTTTATTTTGTATGCGATGCCTGCCAACCTCCAAGCAGAGATGTCAAGTAGGCAGTTGGAGAAAACACTCCAGGAGAGTTGCTAAGGGCTTCCCATGTCCACCTGCAGCACTCTGGAGACCGCGGCGACCTCCTTCCCTTCTTGTCCCCTCCCCTCTCCCTTTGTACCTTCAGCCCCTTCCCCACTCTCGACTCAGCCACCTCTCCCATTGTGACAGCAGCGAGTCACACCAGGGCACAAGGCAGCTCCAAAACTGTTTTCTGTCCTGAACTTAATTTAAAAGTAATTAATTTTTTAGAAAGCCACCGGCTCAGTTGTGGAGGGACTGGCCTGATTAGGAAGCCATTGAGCCCAGCAGTGGCCGGCCTTGCTGTAACGGGTCTACTCCTTTAATGGAGTAGAACTAAGTGATTCAAGCATTCGCAGTGGGTCAGGCCCTGTGCCACGCACTTTGTATGTTTCGCCTCTTTCTGTCCTCCCAATGACCCTGGGACGTAGGTAAATACTATTATCCCCATTTTCCAGATAAGGTAACTGAGGCTTGGGGATTTTAGAGAGTAATTAACCCAACTTCTCACAGATAACAAGTGACAGATGAGATTCAAACCCACGTCTGTTGGCTCCAGGGACCTTACTATCCACATAGCAGGCCCATCCTCCCCACTCAGATCTGGGCTCCTCAGGCCTCCAGAGCAGCCCCAGAGAAGATGAAGTCGGACATCTGTTCCCAAGCATGTCCTCAGTTAGGGAATCACCACCACTGCCACAAGCGCACAGAGAAATCGGAAGCCCGATGCAGGAACGTGGCAATGTGGCCACTTGGTCCTTGCTCCTTCCGGCGTCTCAGTCCCATCCATGGTTGCAGGAGGTGGGGAGAAGCTGCGGAGGCAAGTGGGAGCCAAGAGGGCCCCGCATGCTGCCCCAGCCACACCTCCCCTGAGACACCCTGCCCCAGAGCCCAGGTGGGAGACAACGTGAGGGCCGGGTTTGGGGATCAGAGGCAGGGGCTGTGGCCAGAATCCATACTCTGGCTCTGTCTTTAGTACTGACAACCTAAGGCACATCACCTGCCCTCTCTGAGCCTCAGGTTCCCCATCTGTGTAACAGGAACACCTGTCTTTGTAGTGTTATTGCAAGATTAGTGGCAATGAATGTAGGTTGTGGTTAGGAGAGTGAATCCTGGAGCCAGGCACACTTGGATTCTGATTCCAGTAGGTTCCTCCATACTTTTGTACTTGGTTTGCACAAATGTAGAACAAGAGTGACAACAGTACCTGCCTCACAGGGTTGTTGTGAGGATTAAATAAAATGATGCATATGAACAGCTTAGCATGGGGCCTGATGACAAGCTTTAGCTTATCATAAATCACTGAAGGGCCTAGAAGCAATGACATCCAAGAGTAATCAACACACTGACACTCATGTTTTGTTTTCTAAATACTGTTCCCCACTAAAAGATGTCAGGTCTCCTTAGAGAAATGGCCATTTCCATGCTGGGAACAAGAAAAACACCAGGTGAGCATAGAACATTTTGCTGTTCCAGAAAGCAAGGAAGTGCCCAGATTAACGGGGACATGTCAGAAATACACAGGAGCCAGCTTGAAGAGGCTCCTACTGACCAAATTTGGGACAATATGGCCATCAAAAACAATAATGATGGTTAATAGATAACACATTGAATTTTTAAAACTTCCAAAATCCATAGTGCTACCCAAAATGAAGTAAAGGGATTAGATTTTGCAACCAGCAACATCATGAGTGGGGGGGAACACTGGAGTGGGCTGAGATCTGGGGCTGTGTTGGCCGTGACTCTCCCTAATCTCTGTCCCGAGCACAGGGCTCTGCCCCAGGCCGGCTTGGAGCTCAGTGCTCTAGGGAGAGACTTGAGAAGTCCAGAGAGACAGGGGAGGCCAAGCACAGCATCTCAGGGCCGAAGAGAAATCTTTTGCCACGTTCCTGAGTATAGTCTCCATAGAGAAGGGGAGCAGGGGAGCCCACCGGACTAAAGGACACGCTTC
The DNA here is from genome assembly GCF_027409185.1 of Cynocephalus volans. Taxonomy (NCBI): domain Eukaryota; kingdom Metazoa; phylum Chordata; class Mammalia; order Dermoptera; family Cynocephalidae; genus Cynocephalus; species Cynocephalus volans. Next base: position 79,944,959 of record NC_084466.1, on the reverse strand, counting down.
AGGCCTGATGGCGGAGCCCACGCCATCTGGGAAGAGCTAGTGCAGAGGACCTGGCCCTCGTTCAGCTCTCCGAGTTGACAACAGTCCACTTGAGTTGTTCACATTATTTGAAGAGGAGTCAACGCTGTCCTCTTTCGTCTTCTCAGAGTCCCTCTTCCACCCAGTGTGGTGTTAAACTGTCTCGGCCGAGGCCTCTTGGGGGCACCCGATGCCCTGACCCTTCCTCTGTCGTGAAATGCGCTCTTCCCGCAGGCTTCATGTTGCTCCTGGTTTCCCTCCTGCTCTAGGCTGTGCCTTCTTGGTCTCCTTTGGTCTCTTATCCAAACTCCCCAAATCTTGACATTTCCAATGATCAGGCCTGGGTGCCTTCGTCCCACTCTCTCAGGGCAGCTGCCACATGCTGTCCACCCCAAGTCTGTACCTTTGGTCCTAGTGGGTTTCCCAGTGTACAGGTGTTTGTCCTTAGCTCTCAATCAGACACCTCCGTTTACACCCCCTCTAGTCACTTTCGACCCAGCAAACCCCCAAATAAAGCACGTTTAATTAAGCACGTTACCTACACCCACACCCCAAATCAGCTCTTCTCCCCTGTTTCTTTTCCAGGTCAAGGGCTCCTCTGTCCAGGTGGTCGCCTAACATCAAGGCATCCTCCTGACTCCTCCACCTCACCCATTCCCCAGATCCCGGCAGCCGCCCAAGTCCTGCTGACATCTCATCCTCGTCCCTCCGTTCCATCCACTGCCTAGCACAGGTTCTTATCTGTTTCCATATGGATTTCTATCTGGTCTCCAAGCTTTCAGTCCTGCTGCTTCCAAAATAGCCTCCACGCTTCCCACACAATGATCTTAGAATACAGATCTGATCGTGTCTCTTTGCAGTGGACACAAGGTCCCTCTATACTTAGCCTCAGGTTCTGGAATTTCCTCATTCCTCCTTCTTAATAAACCATTTGCAGAACCCCAAACAGGATGTCTGACTACCCGCCTGCCATACCCCACCAAACTCAGCTGGACACTGTTTCCTGGGCTCCCACAGCAACTTGTGTGTAATTCCAGTATATCCTTTCCCTCATTATATTCTGAGAACTTACTTCTAGGTCTGTTTCTTCCACTGGGCTCTGAAGCACGGGGAACGTCTTATTCACTGTTTAGCTCCAATGCCTACCATTGTGCCTGACTTAGTAGATATTTGATTGTTTCGAGAAATCAATCTGAAGAAAATCTTGGAGAATAAAACATTGACAACTGAAGAGAACCCACAGAACACCCAAACAGCCTTATTTTCACCAGAAGAACCTGAGAACCAAGAGGTAAGGCAGTTCACCTGGGTGTAGTAGCTTGCTGTGCTGGAACTGAGATGATCTTTCCCTTTGGCCTGTGTAAAGTCAGGTGTGCAGATCAATGAAGTCAGCGTGTGAGGTGGGGGGACTTGGGCTTGCGCACCCATACACCTGAACAGCTCTGTTTTGGAAACACTTGGATTTACGAAAAAGGGTACAGCTGGGGCCTCACGTTTTCTCTTTTTATTAGCATCCTGATTGGCCCGTGGCCTGATTTCTCTGGCCTGGCCTGATTTCTTTCACATCTGGCTTTTAGAGGGTGACCGGCATGGGAGATGCCTCGTTTGCTCACACGTGACATCTGCTCGGCTCAGAGGACATCTCAAGGGCGATTTTCCTTCTGATCACTGTTTTATACTCTCTCGGACTCATCAGGGTTATTAAGCTATTTGGTATCCCAGGCAACCAGAAAGCAGCTCCCAGATGTTTTAGCCCAAAAAAGACAGTTAGGAGGGAGGGAAAGAGCAATTCACACGAGGTGTCACCGGGCCATCTCCATGTATGACGGGGCATGGGGTGGGAGGGAAGGGCTGAGGAGGAGAGTCTCAGCCATGAAAACCGACGTCTGTGGCCTGAAACCCCGGCTGAGTGTTTCTGCAGCAGAATCCACAAGTTCCTCCATCAGCCCAAATGCAGGTTAATCTTGATGACAACACAGCCAAAAAGCCAGCGGGTGTCTCCCTGAAATATTCAGAGCATCCTCCAACCCTCGACCCCTTCCCAGAGGGCATCATCCAACTTCACTGCTCTTGACACCGAGCCACAAAAATGCTACCAAGCCCACGTGCCTGCCAAGCCCATGGCGGCAGCCTGTCCTGCAGGCTTCCTTTTAAACACTGCTCTTGAATTCAGCTTCAGGATTCCCGTGATTCCCCAGGTCGGGAACAACAGACGTTGCGATTTTATAGGGCGTCCATTCATAAACCATTGGGCCATCTCCAGGGGTGTCCTGTTCCTCCTATGAAAAGAAACAAAGGGGGCTGCCAAGCACGTGTCCCCATGAGTCATTAAACCCTTCTCTCCGGAGACTCGTGGGCCCTGCTACCTGGAGGTATGTGCACTGGCGGAGAATGCTCTGCACCTCCAGGGAAGCAGAGCCTCTGATAAACAGACTCGTCCTCACACCAGAGGGGGCCTGGGAGCTCTGTGGAGGGCAGGTGGGGCGGGGCGCAGAGCTCCGCGGGGGGCGCCCACATTTGGCCCCGCTGATCTGCTTGACGGGGACCCCTGTGTGGTCCGCATTCCGCAGGCCACGTCCCTGAGGCTCGGGTGTCTCTCCTGCTCTGGTTCCGCCGGATGTTTCTCAGGGCTTGGAAACCGCTCCCCTCCGGTGACTTCTCAGGGTCTCTAAGGCCGTGTGACACGCGCTCGCGCTCGGGCAAGCCCTGAGCTGCCGGAGGCCTCCGCCGCTCCTGTCGCTGCTGGTGCTACCCAAGGCTGCGCGCTCGAGATGATGCCCGGCTGCTGTCCTAAGTTTACTGCGCTGTCAAGTGCACAGGGGCCCTCGTTAGACCTGTGCTGGACACTGTCCCCCATTAGCACAGCAATCATGGACCCTGCTGGTGCCTCAGGGCGTCTGCACATCCTGAGCCAAGCTGGAAGCATCTCTCGCCCCTCTCCTTTCCTTCTGCCTTGTTTTCTTATTCAGACCTTCAACCTCCCAAGCTCTGACTCAGCCCTAAAGTGTGTAAAGGGTGAGTGGGACAGGGGCAGAGAAGAAGTGTGGCCACACACACTCTTCCTCAGTGAGGTACTGGGGGGACTCCATTCTTTGAGAAACCTCAGACCCTCTGGGCAGTTCTCCTGACGGGACGAAATCCTAGGTTGGGGGCTGGTTAATCTTCAGTTGAGACCCTGTTTTAGTTAACATTAGGCTCAACCAAGAGTAATGTGTCTCTCTACAGTCCCAGGCAGTTACGGGGACCCTGGAGCCAAGGACCCAGGCTACTTCCATGTTGTGGCTCTGCTATGTATGTCTTCTGTTCCTGAGGTCTCCTTGGGTATCTATATTCCTATTCTAGCAAGCAGGAAAGAGAAGGGGCATGAAAGGACACAGCCCCTCTCTAAGGGCAATTGGTGGAAGTCAGCCACCCTTCTGCTTACATTCCATTGGCCAGAATTTGGTCCCATGGCTGCATCGAACTGAAAGGAGTGATGACAAATGTAGTCTTTATCCCACGTGGACTGTACCCAGCAAAAGGTTGGGGTAAGTTCTAAAAGGAGGGGAGAATTGATAGAAATCTCTGCCACAGAACTCTACCAATCCACATATGCGTGTGTATTAATGTCCCAAGGTACAAGATCCTAAGTAATGCCACCCCAAATATACATGTGCGTTAATGTCCCAAGGGGTAAGATCCTAAGTAAATACCCACTTTGGGAGTTCTTAATTATCAGGGTAGTCTCCTCAGTCCTATTTTGATGAAGACCCTTGCCACATTCACCCCCTTCCCTCCATGTTTCTTAAAGTGCAGTCTTGAAGTGCTTGTTAATGATGCAGATTCCTGAATCCCACACCAGACTCACTGGATTTACAACTCTGGGGGTGAAGCCAGCCACCTAGGGTCCTGAGACTGGACGGTGGGCCTCAGCCCCACCCCTGTCAACAGCCAGGCAAGCAATGGAGCCAGCTGCTGGGGGTCCTGAGACCAGGCAATAGGCCTCAACCCCGCCCTGCAACGACATCTTAGAATGTACTTATTAGCCACATGTGTTTGGGGGGGCGGGTGTGACCTATCTGCTCATGTCCCTTCACCGAATTTCTGCTTTGATTTTTCTAATTCATTTTTAAGAGTTCTTTTTGCATTAAGGATGTTAATCTTTGAGTGTTAAATTTGTTCCTTATCAATTGACTTTAAATTCAAGTTGTGTTTTCCTTTGTTTCTACATTGAGAAAATAATTTTCTATCTAAATATTAAATTAAAAATAAATAAATGAATAAAATGAAGAGGGAAGCAAAAATAATTATATCCTTAATTAGTTTATTGTTAGAACTTTTTGTATCCTCATATCTCTTCCTTACCTTTTTTCCTAATAGTTTATCCCATTTGCTGTATTATAATTGATTTTTTATGTCTAGGTTAGTCATTAATATTTCTTTCAGTTTTGTTGAATACATTTCAGTTATATCTAACTTTTAAAATTTATTCTATTTTTAATTCTAATTGGTCATTTTTTATTCTCATGTGTTATCAATTCATTCTCATCATTTACAACATTTGAAATAGACTGAGGTTATATTATAAATATGACAAAAATAAATAAAAATAAAAATAAAAAATAATAAAAATAGAGATTTCATTTCTTCTAGAATATATAGGTGGTCTTCCCTCTCTCCCTTTTTCCTCCAAAAAGTTCACAATTCTTTGTTATTTATTGTTAATGGAAATGTAATGAAGAATTTTAAAAACTGAAAAAAGAAAACAAAAAACAGAAAGAATATATCAAATTCATGAAGCAGGTTGAAAGTATTTTCGTGTTGACATTGAGAAATAAGCCAGATCACAAAATGTGTCTTTTCCAGTAGTTGGTAAAATGAACCAAAAAAATAGTAAAAACTAGCAAAAATTACTAACAAAAATTAAAAAGGAAAGAGGATGAAACATAATGTTATAAACTTGGAAAAGAAGGTACAGATAAGGAGAAAGTATAAAGATGAAAAGTCCGAAAGACAGATAAATGAAAGACAAATGGACCAACAAAAAAAAAAGAAAAAAGAGGAAGAGAGGGAAAGAGGGAAGGAAGAGGGAGGAAAATTATTTTCAATTTATGCAAAGTTTTATTTAAGGTATTTTATTAAAATGATATTTACAGTATAATCCTATTTTTATATTTTAATCTATCAATCCATAAGAAATATTTGAAATAATGCAACTCTAATATGTTGGTTAATTCTGGGTGATGAAATTTTCTCTCTGTGTGTGTGTGCTTTTTATGTTTCTTTCCTTTTTTCCTCCAATTGATTAGGTGTCACTTTTATGAAAATAATAAAAAATCACTATTTTTAAAAATATAAATAAATAAAACTCTAGGGGTGAGTTTTAAGAATATGAAATATAGACACACTTTCCAGGTCATTCTTATGCACCCTAAAATTTCATGTCCACTATTTAGTCTATCTCAGAGAAATTAGGGGAAGAACACTTCTGAGACTGCCAGATGTGAGATTATTAGAACTAACAGTAATTATTTTTTGTCTGTTTTATTCAATTTAATTGATTTCTGCTCCTATCTATATTATTTGATTTCCTATGCTTGTTCTGGGTTTATTTTGCTCTTACTTATCTAGTTTCTTGAGGGTTTCCCTCTTTTCTAATGTAAACATTTAGTGCTATGTACTTCCCTGTCAGTACTGCTTTAGCTGCATCCCACAATTTTTATTATTCAATGTATTTTTTTATTAGCATATTCATTACTACAAATAGTAATTATTCTTTGTGCCCCTTACCTGATTTCTCCCTAATCCCCCCTCTTCCTCCCCCTTTCCCACTCTTAGTAACCATAGGTTTGTTCTCTCCTTCTGAAAGTTCAACATATTATTGTGGTCTGTCTGCCCTTCCTTCCTTCCTTCCTTCCTTCCTTCCGTCCACCCATTTATGAGTGAGAACATGTGGTCTTTCTTTTTCTGTCTCACTTATTTCACTTAACATAATTTTCTCCAAGTTCATCCATGTTGCTGCAAATGGCAGAATTTCATTCTTTTTTTATGGCTGAGTAGTATTCCATTGTGTGTATATACCACAGTTTCCTTATCCAATCATCCATTGATGGACATTTAGTTTGGTTCCATATCTTGGCTATTGTAAACAGAGCTGCAACAAACATGGGAGTGCAGGTATCCCTTTGACGTGATGACTTCCATTCCTTTGGGTATATACCCAGCAGTGGGTTTTCTGGATCATATGGTAGTAGAACTAATAGTAAGTAATAAGTGAGGGAAGAAGGCATTTAGGACATTACTGCTTGTGACATTGGTAAGTGCCATGCACATTGTCTGACCCCATCTTGGGGAGCTGGTCCAAGGTCTTCAAGGGAAGGCCTGCTGTCTTCTGGTAAATCAATAAAAATCAATGGTCATTGGAGGGGAAAATAGCCTTCTCCACTGTGGCAAAGGCAGGGGAGCAGCCTCAGTGGTGAGGCCAAAGGAGAGAGGTGAGCAGACCAACATCACGTAAGTGCTGACCACCCCCAGGAGAGTCAGATTGCTGCTGGGACCATCTGAGAAATGAAAAGGAACAAGAAGAAAAGCAGGAGAACTGAAGTTTCCAGCACCAGAGCCTTCACGGGGCTGGGCTTCAGGAAGCGAAGACTCAATAGACAGGTGAGCTGATTCCCAACAGGGACAGAGCTCCCCTTTGCAGGAGCATTTTAGTCATCACAATGATCAGAGGAACGTTACTGGACTTAGAGAACAGTGACCCTGGTGAGTATCACTAAACATGAGTTTCACACAGTGAAAGAGTTTCCTCAAGTCCTTGGGATATTGATGTCTATAACTATCTGAGCTTAGAAACAAACTCTATTTTACCTAAAAACACAAAACATTTTTTGAGCTGTTTAAATATACACTGAAATTTCCAGAAATGCAATTACCTAATTTTTTTCAGAACTCTCCCAAGAGTGGTTCACAATTTCAAAAATATATGTCAACAGTGGTGGCTTCATTCATGGTATTTGACTTGTCATTGGGAAAATTCAGTCTTCATTTGTTGTCACATTCATAGTGATTTTATGTTTATGTCCAAGTTTCTGAGTTCCTGGTTAGGTTGTCTAGGCTAGACATGCCTGAGCATTTACATTTTGTAAGTGTAATATTTTATTAATTACTTTTCCTTTAGATTTTCTTTATATATAGTTGTTAGAGTAATCAAGGGTTTTTTTTTGTTTTTAATTATGAATTTCATTTTGGGAGAATAAAGGAAAGTTATAAAATATGTGTCATCAAAGGGGCTGCTGGCTGTTTGGGGAGAACCTCTGCCAGGACGTTGGCCTGGGGCTTTCCTGGGTGCGAATGAGGCTGACCACGGTCCCCATGTGCTGCTTCTGCAGCTACATCTCATCTGACTTACAGACTAGTTCCACCCCAACTGGCTGCTTTCAATTTACTCGGCCATCCCTGGTTGTGGGCATAGACTCAAACGGGAATGGGTAGGTCCCAGAGAATGAACTTCGTCTCTGCAACAACAGAAGGGCATGGATGGAGAGTCCCACCACAGAGTCCTGCTTCTGGCTTTCGGCTTCCCCCAGTTGTCCCCGAGGCCTCTCTCAGGAGGATTCTTGACAATTTGATACAGTCATTTTGTTATCAGGGACATTCTGACACGCTTTCTTTACTCTTGTTTTGACCCAAGGACGTGAGATTTGGACAGAAACCATTGAGCTTTCCACTGTTTATATGACCAACTAACAAACGAAGCAGATGCCCCACCGTGCCTAGGCTCAGTCTGTCTCACACCAGGCCACCCCCCACCCTCTGGGGACCAGGGTGCTTACGGCTCAGTAAGGGCTGCTGTGCCAAGTTGTCAGCAATGAAAAAATCTGTTTTTACACTCTGTTCTGAATCTTTCTGTGCAGAATAACCACCCAAGATGGCCATATCAAAATGACTTTCTCAGAATCCCGTTTCACCCCAACGCCCAAGGAAACAGGGCTAGGAAAAGCAACGTGTCAATAAGAAGCACCCTCTTGGCTGCAGATGAGCAGGAAGTGGGGGGAAGGCTCAGCAGAGGGGAAGTGACCTCCTGCTTCCACACTTCTTGTCTCAGCACGTCCCCTGCCTTTTGGTAACAGTGGAAGTCAAGAGGCACTGGACGAGGCTCACAGCTCAGTGGCTCCCAGCTTGGGCTGCACACTGGAATCACCTGGGGAGCTATAGAAAAGGACCGATGCCTGCATCCTACCCCAGAGATCTTGTTTTCATCGTTCTGGGGCGCAGTCTGGGCACCGGTGCTTTTGAAATCCCCACTAGGTGACTCCGATGTGCAGCCTCCATCAGGAACCTCTGCTGAAACTGCTGTCACAGCTCTTTCCCACATGCCTTTATTTTGGCATTTCCTATTTCTTCTAACTCCAGGGAGAAGGCTTTGGTGATTAATTGCCAAGCAAAACCATTCATTACTCCTTAATAAGATGAATTTGTGTCACCAACAATAAGTCGTGCTGTCTTTGCCTTCCTTCCACTCCTGACAAATCTCTGCGTGTCATCTCTTTCTTCTCTTCAAAGTGCTATTCTGATAAAGGCATCCTGGCTGTCATAGGGTTGTTTTTGTTTTGGGCATTTTTTTAATTTTTTTTGGCTGCAGGGGCGGGGCTGTTGGGGGAGAGAGCTGATGGCCAATATATCAAATTTAGCCCAAGGAGATTTTGCAGAACTGGGAGGTTAGAGATATCTCTGGGGCCCCCCGGCCCTGGGCAGATGGCTGGCATTCATGTTTGTGAAGTCCAGGGAAGGGGCTGCCTCAGCTCTTAGGAAATTGCCCTTCATGATTGGGTCACTTTTGTCCTTTCCCTTCGGGTCATGTACATCCAGCTATAAGTCAAAGTTATTTCCCCTTTGCTTTATGTTCAATGTAGATTTAAACCTATTATAACATCTGTTATGGAGTGAACTGTGCCTCCCCAAAATAGATATGTTGCAGTCCTAACCCCCTGTGTCTCTGAATGTGACCTTATTTAGAAATAAGGTTGCTGGAAATGTAATTAGTTAAATTAAAATATGGTCTTACTGGAGTAGGGTGGACCCTTAATCCAGTATGATTTGTGTCCTGATAAGAAGGTGGCCTTGTGGAGACAAGCACAGGAAAAACGCCACACGAAGATAGAGGGCTGGGAGTCACGCAGCTGCCAGGCAAGCAACACCAAGGATTGCTGGGAACACCGGAAGCTGAGAGAGAGGCATGGAACAGCTTCATGCCTGGGGCCTTCAAAAGAGCCCTGCAGACTCCTTGATCTCGGACTTGTAGCCTCCAGAACTGTGAGAATACATTTCTGTTGTCTGAAGCCACCCAGTCTGCAGGACTTTGTTACAACAGCTCTAGGAAACTAACATGAGGATACTTCCAAAAGTTTATAGAAAGATTCGTATTATCTTTTAATTCTATTTTTCCATGAACTTTTTGAAGTACCCTTGTACAACACCCAGTTCTAACGCCCACTTTTGTTTGTTTAAAAGAGGTGGAAAATTGTGGTTGTTGAGAGCCCAGGCTCGAGAGTCCTGCAGACCTGTTCTCCAGTCCCACCTCTGTAACTACTAACTCTGTGAGCTGGGTAAATATCACCTCTGAGCCTCAGTTTTCTCAGCTGTGGAATGGGGATAACTCGATCCTGCTTCGTAGAGCTGTTATGACACTCGAAACAGGTGATGTCTGAGAAGTGCTTACCCAGAGCCTGGCACTCGTAGCCGCCCCCTCCTCCCCCACAAAGCACGAGGCAAAGACGGGGCTTGAGGGCGTTCAGGAGCATCTATGTCCACCTGGGCAGGTGCACTTTGGCTGAGGCCAGATCTGTGTGGCAAGCTACCTGTTGAGATGACAGAGGGCAGAGGCCATGCCAGGTCCTTGCCATCTGAGATGTCACCAGAGTGAAGGAAATGAAGTATGGAAAGGCCCTGGGCTGAGCTGCCATGTTAGCATCAAACCACCCTCATGACTGTTCCCTGTGTCATCACTGATGATTTTATAGTTTCAACAAGACAGTTTTCATTTTGATGTGGAGAGCTGTGTGCTGGGCCTCGGTTCACACCCCAGGCATCTGTCATGCAGCACAGCAAACCCATTCACTTGGGTCTTACTGCTTAATTACTGCAAATTGGCATGGTTTCGGGTACCTTGAGAGCCCTTGGACACGCACCATACGTTTTGGGCAGGAAGGCTCTCCTGGCGGGAGGCTGCTGCTTGTCACTCCGGCAGCTCCACTCTGTTAAGTGGTGGATCCTCTCCAAACTCACAGCCCCGAATGCACTGGAAGCAGAAGCCTGGTGCTCTGAGGTGCCAGCGCCTCACTCACAAGGGACAGGCTCATTGGCCAGCATTATCACGGTGGCAATGCCGGGCCTTGTGATGGAAAGAGGCAAGGGGGTGGGGAGCCAGGGAGCCTGACGCATGCATCACATCCAAGAAGCAGGACTTGTATAAAATATGTAGAAGCCAAGAGTTGTCAAGCTCCTAGCTCTGAGTGAAGAGCTATGTCCCTGGCCCATCCTGGTTGGCTCTCTATATGGGTATAGAGCTAAAGAGAACTTGACCAGAGCCTACATCACTCATTCATTCATTTCGTTAATCAACCAACCACTATTTACTGATGTGCTCAGTGCTCAGCCTGGTGACAGAAGTGCAGAAGCATCCAGTGCTCACCAGGGGACAGTAAGAACCGCTTCTGGAATGAAGAGTCAGGCACCGAGGAGGTCAGGCAAGGAGCATGTGTCCCTGAGGCTCATCTGCCCAAGGAGGAGCTTTTGGCAGAGCTCCTCCTGGAGCTCAGGAGGGAGCTGTTCAAGTCGCAGCATCTATTAATGAATGATATTCATTTCAACCCATTTTTATAAAGCCTCTGCTACAGGCCGGGTACAGTTCAGGGAGTTTGGGTTTCACTGACAAATTTTTAAAGGACCTCAGCCCTCACCAAACCTATATTAAGACCCCATGGGATCTGAAACCTGCAACCTGAATGCATTCTAATTCCTGATGTCCTGAGAATATTCCAGTGAAACTGAGGCTCTAAGAAACTCAGCATCTGCCTCACAAATTGTCCATGAGGCAAAGGACTCAGGCTGCTCGTGGCTTAAGACATCTTTGCTGCCACTTCCCTTATGTGCCAGCAGCACAGGGTCGGTCAGAGGCAGAGGAGTGAGTGTCAGACTCTGCAGCACCAGGATGTGCATGGGAGTGAAGAGCTGGGAAGGGGAGGGAGGGAGGTATTCTCAAATGCCTGATGCCAGGAAATTTTGGCCCCAATTTTTTTCTACGGGACTGGGAAGATATCTTGACTCCTCATATTCCTGATGTAGAAAAAGGGCAAACACAATATGCTGTCTTTTTCATGTAGCCTGGCCATCTAAGACAGAACCCACAGACCTTCCCAGAACTTTCTGCTGCAGAGCTCCCATCCAGCACCGACGAGGCAGGCCTAATGTGGAGGAGGATCCAGCTCACGTCTGTGGCCTCCCGGAAAGACTGGAGGAACTGCTGCGTGGCCTGGCACTGAGGGAGGCTATGAGATCCTCTTTGAGAAGATGAGCTAACGGTGACTGGAAGAGAGGCACAGGGAGATGGGACCAGCACCCAGCAAGGAGGCCTCTGCTAGCCACTCTGGGTTGGCATTTCACATCCCTGTGCTGAAGTATTTACGAGTGGGGGCACATTCTGAAGGAAGAGGGGACAAGGCCTTTATCTTTAGGAGGGACCAGAGGAGTATTCCTCCCTCAGGAATAGAAAGGGAAAGCAGAGGCAATGACATTTCAGAGGTGAATCAGAAACTAAAGACCAAGAATCTAGCTCAAGATATCTCAACTTTGCACTATGCACATTTTGGGCCAGATTATTAATTCCTTTTTTGTGGGGCTGCCCCATGCACCGTAGGGTGTTTAGCAGCATCCCTGGCCCTACCCACTAGATGCCAGTAGCATCCCACCCCCCTGCCAAGTTTGGCAACCAAAACGTCGCCAGATATTGCCAAATGTTCCCAGGGGTCAAAATCACCTCTGGTTGAGAACCACTGGTCCAGCTATTTCCTTGAGTAATCGTCCCCAATATCCGCTTGGCCAACTTCTAGGATAACTGCCTCATCCCGGCCAGGATTTTCTGGGTTTTAGCATAGAAACTCCCACATCCCCTTAGTCCTGGGCAAACAGGGACAGCTGGTCACTCTATCAGCTCCTTGCCCTTGTATGAGAGGCCTCGCTGATCAGTCCACTCCTGCTGCAGCCTGTCACCACCCTCCCCAGCATTTCCAGCCCCTTTTCTCTCCTCTCCACTTCCCTGTTCCATAGCACTTTTCACCTTCTAACATACTGTTTAACTGAGTTGATTATTTACCGTCTGCCACCTCTCCCCATTTAAACCACTCCAGGGCGGGCTCTTTGCTTTTTTCACTAATGTGCCCGATGTGCCCATAATGGTGCCTGGCACAGGGTCGATGTGTAACAAATTTTGTTGCATGAAGGACCAGGACTCCAAAAGCATTGCGAGCATCTGTGACCTTTGTGATTTCTCCACTGTTGCTTATTTTCATTTTCCAGGCATGTTGCCTGGCAGCAATTCGTAAGAAAACCCTTCACATGAACAGGGTCTGTGGGCGTGTCTTCGGGGGCCGCCGAGACTCTGTGTCTCACGGCCACCAGCAGGGGAGAGGCAGGGGGAAAGAGACTCAAGGCGTGAGCAGCCCTTTCTGGGAGAAGGAAGGCAGGGTGAGGTTTCAGGCCTGATTTGAGGAAGGGGGCCATGTGCTGGAGGAGGGGTCATGGAGCCTGCATTGCAGGGGCTGTAGGCTACATGGATGCCACCAGAGCCTACTCTCCTAGCCCCATAGGTCTCACACCCAGGGCCTGGAAGTGTGCTTGGCACATAGCAGGATCTCAATAAATATTTCCTAAATTGAGCATTTACAAGAAAATATAATAAGCATTGTGGTTAGAGCTTGGGCTTTGGGGTCAGGCAGCACTGAGTTAAATGCCTGCCCCTGCCATGCCCGCTCCCCTCTCCATCCTCACATTCTCATCTGTTAGGTCAAAATAAAAACGATACTCACCTCATGGCCTTTCCTGCCTCACTGCTGTGAGGATTAAATAAAACAATGAGTGTTAATCCTTCAGCCTAGTACATAGCACAAAATAAGCACACTGTAAGTGGAAGCTAATATGGAATTTCTTCCCAGGAAAGAAGCAAGAGACACTGTATTTGTTGTCTAATGCTACATAACAAATTATCTTAAAGCTTGGTGGCTTCAAAACAGCAATAACAATTTATTTACATCTACTACAGTTTCTGTGGTGGCTTGGCTGGGGGCTCTGGCTGAGAATCTCCCCTGAGGTTGCAGTCAGATTCAGCTGGGGCTGTGGTCTCATCTGAAGGCTCAACTGAGCCTGAGTCACCCCAAGGTGACTCACCTCTGTGACTGATGAGTTGGTGCTGGCTTTTAGCAGGAGACCTCAGTCTTCTCAGTGCTAGCCTCCCCACAGGGCTGCTTGAGGGTCCAGAATATGTGTTGGCTGACTCCCCTGGAACAAGCAATCCATGAGAACAAGGTGGAAGCCTCAGTGCCCTCATGCCCAGCCTTGGACTGCCGGCCCCTAGACCAGTCCTGACACCATGTGGAGGAGACTGCACAAGGTGCCAGTGTTAGGAGACGAGGATTCCTGGGGACTCTCTGGGAGGTTGTCTACCACCTCCTATTTGATCTCAGAGCTGGAACTTGCCACACCCAGACCCTGACAACCATTTCGCACCTCTGCCTCCACCTGCTCATCTGTAAACTGAAGTGCATTGCTGAGCATCGTTTAACTGATTGATTCAAGTGTGTGTTTCCCAGGCTAGTCTGTGAGCTCCTTAAGAATAAGGATACAGCTTCTTCATATCTCTCCTCACAATGCCTCAGAAAATGTTGGATGGACGGATTGAAAGTTGGATCTTCTTTGGCAGGAAACCACGGTTTCTACTTTGCCCCTGAGTTCTAATGAGCTGAAGCACATGCAGATTCAGAACCTCAAGCAACACATGGCTGGACACAGGGTGGATGTTTTGGAGCTGGGTGGGCATGGATTTGACCCTCCAGAGATCTGCACCAACCAGCGAGGGGCCATTAAGACATAGCTGCACCCAGGTCGACCTTCAGGCAGCCTCTGGACCCTCCTGTCCTGACTCATGTCACTTGCCAAGCTGGGGTGGACAAGGGCAAGCTATTTGTAAATCTAATCCTTCCTTCCTTGGTATTAGGATTAAACCCAGGTATTAGGATTTTGGATGATTTTTACCTTATTTTCAGGCTTTTCTGTAGTTTTCAAATTTACCACAATGGATAAAAAAATGCATTTGTTTAGTGATGAGAAAAAAATAGAGAAAAGTATAAACCTCACAAAGATGGTCATTTTCACCTTGCCTTGCCCAAACAGAGCCCGGGGTCCTGCTCTTCTGTAGGACACATTCGCCCAAGGGTCACTTTCCCTGAGTTTCCTCACTGTTTGTTGAGGGACTCAATGACTAATGTGTGAAATGGGGTGTTATCCTTTACTTTCTTCTTTACTTTCTTCTCTATCCTTTACTTTACTTCTACACGGAGTTGTTTGCAAGGATTAGTGAGACATTACTTGACAGATGGCTCAGGTCTGGGAAGAAAGACATTGTAAGGCCAGATGGCCAGTGACGAAGGGGTAAAGAGTGAGATCGTTTTCAAGAAAACACTGACCACCCCACAAAATTGTGCTGTGCCTCTGTTGCCTGAACAATATCACCCATTCTTCTTAGTGGATTATGCCAGAGGGGACCTGACTTTGAAGGCTTATGTTTGATTGTTACTGTCATTATTACTGTAATTAGTATAATGTAATAGATTCTGGACTTAAGGCTTTGTCACTATACAATAGCAAAGTTCCTGGCAGCTAGCTGATAGAGCACAGAAATTCCAATTTTTCATGAGAAAGCCTTTGAAAAATGTATTAACACTTTTGGAATCCTCAGATTCACTAGGTCTGGCTTTAATAAGAATTTCCCCCCGTTTCTTTTCCTGCTCCCTCTCCAGAAACAGCTTCTCAGTGGAAATTGTCATGACAACCTGGAGAGAGGACACACTCTATAGCAAGCCTAGCTGGGGGACAGAGGGCCCTCACGTCACAATGAAAGGGAGCTGTGATGGACATCAGCCAGTCTGCATGCGCTTTGCAGAGAGCTCAGCCATATAAAATCACGATGAATTGTGAGCGGCACGATCAGCTTTATAAATGAAGAGCTGGGTCAGGATTTCACCACACGGATGCTTCTTAGTCCCGTGAGCTCTGGGGGATGACCAGACTGTGCCCCCGGAGCCTGTGTGGGGCTATTCCCCTGCCGCATGATCAGCAGGCTGTACTTGGAACACCAGCACCCCCATTGGTGATGGTTTAATTGAGCCTGGCCACCGAGGTAACCTTGTGCAAAGAGACAGAGGAGTGGCTCCCCTCCAACCCTTCCTGAGCAGGCTGTTTATCACAGAAGAGCTGTGCAGAGCTTTTCAGAAGGGCTGTGTGGGTTCTTCTGGTTAGCGAGTTTCCGCATAGCATGGAACAGACAGTGCCTGCAGGCCGGGGCAGGGGTAGGGGGCGCCCTCCTGCCTTCTCTCCTCCATGGCTGTGTGGGCCCAGCAGACCACTTAGCCTCTGGCTTCTTTTTGTAAAGTGGAGGTTCTCCTTCCAGAAGACACAGGGCTCACCGATGCTTTCTGGGGTCCCTCTGACCAGAAGACCCATAATCCCCAGAACTTGGCTTATGCATTGGAAAGAACAGCGCCTCTGTTGTCAGAACGACACAATCCAGATCCAGCTCTGCCACTTACACCCTGTATGATTTTGGGCAAGTCACAGAAACTTCTCAGAAGTGCAATCTCATCACACTTCCAGTTTCCAAAGCCACAGACCTGAGGACCAGTTTCCCTCTCTGCACCACAACCCTGTATAGAATCCATCAGCACTTCCTTTAGCTCCTGTCCCATAGCATCTCTCCAGCCTGCCCACCCCCTGCAGCTCCCCATCACCTCCCCCCACGCCCTTGCCAGTTGCCATCGCCCTTACCTGGAGGTCTGCACCAGCCCTCACTGGGCTCCAGCTTCCACCCCTGCCCGCATGGCTGTGCACGCTCCACATGACAGCAAACGAGCCTCAAAAGCACGACGCAGGCTGCGTTGCTTGTCTGTGGGAAATCCTTCATTTAGCAGGACCATGCTCACCACTCTGCCGGCACTGTACTAGACGCTTTAGGGATATTAATTCGTTTAGGCCCCATGACAACCCTGTAAGGGAAGATATCTGTTACCATACCATCCCCATTTTATGGATGAGGCAGCAGGTCAAGAGAGGTTAAGGATCTTGCCCCAATTCACTGACCAAAGAGGGGTAGAACCAGGATTTCGATCTAGGCAGTCAGATCCCAAGTCCATACACTTACCCCACGCTAGGTTGTTCCAGATCCTACCCCAGCTCCACTCACCCAGGCCTTCCTATATCAGGCGAGCACATGCCTGCCTCGGGGCCTTTGCATGTGCTGTACTGTATTAGTCCGTTTTTGTTGCTTATAACAAAATACCTG
The DNA here is from genome assembly GCF_027409185.1 of Cynocephalus volans. Lineage (NCBI taxonomy): Eukaryota > Metazoa > Chordata > Mammalia > Dermoptera > Cynocephalidae > Cynocephalus > Cynocephalus volans. Next base: position 79,928,353 of record NC_084466.1, on the reverse strand, counting down.
AAACTGGGTAATTTATAAGAAAACAAAATTTATTTCTTACAGTTTTGGAAGCTGGGAAGTCCAAAGACCAGAGAACATACTTGATGATGGCCTTGTTTTTGGGTGGGGACTCTACAGTGACACAGGGTATCATATGGTAAAATGGCAGGAGGAAGACAGTTAACCTCCTCATTCGCTCTCCTTATAAAGCCATCATAGCTACGCCCATGACCACCATTAAACCATCAGTGGGGGCATGGTCCTCACAATCTAATCCTCTCTTCAAGGCACCCCCTTTCAGTTACCATAATAGGATTTCCCACCCTGTTAACACTGTCACAGTGGGGGTTAAGTCTCAGAGTTTGGGAGAACATTTGATGCACAGCACGTGTCCTCTGCCCCAAGTCTTCTGAACATTCTTGTCTGAATAGTCCTCCCCCTAGAGGACACCCGGACCCCTTGGTCTGGAGGATGGCCCTTCTTCATAACACATAGCACAGTTGTAGGCAGAGCAGGGATTTGTTTGTCTCCTGGTTGTGGTCAATCTCCCCAGTTAGTCTACAAGACCCCAGAGGACACATCCACGTCTCTTACCTTTTCTGTGGTTTATGCCGGACAGCACAATGCCAGCGCACGGGGGCTGTTCGGTGTCTACGTGATGAACAGAACAGATGAGCATTGGTGCAGAGGCAGCGTGTGGCCCAAAACAGAGCTCAGTGACCCATCTCTACCCCTGAGGGGTGGATAATTACCAGCCAATCTGGAGAGGGGAACGTGCTGGCAAGAGACGAGATGGAGAAAAGGGGACAGACTAAAGAAAGACTTAGGAGGGGTGACTGATGGCAGGTGGGGAGTGGAGACTGCTGTGCACATGCCGAGGCCAAGGGGCAGGCGCTGGGGTGGAAGTGAGGAGAAGGGCTGGCAGTCAGCTCAGGTGGCTAGAGCATGGCACTGGTAACACCAAGGGCTGGGGTTCCATCCCTGTTATTGGCCAGCCACAAAAAAAAAAAAAAAAAGAAAAAAGAAAAAAAGAAAGTGAGAGAAGTAGCTATCCTGCTCTCAGAAAGGGTAATGTCTGGTTAAAGGAAAAACAGTCAAACTTAAGTATTTAAAGTACCAGGAAATTTATAGGAAATGTCATTAAAGGAGAAAAAAGAGGAGGGGGGCAAAAAATAATCTTAAAATTCATAAGAGGCCAAGCAGCTCACGCATTAGCTGGCCACCCGAGCAATACAGTTGGCCCTCCACATCTGTGGGTTCCACCTCTGTGGGCTCCCTTCCCATGGGCTCTGTACCTGTGGGTTCCACCTCTGTGGGCTCCCTTCCCATGGGCTCTGTATCTCTGGGTTCCACCTCTGTGGGCCCCCTTCCCATGGGCTCTGTACCTGTGGGTTCCACCTCTGTGGGCTCCCTTCCCGTGGGCTCCGTATCTGTGGGTTCCACACCCATGGATTCAACCAACAGCAGATTGAAAATATTTGAAAGAAAAAAACTGCATCTGTGCTGAACACACTCAGATTTTTTTTCTTGTCACTATTCCTTAAGCGACACAGTAGAACAACTAATTACTCACATTTACATTGTATTAGGCATTATGAGTAATCTAGACATAATTTAAAGTATCCGGGAGGATGTGCGTAGGTGATATGCAAATCCTACAGCATTTCATATCAGGATTTTGGGCATCCGTGGATTTCTGTATTCTCAGAAGGTTCTGGAACCAATACCCACAGATACCAAGGGACACCTGTGCAAGGGACACAGTGGATGGAGGCAAATTGAAATCCTCTTCTCCCTAAAATTTTTACTCAGATTGATTGCATGAATCCCAAAGTTAAACTGATAATTTTGCTAAAAGTCGTGGGTGGGTTCAGAGAGGCTCTGGAAGGGGAGGTGAAAACTGGAAGAGGCTCCGACGCTGCCACCTTCTGAGGGTGGAGGCTCAGGGAGAAGAGTGAAGGAGGCAGCTGAGAGTGGGGCTGGGCCACCCCTGCCAGGAGCAGGTGGCACTGGCCCTGGACCTCACCACTCTGCCCACGAAGGCAGGGGCTCTGGACCAGAGGTGGCAGCATTGTGCTGTGGGGCCAACCATTTCAGCAGAAGGGGACTTCCTAGCCGTTCATCCCAGCCCACGGTTAAAAAGCACTTGTATCCAGCAGGCCCATACCTACCGAGGTCTGGCATAGAGGACAGTATGGTCTGTCCTTTGGGCTCAGTGTCGACACACACCATCTGGTCATGCTACTGTCTTTGCAGCACAGAAGTTGTCAGGGAGGCCAGGATGGTGGCTCTGTCCCTGCCCCCACGTGTGGTTTAGGCCGCATCAGTTACCCTCGCTGCGCTTGAGATTTGTCATCTCTCAAATAAGGAAGTTAGATTAGAAAGGCAGTCTTTCAACATTTTTTCAAACAATGGGACCCTTCTTTAAAATAAAAAAATAAAATAAAAACAAATCAATGAAAAACTTTAAGCAGTGAAATCTCACGTGGCGCATCCATGTGGAAAGCAGGTCAGCATGGAGCCCTGCTGATGCGGGGCTGGCCAGGGCCGGGCCCCTATCACTTCTGCCAGCTGCCCTTACCACCACTGCTCCAAGGCCCTGAGCAGCCTGACTTGAAACCCCTGAACCAGGTGTCACCCAGCACATCCTATGGCTCTGAGTGACTTCCCTTGAGCAGCTTGCTCAGGGCTCCGGGTTTCAGCCTGGGCTCTTTGGAGGCTGAGAAACCCACTGCAAGGGGCCTGGGGACAGAGTGGGACTCCTGCATGGTCCTCAGGGCTGTGGAGGCATCGCTCTCACCTTCTAGGCAGGCCTCCCAGGAGGCCAGGGACTTCAGTCCCATGTCCAGGCTACTGTCACCCAGCAGGAAGAGTTGCCTTTGAGTTGACACTTGAGTCCCAACCACATGGTGTGATGTGCTGGCTCTGCACATACCGCATTCTCTGTGGGGTCTAAGTACAGGAGTTGTCTGTCTATGTGTGGGGCCTGATAAATGAGTGTTTCCTTTGGCAAGTCTTAAGCCAGGCACTGATGCTCAGTCACAGATTGAGTATCCACCTCAAGCCCGTCACCCTCCAACATTCTAGAAGAAGAACACCTTGTGGGGATGCGGGCTCTGCCCTCGGCCCACCTTCTCATCTGGCAGTGGAGAGCACAGCACTGCCCAGGCCGTGCCCAGTGCTGCGGCACAGGTTAGCAGGGCAGTGGTCGGCTCAGCAGCTGCCCTCCTGGGGAGACACATGCACATGCCACACGGAACACTGAAGCAACACCCAGGCCAGTTCCTAACCTGGCTCATACACCTCTCCGTGTGCTGTGCATGCTAGATGCTCTGAATACAGAATGGCAGGGATCATCGGAGGCTCTAGGTGACGTCATCTGCCGGTCTCCAGAGGATTTGTTTTGCTGTTGGCAGGCATGTAGGCCTGGGGCGGATTAACTTAATCCAGCCTGGATGAGCTGATTCAAAGCTGGTTTCCATCTCTGTGAAGGCGGGTCCACTTCTGCTTCACCTTACGCCTGGGGGTAGCCCCTCCGCTGCCCCGCCTGAAAGCCTGCAGCATTTACGAGGCCCCCTTCCATGGCAGGCCCTGAAGGGAATGTGTGTTTTCCCAGTGCAATGGGACTGCTGGAAGTTCTCGGCCTCTCGAGTGGCACTTTAAAATTGGCAGGTGCCTCGGTGGGGAGAGTGGACCTGAACGTGAGGCTCACTTCTCTCTCTGTAACTCCCCTGCCCCTCGAGTTTGCCTCCTCAAGCCCTGCTGCGTGGGTAACCCTCGATACCTTCAACAGAGTTTTAAAAATATTTTATCCAGTTTTTCTAGTGGTTCTCAAGGTGATGTTGGTCTGAGAAGTCCAGCATAGTCCATCATATTGGAAGTGAAAGTCTCTAAGATTATTCTGTTTTTCTAAAAGTTTTAGTCCATTTGGGCAGCTATAACAAAAATACCATAAACTAGGTGGCTTATAAACAACAAACATTTGTTTCTCACAGTTCTGGAGTCTGGGAAGTCCAAGATCAAGGCACCAGCAGATTCAGAGTCGGGGGAGGGCTCATTCCTCACAAATGGTGCCTTCCATATGTCCTACATGGTGGAAGGACTAGGAGCTCTCAGCAGCCATTCATGAGGGCTCCATCCTCCTGACCTCCCCCAGGCCTCACCTCCTACTACCATCACCTTAGGGGTTGGGATTTCAACACGCGAATTTAGACCTTAGCCTTACGCTTCATGAATTTAAAGAAATTCCAAAGGCTGGCCAGTTAGTTCACTTGCTTAGAGCGTGGTGCTGCTAAAGATCTCAGTGGGGAAATGAGAATCCACGTTTCTAGTCTAGAATCTCATATCTCAAGAAGCAGAGAAGTAGAATGATAGGAGGATCTCAAGTCGTGGATGCAGGTGGCATGTTGTCATCAGTCATGGTGCAAGGTCACAGAAGTCACATTGGAGGTTTCCTCCATTGTTGAATTCAGAAGACATTTTTCCTCCGCAAGTCCACAAACTGGTTTGTTTAATGATGTCTCCCCCAAATAATACAGAGTGGAAATGAGGTAAGAGGGCCATCTCCTGGTGAGAAATGTGGCCACGTGCTGAAGACTCACAGACATTCTAACACTGTGGAACCCGCGGGCCACTGGGAAGTTCGGGATCGGGAAGGTGTTCAGAGCTGGGATTCCCATCTTGGTCTTCACCTCAGCTTCGACCAGTGCAGCTCCCATTTTATCCATTTTATATAATGGGTTTCTGAGAAAGGTTTTCCACCATTGTGGAATCTGAGAAGTTGTTCCACTACCAAACAAGTCAGAAAATCACTCACTAAGTTCCACTGCTTCATTTTATAGATAAACCAATCGAGGCCCCTGCAGATAAGGTGACTTTCCTGAAGTCACACAAATGTTTCATGGTAAAACCGAGACAAAAACTGTTCTGACCCCATTCCACGCTCTGTCCACCATCCCACACTGTCTCTTGGAGAGGCAGTTTCCCAGAAGCTCTTTATTTTAGAAAAATGTTTCTTTTAAAGATCACTGCTCTGTGCCTTGTTGTGGAGCTAGATGGACTCTTTTCACAAACTCCCTGAGGACAAGAAGTGAACATGGCTGTTGTCATTCTCCTGAAGGGAAGCCAAAGCCTCCAGGATAACTGGAGGCTCAACAGTGCCCTGCCCAGGACCCTGCCTGAGACAAGCCCTGCCTGGGGCTTGTCTCAGAGCTCCTGACTCCCTTGTGTGACACTGACAGTCACATCACCTCTCTGGTCTCAGTTTTCTCCTCCATAAAATGAGAAAATCAGAAGGCTAAAGATCTTTGCATTTTGTGGGAGGCTCTTGGGAGAATCCCCCAGTGCAGCCTGAATCACCCTGATAGCACACATAACAATCATTCCTCTTGGGAAGCCAATGACATCAACAAACCAAGGTTATATCGGTCCTTTCCAAGGGAGGAGATGCATCTCTTCCTCCAGGGAAGAGAAAAATAACATGCAAATCCTCTGCTTAAAGACCCCTGTGCCCTCTTTAGGAATCATTCTATTTGCTCTCTGACAATGACTTAGGCTCGTCCCTTTGAATAAGATAAAATTAACCTATGACGAGATGTTACCACTAGTTCTGCTCCAGGAAAAAGGTCACAGCACATGCACACACACACACACTCACACACACACACAACCTTCTGCTGGAACAGGCCATGGCTGTCCATGCAAAGACTGGGTTGAAATGTGCCAGCAAATCTGTTTGTCTCCCCTCCTCACTAGGGGTCAGCAGCAGCCCTGGAGCCTGGGACTGTTTGGACCACTGAAGAATCCCACTCTTGGCAGCAAGCTGGAGACATTCAGGTATGACGTGGGTATTACTTGACATCGCACTTAGTAGGGAAAAAATGGAATGTGAAACCTATCAGCTGGTCTCTGTCCTTTCATGTCCTCTAATTCCTATCTCAATAGAGTAAATGAACAGAAGTACCAACTGGTTCAAGAAGGTGGAGTTGCCTGATGTCTGTCAGACCCTAAAACACACCTGGCTGGGTGTGTTGACTCAGGGCTGGATGGACGGACACTTCAGTGGAGGAAAGAACAAAATGATAGCTTCCAATACAGAAATATGTGTAGAGAACTACAAATAAAGTCCTCTGCCTGTGCAATAGCTGGGGACCAGCCCTTGGCCCTCCCTGTCTACACCTGAAGGTCACACGTTCTCCTGAGTCCAAAGGCTGTGGAATGAGCATTAGCTTTGGAGCCAGGCCTGGGTTCAGATCCTGCCTCTTTAACAACTGTGTAACTCAGTCTCTGACCCTCAGCTTCCTTATCTGTAAAATGGGGGTAGTGATGCCTTTCTCATTGATGTGGAGAGTAAATGAAAGAAGGGTGCAGAGCACCAAGTGCTTGCATGCAGGTGGCCTGCTATCACTGCTCAGCATTAGAGAGAGTACCTTCCACTTGCCCCATCCCTGAACCTACTACGGGGCTATGCACACAGAGGCACTCAACTGGTACTGTGGACTAGCTGACATTTTGATTGTGTTTTTAAGTTTGAATGGGGCTCAGAAGAGCAGTGACTATTCTTCCTCAGCTTAGAAAGGCCAGCGGGCAGGATACATACAGGATGTTAAAATGCCTGAAGTCCCCTCCAGGGAAGAGGTGTGCAGTTCTATATAGTATTAAGAGCCCCTTTACACCCCTTTCAGTGACTTTATCCAAGAAGCTGAAGTCTGTTGGCAGGAGGTGTCTTTGGAAGAACTAAAACCCATGGCCAGCTATCAGTGAGCAAGGTTCACTGAGATCACTGCAAAGCACCCACCATTCTAAATCCCTCATTAAAAATGAAGGGAGGGCCAGTGCAAGGAGAAACACTCTTTTAAAGCACTGATCGTCCATTCTGATTAAGCAACAAATAGAATGCGTTCTGTGCGTTGGAGGTCCTAACATCGTAGCCCGAGGTAAGGGCTAGTGAGAGTGTAGTATCCCATAATTAGTCTCCCACTGCTGTCGGGACTTAAACCTGACAAACATCAGCACACGTAGATATGAATCACAAGAGACCGCTGCTCGCACGACACGATCTGAGAAAGACCCACAGGCTGGTCTGCCCTCAAATATGTCCTTCCACAGTTGTGTTAGGCACAGTCCCCAAGAGACCCATGTCAGAATGTACCTAGATTGCCAGGGAGGGATGTGGGCCTGTGATCACTAATTACCACCTTGATACTGTCAGCAGACCTTAATTAGAAGAGAGCTCTACCAGGGGAATAGGACAGAGACACTTTCTGATACAGTAGGAGAGTCAAGGAAAGATGTTAGAGAGTGGGCCATTTCCTGAAGCCACAGGTCTAGGTGGGACACTCGATGAAGCCCAAGTCTCCCCAATTAGCACAGCTCTGGGTTCAAATCTTGGCTCTTCCATTCACCTACCAGCTCTGTGACATGGAGAAAATGACATAACTTCTCTAAGAAGACACATCTGTAAAACACAGGCATTGTTCATCTGGTGGTGGTGTAAGGATGAAAGGAAAGGAAGTCATATAGGAGAAGTTCCAGAACAGTGCCTGACACACAATAGATGCTCAATAGCTATGAGTTTCTTTCCTCTGGGGGCAGTGCCAGGGAGGCTTCCTCTCCTAACTTCTCCCAGATCCCTCCAATCCTGTCTTCGCTCTTCTGTCAGTGACAGTTCAGGCAGCACCTAAGGTCAGTTCTCTGCAGCAACTCTGGACTGAAGTTGAGGCCGGAAGCCCCTCGCCCATAGCCCTGTGCACTGGCAACTCCAACCCAGACCAAATGTATTGTAGTGAGTTTTATGTCTTTTTCTCCCCAAGGACTCTCCAGAAGGGCAACTAGGAAGGCTATTAATGTGAGAATCTTTTTTTTCCAATGGTGTTACAATCATATGTACCTTTATGCTTAATTGCAAACCTTGAATCGATAACCTCTGAAGCAACAGTGAGATGTTAATTTTCTATTTGACCATATGATGATATGGGAAGTTATAATATCAACAGTCTTTATTGAAACCCCTACTGTCCCCAAGTACCATGCCTGGCACCAGGAAAACAGACAGATTTTAGACTAATCCAGACCTCCCCCTGTAGAGTTTACAGCCTAGGTGGGGTAAACTCACCAGAGGAGAGAGTTAGGTGGCGAATTGAAGTGCAGTCGGTGAGCCTCGCCAGAGTCTCACAGGCACCCCCCAGGACTCAGAACTGCAGGAACTTACAAAAAGAAAGAGGCAACTTACAAATCAGTGCAGGCCAGATCAGCATGGAGAGAGTCTGCTGTAAGAGAGAGAGAGCAGCTCCAAGGCCAGGAGACTCCACCACCATCTGGTCAAAGGTATTCATATCTAAGGAAAGCATGTCAGTCTGGAGTGCAGAAGGTTCCCAGAGGAAGCCTAGAAAAACTAAAAATCAGTGAGACAGATGTGGGGACCACAAAGACAGGGGTCCCCAAGGCAGGGGCCTCCATCCCAGTAGGTACAAGATGATCCATTGGGTTAAGGGACTACTTTTAGAACTTCTGTTTATATCTTGCTTATCCTTTAAATTTTCTATATATGGGTATGCTTTATAATGTGCAAAATATATTAGTCTATTAGAATACACTTTGTAATAATTAACTAGATTTATTGTATGCTCATGCTCAAAACGTTTTTTCCAGGGGGACACACTACAAAATTAATCTGGAGACCACTGTAAAACAATTGCTATGGGCTGAAGTGTGTTCCCCAAATTCATGTTGAAGACCCCAGTACCTCAGAATGTGACTATATTTGGAGACAGGCCTTTAAAGTAGTAATTAGGTTAAGAAGAGGTCATCGGGATGTGCCCTGATCCAATGTAACTTATGTCCGAATAAGAAGAGGAGATTAGGACAGACTCGCACAGAGTGGAGACCATGTGAGGACACAGAAAAGATGGCCATCTGCGAGACGAGGAGAGAGGCCTCAGAAGAAACCAACCCTGCCGACACTTTGACCTGAGACTTCCAGCCTCCAGAACTGTGAGACAATAAATTTCCATGGTTTAAGTCCCCCAGGCTGTGATGGCAGCCCTAGCAAACCAATACAACAACCTTTATACTGATTGGACAGAGAACGGAAGTCTCTACCATTTGAATCAAATCCTTCCCGCCTTATACTTATACAGCCTTCTGGGTTCTCCAGCTCCTAGCCCCACTATTCTGTCTACCTTGTGGTGGAGTTCATTGTAAGTTGCAGAAACTAGGTCAGGCGATGCCTACCCTGCCTGGTCCCAACTGCCCCTTTCAGCCTGCTGCTTGCCCCTCCCCTCTCCCACTTGCCTGTGGAGACCCTTGTTCTAGCTCCTACCAGAACTGAGACATCCCTGAGTCAGTGACTTGTCCGATTTCACTAAGTAAGTTGGTGACTAAGTCAAGAACAGTGTCAAAATCCGTCCCTAATTATCCAATCTAGAACCTTAGTAAGCACATGCTCCCAATGTCTGCCAAAGACTTTAAGCCATTTTTGACCAACTCGCCCTCTTCTACAGAGTAACTGCTAGTAATCTGAAAGAATTAAGGTTGAATTGAAATTGCTAGTTGCCACCGTGAATGTCTTTCTTTCACCTGAGCCTCTTGACTGGAGTTAATTTTTCACGCCCAAATTTTATAATAACTTGGTTGTACACAATCAAAAACTTTCAAATGGTACCAAATGTCTTCTCTAAATCAGGGCTACAGGCTAGAAAAACAAACCACTTAAAAGGAGTTCTAAGCTTTGCTATCCTACATAAACCTGTTTCTCTTAGTGTAATTGAACACTGCATCTGTGCAGTATTTCTTCAGTAGTTGACACACACTGTACTAAAATCTCTGGCAAAAATGAAGCATGAAGTATTTTGGTTCAAATTATGATTGCTATGCAAAATGCAAAAACTCAAAAAATAAGAACTTCCTGGGAGGAGATATTGAGCTCATGAGAGGCAGGGGACACTTTGTGAAGAGCACTCACTGGCTTGTGTGTGGCCCCAGGCAAAATATTCGAGCTCTTTGGCTTCAGTTGTCTCATCACTAAAATGGGATTAAAAACAGCTTCCTCGCTGCTTGGTGTGAAGACTGAATTATCTGTAAGCATTGTGTTTGGCACATAGGTAAAGCTCAAGAATAGTCAAGAAATTCACAGTTGCATGACAGATAGGCACAAACATTTCATCTACGTCATTCATATCCTGAGACAAAGTGATATGCTGTGAAATAATGCGAGGAGATAGGCGCAGCCAAGTTTTCATTGATATAGGAATTGTGGTTTCTTTTTCCATCATGGAGCCATGGATTGGTAAGAGGAAAGAGTGGGGAAGATTTCAGCAAATAATAACCCAAATGTCTAAATAAAATTTGTGAAAACAATTGATTTTCTTCCCGAAGACTGGAAGTGGGCATTGGGCAAGAATGGAGCAACAGCAATTTTCTGCTCCATTTCTGCAACCACCACCAAAACACGACGGCAGAAAACAAGACCATGTGAAAATCTTCATTCCTCGGGGAGAGAAAGACACATCTATTCACTCTTTAAAAACTGTAACCACAGTTTGCAGCAACAAGACGCTACAGAGAAAAGCGTGGTTGGGTGGAGCCAACCACATGTGGCAACCAATGGATCTGCAAACATGGATCCCTGCTGGGAGAGCGGCGTGGTTTACATCGGGAATGCTGACATGAGGGTGTTTTTCTCAGCAGACTGGCAAGCTCCCTGGAGAGGGAAGATTAACACGAGCAGGGAATGTGAACTCTCTCTGGCAAACTGTGCCCACCATCGGCCTGGAGAGAGTGCTGAGTAATGAATGGGCATTGATCCTGGATTAGGAGGACTTGAATAAGTGTGTCCCCAGTTCCTCCCCTGCATCCCAACTCTTCCCACCTGGATTTCACTAACAAGCAGCAAAATCTCACTCGCCCAACATCCCTGGGCAAGAGCTAGGCCACACGAACTCATTTTACCGAACACTGAAGCTTACCCATTTGAATTCCAAATGTCCATTTATTTAAAGTTGAACTTTTTCTTGTAGAAGTCTTTTAAAAATGAACGTCAGAATTCTCTGCTCTCTGGGCATACAGGGACCGTTAGTGGTATGGATTAGGAGCCTGAACTGAGCACAGAGGAAGCTTCTGGCAGCGCCTGGGCTTGTTGCTTTATTTATTTATTCGTTTGTTTTTGTAAATCGAGGTTACCAACATGAACATTGTGGACGGAGTGATACCTCTGTAGAGGCAGACAGCTGGGCAATCAGGTTGAGGAGGTACAAAGAGCTGTGCTTTTTCAGTATTCATGTCTATGATTTCTATCCCCCCTTCACCATGAGGCTACTAACCGTCATTCTTTGGTCCTCTCTTCTACCCTACTCTTGCTCATCTGGGCTCAGGGCTTTATAGATAGTATGTAAAGTCTATGTATATAGTCCATGCCTTCCCTGAACCACAGACTTGTGTATACAACTGCCTATGAAAAAGCTCCATGAGGACATTGAATAGGTGACTGACACAGAACACCCCCAGACTCAGCACCTGCTCTGTCCCCACCCCTCTTCCTCCTACTCTTCCCCATCTTGGCCCCATCTTTCCAGTTGCTCAAGCCCCAAAACTGGAGTCATTCTCAACAGCTCTCTTTCCTCACTCCCTCCCTCTGGGCCACCAGTAACTCCTGTGAGCGTGACCGTCAGGGTATATCCAGAAGCTGATCACTTCTCACCTCCCCCGTGGCCACCACCATGGTTCAAGCCACTGCCTCCTCTTTCCTGGTTTACTGCAAAGCTTTCTACCTGGGCTCTCATGTTCTGGTCTTGTCTTCCTGTTCTCAACATGTAACACAGAGTAATCCTTTTAATCACGTCACTCCTCAAACACCTTTCAGTGACCTGTAAGACCCATGTGCTCTGGGTCCCCATTACGTCTGGCCTGGCTCCTCATTCTCCCACCTTGCTCACTCAGTTCACTTGCACCCTGGCCCCTTGCTGTTCCTCTTACAAGCTAGACAGATTCCTGCCTCAGGGCCTTTGCACCTGCTATTTCCTCTGCCTGCAATGCTATCCCTCAGCTTCAGGTCCTTTTTCAGGTATTACTCTCTAGTGATGTCTTACCTGTCCACTTTATTTCAACATCTGCACGCCCCCAACCCATCCAATGCATTTTTTCTCTCTCTCCTTACTCTATTTTAATAGTTATCACCACCCAGCATAAGATAGTTTGCTTATATATCTCGTTTACCGTCTGTCTTTGTCAACTAGAATGTAAAGTCCATGAGAACAGAGCTTTTTTTTTTTTTTTTTTTTTTGACCTTGTTTACTATTATATCCCCAGCCCCTGGAACAGTACCTGGTACATAGTTGGTCATCAATGAATATTTGCTGAAGTTTCTTTTTTTTTTTTTTTTTACTGTAGTCATTCAGACTGCTTCTAGAAGTATAGGGTAGTGACTATCATCACGGATTTTAAAGTTAGACCAGACTAATGTGTGTTCAAAAAACCTGCTCTCACCCATTTTATGGCTTTGGGCAAGGTAGCAAACTTCTCTACCTGTGGTTTTATCATCTTTAAAATAGGTATGATGATGTACATACAAGTACATAAAGCACTGAGCATAGAACCTGACAAACTCATCATTCGACACACATGATTTACTGTAGGTGTGATAACCCACTGCTGCTCCTCAGTGCAGGTCTCCATCATTGTTGCCTGTTGACCACGAAACTCCTGACTCATCTCTGACTCCAGTCTACCCCAAACCCCAGTGTCTTCTACACACTAGGGCCAGAGTGATCCTCCAAAATATGAATCTGATTGATAACAGATAATCCAATTTGGTGGATAATTAATAAATCAATCAGTTGATATTGATAAGTCAATTAATTGATAATCCAAAAAATCTCTCCTCCAAAAATCAACAAGAAAATAGGCACAAAAATTGTCAAAATCACTTTTCTAAAATTTGAAAATTAACCAAAGGCTGGCAGTAATCTGGGAAGCTTTTATTCAGTAAAAATAGCTGGGTCTTGGCAAGAACAATGAGCTTTGTGGTGTTCAATTTGCCCTATTCCTGTCTCCTACCCCACGGTTGCCTAGAAAGTCAATAATCACAGTAGGAGACAGCAGCCTGGCACCATAACACCTCATACCAGGGAATTGCCACTAGTTGGCCTTTCTGGTGGTTCCCTGGAAGACCCCATTTGCAAAGCCATCTTTGTTTGACCTGGCATCTCTCTCTCTCTCTCTCTGTGTATATATATATATATACACACATTTTTTTTTTTCTCACCTGGTTGGTACAGGGATCTGAACCCTTGACGCTGGTGTTAGAAGGCGGTGCTCTAGCCAACTGAGCTAACCAGCCAGCCTGCATTTGACCAGACTTAGAGCCCAGTGCAAAAAGCCTTTTCTCAACAGGTATTTACTTTATAAAAAGAGGCAATCTGGCTGGGTGCTTTGTGGCTGCCTGAGACAGTGGATAACAGTTGGAGCAAACAATTAGCTAACCAGAAAGCTTAAAAGGAAAATCTGAGGAATGAGACCTCCATAGGGCCTTTGAAAAGCTTTGACTTATTCCTGGGCATCTAGAAGGCCATGGGCATGTGTCCATGGCTGTGCATATGTTCAGGAAAGACCCAAGAAGGCCCAAAGCTCTCACTTCTGGCTGACCTTGAGGCTCTGCACACCAGAAGTGGAAGCTAAGGCACAGCTGCCACCTGGCTGGCTGGGTGTGAGGGAGCGTCCTGATGTGCACACAGACAGACCTCTTGGCAAAGACTTGGAGATTTTTTGGCTGTAGGTGTTCAAGGAAATCTGTCCATTCATTAACTGACCACTGAGCTTACTAAGTACAGATTTCAGTGGCTAAACATGACAAAGAACATAGACTTTACAGAATTAGTTCAGAAAAGTCACCTAACAAAACAGTAATAACAACAACTCTGGGGACAGGGCAGAATTTGACTTCCAGAGTTGTCACATTATATTATTTTAAATGTCCATTTTTCAACAAAAAAAAATGCAAAGAAAAAATAAAGTGTAGGCTGTACACCAGAAACAAAACAAAACCGTGAATAGAAACTTTCCCCGAGGAAGCCCAGATACTTACTAGACAAAGACTTTACATCAGTTATTTTACATGTGCTAAAGAACTGAAGGAAACCATGTCTGCCTGCATTACCACATGCCTGTGCTCCTGCAGCACTTCCAACCCTGGAAAAAAAAGCCCATCATTTGCTTGCCTCTCTTCCCAGTCCTGGGAGACAGGACCTGTGATTCCAGGGAATTGCATGGAGCCTCTTACTAGCAGGGGCACACCAACATGTGCTGGATAAATGACCTCAGGATAAGGTGAGGTCCTAAATTGCCAGGATTTCCAGAGCTACTTTTGATCACTTTATCCCAGTCCCAATGAGAACTCTCCCTTTGTAAAGACAGTCATGTCACTTCTAGGAAACCTCAAATCGGAGTCAAGGAAGTGAGGTCAGCAGGCACTGCTCCAGGGTGCAGGAACTGTGCTCGAGGTGGAGCAGCTCCTCGGAGGACAGAATTTTCACCCAAAGGAGCTGATGAAAAGGAGGGAGGGTTGTCCCGCAGGAGAAGCTGGAAGGGCGGGGTAAGGACGGTGAAGTGTGGGGGAGACGATGAGGAGTGGGAGGGTAGATGAGGCTCATTTAGGAGGGTTGTAAATATCATGCCAACAAGTTCGATTTTTTTCCTGTAGTCACTTGGGAGCCATTAAATGTTTTTGAGCTAAGGAGAAGGATGTGCATGCCAAGTGACATTTTCTGAAGGTTAAGCAGGCAGGGGTAAGCAGGGTGGGTAGACAGTGGAGGAAGGGAGACCAGCAGTCCAGACACCAGGCAGTTTGGCCCTAACAAGAAAGGTGACAGCAGGAAGAGAAAATGAGGTTAAGTCACTTGCCAGGGTCATATACCCAGGAAGGGGCACCAAAGCCAGGAAGGAGCTCAGGGAGTCTGACTCTAGTGACCTCACTCTTCACTGTTAGGCAAATATGCACGGTGACCACCTGCACGTGCCTTTAAAATACTTGCAAGCTGCTGAAAGTCTTCAACAGTTAAACACGTTTTTTCAGAAAGAGATAAGAATTATATTAATTGTACTAAAATTAGGGTCAAACCTACCATGTGCGACACTAGTTGTTTATACATCTTGAAAGAGCAGAATTGGTCTTTGGCCTGATTTACATACCCCACAGTTGTGTGACAGTCTCCAGCCACACCGGATACTTTGTAAACCTTGTTGAGTTGACAAGTCCTGTGGCCTCTGGAAAAGTCACTAGAGTCCGGTTGTCCAAGTCCATTCCCTTTCATGCACCATTTCAACAGGTTTCCTTTTGGAAGCGTGTGACGTCTGGGTCAGCCCCTTCCTACCTCACCCACAGGCTCAGTTGGTTTCTCCATGGGTCTATTTAATGCCCAACTAGCAGGTGGGGGCCAAGCAACCATTTTAAAAAATGGCTCAACCATGAACTGGCAAATTTTTGCTTGTGTTCAATAACTTTTAAAAACTCGAATATGTTGTCTAAATATACTCCTGTAGTTGTGCAAAGGTAAAGACATTCTCAAGGTCCCTGGCTGACAACTAAGGAATGTGCTGTTAGAATCCATTGCATTTCACTACCTTAAGGCGGCATTCTGACCTGACTTTGAAACAAACAGGCTCAAAACAGTATTTCACAAGAGGAAACAATTCTATTATGTCCTAAATTTTAAGAGCTTTTAACTTCATCTTTTTTCCCCTCTTGTAACTAAGAGCACGGTTTAAGCAGGAAAATAAACTGGGGGAAGAATAGTGTCCTTTGTTTGCTAATGTTTTTTCCTTTTGCTCACTGTTGTGAAACACGGGTCTTTAATAGACGATGTTTAATGCTCTGTGTCAATGTCCCTTACGGCTCTGTTGAGCAAACGAATGTGTGAATCATCACTGCTCAGTTCTCATTGAAAAGATAAAACACTAATATATTCAATATTGTATTTTAATCAACTTTTCCTACACAAGGCCTTTAACTTTTTTAATGTTGTTATTGACAGATTTGAGTTTCCCATTTTCCAACCGGATGCTGCCCTTTCCCTTTAAGATGTCATCGAGGCTGGGCGCAGTCCAGCTTCTCAGTGGCGTTCTCCTTTTGGCTTCACCAAGTGGTGGCGTCAGTGCCCAGTGCAGTTCCAGCATGTGCTCACTTCTGACTCTGAGGACTTCGGAGCAGTGAGGTGTCCTCTGCAGCTCAGAAAAGCAAGAGTGGCTGCTTTTGAATCATACGCCTATCTCTAGAATGAACCTCTTAGGATGCGTCAAAGATTGCAGATTCACTTCCTGTCTCAGCAATGTGTCATGGAAAGTTTTGAGCTGTGAAACAGCCTGTCCTTTTATCTTCAAAGCTTGAAAGCTCTTGGATCTAAGAAGGAAATAGCTTATTTGGGTTGAAAAAGACAATTTGATTTTAGGATGACTAAACACAGGGTTACCAAAAAATTAAAATCAAACAGCTTTTAGCCTAATAAGAAACCCACATGTTTATAGATCTGCTCTTAACTCATTAATGTCACCTAAAAACAAGGCATCCTGCTGTTGGAAACTGCAGTCCTGAGGTACAGAATGGGTGAGGTGAGAGGAAATGAGGATCTGCCAAGCAGTAGAGGCTGGGATCCTATAGCCTTTTTAGGAATTCTGATAAGACAGATTAGAAAAACAGTTTGAAACGGGACTATGCACCATGAGACAATAACAAGATGGTCCAAAGTTATCTTACACATACAAACACACACACACATGCACGCACACACACAGACACCCCACAAACCTATCAATGTTTGCAAAAGTTACTTGCCTACTAAGTCAACAGGTAATTCACTAGTCACCATGGCCTCCCAGGACTCATTAGGTTTGACATAATGATTAAAAACCTGATTATTATTAGATAATTAGATGACTAACTGTGTGACCTTAGTTAAGGTGTCCAACTTTTGTGAGCTTCAGCTTTTAAATAGATGAAATAGGTTAAATAATTCCTTTTATGTAGGGCTGTTGAGGGGGGTTAGCAATAACATCATTGAAGCATCTAGCACAGTACCTGGAACATAGTGGGCACCCAATACACTGCACTGATCGCGATGACTCTTCTTCTTGCTCAGAATCAGGGTATGAAAATGAGGAATTTGAACAAAATGAATGTCAATAGTATTTTTAAAAGGAGTGTTCCAGTGGTAAAGTCACTTTGCTTTAAAATATTGTCCACAGTATCCTATCTTTTCAGATTTTTAAGACTGTGGCTCTATGTGTGCATGTAATAAAACCTGCATATATAGCTATTTTAAATCTTTTTAAATGTTTTGAAATTATATGTTCAAAGGAAAAGATACCCTTATATAAGACCGTTTATAATAGAAGCCACTGTGTGAAATTATTTCTAGAGAACTGTTAATATGATATGCCACCAACTTCCAAAAAAGGACATAGCCAAAGAAAATAAAAAGTCAAGGGTGCAATAGATTTGTAGGTCTTTGACAGGATTTCCATGGGGCCCTAATACAATGCAGCCTGGGTGTATAGCTTCCTCGTGGTCAAGTTGACGTGATATGTTACATGTCCACACATAAGGCTGGCCAACAAATGAGAAGAGTGTGAAGTGAGTACACGGCCTTGGTGGTGTCTGTCGAGTCCAAGGACAGCCCACCTGCACTCGCTGGCTTCCAGTCTCAGCTCCCTCCGTGAAACTGACTTTGGTGACTTCCTTGATGACACTCCCTGTGAACTTGTGCAACCGCCTTTCCTGACACTCTCAATACAGTGAGTCACACCAGACTTTATTCCTTTATTATTTGGTACTAAGGTGGCCCAAGTGGAAAGAAGTTTCCATGGTCATCAGCACATGAAGAAAAAGCAGGAGAGGAACAGGTGCATTTCCTGACGTGCAGGTATTCTGGGTAGTTGATTGAAAGGAAGGCCCAAAGCTTCACTGGAAGCTTTCCTGAGAAAATTAAAGAGCCAAATTATACGCTCTTGCCTAGATAAAAGCTCATCTCATCTCTACCCAAGATGGATTACAAAGAACCTGAAAGCAGAGCCAAGACTTTTCTCAGGAATAGCTTCCTGGAGGCGTCAGATGCTAAAGTGCACAGTTGAACCCCAGGGCTTCACCCCATGGAACGGAGAAAAGGCCAACGAGTTTTCACATGGTTTCTGTAGAGTTTGATTGTGAATGGCCACATCCTGTGACCTGCTCAGGTGAGCTGGTCATCAAATAAACCTCAGAAAGGGAACTTCTATTTAGGGAATCAAAGATCAGTGGTTGGTGAATAAGTTGCAAAAGTTGCAATATTGCAAAAGTTTTCTTAAATAAGTGAAACTAACGTAGCAGTAGTTCATTTTAGAATAATTGTGCTGAGAGTGCCTGTTCTTCATGTGGTGTATTAAATTGAGTGGCTCGGGACTGTGGTTTATGTAGAAGAGAGCTGTTGACAAGGGCATGAATATTCCCCCGAAATCAATTCTGGGGAAACAGCAGATGTTTGAAGGAAGCAGCATGAATCTGAAGAAGGAACACGAAATGGTGAGAAAATCCTGCAGACTGAAGGTTGCTGCTGACCAGGAGGCAGGGAGTTGTAGTCGGGGGGCGGCTGGCAGCACAGTGATGGGCGCTGGGACACCAAGCAGGATGAGGCTGTGGAAGGGTCTCCAGCGTGGCTCTCGCTGGTCTCTCACACTGCCATGGGACTCCCGCACCTGCCCGCTGCCACAGAACTTGGAGGCAACAGCCCAGGTCTTGGGACTGTCAGTCCCCACTCTGCTGAGCTGAGGACCTGCTGAAAACAAGGGAGGCCTGATCCCTAGCACTGAAGCCTTGTGACCTGGGGACCTGCCTCCTCCCAATGCTGCTTCCCAGCCTGAGGCTTTACAGAGACAACTGTGAGTGGGGTCATGAGTGACGGGGTGGCAGCAAACAGGGAGAATCAAAGGAGGACCACAGTGGCTCTGTAGTTCTGGGCTCTCTAATCTGGGGTTCCTTCCCTCCCCTCTCCTTACACACACTAGGGCCTGATCGCTGGCTTCTCTCTAACACACATTACCAGAGAGGGAAGCGGATGTCTTCAGGAAAATACAAGCTCCTAAGTCAAATAACCTCCCTCTGAGGAGCACAGTCACTACAAAAGAAAGACATTGAACCAAACAGTATACATCCTCTCCTATGGTCTGAATGTTTGTGTTCCCCCCCAATTTGCATGTTGAAATCCTGACCTCCAAGGTGATGGTATTAGGATGTGGGGTTTCTGGGAGGTGATTAGGTCATGAGGGTAGAGCCCCCATGAATGGGGTCAGTGCCCTTATAAAAGAGACACCAGGGAGCTCCCTGCCCCGTCCACCATGTGAGGACAGAAGGCACCATCTACGAACTAGGAAGAGGGCCCTCACCAGACACCAAATCTGCCTTGATTGTGGATTTCCCAGCCTTCAGGACTCTGAGAAATAATTTCTGTTGTTTAGAAGCCACCTAGTCTAAGGTATTTTGTTATAGCAGCCCAAATGGACTAAGACACCCCCAAAGCAGAATTGTTAGAACAGATGGACCAAGAATTAAATTGGCCTAATAGATAAGCTTAAAGAGGCAAGGGAGTATAAAATTAACATGAAACAGGAACAAAAAGTTATCAAATAGGAAGCAAGTAGCAGTTTTTGGTGCCTACCAGACTCAAAAGAGGGGCCAGAGGTGATCCCCAAGATCAGTGAGGTTGTTAGTACAGCAGGTACAGCTCCAGCTGTTTCCACCTTCCTGGTGTGATTGAAAGGAGCTGCACCCTTCCTTATTTTTTTGAGGATGTTCTTTGCAAACCTCAACACTCTAACCTTAACTGGCTCATGATCAACCACCAATGAGTTGCAGCACTGAGATGAAGGGCAGGTGCCCTAACTGTGCATAGATTTATTTCTGAAACACAGGTGTGACTGTTATTCCCCCACCTAAAAGCCTTCAGCAGCCTCTGTCGTCAACAGAAGAATGTAATTCAGAGGCTCTTTACCCACTGGCTCCAAACTACCTTCCCAACTTCATCTCCTGCCATTCTTCTCTAAACATCTTATAACCTTGCAACACAAAAATTCCGATCCCAGAATGGCAAAGAGCACTGATTCTGTAGATCTGGTACAGCTGCCTAGACCCCTCTGTGGAGGAGAACTGGGAAGGACTGCTGTGGTTGATTGGCTCGTCTGCCACGGGCCCAGGAGGTGGAGAGTGGTTTGACATGCTGTGAATTAATGAGCCCTGTATTAGTCTGTTTTGTGTTGCTATAACAGAAATATCTGAGACTGGGAATTTATAAAGAACAGAGGTTTATTTGGCTTATGATTCTGGGACAGCTGCGCCTGGTATGGGCCTCAGGCTGCTTCTACTTATGGCGGAAAGCGGCAGTCAGCAGCGGGTACAAGCAGAGCTCATGGCGAGAGGAAGCAAGAGAAAGAGAGAGGGGAGGTGGCAGGGTCTTTTAAACAACCAGCTTTCATGGGAACTAACAGAGTGAGAACTCACTCATTAATCCCCCCCCAAGGAGAGCATTAATCCATTCATGAGGGATCCGCCCCCATGACTCAGTTTCCAACACTGCCACATTGGGAATCAAATTTCCACGAGTTTTGGAGGGGACAACACATCCAAACTACATCATTCTGCCCCTGGCCCCCCGAAACTCATGTCTCTCTCACATACAAAATACAATCATTCCATCCCAACTGTCCCAAAAGTCTTAGCTTGTTCCAACACCAACTTAAAAGTCCAAAGTCTCATCTGAGACCAAAAGCAAAAGTCATTCCAGCTGTGAACCTGTAAAAATCAAAAACAAATTTATCTACTTCCAAGATACAAGGGTAGAACAGACATTCCCAAACAAGTCCGAAACCCAGCAGGGCAGACATTATGTCTTAAAACTCCAAAATAATGTTCTTTGACTCCAACTCCTGCGTCCTGGGCATAATGGGGCATCTGGGCCCCCAAAGCATCAGGCAGCCTCACTCCCACAGCTCTGCCAGGTGCAGCCCAGTGGGCTGCACTGGTGCCTGTGGCTTTTCCAGGCCTACACTGCATGTTGCCAGTGGCCTTACAGATCAGGGGTCCTGGCAGCAGCCCCCCTGCCTTGGCTTTACTAGATATTTCCATGGTGGGAGCTCTGACCCCTCATTCCTGCTCAGCATTGCTCTAGTAGATGGCCTCTGCAGTGGCTCCACCCCTGTGGCAGGGCTCTACCTGGGCCCCCACGCTTTTCCATACATCCTCTGAAATCTGGGTGGAGGCTGCCACACCTCCACTGCTCTCATGTCCTGCTGGCCTACAGACTTAACACAACATGGACACCACCTGGGTTTCTGGCTTCTATTCTCCAGAGCTGCTGGATGAACCACACTTGGAGCCATTTGAGGCAGGGCTGCTCCAGCCAGAGTAGCTAGGATTCAGGGAGCTGGATCCTGAGGGCAGCTGTGCCCCAGGTCTGTCCTCTGGGACAACTCAGTCCTTCTAAGCCTCAGGGCCTGTGATGGGTGGGGCACACTTCCAGACTTCTCAAATGCCTTTATGGATCCATCTTTCCAACTATGAGCTCCTGCGGGGCAGGAAACACACGTTACTCTCCTCTGCATCAGCTCTGGGATATGCAATGCCTGGCGTATAGACACCACTTAATAAATGCTTAATTGATTAATTAAATAGAATGTCTAACTAGCTAGTCAATTATAATGGATAATTATACACTACCGGAGGACTTGTCCAGGATAGTTGTTCAGAATTGCTGCCTTGAGGGAGGGTAAAATTTGTTTCATCTGGCTTGCCCTAAAGGCAGGTGTGCATGATTGGATTATAGACCCTTATATGCCTCTCCCAGAATGCCTGCCTGTTCTGTAGACTGAGGGGGTATTCCAAGGGGTTCCCCAAGGGGTCCTCCAGTTTCCTTCTTGGTGCAGAGGCTGCCTGCCTAGCAACGCTGGCCAACCTCCAGCTGGACCCATAGGATGATCTTGTTCAAGAAAATCCCTGAGGCTCTGTGGAGGGAGACTTTTCACTCTTTTGCAGGTGAAATCTGTGCTGTCTCACCAGCCAGGGTGAATGATTCTTAAGTACAGAGCTGTGCTTACCATCCAGAGTCTGCCCAGGTGCCCTGGGTAACCCCTGCTAGCTCATCTCTCACTGCACTCTCCCTCTGCACATATCACCTGTGTTGCTGCCCCTCTGCTCCTGGGGTTTCCTCTATCTGCACCCCCCCTCCACCCACCGCAGTCGACTGATGAACACCTCCGCATCTCTGAAAACTCAGTCAAGGCATCATCTTTCTGATGAAGCCTCTTTCGATCCCCCATCCCCACCACTCTCCCTTCCACACCCTTCTGTCCCACTCATCACTCTGTACTGATCCTGCTTGTGGGACAGAGTCTGCCGAGATCCCTGCTGTGAGGCCAGGGAAATTTGTGAGAAAGAGCCAGGTCCTTCCACCACCACAAGAAATGGTCCCGGGCTGAAGCCTGAGCCAGCAGCCCCGATTCGGCAGACAGCTGCACTCACGTGGCACGGCAGGATGAGGACGGTGGGCTGCGTGGTCCCACAGAGTGTGAAGGATGATCCGAGGCTGGTGTACGTGAATGTGGGCTGGCAGCCAGAGAGGCAGGGCTCTCCAGGGGACATGGCCACTGGCTGTGGCTTGCAAGCCTCGCTCAGGAAGTCATCTGTTCTCAATGGAAACAGGCAGCTTTGGAGCACTTCTTTCTTCCCTCTTCTGCTAGAAAAAGGAAGCTAACTAGGAGCACGAGAAGACCGTAAAATAGGTAAGGTCTTCCTTAAAAGAAACATAAACATCCTTGGTGGGGTGCAGAGGCCACCTTTAGCTAAGAAAGAGAGGCAAAAGAGGAGGCCAGTGCATGAGGACCAGCCTCCTGCAGCCCAGAAGCACCATTCAGAAAGCTTTAGAGCTAAGGTCCCCAGGGGACTGACAAAGGCAATGAAGAATTAGAGAAAACGGTGCCCATTTTTTGCAGGCATTTCTTCTTTTAAAATTTGTTCTTCAAGAGTCTTCTGCTTAAAGAGCTAATATTAAGTTCAACTCTTTCAGGGAAGAGCTCACTCTTCAAAAATTACAGACAGGAAAACATCCGGAATTCCCTCCGCCTCCAAAATCGAAACCTGGTTTTGATTTCAGCCTCCCTGTTCAGGCTGGGTGGCCATGGCATGCCAAGCAGCATTCTAAAACTACAGAAATGAGTGTTTTAACTTAGCAAAATAGTAAGCACACAGCACTTGCCATGTGCTAGGCCCTGTTCTAAATGCTTTATATGGATTCATTCATTTCACCTTCCCAACAGTCCCATAAGGCAGCTACTGTTGTGATCCCGGCTTTATAGATAAGTCGCCTTAGGCAGAGGAAGGTTCGCTAACTTACCCGGGGTCCCACAGCCAGAGAAAGGGGAAACCAAGATTCATTGGGCAGCAGTTGGGCTTCAGAGACCCTGGCCCTCAGCGTCAAGGCCACTGGTGAAGTATGCAGGTCATAAAGGATGGTGACCGCTACCACAGTGAGGTTATGGAAATGCTAAATTGGATTCTTGGGGTGACTACCCACGGGAGAGATGAATGTGGGGAAGGAATGAAGGCAGGAGATGCTGGAGCATCAGGCAGGGGCTCAGGTCAAAGAGGCTATGGCCAGGGTGGGTGATGACTGAGAGCAGCCAGGGGGCCCAAGACAACGTCAAAGGTCAAAAGTAGAGAGAAGTGAAAAGAGAAGTGACAGGAGAAGTGAAAGCCCAGGTGAATCCTGAAGTTGAGGAGCAGGACAAGCACAGAGCCAGGGAGGGGCCGAGAGACCGTCGAGGACGAGGAAGGGGAAGGTAAGGCCCCTTGCGGGGAGGTGTGGGAGGCCCAGCTGGTACATGGTCAGAGCAGCTGCCTGAGGCCATGGGGTCAGGCCAATCCTGGAGGAGGCTTGGGTTAGGGAGCACTGGGATAAATGACAGGGTAAAATGGGCACCATAAAAGATGGCACTGTGGAAGGATGAACCAGGGCAGGCTCATTAGGAGGACGTAGTCAGGACGTGTTTGGGCTGGACCTCTGAGTTCCGCTGGACTGGGAGGCCAGGACTCAGCATTTTCCCCTAAAGGGCCCCGAGGGAAAACCTCCCTTCTGCAGGGTGTGCTGGGGTTACAGGACAAACTTGCCGCCACGTCACATCCTGTAAATTTTGGGCACTGAGCAAATACTAAACAATAAAACAAGAGCACAGAAATCGTTAGCAATATACCAGTGATCTCATAATGTCACTGTGGAGATTTCCCAAGTAAATAATTTCCTTTCCAAACACCAAGTATCATAACCATACAAACAAGAAAGATTTCAATTTATTTCTGGCCAGTCCCTCTCAGATTTACGCTCCCATCGTGAGGTGGGCCCTCTCACTGCATTTCAATGCATTAGTTAATCAAATGGTTCGCTGGTTGACCCCAGTATGTCTTAAAGTTGGAATTATTTATGGATATGGTTTCTTGTGTAGGGTCACTGTGGGGCCTAATCTGCATATGTCTCTCAGGAGAGCTGGTAAGTTATTTGCATAAGAGCCCCTAGGTTTCTTGGGAGGACCTATAAAGAGGATCGTGGAGCAGCTTAAGGGCAGATTCTTCACATTTAGGGCCCAGCTACCCAAGGGCAGACTCCAGATGAACCCCAAAGAAGGGCGTGTTAGGAAAAGAAAGTGCCCACCACCACAAGTCAAGAGCAGCCAGTTGCACTGGCTCTGTGTCCGAGAATACCTCACTTGGTACAGTCCACATGGTGCCATGGAGAGCCAACAGCCTCCTCACCCCTGTGAGGCTCACCCTGGAGAGAAGGCGGCTACCTACGAGCCAGACTGCACTGCAACTGACTTCCACCACATTTACTTGAAAAACTTCTTAAGCCCCTCCTGGGGCAGGTGGGGTGAAGGTGGGGTGAGAGGGCAAGACTGACAGGTGTGATCCCTGCCCTCCAAGCCTCCTACAGTCCTGGGAGGAAGGGACATGTGCCATCAAAACCAGAGCAGCGGGTCAGCTCTGTCTCCCTGCTTCATGTCCTCCTGGTGGCTTGAGGCTTCGACATTATGCAATGGCCCTCTTTGTCTCTAGTAATTTTCTTTGTTCTGAAGTGTACTTCATCAGATATTAATAAAGCCACTCCTGCTTTTTTTACATTAATGCTTCTGTGGCATATCTTTTTCTATCCTTTTACTTCCAATTTACCTGTGTTGTTGTATTTGAAGTGAGTTTCTTGTAGGCAGCATATGTAGGACTTTTTCTTTAACCCACTCAACTTCCTTCTTTTAATTGGTGTATTTAGAGCGTTTATATGTTCAGCAATTGCTGATATATTAGGATTTAAATCTGCCATTTTATTATGTGTTTGCTGTTTGTTTCCTCTGTTTCTAATTCCCC
This sequence comes from Cynocephalus volans, assembly GCF_027409185.1. NCBI lineage: Eukaryota > Metazoa > Chordata > Mammalia > Dermoptera > Cynocephalidae > Cynocephalus > Cynocephalus volans. The sequence continues at coordinate 79,902,957 of NC_084466.1, read as the reverse complement.
CATTTCTCTTTTCTTATCTTCCTGTGGGTTACTTGAATTTTTTAGGATTTCATCTTGATATATTTATAGTATTTTGGAATATCTTGTTTTGCATCGTTTTCTTAGTGGTTGCTATAGATATCACAGGATACACACATCACTTATCACACTCTAGCCAGTATCAACGTTTACCACTTTGAGTGCAAAATAGAAACCTTATTTCCATTTTGGTTCCTTTACCTTCCCCACTTTTTAAATATAATTGTCTTAAGCATTTTCTCCACATAGATCAAACACCACATCAGATGGTATTCTAATTTCTGCCTCAAACATCAAATATCATTTAAGAAACTCATGACAAGTGGGATAGTCTATTTACCCCTATTTTTACCCATCCTGGTGTTCCTTTTTCCTTCCTGAAGTTCCAAACCTTCTGTTAACATTTCCTTTATGTGTAAAAAACTTCCTTAGCCATCCTTAAAGGACAGGTTTGCTAGCAAGAAAGCAACAAATGCTCTTAGTTTTTCTTCATCCGATAATGTCTTTGTTTCCTCTTCATTCTTAAAAGATATTTTCAATGAATATAGAATTTGTGGGTGACAGTTCTTTCCTTTCAATATTTGAAAATGTGCCAGCTCCTTCTGGCCTCCGTGGCTTCAAATGAGAAAGCCACTGTCATTTGAATTGGTGTACCCTACAAATAAAAAGTTGTTTCTGACTGCTTTCAAGATCTTTTGGGGGGTTCTGTAACTTTTAAAAGTTTAATTATGATGTGTCTTGGCATGAGCTCTTAACATCATTTGTGTGTACTCCACGTGAGTTTCACTCAGCTTCCTGAATCCACGAATTCATGGCTCCACCCTATGGATATCTTCCCAGAAAAATAGGACATCAACTCATGCTGCCCCACTGCCTGCAAGGGTGAGTGTGAGCTCAGTTTCCCCCTGGGCCCCACTGACAGCTGGGAGTGGGGAAGGAAAGGACTGATTCCCACAGCTTTGTGCTTCAGGGTTGGGGTGAAGCACAGCTCCTTGCTGGGCCCTGCTGACATCAGGGAAGGGGACACCCTGCCTCCCACCTCATTCTGCCTCGGGTGCTGGGTAAGAGTGAGGCTGGGCTAGCCACAGGACTCTATTATCATGACCCTGGCAGGAAAATCACGGCACGGTCTGCTTCCACAGAGCAGAGGTTGGAAGATCAACTACCCATTCAGCCCACAGACAGCACCCAGGTGGGGAATTAGAGTGCCCCCTCCATAGTACATCAGAGATGGAGGAGGGGTCTCTGCTGAGCCCCGCTGAGCAGGGGGACTGCAGCACGGTCATTGCCTGCTCCTGTGGGGCAGGAGGGCTGCGGTAGAACAGCTCCCTGTTCAGCCTGGCTGAAATTGCGGGGGGCAGGGGGAAATGTGGCTTCTCCATTGTTATTTGGCTGGAGGAGGATGAGTATTGCCAGAAAGGTTTTCCACTGTTTGGTCACATCTCCTCGGTGTTTTGGCTATGGGAAGAGGCTCTTCTGCAGTTCCAGCTTGGAGTCTTATGTTGGATCCCTGTCTGGGATATACAGGAGGGGATAAGGAATCCCCAGGGATGCACCGCTGAGTTGTTCCTTCAGTCCTGAGAACCCTGGGAAGTCTGCCATATTTTTTGGCCCTCCAGAGTCTTCCTCTGCTTGTTTGTTGTACCATGTTGAATGTTTCTCTTGTAAGAGGAGGATCTGGGAGAAATAGGGCTACTTCATCTTGGTTGGAATCAAAAGTCTGATTCCAATTGTCATGTTTAGGAGAGGTCAGACATGCTCCAAGAGCCCTGTGGTTCCCTTTGAGGTTATAAGGCAATCAGCAAGTTCCCTTGGGACCAAGTTGGGTGGAGCAGTAGCTGAGAGAAAGAGCCAGGGAGCTTGCCAAAAGGTTGCTGTGACATGGAAGGAAATGTTTTTATTGCTTTAAACATAATGCCTTTTCCACGAATTAAAATTGAGTAATGATCCAGGAACCCTGCACATTGAGCCAGTTTCAAAACATAAACTGCATACTTCACAGAGCACAGCTCACTTTCCCATGTTGGGTGGACACATTTGGTCATCATTATCCAAGGTACCCACGGTTCTTTAGAAAAATACCATGAGTACCATAAGTAAGCCAACATTTCTAAATCCTAAGTTCTAACATTTCTTAACTGTGGCTTTTTAAGACATTGTCTTCAAAGGACCTTTACAAGGCATAAAACACACAAGGGACTATGGTTGCACCCAAGCATGCTGGAGGGGCATGCGTGCTTAATTTAAATGGGCTTTCCGGGAATGCAGTGTGAAGAAACCAAATTAATAAGCCACCCATTGAAAAGGAAGACTTTGATATGCTGCAAGGAACAGTGACTTCTGTCCTCAATTTCTGACATCTTTTTTAACATGAAGTCTCTAAACATCTGTTTCTGAAGCAGAGCAGGAAATCTCTAAGCAGCCATAGTCCTTTGGTTGTGTCACATGGCAACTACAGGCTGTCTGCACTTTTTAAAATCCTCCCAGGAAATCTTTTTCCTTTTAAACTAGTTCAAAGCAGAGCATTAACAGCCATTTAAAAATAGGGAGAATTTGCGAGGCCACTTTTACCAACAGTGTCATGAGATGAGCCACGGTCAAGAGCATGACTCCTCTTTGGGCAGGTTATGAATGAGGCTGCTTTATCAACAAGCCTGGGTGGGGATCACCCACTTCTACATCAGTCTCATAGAAAAAGCACATTGCCAACGCATTGTCAAGTGCCTCTCTTCTGGGCAACACTTTGAAGCAAGAATAACTGTTCTGGCCCTTTGCTTGATTGAATGGCTTTCGGAACTGTGTTTCCAATCTCTGTGACGGAGACTTATACCACGTCGGTGGCTGTGGATTAGACAGAGAGGGTGTTGGGGGGCATGTGTGTGCATGTGCTTGTGAGTTTGTGTGCAGTAACGGGGAGGTCAAGGTGGGTTTTTTTCCCTGATGAAATATATGAGGTGCCATATGGTGGAGCAACCTGAGAATACCAGGTGTGCCTGCATCAAAATCTAATGTGCTGTTACCATGGAGACCAGAGCTCCCTCAGCAATGCAGGGCCTCTGTTTCCCCCCTCTGAGGAGCTTACTTGTCTAATAGGAGCAGGCGCTTTGACATACAAAAGAATCAAGCCTTTGAAGGCAAGCCTTCAGCACATTCCAATGCCTTTTTCCTTGATTCTTCCTAGGGTTTTTGCCCTCTGTACTCATGGCTCTTATTGGAGCCAATGCCCTGGTGAAATAATAATAGTGACATTTATTAAGCCAGTACTTTGTGTTATACATACCACATCTATACTTTGGATATGTGTTTTATCCACATTTATGAGAAAACCAAAGCTTCAAGAAAATGAGATTTTTCCCAGTCATAAATCTCTGTCCAAGTCAGAACTTGAACCCAGATCCAGCTGACTTCAGCCTGTGCACTAACTCCCTGCTAATGGGAGATGAGTCATTACATATGGAGTATGTCTTTACAAGGGATTACCAAACTTTTTTTGTCCTATGTCGGCTTTTCTGACTAAACCCACACTATAATCAGAAATGAGAACAGACTAAGAACTGAGCAGCAAAAGAAAGAAAAAAGATGTGAGGTTCCTAAAGCCTTTAGAATAGCCAAGTAGTGACTTATTAACAGGACATGCCACACCACATTGAGAATGAATAGCTAAGATTTATTGGGCATCTGTACATGTCACTGACTCTTTCGACAGACGTGTATTGAGATCTACTTGTGCCAAGCATTGTTCTAAGTCCTGTGGATACAACAGTGAACAAAACGAAATAGACAATTCCTGCCTGTGGGGACTCCCTGTTCTGTGCTCATGTAGGCACTATGGCCCTGGGAACTTGGAAGGGGTAAAACATGGTCTTTATCCTAGAGGAGTTTATGGTTTAGGATCCAAGAAAGATGCGCAAATAATCTGTCGTAACTGCTAGACTCAGGAGAGGTACAAAATGCTGTGAATGATGGATTACTGGGTGGGCGTGAGGGTTCAAAGGTTCCTCTCACTCACCTTTTAGATGACTAGAGCCCTCAAGAGACCCCAGATCCACTGACCTGCCTAAAGCTTCTCTGGGACCCTCACAACCAATTTCTGGGAAGCTGGAATCCCTCAGTGACACACACTGGAGCAGGCCTTTGTCGTATAGCACTGTTATACCAGGTCTCCCTGCAGGCAATGGATAAGTGTGGGACTTTACATCTGTTCCTACCTCACTTCATTTCTTTACATTTCATTCTGCTCATTTCAATTCTCCCTTCCATCCTACTGAGCTCTTTTTAAATGTTATTTTAATAAATTAAACATAATCTGTCCTTCTCCAGCTTGGGTCATTTAGAAATCTGACATCTCCACCTTTTCACCTTCAATTAAAACACTTGGAGAAGAGGGTCGAGTACAAGGCCATATAGAATGAAATTAAAGACTTCTTTCTAGTCCAGAATAGACCCATTAATTAACATCCTTTGATGTAGTCATTCACCAGTCAAGAACCCACACGACTGTCAACCAGGTTGCATTTCTCCACCGTGTCCACAAGGACATCATTGGAGATGTTACCAAATGCCTTGGCAAAGACCCTTCTTCCATCCTCAAAGACACACACACACACACAAACACACACACACACCTACCCTGGAAGAAGGCTGGGGAGATGGCAGTTGCTTTGAAAGTCAAAATGTGAAGTGAAGGGAGACTACCCAACTATCTGGTTCTGGCCATGCTGGTAGTAAACTCAGGCCTTTTGTTTACACTTGGGCCCTGTTGCATGGTGCCAAACTGTCGAGCAAGTGAAATGTTACCAATTATCCCCCCACCTTTTTTTTAAATTTGTGAGCAGACGGATGTGGTATCAGAGCAACACATAAACAGAGTTCAGTGACTGCATTAGATAAACTTTACAATAATGTGAATCTAATACATTTTAATGATATGCACAGTCATAACAGTGCTGTATGGTAATTAAATAGGAATAACAAGACATTCACAATAATTGAAATAATTTCCTTACACAGTTAAAAATACCTGCGATGTGAACTGGGTAAAGAGACATCCTAAAAGAAGGAAGAAAGGATGTGAAGGAGGGAATTAAGCCATCTGTAAGATCAGGTTCAGGGGTGACTTCTGCCCTTCTTTAAACCAAGCAGTTCCAAGGATTACAGTGTATCTTATATCCAAGTGTTTCCAATGCCTGGAGGTGCATGAATTTGCAAGTTAGGAATTTGGGCAGGAGAACAGAGTATAAGAATATTTGTTCAATCTTCCAAGAGAAAAGAAATTAAAGAATTGCTTCCTGGGAAACTGATTCTAATACACTGTATTATTAAGAAACTAATGTAAAGGTAAGTGCCTCCATCTATTAATTCAAGCAACAAGAGGAAAGCAGACTTTCCTATGCAAGACTTTTTCACCAGAGGTATTTATTCAAAAAACCTAAGAAGCTTTTTAAGAATTCAGACACTCCAAAACCTACCAAATCACAATCTCAAGGAAGGGGGTTTAGGCATGTGTATTTTTAAAATCTCCCCAAGTGGTCCTGATAATCACCCTGGTTGAGAACCACTATGTGTACAGATTCTGTATCCAGAGATAATCAGAAATTACAGCCAGAGAGAGAAGAAAGATTGGGGAAGGCAAAATGAAGAGGTAGGACACACAAAGTGCTCGGACTTCAATGTGCACAGCACAGCTTAGTCAGATCGCTTTCCTAACACCCTTCCTCAGGCAAAAGACGTTCTGACTGACACAGTGGGCGGGGACATTATTTTGACATGACATGTAGCAGGCCGAATGGGTCGTCACAACAGGAGGCTTTGGAAAACCAAGTGAACTGGGCACTTGATGACAGGAGACGTTTTAAGATATTGAAGGGGTTAAAATATGCTATTCTGGCATATCGATTACTAAAAGTAAAGACACTTGAAGAACAGAAGGTACAAGAAGATCACTTTGACCTTCATGCTGCGTCTTAAAAGCAGAAAATGAATTTGGTACGTGAAAAACACCCTTCCTATATTACAAAGATACAACTTCCTTATTGCCAAGGATGAGAAAGTTGAGGCTAAAGTAATTCTGTACAAACAAGCCTTGTTTAACTAACCCTAAACTTCCTAGTCATTTCTCTACCCAGTTAACTACCCTGGCCCAAGTCCCTTTGCCTTATCACATTCTCACAGTTTACTATTCTTTGTCCAATTCAGTATGTAAGTAACTGACTCTAACTGCTTCTTCAGGTCCTTACTTCTTTATGAGATTCACCTGCCACGTAAAACTTGCATTACACTTTTCTCCTGTTAATCTATGTTATGTCAATTTAATTCTCAAAGCCAGCAGGGACCCTAATAGGATGAGGTAGAATTTTTCTGCCCCTACAGGTGAAAGGAAGTGGAAAAACAAAGAGCCCTTTTCAAAATTTAGTCAGACTAATTTTGCTGCCAGTCCCTAGATGCCAAAGAAGTTTCCATTAACTCCTTTTAGGTGTGTCCTCCTCCTCCCCCCTTTTTTTTCTTTCCTGCGTACTTCCTCATAACTCCTCTCTGTTTTGACGGCTGTAAGCTAAAGGAAACCGTGTGTGCATCCAGGGAGCAGTGCTCTCCCTACCCTAGAACACTGCCAATGTGTGCCACTTAACCTCAACCAGGCTAGCAACTTTACAGGAAATCCATACTTTGGGAACATATGTTGTCTAAGACACTGACAAAAGCAAACATATTTAAATGACATTGGTCACAGATGTAAGAGACTGTAGAATGTGCAACAGGATTGTGAAGACTTGTGTAGTCATTCATCAGTAGCTGCTTGCTCATGAGCTTCCCTCAGAGAAAAGGATTACACTGTGCATTACAGCCTTGCTGGGGCACACCAGCAATCATTCCGTTCATTTTCTTTTTTAATTTTATCTGGAAGCCTCTCATGCAATAAGCCCACCCTCCCCCCAAATCAGTGGCAGCTCCTATTTTGTCTCTTTCTATTTTCTACCAACCTCAGGACTCTACCCGGGAACTCTTCCAGTATCTTCCATCTATTTATTACTTTTTCAGTGGTCATTGACCTTAGAATTTGAAATCTCTGAAGAGCAGAAGTGGGGTGCTGGGAAAGTCAGTGACTGAATAAAGGTTATCCACATTTCACACAGGCAGTACTGGGCTTTGTTATTCCTTATCAGTTGAGTACCATGAGAACATTAGAAGCCCACTGAATAGCTCTCACCCAGTTGAATGTCTCCAATATTAAGGGTCATCCACCTAGTGTTCCCCCACACAAAGACTGAAAGGAAACACATCAAACACTACATGCAGGTTATATTTTAAATCAAATCAGCACAGGGTGCAGACTATTTATAAAATAGAGATGCAATTTGCCTTGGCAGGAACTGTGACTTATTAAAATACTAAACAACTCCTGGTGCTCTATTGATGCTACATATTAAATTTTTAAAAATTCTCTGTAATATAAACGTGGCTGGGAAAAAAACTGATAGAAAAATGAGCTGGTTTTCATTCAAAAACTGACCCCTCAGGTTGTTTTATTTTACTGTCTCCCTGAAGTGGAAGGATTTCAGGAACAATATCTCATTTTATTTTACAATTAGCAAAGTAACAATCCTTCTCTAACATTTTCCCAAGTTGATGTTGTGAAGAAAGCAACTGTAGCAAAGTCCTACTGCGTGGTCTTGGGCCAGTCACTTCACTAGGCCTCCGTTCCTTACTACAAAATCAAGAGCATTGGATAAGATATCCAAATGTCCACCCAGCTCTGAAGCTTCCTGACTTTCCAATTGTAAAGCATCCAAATTAAAAAAATAAACATTAAAAACAAAAAGTCAAACTGTTTACCCAGCCAACCACAGCGATGAGTGGCTGGCTGCGAGGTGCATGGGTGGACGGACAGCACCTGCAGCAGAGGGCACTACTGTTCACAGTTATTCAACCTTCCCCTGGAAGAGGACTGTACATCTCCACCCCCTGCCATGTGAAGCCATGCAGAGAAAACAGTATTTCCCTGTTCCAGTGACAATGGGTTTGGCCATATGATTTGTTTTGGCCAATGGGACATGAGCAGAAGTGAAACATGCCACATCTGAAGAGAAGTTTTAAGAGGCCTTGAATGTTTCTGAGCCTTCTTGCTTGTTTCCTTACGCCATGAGACTAGAGGCTATTGAAGGCACTGTGGATCTCAAAATGAGACAGTGCACAGAGCAGAATCATAGTCAAGGCACAACAGCAGGGGACTTTTTTATATATACATGTATATGTAAACAAGAAATATACCTTTGTAACTGCAAACCACTGAAATTTTGGGCTTATTTCATTACCTCAGTCTCACCTAGAGAAAGCTGACTGATCCATCACCCTGTACTAGGCATATATGAATAATACACATAATGGATGGCTTGACTCACATGTGCCCTTAGAATAGGAGCTCCTGGCAGCAGAGGCCTTGTAATTCTGATAGTGCTGTGGACACTGGAGATGCACAACTATTCAAATAGGTAGTAGCTAGTGCCAGCTCCATCCCACAGGAATTTGGGGCCAGCATGTCACAGCTACCATGGTCATGCCCTCAATTCACCATTTTTCTTTTCTTTTCTTTTTTTTTTTTTTTTTTTGGCAGCTGGCCAGTACAGGGATCCAAACCTGTGACCTTGGTGTTACAAGGCTGCACACAGTACCTCTAATAGGAGTCCAATTTGGTGAAGAGGGACCCTGTACTCATCTTCTAGAGGCCCCAGGCCACTCCCTAATTGCTGAATCCCTCTAGGTCTGCAGATTTTGATCTTATCCCTGGAGCCAAGTCACACGACCTTGGAAAAATCACATTAGTTCTAAATTCAGAGAGGTCAACCTCATAGGCCAGAGTGTGCTTAAATATTTTTTTTGGTTGTTCCTCTAAATGAAAACATAATACTTAAAAATTTCTCATAGAAAGAGCAAGAAGCTAAATCATGCCACCTCAAATATCCAACTAACATTGAAGAAGAGAAATAAAAGGGGAAGTAAGGATCAAAAGATATTTAAAACATCTAAACAAAAAGCAATTAAATGACAGGAATTAATATCTGTCAATGACCACCCTAAATGTGAATGGATTAACCTCCCCATTCAAAAGGCACAGACTGACTGATTGGATTAAAAAGCCAGACCCAAGTATATGCTGTCTCCAAGAGACCCATCTCACATAAAGAAACACACACAGACTATAAGTGAAGGGATGGAAAAAGATATACTGTGCAAATGGAAACCAAAAACGAGCAGGAGGAGCTATTCTTATATCAGATAAAATAGACTCTAAACCAAAAAACAAAAAGAGACAAAGAAGGCCACTATATAATGATAAAAGGTCAATCCAGCTAGAAGACATAGCAATCATAAATATATATGCACCCAATACTGGAGCACCCAGATATATAAAACAACACTCTTAGACCTAAAAAAAGAAATAGGCTCTAATACATTAATAGTGAGTGACCTGAACACCCCTCTCTCAGTATGAGACAGACCTTTCAGGCAACAAATCAACAAAGAGACACAGGATTTAAACTACTCATTAGACCAACTGGACCTGGCAGATATATACAGAACATTTCACCCAACAACTAAAGAATATACTTTCTTCTCATCAGCTCATGGAACATTCTCCAGGATAGACCACATATTAGGTCACAAATCTAGCTTCAGCAAATTTTAAAAAACTAAAATCATTCCAACTATCTTTTCAGACCACAATGGACTAAAATTGGAAATTAATAATAAGCAAAACTCTGGAAACTATACAAATATGTGGAAACTAAATAATAGGCTCCTGAATGACCTATGGGTCCAAGAAGAAATTAAACAGAAAATTGAAAAATTTCTAGAAAATAATGAAAATAAAGATATATCATACAAAAACCTGTGGGATACTGCAAAAGCAGTACTAAGAGGCATATTTATTGCAATAAATGCTTACATCAAAAGAAAGACTTCAAATAAATGACCTAACACTATGCCTCAAAGAACTTGAAAATCAACAAGAATCCAATCCTAAAGGTAGTAGACGATAAGAAATAATTAAGATCTGAGCAGAACTAAATAAAATAGAGACCTCAAGAAACAATAGAAGAGATCAACAAAACAAAAACTTGTGTTTTTGAGAAGACGAGTAAAATAGACAAACCATTAGCTAGGTTAACCAAAAAAAGAAGACAGAAGACCCAAATAACAATAATGAGAAATGGAAAGGGAGACATTACAAATAATACCACAGAAATATAAAGAATCATTTAGAGACTATTATAAACAACTGTATGACAACAAATATGAAAATCTGCAAGATATGGATAAATTTCTAGACACATACAAACTACCAAGACTGAACCAAGAAGAGATAGAAAATCTGAACAGACCAATAACAAGCAAGGAGACTGAAGTGGTAATTAGCAATCTTCCAACAAACAAAAGTCCAGGTCCAGATGGCTTTACAGTTGAATTCTATCAAACTTTTAAAGAGGAGCTAATACCAATTCTCCTCGAACTATTCCAGACAATTGAAACAGAAGCTTCTCTCCCAAACTCATTCTATGAGGCCAACATAACTCTGATACCAAAACCAGATAAAGACACAACAACAAAAAAGAAAATTACAGGCCAATATCCCTGATGAACCTAGATGTAAAAATCCTCAACAAAATATTAGCAATCAGAATACAGAAACATTTTTTAAAAATTATACACTATGATCAAGTGGGATTCATCCCAGGGATGGTTCAACATATGAATGTCAATAAATGTGATACATCACATCAACAAACTCAAGAACAAAGACCATATGATTATCTCAATAGATGCTGAAAAAACATTTGACAAATCTTAACATCCCTTCATGATAAAGACTCTCAACAAATTAGGTATAGGAGGAAAACAACACAAAAAAAGCCATTTATGACAAGCCCACTGCCAGTATCGTTCTGAATGGGGAAAAACTGAGGGCCTTTCCCTTAAGAACAGGAACAAGACAAGGATGCCCACTCTCACCACTTCTATTTGACATAGTACTGGAGGTACTAGCCAGAGAAATCAGGCAAGACAAAGAAATAAAGGGAATCCAGATTGGAAAAGACCAAGTCAAACTTTCACTATTTGCAGATGACATGATACTATATATAGAAAAAACTAAAGACTCTATCAAAAAACTCCTAGAGCTGGCTAATAACTTCAGTAACATTGCAGGATACAAAATAAATGCCCAAATCAGTTGCATTTATATACTCAAATAATGAACTAACAGAAAGAGAAATAAAGCAAGTAAGCCCATTTACAATTGTCACGAAAAAGATAAAATACCTAGGGATCAATTTAACCAAGGAGATGAAAGACCTCTACAATGAGAAACTACAAACCACTTCTGAAAGAATTAAAGAAGACACAAAAAGATGGAAAGATGTTCCATGCACTTGGATTGGAAGAATTAACATTGTGGAAATGTCTATACTACCCAAAGCAACCTACAGATTCAATGCAATCCCCATCAAAATACCAATGACATTCTTCACGGAAATGGAAAAAAACAATCTTGCCCTTCTTATGGAACAACAAAAGACCCCGAAGAGCCAAAGCAATCCTGAACAAGAAAATTAAAGCCAAAGGCATAGCACTACCTGACTTCAAAATTATAGTACAAAACTATTGTAACCAAAACAGCATGTTACTGGTATAAAAATAGACATTCAGACCAGTGGAGTAGAATTGAGAACCCAGAAATCACCCCTCAGGCTTACAGCCATCTGATATTGGACAAAGGAAACAGAAATCTACATTGGGGAAAAGACTGCCTCTTCAACAAGTGGTGCTGGGAAAACTGGACATCCATATGCAGAAAAATGAAAGTAGGTATGCACCTCTCACCATACACTATAATCAACTCAAAATGGATTAAAGACTAAAGTATAAGACCTGAAATTGTAACATTACTAAGGTAAAATATAGGTGAAACACTTCAGCAACTACATCTGGGCACAGACTTTATGAACATGAGCCTGAAAGCACAAGCAGTAAAAGAAAAAATAAACAGATGGGACTACATCAAACTAAAAAGGTTCTGCACAGCAAAGGAAACAATCAACAGAGTGAAATGACAACCTACAGAGTGGGAGAAAATTTTTGCTAACTATGCACCCGACAAGGGATTAAAATCCATAATATACAAGGAACTCAAGCAAATATACAGTAAAAAAACAAAAAAAAAAACAATTAAAAAATGGGCAAAGGAGCTGAATAGACATTTTTCAAAGGAAGACATACATGTGGCCAACAGGTACATGAAAAAATGCTCAACATCACTAGTTATCAGGGAAATGCAATTTAAAACTACACTGAGATAGCACCTTACCCCAGTTAGACTGGTTATAATAAAAAAGACGGTGAATAACAAATGCTGGCGAGGGTGTGGAGAGAAGGGAACACTCCTACACTGTTGGTGGGACTGTATATTAGTACAACCACTATGGAAAACAGTATGGAGGTTTCTCAAACAACTACAGATAGATCTTCCATATGATCCAGCAATCCCACTTCTGGGTATATACCCAGAAGAATGGAAATTATCATGTTGAAGGGATACCTGCACTCCCACGTTCGTCATAGCTCTGTTTACAATAACCAAGACATGGAACCAACCTAAATGTCCATTGATGGATTGGATAAGAAAACTGTGGTATATACACACCATGGAATACTACTCTGTCGTAAAAAAGAATGAAATACTCCCATTTGCAACAACATGAATAAGCCTGGAGAAACTTATGTTGAGTGAAATAAGCAAAGGATACAGGGATAAATATCACATGTACTCACTCATATGTGGGAGCTAAGAGAGAAAGAAGGAAGGAAAGAAAGACCACGGTAGTACATTGGACTTGCAGAGGGAGAGAACATTTCTTGGGCTACAAAGTCGAGTGGCGGGAAAAAGGGAAGTTGGGGATAACTGGGCAGGGACTACAGGGCACAAATGCAATTTGTGGTAAGGGGTATGCTGCCAGTATGAATCTGGCCCTCACATCATGGGCACGAGGGGTGACAATCAGCTTTGTATCTCATGAATATCCATAACCAATAAAAAAATTAAAAACATTAAAATAAAATAAAATAAAATAAAAATAAAAATTTCTTATAGAACAAATGGACTCTCTAGTTCAGTCTGAGAAACACTGGATTCAATGAATGATCTGTAAGGTCCCCTCCAGCTCTAGAACGGATGCATCTTACTGCATTACCTACTCTGGACATGATTTTCCTCAGCATTTCACAAGAGGATACCTTATCTATTAGTGGCACACATCAATCTGATGCAGCAAATTAGGACAGAAAAAACAAATACACTTTCCAAGTGAATTGACAGGATAATTTAGGTAAGAGGAACATGGTTATAAGGCAAACCTGCCCCTACTTAGCAGTTTTTGTTCAGAGAGCAATGTGTGTGTTACTTTAAAGGAAAAAAAACTCAGAGAACCAATTAGATTTACAATCTGTGAATGTAGTCAAAATAAAGAGCTCAAATCTATTTTTTCATTCTTATATAGCCTGAGGGCAATACCAAAAGAAATTACTATTAAGTGTGAGTGATGCAAATAGATCGTGTGAAATTCAGTCTGAAATGTGTGAATTTAATATACAACTGCAAATTAGGAAGCGCCTTTTGATTTTCAAAGTGGGCTTGATTCACTAATGGAAAAAATTCTACCCCACAGACAAGTCCAAGATGGGCTAACAGACTACATGCGGACCTGGAAAAATGGAGGGGAATTTCATAGCACTAAAAAACCATTGTGACTATAGACCTGCATCATCATCCCTGGCACATAAAAATTGAGCCACTGAGGGACGTTATTGCCGTGCCTGCATGGCTGCAGGGAAAGAGACTGCTGTGGCCAGGGCAGACACTTTTTCCTCTTGAGAAAGCAGGCAAAATAGTTTGTCAACTCAACGACCAGTAATCACAATAAGGTACCTTTAAGCTACATAAAAATGAAGTTTTGTATATCCACAGACTAGACATTGGATTTTGCTCTGGCTTTCTGCTTAGGAGCTGATTCCAAATCTCAGCTTTACTAGCATCATGCAGTAAATATGTTCCTTAATGTCAGTGTTCTTCAGAACTGCTTTGCTTACAGGGTCACAAGAAGAAGGCAGACCTTGTTTGATTACATTCTCATTGCCCACTGGGGACTGAGCACCCACAACCTGCAAAACCCTGTAGGGGGTGGGGTGGTGGTGGTGGTGAGACAATGCTCCCTGCCCTCACAGAGCTCACCATCTAGTGAAGTAACAGCTGTGTCAAGGAACTCACTCTAATAAGAGGAAAATGCAACTCTGATAATACAAGTTACCAGGAAGGTGGCAACTGTTACGTATGCCTGGATAAGTACTCCCCTCCTTGCCACCTGCTAAACTCCTCTGCTTGCTTCAGAACACGCCCAACATCACCTCCTCCTCTGTGGAGACTCCTTTGTCCTCCTCCAGACCGTTTCTCAGCTGCATGCTAACTTATTACCGCACATGGTACTCTGACTAATTGTTTCATGGCTTTCTCTACCAGGACATGTGTTCCCTGAGGGCAGGGGTTGGGCCTCAGATCTACCGGGCATTAAGTTGAACTGATTTTATGTAGCTCTAAATAAATAGATCTACATAAATAAATATTTGTATAAGATTCAAATTAGAATAGATGGAAAATTAAGTCCTGACTAAACCTTCCAGACCCCCTCCGTATGTAATCCCCTACAGATTACACAGAAAGCTTTCTTATGGAAGACCTTGAGAAAATCCCCTTAATGGAAGCTGAGACTCTCTGACATCGCATAGTGCTCCTTTTTTCTTGTGAAAGGGAAATGGGACTAACAAATCGTGGCTTTAGATCAAGCAAGATCTGTGTAACTCTTTCTAGAAGATATGTATTATATTTGCAACAAGGAAAGCATGTGTAATGTTTGTAAATTCTCTATCTAAAGTGCTTCTTCACTGAGAAATTATGCTTGCTTTTTTGTTTCTATTGGAAATAGAGAGAAATTTGACCCTTGGTGTGCTAAACGAGGCAAGAGAATTCAGAGTGCTACCACCAATCCCCATTTCTTGGTTTCAGAAAGGTACTAAAAGAAACGAGAACAGAACACCCCTCTTCCTCTTGCCTCTTCCACCTTTGCTAGAAAAGTAGCCAAATACATTCTCAAAAGCACTCGGCAAAATACTCCCGTGTGCCCGCATCTACCACGATCATCAGGTAAGGCGTGCCATTTGTGGGGTCCAGAACCTTTTGGACCATTAAAGAATCCCACCTTTGGCAAAAGGCTGAAAACAGTGTGGGTATTGCCTAGATATAGTTCAGATTTATGTGTCAGGGGGAAGTGGAACACTGCGATCTACTTCTGGTATCTTAAGATTTCTGTAACAGTGCAATAAAAGTACCAGAGTATCGTCTACTTGAGAGAAGAGAGTGGCCCCTCATTTTGGCATATCCCAACACAGCCATTCACTCTTTCAGTCAAAAATGACTCACTGAAAGCCAAACTGACCCCATTCAGTGTGACTGGCAAGGGTTGGGAGTAGTGTTCACCACTGCATCCACTTGTTTCAGGAGTGACAGAGAAGCTAGGCATCCAAAGCTTATCTGCAAGGGGGAAAAACCTCACAAAATAAAAATAGCTAACCAATGATACCTGGTAAACTAGCTCTCCAAGGGGGCTGGAGATGGAGAAAGCCCTGACTGGTGTAGTGTTTGCAGATTTCCATGGTGTAACTACTCTCACCATGGCTAATTTCATCCTATCAATGGTTAAAAGGCTTGTCACATTCCTTAATATTCAACAATCGCTTCTGGGAAAGCTTGGTGTGCACCAGCCCTAGCACACCGTTGCAGCTAACATTTATTATGGGTTTATTATGGTGCCAGAAACTCATAAGCACTTTAAATTCAATATCTCATTTAACCTTCCCACCAGTCCTGTAAGTAAAGTACTATTATATCTCCATTTTAAGTTAAGAGAACACAGGCTCAGAGAGGATAAGTAACTTGCCCAAAGTCCCACAGCTTGGAAGTAGTGGAGCTGGGGGTAGAATCCAGAGTTGAAGTTCTCACAATACCAAAATGCCTCTCATGATCCAACTAACAGATGCTTTGTTTTAAACAGCTAATAGGTATCTATTAGAATGAGCAGGAATGACACTCTGGCCAGAGGAGTCACAGTCCAAATAAGACCAACAATTGTGGCTCTGTCAATCTTCTTCACTCAGTCACAGCAGAAAACTCTAGGATTTCTTTCCTTTGAAAACTCCATACCCTCCTTCCTCGGTTCTTCCTTCCACTCTGACTCTCACACCTAACACTTGCCTGTTAGTAACCAAGAGTCTCTGCTCTTCTCTTGGTCCTCCCTGGAACAGTTCCAGTCCCATGTAACTGAAGAGCTCTATTCCTCCTCCATGAACAAGGAGGGGTCAGCAAGCAGCTGTGCAGCCTTAGGGAGCTGATAGCTGTCTAAACTTCTCACCCTAGTACAAGAATCACAATGACCTGGTCCCTCCCCGGGGCACCTTTCTAACAGAAGTTGGAGAAACTGTTATGAACATTGGCACGGGGATCACTGACATATTCATATCGTATCTGGAAGTCAGGAATTATTTTAAGACTGAGGAGAAATGAAAACTCAACAGGAATTAAGCTCGTCCTAAGTTATCCAAGGTCTATCATGTCTAGACCAAGCAAAATCAGGAAAACAATCAGGGAGTTGAACAGCTGGAATTCCTGGGCATATGAGGGTCAAGGATGCAGAGGACAGAGGCAAACACCAAGTGCCTGACCTTGAGAACTTGACAGCCAGGTTCAAGCGATAAACAGACTCTCAAAGACCTGTCAGGAACAGCATGGTGAAGGACAGGCCCCTGGGTGCGCAGGAAACAACGCATAGGCTACTGCTGCTCACCAGTCCACTTCTAAAATGGGTCACTAAGTAACTATAATCAGCACAGACGTGCCAAGAGGGCCAGGGCTGCACCCAGGGCCTTCCAGTTCAGGAGGGGCTTTTTTGATTGCAAGCTGCCAGCCACTACATGTAATGAAATCGACTTCCTGGGTCAGGTCCAAAAATCTCACAAAATGGAACCAATTAGAAAATATTGGAGTGGTATTACATGTAATAAGGGCAAAAATTATTTTATTAAACTTTTGCTGTGTATGTGTGCATATATACACACACACTAACTACACCTATCTATGTAAAATGACATGCTTACTCTCAATTATCTACAACTTCATTCTTTTTAAAAATGCTCTGCTATAAAAAAGAATGAAATACTACCATTCGCAACAACATGGATGAACTTAGAGAAAATTATATTACGTGAGACAAGTCAGGCACAGAAAGAGAAATAACCACATCCTCACTTATTTGTGGGAGCTAAAAATAAATAAACACACAAACAAATAAGGGGGGAGAAGAAGACACAATAATCAACAATTCCTTGAACTTGTTAAGACAAGTGAACAGATATGATGTGGTGGGGGGAGGCGAGAGAGAGAGCGGGGAAAGAGGAACGGGTAAAGGGTCATGAAAATCAACTACAATGTATATTGAGTAGTTAAAAAAAATGCATGAGAAAATAACTATTATTTGAAAGAAATCCATATTATGTGGAGAAAATTGATGTTGGGAAATGTTCTCATTGTTACATGATTTTGTTGCTAAGCACACTGAGTCTCTTATTAAAAACTCTAATATGTGCAACTTATAATACTTTTCCTGTTTATTTAAAAATCTTCCAAATGAAGAGGTTCAGTGGGTTTTGAACTATTAATTTTAAAATGCAACCTTCTAATTAGTTTCCAAGAACTGACTGACATCAAGGAAGATGCAAATTTAACAGCCAACGTTAACAAAAACTTTTTCATAATTAGTGGACATTATTAAAAAAAACATAGCTCATGACTTATAATTGCAGCCAATAATTTGTTTCTTCTACCTGGTTCTACACTCCTTTGTCAAGTGACTTTTTCAGCTATAACAGTCACCAGAACTAAGCAATGAAATAAACTAAATCACTGTCCTTAAACAGTTATCCCAAGATTAAAAAAAATAATAATAAAGCATATTTAATCCCATGGCTCTCAATACAAATACTATTCACAACTTTTGGAAGGGTTTTGTACAAATAAAATTACTTTTCAGTGTTTTTATGTTTAGTCTTTAAAATTTCTCTATTTTGTGAACATTCCTATAAATGACATATAAATACTACTATAAATTACAAATATTCTAAAACTATCAATATAGTAATAGTGTGTAACTCACAAACATGTAATTGCTGGAGAGGCACTGTCAAAGAAGTGTGGCGAGCACTGTCCTAAGTTAGCACATCAGTAACCAGCACAATCCCGCCCTTTGGGTCAAATGAAACAGGATCAGGAGCCATGACTGATTCTTAGGCCAAGGGCTTTTGGAAGACAGTAAGGACAAACACTGACTTGACTTCTACAAATATTGCTTTTTAAAACCTTTATAATTTTATAAGTATATTTCTTTTGTAAAGTAAAATAATTATTGTATGGAAAAAATACAAAGTAAAAGGTAAATCTCCTCTAATACAAGAGGTTTTGCATTTTGGGTTGAATAAAGAAAATTTTAAGTGTTAATTCTTAAAAGGAATTTATCTATCATAAAAGCTTTTCCTAAAATATTAAGACTTCATTTATAGCAAAAACTAATACATTTAAAACGCACAGAAAAGTTTTTATTGTCTAATAATCACATACTAAAGAATTCAGGGAAAAATTGAAACAGTTCCCATTAAAAGTAGAGACTGAAGAGGTTATCTTTTGTGATTAGCAAATGAGAGTACTTAAAACAATTCGTGGAAAATTGGAATTAAAAGATAATACGAATCTTTCCATGAACTTTTTGAAGACCCTTGTATGTATTTTACACAATTTCCTAACTAGAACTGACAATAATGATGCCTTTCTGTTAACATGAATATTTCTGAATGCAGTTTCTAGCTGCCTTGAGTAAACTCCATTCTTTTGCTATGTTTCTGCAAATCTTTTCCAGTGTCGCTGTGGTTTATGACATTCTGTCCAATTAGCTGTCAGTATATTTTCTTTTACCTTCACTTCAATGACCTTAATTTTTCTAAGAATATTTCATACAACCAACCTGTTCAATTAAAACTACACAAAAGCTGTTCTCAAAAACCTACTGCTAGGCAACAAAAACCTGTTGAACTAATAAACCTCAAGTGAAAAACATCTCTAAAGAGAGATGAGAACAATTATAGTCACTTCACAATAAATTATTAATTTAATCCAGAATACACTAATGTCTTGTTAAAATTTGTAAGTACAGGTAAAAAGTTAACCTATAAGAATTTAAATGAGTATTTTTACATGTATATATGAATGTGTGAATATGTGTATATGTTCAGCATTTAGCATACATGAAAGATCCCCAATAACTAGCTGATTTAGTTTGACATGTTTGATTAACCCACCTTTGCTATGGATTTGGGAAGACAGTCTAGAAAACGCTCTTGTGTTTTCAAGGGAGCACACAGTTAATACAAGTCCTGTGCAGGGCTTTGAAGAGCAACAAAGGAAGTGAGTTCTTACAGTAAAGGAAGAATAATTTATTATCCTAAATTCAGAACCAGCTTAGATTTTGAAATGTGGGCTCTGTATTATAAACTGAAAACATTTCACCCACATTTATTTATCTTTGGGGAAAATAAGTTTCGACTGGGGAAAAGGCTTTCTTAAAGGCTGACAATTCATGGAAGGGTTCCTAAGGCTTCTTGGAAACAAAATAGTTCTTAAAAAAACAACTTTGATGAGTTAAGTGCAAATGATTTAAATTTCCCTTAAAATAAAAAAAGTTTAAAAATTAGAGGAAATATGTTTGGTAAAGTATGTTTGAGAAATGTTATGAAATATATTTCAAAATGTTTGAAAAATTGCTTGAGGTATTTTACAAACCCCAAATGAAGCTCAATTCATTCATCTCTAATTACATAATAATTACTAACACTACAGTTTCGGGTTTATGTTTAGAATATAGTAGTCATACCATGGTTATTTCTTTAAAAATTATTTAAGACGTGCTAATTGAAAGACATTCTGAACATTCAGAACTAAATTGAGCTCTGGGGTAGTGTTTCAAATACGAACTCTAAGCCCGGTGCCTTGTAACCGATGACAACCATATTTCCAGCTAAGGTCTCTGGAGCTATCATCCAGTTAGCAGAGCCTGCTGGGAATCTTAGTAATAAAAATAACTGGTAGAGTACTATGTCACTTAAGTTGGTGACCTAAATGTAATTCATGGAAAGTCTTAGAACAGTTAGATCATTTCATGAAGTTTCACCCTGAAAAACAGTATGTATATACGAGCTGCACTCTGATATAGCAAATGGCAGCAATAGTCCCAAATTCAGTTAAATCCCATGACACAAAAGCCCTCCTATTTCTCCCTATCATTATTAACATAAATACTGTAACTGAGCATATCATGGCAGTCTACCTAAAAAATCTACTGGTAAAGGAGCATTAAGCGAAAGGGATAAAAAGAATGATTAATAATAACCTCAGAAAAATAGGTGAATGCAACATACTTATTTCAAGAATAGAGTACTTTTCTTGGTGTGTTTAAGACTGTTGAGAGTAAGCTTGGAATATAGCAAAGGAATCGGCTCTGGAACTAAACTGACCTGGGTTCCAATCCTTTTTTCATTTCTCAGGAGGCATGCAACTAGAGCAAGTCACTCTGTCTCAGTTTGCTCCTCTGCAGAAGAAAAATAACAGTAAATACACCTTAGAGCTAATGTATGAATTTAATGAAACAATAGAAGTATCCAGCACACAGTACACATTATAAATGTTAGTTCCCATCCTACGATGTCAATTTATCTTGTATTTCTTATTCTTAACTGTCATCAGCTTGGGTGAAAGTCTGTATTAGTACCATGCTACACAGTCTTAATGGTCCTTAATAAATATTATGCTGTCTGACTTGCTTTCTTTAAGCCTTATTTGCAGCATTCTTCAAGATCAGAAATAGATATAAGTCCTATTTCCTAGGTTAGAATGTGATCTTGAACACATTTTAAAATCTGCATGAGTTCATCTCTTCATCTATGAGGGGACTGGACCAAGTCATTTGCTCCCAATTTCAGCCTTCAATGCTGTAGGTTGCTGGTGAGCCTCTCAAAACTTACATGGAGGGTCTTAAGAAGATATTAAGAGAAAGTAAACTCGGAAAGAGTTGACCATTAAGCTTTTCTGGTTATAAAGAGGATAGGAAGTAGCCAATGAACACTTGTGCTCTCGTCCTTGACCCCTTTCCCACCTGTTCTGGGTGTAACAGGAGCAGTGGCTGTAAGGAAGGAGAGAGGAATGCCCAGGTGAAGCTCCATGTCTGTCTGGGTCAGGTGCAGCCAACTGTGATAATAGCCATTTAAGGAGGAGGGAAGACCCTCAGCACCTGAGCATGAGTTGATGGAACCAGCCAGGTGAGACTTGAGCCCACCCTGCCTGTCTGCCTGTCAATAAGGGAGGTGACAGCTGATGCTGGGAAGGGAAGTAACCAGGCAATGCTTGTATCTTCCCTCAGAGTTTCCAGTTAATTTCTGGCTTCTCTGGGCAGACACCCAACACTGAACCATGCTCTGCCATATGAGCCATTTGCCATGTCACCTCACTAGGCAGTCCTGGCCACATGCACTGGAGAAAATAGAGAGGAATGAAGGGAGAGTGCGAAGACTCTAGCCAAAAATATTTCCTATTTTTGTCTCACCTAATTCTTTTATAACCTTCAAGAGATCAACACCTCATTAATGGTCATAGGAAAAAAAAGTGTGTGTGGGGGGTGGGGGTGGTAAATGGAATGAAATTGTTTCTAGGTGCCTTCTAGTTGCAAATATTACACAAATTATGACAACATAATTATGCATAAATATCTGCTTCACATTTATTCTACCTGAACACTTATAGAAATCAATGATAAAGCTAAAAAGGCTATAGATGGTTCAAAGAAACGACACAAAACAATAAATCTCAAAGAATAGACCCCCTCACCACTCCTCATCCCCAAACTGCTATACGAATTTACCCTTAATTCTAACAAGCCTAACTGTTTAACTGCATTCATTGAAGCCTGGAAGTAAGACATTGGAAGAGGAGGAAAGGCTGACAGCCTGACACAGGCCAGTAGAAATGTTATAAAACCAAACACCAAAACCAAAAACCCATCAGTGAGAGGCAAAAAAGCCCTGCTATCCCTCCACTAGCTGCTGTGAGTAGCACAGAACAAGCGACTGATGCCCGAAACGACAATCCTGCATCACAAAGAATAGGGTAAGTTCAAATTCTCTAGTTTACCACTGTAATACATTTTAGCAAGGTTTCAATCAAAACTAATAGAAAGTTGATAAGCATATGAAATGATGCTCAATATCATCTGTCAATTAGGGAATTGTAAATTAAAACAACTACACACTCATTAGAAAGGCAAAATCCAAAACGCCAACACCACCCAATGCTGGTGAGGAAGAGGAAAAACAGGATCTCTCCTTCATTGCTGGTGGGAATGCAAAATGGTATGCCACTTTGGTAGTTTCTTATAAAACTATACATACTCTTACCATATGTCCCAGCAATAACACTTTTTTACTCAATGATTTGAAAACTTCCATGCACACAGAAACCTGCACATGAATGTTTCTAGCAGCTTTACTCGTACTTGCTAAAACTTGGAACCAAAAGTATGTCCTTCAGTAGGTGAATGGATAAACAACTGTGGTACATCCAAACAGTGGAATGTTATTCAGTGCTTAAAAAAAAAAAGAGCTATCAAGTCACGGGAAGACATGGACGAGCCTCAAAAGCATATTGCTAAGTGAAAGAAACTGTCTGAAAAGACTACATACTATATAATTCCAACCATATGCCATTCTGGAAAAAGCAAAACTATAGGAGATAGTAAAAAGATCAGTGGATGCCAGGGGTTGGAAGGAGAGAAAGATGAATAGGTAGAGCACAGAAGATTTTTAGAGCAGTCAAACTATCCTGTCCATGGTATTGGAATGATGAACATATGACATTATGCTTTTGTCAAAACCCATAAAACTGTAACAGAGTGAATTCTAATGTAAACTACGGTCTTTAGTGATAAAAATGGACCAATATCAGTTCACCAATTAAAAATATCAGTTCATCAAAACAAATGTACTACACTAATGCACAATGTTAATAGAAAGGTAAACTGGGGGGGTAGGTGAGGGAGTATATAAGAACTCCATACTTTCTGCTCAAATTTTCTGTAAACTTAAAACTGGTCTAAAAAAAATAAAGTCTATTAATTTAAAATAATGATCTTGGGGGGGTCATAAGACTCAGTCATCTGGAAAATTCACCATATGGAATATCCATTTTGCAATAGTGCTACACAAATGAGATGAGTGTATTTATTAAACCAGTTAGAATTCACTGAAAAACCACATTTACCTTACCTGCATCAACTGAAATTATTAGTATAATGCACAGCAAACACAAAACAAAGTTTACAGTATGTGACTTTATGAGAGCAAAAATCTGGGAAAAGTCATTCCTTACTAGTAGGGGTCTGTTGCTCCCACTGGTAGCAATAAATGTACCATTTACTATAGATCAAAAATGAACCATAAAGAAAACACCACAGCCAACACTCTAAAAATTTATTATCAAATTACATCCTACTCACAAACACAACTAAGCTCATGAGACTAGCAAAGTAGCAGCACAAAATGAAAGGGAAAAACACGTTTAATAAATACAATTTAAAAATGTCTTTTTCTTTAAGTAAGGTTCAAATACTGGGATACAAACACTGGAGCAAAAATCTTAACACACTTATAAACCATCATAACATGTAGCGATCCCACTGGAACTGCATCCACAACCACGTTAAGTGAAGGTCCCTGCTGCCACACCACATGAACAGACATTTGTCCACTTGTGTGTGTGTTTTCATAAAGTACTTAGGTTCTTAGAGAATGAACACAGGCTCCAACACAGTTCGGCTCCAAAATTTTTAATGTTATCAAATTAGTTTGATTTAAAAAGCTATGAGAAAATAGTAGAATGTACTGTGTTTGAAACTGCTGCTTAGAATTAAATATATCCAGGTAATGAAGCTGGACGTGACAAAGAGGGGACGCGTAACTCAGACATTTCACAGAAGCTTCATTTGGAAGATACGGCTTTGCCAGAGGAAGAAAGGCAAAATATTTAAATAAAAATTTCAGGGTTAAAAAAGAAAGTTAATGGAAGAGGGCAAGGGCAGAAGGGAAAGAAGTGCTTAAAGAAACAAATCGTGTAGATAATGAGTGGAATTTAAATCAATTCATTCCTGCCTAAAACTAAGCCTGGTTAACTGAGGTAGACTTGGAATAACATATGCAAGGATTCCAAAGGGCAATATTTAGTCATTTCAGAAACTGTAAAGTAAAAGTGCATGTTATACTTTTGAACATGAAATCAAATGGGTTCCCTTTTACACGAGGGAAATTTGTCTATATTAATTCCCTATTTGTTGTGCCAAAGTTTCAAATGTACCAAAACCTACACTTTTCTGGTGATAAAGTTTTATTTTTACTTATTTTCCTCAAGAAATGAGAAAGTAAAATAAAAATAATTTTTATGACATTACCTTAATATTTTTCCTGTTTTTATTAACAAGTCACATGGAAATTTAGAAATATCATTAAAGCTAAAGAGTTGTCTGGAGCCAAAAAGTCTAATAAAAATTCAAAAAATTATTGTTAATATGGGAATGTTTAAAAACATATCTATTATCTTAAAGATTTGATTTTTTAAATACTCACACAGTTTCCACATTAAGAAACAATATTAAGAACAAATGTCCAAAAAAAATAAATAAATATGAAAAGCCTAATTTAAAAGTATAAATAAGTAAACTTGTAGTAATTACAACAGTGATTTTAGCTTTTTCTGCAAAAATAGTGAAGATGAGAATAAAACATTTGAGGTTTACATATTTTTATCCCCCTAACATGTCCTCCAACTGTAATTGCTATTTTTTTCTATTGTGACAGATTCTTAGATTCACATAAATATTATGTGCATCCCAAGTTAACTGGTATGTACAAAATACTACACAATCAAAACAATTAAGGAACAAAAGACACACAAAAAAGTTAACGATAGTTACTATTTTTCCTCCATACAAGGTGGGGCCTTTTCTTGGAAAAGGCCAACATATACCCTTAACATTTTATGCCTATCGTACAGGATGTATCCTAAGGTGATTTACTATTAATAAGATAAAAGGAAGAGTATAAATCTACTATTATGCAATAAAAGACTCAATAACCAAGACAATACTGAAGGCAGCCAGAGCCCACTTACACAACATGGAAAATACCTGCTTATGTTCTTCACTTTATCTCAAGCTATTCTGGGGGAAAGTAAAACATAACTATGGCAACCGGTTATTGTTTTATGATTCTCATCACAGATTCAGTAGCGTATAGAGAAACTTACTTCAAAGGAAGGAATTCAAATGAACTCAGGCTAGCCAAAACCTAAAGAGTGTCAACAATTTTATGTTCAACAGTCAGGTTACACATAGCAAAGTGAAAAAGTGACAATTATACAGCAAATTTGGGCTGTATGCACACATTTTCCCCTGATATATCTGTATGTCTGTTCATTCCAGATTTACCAGATGCTTGCTTGCTCACTTTTTGAGTGGTGATTTCAACCTATTTTTTGAGAGTCAAATTTCACATCACAAAAACTGCAATCTCAGATATTCAAATGAAGACTCTAGCCATCACAGTCAGACCACAGCATATTTCCCTTTCCAAGATGGCTTATTATTTTTGGAGGTAATGGTCAAAGCCTAAAGTGTGCTTTGGTCATTATGGAACAACAACACTGCTACTGACTAGAAGAATAAAGTCTGTGATGCCATCATCTGTTTTCTGCTTGGATAACTAGGAGGTTGCAGTCTCCATTAAAGAGCCATTTGTCTGGTACATTTCACCAATATTAATTTCCTTAAAAAAATAATTATGGTAGCAAAATGTTACAGTAAACATGTAACATGTGTATATGTTTACCATAATTACATTTGTACATGTTGACAATAAACATGGAGATTAAAAAATAAAAAAATTGTTCACTAAGTCAGATCTACAATAGTTACATTGTTCCAACAAGTGAATATCAGTTCTAATTTTAAAACACTTAAAGAGGAAAAAAACTTGTATATATTATCTTTCCAAAACACACACAGATTACTATGCCTCTCCTTCTATGATCTAAACTACTGCTCCAGTAGTAGAAGGCAGAAGCTACCCAGAGGAATTAGAGAAAATTCCAAGCTGGAACCATACTGTCTGGTCTGGCTTTGTAAACCACAGACCTCTCCCCCACCCCGTCACCCCCCACTGTGTGTTATACACAGTAACAAAAAAATACAAATCTGCTGAACGAAGGGACTATATGCAGAAACCAAAATACCCATGTTTTCAGAGAAATTAAAGGAATCAAACTATTTCTTCTTTGATAATGTTGCTATTGCAACATTAAAAAAAAGTTAACAAAACAATTCTTATATTCTGTGTCTCAAATTTATAGCATCAGATGAATACTGGAGTTTATATAGTGTCAGACTTAAGTTATCTGAAAAGAACATAAGACATAAGAACATAGTTCTTAGAAGGGAAAAAATAATGAAATCTTGTAAGCAAGATACTAAAAGTTTTTAAGCATCCAAAAAGTTCTATTATTTTTAGTTTTAAACTAGGAGGTGCTATCCAGAATTGAGAATGCAAGATGTGATCAAATACAAATTTTAAAAAGCTTGACCATTAAAGCATAGATTGCCTAATAACTAAAATAGGATAAATATAATTATAAAAAACTAACACCAGAATACTCTACCTGAGATTGAATTTGTGCCATTCACTTTTTGTGGCTTCTTTCTATTGTCTAATTCCTGCTGAACTGAGTGAGCATGCCAGATGGTTATCCTAGACTTATTGTGTGTACAAGTTCTCAATTGAGACAAGGAAAAATTTTCAAATTTTCAAATGAACATCGTTCATTATGTATGGTGCTGTTCTGTTAAACAAACTGTCTAGAAAACTATAAAGATTTTTGTTTGTCTTGCATTTGCCACAAAAGAGTGAACTTGTTTAGAATGCCAAAGTATTTATCTCAAATAATAAAGTCAAATTCAATGAAAATCATACAATGTCGGTGCTGAGAAAAATAACGGCTGTATCTGTTTGAACATACTGAAAGACAAGAAAAGTAAAAACAAACTTAGAAGTCTAGAATGAAGAAGTTCATCTAATGCAATCGGTATTTCTTCCCAACTTTCCAATATGAGATATAAGAAGCACCCCCCCAAAATACTAAAGAACCAGAGAAATAACCTGGAAAAATGATTCAAAAACCACAGAGTATGAGGATATTCCTTGACAAAGCCCCAGAAATGATTAAATACCTAACAGAAGAAACGGTCAGGGGAGGAAGAAGTAAAAATTCTAACTATATGACAGACTCTAACCGTAAGTAATAATTGAATTCTAAAGGTTTAACTAACAAATTCATTATTTCCTCCAAAATTTACTATCATTCTTCTCTTAACAACAAATAAATTTGACAAACCCAGTTTTGATGTTAAAAGCCAATATATGTAGGTCCCTCATGTGCACAAAGCAAAGAATTAAAAAAAAAAAAAAAAAAAGACAAACACAAGTGAGAAATAAGAGGACCTTCTAAATCTTTTGTTTACAAGTTCCTAAAATAGCACACTGCTCACTTTCTTCAGCTTTCCTGACATACTGGTTTGGGTGTGCAATATTTATGCATGAATATGTGGAATACCAGCACAAAGCCTGGGGACAGAGACTATCAGGATAAGCTTTTCTTATTTCTCAACTATATTTTGTATTCTTTGTGGTTTTATATTTTTTTCCTTTCAGTGCAAATCTCTCCAATGAAAAATTCCAAACCTGTTTTTAAAAAAATTGCATGAATTTCTTCACATTTTATAAACAAAAATACCAGAAATGAAAGAGCTGACAGAAATTCAAGCAGATCCAAATTCGACCATCCATTTTTCATACTTCTCCAAGTCTGCAGCAGAGACAGACTTAGCAATTTTCTTAAGAGCCAGTTCAAAGTCTCCTTTGGTAACAGGCATCTGAAGTTCCTCTTTAGAAAGTGCACGGATCTCTTCTGGACCTAAGCCATTGATACGCCGTCTCATTGCCATGAGAGAGGCATCCCTAAAAATATACCAAAATAAGTCAATAGTAATTTTTGTAAATGCTTTAAACACTTTAAATTCTAACAAAGTTGTGGGAAAACATTCAAAAAATTATTTCATATGTTTTTATAACGCTGCTTAGAATTTTCCACTTAAGAGACATCCTGAGGGTTTAGGAGAGGTTAAAATAGATGCAAAGGATTTAAAACACAAAATGTATAGTTAATAAACACTAATAGTCTAGGATGAGCTCAGACAGTACTGAATTTTCTTTTCCCCACCTGCTCTTAAAAGACAACCAAGAAATTTAGGAAACTAAACTCGAATTTTGCAATATTGAATTATACACTTGGAAATGAACTAATGTTAAGATAATCCAAACTATATACCAGTTTGTCCACAGCCTAATTACAAGAATCTCTCTCTCTGGAACATGAACATATCTACACATCATGGACATGGAATTCCCTACATGGAGTATTTGTGGGCAACTAAAGGTATAAACTCTGGCTTCTTCTGATGCCATATTCAACTCTAGCTGACCAATAGTAAATAAATAAAAAGGTTTGTAAGAAATGGGTGATTTGTACTCACAAAAAAGCTATTAGGAAGGCCAACCCAACCAAACTTCAAATTTTTAAATATTATACTACAGTGACAGTAGAAACTATTGTGAGCTTATTGCGTGTTAGATGCACATAAGAAAAACAGTAGCAGAAAAAGTGAGAAAAACAGATGTTATGGCTTTAAAGAAAGGCTACTGAAGTTAATTTAAGTATAGTTAGAAAAACAAGACTGAAAGAAAAGTCCACTCCACTGAGTAATGGAATTGTTTATAATTGATATCGCTAAACTGAAAGGGAAATTTAAAAATGTATTTGAGTGAGTGCGTGCGTGCGTGTGTGTGTGTCTTCCACAGCTTAAACTGATCAACTTTGCTCATTTGCATGTGGTCAAATAATGCCAACCAAAACTAAATGATATTACTTCATGTTGATAAAAGTAGGCTCTAGCATGGAGCTAAACTAACCTTAGGTTGTCAAAGTCATCACAACAATTTCTTAAAAATCAAAGGATCAAAAGCATAAGTGATCACATTGCTATGTAATTACTCATCTAACAATGACCAATAAAGTTATATAAAAAAAAAAACCCCAAGACAAATGAGAAACGATCTCAAAAAAATGGTTGGCTGCTTTCATATCAAGGGCTTAATTATACTGACTTTAAGACCAGTCCCTCCTTGCCAAATCTATAATCATTAAAAAAAAAAAAAAAATACCTGCAAACATTAGTTATGTCAGCACCAGAATAGCCCTCAATCTTCTCTGCTATATCTTCCAGTTGAATATCAGGGTCTAATTCAACCTCGCGAAGATTGATCTTCAGAAGCTCAGCTCTTCCTTTTGCTGTCAGAATATTTTGTTGTTGTTGTTAGATGTTTTACTTTACAAATCATTTTGCCAAGAAATCACATATTAACATTCAGGAAAAGAAAGAGACCAATGCAAAGAGTCAATAACTGGGAGTCCACTAATATTACCAATTCACTGCATGACTCATGGAATCTTTTAAATTCCTGTGTGCCTTTGCTGCAATAACTAAAAATTGAAACAAAACTCAGAGTTTTCCTTATAGATTGTAAGGATACTTGCTATGACAATAAAAGATCTGAGATCCTTTATGAAAAATATAGTATTAGTATTCAAGCACCAGAAATGCTTATAGTAAAAAAAAATATTTAGCCTGATTTTACAAAACTAAACTGTATGGAGTGTAACTCCATGAATTACTTTTCTCACCTTTTAATATGAAACAGGAGAAGATTTCTGGAAGTCTCATCAGTAGTTTAAGAAAAATTTCCTGGAAATCAGCAATTGGCACAAAAGGCTCATTATTATATTTTTTACTTAGAGAGCCAGACCACAGAATCTTCTGTTCCAGTATGATTTAAATGTAATTAAGCTCAAACAAACTAGAAAAAGTTTTAAATAACAATCATGCTTGCCATTTCACTATTGCTTTTAGTGGCAAATCTGCCTAATGCAGCACACTAAGATAAAACATAATTAGTTTATTTGGCTCTCTACTATTTCCTGAGATACAAAATGAAATTTGGTTTTCCTCAACTTTTATTTTGAAAAATCTTAAATCTACAGGAAAGATCAGTGAACACCCCTTTACCTTTCATTGAGATTCACAAGTTGTTAACATTTTGCTATTACCCCTCTAATTATCACTGTAGCTGCCTCCTCCCCCAACCCCAAATTGAGCACTAGCTATACGCATCACGATAGTTTACCTTAAATTCTTCAGCATGTATCTCCTAAGAACAAAGGTATACATACAACTATGACCCTCATCAGGAAATTTAACCTTGATATATTAGTATCACCTAATACACAATTAGAAGTAAAATTTCCCCATTTGCCACAGGCCTTTATAACTTTCACAAACCATCACACATTGCAGTTAGTTACCACATTTCATCAGTCTTCTTTCATTTAAAACAGTTCATCAGTATTTACTTTTGTTCTGTTTTGTCTTTAATAACATTGACAATTCTCCCCCAACTGATCTTATAGGGCCAAAGCATTCCAATAAAGATCCTCCTAACAGGTCTGTTTGTGGAAACTGACAGGCAGATACTAAAATGTTTATAAAAATGGAAAGAAACAAGAACCACCAAGATACTCTGGAAGAACAAAGGCAAGGTGGGAGGAATTACTCTATCAGACTTCAAGACTTATTTCAAAGTAATGGGATCCAAACTACTGTGACAATCTTGTGCAGACGGCCAAATAGATCAATGACAAAGAATAGGGAGGCTAGAAGCAGACTGAAGCACATACTATGGAGACTTGAATTATGACAGAGGTGGTTCAGGCAGTGGGAAAAAGAAGTGTCTTTTCAAAATGTCAGAACAACTGACTATCCACAGGAAAAAAAAATGAAACTAGGTACTAACCTCATACCATACATAAAAAAAATCAGTGCCAGATTTAGTACATCTAAATATAAAATGCAAAATTACAAGTTTTAGAAGATAATACAGGAAAATATCTTAATAATCTCAGGGAAGTATTCTCAAGATATATATTCAAAAAGTCAACAACAAAGGAAAAGACTGATAAATTGACCACATTAAAATTAGGAACTTCTATTCATCAAAAGACACCAAAACCCCCATATCTGGCAGCTGCCAAAAAAAAAAAGGAAAAAAAAAGACAATCTAAGTACAATGAAAACAGACAAGCTACAAAGCTTGAGAAGATATTTATAACATATGTAAGTAACAAAGGACTTGTATCCAGAGTATTTAAAGAACTCCTACAAATCAATAAAAGTCAGTCTACCCAGTAGAAAAACAGGCAAAAGACTTAGATATATCACAAAATCCCAATGGCCAATAAAGAAAAAGATATTCAAATTCTTTAATAATAAAGAAAATGCAACTTAAGCCATAATGAGAGCACTGCACACCAATGGATTGGTATAAATTAAAGAATCCAGCAATACCAGGTATTGGAAAATCATAAAACAGCAGAAACTCTCATATACTGCTGGTAGGAGTATAAATTGGAAGAACCACTTTGGAAAACAGATTTATCTATTAATGTTGCAGTTCTGCAACATGATCTAGCAATTCACTCCTAGGATGGAATGCTCCATCCTGACCTAAAGAAACTCAGGCATTTTCATCATTACACATGTAGAAGAATGCTCACAGTAGCACTGTTTATAAGAGCCTAAAATGGAAAACAATCAAAATGTTCATCAAATAATATGATGGATAAATTGTGGTATAATCACATAGTGGATGTTATGGGCTGAATCACATCCCCCCAAATTCTTACACTGAAGTCCTAATCCCCAGTATCTCAAAAGGTGACTGTATTTGGGGACAGGACCTTTAAAGAGGTGATTAAGATAAAATGAGGTCATATAGGCAGGCCCTAATCCAATGTGACTAGTATCCTTACAAGCAGAGGAAGATTAGGACATGGACATAAAGGTGGAAGACCTCATGAAGACACTGGAAGAAGATGGATATCTCCAAGCCAAGGAGAGAGGGCTCAGAATTAAACCAACCCTACCTGACACCTTGATCTTGGACTTCTAGCCTCCAGAACTGTGAGACAATCTATTTCTATTGTTTAAGGCGCCCAGTCTTTGGCATTTGTTATGGCAGCCTTAGCAAACCAACATGATGGAATACCACACAGCAACAAGAATAAACTGCATCAACATGTGGCAACATGGATGAACCTTAAAAACATACTGAGCAAGAGAAGCAAGATACAAATGAACACAATTACTGTGATTTCATTTATGTAAATTTATTATTATTATTATTTTTTGCAGCCGGCTGGTATGGGGATCCAAACCCTTAAACTTGGTGTTATAACACCATGCTCTAAACAACTGAGCTAACCGGCCAGCCTATGTAGATTTAAAAAGAGGTAAATTGTTTGGGGATGCTTTATTAGATGATAAAATTATAAGGAAAAAGCAATGAATTACTTCCATACCAGGAATCACAGTGCTTGCCAGCAGGGGCAGGAAGGGAGCTATGCTAGGGAAGGAACACAATGGAGAGCTGCTGAGTTCTGACGATGCTCTATTTTTTGTTCTAGACGTGGTTACACGGTTGTTCACTTTGCCAATTACTGGATAAACTGAACCTTTTATTAGATGTTTCTGTATTTAAGTTATTTTTCACACTTATAAAAGAATATCTGAAACTGGGTAATTTTATAAATGAACTTTATTTCTTACAGTCTGGAGGCTGGGAAGTCTATGGTCCAAGGGCGCATGTGGTGAGGGTGTTCTGTGTGGGAACTCTCTACAGGGTCCCATGGCAACAAAGGGGAAGAATGGCCTAAGCAAGAGAGCTAACCTCACTCACTCTCTTTATAAAGCCATCAAAACCATGCCTGTGATAACTCTTTACTGCACGAATTATTAAATCCAATCAGGAGGGCTCACAATCCAATCACTTCTCAAAGGCCACACCTTTCAAATACCATAATTGGATTTCCCACCCTCGTAACAGTTACAATGGGGGTCAAGTTTCCAATACTTGAACTTTGGGGGTACACATTTAAACCATAGCAATACCCCTCTCCCAAAGTAAGACAAAGCAAAGCAAAACAAAGCCACACGAAAAGCAGTAGTAAAGAAAGGAGATGCAAGCAAGCATTATCTTGGGTTGCCAGAAAAAAGAAAGGGTGTGACTCAAAAACCCTTTACCTTCAGAATTCCTTTATCTTAGGAGCCCCCTATCCTGCAACCCAGCCAACAGGCCCACTGTACAGTAAACAGGGTACATGTGATAAATAGGTGGTTTAGAACTAAAGAAGTCCTCCACTAGGGTGGGGAAGAAAGGGGGAAGGAGAAAGCTCCTGTGCTTGCTGCTACAAAAGGCTGTAGTGATCCTGATACCCAAGTAAGAACTCCCAGTTCTAACATGAGAGCCTCATTACACAGTGATCTCAGACTCTTCAACAGAGCAGATGAACGGTAGTGAACAAATATCACTTAATTTTTATAGTCCCAACATTACAATACCACTGTATTTGTTGTAAATTAAATGTTTTACTGTGGCCTGGCCTAAGAACCTAAACACCAAATTTAATATAATGTATTCTCCCAAAGAAACGATGTTTCAGACAGCCAACTTAAAATGAACTTTAAAACATAAACCTGTTCATGAGTGAGGACCTGGTGGTCCCAAAGCTTAGTAAGAAAGCATGCTCTTTTTCTACAGTAACTATGATTTGGGGAGCAATTACCTTTTAATACTCGTTATATCAGTGATTTGTGAGAAGATTCTAAAGTAAGATTTATCAGCTCTAGAGAACTGAATTAGTGATATTTAATAACCTGGTGAAAAGATTTAATAAGAGGTTAATGTGTTAATAATATAAAGAATTGCAACTTCCAAAGATGGCAGAATAGACGGTCCCTAGTGTCACTCTCTCCCACAAATCAACTGATTTAAACTATAAAAACATAACAAGTGCATATGGAATGGAGAGATGTCCAGCGGGGGAGGCAGAAGCTCCGCGGAGACCAGATGCCCTGCGGGGCCGCGGTCACATGATCCGGCAGATAGGCTTCACCGCCGCCACCCAGCTCCATTCCCAGCCCAGTCCAGTGTGCACAGAGTGGGGAGACATCTGGAAAGGGAGGCGGAGGCTCGGCAGAAACCACACACCCTGTGGGGCCGCCACTGCATGATCTAGCAGGTGGGCTTCACCGCAGGCACCCGGCTCCATTCCCAGCCCGGCCTAGTGCTATCGGAGAATGGAGTCATCCGGCAGAGGAGGCGGGAACTCCACGGGGACCACACTGCTGCCGCGCGATCCAGCAGCCCGGCCCAATGCATACGGAGCACAGAGACATCCAGCAAGGGAGATAGAAGCTCCGAAGAGTCCACACACCCTGTGGGAGGGCCGCCACCGCGTGATCCAGCAGCAGGTAGGCTTCACTGCCACCACCCGGCTCCATTCCAAGCCAGGCCTAGCGCGCACAGAGCAGGGAGACATCCTGTAGGGGAAGGGGAAGCTCTGCAGAGACCACACCCTCTGTGGTGCCTCGGTGCATCCCAGCAGCCCAGGCCAGAGCGCACGGAACAGGGAGAAGTCCAGCACGGGAGGTGGAAGCTCAGCAGAGACCACACACCCTGCGGTACCGCCCCGTGATCCAGCAGCCCGGCAGAGTCCAAGCTGACCAGAGAGGTGGCTCCCCGGAGAGGACCAAGACCCGAGGCAACCACACACACAAGGCACTAGTGGCCAACTGAGCAGTCACTGCGGTAGCCATACCAAATTGGCAACCACAGCAACATCTTAGTCAATAGTGTCAAACCTGTGGACTGTGAAACCCCCTGCCACAATGAATAAACATCAAAAAAAGATAACAGAAATACGAAAAATCAAGAAAGTACACCACCAAAAGATAAGAAATCTCAAGCTCTAGATCCTATAGAACAAGAAGCCCTTGAAATGACTGACAAGGAATTGCGAGTGATAATTCTAAGGGAACGGAATGAAATACAAGAAAACTCAGCTAGACATCATGATGAAACGAGGAAAAGTATACAGGACCTGAAAGAGGAAATGTACAAGGAAATAAATGTCCTGAAAAAAAATGTAGCAGAACTTGCCGAACTGAAGAAGATATTCAGCGAAATAAAAAACACAATGGAGAGTTTAACCAGCAGGCTTGCGGAAGGTGAAGAGAGAACCTCTGAACTTGAAGATGGGCTGTTTGAAATAACACAAGCAGACAAAAAAAAAAAGAAAAAGGAATCAAAGGCATTGAAGAAAATCTGAGATAGATATCAGACAACCTTAAGCACTCAAATATCTGGGTCATGGGTATTCCAGAAGGGGAGGAAAAAGGAGATTGCACTGAAAACATATTCAACAACATAGTGGCAGAAAATTTCCCAGGTATAGGAAAAACTACAGATCTTCAGATCCAGGAAGCTCAACGCTCTCCAAATGTATTCAACCCAAAAAGGTCTTCTCCAAGACATGTTATAGTCAAATTGGCAAAACTCAAAGACAAAGAGAGAATCTTAAAAGCTGCAAGAGAGAAGTGTCAAATCACCT
The DNA here is from genome assembly GCF_027409185.1 of Cynocephalus volans. Lineage (NCBI taxonomy): Eukaryota > Metazoa > Chordata > Mammalia > Dermoptera > Cynocephalidae > Cynocephalus > Cynocephalus volans. The sequence continues at coordinate 79,867,028 of NC_084466.1, read as the reverse complement.
ATAAGGGAGCCCCAATCAGTCTAACATCAGACTTGTCATCAAAAACCCTAAAAGCCAGAAAGGAATGAGATGATATATTCAAAATACTAAAAGAGAGATTGCCAGCCAAGAATACTCTACCCTGCAAGGCTATCCTTCCGAAATGAAGGGCAAATAGTATATTTCTCAGACAAATAAAAACTGTGGGAGTTCACCACCACACGACCACCCTTACAAGAAATTCTCAAGGGAGTATTGGGTTTGGTTCCTGAAAAATAACCACTGCCACAAAAACCCAAGAAAAATCAAAACCCACTAGTATATTAAAAATGGCATTCATGAAGAGAAAACAAACAAACAAAAAGGCTATCTACAAACTAAGGAACCAACAAACACAGAAAACAAACAGTAAATCAGAAAGCAAGGAACAAAAGACACTTAAGACAACCAAACAATCAATAAAATGCTAGGAATAAATCAACACTTTTCAATAACAACTCTTAATGTAAAAGGCTTAAATCCCCCAATCAAAAGACACAGAATGGCTGACTGGATTAAAAAGGAGGACCCAACTATGTGCTGCCTTCAAGAGACCCACCTCACCTATAAAGACTCACATACACTAAGAGTGAAAGGATGGAAAAAGATTTACCATGCAAACAGAAAAGAAAAACGAGCTGGAGTAGCTATTCTTATATCTGAAAAAGTAGACTTTAAACTAAAAACCATAAAACAAGACAATGAAGGACACTACGTAATGATAAAAGGACTGCTCCATGAAGAAGACATAACAATCATAAATATGTATGCACCCAATGTTGGAGCAGCCAGATTTATAAAACAAACTCTATTAGACCTAAAGAAGGAAATAGACACTAATACCATAATAGCAGGGGACCTGAACACCCCACTGTCAATATTGGACAGATCATCTAGGCAAAGAATCAGCAGAGAAACACAAAATCTAAACAATACTCTAGACCAATTGGACTTGGCAGATATCTACAGAATATTCCATCCAACAACCTCAGAATATTCACTCTTCTCATCAGCACATGGATCATTCTCCAGAATAGATCACATATTGGGTCACAAATCAAGTCTCAACAAATTCAAAAAAACTGGAATCATCTCATGTATTTTCTCAGACCACAATGGATTAAAACTAGAAATTAATAACAAATGAAATTCTGGAAACTCTACAAACACATGGAAATTAAACAGCATTCTATTTAATGACATATGGGTCCAAGAAGAAATCAAGCAAGAAATCAAAAAATTTATTGAAACTAATGAAAATAATGATACATCATACCAAAACCTGTGGGATACTGCAAAAGCAGTATTAAGGGGGAAATTTATTGCATTAAATGTCACCTCAGAAGAATGGAAAGATGGCAAGTGAACAACCTAACACTTCACCTTAAAGAACTAGAAAAACAAGAACAATCCAAAGTTAGCAGACGGAAAGAAATCATTAAGATCAGAGCAGAACTTAATGAAATCGAAACCCAAACAACAATACAAAAGATCAATGAATCAAAAAGTTGGTTTTTTGAAAGGATAAATAAAATTGACAAACCATTAGCATGGCTAATGAAAAAAAAGATGAGAGAAGATTCGAATAACAAAAATTAGAAATGAAAAAGGCGATATTACAACTGATTCATCTGAAATACAAGGAATCATTCGAGACCACTATAAACAACTATATGCCAACAAATTTGAAAATCTGGAGGAAATGGATAAATTTCTGGACACACACAAGCTCCCAAAACTGAACCATGAAGACGTAGAAAATTTGAACAGACCAATAACAATAAAGGAGATTGAAGCTGTTATCAGAAGGCTCCCAACAAAGAAAAGCCCAGGACCAGATGGATTCACAGCAGAATTTTACCAAACATTCAAAGAGCAATTGACACCAATTCTTTACAAACTATTCCAAAAGATTGAAACAGACGCAAATCTCCCAAACTCATTCTATGAAGCAAACATCATCCTGATACCGAAACCAGGTAAAGATATAACCAAAAAGGAAAACTACAGGCCGATATCCTTGATGAACATAGATGCAAAAATCCTCACTAAAATACTAGCAAACAGAATACAGCAACACAAACGTAAAATTATTCACCACGATCAAGTGGGATTCATCCCAGGGATGCAAGGTTGGTTCAACATATGCAAATCAATAAATGTGATACACCATTTTAATAAAATCAAACACAAGGACCATCTCTATAGATGCTGAAAAATCATTTGATAAAATTCAGCACTCATTCATGACAAAGACCCTCTATAAGTTAGGTAAAGATGGAAGGTATCTCAACATAATTAAAGCCATATATGAATAACCCACTGCCAATATCATCCTGAATGGGGAAAAGCTGAAAGCTTTTCCTTTAAGAACAGGAACTAGACAAGTATGACCACTCTTACCACTCCTATTCAACATAGTGTTGGAAGTACTAGCCAGAGCAATCAGAGAAGAGAAGGAAATAAAGGGAATCCAGATTGGAAAAGATGAAGTCAAACTGTCCCTGTTTGCAGATGACATGATCCTATATATCGAACAGCCTAAAGCCTCTACAAAAAAACTCTTGGAGTTGATAAATGATTTCAGCAAAGTAGCAGTATACAAAATTAACACACAAAAGTCAGTAGCATTTCTTTTCTCTAATAGTGAATATGCAGAATGAGAAATCAAGAAAGCCTGCCCATTTACAATAGCCCCCCCAAAAATAAAATACTTAGGAATTGAGTTAACCAAGGAGGTGAAAAATCTCTATAATGAGAACTACAAACCACTGCTGAGAGAAATTAGAGAGGATACAAGAAGATGGAAAGATATCCCATGCTCTTGGATTGGAAAAATCAACATAGTGAAAATGTCCATACCACCCAAAGTGATATACAAATTCAATGCAATCCCCATAAAAATTCCAATGACTTTTTTCTCAGAAATGGAAAATACTATCCAGACATTTATATGGAATAATAAAAGACCACGCATAGCCAAAGGAATGCTGAGCAAAAAAATAAATAAAGCTGGAGGCATAACACTACCTGACTTTAAGCTATACTACAAAGCTATAATAACCAAAACAGTATGGTACTGGCATAAAAACAGACACACTGATCAATGGAATAGAATAGAGAATCCAGAAATCAACCCACACACTTACTGCCATCTGATCTTTGACAAAGGCACCAAGCCTATTCACTGGGGAAGGGACTGCCTCTTCAGCAAATGGTGCTGGGAGAACTGGATATCCATATGCAGGAGAATGAAACTAGATCCATATCTCTCACCGTATACTAAAATCAACTCAAAATGGATTAAGGATTTAAATATACATCCTGAAACAATAAAACTTCTTAAAGAAAACATAGGAGAAACACTTCAGGAAATAGGACTGGGCACAGACTTCATGAATACGACCCCAAAAGCACGGGCAACCAAAGGAAAAATAAATAAATGGGATTATATCAAACTAAAAAGCTTCTGCACAGCAAAAGAAACAATTAACAGAGTTAAAAAACAACCAACAGAGTGGGAGAAAATATTTGCAAAATATACATGTGACAAAGGATTAATATCCAGAATATATAAGGAACTCAAACAACTTTACAAGAAAAAAACATGCAACCCAATTAAAAAATGGGCAAAAGAGCTAAGCAGGCATTTCTCTAAGGAAGATATACAAATGGCCAACAGACATATGAAAAAATGCTCAACATCACTCAGCATCCGGGAAATGCAAATCAAAACCACATTGAGATACCATCTAACCCCAGTTAGGATGGCTAAAATCCAAAAGACTCTGAACGATAAATGCTGGCGAGGTTGCGGAGAAAAAGGAACTCTCATACATTGTTGGTGGGACTGCAAAATGGTGCAGCCTCTATGGAAAATGGTATGGAGGTTCCTCAAACAATTGCAGATAGATCTACCATACGACCCAGCTATCCCACTGTTGGGAATATACCCAGAGGAATGGAAATCATCAAGTCGAAGGTATACCTGTTCCCCAATGTTCACCGCAGCACTCTTTACAATAGCCAAGAGTTGGAACCAGCCCAAATGTCCATCATCAGATGAGTGGATACGGAAAATGTGGTACATCTACACAATGGAATACTACTCAGCTATAAAAACGAATGAAATACTGCCATTTGCAACAACATGGATGGACCTTGAGAGAATTATATTAAGTGAAACAAGTCAAGCACAGAAAGAGAAATACCACATGTTCTCACTTACTGGAGGGAGCTAAAAATTAATATATAAATTCACACACACACACAGACACACACACACACACAAACCGGGGAGGGGGGGGAAGAAGATATAACAACCACAACTACTTGAAGTTGATACAACACACAAACAGAAAGGACATTATTGGGGGGGGGGGGGGGAGGAGGGAGGGAGGTTTTGGTGATGGGGAGCAATAATCAGCCACAATGTATATCGATAAAATAAAAATTAAAAAAAAAAAAAAAACAAGGCATATATGAAGAAACAGAGAAATGTGGTCCAATCAAAAAAAAAGAAATTTATTTCTAGGAACTAACCCTAAAAAACAAAGATCTATAAATTATCTGGCAAAGAATTCAAAATAATCATCTTAAAGAACCTCCATGGTTGATGGATATCCTAAGTACCCTGTTGTAAACATGTATGAAAATATCACATGTACCCCATAAATATGCACAATTTTTATGTATCAACTTAAAAATGAAAAATTTTAAAAGGGGGGGGGGAAACCCAACCTCAGTGCTATATAAAAGAACACAGATAAACAACTAAATTAAATCAGGAAAATGATGCATAAATGAGAATTCAACAGAGAGAGAAACTATAAAAAGAAGCAAACAGAAATTCTGGAGCCAAAGAATACAATACCTGAATTGAAAAATTCATATAACGGATCAACAGCAGACTTGATGAAGCAGAAGGAAAAAAATCAGTGTAGTCAAAGATAGGTCATTTTAAATTATTGAGTCATAGGAACAAAAAGAGAAAAAGAATGAAGAAAAGTAAGAAAGACTAAAGGACTTATGAGACATCATAAAACAGACCAATATGCATATTATAGGAATTTCAGAAGGAAAGACAATAAGAGAGGGATAAAGAGCTTATTTGAAGAAATAATGGCCAAACAATTTCCAAATTTGAGAGAGAAAATGGACATCCAAATTCAAGAATTTCAAAAGGACGCCAATAGGTTGAATACAAAGAAGCCCACACTGACACACATTATAATCAAACTGTCAAAAGTCAAAGACAAAGAGAGAATCTTGAAAGCATCAAGAGAAAAGAGATTTGTCACCTACAAGGGAGCTCCCATAAGATTTTCAGCAGATTTCTTAGCAGAGACATTACAGGCCAGACAGCAGTGGCACAATAAATTCAAATACTGAAAGAAAAAGCCTACCAACCAAGAGTACTATATCGAGCAACTGCCCTTCAAAACAAAGTGGAAATAAACACTTTCCCAGATAAACAAAAGCTGAAGGAGTTTATTATCAAGAGACCTACCTTACAAAAAATGCTAAAGAGAGTCCTTCAAGTTGAAACAAAAAGAAGCTAGAAAGCAACACAAAAGTAAACAAAAATAAAAAGCTCTCTGGTAAAGTAAAATATGCAGACAAATACAGAATCCTGTAATACAATAATGGCAATGCATAAATCATTTTAAATTTAGGTATAGAATTTAAAAGATAAAAGCATAAAAAGTAACTATATGAAACTATGCATACTGTAATTTCTAAACAACTACTAAAAAATACAGTTAGATATAACTAAAAATCCAATAATGGCATTAAAACGAACACTTAAAAGCAGTCTATTAACCCAAAAGAAATTAGGAAAGGAGGTACAGAGAAACAAACAGGACAAATAACAAGATGGCAGACTTAAACACCGCCATACTAATAAGTACATGAAATTTAAATGGATTAAATACTTCAACGAAAAAGCAGAGATAGACTGGATAAATAGCAAAACCCAACTATATGTTGTCTATAAGAACTGCACGTAAATAAAGAGAGAGTGAAAATGAAAGAAGCAGATATATATCATGCAAACAGTAGGCAAAAGAATGATGATGAGGCTATACAGTAGTCCTCCCTTATCTATGGTTTCACATTTTGCAGTTTTAGTTAACTGCAGTCAACCACAGTCCAAAAATATTGAATATTGAAATTTTCAGAAATAAACAATTCATAAGATTTAAACTGTGCACCATTCTGAGTAGCACGATAAAATCTTGCACCATCCCACTCTGTCTCACCCTGGATCATGAATCATCCCTTTGTTCAGTGTATCCATCCTGTATTCACTACCTGCCCATTAATCACCTACTAGCCATCTCAGTTTTCAGACTGACTGTGGTGGTATCACAGTGCTTGTGTTCAAGTAACCCTTATTTTACTTAATAATGGCCCCAAAGTGTAAGAGTAGTGATACTGACATATTGTTATAATTGTTCTATTTTATTATTAGTTATTACTTACTGTTGTTAATCTCTTACTGTGCCTAATTTAAAAATTAATTACAGGCATGTATGTATGGGGAAAAGTATAGTATATTTAGGGTTCAGTACTATCCTTACTTCTACCACTTCACACTCGTCTTCTCCTCCTGAGTGCTCTCCCTAACTGACTTCAGGTTCCAGAACCAGACTTGAAATCAACAGTTTCACATAAACTGTTTAGCAAGCTTCCACATTTGTATTAAGTCAAATCCAAATAAATTTGACAACTTAGAGGAAATGGAGAGATTCTTTGAAAGAAACGGGCTACCAAAGCTTATGGTAGATAAAAGAAATAGATAATTTGAATAGATAGCCCTATATCTATTTGAAAAAAATCAATGGAACAGAACAGAGTTCAGAAATAGATCCATACCTACATAGCAAAATAATTTTCAACAAAGGTGCCAAAGTTATTCAACAGAAAAAGAAAAGTCCTTTCAACAAGTGGTGCTAGAACAACTGAATATACATATGGGAAAAAAAAATGAAATCTGATCCCTACCTGATACACACATGAAATTAATTCGAGAGAACACAGATCTAAATAGTTTCTAAAGAAAATACAGGAGAAGCTTTTTTCAGAGTCAAGATGATGGAACAGATGGTCCCCAGCATCACTCTCTCCCACAATTGACCAATTTACAACTATTGAAAAAATAATGACTGCCAAGCTGGGGCCACTAGCTCAGGGGAAGAGGAGAGACCTATGGAGTTCATGAAGGTGGGAGAAGCTGCAAGTAGAGAAAGAAGGGATTGCTCCAACTGTTTCAAACCCTGGCCACTTCAAGGTTGGCCTTGGTGAGCACACAGAGCAATAGCTAGCAAAAACCACAGCTGTTCCCTTTGTGGAAATTGCTTGGAGAATGCTTGGGAGAGGAGGGCCTTGGTGGACCCCAGGCCAGCAAGACCACTGACAGGGTTCTCGTGGACCCACATAGGAGAAAGGGGCCACAGACAACTGAAAAAAAGGAACCACACAAATGCCAGTGAGTTATTGCAAGGGACCAGTGCATGGCCCGCCCCATCGAAAGTGTTTGGAATGTGGGTGGTGGGGGAGACAGGTACACCAGGGGAACACTGGAGCACAGCATGAACAGCTGATCTGTCCTCTAGCACAGGGCCACTTAGTGGTGACTGGTCAGGAATACAGAACTGCAGGGGGTGCAATTTGCTGAAAAGACTCAGGCCCAGACCAGAGTTTCCACACAATCCAGGTGTATCAGGGCTCACAAGATCTGGAAGTGCTTACAAGGTCAACAATTAAAACCTGAGCTGCACAAAAAGCCTTCCCCAAGGAATCAGCAGCAAAGCAGCAATTTAGCCCAACCACAGAGCTCAAGTGCTGTTTCCCACAGGAAGATCTCCCATTTTAGAAGTAACCAAAGGACAACAAATTAGTTCCAGTGCAGAGTTTAAGTGGTGGGGATAGCTAATAATCTAACACAGAAGTGAAAGAAAACACAAAACACCCACAGATCAGAGACAAAGTTCTGATATTAACCAGTAAAGGTCTAACACCACGAGAGAAAACCTAAAAAATCTAAAAGAGCCAGAAGACCTCCAGGATCCTGAGCCAGGGTGAAGGGAGCCCAGGGGCCTCAGCCACACACACCCCCACCCCCCCACCCCGATATCTGGATCCAGCCCAATGATGACCAAGCCACCACCAGCAGCTCCCAGGCTCCCAAGCTGGGGTGGGGAGGATACAAGGGCCTCATCTATGCCCCCCTCCACCCTCTGCAACGAGGCCAGCTCCACCCCCCCACCTCCACGTCCACCTCCATTTCCCTAACCCCCTCCCACCTGCCCCTCCTACTGCTCCACATATTTGAATGTAAAAAATAATAATGATGATAAATAAATTTTACAAAATATAAAACTTTTTAAAAGTTTTTAAAAATGTACAGGAGAATTTTCTTTGCAGCCTTATGGTAAGAAAAAATTTCTTAAGACACATAAAGCACTACCCACAAAAGAAAGAAAACCTTGACAAGAGGACTTCATCAAAATTAAAAACTTCTGCTTGTCCTATGGTTGCCCATGCTTTTGGGGTCATATTCATGAAGTCTGTGTCCAGTCCTATTTCCTGAAGTGTTTCTCCTATGTTTTCTTTAAGAAGTTTTATTGTTTCAGGGTGTATATTTAAATCCTTAATCCATTTTGAGTTGACTTTAGTGTATGGTGAAAGGTAAGGGTCTAGTTTCATTCTCCTGCATATTGATATCCAGTTCTCCCAGCACCATTTGCTGAAGAGGCAGTCTCTTCCCCAGTGTATAGGCTTGGTGCCTTTGTCAAAGATCAGATGGCTGTAGGTGTGTGGGTTGATTTCTGGATTCTCTATTCTATTCCATTGATCAGTGTGTCTGTTTTTATGCCAGTACCATACTATTTTGGTTATTATAGCTTTGTAGTATAGTTTAAAGTCAGGTAGTGTTATGCCTCCAGCTTTATTTTTTTTGCTCAGCGTTGCTTTGGCTATGCATGGTCTTTTGTTCATCGCAGCACTCTTCACAATAGCTAAGAGTTGGAACCAACCCAAATATCCATCATCAGATGAGTGGATACAGAAAATGTGGTATATCTACACAATGGAATACTACTCAGCTATAAAAAAGAATGAAGTACTGCCATTTGCAACAACATGGATGGATGTAGAGAGAATTATATTAACTGAAACAAGTCAGGCACAGAAAGAAAAATATCACATGTTCTCACTTATTGGTGGGAGCTAAAAATCAATAAATAAATTCACACACACACACACACACACACACACACACACACACAAAAAACCCGGGGGTGGGGGGGAAGATGACATAACAATTGCATTTCCTTGAAGTTGATACGACAAGCGAACAGAAAGGACACTGTTGGGAGGGAGCGGGGAGAGAGAGGAGGAAGGGAGGTTTCGGTAATGGGCCACAATATTCAACCACATTGTATATCGACAAAATAAAATAAAATAAAATAAATTAAACTTCTGCTTGTCAAAAGATACTGTAAAGAAAACTGAAAGTCATGAATATGCTAATAATAAATTTAAAAATTAAAAAAGAAAGAGCAAATTGAAAGTCAAACTGGAAGAAAATGTTCACAATGCACATATCTGACATAGAACTCATAAAAAGCATTAATAAAATAATAAATAACCCAACTTAAAACTGGGTAAAAGATTTAAAAAGACACTACTCAAAAGATATCAATGACCAATAAGCACATGAAAAGGTACTGAACATCATAAGTCATTATAAAAATATAAATTAAAAGCATAATGAGATAGGTATTTCACACTTACTAGAATGACTAAAATTAAAATATGGGCAATATCAAGTGTTGACAAGGATATGGGAGTACTGGAATTCTCATTCACTGATGATGGGAGTAAAAAATGGTATAAACACTCTGGAAAATAGTTTGGATATTTCTTATAAGGTTAAACATATAACTATCCTATTACCCATATATTCTATTCTTATTATATAACCCAAAAGAACTGAAAACACTCATCCATAAAAAGATTTGTACAAATAGGTTTATAGCTAAATTCATAACAGCCAAAAGCTACAAGCAACTCAAAATACCCATCAACACAAAAAACAAATTGTGGTATAATCATACCAAGAATAAACTACTGATACATGTAATCACATGAATGAATCTAGAAAAATTATTTTGAGTGAAAACAGCCAGACACAGAGAGTACATATTTTATGTACTCTGTGATTCCACTTACATGAAGTTTAACAAAAGGTAAAATTAACCTATGGTAATAAAGATCAGGTAAAGTGAATGCCTAATGGAGGTTTGAATTAACTGGTAGGGGTGTATACAAACTTTTTGGATAGAAATGTCCTATATCTTGATTAGGACAATGATTAAACAGGAGTATACATATGTCAAAACTCATCAAATTCTATATATACTTAAGATATGTACATTTCACTATATGTAAATTTTATCTGAAAAGAAAAAGAAAAGATTCAGTTACGAAAATTTCAACATTCCTAACAGTATGAAATTATACAAGGGTACTTCAAAAAGTTCATGGAAATATTCATAGCATCTTTCTTTTTTTTTGACCAGTAAGGGGATCGCGACCCTTGGCACGGTGTTGTCCACACCCCACTCAGCCAGCAAGCGCACTGGCCATCCCCATATAGGATCCGAACCCAGGGCCTCAGCGCTACCAGCACCGCACTCTCCCTAGTGAGCCATGGGGCCGGCCCCCATAGCATCTTTCAATTCTGTTTTCCACAGACTTTTTGAAGTATCCTCATATTTTCCAAAACAGCATATTTTGAGAAAGATCCCAAGAGAACTTTATTTTTAATCACTTAAATGAGGTTTAATGAAGACTCTTCAAGTTTAAAAGTAAAAACTTAAAAGTGCCACCAAATTTATGAACATTAATATTGCTCTGAATATAAAAATTTCTCTGAAATGTAAGGAACTTTAATAGAATACTGTGGTCTCTGTTTCCATCTATTACAAATTGGTTTTGTGATGCTAAAAACTTCTTTAAGCAGAATGACAATGGAATAAAGATTTAGGTAAATAGAAAAAGGTAACAGGAATTAACAGAAAGCTCAAAATACAGTAGAAGGCAGGCATCATACCTGTTGGGAGAGGTATATATATCCTTTTTTCTAATCTCCTTCGTAAAGCTTCATCAATGTCCCACGGGAAATTAGTAGCAGCCAACACCATAACCATTTTGGAAGGATCATCATTTTCTAAAGCTCCTCCAACTCCTACAAACAGTAAGGGAAGAAAAAGACATAACGTTTTTCTTACAGTCCTTTATTTTGTCATCCAAGTAACATCTCTAAGCGTTAGCCACAGCACTGGGTGGCAGGATCAATGATGAGAGCAGTACAGTCCTGACCTCGCTGTGTGGTGGCAAAACCAGACACACCAGCAGATAACTACAGACCAAGGAAGGGCCAGAATTCACATAATCTAGTGGAGGAGTCTGACCCAATAAGAAAAACCAATTTTTCTATAAGAAAATGAATGTATATTTCCTCTGAAAAGAAAAGGCATGGGAGAGTAGTCTCTGTTTTATTCCTTTCTTATTTTTTTAAATCATGAAGTTCCTCCAAAAAAAATTTTATTTACAGCTGGCTGGTTAGCTTGGTTGGTTACAGCGTGTTGCCGATAACACCAAAGTCCAGGGTTTAATCCCTGTACCAGCTAGATTTTTTCTTTAGTTTTTAGTCTAACTTATTTGATTTTCTCAAGAAGTAAGAACAGAAGAGAATTTACTTAACATACCAGGAAATAATCATAATTTTCAAAGCTGGGTTATACTACGGTTATTTCATCCTTTGAATGTTTAAGTGACTTGTAAAAAATAAAAAAGAAATTTAAAAATGAATCTAATAATCACTGATGAAAATACTGTTTCCTTTTATAACCAAACCAACTATTTGTATGTATATAGAGTCTAATTTTTCAGAATTTAAATTTTAGAATAAAAAATTTCAGGTCACACAAAAGAAACTGGAAAATATGTAGTAAAATAATAAAAATTAAAAACCCACCAACTTTATTGATAAGACTCTCTAGCTTGGCATAACAAAGTGGTGAACTTACAGCAACCCAGTTTAATATGGTATTTTCTAATAAAGATTTTACTAAATTTTACCACAGAACTTATCATAATGTACTATAATTATCTCATCAGTTGCCTGCTTCCCATCTAGATCAGTGGTTCTCAAACACTTTGGTCAGGACCTATTCACATGCTTAAAAATTATTGCGAGCTCCAAAAAGCTTGTATCTGTGAAGTATATCTATCAATATTCACCATGAGAAATTTAAAAAGAAACCTTAAAAATATTAATTCATTTAAAAATAATAATAAATCCATTACTTGTTAACATATTTTTATAAAAAATAAGTATGTTTTTCAAAACCAAAAGAAATTAGTAAGAAGAGTAGCATTTTAAAGAATATTTTTGTAACTCTTTTTAATGTCTGACTAAATAAAGAATAGCTGAATTCTCATATATGCTTCTGCTTTCCATCTTTTATATCACGCGTCTTGTAGAGTCTGGGAAACTCCACTTTTTGCTTGGGAGAGAATGAGAGTTGAAAAAGGCAAATAATATCTTGATATTACCATGAAAACAGTTTAGAACTTACAGACACTTTAAGAGAGTCTCAAGGACCCCTGGGACTCTGAATCACAACTCTAGAACCGTTGCTCTAAATAGGAAGCTCCCTGAAGGCAATGACAATCCTTTTCTTTGTAACTTCAGAACATGAAATGGTGCACGACTTATAACAAGTGTGCAATAAATGCTTTTTGAGTGCATGAACAAATGAACAAATGGGTGGATGAACAAATGATTAAAAATCAATTCGGGCTGCCTTCTAGTCCACTCATTGAGAATTTCCAAGGTATGAGTCTGCATACAATTCAAAAAGGAAAGAACATAGTTTTGAGACAGTCATTAAATATCAATTACCATCCATCTGAATGAGTAGTTCAGACTTGACTCTGCGACTTGCTTCATGTTCATCAGAGGTTCCTCTTCGACTGCAGATAGAGTCTATCTCGTCAATGAAGATCGTGGTAGGGGCATAAAATCTAGCCTTTGTGAAAATTAAAGAAATTATTCATTGATCTCATAAAATAATCTGAATATTTTTTAAATACCATTTTCTCCTTTTAAAACAATGGCAAAAAAGAGCAGTAATTTCTCACTGCTTTAATGTCACTATCTGGTAAAAATCAGTTGTTCATATCAGAAAAAGTAAATTTCTAAAAATAAAAGTTATACGGTTGGTGAAGTTGGGTGACAGATACATGGGGATTCGCTGTACTATTCTTTCTACTTTTGTGCTTAGAAATTTCCATAATAAAGAATTTTTTAAGAGGTAAATCAACCTCTATCCTCAAACATGCATTCTGAAGCAATTACTGCAAATCCCTTTAGAAAAAGAAACAAACAATGACAGATCAGTTCTGATTTTTAAAATATGTATTAAAATATTCTGCTCTACCAGCTCACTAGAAATCCAGAAATACCAGTCAACCCACACACACAGCCAAAGTCTCTTCTTCTACCCTCACCAAACAGGACGTCAAAGGAGCTTCTTTTATCCCAAGAGAAAGACATGCTGAAGACACACCAACTACCCTATAAATCCACCACCCCATGTCTCTTGTTAGTATGTCAAAAATTATTAAAATACAACTAAACTTCCCTTTTTAAAAAAGATTCCTAAGTGAACCCACCCAGACTATACTGGCATCATGTATCTGCACTAACAGTACTCTGAACACATCATCACTCACCATTTCAAACAACAGACGAACTAATTTCTCAGATTCACCTCTATACTTAGATGTCAGCGTAGAGGAGGAAACGTTGAAGAACGTTGTGCCGCACTCAGTGGCAACAGCTTTAGCGAGCATGGTCTTACCAGTGCCTGGAGGTCCAACCATCAGCACACCCTGAAATGGCAAAAAATGAATTAAATGGCTCATCAGATTAAAAAGCTTTTCTGCAAATTACCATTAACTATTAACATACATGAAGATTTTCCCATCAACAGATAAACTCAATTGTCAGAGTAAAGTCATGGTGCATTTGACAAGAGAATCATTTTATAGATAGAAAAGATGAAGAGTGATTTCACAAAATGTCTCAAATCAGAGGTAGTCAGAGATAAGCTAACAAAGGGTCTAGACAATAAAGAATCTTCTCATACATTTAGAAAGGATCTACCCAATTTTCTTGAACCTGGCACAAGATATATATGTACAGTCTTAAGCACCACTTCAGAGTGACTGCTCAGTTTAAACAATGAAAATAAGAAGACATTTCCTACCACATGAAGTAGTAGAATTATACACTCCTTGCCCTCTTAAGGGACAAAACCTATCTCCCACAATGCACTTATAGTATACAGCTTTTAGTCAAAAATAAAGATCCATTTCTGAGTTAATAAGGTAACGGTAAAACCCAGTGGTAACTCAAGCTTAATCAAATTAGCTAAAATTTATCAGTTTAACGTGCTAGACGGTTTACATAAAATAGTGCAAGGGATGAAAGAGACACTAAATATAGATTGAAAACTAAATTTTAGTTACTTTTTACCTTTGAAAACAAATAAACATAAAAGTACTCTATAAAAACAAATCAGTGATGGATAAAAATTATTCAAGGAAACCAATCGTCTAGTCTTCAACACTAATGGATTTTAAAATAATTGTTATTTTCTTCTTACACTTTTAATGGGAGTTCAGATACAAAGCTAACATTACATTTTTTTTGCATAATAGTTGCTGATTCCTTAAGAGGAATTCTGACCCAGCTGCTAAGTTTGAGAACTTCTGGGGGTTTAAACTTTGAAAACTACGTGTATGTCAAAGTCTCATAATCTCCAATTTAGAAACTCTCCAAACCCTTTTCTAGCTATAGAATTTTGATACACACAACCAGGGATAACTAGGATTTGACACACTAATTTTATTTTAAAAAAATTTTTTTTTTTGCTTTGTAGGGAGCCTTTAACTGCATGAGGTTGAGACTGAAAACTGTGCAAACAACTAACTAATGCTATAAGCACTGTTATAGGTATAGCTACAGGCAAGTTCCTATTTCTCTTTCTAGTATCCCCTTTCAATGCCCTCAGTTTCTGTAATACCTATAATGTGGCCATTTCCAACAGGAGTTTATTTCCAACATTAGCATCTATGATACGGCTCACAGATACAGTACAGTATTTACAAATTTCACTCCTTATGACATCACTCCATCAATTATCTCCTCTCTTTCCTGTATCTCCTCGTCTCCTGGCACGAAATTTCCCCACAGTATGAGTATAAGCATACTTAAATCTATCCTATTAAAAAAAAAAATCCTTCACTTAACCCTTCAAATCTTCTAGCTACTATCCACCTTCCCTTCCCTTCACAGCCAACCTTCATAAAGAAATGGTTTATGCTTACTATTTCTTCTTCACAAGCTACACGCTGACTTCTGCCTCCAACACTTCACTAAAAATACCTAATATACTGATGCAATGGTCACTCTTCAATTGTACCTCCTTGTCTTCTCTCCAACCTCTGACATTGCTGATCTATGAAGTTGCTTCTCTTCTCCCTGAAATCCCTTCTCCCTTAGATGGGTTCTGTGACTCGCTCTGTTCCTGACACTTCTACTCTCTGGCTATTTTCAGTGTCTTTCAGATCTCCTCTTTCCCCATCCTTTACATTCCCAAAGCAATTCTAAGTCTTTTGCTCTTTTCCTTTATAAAACTCCTCGAACAAATTCATCTGTACCCATATCATCAACCACCACTTATATCTCACAATTTCAATTTAAACTCAAATTCTCTCCTAAGCTCCAGACCTCTATTTCCAATTACCTGGTGAGTATTTACCTAAACACATTTTGTTTCTATTTAAACCTGCTCCTCTCTCAATTCCAGTATCAGTTCACTCTGCCTGTATAATGAAGAATTTAGCTGGCCTTTGTCCCAAGTTCCTGGGAGGTAGCCCCTAAATCCCTGGAATTTCCAGAGTGACAAGAAATTGTTATTCACGGTGGGCCCTGAAATTTTATGCCAATGAGGTGACTCATGGTGGGCCCCTTGCTTACAAGATGATTCAGGATGGGGGCGGACAACGCCAGAAAAACTAACCATCTGATTAGAGAGTTGGGACCTTGAGCCATGTGATATCAATTCAACCTCTGGGAAAAGGAAAGGGACAGGAAATTGAGACCCATGGGCAATGACTCAATCGATCACGCCTTCATAATAAAACCCCAATAAAATCTCTAGACACTGAAGCTTGAGTTAGCTTCCCTGATTGGCAATACTATGTGTATTGTCACACATCCATGTGTCAGGGGAGTAAAGCATTCTGACTTCATGGAGAGAGGACAGAAGAAGCATCACATTCAGCATCCTTCCAGACCTTGCCCTATGCATTTCTCCTTTTGGCTGGTTCTGATTTGTACCTTTTGCCTATAATAAACCTGTAATCATAACTATGACACATTCCTGAGTTCTGTGCATCATTCTAGAGAATTATCGACCCTGAGCGGGGCGGAGGGGTGGGGGGTAAGTAGGAATACCTCAATTTGTAGCCAGCCGGTTATAAGTGAGGGTGACCTGCAAATCCCCCAAGTTTGCAGCAGGTCTGAAGGGAGGGCATTCTTGTGGAAAACTGTGCTCTCAGCCTGTGAAGTCTGGCCCAACTCTGGGTAGGCAGTGTCAGAACTCACTGCATTCTTTCCTCAATTCACACCTGGAATCTGGGAGTCATCCAACTTGTCCCTCTCCTTCATCCCTATAAACAATCAGTCACTTATACATTCTAAACACCTCTCACAAATCCATCCATTTTTCACTAGCCAAATACTCAATGTCTTTGTTCAGGTCCTCACTGGCTGGCTAGATTGTTACAACAGCCTCCTGATCAGATTCCTTATCTATATCCAACCTACGTCCATCTCCAACCCATACTCTACATTGCTGTAGAAACATGCTCTCTCTACATTTGCACATCACCCTCCCATAAAAACTTTTCAATGGCTCACTGACATCTTTAGCATGGCATAGAGGGCTCTTCGTGAGAGGTAGGTCACACCCAGCACAACGGCAGTGTCTTTTGTTACTATGTCCCACATAAACACTACACTTGCAGCCACACTGAACTATACATGATTCTCCATATATACTATATCCTCTTAAATTTTTCACGTTTGTACATGACATTCATTCTGCCTTAGAGCCTTTCCTCATCACATCTGCCTGTTGACCTTCTATTTATCTTTCAAGTCTCAGCTCAGAGCCATGTGCTCTGGGAGGCTGTCCCTGATATTATTCTCCACAGCAGACTTAGTTACTCCTCCTCTCTGCTGCCAGAGCAGCTTGTTCGTTACTCTATCACTGCACTAGTCACACTGTCCTAAACAAATACTACACTCAGCACATTGCCTCCATTATAATACATGCTTATTCCTACAAAGACCATGAGCTTCTTGGGGACTTTCATTTACTCATCTTGGTACCCTCTGCACTTAGTCTAACACTTGACACATGGTAAATACTCAATAAATGTATATTTACCCAATGCACATTTACTGAACTCTTACTAAGTGCCACACTCTGAGGATACTAAGGTGAATGAGTTAGGAATCACACATAAATCCTCAAGAAACTTTTAGTCTTCTAGAGGACACAGATAAATAAATTACGGTACAGTTTTAAAAGTGCTAAGACAGGCTGGATGGTAAATGAGCAGGTGAATAAAGTCTCACTGTAAGAGTGATTCAAGCATATAGAGATGTGTATACACACACACACTCATGTATATACATATATGTGCATATATGTACATACACACACACACACACTTAAGCCACTGAAAAATACAGCAGTCTATTTCCTTGGCATCTCATTTTCTGAGTATAATTTAAAACACTGCCTTGAAAAAGAATCACTTAATCTGAACTTCAAGCTTATAAGGAAGCACCTTACTATTATTCTATTAGAGAAAATTTCACCCCAGAGATAAACACTTTTGAAGATGAACTTAATATCCCCGTCCTTAACCTCTCTCATTAGCTTCATCCCTGCATTTCCAACTTCCAATAGTGTACTTTCACATGAATATTTACCAAAATCTCAAACTCAAAAATATTCATTATCTCCTTCTACTGAAGCACCCCCAGCTCCTGCCAGACTTTCAACAGCAAACCCCTGTCTTCGTCCTTCTGAGCTCCACATTTATGTTATCATCGCTATTTACTCAGAGGCAAATCCTTGATATTATCTTTGCCCCTGCCTTCTTCTTCATATATATATATTCATCCAAAAGGTTACCAATTGCCTCCACTAAATATTACTAGCATATGTCCTTCCATTCCCATTCTCATAATCACCATCCTAACTCAGGACCTTTGAATTTTAAGCCTAAACTACCACCACTTGCTTCTGAACATACTCTTTGCCTCCCATCTTTTTCCATTCATTGCAACCAGACTGTTTTTCTTAGATTACTGGTTTAAACATGTTACCTAAGTAACATAGTTACTCAAAGAGGTCTCTCCAATGCCTATAGGAAAAAGATCAAACTCCTGGAAAACACAATCCAGGCTCAACCTATCTTTCCCCTAATTCACTTACTTAACATTTACATAGTGCTAACTATTGTCAGATACTGTTCTAATGCCTCCTTAACTCATTTTATCCTCACAATATCCTATAACTATTATTATTACCATTTTATAGATAAGAAAACAGAGGAATGGAGAAGTTTACTAACTTGCTCAAGATCACAGAGCAAGTAAGTGGGAAAGCACTAAAATTGGCACTCAAACAGTCTAGATCCAGGGTCGGTGCCCTTTACTAATACACTATGCTCTCTCCCTTACAAAACTCCAACGCATTTATTTCTCAAACATACTTATACCTTCTCACCTACATTCCACTGCTCACATCATTAATCCTTCCCAAGCTCCTACATCATCTGAAATATCTTCCCCAACATAATGAAATCCTCACAGACCTGCAAATCCCAGCTCAAATCCCACATCCTCAGGCAGGAAGCCCTCTCCAATCATGGCGTGTCTGCTCTTTGCAGAGCTTGCAGAGCAGGTACAGCCTGTACCACCCACTAGGCTCCTCTGCTGCCCAATACTGAAAGCTGCCTGGATCCACCTAACTCTCCATCCAAGATGTCTCATAGCCCAGGGACCATGTCTTGAAAAACCTATACATTTTCCAAGGACTTTAACAAGGAACCTTACATGTAACAGGGCAAAATAAGTATCTGATGGATAAATAAATAAATGACATCATACCATGCAGAAGAAAGTATGCTGAGGAGGGAAAAGCACACATATTCATAAGAAGCTAAGACACATCGAATTTTAAATCTTCTATATTATGTGTGTCACAACCTATTTGGATCTCAACTTTCTAGTCTGTCAAATTGTGAGGATTTGATAAGATGATCTCAAAGGTTCATTCCAGTTCTGAAATTCTAGAATTTAGATTTTAAGACAAATTTTATAAGTTCAACAAATTTCTGTGGCCTCCTTATTTTCACATCTTTAAAACTTATTTATTATCCCATTTTAGTAAATAATCTTATTCTCACAAATCTCTAAAAATGTCAAACATTACCTCTATAAAAAAGAATAATAGTGCTATATTCCAGAATTTTATTCTATTGATGGAGGTAAAAAAAAAAAAAAAAAAAATGTATTAGCCCAGGAATAAAATTCTTTGCAAATAAATTTTTACATTTTTTTGTTAATCCAGTTTGCCAATAAATACTACAAAAGCACAGCAAGGAGTAAATAAAGCCAGATCATATTTTTGTAACAATGATAATAAGAAATAGTTTTTTTAAAAACAGCTAAAGATCTTTATAGAAAAAAACGTAACAACTCAAAGTATATTGAACTTTTGAAGGTTCAAAAAATGTTGGCTGCAAATTACAATCACCTTTGGCTGCTCAGAAGAAGCTTCTGCCCCCCTCATTCCACATGCCCACTGTGACACCTGACTGGGAACATCAACTTCCATGAGGGACACACTTATACATTTCTGTTGCAAGCCCTTCACTGGGGAAGCTACCCCTAAGAGCAGTGAAGATGGATCTCATGTCACAATCTAGGTCCAGTACTACAAAACTACTTTCTCTTCATTTGTCCTACATCTTACTTTTACTTTTTCATGTTTAAAGTTGGGAATGGCTTCCAGAATACACTGTCTCCTACAGCAGGGCAGGTTAAAAAGGAACAAATTTTATCAAAAATAAGCTACAGTGTGATGATTTGAAATAATAAAATATTCATTTTCTTTACTTCAATTTTATCAACCTCTACAATTACAGGTAAATGGAATAGCAAATCCTGTAATATTCTTGCATAATTAAGCAATCTTTAGAAAAATAACTCAAACATTACCCTATCACAGGTTAAAGCAAAGGTAGAGAATAACATATAAAAAGAAGCTGGAAACGTCAAATGATAGACCGACAGATTCAGAAAGCATCAAGACTGACCTCACAAACACCAGAAGCCACAGATGGGCATTACTACTCAGCTGTCCAAAGCAGTTGTGCTTGTTTTATGCTTTGTTTTGTTTTGCTGTGATTCAAATATTTGGATTGGTGATAAAACTGATACTAAAAAAAGAAACTAAGTCTGGGAAACACTGAATTTTAAATTTTCTAAAAGGACCTGAGGTATCAGCTATTTAATTCAACCATTTATTTTTAGTTTTATAAATACCACACTTAAAATTAGATTCTTTCTTCACCTATCCTATTATGTGTTACTTTATGACTCACAGCTTTATTAGAACAAATGAATGCTTTTGAATTACAACATCAATCATTGTAATAAATGTTTCATTTAAAGGGCATAAGTATACAATAATATATATGATTAATGGATTTCAAACACCTTTTAAAAACATTTATGGTTTTAAAAGTTATAGCAAAGAGGGAATTTTTGGTAATATGTTATTAAAATAAGGTAAATCTACAAAAATGTGGGCTGTTTTCAAGTCGTGAGAGACAATCAAAATGCCACGAGTGTTTCAAGCTATTTATGTAAATAAACAATTTCTCCCCTCTGCTTCTAGACACATGAACAGAGAAGGAGGTACTGAGCAGAGAAATGGACCTTCCTAGCTAACTGAGAAGAACAAAGTAAGATCACGTTTTCATTCCATTCTACTAGTCAAAGTAAAGGAAGACTCTGCCTATGGCTAAGACAAAAAAAAAAGTTCCAGGCAGCTACAAAGGTGGGAGCTTCCAGGAAGCTTGGGACAGGTTTTTAATATGCTAAAATGAAAATGCTAAGCTTAGGGGGAACTAGTCCTGGGTGGGTTTTAAACTCTAAGGCAGAGCACAAGTTAAAGAGAAATGAACATTCTGATTATGTCTGATAATTATACCAAGCCTAGATTAAACAATGACAAATATAATTAATGATTAGTGAGAAATAGGCCAACTTTTAGAAAGGAATTTATTTGATCAAACTCTTAAAATCTCTAGCTCACCCCAAGGGTAGTGACTTTAAAGACTATAGTTTTAAACATGTCAAGCCCATCTCTCCTGCCATACAGATGTAGCACACCTCAACTACAAATTCAAATCCAGGTGGTTCTGCATGTATACAAACCTCCCCCAACCTTTACAAACAGTGTTAAACATAAAAACTACAGTAATGCAAGCAGCATTATGTCGAAACTGTTTTAATAAATTCTCACCTTCCATGGCCTTCTAATCCCTTTGAAAAAGTCAGGCATCCACATTGGAAGAACTACAGCTTCCCTTAGCAACTTCTTTGCTTCTTCCAGATCTGCTATGTCATCCCTTTGCAAGAACAGCAAAGTTTCATGTTTAATCAGGAACACCTTTGATTTACAGTCAAAAGTAATTTAAAAAAATTTTTTTTATTCTTATATTAAGAACATTTTTCTAACACTGCATAAAATAAGTGAAAACATATTGCACTTATTAATTAGGACATGTTATTCAATTAACAACCTTTGTCAATTATGTCAACATCAAATCAACATGCAAATTGTCCTTGGTTACATTCTGACAGAACTGTCCTGCCAATTCTATGTACTCGTGTTATGGATGAAGTCATTATCAGAAGATTAACAGATAACAAGAGAAGACTCACACCAACCCAACCCCATAACTTGTTTCTCCTCTATTTTAATTCAATAAAAGACTCTAACCAATGAATGCTAGGATTCCTGGAGACAATGTCTCTCTCAAGAGCTTCCACCAGATCCTTATCATATCCAGCACCATCAAATTTTGGAATTTCACCATCACTTGCACCATCTTGCATATTTTTCCTTCCCTGAAGACAGGCATTAAAAAAAAGTACTGGTCAATAACAGGATAATTTTAATTAACATCATTAAGCTTTCAAAATATTATAATGTAACTGCTTTTTAAATAATGTTTATTATTTTAAGATGATATTTTCTTGAATGTCATCCTCTCCTATTTAATTCATCAGAAACAGATGAAGTGGTCAACTTTATTATAAACTTCTCCAATTCTACATTCTTGGGGGGGACAGTTACAGGTAAGACTAAAATGATCATTGCTAGATCCTAACAGATAGGGAAAGCCTACTCATGAATTAGTGAAGGCAGATGATTTCCACCACTGCTAGATATATTTAGAATATTAATGTAGAGGAGGAAAGAAAATTAATTTAGTGAGAATCTACTACGTGGCAAAAAATCTCACATGACAATAACAATAACAATCACATAATAATCTCATTTAATTCAACAACCCTACAGGGTAGATATTATTTTTTCTTTTTTTTACAGATAAGGAAACTAGGACCCAGAAAGGTAAGTAACTTAAGATCACTAGTAAGTGTCAGGATAGATATTTTAACTCAGGTTCTCCTGTCTCCCTAAACCCATGCCCTTCCACAGCAACAAATGGCCTCATGCCTGGCTGACCTGCTTAAAGCTTAAGAGTGGCTTGTGTATGGCAGAACTATCACTCTAAAACATCCAAAAAAGAGGCTGCAGATGAGGAAAGAGGGACTCTGCAACTGCATCTTACAAAGCCTTTTCCCTGTTACTATAAGTATACCCTCAGGATTCAGTGTTTCTTCCTAGTAAAGTCCTTGGGCCACATCATAAAGTCACCATAATGACAATGGTAAAGGACCTTTTTAAATAGTAATTAAGATCATTAAAGCAATATGCTTTACCCCAAATTCTTAATTTAATAATATGGTGGCTTTAAGAAAGAATTATATACTATGGTTTCTATTAGGTTCTGCCAAGATTTACTCAGCTTTGAAGAGCTTTAAATGAAACCCACTCATTTGCCAGAGACAGTTCAACTACTGGAACTACTTAAGCAGGCAGAGCCAAGCACCTCCCCAGAGCTTCGGCCCCACAGTAACTGTCCAATGTAGAAATGAACGGGGAAAATGGTCAAAGTGAGTCAATCTCCTAACTTTAATGTGAAAAGAGATAATAAAACAGGATGAATTTCTCTGACCCCACTTTTTCTGAGATAAATGAAAGGCTCAATCATAAGGGCTGATAGGGAACTAAATGGCTCCCTTTCGCAGATGTTTTAGTTCTTTTAAGCCACTGGGAAAATGACTAAACAATATTCTGGTGACTTGGCTCAAAAAAAAATGAACAATTTATTGTTTCTGGGCAGTATGGCAGTAGTATGAAGCTAAGCTTTCCTTAGGATTCTTGCATTTCAGATGACATATCAATATTGACACTATTAAAAGGAGTAAATTTCTGACATACCAACACAACAAACATAACATCAACAAATTTAAAATAAGCTCAGGCCAGAATTATGTTTTACAGTACAGACAGGCCAGGCTACAAAGTCACAGTCAAACAAATCACTGGGAATACTCTGTAATCATTTTAGGACCATTCTAGAAATAAATCAACTGAAGAATGCAACAGAAACTGACATATCTGGGACTTAACAAGCCTTCACATGGCATTGTCACTTGAAACTTACTAAATTAAAATTAAAACTAAAATTTTATTTTAATATGAATGTCCAAGTGGCAAAGGACGACTTGATTAACTACACCAAGAGAAAGAAAAAACTGCACACCTATCTGAAAGTAATAGGAATCATAAGATTTTAAGAACAGTGACTATCTGAGCAGCTACTATGTGTAACACATTTTACTGTGCATTAGTTTTTAGAGCAGTGGATGGAAATACATTATCTGCCCTCATCAAGCATCTAGTCTAGTGGGGGAAACAAGTAACAAGTAAACAAAGCAAAAACACACGTAATTATTAACTGTAGGTGCCTGAAAAAACTGAGTAATCAGTGTGGCTAAAAGGTATTGAGCAGAAGGAAGGAAAAGATTGCAGAGATGGACAGAGGTGAGTCTGGATTTTATTCTAAGTGCCTGGGAGCGACATGAACTGATTTACATTTCTAGATGACCCTTCTGGCTGCTGTATGGAACAAAGATGGGGTGCAGGAGGAGGAGGAGAATCAAAGAAGTGAAAGCCTCTCAACTGTACAGAAGAGGAAATGTGTGTACAAGCCAGTTAAATGATTTGCCCAAGAATCCATAGTTTCTCAGTGGTAGAGATGAGACTTGAATACACATTGAGTACTCAGACGATTCCAGGAACTTTTTCAAACCACAATGATAAGGTTATAAAAAAAAAACAGACTTAGGAAAACTAAAATTAAGTAACTAATTTGGTTACATCAGGATATCAGTAAAATGGGTGACAATTATCCTTCATAATAAACACTTAAATAAACTTGAATAGAGCTATCAAATATGAATAACTGTGGTATCAGTTAACCAGCTGGGTTAACTACAGTACCTAAAAGAAACTGTTACTTTTCAGGCAATAAAACTAACCTCATCCAAGATATTATCACCTGTACATAATATTAGCAGCAATGTCACGAAAATGATCTAAGTCAACTAATTTGAAAATCTAGGGAAAGAATTCTAAGGTCAACATTAGCAAGAAGTTGATATTTAGCATAAGGACTGATTTTTTTTTTTTCAGGAAAGCAAAATATTTTAGCTCCTTTTTGCTAATATCTGAATTGCCCATATCAAAAAAGCTTTGTTAGTGATCTTTTATTAGTATTGGCTAATCATTCTTTTTGAGGAAAACAAGGCTCAAAGTAACTAATAAAATAGTAAAGAGTCAATTAATGACACAGCTTGGCCCAAAATGCAAATAATGGTTTTTGCATTTTACTGTGCAGTCTCTCATGTTGGCAGATTAAGTGAAACACGGTCAGTTACTAGCTCTTGGTCTCTATTTTAAGAGGAATACTGACAAATTAATTACACCCAGGGAAGGATGACTAGGGTTAATAAGGGATTCAAAAACCATGTCATTTGGAGGAGGACCAAGGAAACTAGAGAAATTTAAGATAAAGAAGAAAATGTTAATGAAGCAACACAACCAACTGACCTACTCTATATTACTCCAAAGAAAAGAACCAGGACCAATATAAAGTAACAAAAGAGGCAGATTTCAGATCAGCAGAACAAAGAATTTTCTAACAATGGGTTCTGCCCAACAAGAGGCAACTCTTTTTTAGGTGGTGAGCTGCCCAACATCAGAATTTCTGGCTAATTAGTAATAAAAAAGCACTGGCCCACAGTCGCAGGGATGTCTAAGCTGAATTATAGCTGACCTTTGGTTCTTTCTGTAAAGCCACTGCATCTCACTTGCTCAAGTTATTCATCTGTTGCCTGAATTCAATGGCCCAAAGCAAGTGCAAATTTCTTGGAAATCTTATTATTTCTCTTTTTAAAGAATGATTTTTGTAATCTGTTTCCTATCTGTGTAAGTCCCTGCTTTCATGTTACTTTGACAGCTAAAATTCATTTACTATTTACTATGTGCCAGGCATTGTTCTAAGCACTTGACAAACATCAACTCACTTTTTCATCCTAAAAGTCCTATGAGATACGTAGGTACTCTTATTATTTACACCTCATAGATGAGAAAACTGAGGCATAGCGAGGGTAAGTAAATTGTCCAAAGACACAGCTAGATCCTTGACAAACCAGTTCCAGAATTAGGGCATACTGCTGCACACTCCTGGGCTACTCCTACCTCAGTGTGAAAAGCAAACACAGGAAAAGTTAGACAAGATCTCTAAATTACATCCCACTCTAAGACATTATTATTTTAAAAAGTAAAATAGGTTGATAAATGTAAAACAGTGCTTACTAATTTCAGTGTCATGCCCTGCGTTGGAGCGTTAATAAAATACATTTAGGTCGAAGTAATGAATCCATAGCATTCTGCATACTTACCAATATATCTGTTCTTTCAACAATATTTGTGAGTACTTACATGTGCCAGGCACTATTCTAGGAACTGGGGATACAGCAATGAACCAAACAGACAGAAAGCCCTGCCTTCATGAGGCACACATTCAAGTTAGGGGACATGATACACAAGTAAGTAAAATATATAGTAAAACATTTAGGGACAGAACAGCAAGTACAAATGCCTCAAGGTGGGAGTGTACTTGACAAGTTCCAGAAACTGCAAGGAGACCAACAGAAAGGATTGAGATGAGGGGAGAAGTAGGAGATGAGGTCAAAGAGGACATGCATGCCAGCCCATGCAGTGCCTTGCAGACCATTATAGACTTTGGCTTTTAATCTAAGATGGAAAATCACCGGAAGGTATTGAGCAGAGGGGAGAGACACAATCTGACCTATGTTTAATAGAACACTCTCGCTGATGTGCTGCAAAAGGCCAGGAGGCAATGGGTTCTCTCATGTTTTATTTTATATTTTCTGTATACAGGATGGCTAAAATGAGTGGTGGATTCTGAGAAAGGATAAGAAAAATTTTAAATATGGCTACTAAGATTCCACATTTAATCTTACTATAATAAGAAACATCACACTGAAACAGAGCTCATGAACTCCCATTAAGACAGCCCTGAAAGTGGGAAACAGGATAGTTCAATAAGGTTATGCAAATTCTAAAATCAAGTAGCTAAAGAATGCTTACTGGGCAAGGTTAGAATACAGTAAAACTGTTCAGTCTAAGGAAAATATGTTGAATAGTCTTTTGAACAAGAGATTAAAATATTTGGACACAGATCTTCCTATGACCTAAAAGTGTGTCCCCTGTCCAAGACTGAGCTGACACACAGGAAAAGAAAATCAACAGTGGATAAAAAAACAGGATAGCACAAACTTCCACAAACAGGTTTGGAATTCCAAATCATAACTTCAGTCAAAGAGTTTTTTTAGGTATAAAAACTACTTTTCTGTAATCTAATCCAATAAGGTAAAAAATAAATAAATAAAACAAAAACTGGCACGATAAATTAGCAGCCATCAGAGAAGGAATTTGTGGAGCTATTTAATAACGAAGGGCAGACAAGGTACTTCTTAAAAACAAATCACTGATAATACAAATGTCCGGGAAACATATGAAAGGGCTTTCAATCTCTTAAGTTATCAGGTAAATACACAATACACAGCAAATATGATGATAAAATCAAAATGAGATACCATTACACCTACAAAAGACTGACAATATCAAGTGCTGACAAAGATGTGGAGCAAATGGAACTTTTACTCTGCCAGTAGGAATGGAAATTGGTATAATCACTTTGGAAAACTATTTGGTGTTATCTACTAAAGTTTAGCTTATGCATATCCTATGACCCAGCAATTCTGCTCCTAGGTACATGCTCATTAGAAATGCATGCGCAGATATATATATATATATATCTCAAAGGATATGTATAAAACTATCCAAAGCAACACTACTCATAACAGTCTCAAATTAAAAGTAGCCCAAATATACATCAACAAGAAAACAGATTTAACTGTGATATGACTGCAGAACAATGAATAAACTACAGATATACACAATAGCATGGAGGAATCTCAGAAATAAATGTTGAGCAAAAAAAAAAAAAAAGACATGAAAGAATACTTACTGTACAGAAAATGTCAAAATAGGAATAACTAATTTACAGCATTAGAAATCAGAACAGTGGTTATCTTTGGGAAAGAGGGAAGTGGAAAGGATTGGGAGAGATCATGAACATAGCCTCTGAGATGCCAAATATTCCATTTCTTGACCCCTGAGCTGATGGTTGTTACATGGACTATGTAACAGTTACACAATAGTTACAACGGTTACATGCAGTGGTATGCTGAAAGTGTTCCTTACTGGTTTGTGAGTGCCAATTATTAAATTTTCAGTAATTTTATGGGCCGGCTATGAAACACAGCCATTAACAAAAATTAAATCATACAAACTTAGAATTATATTTTTTAAAAGGAAATAAATACTCAGAACTCCTCACTTCCTAATTATTTTACTATTATCTATGCTCCTGAAGTTACTTGAGTTTATTGTACCTGTATGTTGGAAACACTACATAATGGTAGACTGCTACCCATCTCATCTCAACTCTGAGTTCAGTGACATCATGTTGAAATCTGTCATAGTGGAAGTATTTATACCATAGAAATTTAGCAAATGCTACAATTCAGGGCTTGATTTATGGTTTTGTTGACTGTCTAGACTTTTCTAGACTTAGAAAGTGATGGGAAAAATGTTAATGATTCAGAATAAACTTAAAAGTGTGTCCTTGCTGTTGCTGTTACATTGTAAACAGCACAAAAAATGGAATATTCTTCCAGTATTTGAAAACTATTATCTGATTCATCAAAGCTGCTCAAGTCACTGATGAATGAGTGAAGTTTCAACATGTTTTTATTGCTTTGCTCTCTCATCTTACTCACTAATGAAAATAAATTATCAACCAATATTCATGTCAGGTACTACATTCCTCCATCAAATGCAACCATACGTTGGCAACAAACACAAGAGTTGAGCAAAAAACAGCAAAAGCATTCTATTAAGAGTCCACTGGCTCTATGAAATTTATAACAAAGAGTATTGGACATTTTATTATTTATAAATTATGTGCTACACATCCTTTATATAAGTCAGATTTACAAAAAACTGTATGTGAATGTGCATATATACACACACTTTATTTCCCATATAAGTAGTTATTAAGCATACACCAACACACCACTGGTTAGACAGATGATCATCATTCATCAAATTGCACCCTTATAATTTGTGCACTTTTCTTCAATAAAAAGGTTTTTTAAAAGTCACTGTTCATTTAAAAGTCACTGTTCATCTTGAGAGGTATCAATCAATACCTCTCAAAAGAATACTCCAATCCAGTTTGCAACATCTCTCCATATCAGATATCCTTAGACTTACTCATGAGAAAAAAAGCATTCATAAATGGCCATTTGTTATATATAATGCAAGGAAATGGAGTCCCTTAAGTATAGTGACTTTAAAATGAATTCAGCAAATTCTATTTAAAAGCATATACAGCTTTAATCATGTGATCATAATGGAAGCACTGCTCATTTCACTAAGAATTAATTAAGGATAAAGCTAACAACAATACTTGATAATCAGAGTTGAATGAATTAAATTTATATTTATTTTTGGTTATAATACAAATACATTTCTTCTACTACCTAATCTTTTACTTTTACACTATCTTTTTTAAATAAAAAATGCAGTTGTTATTTCTGTGTATATTTCTATACTGACCCTAAGCTTAAACAGCAAAATAATAAATCCAATTTTCCCAGGTGCTATGGTCTGAATTTGTCCCTCCAAAATTCATGTTGAAACCAAATCACCATTGTGATGGTATTAAGAGGTACACCTCTGGGAGGTGATTAGGCACTTATAAAAGATGCCCAAGGGAGTATGTTGGACCCTCCACTATGTGAAGACACACAGGAGGCTCCATCTGTGAGGAACAGCCCTCGCCAGATACTGAATCTATTGGTGCCTTGATCTTGGACTTCCCAGCTTCCGGAACTGTGAAAAATAAATTCCTATTGTATATAATTTACCTAGTCTAAGGTATTTTGTTATAATAGCCCAAACAGACTAAGATATCAGTATCAGGTACATTTTAATAAGACTAAAAAATATAGCTTAAAAGTTAATTTATTCATCTGACTCCCTCTCAACAATGAAAAAAATAATCAACCTGAGGCCGGGGGTCACGTTTTATTAAAGTCTGTATTTCCAGCACACAGAAGTTAGGACTGACACAAAGTATGCATTTAATAAAGATGTATTAAAGAAATGCGATACAGACTAGATGACCCTGTGGACCTTAGGAGGAAAAAAATCTACAAAGCCTCAACAACAGATCACTATCCAAAGTGACTGCTACTTTTTGAAAAACAGAATTTTAAGCCTGGACATAACTTGAAGTCTGTCAGCAGTTTAAAAAAAAGAAGAGGTCAGGGTGTTCAGATCCCCATACCAGCCAGTAACCAAAAAAAAAAAAAGATGTAATCGCTATCTGAAAATGAACTGCTACTCTTATAAGAAATAAAAATAAGTACTCATGATACATTACAACAAGATAGTAAACATTTTCAAATAAAAGGCTGATTAGCGTAATGACTAAAAGCTCAGGAATTACAGTTAGACAAGGTTCAAATTCTAGTTCTACCACCTACTTGCAAGGTAAGCCTTCAGTGCCTCAATTTCTTCACACATAAAACAGGGAAAATAATGCTGAGCTCGCAGGAGTGTGTAGGGATCAAATAAACCAATTTATGTAGAAAGCTTCAAAAGGAGCTTTTTCGTGGAAAGCTTCAAAAAGGGTAAGTGTGCTAAAGGAAGAGTAACATTTGTGCCTACTGCTATTATTAGTTGTTCCATCATGCAGTGCTTCAACACTAAAATTAAAAACATCCAAATACACCTCAGACCTTGAACAAAATATGTAACTTCTCTTATCTTCACTTTTTTTACACCTAAAAAGTTAAATGAGTGGTTGGAGTATAGCAGCAGCTTTCAAAATTCTGACCATGACATAGAGTAATAAATGCACTTCAGATCATGAGCTAGTATATACAAACATATATGTTTATATGACTAAATTTTTAATATATTTATATAACAATTTTTTTCTCAAAATAATACTTTCACTATGGGCAATGAACTCTGAAGTTTCCAGTCTACTTCATTTTTTCAAAGCTTGGAACACACAAATCTGATTAAAACAAACAAACACCGAGGACTGCACCTCTGAAGACCCTTCCAATACTCATTTTTAAATTAGCTTTCAATGGAAGTAGATATCTATCAGTTTCACCTTAGCTGCCTCAAACCTGTCACAGCCTTCAGTGAGTTTTAGGGACTCCAGTATTCAAATAAATATTTGAGTGGTTAAAATAATCATAACTGAGTACACTTTTCAAATTCTAATGAAGTTTCTATGAGTCTGTTTTTTAAAACTGTAGTCCTTTTGCTTCCACAGTGACTCAGAAAATATCTTTTATCTCCAAACAACTATAGAGTTGTTTTTCTTTAAATGAACAGCTTACTTTCCAGTAACATTCTGATTACCTGCATATCGGTGAAAGAATAACTAAGATTTAGAAAATTGTTTGGCATCATTATAAATGAAAGACAATTTACAATCTCCAGAAAAATGTATTTGATATTTAACAAATGCTGTTTGTTTTGTTCTTTGCTTGAGTCACATTTAAAAATCAACATTTACTTAATTGTTCTGGATCTCTTTTTTCAAATCCAATACAGATTTTTAATCTAGCTTAGAAGGGATACTTTATAATATGAAAAATCTTAAGATAATCAGAGAAAGATATATGACTTTACAAGTTACTTTAGCTCTCTGTACCACAGTTCTTTCACCTGTAAAATGGGGATAATAAGATGCCTACTTCATGGGATTGTTTCATGAATTATTATGTAATCACTCTGAATGGTGCCTAGCAAAGAAGCATCCAATAAACCATGACCACAGTTCTCTGTGTTATGTGAAATTAAAGACTGAAAGCACCTCACACTGTCTGTCCTACAAGTTTACCTAAAAGCTGTGAGCAAAAAGAGGGTTGGACTTCAGACCCTACTTTATTCAAAGATGACACCTGAGATACAGGTTTTCAAGTATCCATTTATGTGGCTTTTGATAATGGGGGAGAACTAGTTCAACTTCATCAGCAGGAAAAATCATTTATTTATTTATTTATTTATTTATTAGTACCCTTTACTAACAGAAAAAGGATCTGAGATGAGACTTACTGTTTTACGGCATAAAAGCTCCAACAAATTCAAATATTAAAAAAAATTCATTCATTTTCAGTGTCCTAGTGAGGCAGAGAGGTTGAATGTCTTTGAATCTATCTCATTAATACTCAGAAAACACCAGTTTTATTCTATCATGGTTTAGAGTCCTTACATACTGATCAAAATTACATGTAGTAAAAATATTAAAATTATAGTATACAATATTGAAAGATAACCACTTGTTATCAGTTAAGTTTTATCTTCATTATATATCATGGCATGAATGTGATGACAAATCCTGAATTCCTAACTAGTAAAACAAAACGTCTTTGTGGCAATTCAATTACATTATCATTCATTTATGACATCACAATAGAAATGGGAAATGTATCACTACATTGTTTTGTTTTTTCACTACAATTAAGACTAAGAGGTGCATCAGATCATCCTGGCTAGCTCTGTACTCTGCAATATTATCATCAACTCACGTTAAGGGCAATACAGAATTTCCACCCAGTACTATTCACCAATCAATTTCCCAGAAAAGTAAATGTGCACAATCAACTCTCACCAAGGAAAATTTTCTCATTAAGGAAAAAAAAATCTTCTACTCTATAATTTACAGATAAATCAAAGATATTTTTTATTTTTAGCAGTAGTAAATCATATCCCTCCATCTTATTCTGTGTATATATCTATGTTCTTATCAGTCTTTCTCCTACAATTACGTTTTCATTTATTATTCATTTTAACTCAGAATACCTCTTAAAATATTTTTTTTTTAAATTTCAAAACTCTATTTTGAACACTGCTACAAAGGGTCTATTTTACTAAATATTTTTACACTTGTGTGTGTATATATATATTTACTATACCTCTGAGATGATTTGCATTTCAGCATGGCCTTTAAAATACAAAGACTGCTTAGGTTTTGAATCAGACTTTTTTTTTTAAACTCTTCCATGTCAAAACCAGGATACCTTGAAAAGCCAACAAAAATAATATCCACCAAAAGTCATGGGCTTCAAGTGAGTAAATTACAAAGAGATGGTCTTGCCTTGTCATCTCTCCCTCTTGCTCTATTATCCTTGTCCCTACTTGTAGAAGGTTTTTCACTCTTTGATATAGGATGTGCTCGGCCTACAGGTCCCCGGGCTCCTACTCCTGCCGTTTCTTTCCTCAGAGGTCTTACTTCTCGATTGGGACGCCTGATTTGAGGTGAAGCTCTGAAAAAAAAAGTAAAATACAAATTAATCAAAGGCAAAAGTATTTCAAATAATACCTTAGTCAATAAAACTGTTAAATCGAGAAACCCAAAATTTCATTTTTCCACCTTTTGCCAACTAATAGCCACACCTATTAAGTTGGTTTTTAAAATTTCTTTTCTCTAAAATATACTGGTTGATACAGTTATTAAGCACTTATAAATGACACATACAGCAGCAATTATTTTGTCAAAAGTAACAGTTAATCACCAATAAAAGTCAACACAGACTATCCCCATCTAATAATCTTAATAGTATAATGGAAAGTCAATCATTTTATTCACTACTGTCCTAAACCAAAACTAAAGACAAAGCACACACACACACACACACACACACAAAAGCATTAAAAGTAACTTAAAAAAAAAGAAAGCACTAAAAGCTGAAAGTGCTCAGTTGGTTAGAGTGTGGTGCCAATAATACCAAAGCCCAAGGTCCAAGGTTCAATCCCTGTACCAGATAGCTGCCAAAAAAAATTTTTTTTAAAGCTGAAAGGACAGGGAACTCAAAATATGTCTACGTGCACAGTTTACTAATTTATTTTTTTTTACAACCAAGATGATTTTCTCTGCTTCTGTACTGGGAAATTCAACACTTCATTATCAAATTACAAATGGCAGGGCTCAACAATGACATCTTCTTGTAAACAAAGTAATCTCTATGTAAAAAACACTATTCATGCTTTGAAGGTGTCAATAATCACAGGATCATTCAAATTATACAGCCCTCCAAACGTGATTAAGAATTTCAATAAATACATAAATGTAACTAAGTATACAAAATGGCATATTTTTTGTTTAACGTACTGTAAAACATATCTCCTTCAAACAGTGAAGTTTTTAGGTTTCTCAGCACATATTAATTTGTCTCTCTTTGGGTCTTGGCTGAGGGACTCTATCACTTGGTGTTTAATCTTACTGCTGCTTTCTTTAACTGTCTCTACCTCTGTTTTCCTACCTTTTCTCTCTCTATAGCTGTGCCTGTATTTGTAGCCCTTCAGATCTCATAAGTGTACTCCTTTTTCATCCACATGCCATATCTATTATTATCCCTTTCCAGCCTCATGCTTTTAATTCACCTAACTCATCATGGAGTTTCACTCCTGGCATCAGAAAAGGTGACCCACGTACATAATTCAATGAATCTAGAAAGACAGGAAAATGGATGAAAAGCCATGAATGTTGCAAACTGGGAACAAAAAAGGTAAAAAAGTGTTAACATGTTCCAAACATAACAAGATAGCATCCTCAGATTGTTGGAATTAGAC
Organism: Cynocephalus volans; assembly: GCF_027409185.1. Lineage (NCBI taxonomy): Eukaryota > Metazoa > Chordata > Mammalia > Dermoptera > Cynocephalidae > Cynocephalus > Cynocephalus volans. The sequence goes on along the minus strand of NC_084466.1, from coordinate 79,832,319 downwards.
TACTACATGAAATTGCTAAAAATAAGAACGGCTGGTTACAATGACATCTTCATCCTTGTAGTTCAGTCCAGTTAAATAATTACTACTGAACACCCATTAGGTAGTATACAGCCCTCTAATGTGTTGGCCCTAAAAGGAGACAAAGACAAATATGCAATCTTGTGAAAGAAATCTACAGGAAAGGAGCTAGAAATAATGCATACTAAAATGACTATATAGCAATTTGAAATTTAAAGTATTATTACAGTATTAGTTCTAGGGCATTATTAGTCTTTTAATCATCCTATGAGTAAAATAAAATTGTGATGAGACTGGTAAAGAATAAAAACTAAAAATGTGGAATTGCTTTATTTCCAGTATTTTAACACAATCACTGTTGTTTGTTTTGATGAAGGAGTGGAAAGTAGTAGAGTACAACTTTAATTTATATATATTTGTGTATGTACAAATGTCTTTCCTGAATCAGAGTCAATGGGTACAGCCAAAGACAATAAAATGCAAACAACAATCTCTTCCACACGGAACACACGTCAGGTCTGCCCTTTTGTTAGCACTTGTGCCTGCTATTTAAATAGTCTGTCATTGTTTGTGGTCCTGCAATTTAGGCTCAACAGCCAGCCTAAAGTCTTTGCTTACAAACAGCAAGCCCATCCCTTACAGCTGCAGCCAGGCTGCTCATGAGCAGCTGGGCTTGCCCACTTAGACCTCATTGCTGAGGGGTGAACTGCAGTGAATCCTGAGACAGTTCTTCTGCCTTCTCAGCTTGTGCTTTCCCCACCTCAGCTTGCTATTTAACAGGCACTCAGGAGTCACACTGCAGTCCATTTTGCCCACACCCCCAGCTCAGCAGAGCTGTGTTGTAGAATTATTTCAAAGCTCGTACATAGGCTGCATTCCAAGTCTTTGCTGCCACTGACCTTGTCCTCCCACTCAATATTCTGATGGGCTCATAAATGGTCTGAAGGAAGCTGCTCAAGAAGCCAGATGTGCCACTTGTGGCAAGTCCCATGTTTCACGGGAAGTGTGCCTGTGCTTTGTAAGTCTTCAGTTCCATCTCACTGCAGTTTGATATTACATTTGTAACAGACTCTGTCAACTTCCCAAAGGACATCCTTGATTCTGTTCTGTGCTTCTTTGTCCATTAGTGCATCACTGCACAATGTCATGCCTCAATTTAAGGACTCAGTGACAGCTTCCAGGCTGTGTAAACAATGAAAGTCTCAAGGCTTCTCTGACTAGTCTCTCTTTAAAAAAAGACTTTAGTAGCGTTACACAGCATTATTGACCTCTGCCCTAATGGTCAAATAAACTGACACTGTACTATCTTGCAGCATTTTAAATACAGAGAATAACTGATCTGCAGATAAAAGACAAAAATGTCTACACTGTGCTCAGTTCTCCTATTTGAGATTTCCCTATAGGAATGGGAAGAAATATGCCTTATTCTATCACATGCAAATAAGCCTAATTTCCTCCAAAATCTCATACTTCCTCTTTCTAAGCTACATTAAATATCAATATTATATGTAAATGTTCTTATCAGCACTGCTTGTAATAAACACCTGGAAACAATCAAATGTCCATTATAAGAACAAGTATAATAAATAAATTATTACATATTCACATAGTGGAATACCATACACAAGGGAACATGAATTATAGCTACATGCAAAAACAACAGATAAATCTCAGGACCCCAATGCTGAAGAGAGTTCAAAGAATACATACAGTATGATTCCAAGCAGAAAAAAAGTATTGTTTGGTGATACAAACATATGTAGTCAAAGAATAAAGAAAGAGAAACTCCAAATTCAGGACAGTATTTATCTCTGAAAAGTGAGAGGAGGGAATAACATGTGGAGAGGCACATACGGGAATTCAAAGGTAATGGTAAAGTGCTTTATCTTAAAGTCAGAGGTGGTGTATTAGTTCATTTTTGTGTTGCTATAACAGAATACCTGAGACTAGGTAATTTAAAAAGAAAAGAGGTTTATTTTGCTCACAGTTCTGGGACAGCTGCATCTGGCATGGGCCTCAGGCTGCTTCTACTCATGGTGGAAAGTGGTAGGCAGCCAGTGGCTATGAGATCACATGGCAAGAGGAAGCAAGAGAGAGAGGAGGTGCCAGGCTCCTTTTAACAACCAGCTCTCACAGGAACAAGTAGAGGCAGAACTCATTCTTTATCTCCCACCCCCAAAGGCATCAATCTATTCAGGAAGGATCTGCCCCCATGACCCAAACAGCTCCCAACACTGCCACATTGGGAATCAGATCTCAACGTGAGCTTTGGAGGTACAAACATATCCAAACTGTATCAGGTGGGTACATAGTTGCTATTGTACTGATTCTTTATATCTTACATAAATTTTAATTATTTTTTCTACTCAGTAGTTAATACAATTTTAAATATGAATTATACTACAGCACTCGTTAAAATATCTGAGCACCAAAAAATTGAAATTATAGGGTCGCTACAAAGTTTTTGGCATGTTCTAGCGATGAAGGCTCAGAGTACACATCCTAAGCTGAGCCTACGAGATGTGAATCTGGCAAATATTCATAAAAGACTGGGTGATAGAAATAGGACCGTCTGTCTTACGGTACCACTATTCCATGATTCCAGGAAGTCAAAGTGAAAGAGATACTCTCTGAAGATACCTCCATTCATGCCATATTAAGAAACAGAGCCTAATGGACTGTAACCATTTTCTTCAATAGCTATAAAAGCTCCTTCTTAAGAACTGTTTCCACTTCCCCTACCTTTCCGTTTGATGATGATTTTTAAATTCTTTGGTGATATCTGTTTGTACTACATTGTTAGAATTCGGGTATTAGTTAAATAATGTGGAACAGGCACGATTTTTGCCCAAGACTATAACCAAAAACACTTAAAGTTAACTTCTGGAAAAGAAATAAAGATAATCTTACCTTGCTATTACATTAACCTACTGTGATATTATGATGTGTATATCTTGGTTTTCATCCATGGTTCCTGGTTTGTTCTAACCCTCCCCCACCTGTCTTGGAGCTGGCCATAAAGAAATTCTCTGACCTATCTTATCTGATTGTAGGTCATAAGACCCCCTTTTGAGAAGAGGTCCCACCCCACACCAGAGAGGAAGAAATGCCGCACAGAGAGGCCATGAAGAACCTGAACGAATAGGCCTTGCTGGATTTTTCCACCCAGTCTGTTAGATCAGACCCTTTTGTCCAATCACATTTCTAGACGGTTGTCTATGCTTCAAGCATATCTATATAATGAAGCTTCCTTAAAAACCCAAGAGCACAGGATTCAGGGAGCTTCTGGATAGCTGAACACGTGGTGGTTCCTGAAGGGTGGTGCCCAGGGAGGGTGTGGAAGCTCCACACCCCTTCCATCATACCTTGCCCTATGCATTTCTTCATCTGTATCCTTTGTGCTATCCTTTATAATAAACAGGTAAATGTAACTACGTGTTTCCCTGAGTTATGTGAGCCCCTAAGCAAATCAATCAAATCAGAGGAAGGGGTTGTGGGGACCTCAATTTATAGCATGTCAGCCAGAAGCACAAGTAAAACAGCCTAGAACTTGTAACTGGCATCAGAAGCAGGGGCTGGGGAGCAGTCTTAGGGACTGAGCCCTCGACCCATGGGACTGACACTATCTCCAGGTAGACACTGTCCGAACTGAACTGAATCAGAGGACACTGGTGTTTGCTGCAGAACTGGTGACTTGCTTATTGGTGAGGAGAAATCTCCACACATTTGGACACAGAAGTCTGTCTACTATGTTGATTGTTGTGGTAAGAGAGAATAGAAATAACAGTTTGTTTTTTCCTCATTCATCTATCTAGCTTTAGAATTAAACAGAAAAACATCTTTCTCCATAGACAATAAAAAGATATGAAATTTGAATTCCAAGTAGTTTACACTGATATTCTCACCATAAGGACTTGGAGTTAATATCTGAGACTTCCAAATCCAAGAGAAATTATTTGGTGAAAAATTAGCAGGCAGAAAACAAAGTTTAAACCTATGATTTGAAATTAAACATTAATGATTATGAATTTTAATATCTACTCATCAAATATATAACTGCTACTTTTCCAAATTAGTTAATATTTATTGTGTACCTAATAAGTACAGGAACTATTCTAGATGTTACGGTTGGCATAAAAATATTGCAAGCACTATTCCTACCTTCACAGCAAAACAGAATGGTGATCTAAAGTCAGCACTAGATTTAGAATCCTAAAACCTTGGGTACCTTTTTACTTCCAGGTCTACCAATTACTGGTTATATGAGTATATCACTTAACTTCTATAAGCCTCACATTCTTCCTCTGTAAATGGAGATGATAATATTTCACAGAATTTTTAAAGTTTATTTTTCATTAAGGTATAACATACAGTAAAATGAACATAAAGTATACAACTCAAAAAAATTTGTACCATGTAATCACCAGTAGATCAAAACATAGAACATTTCCCAACATCCCAGAAAATTCTTTCATGCACCCTCTCTTAGTCAATACCAGCCTCTAAAGGTAACTGCTATTTGACCTCAATATCATAGACTAGTTTTACCTGTTCTTGAGTTTCATATAAATAATTCTATAGTATAAACTCTATGTCTGATTTCTTTTTTTTAACATTACCTGTAAAATTCATCCATGTTACTACTGCATAGAGCATTAATTAACTTTTTTTTCATAAATACATTAGTTTTCTCTTCTACTGTTGATGGATATTTGGGTTGTTTCCTGTTTGAGGTTATTATTAAAGCTGCTATGAATATAAGCATTATGTTCATATAATGAAGAGAAGCATTCATTTCTCTGGGGTATACACTCATGAGTGGAATTGCTGGGTCAAAGGATATATGAAGGATTAGCTTTAGCAGATACAGCCAAACAATCTGCCAAAGTGCTGATGCCATTTTACACTCTCACCAGCAATTTATGAGTGCCAGTTGTTCCATCCTAGCCATTCTGGTGGGGATGTAGTGCTGTTTCATTGTGGTTTTTGTCTTTCATGAATGACTACAGATGTTGAGCACTTTTCATATGCTTATTGGCCATGTGAATATTTTCCAGTCTTTTGTCTATTTTTTTTAGAAAAAGATTGTCTTTTTCTTATTGATTTATTGACTATAGTTCTTTATAGTTCTTTATGTATTCTAGATACAAGTCCTCTGCCAGATATACGCATTGCAAACATCTTCTCCCAGTATGTGGTTTGTGTTTTTACTCTCTTAATGGTATCTCTCTTGATGAACAAGTGGTCATAATTTTAGAAATCCAACTTACCAATCTTTTTATACATACTAGCTAGGTTAACTTTCTACAAACTTGATGTCTTGCTAAAAGGACAAGAATACAGGAAAAAAGGAATTTTGATGATACAATTTGATTTTCTACTCCTACTAATGGGATTATCATTCTATTTTATTAAATTTATTATTTCATTAACAATTTTTAATGTATTTATTTATGTATTCAATAAACGTTAATACCATTCTTTGTTTAAGTTACCAGGCTAGGAATGTCTTAAGGTTAATTCATGTGTTGGGTTTTCTAGACATAAAGGAATGAATTGGATTACCTCTCACATACGTAAGCGACCACCATATGCCACATTGTTACAGCAAGAATAATCAATAAAAAAAAAACAACTTACCAATCTTTTATCTTTAATGGTTTAGTGTCCAATTTAATAAATCTTTGTCTACACCAAGACCATGATTATATCCTCCCATGTTTTCTTCTAGAAGCTTTATTACTTTCTATATTTTAGGTAATGATCTACTTCAAATTAATTTTTCTGTATGGTATGAGATGGGGAAGGGAGTGTCAAGATTTTCCTCCCCCCTCCCACCCCACGGATATTCAGTTAACCCAGAAGTATTTACTGACAAGATCCACCATGCCCTACTGAATTGCAGTGGTGCTTTCTTCACAAATCAAATGACTTCAAAGAATTTAATCTTTAATGAAAAGTTCCAGCTCTAAAAAAAGACTAGAAATTTTTACTGGTTTGCTATCAGAAGATTATAAACACATAATAAGCAGGAGTCTATTTAGAATACTATTTATTAATTCTTTCCAATATCTGAACTTTTACTGAATGAATGCAAGGCACTGTGCTACACAATATAAAAGCCTGTATTAAGTTAACTCTTCCATCATTATGTAAACAAATCCATCACGTTCAGAAATATATTGAGTACTCAAGGCAATGATGATATGAATTGTCTTTTCCTCAAGGGTGCTTTTTGTGCAAAAAATATTCTTCAGAGTCTTACTTTGATAATTAAAATATTCAACTTATCAAAGTTAAAAATGCACAAATTTAGTCCTTCCTTAAAGTTTTTAGATTCTGCTACAAATCTTTTCCTATGTATGAGACTAGCAGATGATAGAAGTCACTTTTAAGAAACTTCCAAATAATATTTGGCCCCATTTACAAACTTGGTTAAAAAAATGCCACCAAATTTTTTTACTTACATTTATAAATGTAATACATTTTATTTCCTTCTTAGTTATTCCACTGTCTTACTACTTAATAGAGCATATTTACATAAAAATACTTTTATAAATCTGATAATAATAAATAAAACTTATAAATATCATAATCATAAATTCCTCCTAAATGTCCCAATAAAGTATTTAACATAAATTTTTATGTAAGAAAAATCACAAATCTGATTCTATAACACATTTAAAGTAGACTGCGTGCATATCACCTTCATTAGCCATATTTTTTTAAGTATTCCAAGTACATAAAAATAACAAATATGCACATATTCCTTAACAGAAAAATATTATTACTATAGTTTTGGTTCTCTTAGATATGTCTATTCTTAATTTTAAATGGTGAAAATGCTATAGTTGAAATATGCTTAACCACTACAGAAGACCCTTATCATTCCAGTTAGCCAAGGTAACAGTTAACCAGAAATTTCAGTTCCTATGAGATCTGGAGCTGCAAACGTACTTCTCACACCAAATATTATACAAACTCATTCAACATGTTGGAGGTTACCTTCTTAGCATTCTGATATTACCCACACCCAGTTATTTAAGCTGGGACATTGAGTGGATTCTTGTCAGTGACTCCATGAGCCAAACTAAATCTTATTTAAAGTTGCTATGTCAGTCATTCAGTCATTTCAAAGAATGAGGCGGGGGATGAAAACATTATTAATTCTTTAGTCTGATGGTAGAATTTAACCACTCCCAGGCAGGTTAATCACTTGACTGTACCTTGCTTTTCTCTGGCTCTAAAGACAGGCCCTTGTCTTTTCCATTTCATTCTAAAGAACTTAGAACTTGAAAAACCTAAGACGTTTATTTTCTGCCTAACCCTAAAGACTTTAAAACTAGACGAATGATGGTGTTCTTTCAGGTTATCAGGATAATATTATATTACAGATAATAAAATAATATCACCTGAACTTTAGACCTTCACAGGTCTTCATCTAGCTTTTAATCAACTTCTAAGGTTATTCTACTGATCTGTAAAACAGAGGGGTACTAAAAGCATATGACACAGTCCCAGCATTCAAGAAGCCTATATTTTAGCTGAAAACACATACATATTTTAGAATTATATTGGACATCCCTTTCTGTTCACACATAAATCCTACAACTAAAGCCTTGCTGAAGAAGGGTTCTCAACTCAAACATGAGTTGTCAAAAACAACAAACGTAGGTAAGAACCTATGATAACAGAACTACAAAAATAATATATAGTAACAACAAAAATAAGCAAAAACCTTCCCACAAAATATGCAGGAATGCTGGATAAAATGTAACAAATATTTTATATGCATAGCTGATTTTATCAGAAGGTAAGAGAGAAATACTTAATGGAAAAAAAAAGGAGAAAAAGAACGAATGAACGAACCATAAGCACATTTGCAGTCCTTTAGGGTTTGCGGGCCTCAGACATCTGAGAGCTTGAGATCTAAAGTGAAACCTGAGACAGGGACTTAGGCCCACCAAAGTCAAAGAAGTAGAAATGAAACGTCCACATAAAAGCCAGGATCCTCAAAAGGCAACGACCTCAGAGAATGGGTAGAATTTAAAACATAGAGAAGAAATAAGCCTATCTGGACCTATATTCTATATTTGTAGTGTGAGGCTCCTAGAAATAGTAGCTAAGGACCATCCTCATGTGATTCAGGACTCAATTTTCAACTACCCTAAGCAAAGAATGTTACCTAAAAGTGGTCCTGGGCAAATGACATCTCTAAGGCACCTAGCTGAAACAAATACAGACCGTCTCTGGATTGACACCCCCTGTAAACAAGCCACACATTGGAATGACTAATTAAAACCTTGCTGAAGAGTCATGTTCAACTTTACCACAAACAAGAGTCATCAGAAACAACAAAAGCAAGATAAGAGTCCCGATAACTTCTGAAAATAAACTGTCAGTTTACGGACTATAAAATACATGTTTAAAATGATTAAAAGTACAAAAAAATAATTTTACACATAAGAAGCACAAGTCTTAAGCAGTATAAATAAAAATAAATCCACACCTAGATAATTCATAATAACCATTTAACACCAAAGACAAAAAAATAAAATCTTAAAAACAATGAGAGAGAAAAGAGAAGTTACCTATAAACAACTAGACTGATAATACAAGCCAGAAGGCAAAATAATACTAATGTCATGTTCAAAGTGTAGAGAATAAATAACTACCAACCTAGTACTCTATACTAGAATATCATTTAAGAGTGACAGGAAAGTACAGATATTTTGAGACAAAAAATTACAGTTTACCACTAACGGAGACCTTTGCTGTAAGAGCTATTCGTTTTCATCTTCACAAAGATGAAAATGAATACAGAAAGAGTGAAACGCAAGCAATGGTGAACAAAATAATTGGTAAACGTACGGATAAATCTAAGTAAGCATTTTATTTATTCATTCCTTCAACAAATATTTATTGAATGCCTACATGGTGCCAGGCACATTCTTGGAGCTGGGGTATAGCAGTGAACAAATCAAAGGCCCTGACCTTACAGAATTTACAATCCAGAAGGGACAATAAACACACACACAACATAACATAAGGTAACAGTAAGTACTATGAAGAAAAATAAAGCAGAGTGAGGGGACAGAGTGATGACAGGTGAAGGGGTAAACATTTTAAATAGGGGAGTCAGGGTTAAGACTCTCTAGGTGACATCTCATAAAAGACCTAAAGGAGGTGAGGGCATCAGCCATCTGAGTATCAGTGGGGTGGGAGTAGGGGGTGGGTAATGAAAACTGCAAACATTTCTTCAGCACTTCTTATGGGCTAGGCTGTTTTTTACACTTTCTTGCATTAAATCATTTAATTCTCACAATAACCTGTGAGGTAATTGTCAAATTGATCCCCATTTTATAGAGGAGGAAAATGAGGAAGAGGTTGAATGATTTGTCCTCACAGACACCACGTGGCAGAGCTAGGATGACAACCTCATAGCCTGGTTAATGATCAAGCTCTGGGCAAAGGACAACATTCCTAGAACGTGAGCTCCTGAGGGGCAAGGACCTTCCTCTACTCATCTTTGCAGCTGTAGTGCCAGCACATAATGGGTGCTGAATATGTTGAGCTGAACTGAATACAGAAAGAGCAGAGGGCTGAGGACCAGGGGACAACAAGAGGAGTAGATAAGAGAAAGAGGCCACAGTCAGAAAAAAGCAAAAGAGGAGGAAAAGCAGAACAGTGTAATGTCACAGAGACCCTAAGAAAGAAGAGAGTTCCAAAGAAGATGGTAAACATTATCAAATCTTACAAAGGTTAAAAAGAATAAGCCCTGAGAAAAGGCATTTCATTATTAAATTAAGAAGTCAGCAATATCTTTAAGATTTCATTGCCAATGCTGCAATGAGTGAGATCCAGGATTTCTGGTAAGTAAGGAAGAAAGGGCAGGGAAAGGCAACAGATGCACACATACATTACAGTACTGCAGTCTGCCAAACAAAGAGAAATGACAGTGCTAAACTGCAGCAAGGCAAAAATTTTTTTTAATAAAAATGTAAAAGTAATGCGTTATGACTTCTTTCTGACTTACCACTATCTTGTTCTTGCTCCTTAATTTATCTCTAATTAATTACAATTTCTATCTTTAAGGTAACTTTTCTGAAACATTAAAAAAAAAAAAAGAGCTATCAAGTTTTTAGGCACTTATTGTAATAAATATCTAGAATTTCAAAACAGAAATTTCAAATGGGTGACTACTGAGTTGTATAAAATAGGACAAATGCTCCCTAGAGAAAACTTACATAGAAGAAACAATAAAATAAAATAAATAAAAATAAAACAAAAAGGCCAAATGGAATGTCCTCCTACCCTTAGAACACTTTAGATCAGAATTTAGACCAAAAAACACCACACCTGCTCCCTCTATCTTTGCTTTAAGTTTTGCTTGCTTTTTTTTTCCTCACTGAAATGGTCACAAAAGAACTTCCACAAGCTCTCACCTCTGTATCTTCCCACCTCTCCGCACCCACAGCTTTAACCACCTGCCATCTCACCGTGACTGAGCCAGCTGTCCACACACTCCCTGCACATCTGCATCAGATCCCATCTCCTCTTTCTACTCAAGGACATTGCTCCACCAGTCACCACACATCAATGTTCCCCTTTCTACCGCAGCATTCCCATCAGCATACAGACATCCTGCTATTCCTTTCCTCTCTAAAGCAACAGACCTTGACCCCTTGTCTTCCCCAACTACCAATTTCTCTGCTCCCCTTTTCAGCAAGACTCATAGAAAGAATTATATACACTCATCTTACATTCCTCTCTTCCCATTCTCTAAACCCACTCCATCATTCTCTACCATTCCATCAAAACTGTACATCAAGGCCACCGGTGAGCTCATGCTGCTAAATACAATCCAACTCTCAATCCCTAACCTACTTGACTTATGTGCAGCATTTGATAAACTAACTTAGCATCTTTAAACTTCAGTTTCTTCTTCTAAAATATAGGGGTGATAGTAATAGTACCTATTTTAGAGGGTGGTTGTGAAAATTAAATAAGAAATAAACCATGTAAAGAGTTTATTAGCAAAGTACCTGGTTCACAGGTAAGAACCAAATAAATGTCAGTTATTATTATGGTTAATCGGCCCTGCTACCTACATTCTAATCACACTCTAAAAATAGAGTCCATCACATGTACCAGAAACAGAATTTTGGAACATAATATTACTCCAGAATGTTAAGAAAATGAATATAATCTCAACCTGCCCATACTTTTAGGCAAATAACCTATTCCATCATATAAAGAATGACCTTAAAATTTCTTTCCTGGTCTTAGTTGTTTGATGATTCCTAAAAAACTACCACTAATCCCTTTCTCTCTCAAAGTCTGTTTCTCATATTTAATTCCTATTCAAAAGTATGTTGTAGACATTTAATTATGTGCTCTAGTGTTTCTCTCATCCTCTATATCTCATTAATTACCAAATCCAGTCCCTTCTACCTCAGTAATGGCTCTCACACCCAACTACAAGACCATATGCTTAAAAGGGCAGGGACCATGTATGTTTCTATATCTCACCATATGTGGGACAGAACTTGGCACACATCATATCACAGGTGCCAGCATCCTAGCTCAAGCTTTCCAGGATGCTTGGATTATTTTCTTTTATTGGTTTCTTAAGGCCAAGATCTGTGAGGTTTTTTATTACTGCTATACTTCCCACAGGGCTGAAGATAATTTCTAGCATATGATGAATGTTCATAAAATATGTGTTGGGTAGATCAATGACACAGTGCTTTTCTTCCTAAGACTTCAAAGCAATCTTACAAAGCAATCTCATTACAATATACATTTTACAGAGGGAAAAATGAGACACAGAGAAGTGAATCTGGTAAATCAGTCAATTAGCAGTAGAACTGATACAAAAATTTATTCTCCAACCTTCTAATCCCAAGAAAGTAACTGAGCCAGAGCCTGGCTGAAATACCTGGATGGATGAGATGGTAGTTTACTTTCAGTACCTGACTTTGGTCATAACTGACTTTGGTCATCTGTTTCACCATAAACTGGGATTTAAAATGCTACCAGTTACTTCATCTATTTGGGTATCCAAACAAACACAAGGCAACAACTTTAATAGCAAGTCAATAAGAATTTCCTCTTTGCTGAAATTCTACAGAATAGCACTAATTTGATAAAAATCAATCTTCCTATCTGTATGTACACAGAAACACATTTCCCTCAGTTCTTGATGAAATAACATTAGAAGGTCTATTAGAGATTTAGTTTACCTATGGAGAACAAGCCAAATGATTGATTTCAGACTTATATACCCTATTCTTACTGCCACCTCTCCCAAAAGATGTAATTTAAAAAGACCTGTCACTTGGGAATGTAAATTGGTATAACTATTACGGAGAATAGTATGGAGGTTCCTCAAAAAGTTAAAAATAAAACTACCTTATAATTCAGCGACCCCACTCCTGAGAATATACCCAAAGGAAATAAAATCAATATGTCAAAGAGATATATGCACTTCCACATTCATTTCAGCATTTCAGCTATCAACAATAGCCAAGATACGGAAATAACCTAAACTTCAGTCAACAGATGAATGTATAAAGAACATGTGGTGTGGATACATACAATGGAATATTATTCAGCCTTAAAAAAAAAAAGAAAAGAAATCTTGCCATTTGCAAAATATGGGTGAACCTGGCGGATATTATGCTAAGTAAAATAAGCCATATGCAGAAAGACAAATACTACATGTTCTCACTTATATGTGGAATCTAAAATAGTCAAACTCAGAAACAGAGTAGAATGGTGGTTACCAGGGACTGAAGAGACAGGGAAATGGGTGCTGTTGGCGAAGGGGTACAAAGTTTTAGTTATGCAAGATGAATAAGTTCTGGAGATTAATGTACAGTAAGATGACTACAGTTAATATTGTACTGTATACTTGAAATTTGCCAAGAGGGTAGGTTGTCAATGTCCTCACCAGAAAAAGTAAAATAAAAGAAAAAAATTGTAAACTATGTGAACTTAATACGGTAAATTAGCTTGCAAAGAATATTTCAAAATGTATATCAAATCAAGTTGTACACCTCAAATATACACAATGTTTTTTTTTAGTTGTACATATTTGTGGGGTACAGTGCATTGTTTCAATACATGCATATATTATACAATGATTCACTTAGCATAGATAGCATATCCGTCCCTGAAACATTTCCATTCAAGATCTTCTTTTCTAGCTATTTAGAAATATATAATATTATTAGCTCTAGTCAGCCTTGAACACCAGGACTTATTCTTCCTATCTACCTGTTAATCCACCTCTTTCCCTCCACCCAGCCCTACTCTTCTCTTCTTAGCCTCTGGTAAACATTGTTCTGCTCTCTACTTCAATGAGAACTACTTTTTTATTTTGGATTCCTCATATGAGTGAGTTGCAGGCATTACATTACCTGACTTCAAAATATACTATAAAGCTACAGTAACCAAAACAGCATGGGACTGGCACAAAAACAGATAAATAGTCCAACTGGAACAGAGACCCAGAAATAAATCCATGCATTTACAGCCAAGTGATTTTCGACAAAGGTGACAAGAATATACATTAGAAAAAGGACAGCCTCTTCAATAATAGTGTGGAGAAAATTGGATAGCCACATGCAGAAGATTAAAACTAGACCCCTCTCACCATACACAAAAATCAACTCAAAATAAATCAAAAGACTTAAATTTAAGGCCCAAAACTATGAAACGACCAAAAGAAAACATAAGGGAAATGCTACATAAAATTGGAGTGGGCAACACTTTTTCAACAAGACTTCAAAGGCACAGGCAACAGAAGCAAAAATAGATGATTGGGATTACATCAAACCAAAAAGCTTCTGCACAACAAAGAAAATAATCAACAAGCAAAGAGACAACCTGCAGAATGGCAGAAAGTGTTTGCAAACTATGTATCTGATGAGGGGCTAATATCCAGAATACATAAGGAACTCAACAGCAGATATATACAATTTTTAATTGTCAACTATACCTCATTGAACCTGGGGGGAAAAAGACCTATCTATTTACAAACGTCTTCAAAAAGTTCATGGAAAGATTTGCATTATCTTTTAATTCCATCTTTCCAGAAACTTTCTGAAGTACTCTCATATTTTTAAAGTTGGATAAAGAATAGTTTGTTGAACATGTGCTATGTCAAATACTGCTCCAATACAGAAAATCTTAATTTTATAGCTTCAGGTCTCACTGGGAGAGACCACTTTATTAAAGAAAATGTACTTAATAAACCTACATGTAAAATATTATGAAATCATTTAACTAATACAAAAAACCCTTTAACTTAGGACACTAAGAGTAATCCAGAGGCTTTATCTCTTTGCAGTATAATTCTAATACTGCCACTACCTCTCATCATGATCCTACTTTTGTAGCTCAATTTCCTCACATTTAAAGGCAATGAATCTAATTTATTTTAAAAGACTGTTTTGAGTTATCCATGCAGATGCTGGTGATTTAAAACATGATCATGATTAAACTCAACAGATGCATGACATAGAAGGAATAATTTCAAACAATATGGCAAAACCACTAGTGGAATACTACAGTATACAGGTTACCATGGTATGCAGCAATAGAGATGGAGAAGTTTTGTGTTAAAAGTCTATGAAGTGAAAAGAATAGAACCACAAACAGGGCTACCAAACGGGACTAATGCCAAACACATCAGATGCATCCCTAAAATGCTTTGTAAAAAACAAGGTAAAGTAAATTACATTTTCATATTGGCTTAAATCATAATTTTAGTGTGGTACTCCCATAGAAAAAATTTTAAAACACCAATATTTATTTCATTAAGCATTTTCAGTTTCTTTATTCTCCTACCACACTAATAAGAATTTAACAAACAGATATTATTAGGATATATAGTTGTATATTAAAATACAACCATACATATACCACTGAGTATGTGTGCAAAAGTAATACAGCAGAATGAATAAAATAAAACTACTGAAATTGAGGCGATCTGGATTCAAACCCTGGTTCCACCACTTTCCTGTTCAGATGACTTTGGAAAAATAAACTCTATAAGCTTCAATTTCCTCAGCTGTAAATGGGGTTCATGATAATAAATCAGCAACTATAATACGGGTATACAATAACAGTACCTACTTTATGAGATCACTGAAGGTTTAATTAAGACAATGCTTGTAAAACATATAGGAAGTGACTAATAATTATTAGCTATCATCCTTTCCCTGAAAATGATTACCAACTTCATGAGACTTGGACATTTAAAAAGCCATATCCTCACTGCAGTTATTCAAAATGTTTCAGAAAACTAAGGATTTACATAGAATTTGCAGGGAAAAAATAAATGAAGAATTTTAGGAGTAAGCCTACCATTTGCTAATTCTGTTATTCTCTTGTTTTTTATCTGAAAGAACACTGTAGTACCTTATTTCAGAGTTGACCATTTATTTTAATTACATATCACATACCAGTTACTGTCTCAGACATTAAATACTCTTGTTTAATTCCATGAGGTAGAGATTCCCATTTTACAGATAGTGAAACTAATGTTTAGAGATGTTAAATAACCTGCTCAAGCTCATAAAGCAAGTAGGCATCAGAAGGAGAAGTCACATTCAAATCTCATCGACTCAAATCAAGTGTCTTTCCATTAAGCCAAGAATATCCAAGGACTATATTCACTATTTACTAACGCTAGGTGAAAATTTTCTTATGTCTGTTTTACATAGCCAGGAGAAGAAACAAAGTTTGTAAAGGGAGAAAAATACTATACAACTAACTCTAACCTCCCACAACTTTTAACCTTAAACTTACAATCTTAATATTTACTTATTTTATCAGCCTTTGCACACATTCTGTGCCACGAACCAGTGTGAAGTTTACTTCATTAACATCTGCCTTATATACGTCACTATAACATTATTAATTGATGACCTATTGTTTTGCTTATATAAAGACTTTATTCATGAAACTTAAAACTACTAATCCCATACTATTACTCAAGGCATTAAACATAATTCCTTCTCGAGGAGAATCTCCTAGAGTTGTTGCATATATCCTTATTGTTGTTAATATATGTGAGAATGGGATCATTTCTTTTTTTTTTCTCCTGGGCAATATACAGCCTTGGATTTGCTTCTATTAAGGATTTCTGATCCACAGAGGAAAAAAAACTACACACGCAATGGCTAAACACAAGGGAAACTCTACCTTAAAATTTAGTATGGAGAAAGGAGGTTTACAGAAATACATTCAGGTCTATTCATTTTTTACATTCATTAAGGAAAAGGATTAAAGAACAAGTATAAAAATAAACCATCTCTGTTACAGGCAGTTAAGGAAGGACAAAGAAAAGGAAATAATAACTGGCCTAGTGTTTCTCTAGTTAGAAGAAGTTTTCAGGTTAATATTCATCAATGATAAAATGCCATCCACAATTTTTTATTCAGTTTGAGCCATAAATATTAGGGTTATTATCTGTGGATACCGCTTTTTGAAATGAATCACGGTGCTCTAGCAATTCAGAACATATATTTAAAGTTATTGTAAGCTTTTAGCTTTAAGCTAGAAGTTTATTTCAGGATTAATGATTTTCAGAAAAAAACAAGGTATTTCATTATACACGCACACACAGAAAAATTTCAGGTTCTGATAGATCAAAATGCCATTATTTCTTTTTTTCAGTATTGGCTTTGAAACTTCCATAATAACAATCCTAGGGATCTTGAAACACTCTCTTTTGCATGATAAGGGTTACCTTAATCCAAAACACATGAAGATGTTTACATCAGCAGCAAAAACTACATTGTTGTAGACCTTAAAAAGGTATCTAGTGTTTTTACATTAGGAATTAAAAAAATATCTGTAACTCAGTGGAAAAAATCCTGAAGGAATAAATTAGACACTTTTGCAGTTCTTTAAATGTTTTCATAAAACCTCAAGAGATCAATAAGTTAAACAGATGATCACAGCTACTGACCAAATGAAAACTTATTTTCTATGGTGCAATACTCCGGCCACAATACCACTTCGAATAAAGTGGACAGAACTCAGGCCAGTCCCCACCACCCAGAGAGGCCAGGTCCACACACCCCAAACTAGCTGCACTGGAACAGGCAGGTACCATGCCACAGGACCTCCAGCCCAGGCCAGTCCCCGCTGCCCAGAACTGGCGATCTCTTCAGGGTCCAGGCCAGACATCAGGGTGGAAAGAGTGGACCGTGATACCCCCAGCCACCATGACCAAACATCAAAGGAAAGATACCAGAAATATGAAAAATCAAGAAAGTACAACACAACCAAAGGAAAATAATAACTCTCAACATCTAAATCCTATAGAACAGGAAGTCCTTGAAATGACTGACAAGGTATTTCAAGCAACAATTCTAAGGAAACTAAATGAGATACAAGAAAACTCAGTTAGACAACACAATGAAATGAGAAAAAGTATACAGGACCTGAAAGAAGAAATGTACAAAGAAATCAATGCCCTGAAAAAGAATATAGCAGAGCTTGTGGAGCTGACGGATTCATTCAGTGAAATAAAAAACACAACAGAGAGTTTAACCAGCAGGCTAAAACAAGCAGAAGAGAGAATTTCTGACCTTGAAGATGGGCTGTTCAAAATAACACAAGTGGACAAAGAAAAAAGAATTTAAAAAATTTTTAAAAATCTAAGAGAGATAACAGACAACTTTAACCACTCAAATACCTGAATCATGGGTATTCCAGAAGGGGAGGAAAAAGGAAATGGCATTGAAAACATATTCTACAAAATAATAGCAGAAAACTTCCCAGGTATAGGCAAAGACACAGATCTTCACATTCAGGAGGCTCAAAGATCCCCAAACATATTCAACCCAAAAAGGTCCTCTCCAAGACATGTTATATTCAAACTGGCAAAACTCAAAGACAAAGAGAGAATTTTAAAAGAGAGAAGCGTCAAGTTACCTATAAGGGAGTCCCAATCAGACTAACATCAGACTTTTCATCAGAAACCCTAAAAGCCTGAAAAGAATGGGATGATATAGTCAAAATACTAAAAGACAAAAATTGCCAGCCAAGAATACTTTACCCAGCAAGGCTATCCTTCCAAAATGAAGGACAAAGAGTATATTTCTCAGACAAACAAAAACTGCAGGAGTTCACTACCACACGACCAGCCTTACAAAAAACTATCAAGGGAGTACTGAGTTTGGTACCTGAAACACAACCATCAATGCCATGAATACTCAAGAAAGAACAAAACCCATCAGTAAAATAAAAATGCTAACAATAAGGAGAAAAAATAGTTTATCTACCACCCCAAGAAACCAACAAACACAGAAGACAAACAGAAAATCAGAAAGAAAGCAACAAAAGATATTTAGGACATCCAAACAAAAATCAATAAAATGCTAGGAGTAAATCAACACCTTTCAATAATAACTGTAAATGTAAAAGGATTAAATCCCCCAACTCAAAAGACACAGACTGACTGGATTAAAAAGATGGCCCCAACAACATGCTGCTTTTAAGAGACTCACCTCACCTGTAAAGAGACAAATAGACTAAGAGTGAAAGGATGGAAAAAGATATACCATGCAAATAGAAATGAAAAATGAGCTGGAGTAGCTATTCTTGTATCAGGTAAAATAGACTTTAAAATAAAAACCATAAAAAGAGATAAAGAAGGACACTATATAATGATAAAAGGATCTATCCATCAAGAAGACGTAACAATCATAAATATATACACACCCAATATCGGAGCAGCCAGATTTATAAAGCAAACACTATTAGACCTAAAGAATGAAATAGACACTAATACCATAATAGCAGGGGACCTGAACACCCCACTCTCAACATTGGACAGATCATCTAGGCAAAAAAATCAATAAAATCTGAACAGAAAAATAACAATAAAAGAGATTGAAGCTGTTATCAGAAGTCTCCCAACAAAGAACAGCACAGGACTGGATGGGTTCACTGGAGAATTCTACCAAACCTTCAAAGAAGAATTGATATCAATTCTCTACAAACTATTCCAAAAGACTAAAACAGAGGCCATTCTCCCAAACACATTCTATGAGGAAAACAAACATCGCCCTGATATCAAAACCAGATAAAGATACAACAAGAAAAGAACTACAGGCCAATATCCTTGATGAATATAGATGAAAAAGTCCTCAATAAAATGCTAGCTAACAGAATACAGCAACACATACACAAAATTATACACCATGATCAAGGGGGATTCATCCCAGAGATGCAAGTTTGGTTCAACATATGCAAATCAATAAACGTGATATATCACATCAATAAAATCAAAGACAAAAACCATATGATCATCTCTATAGATGCTGGAAAAGCATTTGACAAAATTCAACATTTGTTCATGACAAAGACTCTCTATAAGTTAGGTATAGACAGAAAGTACCTCAAAACAATTAAAGCCATATATGATAAGCCCACTGCCAATATCATCCCGAAAAGCTTTCAGCTTTTCCCTTAAGAACAGGAACTAGACAAGGATGCCCATTCTCACCACTCTTATTCAACATAGTGTTGGAAGTACCAGCCAGAGCAATCAGGGAAGAGAAGGAAATAAAGGGCATCCAAATTGGAAAAGGTGAAGTCAAACTGTCCCTGTTTGCAGATGATATGATCCTATACATGGAAGAGACTAAAGCCTCTACAAAAAAACTCTTAGGGTTGATAAATGATTTTAGCAAAGTTGCAGGATACAAAATTGACACACAAAAATCAGTAGCATTTCTACACTCCAACAGTGAACATGCAGAAAAAGAAATCAAGAAAGTTGGCCCATTTACAATAGCCACCAAAAATATAAAACAGTTAGGAATAAAGTTAACCAAGGATATGAAAAATCTCTACAATGAGAACTACAAACCACTGTTGAGAGAAATTAAAGAGGACACAAGAAGATGGAATGATATTCCATGCTCGTGGATTAACACTGGTGAAAATGTCCATACTACCCAAAGTTATCTATAGATTCAATGCAATCCCCATCAAAATCCCAATAACATTTTTCTCAGAAATGGAAAAAACCATCCTGACATTTATATGGAATAACAAAATAGCATGAATAGCCAAAACAATCCTGAGCAAAAAAAAATAAATTTGGGATATAACACTACCTGACTTTAAACTATACTACAAAGCTATAACCAAAACAGCATAGCACTGGCATAAAAACAGACACACAGATCAATGGAATACAATAGAGAATCCTGAAATCAACCCATACACCTACAGCCATCTGATCTTTGACAAAGCCTTCAAGTCTGCACACTGGGGAAGAGACTGCCTCTTCAGCAAATGGTGCTGGGAAAACTGTATATTCATATGTAGGAGAATGAAACTAGAACCGTACCTCTCACCATCTACCAAAATCAACTCAAAATAGATTAAAGAATTAAATATACATCCTGAAACAATAAAACTCCTAAAAGAAAACATAGAAGAAACACTCCAGGAAGTAGGATTGGCTACAGAATTCATAAATATGATCCCCAAAACACAGGCAACCAAAGGAAAAATAAACAAATGGGATTATATCAATCTAAATAGCTTCTGCACAGAAAAAGAAACAACAGAGTGAAAAGACAACCAACAGAGTGGGAGAAAATATGTGCAAAATACACATCTGACAAAGGATTAATATCCAGATTATACAAGGAACTCAAACAACTTTACAGCAAAAAAACAAGTAACCCAATTAAAAGATGGGCAAAGGGGCTGAACAGGCATTTCTCAAAGGAAGATATACAAATGGCCAACAGACACATGAAAAAATGCTCAACATCACTCAGCATTCGGGAAATGCAAATCAAAATCACTCTGGGAGACTATCTCACTCCAGTTAGGATGGCTCATATCCAAAAGACTGAGAATGACAAATGCTGGTGGGGCTGCAGAGAAAAAGGAACCCTCCTACACTTGGTGGGACTGCAAAATGGTGCAGTCTTTACAGAAAATGGTATGGAGGTTCCTCAAACAATTATAGATAGATCTACCATATGACCCAGCTATTCCACTGCCGGGAATATACCCAGAGGAATGGAAATCATCATGTTCAAGGGATACCTGTACTCCCATATTTACTGCAGCACTATTTACAATAGCGAAGGGATGGACCAGCCCGAATGTCCATTGTCAGATGAGTGGATAAGGAAAATGTGTTATATCTACACAATGGAATACTGCTCTCCTATAAAAAAGAATGAAATACTACCATTCGCAGCAACATGGAGGAACTTAGAGAAAATTATATTAAGTGAAACAAGTCAGGCACAGAAAGAGAAATACCACATGTTCTCACTTATCTGTGGGAGCTAAAAATAAATAAATAAACAAATAAACAGTGGGGGGAAGAAGACACAACAATCACAACAATTCCTCTAACTTGTTATGACAACTGAACATATATGATGTTGATGGAGGAGAGTGGGGAGAGGAAGGAAGGAAAGAGGAACTGGTAAAGGGACACGAAAATCAACCACACTGTATATTGATAAGTTAAAATAAAACAAATAAGATAGTCTTAAATGTGAAAAAAAAATTCCAACAAGATCCTCATTTTACTTTGAGCTGTTCCACAAAACAACTTTCTATGACAAACTAAATTTGGAAAACTCATGTAACAAACATAGCTTCACCTTAGAGATACTTAATCATATTAACATATTAAAAAGCCTTGTGAAACCCAGAAAAAAAAATAATAAAGTGGACAGAAAGCCCTAAAAACTCAGATCCTGATCAAGCCTAATTTAAAAGTAAGGGTCTCTCAGCCTCAATTTCCTCACTTGTGAGTTTAAGGAGTTACTCATTCCACGTTGGTTGAATGTCTACTATGTGCCAAACACTGTGTTAGTAATGGAAGTTTGTTATTTTGTTACATGGTCCTTACCCTTGAAAAGCTCCTAATCTTGTGAAGAGACAAATAAATACAACATGACAATTGCTATGAACATATTGCTATGCCTACACACATCCAAAAAGGCTGCAGAGAGGACAATCAGTTGAACCGAGACTTGAAGAATGAATATGAGTTGCTTAGTTGGAAATGGAGATTAAGGGTATTTCTTGAAGAAAGAATAGACCATGTACAAACAAGACAAGAAAGGGCAGAAAAAAGAGGTTTAACGTAGATGATGCATAGGCTGGGTGTCAGAGAAAACTGGTAGGAGATTAACTTAGAGCCTTAAATGTCACACGAAGGAATGTGACCTCTAAGCAATGATAAGTCACTTAAACATTATTGGAAAAGTTTTATCTACACTAAGATTCTGGAAATTGGCTGTAGTCCCAACCAAATGATTCCAATTTCTCTAGCATTTCATTTGAAATTATTAGAGTCTCTTCAAGCAAAAAAGCAAAAGTAGCCAAGTTCTGATGCTGATATTATGAAACCTAAAAGACCTCTCTTCACTAATAAATTTTAGGACTATCAGTAGACTTCTATTGTTATTATTACAGTAGTAAAGCATTCTAAAAGCAAGATATATGATAAGTGATTTACTTCTGCTCTTACTTAAATACAAACTATGCAAAACCAGAGAGGTGTTAAAATCATAAACAGATATTAAATTTACATGCTCCCAAAAATGCTTTGTTCAAATAAAGCTTTACTCTGAATATCAATTAATTAGAAGTACCTAAAGAGATATTTAAACTCTCATTTACCTGTGTTCTGCAGGAACAGGTGGCGGCCAAACAGCAGGATCTCTAAATGGTTCATCTTGACAAGACACAGGGAAATCTGGGGGCCTGTCGATTTTAAAACTTTCTAAAGTGCTGACAATACTTTTTACTTGTTCATATTCTTCCAATAATTCCTGCCGAACCTTAAAAGAAAATAGCCTTTATGCTATAAACTGTTTAATGATTTTATTATAAGTTGTAAATAATAAATTGCTACAGAATGAAATAATAAATTTTCAACATCATTGAAAGTATTCAAAATGAATCACTAAAGCATAACCAAAAACACAAAGCTTTTAAAGTAACAGAAAGAGAAAGGCAGAGATTGGTTTGAAAAAAGACATGATCAGTATACCTTTTCATAAGGTAAGCAGTTATATATCTCTCATAACGGAACGTTGTTTCTACCAAAGAAAGTGATGATCATTAATACAATTTAAAAGAAGCAACTAAGTCGGTAACAAGTTAACAATTACCAGAAATCTATAATGTTATGCTAAATCTTTGTAATATATCTGTAAATAAATTCCAAAAAATTGTCTGCCAAAATTTTTACAAACACTTCCTGTCCCCAATATCACTAAATATGAAATGCCTGTCATGAATGTCTGAAAGCCTGAAGCAGTCTAATACTATGAATTACACACTTCCAATTTTTATTTAAATTCTCCACCAAAATCTGAATTTTTCTGACCTCGTTTAAATTTTCAAGTCCTGGGTAAAGTTTACTTTGAGTCCAAAGGCAAGATTTTTCCTATATTTAAAAAATTTAATCTACACAATGGAATACTACTCAGCTATAAAAACGAATGAAATACTGCCATTTGCAACAACATGGATGGACCTTGAGAGAATTATATTAAGTGAAACAAGTCAGGCACAGAAAGAGAAATACCACATGTTCTCACTTATTGGAGGGAGCTAAACATTAATATATAAATTCACACACACACATACACACACACACACACACAAATCGGGGGGGGAGGGAAGAAGATATAACAACCACAATTATTTGAAGTTGATACAACAAGCAAACAGAAAGGACATTGTTGGGGGGGAGGGGGGAGGGAGAAGGGAGGGAGGTTTTGGTGATGGGGAGCATTAATCAGCTACAATGTATATCGACAAAATAAAATTTAAAAAAAAAAAAAAATTTAACTGAGCGCCTACTATGTGGAAATTCCTAAGTTTTCAAATTCTGAACCCAAACTAATCTTCAAAAGCAAACAGATGAAGATTAAAAATTACATTTATAAATTCATCTTGGAAATTCTAATATTTTTTAACCAGCACATCTCACTTTAAAGCAAAGCATAAGAAACTTTCCCTTATCTTTATCTTGAATAACATAATAAAAGGAACATATGAAGGAGTTACAGAACCAAAGAAACATCTAGGTAAAATTCAAATGCTAATATATGCAATTATTCATACATAATATGCTATACCAGGAGAAATAAAATTTCAGAACCCAACGGAAAGAAACACAGTAGAAGTATCTAAATAGAAATGATTACTATTTAACATACCATTAAGAAAGAATATGTCAAAAATATTCCCATGATAGATTAATAAACCACCCTGCATGTGGCTAGCACTAAGAATATAAGAAAACAACTAAAAATTTCAGCCTGAGTTAGAGCAGGTATGCTGTTTTCACTTAACATAATTTGGTAACACTTAAGCTGGAAAATAAACTAAATTTACCCTCAAAACTTAGTAAAATATCAATTTCTTATGAGTGGAAAAATTAGAAGAAACACTTGAAAGGCATTAGTACATAAAATAAAAATGACAAAGAAATGTTTGACTTTGTACTTAATTTTAAAAGAATTTTAAGTTTTAACAATAAGTGGGACGTGCTCTCTTTGGTAGCACATACACTAAAATTGGAATAGTAAGAGAAGATTAGCATGGATGACACACAAACTCATGAAGTGTTTCATATATTTTCACTTAAAATTTTCTAAAAAGTACAGTATCTTGTTTTAGTTTATAACAGGCAAAAAATACAAACAATTAATAAACCCTTATAAAACAAAAGACAATTTTATTTAACTTAAAGACAGATGGTTTTATTTAATTATTTTCTTAAAGAAAAACATTGCTTATAAGTACTATTTGTAAAAAAAAATTTTTTTTAAGTTACAATGAATTTGGAATTGGGGCACTGAAACAAGAATTATGTTAAAAGATACTGATCAATTAAAACATTAAATTAAAATTAATAAAAAATGGAGTAAGGAAATAATTCAAGTTTTTGTACTATTACATAATCAAGTTGTATAGTCAAAAGACAACAAACATTCGTGTTATTTATTAGATTACTGACTCATTTGTATTTGTAAGGAGTTTTTCAAAAGATGAGGAAAATTTCTTAAAGGAAAGTTTTATGAAATGGGTTAAAATTACATGTAAATATAAAAGGGGAAAGGGCAAGTAAAACCTTAGTTCAAAACTTTGTAGATACACAAATTTTAAATGTAATTTATAAATTACATTTTAGGTAACCGAACACAAAAATTTTTTTAAAAATTAAAAGTACATTCAATTACAATATAATATCTTCAAAATATACCTCATGGAGTATATGATCAAAAATACAAAAAACTAACTAGTCAAGACATAATAAAATTATTCAGAGTACATTTTAAATATATTTTAGTATTCAAATAACTATTTACAAAATCTCAAAGTAATTTTCTAATTCTAATTTCTCAAGTATAATAGACGACTGATGCCCTCATATACAATATGTCAATGTGATCTCACCTGTTGCCATTTGCCTTTGATAGCCGGGTCTCTGACTGACTGGCAATGTCTCTGAATCTGCTGTATCACCCCCTGGTAGTACACCATTGATGAGTCATAATTTCCAAGAAGTGCATATTCTCTTCCTTTCTTTGCATTGTCACAAATCTCAGCCAAATTCATTTTCTTTTAGAGACCTAATACATAAAATATAATGACTTTTTTTTAAAGTTTTCAGCACCAACTTTAAAACATTTTTTATTATTCTTTAAAATATCTGCTTAAAAGTACCTTAAAACTCAAAATAATTATCTTTCATTCTTTGAGGTTATCTGAATGCATCTTATAATACTGAACAAATTTTCGAATTTCGTAAATACAAAAGAGATCACAAGAAAACACCATGGAGATAGTAGGGAGAGAAGTTATACAGCTCTAAACTACTGATTTATTTACAGGTACATAAATTGGACATTAGTTTTCCTTGCTCATTTGTAATTACCAGAAGCTGCAATAATTGTAAAGATGACCTTGCTGTGTTTTATTCAACTTACTCTTGACAAAATAGAAATATATGAATACCATAAAAATATAAATATGTTATATTTTCTAGGGACATCAGTTAAAACTGCAGAAATTACTTCTCACTAACTTTTTGGCTCCAAGAATAAAAAGTCATACTTAAGGAACACATTTTAAAGGAACAGTCTAGAGCTGTCCATTCATCATTTAATTTAACATTTAATTTAAATTTAAATTAAATTTAAACATTGAATTGCTCCATACAACTTAACTCTAAACAAAAACCTGTGAATTAAACTATCTGAACCTATTTTGCTTTTCAACCTCTAACCTTTTATGATCCTGTCATTCTCCATAGCTTTCCAGCTGTGCAAAAAACTATCATTAATCTTTCCCTTTCTATAAGATGCCAGGAAGAATACCCTCCGAACCTCTGGTTTCCACCAAAGTCCTCCAGCCCAGTAATTCTGGCTTTTCTTCCAGATCTTCCAAAAGTCTCCTAGAATCATCCAAGGCTTCTTTCCTCCCAAAACTAGAAAGAATATGAAATACTAAGATACAGAAGAAAGATATGCTGGAAAAGAGTCCAAATTGCCCTACTCTGACTTCCTGGAACAGTAAACCAATGAATACGCTTAGTGGAGAAATCAAAATACTTTTCTCTGCCTTTCTGAGGGAATTAAATTTTGGTTTGGGTAACGTGACTCTTCCTGACTCTGAATTTCTTATCTGTTCTTAAGGGGCTCAAAAATTCTTCCTCAAAATTAACGATAACTAAATGTAGGCATTTCAACTGACTGCAGTACATTCTTGAAACAAAGGCTGTTCCCTTTATGTGGCTTGACATATTATTTGCCCCTTATTCCAATATAGGTTCCTTGAAGGCAGCATTATGTTACTTGAGACTCACTCTGCAGCAAATAGTAAGCTAATTTTACACAATAAGAAATTTCAGTGTTCAGTAGATCTATTCACAAAGTACAGGATAACCATGCAAAGCCTCTTCTTCAAATCTGGAACATTAACACAAAACAACATGGTCTTATTACAGTGATTAAGCTGCAATTAATTAATCCAGCAGAAACAAAGCTACTCCATAAAGTATTTTCTTTAGGTTGCTGTGAGACAAAAGCATTAATTCTGCTAGTAAATGCAGGTACACAACTATGCAGGATAAAAATATCTTGATGTAAAGTAGGGGTTGGCAAACTTTTTTCTGTAAAGGGCCACACAGTAAATAGTTTAGGCTGTGAGGGCTAAAAAGCAAACTGGAAGACATTACATAGGTACTAATATAATGAGACATTTTCCATAATTTTTACTGATGAAATTCAAAATATTATAGTAATTGTTGTAACAGAGTACAATTTTCTGTAAGCCAGGTCCACTAATGAGAAGAGTGGACAACTTTTCACTTAGTTGGGATTCAGAGTTAGTGTTCCCTATCATCAAAATCAATTACAAATGTTGACATGTTATTAATGCAAATTAGACATGTTATTGAAATATTTAGTAAGATTTCACATATATCATCTTAGCAAATGTCTTTTTCAAAAAGTATCAGTTAAGTACAGCCATGTCCTGATATCAAGCCACAAGCATATGATTTCAATTCAGCATTTTCATTGTTTGGAAGGTACTTAAAGAATTTCTTCTTCTCTTAGTATTTGCCCTTTAGCATGTCATTACATTGCAGATTAGTAACTTCCAATAAGAATTTAGGTGGAAGTGCAGAGTTAAATGGATTCTGTAACACAGAAATTTCCTTTGCACTTGCATCAAAGTCTGAAAAACACTGCTGAAACTGTACTTTGAGCTCAGAAAATATACCTTCTGCGACTCAGGGTGGGAATAGAGATCTCTCTTCTTTGTTTTAATTTTTGACAGCATAGAAAGCTCTTATAAAAGAGCTTGATATTACTTGTGATTCAAACAGCATTAGCTGGCATCGAAATAACTTTACTGCAGTATTAGTTTTTAAATAAACAGTATTTTGCCTTCTAATTCTTGAAATTCATTTGTAATGAATCTCAGGTTGAATTCATTAACAAACATTATCAAGTCTGCAGGAAAAACTGATTTCTAAAGCCATTCAGTGTTCTAAATAATAGTGGTTGAGAGCAGTTCCTCTTATTCATAAAAATTTCGATTTCAGCCCTAAGCTCAAAAGTTTGCAATAAAACCTTACCACTACACTAAGCCATCAAAGTGCTGTGTGATATGGAGCAAGTGAGGATATTCAGCTTCTATTTCTGATGATATTTCATGAAGCTGACAATGGCTAAGTTCACAAGGGCAAATGTTGACACTGCTGGTTCCAAATAGCATAATGAATTCAAATATTTTCTGCAAAATACCTGCTAAGACATAAAACAGGAATAACCATAGGCTTTAAACATCTTACATTTTCACAGCATTATATATCTGTCCACCTGAGCTTTTTTTCTGTTCTACACAAAATTTTACCACTATCAGTTATAATACATCTTAGTAGATTCCCTCTCAGATTGTATGGAATTAGTGTTTTCTTAACTTTTTGAAAATACTCATCTGTAGTTGTTCCACACACACTATTCATTAGGACTAATTCTTCAATAACTTCAAACTTAGCATTGTCTTCTCAAATAAATGACAACTGAGCAGTATTGGTAACATCTGTCAATTCATCAAGAGCCAAAGAAAACCACTCAAAATCATATGACATGTTTTTTAATTGATTATTGTTGTCTTCACCTCTTTAGACAACAGTTCTTGCCAAAAAGATACTAGCCTTAAGCAAGTTTATTTTCTCTGAACACAATTCTGTGCTTGCTGTGATCAAACAAAATTTAATTAACTTGCCATCAGCAAATGATTTCTTTGCTTGGCTAACAAATGAGCCACTCAGAAATTTATTTTGGGTGCAGCCTCATTTTCTTTTTCTTTTCTTTCCTTTTTTTTTTTTTCCTGACCAGTAAGGGGATCGCAACCCTCAGCATAGTGTGGTCTGCACCACGCTCAGCCAGTGAGCGCACTGGCCATCTCTATATAGGATCCGAACCCACAGCCTTGGCACTACCAGCGCCGCACTCTCCCGAGTGAGCCACAGGGCCAGCCCTCTCATTTTCATTTTTTAATTTTGTGAAGACATTCTACTGGAATAAGATACTCCTTTTTAAGTTTTCTAATTTTTTTGACTATTACTTTCCTGTGAGTTGTGAGTACTGTGATGAGTGCTTAGTCTGATACTATCAGTGTATACTGTATTTCTTTAGCACAGCTATAGTGTCACTGCATAATAAACACAATGTTTTGTCACCTAACTAAATAATCCATGCTCCATTGTGCTTTAAAAGTATAACATTTCAAGCCTATTTTTTTAATCTTTTCTAATCCAATGATGTATATGCATTGATTATAAATAAACTATGACGGTACAATGATATACATAGCTCTTAAAACACTGATTACAGTGCACCAAGCAGCAGGGTAAAGGAATGAGAATACCATATATTCTCTGTCACAACTAAACAGCCACAGACAATATGTAGACAACTAAGTGTGGTTGTGCTGCAATAAAACTTTATTTATGGACACCAAGATCTGAATTTTATTTAATTTCTAACGTGCCATAAAACAGTAATTGTCTTTGATTTTTTTCAACCATTTAAAAATGCAAAAAACCATTCCTAGTTCATAGGCCATTCATGAACAGGCAGTGGGCTAGATTTAGCTCCTGGATTATAGTTTGCTTACTCCTACTTTCAGCTTCTATCTTAAGAACCTGAGATTCTTAAGCAAATTAAGCCCAAAAGCAGCAGAAAGAAGGACATAAAGAGAAGAAATCAACAAAATAGTAAACAGAAAAACAATAAAAAATTTCAATGTAGCCAAAAGCAGGTTCTTTGGAAAGATCAATAAAATAAACCTCTAGTAAGGCTGACCAGGAAAGGAAGAGAAAAAAACACTAATTACCAAAATCAGAAATGGAGGGCTATCACTACAAACCTTAGAGATATGAAAAGGCAAAAGAGGGCTTAATGAAATGAATAAATTCATGACAGTCACAACATACCAAAGCTTACTCAAGAAAAAATAGAGTAGTTAATCTGAGGTCCTACATTAATCAATGAAATTAAGATGTAATTTAAAACCTTCCCACAAAACAAGCAAGCAAACAAAAAACCACAAAACTATTCCAGACCCAAATGGTTGCACTAGTAAATTCTGCCAAGTATTTAAGGAAGAAATAAAACCAATTCTAAACAAACTCTCCCAGAAAATAGAAGCGGTGGAAACACTTCCAACTCATATTTTAAGGCCAGCAATACCCTGATACCCAAACCAGAAAGAGACATTATAAGAAAATTACATACCAATATCCCTCATGAACACAGATAAAAAAATCTTTAAATTTTAGCTAATCGAATCCAGTAATACATAAAAAGGATAACGCATTATGACCCAGTTGAGTTTAGCCCAAGAATTCGATATGGTTTATATTTTAAAAACAATATAATTTTAAGAGAACAGAAATGAAACATCATATAATCATCTCAATAGATGTAGAAAAAGCAATGGATGTAGAAAATTCAACACAATTCATGATAAGAACATTTAACAAACTAAGAATAAAAGAATTCCCTCAACGTAGTAAAGGGCATCTATAAAAATACCTACAACTAGCATCATATTTATTATAAAAGACTGAATGCTCTCCCCCAAAGAACAAGACTGGGATATGTGTTCTTACCCCTTCTATTCAACATTAGAACTAGAGATTCTGACAAGTGCAACAAGTCAATACAAAAATAAAAGACACACAAACTGTAAAAGACGAAGTAAAATTGCTTTTATTCACAGACAACATGATCATCAATAGAGAAAATTCTAGGGAATCTGCAAATAGCTCTAAAACTAATAAATGAGTTGTGTAAGGTTGCAAGGATACAAGGTTAATATACAAAAAAATCAATAGGTCAATATACAGAAATCGATTATACTCATATTCCCACATACTAACAACAAATAATTGGAAACTAAAATCAAAAAACTGAAATCATTCAAAAATATTAAATACTCAGGGATAAATTTAACAAAATGTCAATTCTCTTGCAAGTGAGTCAGTGCAATCCCAATCAAAATCCTAGCTGCCCTTTTTGTAAAAATTGACAAGCTGATTCCAAAATTTGTATGGGAATACAAAGGACAGAATAGACGGTTCTGAACAAGAAGAGTAAAGTAGGAGGACTTATACTATCTGATTTCAAAATTTACTATAAAGTTACAGTAATCAAGACAGTGTGGGATTGACATAAACACATAGACCAATAGACAAATTAAACAGTCCAGGAATATATCCGTACTTCCATAAGCAATTAATTTTTGACAAAGGTGCCAAAGCAATTTAATGAGGGAAGGACAGTTTTTTGTAACAAAAGGATGCTGAAACAACTGGATGTCCATGTGCAAAAAAAAAAAAAAAAAAACTCTGAACCTCAACCCTTACTTTACACGTCAGAAGAAAAATTAACTCAAAATGGATTACTGACCCAAACCTAAGAGTTAAAACTATAAAGTTTCCAGACCCAAGTTCTATACAGGAAACTATATTTCTTTATAGGGAACTATAAAGTTTCTAACCCAAGATAATTTTTTGTACCAGTTCTCCAATTCCCACAGGGCAATTCGAAAAGGGCCAGGCAACATCCGCATATGCAGTAGGCTAAATTACAGGAAAGGAACACTAAACTAAGCTTACTGAATCTGAGTCTATTATACTGAACAGTATATACAACTATCCTTTGTTCCAAAGGGAGGTACTAAATCTTCCAAGGCTGTAAGCAAACCCAGCCTTTGCTATGAAGGAAGACACTATATCTGTCTACCCTCCAAGGCTGTTCAACTTGGTACTGCCCTTCATCCTGGGGAGCCCCTTTGCCTCATCTATGTTGTACTTTTTTCATCTATCACATATCTTTCTTTTTCTTGGTTTACTCCCTTATCTTAATGGAGCACATTTTCCATAGAAGGGAGGTAACATTTTGGGGACTGTGCATGTCTGAAAACATCTTTAGTCTACCCTCATACCTCAGTGATAGTTTGGCTACTGAATCCTAGTTTGGAAGTAGCTTTTCTTGAGAATTTTGAAGTCATTAACTCTATCGCCTTTTAGGTTTCAACATTAGGTTGAAAAGACTGAAGTCATTCAAATTCCTGATCCTTTATATATCACCTGTTTTTCCCCTTTTCTGGAAATTTGTAAGATCTTCCCTGACATGAGTTTAAAATTTTTGATATGTGCTTTAAAAAGGGTCTATCTGGGGGGCTTTTGATGTAGAAATTAATGTCTTTCAATTTTGGGAAGTTCTCTGAATTATTTCATTGATAACTTATTACCATTTTTTCTGTTCTCTCCTTCTGAAACAACTTTTACTCAGATATTAGACTTCCTAGGCTGATCCTCTAATTTTCTTATCCTTTTTATTTTCCATTTCTTTGTCCTTCTGCTCTACTTTCTTGGAAATATTCTCAACTTTATATTCTAATCCTTCTCGAAAACTGTTTTTCCTTCTTTATTTTTTATTGAGGTATATAACTTACATAAAGTACACAAGTCTTAAGCGTACAGCTCAATGAGTTTTTATATTGGGTACATACAAAAGTACTTCAAAAAGTTTGTGAAAAAATAGAATTAAAAGATAATACCAACTTTTTTGAAGGATCCTCATACATTGTATAAACCCCAGTAATGCCTACATAAAGATACAGAACACTTCCATCTCCCCAGAAGGACCCTTCACATCCTCCCATAGCATTTCTCCTCTAGAGTAATCATTATTCTGATTTCTGTCATCATTGATGAGTTTTGTCTTTTTTTTTAAATCAGCATTACTGAAATGTAATTTTCACACAATTAAACTCACTAATTTTAAGTGTGTAAGTTGATAAGTTTTCAAGAATGTATAAATTGCATAACCACCACCACAATCAAGATAAAGAACATTTCCATCATCCCAGAAAACTCCCTTCTGCCACTTTTGCAGTCAATCCCCAAACCTCACCATGCATTCCGACTGTTCACTTATCACTACAGTTCTGTCTATTCTAGAATGTTACATAAATAGAATAATATAGTATTTACAATGGTGTCAGATTTGTTTCATTTAGAATAATGCTTTTGCAATTCAACCGTGTCTTTGCACATATTGGTAATTGGTTGCTTTTTATTGCTGAGTAGTATCCTGTTACATGGATATACTAAAATTTGTCTATTCACTCATCAGTTCTCCCTAAGGCACTTTGCAGAAACAAACACAGAGAAGCACAAGATATATCTCTGACCCAGGTCTCACAGTATTTCCATGGAGGTTACATCTAAAATTACAAGATAACAAAGAAAACATCATAAGAGAGAGTCAAATAGCACAACATATAGCCAAATTAATGCCCTACCTAAAGCACTTGATAATCCATTAGCTATATACTATAAAATAAGAATATTTAAAAACATAGGGTAAGATATTAAAAAATGAATAAGCATATTTGAAAAATAATCAGAAAAGAACTCCTAACATTAAAATATATAGTCACTAAAATGAAAATCTCAGTGGACTGGGGAAGGAGATTAGACACAGATGAAAGGAGAATCAATAAACCAGAAGACAGAGCTATAGAAATTGTACAGAATACAGCAAATAAAGATAGAATCAGTAAATAAGGTTAAGAAATGCAGAGAGTAGAAAAGGTCCATCATATGCCTATCATGAATTCCAGAAGGAGAATAGGGGAGAGAGGTAATATTCAAGCACATAATGGCTGAGAATTTTCCAAAATTAATAGAAGACAATAATCGTCAGTTTCAAAACAAATGAAAGATAAGCTCACACCTACAGACAATGTAGTAAGAATGAAGAACATTAGAGCAATAGAGAGAAATGACAGATTATATACAAAGGAAAAATAATTGTATTAATAGCTAACTTTTCAAGAGGAACACTGGAAGCCTGGAGACAGCAGAATAATATCTTCCAAGTGGTAAAGTGGGGTGAGAGTGGGAGGCTGCCAACCTAGAATTGTATACCAAACTAAACTACTCAAGTTTATGTTTTATGAAGGCAACACAAACAGACAGAAAAACCTGTGTATAAATCCAGGCACCACAAATTTTTAGTTGTGACCTCCGGCAAACCACATAATTTCTCTAGGTCTCAGTTCTTTACCTATAAAACAGGGAAAATAGTATTTATCATCACAAAGTTATTTTGACAATCAAATGTAATACACATGTTAGCACCATTCCTGGCCTATATAATAAGCACTGAATCAAAGTAAGGTGTTAGTTTTACTCCATGCTCAACATTAACACAGAAGATTGAAGCAATTAATTTTTCCTCATACATAAGAAATCAACTGATACAGTTTTCACTATAAATTCCTAGAAGCTACACTATAACTTTAATTACTTTTATCATAATCTTGAAACAGTTTTTTCAAAATCTCCTTTAACATAAATTAAAAGAGTTTCCAGGATTTTTAAAAGGTCAGGTTAAATCTAAAGACAGGAAATATTTTAACAACGTCTAATATATGACAATACATCTCTTACTTTGAGTTTAACATGTATTCAAAAATGAATTCAGCATCTTGCAATATTTACTGCTGATCTAATGCAATAAAGTTGTCCTATTCAGAATGATCCAAGTAATATCCTCAAGGAGAGTTCTATGCTCAGACTGAGAAGAGCCCAGTTCAAGTTCATGCTCAGACCAAGAAGAAATACTGCCTGATTTGGTCCCAGATAACTATTATGTGTCACTCTTTCCTGACTCAAATCTAAACATAACACATAAAGCCATGGTTCCAACCTACCTCCTCAGCTATATCTTCAACCATTCCCTTCTCTCCTTTAAATCTACCATCCCACACAAAATGCACATGCGCGCACATACACAGCTTTCTCTCCCAACACACCTGAATTTTTATCTCATAGCAAGACTAAGGCATATAATTGTGAAAATTAAAAGCTAGCTTGTATCCAGAACCCAATATTGCCTGGATGTCACTAATAATTTTTTTAATAAAATCATAATATTTATAATTCTTTTGTCTCCACGGAAATGGTTTTAAATAGGAAAAAAAATTTTTTTCACACTAACTTTATGCGAGTGATGTCTACTTAATTCACTTATACCTACAATACATATGGGATAAGAAAAAAAAGTTCTGCTTTAAACTATTTTCATTCTCACACGTCCATTTTTCTCTAATATTGTTCCTTTCCTTCTATGAGTTGTAAATTCCTAAAAGCAGATGCTCATTTTAGAAACACTGAAGCAGCCTTAACTTTAGTAATGTGAACTAAATAAACACTAGTTAGAACAGTGGTAGCAAACCAACCAATCAAGTTTGATTTTCATCATTTTGTACCACACTGAATTCTAGCAATATGTCTAGGTTTTATATATTTTCTAAAAAATTGTTTCTTCAAATCATCAAAGTCCAGTTTATTTCATGCAATGACTGCTATAAATACAAGCAATTAAGAAAATACTTAACTACAACTTCTCAAATTAACGCATCTTAAAATATGTTTTAATAGCAATAAATTAATTATATGTGAGTACTCATCACCAAAAGTTAACTTTAAAATTACAGTATCTCCCATCTCTTGATGTTGAGTAATAATCTCAAGTACTGTAGCTTGCCACAAATAATAGAGAACATAACTTAATCACAAACCCAGAGATAACAGAAGAATGTCTGCAGCAATGAAGCCTTCTCATTTATTTCCTTACATGAGCTCATTTCTCAAATATTTTAGAATATAACTGCCCATAAAACATAAAAGAATCTAGATATAAGGTTCTAAGAAAAATGTTTCTCAGAAGTAATCATTACAATAATTTCTTCCCATGTACTGAATTCTACTGACATCTTTAAGACATTACAAAAGATAGAAAATGTGTATCATCTGCCACTTTCTCTCAAGATTGCAGCTTAACCATAAATTTTATCTTAAGTGCATAAATACTCTTTCAGTACGAAAATAATAGTAACAACATTTAATGAGTGCTTATTCCATATTAGGCAATAGGATAAGAACAGCTTTCCTGCCATTATCTCATTTAATCCTCACAACACTACGAAACAAAAACGGTTACTTACCCCCCATTTAACAGAGGCAGCTGAATCTTTAAAGAATTGAAACAACTTGCCCATAGAGCCTGGATGTGAACCCAGATGTGTCTAACTCGAAGTCTGCCCTCCTAGCTCATTATATGCTACTGCCTCTAATTCCTTCAAAACACATTCCTTTAAGGTTATCCAGCTAATCCAAAAATAAAAATAAAAGGCTCATTAGTAGAGATGAAATTATGTATTTTGTTCCAGTTGCCTATATAATAATTAAACACTACTTGTTTCTTAATTTCATAGTGTTTTGAATAACATAAACCTTTCAAAACCATCTGCCTCATATTACTTTATTTTATAAAGTAGTTTTTAAACAAGTAATTTTATTATCATATGTATTCACTTATCCAATTTACATTATTTAGTAAGCACCCACCCCATTAAGCAAATACATATACATATATATATACATATATATATATATATATATATGTAAGAGACTACGTAAGGCCACATGGAGTTCACTAACATAATTCTTGACTTCAAAGAATATATAATAATGCAGAAGAAATTAGAGTATAAAATACCTACACTCATACCTGGAAGCATGCATTAAATACCACTCTCATCCATATTCTCCCATAAGTAGGTAAGAAAAATATAACAGAACCTACTGATTCCCTCTTTCTCATTCATTTTCTCTCCCTACCTCCTAATCACCAGGAAAAATAGAAGGAAAGGGAGAACATCAGAAAGAAAAGGTTACTGAAGTATAAAAACACTAATAGGGATAGAGGAAAAAATGAGAATAAAGGAACGTGGTATTAAAATAAAGCAAATAAAGTTATATTATTTATCCCTCAAACACACGAAAGTGATAAAAGTTAGAAATAAAATACTGTTCTTTTGGAGACTATCTCCTTAGAGATAAAGACTGGGTATACCATAAGTAGATATTTATTAAGCACTGACTAGACTGTAAGATCCTTTGAGAGAGGGGCCAGATCTTATTTGTGTATCATCAGAGTTAGGGGCAATGTTTGACACAGAGACACACAATAATGTTTCCTGAACAAGGCACATGTGCTTGAAAAATGTCCATAAAATTATCATTCTAGAAAGTTCTAGAATACTTTGGGAAGTAAATACCACTGGTGGTCAATAACTAAGCACAAAACTCTCTACAAAACACACAAAAAATCCTTAGACATGATGTAATTATAAGCTATAAAAAGTGTTTACTAAAAATAGCTTCATACCAA
Source organism: Cynocephalus volans (assembly GCF_027409185.1). Taxonomy (NCBI): domain Eukaryota; kingdom Metazoa; phylum Chordata; class Mammalia; order Dermoptera; family Cynocephalidae; genus Cynocephalus; species Cynocephalus volans. The sequence continues at coordinate 79,794,937 of NC_084466.1, read as the reverse complement.
AGAATATTAAAAAGAATAAAGATTTCAAACTAAAGTTCCCTTTTTAATAGGTTGCTTAATAAGAACTTTTAACAATTACTAATGGAGGGAAATAGAGTTAGCAGGGGACTGGGCCAGCCCCGTGGCTCACTCGGGAGCGTGCGGCGCTGGTAGCGCCGAGGCCGCGGGTTCGGATCCTACATAGGGATGGCCAGTGCACTCACTGGCTGAGCGTAGTGCAGACCATACCATGCCGAGGGTTACGACCTCCTTACCGGTCAGAAAAAAAAAAAAGAAGGGGACTTACAAGGTCGCTTCTTCTTTTTCCACACCCTCAAGTAGGACCGCAATTAAACCATCCTAGCAAAAGAAACACATTTAAAGACATCCAGTGGAGATTAAACCCACCACGAAAAACTACTGCATTTTTTAACTACTCTCACAATCTATGACTTGAATTTATCTGGCAAATGCCTGTATATACCTGACTTTTACTATGTACCTTAAGGCATAATTTCCCTGTGTCTACCATATGTAAGTACAGTTATCATCAGAGAGAAAAATGTTTAAAATAATATTGAGCACATTAAAATATACATATATTTTTTCACTTACAAAGAGATGGTCAAATATGAGTGAAATCATAATATAAACCAGTCCAGAACTAAGAAATAGTCATAAATTCAAAGAATTTTAGAGCTATTGGGATCTCAGATCATCCAGTGGAACTTCCTGTTCCTTTGAAGATGAAAACAAGGCAAAATCACATTACTAAAGGCTTATAAAATAACATTTTATAATAGTATCAAAGGAAGCTTCATTTAAAAGAATAACTGACTAATCCTTTTGTAGAATCAAATAATCATTTTGCGATATAATACCACCTGACCTACCTGCTTAATATGGTGAGGTAAAGTCACAGAACTTGGCCTATTTGTCATACAGAACTGATAGTCCTACCACATTGTTATTAGGAAGGGGAAGGACAAGAGAAATATTTTCAGTTACGGAGCAGTTAATGGTTTTCCTCCATTAAACTGTTTAATCTTCCCCAAATCACATAAAATAGATAATACTAACACCTTTTACGAGATAAGGATACAGGTTTGAAAATTTGCCTATGATCACACAGAAAATAGGTTATAGCTCCAGAATCAGACAACGGATCTGTTTGACTCTTTCCACTACAATACATTCAGTAAATGACACTTGGGGAAATGTTCTCTATAAAAGGATATCGCTGTCAGTGTTAAGAAAATAAAATATAAAGTATTAATCCAAACAATACATAAGGGCCTTCTAGTTTTACTGTTATATTTACACAAAATAGACTATTCTTGCCTGTTTTAGCTTAGTTTCTTTTCTGCAATGGCTATTCCAAATCTCCATCACTCTCCTTTCGTAACTGCAATCTCTTCACTCAACAATTGACCTCTATTCCTACCCACCTTTTAAGCTTTGAACTCTTTCAACTTTTTACCACCCAACATATAAATATCTATATCCATTCTCACTTCCTTTTTCAGAGCATCTCTCCTCCTATGAACACTAGCCCACTGCCTACGAATACAAGCAGCACTTAATTGATACCTGTTACAAATTAATTCAAGACCAATTCTATCACCCTGCTGATCCCATCCCTTCCTACATATTCACGGACTTCCATTAGCTCTCCTCTCTTCATCTCCTACATCTTCAAACATTTCCTTTTTATTGGCTTTTTCCCTAACAGCTTTTTATCAATCTTCAAAAAGAAAAACCAGCTCTACAAACCTTTTTCTACTTACTGCCTCAACTCGTTTCCTCTCCACATCCAAGCTCCTTTAAAAAAAAGTGACTGGAAATTTTATATTAAGAAAGTACTGTCAAGTAGGATAATGATATTAGTTACTTCAAAAAAAAAAAAAAAGAATCCTTAACTTTTAAAGATACATATTGAAATAATTACAGATAAAAAAATATGATATCTGAGTAAGTTTCAAAACAATCCAGTTGGGGGGTAGGGGTTATAGATGAAACAAAATTAGTTATGTGTTCATTCTTCAGGCTAGGTGATGGTTACATGGAGGCTTATTATTCTATTTTCTCTTCTTTTGTATTATTATGAGAAAATTCAAGCATTTTTAAAGTACTATGCTCACTGATTCCGCCTCATTTTTGCAAGTTTTGGACACTTCTCAATCTTTGCCTTCCCTGCCCTCTCTGAGGCACCTGGCGCCCTGGACCACTCCCTGCTTCTTACTTTCCTCTCCTCTGTTGTTTTTATGCTCTCTCCCAGTTCTTCTACCTCTTTAGTCTCATTGTGGGCTCTTCTCCCACTTCTTCTCAAACGTGGCCCCTCCCCCGAACACCCCCCACCCCCTTTACATGATATTGCCTCCAGAGTGTTCCATACTCAAACCTCTTCCTTTTTTATTTCTTCACATTCCTCTTAGGTGAGCCAGTCCGTCCTCTCCTAAAACTTCAACTACTTTTCTATATACAACCTCTACTTCCAGCCCTGATCCCTCTGAACTCCAGACCCAAATGCATCCCCACCTGAATATCCCTTAGGAACCTTGAACAAATACTCAAAACTGAACTAATTTATCTTTATCTTTCATCCCAAGAAAAACCTGCTCCTCATCTCAATCAATGGTTTCACTATCCTCTTAGTCATCTTAGCCAGAAACCTACAAATCATTTGCCTTAAGGTTCCAAACCTCTTTAGCTCCCAACATCCAAACCCTTAAGTCAAGTCAATTTTACCTCTGAAATAGTCCTCAAATCCATCTCCTTCTGTAACTCCAACCGCTTAGTTCAGACTCTCTTCGCTTCTCTACCTGACTTTTTTTTCCTACCCTGGCTTCCCTACCACCACTCTAATCTTTCCTCTCCTAAATCCATTCTCCACGCTGGAGTTATCTTTCTAAAACACACACCTGATGACACTACCACTCTATCAGAAATTCTTCAATCGCCCAATGTTAAGAAAAATTCTAAGGTCTGATTATGATACCAAATACTTTAAGATCTTGCCTCTCCCACTAAACTGAAAGTATTCTGGGATCCAGTCATTCAGAACTACCTAGGATTCCCCAAATGCAAAACACTCATTCTTAAATCTATCCTGTGCTCATGTTGTGCTATTTGCCTTGAATGACTTTCCTCATCCTCTCTTCAATGAAAGTTATTCAGCTTTTTTAACACAAGTCAAAAGTCACATCATGCTGAAGACCTCCCCAACCTCCTCAGACAGTCAGGATCTTTCTACTAAATGGTACAGAAAACGGCGTCAGTGGTGGAGATCATGACTCACATCATGAGTAATATAGACCCATTGGGTTGAAATCCCAGGTTGTGTGGGGTTTACCAGCTGCGACTTTACACTTTACCAGCTATGACTTTGGGCAATGTCTCTAAACTTCTTTTCCTCATCTCTAAATAACAGTAACTACTTCACAGGATTGTCTGAGGATTAAACAAGGAGCTGAATGCAAAATACTCATGCAGTGCCTCAGACAGAGTAAGTATTCAATAAATGCTGTTATAGGAATATTTTTTCCCACTCGGGGCTCCTATAGAACTTGTACATATCTCTATCACACTATTGTGATGACGTGACTGTTTACCCACACAGGACACAGACTACTTTCTATTCATCTCTTTATTCCCACCACCTAGCATAAATGCCTAGTAAATAATAGGTTCTTCAATTTCAAATGAATAAATAAAATACTTCAAGTCACTATACTATTAAACATTAGGCCTCATTTTTTTTCTAATGGTCTTATTAACCCTACTTTCCATCTCCTTGTTGTGTGAAATTGCTACTTTAATATTTACAGACATCAAGTTCATTTTAATTGAGAGAAAAAAATTTATAGTATACATGGTCTTATGTTTTTCATTCCTAAAAACATGCAAAAATAAACCCACCATGCTATCAATAATTTTCCAACTTACTCCATAAAATACCAAATTTCTAGGATGGTTATCTAACTATAGAAACATTTTAAAGGGTAGCCAAGGCAGATTTTCGAAATCTGTGTCTGTTTCCTTAACATCAGGCCCTGAGTCAACGCTAAGGATTAAGGCATATTCCAGAGCATTTTAAAAAGAAACAACTAGAAATGGCATTTTTTGTTCTGAAAACATGCTCCTGAGAAATTGTGAAAAACACTGAAGTAATTAAGGAAATAATTACCACTACCCACTGCCTTAAAAAAAAAAAGTCTGTGTTTTAAAAGTTACTAGCTATTTAAAGCTGAACTAATCTTCAAAACAGAATCAAAATGTGAAGGCAGTATTCAGGCTGGTGAGGTATGGGGGAAGGGGCTCATTTCACAGCCTTGAACCTTAATAAATAAAATGCAAAATTGTAAAAATACCAGATATCACTATATAATAACAATGATATCTTTTATGCACTTCCACGCTTAACTTTTAAACGTTACTGCCCTTTGAGTAATTATTAATTGATGGGCTAATATGCAAACACCTCTAAGGTAGTTTAAAATAAACATGATTAAATAACTAGAAATAAACGTATCAGGGAAAGGAGAAAAGCCTGTTAAAACATTGTTTCTCGGGTCTCGCATCAAATGTGTGACATACATACGGTTCTGCACCGAGAGGCAGCAACCTGGGAGGGTGAGAGGCGCCGAAGGCCCAAGGCCCTGCAGCTTGGGCGGCTGCTCATCCCTGAGACTATGCAATGCGGTGGCCCGGCCAGGGTGGGGCTGAGCGCTGCAGCCGGGGCGGGCCAAACGACAAGGCGGGAAGCCCTAGTCTCACCTCCGCTTCCCTTTGCCAGCGCACAGTGCCTAGTTCCGCGACCACCCAAGAGCCCCCCTCAAGGCAAAGACAGAGAGACTTTCTCTCCCCTCGTCCGCTCAAAGTTTATCGGTCTTCCCAGCGGTCAGGGCCTCCGGGCTTTGTAGTTCGCCAGTTAGAGCCACTCCGCCGAGGCCGCGAACCCGAGAAGCCGCTGAACTACAATCCCCATGGTGCCCCGCGAGCCTCGCGCTCTCGCCGCGCTCCCCCTCCCGAACGGCGGCCCGAGCCCGACGCCCCCCGCTGTGCACTGCCCTGACGCCTCCCGCGGCGGGAGATGGAGCGAAGCTGCCAACTTACCTGCTCTCCCGCTCGCGCCTCGCTCCCTCGGTTTCATTACCGAGGTGCCACGGTCTAGGTGGGTCGGGGTGGGGGTGGGGGTGGGGCGCAGGCCGCCTCCGCCGCCGCGAAGTCCGTTAGTTCGCGACGTGCGTGAAGAGGCGGCGGCGGCGTACGGTTGCCACGGCAGCCGCGGGTCTGCGGGGAGGGGGCGCGCGGGCCCTGAGTCAGCTCAGGGAGGAGCCTGGGAAGCCCGCACGCATGCGGAGGAAGGGAGGGCGCGTCCTGGGAGAGGAGGGAGACGGCGACATTGGGGAGGACGGGTGGCTGACTGAGCTCTCGTCGTGCCTGGTGAGCCCAGCCTCGGCTGTGTCCAGTCCCCGTGGCGGGGCGCTCTGCGCCTGCCGTATCCCGAGAGGATGCCTGCGGCGTCTGAGGAAGGAACGCCCGGAGCGACGCCGCGCTCGGCTTCCTACCGGGCGTGTGGACCAGCTGCCCGCCGCCGGCCCTGCCCCCGTGGGGCGTGGAACCTAAGCCACCTCTGTGTGTGTTTTCCACCCGTCAAATCGAATTTGCAGCCCTTCACACCTCCTTTCTGCCTTTCTCTGGGGAGGGGGATAGAAACCAATCATAGGATGCGTGGGTCTTTAGGTTGATTCAAGAGGCTTTAGAACTTGTAAGTGTCATGGATTTCGGTTGAATTTGGATCTATCGTATTTCTTAGGCAAATCGTTTGTGGACTCACCAGGATAGTCTCAGAGAGGCAGGCAGTACAGCATAAAATGAGGTTAAGAGCGTGGGCCTCTACAAGTGATACTTAGTTCACATCCTGACGCTGTACTTGGTGGCTGATGACCACGGGCACCTTACTGCTCTGATCCTCGACGTTTTAACCTGCAAAATGGAGATATCTCACAGTTCTTGTGATGAAGTACTATAAAACAAAGTCTGGCATTTAGCAATAGCTGTTAAATATTTGTTACTTTATCCATCGTGATGAAAGTCAGAAGAGTGGTTGGCTGGCTGTGGCGGTGGGGTTTGACCGAGGAAGGAATTTTCTGTAGTGATGAGAAAGCTCTATATCTTGGTAAGAGTTTAGGGTATAGAAGTATATGCATGTCAAAACTCATGGAATGGTACAGTTAAGATTTATACATTTCACTATAAATTTTCCTAGAAAGTACAAAAAATGAAATAAATGGTCAAGGTCCCTCAGATGTTCAGAATCTTGCCGAGCATTTGATGTAAATATGCACGTGCACCCAAGTGTTCTTTGGTTGTCTGACTCCGCCCAGGTGTTCCTGGGTTATCAGACTTAAGTATAAAGGAGGAGCAGCTCTGATCCACAGTGCCTCCCCCTCCCCCACCCCCAGGATGCCCGGTGGAGGGGGATGCTGGTGGAGGCTGTTGCTGCCAGGGCCCCTGGGATGTGCCAGGAGGCCACCGCTGCTGCTGCTTCTGATAACTGAGCTCGCGTTGGAATGAACATGTCAACTCTGTCAACAGCTCCTGGGATCTTTCCTAGTTACCTAGCTCGCGACCTGTATGTGGAGGGTCTGGTGACCCAACCTGGCATGTGAGGCGTCTGTGACCCAGTCTGTACAATGGATTTGAAGGGTCTCTGACAGTTACTAGAAATATTACTAGAGCTGTAGACTCTGATAGAAAACATAGAGATATTCTAGGCCCAATGTCCAGATAAGGAAAGTGAGGCCTAAAGATTTAATAGAAAAAAAGAGGGGCGGGGGAGTGAATGACTGACCCTGTCATTTTCTATTGATAAATGTCTTTTGAGAAATTATGATTGAAAATAACAATCTATGTATGTAATTCAGTTGTCAGTCAAGGTCACCCTGTCCACAGAGATTTTGTTGAAATTGAGTTCCTTTATCCGCCTCTTGTGGAAAGGCCGATGCTTTCTCCACTACTGCACAGTCTCTGGAGCTTATGATCTCAGGGTCACTTCTGGCTCTGAGTTCCAGCTTTCTCTGAACACTTAGACTCCCTCATATCCTACGTGCAACTCTTTTCTCTCTACTCCTGACATAATGTGGGAATCAACTGCTTTTCTTTGATTGTTAGTATAGCAGACTCTTCTGAAGGTTTGGTGCAGCTGAGGGGTTTTAAGTGAAGGATGAAAAAACCTGCAGTTAGAATTCCCTGCTCTTAAAAGTCCTTCAGTTCCACCCATGGCATTTTTGTCCACCAACCATCATCCCTTCAGCATAAGTTGCAACTTCCCACTATCCACCATCTCTCTGGTTTCATCTCTCTCTTCTTTTTTCTCTTTATACAATATTTTTAGTTATGTCCATCTCCTAATCTATGCCTTCATGGATACATACCATTCCTAAACTGTTTGTCAAAGTATTTTCCTACACAAAGAAAGCACCTTCCCCAAGAGGAACTCTGGTGCCAGCTACTAAAATAATATATTTCACCCCAGTATATATCTTTATATTCTATTAAATATATCTGTCTAGTCCACAATGTAATTATTCAATAAATATTAAGCAGCTCGCATACATGACCTGTCCAGGCTACCTTCTTAGTGGGTTCAATTATGAAAACTATTACATCCATAATAGTATACCCTATTTAGTATAAATGATAAAGCAGGTGATAATAGCTGGAGTCTGTTGTCAAGGAGGAAGAAAAGAAACCAAAGTCTGTCTAATTATAGCTTATATTGTGCTGAAGAAATGACAGCATTTAAGCCATAAAATCCAGAACAAAATCTGACTATTAAGCCCTGATTGACATCCTTACAGAAGCAGCACCTGGACCTGTCACTGATAGCAATTTGGTCACAACTCTGCATATGTAATGAGCATATGAATAGGTTCTTCTTTACTCCTGGAGAAGATGATAATGATCTACTACCAGCTTAACACATGTTTTTGTAGTGGGGATGATAGGTTCACCTGATCCATCTATCCCTCATCTGGTTTCCCTTGTGACCAGTCGCTTGTCTTTGCAAGGCAACTGGCCAGGGTTGTAGTGCAGTCTACAGCCATGAAGAAATCTCCAAAGGCAAGGTCCCAATGTATAATCCTCCTTGTTTTTTGAAACCAGGATCCCAGAGAATCGGCTCAGCAGGTCAAGCCACTTGAGAATGGATGACAACAGTGAACAGAAACAGCTGCTTTGCAGTGAGCTGGAGGTGGGCAGTTAGGCCAGGGAAGAGCATGATCCATGGAAACACAGTCTTAAAACATCTTGCATGGTTGTGGACAGCTGGGAAGAAATAAAGACCGACAAGAAACTATTGTCTTCACCGGATACTTTGGACCTATTCAAGTGAAGAGACAGTGAACACACTGCGAATCCAAAAAATGGAGCTAAAAGTAGTAACAGTTTAAGTCACACAGATAGGCAGTGTGGTCAAGAGCCACCACCTTCGTTAAAGAGACTTGGTGTATCTGGTTCAAAGTCAGAGGCCTTTCCTGAGTTCTGTAGCATTTGACTTTGCTGTCCACCTCCTTGGTGTCCCACGACCTTGGTTCTCTTCAAAGCTTTCCATCCAGACTTCATTTTGTTCACAGCTCTTCTACCTGTTCCTTATGTTCCCAAGGTTCAATCTCTACATGCTTTCCATTTCTAAGGTGTCACTTCTGAGCTTTGGTTGATGCTCAGATCTCTCTTGTTAGTTCTGATCTCAAAGTTCCAGTACTGCTCCCAGCATGCCTCGTGCTTCCCTACCTTGTTCTATTGCTTCTGCTGTTCTCTTCACCTGAGATGCCATTCTGTTACCCCATCTAAATTCTACCTATTCTGCAAAAAATAACTCATACCTTTACATGAAACCTTTCCAGATCATTCCTTGTATCACCTGCTCTGTACTAACAATATTTCCTGCCTGTATCACTCGACAACTAACCATACTGCCTAGTGGTAGCTTATCTGTTGTTTGCTCATTAGCTTTTTCTTTTCTCCTCACTATACCTCAAGCTCCTCTGATGTACATTCCTAGATATCCCCCCAAAACAGCTTTCTAATACCTTATATATAATAAGAACACAATAAATATTTTTGATTGGTGGTTCCTTAACTTTCCTTCTTAGCAAAACCTCCACCATCTGGTAGCTGTCCCCCTTCTAGTACACTACAGGGTATTTTCAGCCCTTTAATATCCCTAAAGCCTATGGAAGTGTGGGCCCCCATATGTTTATGGTGGAGGAGTACCTTGGAAGGCAATTCCTTTGTCACTGTTGCTATGGTAGGACTTCAAGAGGTAAGTAGCACTGAATTTCAATGCTCAGTCCCACTACCCCTGAATATCTCCTAGAGCAGAGTTTTCCTCACTATGGGTCACAGCCTGCTATTAGGTCATGAAATCAATGTGATGGATCTCTTCCAGCTTTGATTTATTTCAAATATGATAAGGTTGTGTAGGGTTAAGTAAAACAGAATGCAATAGAAAATTAAATTCAGAGTGTATGCTCATAGGGAAAGTATTGTATGGCAGTAATTGAGCTGTTGTCTTTTAGCTTCAAACATACCCTCTATCCTCTGCTTGGTGTTGGTAGGGCTGGAACTATGAACATACTTGTCCTTGGTCATCTGGCTCCTGGAGGCACTAGGGAAGAGCACAAGGCTGGGGGTGAGAAGGAGAGCAACTTGCTCCACCCCGTTGACCCACTATGCTTGTTAGCATCAGCCCAGCAGTGGCCTTTTAGCCTGATGGCAGTTTTTCCTGTCTAGCTTCTGCTCTTCAGAATCAGCCTTGTGGTCTTCTCTCCCTCTGCCCCAGAGCATTATCTGCATAGCCAGGCAGTGCCCCTCTTCAGAAGTCTGCATCCCAGCTCCACAGGGCCTGTCCTCTAACCTACATCCTGATAACCCTCCTCTCTTTGATCTCCAGCCTGAGAGATTGTAGCTACTTCTTGCAATTATTATCTACGCGTTTCTTCAGTTATCCTTTTTTAATTTTTTAGTCCTCCAACACCTGTCTAATCAATTCTCTGTGATAAATTCTCTCTGTTGAAATACTTACTATGGTTTCTTTCTTCCTGACTGGACCCTGACTAATATGGATTGTGAAGTAAAATTTATTTCCTGCTATAAGTGTCAATCAAAAGGATTTAAGAAACATTGACTCAGAAGAGTGGGAAGTTCTTAAATAAACAGACAAGTGCCCTGAGTGCCAAGGGGCCAGTCCTAACACATAGAGCTGCTCTGAATTCAGGCCCATGAAGAGTAAAGGCCTGATTCCCAGCTGTCATTGCTGGGATCACTACTGCTGAAACCTACAGTTGTCCACCAGAGTTTGGCCTGAACCCAAGCTTCATCTGTACTCTGACCTCTCTCAGACATGTGGAAACTCAGCTTCTTTACTTGCTATACTTTTACTCCTCCTTAGCAAGTCAGAGAAAGCAAAAAGTTAAAGAGACTTCATAACGTGAAGTGGAACTCGATGAGTGGAAGGGAAGGATTACAAAGACAGATTTTAAGAGTGGCAATTTTGTCTCTCTGATGCTGCCTTTTGTTGCAGACAATATGAAGAGATAATAAACAAGAGAAAGAAATGAAGAACCTAATACCTTATACCTACATTTCTGCTTTATCCAGTAAAAATGAAGCTTTTGCTCTTAATTTATTCATGAACTTAACTATACTTATGACTCAGTCTCGCATTAGAAGCAAGACTCATTTAATCACATATTCCTAATGAAAAGAACTCTACATTTTAAGAATACAAAATATTTCTTATGTATGCAAGATAAACACAAAACCTCTTGGCAGTAGTCTATGAGGATTCTCCTTGTGATTTTGCATTTCTTTATGCTAATTTAGAAATATGAACAGAAAACTAAGGACTAGAGGCTGTTAAGTGGATTTGTAACACTTGGAATATTGTGGGCACATAACTCAGTGAATGAATATATAGTCATCTGTGATAGCTGGAGTAATAGTATTTTCATTGAGCACTGCAGTAAGTCATGTATGCTCTGCTAGGTACTAATACATTAACATTTCTTTCAACTAACTGTTTTAGGACTTTGCATGTAGTAGAGGAATCCATAACTAAATGTGAATTACTCAGGCAAATGTTGGCAACAGTTACTTCGTTTGTGACATGCAGAATATCCTCTAGTGAATTTGAAAAGCATGTCACCTTCTGATTTATCCACTGAAGCACGTTACAATGTGGGTGGCATGTCACAGAGGAAAAGCAGCTTGTGATCAGGCTTTCTATTCATAGAAGGCAGTGTTGTGCCAAGCGACCCCAACCGCAAAACATTTCAAGTCTGAATGAAAAAAGAAGCAGTACAGCTGGTATGCCGGTTCCCCTTCGAAGGAGATAACGAACCAAGCTAGAGGGCCCCTCCCTTTGCTGAAATCCTTTCTTTTCCTGTTTTTCTTGTATCCTGTTCTACTTTGGCTTTAGAGAACTGAGAGTGGCAGGTTTGCAGGAAAATTCTGTTTCCTTTCTTCCCTCTTGTTTCTGTGATGCATTTTAAGTCGTCTTTGTGATTTATGTACATAAATGATACAGAATCATAAATGTTGGCTTACTTGAATCATTCCAAAATGGTTAAGCAAACTGTTCATCATCCTTTTCTCCTTAATACTCTTCTCTTATGTTCACCAGGCTGTCTCCTTTCTCAAGTCTCACCTCAAATTTCTCATTTCAAAAAAATCCTCGCTGACAATAAAGAATTCTAATAGCACTTATTCATCCTCATCTCTGTCCCTTTTCCCCAGATCATTGGTTACCTGTTCTTACTATCTGAAAGTGAAGTTAAGATGAAATAAAGTAAGGACAGCAATTACATAAGAAACAATTACATATGTTTCTCCCTTCTTGGTATGTGCCAGGATTGACCTTCATGACAGATAAGCATTTGAGGTTTTTTAATATTTAAAACATACAAAAGAAAACAAAAAAACCAGCAGTGGAATTGCTGGGTCATATAGCAGTTCTAGCTGTAGTTGTCTGAAGAAACTTCATACCATTTTCAATAATGGTTGCACCAACTTAAAGTCCCATCAACAGTGTAGAAGGGGTCCCCTTTCTCTACATCCTCATCAGCATTTGTTATTCTCTGTCTTTTTGATGATAGCCAGTCTAACTGGGGTGAGATGATATCTCAATGTGGCTTTGATTTGCATTTCCCTGATGCTGAGTGATGTGGAGTATTTTTTCATGTGTCTGTTGGCCTTTTGTGTATCTTCCTTTGAGAAATGCCTACTTAGCTCCTTTGCCCATTTAAAAATTTTTTTTTTTTATTGTTTGAGTTCCTTGTATATTCTGAATATTAATCCTTTGTCAGATGCATAGTTTGAAAATATTTTCTCCCACTCTGTAGGTTGTCTTTTCGTTTTGTTAATTGTTTCTTTTGCTGTGCAGAAGCTTTTTAGCTTGATATAATCCCAATTGTTTACTTTTCCTTTTGTTGCCTGTGCTTTGGGGGTCATATTCATAAAGTCTTTACCCAGTCCTACTTTCTGAAATGTTTTCCCTATATTTTCTTTTAGGAGTTTTATCATTTCAGGTCTTATATTTAAGTCTCTAATCTATTTTGAGTTGATTTTGATATATAGTGAGAGGTATGGGTCTAGTTTTGTTCTTCAAAGTTTGGATGTCCAGTTTTCCCAATCCAGAAATTCCACTGCTGGTGTATATCATCCAAGGACTGGAAATCATCATGTTGAAGAGTTGTCTGTACTCCCCTGTTTATCACAGCCCTATTTACAATAGCCAAGAGTTGGAACCAACCTAAATGTCTATTGTCAGACAACTGGATAAGGAAAATGTGGAATATTTACACAATGGAATACTACTCTGCCATAAAAAAAAAATACTGACATTTGCAGCAACACGCATGAACTTAAAGAAAATCGTGTTACGTGAAATAAATCAGGCACAGAAAGAAGTACATATGTCTTCACTCACAAGTGAGAGCTAAAAAAAATAAATAAATTTTTGAAAAGAAAGAAAGAAAGATACAACAATCACAATCATATGTTGAACTTTCAAAAGGAGAAAACAAAACTGAGGTTACCAGAAACGAGAAAGGAGGGCATGAGGGAAAAAGGGAGCACTTGGTAAAGGACCGTGAAAAACAATTACATCATATAATGTTAAATATACTAGTTATCCAATTTGAGCATCATATTGCACACAGGTATTGATATTCAACTCTATCAACTCTGTACCCCACAGATATGTGCAATCAAATATGTTTCAATTTTTAAAAAGTAAAATAAAAATAAAACATAAAAAAATTATAGAGTTGCATAACAACAACAACAAAAAAACCTGTTACCCACCATTTCCTGATTTTGATGTTATTTTTTGGTTACATGTTTTTTAGTATCATTACATATCTCTATATTATAAACTTTATGAAATATGGTTTTGTGTGTTTTCAAACTTTAAATAAATGTTATGCTTTCTTGAGATCGCCCTTTTTTGGCTCAACATTGTGTTTGAGATTTATCCATGTTGGTAAATGTAGATTTAGTTCATTCATTGTAATTGCTGTAACTATGTAATACAATTCATCGATTTCCTATTGACAGATATTTAGTTTGTTTCTATCCTTCACAATATTAAAGATTGTACAGTGAACATTCTTGGATATTTCCTTTTACGTATATGTGAAAAGTTTGGTAGGCTTTATCTAAGAAGTAAAATAATGGATAGCAAAGCATGTTCATCTTCAATTTTCCTAGATTTTACCAATTGTTCCGCAAAGTGGTTGTATCCATGTGCACTCAACAGCAATGTAAGAATTCCTACTTCACCATATCTTGTAATTATCCAATATTTCTATTTTTGCTGGTCTGGTGAGTGTAAAAGTATGAAAGTGTGTCTGAGTGTAATGTGAGTGTCACAGTGTAAGTGTTGTCAAGTCAAAAATATGAGGCTGAAGCCAAGAAAGCAGAAGAAGTCAAATATAGATTAGGCAGCATATAAGTTATTTATTGCTGCATAGCAAATTACCACAAACTTATAGGCTCAAAGCAACACACATTTATTATCTCACAGTTCCTGTGGGTAAGGAATCCAGGCACAGCTTAGTGGGGTTCTGTGCTCCAGGATGTCTCATGAGGCCACAATCAAAGTGTTGGCCAGGGCTGGGGTCTTATCTGAAGGTTTGATGGGGGAAGGATCTGCTTCCAAGCTCACATGGTTGTTGCCGGGATTCAGTTCCTTGCCAGCAGTTGGACTGAGGTCCTCAGTTCCTTGCTGACTCCAAAGGCAGAGGCTACCTTCAGTTCTTTGCTATATGAGCTCTTCACAGGGCAGCTCATAACATACCAACTTGCTTCATCAAATCCAGCAAGGGTGAGACTTGCTAGCAAGATGGAAATCATAATCTTAAATAATCTGTTCATGGAAATGTCATCCTTTGCATATTATTTTGGTTAGAAGCAAGCCACAGGTCCCACCCATACTTAAGGGGATTACCCAGTGCAGATACTAGATGGGGATTGTTCAAGACATCATAGAGTCTTTCCTCCACAGGCAGGTGTAATAGTTAAGGATAGAGGTTAGTCTGCCATTACAGACCCAGGTAATAGTGGCCTAAACAAGACTGGAGATTAATTTATCTCTAACTTAAAAGTCTGGATAGGCAGTGTAGAACTGGTATGGCAGCTCCATGAGCATCAGCGTCCCATGCTCCTTCTAGCTCATTGATCTGCCATTCACCACACATGGTTTCTACCTCACAAGGCACTCACAAGATAGCTGACCCAGCACTGGCCACTGTGCTGTGTTCCAGCCACTCAAATCCATTCTCCCTACTGTAGCCAGAATAACTGTGCTAAAATGCAAATCTGGTCATGTAATTTCTCTGGGTAAAACTCTTCAGTGGCAGTTCCAGCCTGTAAAGGAGTAGGCCAAACATTTTTTTATCATTAACCCCTGTAATTAGTACAAACATATATGTACGCACCCACCCCCCACACACATGCACTCAACCATGTACGAGAGTACTTTTAAAAGTTTGTGGAAAAATAGAATTGAAAGACAATATGAATCTTTCCATGAACTTTGAAGTACCTTTGTATCTATAACTGAAACATAAATTCCATGAAACAACACTTGCCCTTACTGCCTGTCATGTGCTCCAATATTCTCTGTCCTATTTCATTTACATTTAATTCATGAACCTCTAGTATGTGCAGGAAAACACAGGATGCAGTGTACATTATGTGGTGACCTGGCCCCCTTGCTTTTACTTGCTCTCTGCACTCCAATCTCCTCATGCTCCCAGACTTCTGTGTCAACACTCCTCCTCCTCCTGCCTATAGCCACTTTCCCCCACTGAGCTTTTCACCTGCCCAGCTGCTTTTTGCCCATCAAGAATCAGCTTAGGCATGGCCCCATTCTCTGACCCCCAGTTCTCCTTCTGTATGTGCCATAGACCCTCCTGTGTTCCACCATCAGGGCACTTATGCTAATTCTAATCATCTGTTCACTTCTCTGATTTCCCACTAAACGAAAAGTTTTTTGAGAATGGGGACTATGTCTTTACAGTTTTGTATCCCCAGCCCAAGCACAGTGCCTGACATGAAGTCAAAACTTTATAAGTGTTTCTTGTATGAATAAATAAATGAATGAATGTCTTCTTACAGGAAAGAGTTCCTGACAACATTTACCGAAAATCCATTGTACGCAGAGCATCATGCTGGAGAGAATTATGAAAAAAATGTGGAACTTGACAGTGCTAAATTTTAAAAAATAGATATAGAATGACCTGTATCTATAAATAAGGACTCTATATCTACAACTGAGTACCATCAGATGTCTCACTGTCGGTGGATTGATGAGCAAAAGTAGGATAGAAAGGACTCATTTCTTTCATCCCGTCTCTTAACTGATTCCCTTGTTTTATCTCTTGTGACAGAAACCTCAGACATCCCTCACACACTGCTCTCCCAACCCAAGTCTGCTCTCAAACAGTGAGGCCCAGTGTTGAGCAAAAGAACAGAGCCGTTCAAGTGATTTTTGATCAAGTACCTCACTTGATTAAATTCAGGCCCTCCAAAATAGTCCCAGGGAGCCAAAATGAGGTAATATGGCATGTTACGGACTTCAAGGGTGGTTAAGGACACATACACCAGCTGCTTCAGATGCCGTTATGAGCCAGAAAATTCAGGAATGCGGTAAAGGAGGAGTGTGAATACCAAATAGAGTCAGTGTCTCACCTTCAGACGCTTCTTTTACTCTGGGAAGCTCAGTCAGTTCAGGTCACTTCTGCAACCCTGGCTGGTAAAATTAATGAACAAACCAGGCTGAAAACAGATGAAGACTGTATTTAAAAAGACTAAAACATTGTAAGGTAGCAAATGATGCTTTGGGCTTAATTTAAAATCCCAAGAGCAGGGTAACAGCATTATAAATAACCTGACCACTCTCAAACTGCTGCTTTATCTCTCTAGTTAATAATAGCAACAGCTTATATTTGTACCAAGTTTTATAGTCTACGAGGTGCTTTATCTCATTTGATCTTTGGAGTGGCCCTATGAGGTAGGTACATGCATTTTCCCCATTTCATAGGTGAGGAAACTGAGGTTCAGAGAAGTTAAACAACTGTCCGTGGGCCACACAGCAAGTGAGTGACTAGAACTGTTTGGGATTCTAATTTATAATAGTACCAGTTTGTTACAAGGGAATCACAATCAGAAACCTGAGTTCTAACCCAAGGCTGCTCGCTATTAAGCTGTGTGATCTTGGACATGTCATTCAAACTTTCTGAACTTCATTTCCTCACTTATAAAAAATGTGCGTCATAATGTCTTCCCTATAAGCCTCACAGGTTGCTTATGAGGACGAAACAGTGGTAAATGTGCTTTATTACTGAGATAGTAATCCACTGATGTCTTTTCTAACAAAATAGTAAGAGTGATTCTTGTTATAATCCTTTTACTTTGACAGTGACTTCATTGCAGCCATTCAATACTTTTGCAGCTTGTTATTATCTACGTAACACCCCTGTTGCTACCATTTCTAAAGATGCCCCAGCAGCCAGCCCGTGAAGGAAAGGGGGAGCTTTTTCTTCTCAGCGTGACTTTAAACAGGGATTCTCAATGTTGTAGCACATTGGAATCACCTGAGGAGCTTTAAACTTACAATGTCTAGGCCACACCCTAACCAATTAAAATTTAATCTGCAGGGGAGGAACTGGGCATCAATATTTTTAAAGTTTCCCTAGCGATTCTAATATGCAGCTAAGGTTAGGAAGCACTGCTATTGAGACTATTTATGCATCTTAGTGGCTGCCAAAAGTGATGTCAGGTTTAAAAGGACACAGCTTGTTACTGGAAAAATCCATCCATTTGTTTCAGAGAGGGAAGCATATAAGTCAATTAGGTTTGAGGTTACTTGGGAAAGAATCCAGGAATTGGACCTTGAGCTCGAACCACAAAGAATCTAAAATCCCACCATCCCCATGTAGCGGGCTGTCAGAGGGAAGCATGGGCCAGATGTATCTGTGGATGGGGTGAGGAACACAGTGAAGAATCCTGACAGTACAGAGCCCCCCTTCCCCATCACTGTTCCTCCACTGTGATCTGCTTCTCAAAAATAGTCCACAGTAACTTCCCTATGTCATAGTGATTAGAAATTGAATACCTTTATTTTAAAAGAAATCTCAGAGGATAAGCACATAGCCAGCTAGAGGCCAATCCTATAATTTTTCCCACTTATAATACGGAAATAATCATGCATTGTTTAATATTAACTTTTTCCATTGAATTCCAATGTACTTGCAAATTATGCATGTTCTGTATGATGTTTCATTTTAGGGTTAACCCAAACAAGCATAAATTTACTTTATAAATATAAATGTGATATATTTCTTATATATTAAAAGTAGTTTCTAATAAAATCATAGATTTAGCTATTTAGCTCAAATTTCTTAAAGAAACCATTACCAGAAGAAAATATCCAGTTAAAATCCAGAGTAGAGCTATAATTAGACTTTAACTTTGTGTCTTCACAGGAGAGAAAGTAACACTTCCTCATCTATTCACCTCCGAACTCCTTTCTCATACCAGGAATGAAGAAACAAAATAATAAAAGGATTTGACTTTTCAGTATCCCTCTTTTGAGCTCAGCACCACCCAAAAGGTACATTCCCTAAAATTGTTCCCTTTGGAAATTATCTCAAGATGAGTTGCAATGTCTCATCTGATCTCTTTTTTTTATAACAGTGGAAACAGTTTGGATAGAGTCAACCCCAGTTACAAGACCTGGGATTTAAATAATGAAGAGGTTTATCTCTCATCTGAGAAGAGTTTATAGTCCACAGCAATAGCCTGGAGACAAATATTCACACCTCTGGGATCCCACAAAGACTGTAATTAGGCAGCATTTTATTGTGAGGCAGTCAATGTGCAGAAGATGGAGCTGGACTACTCTCAGGGGCTTAGCAACAAAATTGGCTTCCTGGAGAGCCAACAGAAGAAATCTGGCAACCTAAAAATATTTAAAGAGCTTAGGACCCCCAAGGGAGAATTTGCAGCTATTGAAGTGGAAAAGATTAAGCATTTCCTATGTTTGAAAAGGAGATTTTTAATGGAAAAACTCAGCAAAGTGCAGAGTTTGGTTAGAGCATCTTAAAAAAATAATAATTAAGATCAGACCTATCATATACAGAGTAATTAAATCAGAGACTTTATATTTTCTTTATAATGACATAAGGAAAAGGATCTAAAAACAGACACTACAGATAATGAACTCTTCTTTCCCCTGCATTCATTAGAACATAGCACCTTCATCACACAGAGGACATGTTCCATCTCACCATCTCTCAGGCATAAATCTTGACACGGTCTTCACAATCTTTTCCTCTGGCCTCTAATTACAATTCTGCTATTTATTCCTCAACACAGCCTTCATTTCATATGTTCCTTACATGATAGAGATGCAGTGTGTGCTGTGGTTAAGCCCATAGACACCAGGGCCAGCTGCCTAAAGTCTGGCTTTCTGACTTTGGCAATGACTTCACCTCTTCGTGCCTTGGTTTCCTTGGCTATAGAATGGGGATAACAATAGTACCAGTCTCTTTGGGTGGTCAGGAGGGTTAAATCAGTTATCACAATGAAAAGCACTAGGAAAATTGCCCAACACACAGTAAGAACTCAATGAATGTTCTCTATTATTATCACTACTCTTTGCATTTCCCTTAGTGCCTATAAAAATAGTTAGCATATTTGTAGAAGAAAAACAAGACCATGGTCTAACAAAAGATTTTTTGCAGATTTGTGGATTCATTTATGTGGAAAGTCTAAACAACATATTTAGTTATAAACTTAAGGGTTTTTTTTATTATTACATACAAACCTAGAACCCAGGAAGTATTCTACAGTGTGGTCCCTGACCTCAAGCAGTTTATACTCCACGTGAGACACAGAGCATACGCCTGTGGAACTTTAAAGAAAAATTCAAAATAGTTCATGATTATGTGTAAGGTGAGTAGTTCAGACCATAAGAGCTACAAAAATGTGCAGGAGAAGGAATTCTGAGGAATCAAATCTTCGTTGTGTGCATGAAGTTGCCAGAGAACTGCATTTGGATCATAAAATACAGGTGGAGAAAATGAAGAGCTTTTCCAGCAGAGAGGAAGACGTGCAGTGAGGGCAAGTAAACAAAGTCATTCATCTGGAACTGGTAATCTGTGTTTGAAATTAGGTGAGATAGGTCAGCAAAGCTATTCTGGGCCCAGATCACACTGTGAGGGCTTCAAATGCCAGACCAACTTTACCCTGAGAGTCCCTGAAGTTTTGTTAGTTGCAAAATGGCAAAAAAATATATGCAAGATAGGCTTGTACGGGAGAGAGAATAAGCAAGGAGAAAAGTTAGATGGCCTTTATTAATAGTCTAGGTATAACCAGATGTGGTCCTGCCAAGGTGGAGACATTGAGAATAAAAAGGAAGTGACCGCCATAAAAGCATGATAAAGACTTGTCCCATTCATTTCACCCTCAAAGCCAAAATCTCCCTGTAAGGAAAGTAGAAAAAGCTTAGTCAGGATCTCTCACCTTACATATGTTACAAATGGGCAAGATTCAGCAAATTCACTGAAAACAAGTTATAAAAGTAGTGTAACTGCACATGTGTGCCCATTTACTGATTCAGCACAATTATAATTATGTAATGCTTGGTTTGTGGCTGCTATTGTGTACTAAGAGTATAAAGGTAACTGCTCTGAACCACTGGGCAGCAGAGCTCATGTCTGAGAATAAAGCATGTCTATGAAGCTCATATCTGAAGAATAAAATATATCTACCTTGCATGAAGCTGCCAGAATCTTCTTTCAATTACCTGACATGCAACCTGCACAGGAAGGGGCAGAAGGATCTGAAATCTAGCCCGACACTCCCCTGGACCAGTTTTTGTTATCTGAGCATACTAGGCCAAGCCCAGGAGCACCAGGTGCATTTCCAAGGTTTCCCAGGGTGTCTGGGCCCTAGGCTTCCTCTCCCCTTTCTTAGGTGCTACAGTACAAAGACCCCACAAGCCCCAAGAAACTGTTCCAAGGTTCCTGTAGACTGTCTCATCCTGATTCCCACTTACTCCCTCTTGCCAGATCATGTGTGGTGTACCCAATAGAGTCCAAGCAGTAAGATAAGATCATATTCATGCCTTTCTTCCTCTAAAGGCCATGTAGTACTTTCCAATTGTGTAGGGTTTTAAAAAATTATTTTCTATTTCTATTGGTGAATAACTTTTTTTTATTGTTGGTGAATAATTTTAAATTAATGTCATTAATAATTTAGTAGTTTAAAAGGTTAGAGTAGTACACACTTTAAATGAATGCAGTTTATTGTACCTAAATAATTCCTCAATAGAGTTGATGAGAAAAAAAAAAAACGGTTTTATGATGGAAGATGCAGATAGGTGGCAATTACAGCTTGAAGGTCAAGTAAAAAAGTTTCACTGATCAGTTACCCTAGTCTCAAGGCATTAGCTTTTGAAGTTTGGAAGGTTATGTCATTAGTTATGTGTATGATAACGAATCTCATACTGTGTCATGGGATCATTTCTTATGCAAGATTAACAAAATGTAATAACTAACCAGGACAACCAAGTTCTCTTTCTATGAGTATAAGGACATGAAACTACAGTTATCTGCTTTTGTTTAACACCTTGATGGAGTAGTCTCTTGGATAGTCGCATACAGTGATGATTAGTGTAGATAACCTCAAACTGTCTTTCATCTCAGCAAGTAGCACATGGATTAGTGTTTTCTGTGCTGAACTTAACTATGAAGATAGCAGCACGTACAGAAGTGCTGCTCAAAGAGTGGCCTCTGGATTGGCAGCATCAGCGTCATCTGGGAGCTTGTGTTGTAAATTCTTGAGCCTCACTTTTGTCCTCCAGAGCCGGTGGGGAATCCAGCGATTGTGATTTATGGGATGTGGAAGCTGTGTGTGTGTGTGTGTGTGTGTGTGTGTGTGTGTGTGTGTGTGTGTGTGTGTGTGTGTAAGCCACAGTGCACACACGAGGTCAGAAGCAAAAACATAATGAAGAGTCACATGGCTAAAAAGAAGGTAAATTTAGTTATTTATAGTAATAGACATGGGATATTCCTCTATTTTTAAATTTTAGAACTTAATATTTCTGGTCAAAATTTAACAACACTTGAATACATACCTTAAGTACTACCTTATGGTAATTCCTAGGAAGGGAAGAAAGAAGGGAAAGGGAAAAGAGGGAAAGAGAGTGGGAAGACCTAATTTAATTTATATGCAAAGGGTCTCCAAAAAGTTCATAAGAAGATTTGTATTATCTTTTAATTCTATTTTTCCATGAACTTTTTGAAGTACCCTCTTATTGGTCTAAGCACTCAGAAACAATTATCTTACTCTTTTACTAATACTAAGATAGGATTTTTGTGTCAGGACACACCTCTGGGCTGCAAGCCACTCCCCAAGGTCTCAATACCTCCTATAGGCCCTCCCCTAGAAGAGAGTTACTGTTGCTTATTGGACCTATTTTTGGCACCAACATGGAGAAATTGAGACCTCAGAGAGCTGACTTATACACATTCAGTGGCTGGGCATGCTCAGGAGAGAGGATGCCCGAATAGCCAAGCATGCTCTCAGTAAAGTGGAATTTATCCTTTGATTGACCTTCCACTAGGGGTGCTAAAGAGCACAAAATATTCTTAAATATGTTTGGTGCAGGAGATAGAATTTGACCAATGAACATGCCCTAAAAGGACACCAACTGAGCATATGCAAGACTAAGTTACATAACTGGGAACCACCCCCTTTATTGAATATTCATTAGATATTATGAACATATATTAGACAGCAAAACTATAAAAGCCAAATCTCAGCAGTAGGTGCGTCTGTTGCTCACTCTCTCTGGGGTCAGCCTGAACTCTGCCTGTGGATTGTGTATTTCTTACTTTTGTATTAAACTTGGTATTTGTGTGCCGTGCTCAGTCTCTGGAGCTAGGCTTCACTTTCTCTGTGAAGTCTGTATCTCTTATTTGTTACATTAAACATATTCTCACTTTCTACCGTGACTCTGCTGTTGAATTCTTTCCGCTGCACCGTCAAGAATGTGGTAGGAGGATGGGGTGGGTTGAGGCCATCTGTCCGGCCTCCCCAGACCCTCTCCTCTGGCATAAATACTGCTATCGTTTGGGGAGTGAGAGTACCCTTTTGATTAAAAATAGTTCCAACAGACATTACTTATCTACATTTTTAAAAGCACACGTCTTCCTGAAATGCTTTTGCTCCTGGAATCTAATCGCAGCATGTAGTCTCCAGGAGCCATCTTGTCTCTGCCTTGGTATCCGTGAGTGTCCTGCATGCTACCTTACAAACCTACAGCCACCCTCCATCCTAAAGGTCCTTGGTCTGTCCCAGTTCAGTGACTTTACATGTGCACTTCCTACTACTTGAAATTCCCTCCATCCACTTGTCTACCAGGCAAAACCCTCCCAACGTTCGAGCCTCAGCTCAAATGATCTGTCCTCTAGGAGCTCCTGTAGGATCCCTTAGGCAGATTAGGAAGCTTCTTCTCCTGAATCCCCCCATACATGCATATGCACGCACATACATACACACATACACCTTTGTATATACATCCATTACAGCATTATAGCCATTATCTTCTCTCATTGTACATGTTTATACTCAAATCCATCTCTCCACTGGACTAGACTAGTCTCTTAAGGGCAGGAATTGCGTCTTATCTTTGCATTTTCAGTATTTGGTCTATTGCCCCGCAATAAGGTATTGTTTAATAAATAGATCATGAATGAATGAATGAAATAAAGCAAAGTTCTACAGGAGCCTGGAAATGTGAGCTATAACCATTGACTGGCCACACTGGAGGGGTAGCATTTAGCACTTGACCTGGGTATTGAAAGACTAATCTTATTTTACTTGGCAAAAAAAAAAAAGAGAGAGAGAGAGAGGGAGAAGGAGAGAATTATAAACAGAAAAATAACAAGAACAAAGACACGGGGTGGGCAAATATTTGGCCTTTTCAGAGAGCAACTAATATCCTAGGTCCAGGGGAAGACAGACACGAAAGAGGAAGTTGGGGCCAGATGCTGCACTAGAACAATGTGCTAAGGAGTTTGGGCCTTATTCCAGGTATAATAAAGAGCCATGAAGACATTTTGATAGGGGAGAGTTGTGACTGGGTTAGGAGGAAATTGCTATAGTCCAGGCAATTATAGCAAGTAGTGGCCTGATAGAGCACAGCGGTAGTGGGACAAGGAAAACAAAGCAAATTTGAGGAGGATTTTGGAAATAAGATCAAGAGGACTTGACAGCTGATTGAATGTGGGAAATGAGGAACCAGCCAGGTTGGAGCTTGGCCACGCCCTCTGAGTGCAGGCTCAGACAGCACCACCTGCGAGTGTGTCTCGTCTTCACAAGCAGATTGCAAGCTCTGAGAGAACAAGGGTCTTAGTGTGTTCTCTACATCTCCTGCAGCTTCTAACACCAACCATGCATTCAGAGGTACTTAGTAAACATCTGCTCAAAGAATTGGTGTTTCTTGTACTCACCGAATATATAACGAAGAAAAATAATACAATATTTACAAAGTCTTTTTCAAAGACTCTCTGATATTTTTAGATTCTCAGCATGTTTTTCAACCACAAATAGATTCATAACTGTGTCAACCGTATCACTGAACTTGTACATCTACCAAACTGACCATCACTGCACAAACTGAAATCTTCTTTAATATTGTGTGTGCTGGGGGACAACAGCCAAGAAGTTGGTGTTTTTATTTATTTATTTGTTTGTTTGTTTGTTTGTTTATTATTTTTGGAGAGTGCTACAATAGTTTCAGTCCTCTGAAAATGAAGCCCAAACAATAAAACAGCCTGAATGTTTTCCTCCAGTGGAAGAAAAGAAAGCAACCCTACCACAGGTAAATTGAAATCTTCAAATAAATCTATAATACATCATTGACACCTTCTTGAGATAATGGCTTTATTTAGATGGAGGCCACAAATCTTCACATTTCTTCATTCACCTGGCAGGACTAATGAGATTTTATGGCAGGCAAGCTGTTTATCCCTTGGGTGATATTGGCAAGCACAGCTGTATCTTCATCAATCAAGGGTTTTCTACGCTGCAGCTTTTTCCCCCAACAAAAACTGCCCCAGCCTATATCACAACATTTACAACATGTAAGAACCTCATTCCTTCACATAAACACTACACCCATCCCCTTCTATTATTTGGATCTAATCATTCCATCCTAACATCACATTACTTCATAACAAGGGGCAGGGAGAAGAAATGGATAAAAGAAAAAGAAAAGAAAAGAAAGTTTCAGATGGGACCCACAGAGAGGTGCAGGGCTGATGGCTCCATATCTAGCATATCATATGTGCCCAATAGGCCATTAATGACAGATCTGCAGCAAGCTGTTGCCCACAGTACCATAATTGTTGCCCAGGCAGAGGAAGCTCTCTTCCCATCAGAAGTGGCTAGGATAAAAGGAGGTGACCACACTGCAGTCTATGACAAGAGTTTCATCCCTCCTAACTTTTATATTGCCTGTAATGGCCTGCAATGTCTTTTTTCAGCACTTAAGAAGCACTCCTATACACACAAATATACAAACTCATGAATTTGACAATTGCCATCATGAACTCCCAGGATGTCATATCTATTCTACCTTTGTAACCAGGAAAATGTCCCCAGTTCTTAGAACAAAGGGATATTGGAGAAGTGGTTCAGCAAACATTAAAGAATAGTTTTTAACATTTTTAACATTAAGGAATGGTTCTGTTTTTCCCGCTGAATGTAGCTATAATACCTGAACAGAATACATGGAGCAGCCACTTGAGGACTCTTGAAAAAGTAGACAGTAGAAGGTAGATTGGGGAAGAAAACCAGAATTTAAAGTATCAGCAAACTGGTTGTGAATTTACCATTTTTTGTTGTTGTTTTTTCTCCCCTTCCAGTATTCTCTAGACAGAACTCAAGGCAGCCTGAAACCCAGAAGTGGGCATCAGTGTGGGGAGAGAGAGTGCTAGCATAAACCCTCTAGTTTAGGCTCAAGATGAGAAAAGGGAGTCTTCTGGCAGTGACAGCTTCATGGAAGGCCCACAGCGGATGAAATGCTGAGGAAGGGGAACCTTCCTCCCTAATCAAAGGAGCGGTGGTTCCAAGAGCATGCTTTTTCTTCTCTCTGTGCTCCCACCACTTAGTTCCAGACAGGGTCAGAGTCATAAGAAGTACACAGAAGAGCATGGTAAATAAGGCTCCAGCTTTCTGGATGGACAACTAAAAAGGAGAACCCCAGGAAACTGGAAAGTACCAGGGAGATCATGGAGAGAAAGGAGCTTGGGAAAACAAACCCATAAAGTTATTTGCTAATTTATGGGCTCAACCCTAAGCTGCGCATGCTTGGATTTGAACTGAATTAACAGCTACATGACCATCTAGGTCCAGCCTGACCTTAAGATAGTGGGCATCAGGAGAAATCTGAATAGCACTGCAAAGACTTGGAAAACAGAACTGACATTGCAACCACAACCCACAGAAGGCTGGTCAGAACTTGTAGTCTAAACCAATTGTGTCAATTGCTTGCCAAAAAAAAAAAAAAAAAAAAAAAAAAACCGTAAACAAACATCATTCTCTACAGGATTTAAACAGGACCCAGTATCTATAATATAATATTCAAAATGTCCATGATATGACCCCAAAACACTCAGCATATGAACCAGAAAAATCTCAACTCACAAGGGAAAAGACAATGAATGGATGTCAATGCCAAGATGACACAGACGTGAAAGTTATCTGACAAAGACTTTAAAACTACTATTATAAAAATCTCCAAGAAATAAAGATAAACACTCTAGAAAGCTCAGCGCGAGAGAGAGAGAGCAGCCAAATACTGTAGATATCTAGATATTTTAGAATTGAACAATACAATAATAAAAATTTAAAAGCCCACCTAATGAGCTCAATAACAAAAGAGAGATGGCAAAGGAAATGGTAAGTCAGCTTGAAGATAGAACAATAGAAATTATCCAATCCTAAAAAGAAAGAGAAAAAGATTGACCAAAAAATGAAAGAGCTTCAGAGTCCTGTAGAACAATTCCCCAAAAGTCTAATATTTATATCATCGAGTCCCAGAAGGACAGGAAAAAATATGGTGGGGAAAAAAAAAAAAAAAACCTGAAAAACAAAGACTGGAAACTTCCCAAAACTGGCAAAAGACACAAACCTATAGATTCAAGAAGTTCAGTGAACCCCAAATGAGACAAACCCCAGACAAACCCAAACAAACCCAGACACATCCTAATCAAACAGCTAAAAACTAAAAACAAAGAAATCATGAAAACAATCAGAGAAAAACAACACACTATTTATAGGGAAACAACAATTAGACTGTGCAGTTCTCTTCTGAAACTACTGGAGGTGAGAAGGCAGTTACACAACAGTGTTGAGGTGCTGCAAGAAAAGTATTGTCATCCCAGAATTCTATATTCTAAGAAAATATCCTTCATCCTATATATACACACACAAAGTCAATCTTGCTGCATGTTAATTTTTTTTTAAAAAAAGCCAACAGAGATGTTGCTCCTTAAGAATCTCCTAGTCTTTGAATAACACTTGGAGCTTTGCCACCTCCCTCAGACGCCTGCTCGTGAAGGTAATCAATGAGGCCACTGCCGTGGTCAGTGCCAGGCTGCTTCTGCTGCCCTTGAGTGCAGCTCACAGCTGAATTCGCCCTCCCCACTTGTCTCCAACTTTGCCAGTTCAAGCAAAGAAAATATCGTATTTGAGCTGAGCAATGAATAAAAAGCCAGGAGGCACTTTTTGAGACAGCCCTCTTTCTATAAAAACTATAAAGCTCACCTCCCTACCTCCCTCCCCCCAAACAAGAAGAAAACCATTAGACTCATCAGGATTGGGACTTACAGATCTAGATGTCACCTCATCATTGGAGTACCCACTTCTGAGTTTCCTTCTAGCTGCTGTATCCGCAAACTAGGAGCTAGTTTCCTACTAGCTGCAGCAAAACCCCAGCAGCCTGTGGAGCCCCTGCCTACCACACCACCCTACCACTTAGCTGACATATAGAGTATTTCTGTTGCAACCGATACCTTTTGGTCAGAGTAATAATTCTCCCTTTGTGTCAGGTGGTTGGTATTATTATTTTTGCCTTTGGCAGACCCATAGGAGGAAAAGAGAATCACATGTTTGCAGGAGAAGGAATGGGATAAAAAGAAAACCTTTAGCACCACTCTAATACTGCATTTCTGTATTGTTTAAAAGTTGTGTTTACATGACTCTCTCCTGCTTCAGGAAGGAATTTTGCCTTACTTGGCTTTGTGTCTCCGGAGAATGGCACAGTGACAGACATACAGAGGTGCTCACTTAAGTGTAGGTTGTGAGTGAACGAATGCATTCATGAATGAATGATGAACAGTGTGGCCCACATAGGCAAAGTTCTGCAAATATAGCAGAAGGCCATGCTCCCCCTCCCAATGGGCATGTTGCTACTAATAGGAGGCATTGGCAGTGGTGGTAGGCCAATGGCCTGGGAGAGAAGAGAGTGCCAATAGAGGGATCCAGTCTGGCAATGGGAGGCAAGAGAGTTGACCACAGCAGGTGACTCATCTCCCTGCCCCATGGATTGGTGAGCAGTCCATCCCTACGTTGAGCAAAAAGAAGGAAATCTGCAACAGAAGACAGTAAGCACAGTGAAATACTCTAAGGTCAATGTGTGAACCAAAACATCAATCCTCTAAAGTGTTCTCTGTTCCATGAGCTGCTCCTTCAAATAGTGTCCCTTCCTCAAAAATGTTTAAGCCACTCTCTGTATGCTGTCTGCTTCTTAAAGATGCACAATGCATATTAGCTTATTAAGTCCTCTGAAAAGTACCACAGTAAAGAAATATGTTTAATCATTTTTTAAATTTAGTTATGGTGTAATTAAGACAGAGATCTTAAGTGTTCAGCTCAATGAGTTTTGAGAGTTGAAGGCTCAATCTACCAGAACTCAGAACAAGACATAGAATATTTCCATCACCCCAGAAAATTTCCATTGCCCCACTCCCATCAACCCCAGACCCCACTCAGGAACAACCACCGGTGACTTCCCATCACCACAGTCTGGTTTTGCTAGTTCTTGGACTAAGCTGCATGTATTTTTATGTGTCTGGCTTCTTTTTCTCAGAGTGAGATTTTTGAGTTTCATCAATGTTTTTGTGTATAACAAACAGTAGGTCATTCTTTTTTTTTCTTTTGATTGCTGAGCTGTATTCCATTGTGTGTGTGGATAAAAAAAAACTGTGTCATATATAGTTTATATATCCATATGTGTATTTGTTTATCCATTCTGCTGTTGATAGACATTTGGAGTGTTTCCAAGTTTTGACTATTAGGAATAAGGCTGGTATACACATTCTTATACAAATCTTTTTGTGGACATATTGTTTTCATTTTTCTTTGGTGAATATTTAGGAGTGAATATATAGCTCAGCTATAAGGTATATGTTTAACTTTATAAAAACTGCCAAACAGTTCTCCGAAGTGGTTGGGCCTGTTTAACTTTTTAAACTTTGTATTTCCTGTATTCATTTGGCCACAGAGCACCACACATCTATAGAATGAGCAGGTTGGACTAGATAGCTTTTAAGATTCTTCCCAGCTTTATGCAATGAGAAAAGCTCAGGCATTCAGAAGTGGAGTTGCTCATGGTCAGGGTTTTGTCTTCTTTTATAAATCTTATAGGCAAAAGCAAATGAAGGAAAACCCAGGATGACCAGAAAAACCTAAAAAGGTTACACATAGGAAGACAGAAGACATTGCTGATTGCAATGAGTGGGAAAGAGGTACTAGCAGGCAGACACTTGGACAGAGGCATGAGAAAAGGAATATTTAGGCCAGAGGGGATCTGAGATACCAAAGTTAGAAATGATTAAAGCTGAGACAATGGCATGCAGAAGACTCCAGCGGTGTTTAAGAAGTTTTTTTAGTCCAGGGGCATCAATAATGATAAGATATTCACAAAACTCTTCAAAATTACCGTTTTCTAAAAGGGGGGAGTTGGATAGAGGATTTGGGGTAAAACTGAAAATAAGGTACAGTAAAATTGCATTCATTCTAATTCCATTCATTATGAATTTATGCTTGTAATGACATATTATTGCTGGGATACAATTCTCTCTGGATCTCTTGCATTTCTGTACATCTTGAGCAAAGACATTGGCTGCCCTTTGTTCTGGACTATCTTTTGGAGGATGTTTCTATAGCAAAAAACCTTGAAAAATAGAGATCATGCCTACCTCTGGAGCAAAGGGCAGGTTTGCCTACATCCTTGCGAGACAAAGATAATATCTACTCCTGAAGTAAAGGGCATGCATGCTTAGTGCCCTTTGGAAAAGATTCAGGTCCCCTAAGCTCAGAATTCCTCTCTTGAAATGCAACCTGCTGCCTGTTCAGGCATAATCCGACCCTCTTCAATCACTCTGTTGACATTTGGGGAACAGTATAAATTTTTAAAAAGTCATGCTGACAGTCTATCTATTGCTATTTCTGTGGGTTAACTGATCTTCTCTGATCCAGCAGCCTTGTGTCCTTTCCCAGCATCCATGAGACTGTAGCAAGCTAACTTGTTGGCTTGCAAGTGGAGTAACATCTCACTGCATGCAAAGTTCCTGACAATTACGTGACTGGAATAATAGCAAAAATTCTTCCTCCGCACGTTTCCAAATACTAAAATCAGAAGATGTTTTAAAAACAGGGGTTCAAAAAATTAATGCTTTTTCACGTTAATTTGTTAATTTCTAGATCTAGGGGCTCTGAGGAAGCATTCTCCTGCACTTTTTAGAAAGTTATTTTGTTGGCACCAGGTGGGAAAAGATAACTCTCTTCATTCCAGGAACCAACATGATAAAACTTATCTCTGGATCCTGTAGCACAAGGAAAAGAATCAAACTCAGCCTCAGCTGCTGAAATCAATAGTGTAGCCCAAGGGCAAGGGACTCTGCTTCATTTTCAAAAGTTGGCCCACTGCTCCATCCTGTGCCCATGGAAACTCAGAGGAGGACATTTCTCCTCCATGGTTTCTGAAAGGCAGAGGACAAGTGTCTGTCCACATTGCAAAGACTTGGAGAACCCTTAAACAAATCTCTGGCCAAGAACAGGGGGACAGTGACAGGGTGCCCGTACATACAGCTCACCAGGGACAATCTGGGTTCTTGTTCTCCATTGGGATAGTAAGTTAGACAGTCATCCAAGTCAAAGAGCTCAGGAAGACTTTAATTCCAACCCCCGCAGCCCACATGTCACCTCCTCTTTTGTTTCAATCACTTCTTCACGAACGCATTTTCTGCAAATGATAAGTCATTGAGTGCTCCCAGACCACCAGCATCTTCACATGAATTTTATCTGCCTCTGAAATCACGACCTTCCCTCACCCTCTTTCTCTGCAGCGCCAGCATCTCACCAACCTCCAGGAAGCAATTCTCTTCTCTATTTTGAAATCAGTAGTTCTCTTTATCTGCACTTGCTCTTATCTTCAACCATTGAACCCGATGATTTCTTGAGATCCCTTCTAGTTCTAGTATCTATCACTCAATGTTCCCCACTCACTCCTCTTAAAATACACATATATGCAGACAAAAATCTGACATTGACCCTATACATCTCCCCTTCCCTTCAAATACAAATTCCTAGTGTTCAGTTTACAAGTCAATTCACTCCTGGATAATTTCCAATACATATTTTATTCTCTATATATCACAGAGGTGGTAAAATAAAGTCCCCAAAGACCTACTCATTTCAAATCTGATGAGCATTTCCCCTCTCTCTTCCTCATTGCCCTTTATCCTGAGGGTGTGTGTGTTTGTGTGTGTGTGTGTGTGTGTGTGTGTGTGTGTGTGTGTGTGTGTGTGCGCGCGCACGCGCGCACATGTTATGGACTGAATTGTGACCTCCCCAAAATTCATATGTTGAAGCCCTACCCCCAACATTCCTGTATTTGGAGATAGGGCCTTTAATGAGGTAACTAAGGTTAAATAAGGTCATAAGGGTGAGGACCTAATCCTATCTGATTGGTGTCCTTATAAGAAGAGGAAGAGACACCAGAGGGTCCTCTCTTTTTCTCTGCACATGCATGCACATGAATAGAGAAAAGGCTATGTGAGGACACGGCAAGATGGCGACATCTGCAAGCCAGGAAGAGAGGCCTCACGAAAACCAAAATCTGTCAGCACCTTGATCTCGGACTTCTAGCCTCCAGAACTGTGAGAAAATAAATTTCTGTTGTTTTAAGCCCACAGTGGATGGTATTTTGTTATGGCAGCCCGAGATGAGTAATGCAACATGTATGCTTTTCATTGGTTCTTAACCTTGTTATGCCTAGTAAACTATTAAAATGTAGTATTTTTAGCATACTTCATAAAATATGCATTTATTCTACATAGTATAGTCTACATAGTATGCAAAGCATACATGAAACATTAAATAATTACAGAATGGCAGGGCTAGAAGTAAAGGTCCCAGCTGAAGGCAGAATGCTGCCTATTATCTGCAGAAAAAAAGGAGCAGAGGGCAAATGCATACTTTGTCTTATTTATAGTTCAAATAAGCTCTTCTTTTAGCTAACATGCTTATGTCTAGTTAACTCACCTTCAGTGCCCAATGATAAATATAACTATTTTAACTTTACAAGCACAGTTATATTTCACTAGAAGGTCAATTTTAGTCAATATTTCATAGAGTATCACCTGCGCTAGAGGAGGAACGTGTGACTTAAGTTAACATTTAATGCAAAAAGAGTACTCATTAAAGGCTCCTATTTCATATTTTGGACATTAATTGGAGATCTTTGCTTAAGAACCAACCGTTTTTGAGACAATTAGGGAAGTTTGAACATGGGTTGGATTTTAAGTAACATTAAAGAATTATTGCTAATTTTGTTAGGTATGATAATGATATTGTGGTTAGGAAAGAAAATGAAGAAACGTAGAACTATTTAGGGGAGAAGAAGAAAGAGGAAGGGGAAGGAGGAGAGAGAGGAGGGGAAAAAAGGGAGAGATGATGCAAATATGGCAAAACGTTGGTCACCTGAATTGGGGAAAGGGTACATGATGTTCATTTACAACGTGTCTTTTGTGTAAGC
This sequence comes from Cynocephalus volans, assembly GCF_027409185.1. Classification (NCBI taxonomy): domain Eukaryota; kingdom Metazoa; phylum Chordata; class Mammalia; order Dermoptera; family Cynocephalidae; genus Cynocephalus; species Cynocephalus volans. The sequence continues at coordinate 79,762,272 of NC_084466.1, read as the reverse complement.
CTGAAGATCTTCGTGAAAAAAGTGCTTTCAAAAATCATACTGGCAAACACTTACTGAATTCCTAAAACAGGAATCAATTGGTTGCCTGTCATCAGGGGTAGATCCAAGGTTTGTGAGGCCTGAAACTTTTACAATCTGGGGAGCCCGCCTGCAGAAAAATTATGAAGACAGGATTCTCTTGAAGGGGCCTGTGCTGACGAAAGGCTCTAGGCTTGTGCTTCATCTGCTGCTTGGTAAACCCACCTCTGTCTGCCGTGGATATGGTTTGGCCAGTCCAGTGATTTTTTTTTTTTTCCTCTTTTAGTCTTTTTTCTTTTTCTTTTTATTATGAACATTTCAAACAGAACCAAAAATTAGAGAGATTAAGGCAATGATCTTCCATGCACCTATCACCTAACTTCCACAGTCATCTGTCCTCAGCTAGTCTTAATTCATCTGTAATGAATTAACCAACCACCTTCTCCCCTCCATACATACTGGGTTAATTTGAAGCAAATCCCTAATATCATTTTATCTCTAAAATATTTCAGTATGAGTCTCTAAAAGATAAGGATTCTTTCCAAAAACATACCACAATATCATTACCACACCTAAAAAAATTTCCCTAATCAGGTCAGCATCGAAATTTCTCTGCCTCAAGTATTTTTTTACTGTTTGTTCAGATCAGGAACCAAATAAGGTATACAACTGGTTGATATATCTCTTAAGTCTCTTTTGATCTATAGGCTTGCCTTCCAAAAATTTTTTTTCTTGCAATTTATTTGTTGAAGAAACTGGGTCATTTTGTCCCATAGCATTTCCCCCAGTCTGGATCTTGCTAATTGTGTTCCTGTGGTATTGTTTTCTTGTCTCATTTATGTCCTGTAAACTGGTAGTTACATCTAGAAGCTTGATCGGATTCAGGTTTGACTTTTTAACACAAATTCTTCACAGATGTGTACCTTTTTTTCTCCCCCCACATTTATTTATTAATTAATTGATTGATTGAATCATAATTGATTATACATATTTTGGGGGCTCAACGTTGACATATGTTGATCAAATCAATATTATTAGCATATATACTATTATGAATTGTATTTATTCTTTATGCCCCTTGTCCTATCTCTCCCCATACCCTCTCCCTCCCCCCTCCCACCTCTGATAACCCTAGATTTCTTCTCTCCTTCTGAAAGAGTAATGGTTACTCTGTTGATTTGTCGCCTAGATGATCTGTTCAGTGCTGAGAGAGGTATATTCGGGTCCCCCACTATTACTGTAGAGCAGATGCTTCTTCTATCACTCTGGAATGGGCTTTGTGAGAGAGACATCCTCTTCTTTGGTCTCCACTGGTGACTCCCCTTGTGTCAGTGCACTTGAGTGGCTGGTGGCCCATCTGCACAGTGGTTGTGGCATCTAGTCACTTTTGCAGCTCCCGTGGCTATTGTGCTGGCTGTGGTGGGCCACCCACATGGAAGTGGTATTTTTGGCATGCTCCTTGCCTGGTTGTAGGAGGAGGGGTTGGTCCCCGGCTCCATATTTTCACATTCTTAGATGTTGTTGCAGAGCAGTTGTTGGGGAGGGGGAGAGGAAAAGGGGGTAGGAAATAGGGCGGAAGAAGGAGGAAGGAGGGGGGCATGGTTGAGGCCCATGGCACCCCCCTCATTCCTGCGGGGGAAACCAGGGGGCTTCCACTGGTGGTTCGGTGGTCATCACTGGGCTGGATGCAGATGTCGGGGGGTGTGGCTGAAGTCCTCAGCCCCCAACTGCCCCAGCTCAGGAGCTGGGGTGTTTCTTGTGGTGGCTTCGTGGTCATCGCTGGGCTAGTTGTGGGTGTTGGGGGGCATGGCCAAGGCCCCGGCCCTCCCCCACTCCCTGGCTTGGGGGCCCAGGGGACTTCCAGTCCTTCTAGGTTTTATAGGTGTGCTTTGAAGTAAAGTGAGACCTTTTGAAGTAAAGGGAAACATTGACTAGTTAATATCAAACTTTGTCTCTGGTCTGTGGGTATTTTGTTTTTTCTTTCAGTTCTGTGTTGAATTATTCACTGTCTCCACTGCTTAAACTCTGCACTGGAACTAATTAGCTGTCCTTTGCTTACTTCTAAAATGAGGGAACTTCCTGTGGGGACCAGCACTTGAGCCCTGTGGTTGAGCTAAATTGCTGCTTTGCTGCTGATTTCCTGGGGAAGGCTTTTTGTGAAGCTCAGGGTTTAACGGTTGACTTTGTAGGTACTTCTTGGTCTCATGAGATCCAGTGCACCTGGGTTATGTGGAAACTGGTCTGGACCTGAGTCTTTTCAGCAAACTGCACCCCCTACAGTTCTATATTCCTGACCCGTCTACACAGAGTGGTCCTGCATGGACTGGAGGGCAGATCAGCTATCCTTGCTGTGCCCCAATGTTCCCCCCTGGGCCCATCTCCTTCACCACCCATGCTGCATTCACTTCCCATGGGACAGGCCATGCGCAGATCCCTCTCAATGACTCACTGGCTTCTGAGTGGCTCCTTTTTTCAGTTGTTCTGGCTCCTTGCTCCTGTGTGGGTCCATGGGAACCCTGTTAGTGCTCTTGCTGTCCTAGGGAACACCAAGTCCCTCTTCTCCCCTACCGCCTCCAGGCAACTTCATAGGAAGGGCACAGCTGTGGCTTTTGCCAGCTCCTGCTCCACGCGCTCAGAAGCTCCAGCCTGGAAGCAGCCAGAGCTTGAAACAGTTGGAGCAGTTCTTTCTTCCTCTCATTGTGGTTTCTCCTGCCTTCATGTACTCCCCTGAGCTCTAGCAGCCCCAGCTTGGCTGTTGTTCCTTTTTAATAGTTGTAAATTCGTTGATTTGTAGGAGAGAGTAATGCTGGGGACCATGTATTCTGCCATCTTGACTGGAAGCTCCTATAGATGTGTACTTCTATCAGAAGGCACAAGATAAATTGTGGTCTTTCCTTTTGTCAGGTGAGTAGCCATTGCTGATCATTACTAAGATCCATTACTTCCCAAAGTTCGTTCATTCTTTATTTAAATCTGAGTGCCTTTAGGCAGGGATTGCGTACATTCCAGGGAGCTGCCTTCTTTTAACCCCAGGCCCCCTTCCCACAGTTACCTGGCTGGCTCCCAAAGGCACTGAGCTGTCAGAGGATCAGGGGTGAGGACACCAGTGGCAAAGCGAACAAGGGGTAAGCCTTGTCCTAAAGGAGTTTATGGTGTGGTTGAAGACACAAGACATAAACACACGAACATAACAATAAGAGATGTCAAAGTGACACAAATAACTTATGTAGTGATCCCTCTGGGAGTACAGAGGACAAGGGACCAATCCCTGTGGGTAGTCAGGGAAGGAACTTTAACTCTAACACTGACTTTCTCCAGATGAAATAGAATATTGTATTGATTACTGCTCTGTAGTCCCAGTTACAAGCTGGCGTCCACCGCGGGCTTCCTGTTGCAAAATGTCCTGTCCATTGTCCTCCACTCTTGTGTGGGACCAAAGCCTTCACAGCCACGATTCTGGCTCCCTCTTGGTTACATGCCACCTGTGGTATAACCACAAATTACAACATATTTTCCAACCATGAAGAAGGGGAAGCCATCAAACATCGTGGTTGCAGGAGATGTAGAAAGAAGACCTGTGTGTCTGTTCTGTGCCAGCCCAGAGCTGGACACATTCAGAAGCACAGTCTCATTCATACTTCCCACAGCCCAGAGAGGGTGGGGTTTGCAGCCCAGACTGTTGGGACCTTACCCAGCATTCCCATTCACCTTCTTTCTTTCTAACAGAATTCCAGTTTTGTTCACGGTGGCCAAGTGCCCACCAACACTTGCCTGCTTGGACTGTTCCCATGGAACACAGTGCTACCAGTGGGATCCAGCTGGAAGCTGACTAGGGATTTCTGGGAAAGGTTTTTCTCTCCTAGTATAGGGGTTTCACTTTCTTCTCCTTCCTTCCTTGGTCTTTTTGCCTGGAATGCAGGTAGGTGGGAGGTAGTGCAGCTGTCTTGTGATCATGAGGTGACACATGCAGACAAAAGCCTCCAACTGAGGATCCCACAGCAGGAAGAAAGAGGCAACTGGGACATGGATGTCACCAGCACTCCCTAAATGCCCACCTCTGGACTTCCTGAGAAGGGTGAGAAAAAGAAAGCCTTGCTTGGTTAAACCGCTGTAGTCAGTGTTCTGTTATACTTGCACAGCCCAACTGTAATCTATCCAATAGATGTTATCATTGTAATTCTACCTATGCATCGAGATGCTGAAGTTCAGGTAGGTTAAGAAACTCCCCCAAGTACACACAGCCAGAATAGGCACAGCTGGTGTTACCTCCTCATCAGCTACCTCTCCACTATCCCTCCCCTGCCACCCAATTACAAAATACAGACCTTTTACTGTTCCATGATAACTCTCATTGGGCAAGCCAGAAGCCTCTTTCCAGCACGTGAAAGCCAGCAGGAGGGGAATTTTTCCCTTCTCCCGAAGTCTGTCTTCTTCTCTCAAGGACTGGGGCCATCATGCTTTCCTGCCAACCAGAGCCTAGGCTGCTAACAATGACGACATCGTCTCTTCCTTTCCAGGCCAGTCCTTCTGGAAACAGAGCAGGGCTGCCTCCTCTACCTGCCCTCTCTACCACACTGCCCATGTTTTGGCCATGTGCAGCCATATCCAGAACATTCTTGTTAAAACAGAGCCATCTTGCCCAACAGTACCCCACAGGTGTCCCACAAAACCCTAGTCCCAAAAGAAGTTACTATGTATCATTAAATTTCATTAAGATTAAGATGCACAATGTTTTACATTTTTATGTCTCTGAAATCAGGATGTTTGTTACAATCTCATAATCATCAGCAGCCATTTTTCTCATGCTTGAACCTCTCTGAAATCATGATGCACCTTACGGGCACTGGCATCTTAGTTTTATTGGAATATGGTGCTTGAAAATAAAACGGTTCCATGGTCAAATAAGCTTGGAAAATCAAAGAATAAACTAAACTAAAGTTTTTAATGTAGACCTTCTCAGAACCTTTCACATGCTGAAGTGCAACTCTAAGAGATTTTTGCTAAAATTATTTGGCCACAGAGTTCTTTTGTAGAGCACCTTATAGTACTAGTGTTACATGGAACACAAATTAAGAAACACTGCCATAATATTCTAGGTTAATTGATCAGATTTGCCAACCAACTAACTGTCTTCTGGAACAGAGCTCTGAGGGAGTTGGTCAGAAAATACATAAACTGTGAAGCTGGCAAGTCTGAAGTGCAGCTCTTCAGTAGGAAGGTCAAAGGCCTCATAGAGGCACCATTCACCTGAGTAAGTCACTGGAAAACAGAGCAGATACCTTCAGGGCAATACTGGAAAGTAGAGGGAAATTTAGCAGTGCCGCTAAATTTCACCTACTTAACTGCTTTTATTGGCTTTTACTGAGCCTGCTTGTCTTCATTGAGTCCAAAGAGACAGTGTATGGCTAGGGTCACACCTACTTAACGCCTGGGACTGTGTCTGATCCCCAGAACCTTATCACAACATCACTTGTCATGGAGATACAAATACTCCTGATGTGGTCCCTGTAATGCAAAAAAGGGAGACCCAACACATTTGATCACGCTTAGTGCTTCATAAATTCCTCAGGTAGTTTCAATATGCAGAAAAGTTGAGGACCATAGTTTTAAGGAACTGACTTGATTAAGCAGTGTTTAAACTGTCACAGCTGGAGAAAGACGTATTTCACTGTTGCAGTAATCTAAGCCCTGGGTGATAAGGGCAAAAGAGTATTGATGGTTGAAATGGAAAACAGGAGATGGAGGCAAGAAATATTTCAGAGATTGAATCCCCAGGGAGGGGTTTAAAATAACTCAGGTTTTGAGAAGTTTGAAGTAATGATGTACCACTGAAAACATAGGACAACGAGCAAAGGAGGCCTGGGTTTGGAGGAAAGATAGTTATTTGAGTTTATATGTTGGGCTTTAGCCTTTAGAAGGAGGTCCTTGTGGAAATGTCCAGGAGGCAGTTGGGGATGGGGACTGGATTTTAGATGACAGAAGTCATCTGTACCCTGGTGATGTCTGAAGCCTCAGGAGTTTGAAGCTCGTCTTTCCCACGGTGAGATACTGTTCGGGATACCATGCATTTATAACTGCTGGGAGTCAGCGTGAAGGACGTGAAGTTCAAGTTCAACCTCTGTTATGTACCAGTTGTGTGGCCTGGCACGAGATACTCTACCTTCTGAGACTCCATTTCCATAACTAAAGAACAGGAATAATCATATACCAACCTCTCTGCGCTATTGTGAACATTAAATGAGAAAATCCATGCCAAGTGCCTGGCATAATGCCTCGAGCCTCATTAGGTCTCTGATTTGCTGTGCCCTACCCCACACAGCTCCCAAGCAGGCCATAATCCAAGCCCACTTCCCTCCAGTGTCAAGGGTGAGTCTAGCAGCAACAAGCAATCAATTTGCACTCACCTCAATGGTATGTGCAGATCAAATCTTGGCAGAATAGTTTAATTTTCTTCAGTGATAGAAAGGCCATGTAGATAAGGAATGAGTAAGAGATGTAATCTCTCTGTGCTGGAGTAACCTTAGATTCCATTGGAGATGACTTTTCGTCAAGTGGATAGAAAGAAATAAAGAGACTCTTCTCTCTTAGGTGCAGGCAGCAAGAGCTGAATAATGTCACCTAAAAGGTGGCCTATAGATGATTCAGTCTAAACCTGGAAGCATGCTGAGTGACCTCGCTCCTGCCAGAGCAGAGCCCGTGCCGAACATCTCTATCTTTACCCCACTGACGTAAGTGAGAGCTTCCTAATTAAGATCACAGATGACACCAAGTTGAGAGACATCAGTCTCAGGTAGGAAAGAAGTCAAAATAGCACGAACTAAAGAAATAGTTCATAAAGAGAGTGAGGCTCAATAGGAACAAGTGTAACGTTATTTAAAACAATTTATATAGACAAAAAGAAGGATGTATATTAGTTCATTCACTAGGCCAGCAACGAGTGTCACCCAGAGTTGTAGTCAGATAAGCAATGCTCAGGCGTGCCTGGGGTGTCTGGGTGTCCCTGATGGGCTTGACACATATCAGAGCAGAAGGCAAGAGGCAGAAGAGAAGGGAAGGAGAGGCAGGATGAGAAAGAGAAGGGGAGAGAAGATAGGCACGTGCGACGTTGCTATTGTGGAAGATGCTAGTTCATTGTAATTCAAGTTAACTTATAGGGTCAACAAATAATTCATGAGCATGTAGTGTGTGCCAGCCATTGTAACCAGTGCTAGGGATATGGCAGTGAAGGGGACATTCAGAATCCTGCCCTCATGTGTCCTTCCACTACCCAGCTTCTAAATGTTGACAGGCCTTCTCATTTCGGTGAAGTGTTTATGACTGCTTATTTCCATCTGCACTCTCTCCCTGGGCGATCTCCTCCACACGGCTTTCCATACCATCCATCCACCAATGGCTTGCAGATTCTGACTCCATCCCAGATTCACACGGCCAGCTGTCCACTGTCCTCTCAACGAATAGCAAGCTTGATCCATCCAAAGTGGAATCTTGATTCTTCTCTCTCCCTGCCCAAACCCGTTTCTTCTCCAGTCTTTCCCATATCCACACACGGCACCAAAAACAGAGGAGTTGTCCTGGATTCCCACATCCTATGTCCTGTTGGTTCTAATTCTCCAGATTAGAATTACACCCACAGCCAAAAAACAGCAAGTCTTAATTTTCTCGCATGCTGAATGTTACTGCAAACAACTGGACCCAAGCAGACATCCCCCTTCCTTCCTTTTTGTCCCCCAACTGTGACTTTGGTTGAACCATCTCTTCCACTATCAACCCAATGAGTAGACGAGGGAAGGAGAGATGGTCTTTGGGGTTGTTGCCTTGGGAATGAACACTGCAGCATTCACACTTCCTTTGCTGTGGGGAAGCCGTGGAGATGGACTTCAAAGAGATGCAAGGCTCTAAAACAGGGTCAGCACACTTTCTGTGAAGGGCCAGATGGCAAATATTTTAGGATTCATTGGCCATAAGATATCCATCACAACTACTCAACACTGTCACAGTAGCCTGAAGACAGCCATACACGGTAAAAAATGAGACGTAAATAAATGAGCAAGGCTGTGTTCCAATAAGACTTTATTTATGGACACTTAAATTTGAATTCTGTATTTTTCACATGTCACAAAATAGTATTCTTCTTTTAATTATTTTTTTCAACCACTAAAGGTAAAAACCATTCCTAGCTCACAGACTACAAAAACAGGCAGCAGGCCTGACATGGCTTCTGGCCATCATATGCCAACTCTTAATCCAAGAGGGTCACTTGCAGACACTGCAGAGGCACACCAAAAGGGGATAGTGACACCTCACTCCCCCTAGACACCTGATGAGCTGCAGAACTTCCAGCCTGTCCTGAAGAGGAGCTAAGGGTGATGAGAATGTAGTGCGGGTGCTTGTCCTCAGGAGGCTGGGGACACACGGGAGCATGGGGCCAGGGCTGCGGCTTCTCCAGAAGCTTCTGAAGGCAGGACAACTCCTGGGAAGCAGCCCCTGCAGCAAGAGGAACAGGACTCATTCATCCTCATCACCGTCTCTCAAAAATACTGTATTTTTACAAAGCTGTATGTCCTAAACTCAAACTTTCTCTGCAGTAAACTTAAAATGTAGCAACACAGTTGCAGGTGATTTACTGGGGTGGTAAGCTTTTGCATGGGTTTTTTGGGAGGGTCATTTAAAATTTCCCACCATTGTTGGTATAATTAAAAAAAGAAGTTATTCAGATGGCAGTAGGTTAGGCGCTGATACTGGCTAACAAGGGAGGCTTATAGAATGTCTATCCTGGGATCTTTAAAACTATGATCAAAAGCCATTTGTTTTGGAGGTTTTAAGGAGAGCCCCACCTCCTCAAGAGGCTAGACAGATCACTGCCCCAGTTTCCTCAATCTCCATAATTCCAGGGTACAAAAGGAGACAGAGGGAAGATGGTTAGAGAGAGCAGCTCTGCTTTCCTTTTCCCCCAACAACAGAAACAGGGAAGATTAACTCCCCAAATCCCTGTGTAGTACTGAATACCCTGCCAAAGAAGTTTCTTTTGAAACTGTATCTGTCTGCATAAGAGGTCAACAAAGCCTGCATTTTAATGCTGAAATAACTCCAGTTATTCGAGTTGCTGTTACTACTAAAAGATTTTTGAAGAGGGAAAAGAAAAGGCATTTCAATATGGCAAAAAAAAATTGTCAGGAAGGACTTGGTACAAACAAGGAACTGATTTATCGCCCCTATAAAAGGGGAGGGCACAGTTGGGAACTTGCCCCTGTCTTCTTGGCCCAGATTCTCTGAGGAGACACAGATAGACTTTTTCACGTCACGGGTTTCTCTGCATCAGGTGGCCCGAGTCTCGGCTCAGAATCTGTAAGTCAGGCTGTTTTCTTTCCACCTTATGAATTCTCCCTAGCACTAGAGATTCTGGAAATCCAAATGTAACGGGTGAATTTTGTTGATGTTGTAGAAAGCAAAATTCAGTGCAGCTTGCTCTCCTTGGGCTGATTTCAAATGACTGGATTGACAAGAGCTAAAATTTAGTTTTTGCTTAAAAAATTAGACTGTATAACTGATTTTAAAAACTAACACAGGCATCGATATTATGCAAGATTTTCTATTCGGCAAAAATTTTTTTCTGACCATCATCTTTTCAGGACCAACTTTATTCCTGCAGGGCACAGCAGAAGGTTTGCAGTTTGGGATACTTTTTAATGCTATGTCATTATCAATCAAGATGTCCAGATAAACTACTTAACAGAGAGGCAGCAGAGATGCCACACATATCCAGCTGGGAAAAGAGTCTTCGTTCACTCACTCTCTGCTGTCCTGGACAGAACTGTGAGGTTTACAGTTGCTCTTCTTCCCATTTACCAGAAACAGATTTGCAAATACTTTATTTTAAGCTGTATTTCCTGCTCTCTATTGTAGTATCAATAATCATGAAAAGATGAACAGAGAATAAGACCAGCATTGCTTTTCATAATCATCACCTCTCCCTGAGCACCTACTACATACCTAACTCCGAGCATGCATGGTCCCCTCCCCCAACAGTTGCACAAGCAGGCATTATTCATCCATTTCTACAGCTATGTAAACTGAACTGTAGGAAGTTAAATAACGTGTCTGGGCTCATACTTCTGGTATGAAGTGGGGCCTGGCTTCCAGCCCAGCTCTATCTGCCTCCAGCGCCTTGCTCTTTCCACTGTTCAGCAACGCCTGGCTGAGCAACATGCCCAGGGCTGGCCGAACATTTCCCATGACTGTCCCTGTAGCACATACATTTGCCTCCTTATATCAACCTCTTCCCACTTTTTTTCAAAATTATTACTTTTCATTGTAGTTGCACAATGATGACCCTAAGGAACATTGCCCAAATGGAGTATCACTCTCTTTCACAATTGTTAGCAGTTTTTATATTTCCTTCCAGTCTTCACCTATGTGAACTTAATTAGTACATATTTTTAAATGTTAAACATTCTATGTTCTTCTTTGTGCACTTAATATTATACCATGAACATATTCTTATGTTTTTGCATAGCCTTTGCTATAGTTTGAATGTCCCCCAAAGCTCACGCTAGAGCTTAATCCCCAATACAATATTTGAAAGGTGGGGCCTTTAAGAGATGATTGGATCATGGGGGCTCTGGCCTCATGAATGGGTTGATTCACTCATGGATTATGGGTTAGTGGATAAATAGTTATCACAGGAGAGGCATGAGCATCTTTATAAGGAGAGGAAGAAGCACATTAGATTGCTCTTGCCTGGCCTTGTCTTGTGTCACCATGGGACTCCACAGAGAGTCCCCACCAAGAAGAAGGTCCATACCAGATGTGCACCCTGGACCTTGGATTTTCCAGCCTCCAAAACTGTAAGAAACCAATTTCATTTCTTTCTAAATTACCCATTTTCAGGTATTCTGTGACAGAAAATGGACTAATAACACCTTTATAATTACTAATTTGACGACTGTATATTATTTTATCAAGTGATATACCACAATTTCTTAAATTATTTCTCTTCTGTTGAATTATTTATAATATTTCTCTAATATAAGTTATGTTAATAAACTTTTTTTTGTGTATATACCCATTTTCCTTTCACTGGGATTTTCTGCTGTCTAAATTCCTAAAAGAGTGCTGGCTGATTAGCTCAGTTGGTTAGGGCGCAGTGTTATAACACCAAGGATTTACATCCTCATACCAGCCAGCCACCAAAACCAAAAAACAACAAAATGAAGTTTTTAAATTCCTAGAAGTATAATGACAGGGCCAAATGGTTTGAATAGTTTGTTTGACCATCTTTCTTACATCCTGAACACATACATATGATTTTTGACATTCCTCCTCTCAACCCATAAGCGTCATCAGGGAGAGCCAGACTCAGTCCATCACTTCATTCCCTCACACTTGAGTGGGTGTTGGGTTATAGTGGAACTTGCTCACACTCAAGCCGGCTGCCAATTTCTAAATGTAAGCTAGACTTCTTGAAAAATCCTTGCATTTCCCATTTAAATACCAGGTCAGAAGGAAAAAAAAAAAATTACTCAGTGCTGGCAAGGGTACAAGGAAATAGACATACTAATAGACTTCAATGAGTATAGACTGCTACAACTTCTGGAAGACAATCTTGAAATACATAGGAAAAGTTTTAGAAATGTATATAGGCTTTAATCCAACTATTCTATTTTAATAATTTATCCTACAGGAGAAAGCCAAGGTAGGTACAAATATTTAGCTATGGGAATATTTTTTATTGTATTATTTATCATGAACATTGTCTGCACCACGCTCAGCCAGTGAGCAAACCGGCCATCCCTATATAGGATCCGAACCCGTGGCCTTGGTGTTATCAGCACTGCACTCTACCAAGTGAGCCACGGACCGGCCTGTATTATTTATCATGGAAAAAATGAAAGCAAATTTATGTTCAACAGAAAAGAACTGGCTTATGCCACATCTGTATAATAGAACACTACACTATGCAACCAATTAAAGTTATAATTGTAGATGACATAATGCATTAATGACATAAACACAGGCTCATAATATATTTAATGAAAAAAAAACAAGTCATAAAATAACACTTATTATACTACCTACCTGTGTAAAATATATATACATAGATAGAAGTAGAGATATGCTCCAGCTGTTAGCAGTATTTATATCTGGGCAGGAGAATTATGGTTGTTTAATGGTTTTGCATTTTTATATTTTACACCACAGATATTATTGCTTTTGTAATAAGAAAGAAATAAAGTTGTTTTTTTTTTTTCTTATTTAGACCAGTTTCTAAAGATTATATGTGCACAAAAATATCTCCCATGCTCCACCCGCTGGGACAGGGACAAGAAAAACTGCCATGCATGATCCTCGAGATTTTATGTGAGCCTCCTCACCCATGCCTCCGAATAGCAAGGGGTTTCAAGTGCATGGCTACGAATGTAAGGAAAATCCCTTGTATATCTAATTTGAAATGCCAGTACCCCTACTCTAGCAGAGGACATGAGGATGCCCCAACCCTTCTGCTCAGGGACATGGGCGGCTCTCCCTGCAGACGTGATGAGGAGGACAGCAGACAAGTACTGTCTTTCTTCCTGCATTAGTTATCTATTGCTGTGTAACAAAGTCGCCCCAAACACAGTAGCTTTCAACGATAAACACGTGTGATCTCTCACATGTCTGGGAGTCAGGAATCTGGGAGTGACTTAGCTGGGTGGTTGTGACTCAGGGTCTCTCACAGGCTGCAGTCAGGCAAGGGCTGCAGGATCCGCTTGCAAGCACACTCACAGTTGTTAGAGGCCTCAGAGCCACACAGCTGTTGGCTAGGGGCCTCAGTTCCATGTCTCATGATCTCTCCACAGACTGTCTGTGCGTCCATGTGACAAGTCTGAGTGAGTTATCTGAGAGAGAGAGAAAGCACCTACATGACAGCTGTTGGGTCTTTAAAACTTCATCTTGCAATGAACTTCACTCACTTCTGCTGTGTCCTGTTGGTCACACACAGCAACCCTGACACAATGTGGGAGCGGGCTGCACACGGGGGGTGAACAGCAAGAGGCGGGAATCATCCAGGGCCAGCTGTTTTTGGTGGCTGGCCAGAACAGGGATGCGGACTCTTGACCTGGTGTTACAACACCATGCTTTAACCAACCGAGCTAACTAGCCAGCCTGATCAAGATCAAGGTGCTACCTCACTGAAACACCCACCACCACCTCAAACACAAACCACCACCAACACCTCAGCAAACACCCACCACCGCCACCACCACCTCAGAACTGGGGACCCAGAAACTTAAAGCGCTCTCAGGAAATACACTTGGGAGGCCATGGTTCAGTCATGCGAATAAATCCACAAAAGCTCTAATAGATCATTGTTACTTTCATTAAAGTAAAACAAGTCTGTACAGTAAATAGAGTTTATCAATTACATTAAATTAGAGGTAATGGCTACTGTGCAATTAATTTCCATTTTACTATGCTTTGCTTACTAGAAACTTTCAGATTTCTTTGCCAGAACTTTCAAGGAGATTCTGATACATTTCTTTTACTTACATGCAGATACTATACACACCAAAAAGCTTTTTCTCCGTGTCTGCTCCTCTGTGCCACGTTAGTGCCGCTCTTGTTGATTTGCTCTGGGTCTTGCTGTGGCTACCGTCCTAAAAGCACAACTTTAGCCTAATGCAGTTTATTATTTGGTTAAGCAGTGGTGAGGGGGATCACATCCCTCAAGGCCCAACATCAAGGGACTGAAAGCCCGAACGTCGCCCTTGCCTACTTCACTCCCAAGTGCGACAGAGCTCAGCAAGGCAGGGCCTGGGTTCTGCAGCCATACCCACCCCGGGGGCCATACTCCATTAACCTCATCCTCTCACGGCTTCCTCCTCACCTCCCTTCACCCTTTCTAGCTCCCAACTCATTTTTAAAATTATCACCAACCAAAACGACTGACAGTCTCCATATGCTGTCCCTTAAATGCTGGAAGGTAACCAAAGGCGTCAAGTGAAATGAAGGGTGTAAGGAAATTAGTGTGACTCTTTATTATCTTCCAGCCACCTAAGTGTAAGATTGCCTTATAACCCCAGGGCTTACAGAAGACTATTTACTAGACTTGTTAAATGCAGAGTTGGGGAAGGATCAACTTAGGCCTACTAGTCCTATTTAGCAAAATAAAAAGTTGGCAACTCTATGATGTTCCTCCCCAAACTACCCCATCAAAAGGAAAAAAAATCTGTCCTGTGAAATCTTACAGTCTGGGGACCCATAGCTGAGATCAGTAATGTCATTGTATTCTCATACTTTTAGTATCTGGACTGTTCTGCCTATTGAAGTCAGAAGACCAAGTAGTGCGTATCAACTCTGTGATATCCACGTTATCACCACATTCTGTATTTGCCAAGAGGCTTGGGCCAAGTAACAGGAGATGAAGAAGAATCTTTCAGACAAGATACAGAATATATTTAGAAGTGGAGGATTGTATTGTGGGGGAAGTTTACCTGCTCACAGATTTGAGGTAGGCTGGGGTAAGTCTGGGGATCCCAGTGGTGGACTCTCCTATCCTGGCCAATATGGCACTGCCCAACAGCTGGAAAGCTTGGCTGTAAACTGTATAGGTCAGGACTCTCCCAGTGGCCAGGTAACAAAGTGAACTCAAACTAGGGCTTGCCGGTTCGCTCAGTTGGTTAGAGCATGGTGTTATAACACCAAGGTCAAGGGTTCGTTATCCCCATACTGGCCTTCTGCCCACCCCCCAAAAAACAAACAAACAATAAAAGTAGCCTAAATAATGGAAGCAGGATTTGAATGCCATCAGAATTCTCCCCTCCCACCCCGCATCCTTATCCCTGCTTTTCTCTCTGTGTGTAGATTTCATTTTCTCTTCCTACAGACAGCTTTGTTCACACGGAAGTGGACATAGGAGCCCATCTCATGGGGGTGACACTTGAATGACTCTATGACCAAAGAAGAAAGGGTTCTTCTGCTGGGCCCAGCTAGAAAAATCCTGCAGTAGGACTCCATCTCTACACCAACCTCTATAGCCAAAAAGGTGGGCTGTGTTACCAAAATGTGGAGCAGAAAGGGGAAACAATGGCCCCAACAAGCACATGGCTCTAGAGTGGGACAGCCTTTGGATCAAACCCACTCACTAGCCATGTGTCCTTGGGGGATTTACTTGGACTCTCTAAGCTTCACTTATACCAACTCTAACTTGCTGTGAAGATTAAAATGATTTAAATGCAATAATGCATATAAAGTACTGAATTCTGTATCTGGCACTTAATAAATGTTCAAAAAGTCTATTGTCTATTTTGGAAATTAGTAATGCTTCATTATCTGCTCAACACAGAGACCAAGCCCCAGTACCTTATTTTCTAATATATACCCAAATAGTGCAGCCTTCTGCTCTTGTCAACACTCCCTGTTCCTCCAACTGGACTGGAGTTATGCTGGATAATGTACCATAAAGTACTATAAAATCACACATGCAAGAAGGTGGGGGGGTGTCCACAAAGGTCAAAACCACATCAACAATTTAGGATTGAAAAGAACTCCTTGATATTTCAGATAATAAAATCACACACTCCACTGGCTACATAGAGGCAGAAAATATAACTTAGTGCTTGAGTTTCTGTTGTCATGAAAAGATAGCACACTGGATCTGCAGGTGGACAAGCTAGTACTATGTACTGTCGATTTCCTTTGAGGCCTCTGCTTTACCCATCTGTAAAATGGGGTAATGGTATTCCCCTTCTATTCCCACACTGAGGTGTGGTGAGACTTAATGAGGCACCGGTGGTAAGATGCTTTGAGCTCAGCTAATGAAAGGCTCTGTGCAGGCACGCGGGGTTATTACGCAGACCCTTCATGGCCATATGTGTTTACAGAATTAAGCCTCTTGGCACCACTTCAAAGAATTGCTAAGAAACAGATTCACTAAGTGGTCTTGTTAAAAACTGAGATTAAACTGGAACGAGAAAGTTGGTGCGGTTACCGCCTTGTCCTCGTGAGACCTCGTGCCCGGTCGTGTTGACCCTGCTTTCCTCTGAGGACCACCTGTGGGCACTGATTACGTACCCACACCTCATTTTGGTTTAACCCTTCTCTTCATCCCTCAAATCAAGCATCATCTCATTCCACTAACATGTCATCCTTTCACAGCAGTTTGAGTTACAATTAGGTAATGTGAATTTTGGATGGATTACCACTGTGTTAACAATATACGAGGAAAGTTAATTGTATGCTGTAGAGAAACAAATTGAGAAACAGTTTATTAATAATATACTAAAAAGACAACAAAATCATTGCAGGTCTAAGCCCAGTAGTAAGTCAGGGTCAGATGATGCTGAATTATGAGAATTGGTTGTTAAATTTTCAGGAATTTTGCTAGCTGGTTGTTAAACACAGTCATTTTGAAAAACTAGGTTATATAAGTTTACAATATAAAAGCTTATATTGAAAGCAAAGCTAATAAATTCTCAAAACTTATCATTTCATAATATTATTATGATAATATTATTATGAATATATAATTCTCTTGAGGTTATTTATGTCTATTGGTCATGCCTATTGTACCTGTATGGTGGAAATGTTATATAATGGTGTGCTACTTTGCATTTCTTCCAACTTCATGTTCAAAGATGTCCTTTTGGTGGCTTGAAATTAACCACAGTAGGAGTATTTACGCCACAGAAATTGGACTGCTATGAATCCTCCATTCCACCAAGAGCCATTGTCCAACATTTACCAGCACACCACTGCCTAAACCCATAAGCACAAAGAGAAAACAAGAAGAGAAGACAAAGCTGAAACCTAAGCTCACAGGGAGGGAAACTTGTAAGAAGCAAACCATCCACACCACAGAACCTTAGAAAATACAGAAATTGGTGCCCTCTGTGCAGCACATGGGTGCAGGTGTGCTGGAAACAAATGTGTGGAAATTTGTGCAAGGATCAGTGAGACTCCCCACATTTCTTCCCATCCCTATGTACACCTGTGCACACTCGTGCTGCCGAGCCACTGTCCCTACCCAGCCTTGGGAGGAAAAGTTGAATGAGAGAGGGACTGGACTCCAGGACACCAGCACAATTGAGAGCTGGCATATGACACACTACAGAAACAGGTGGTTAAATGACAGTCTGCACTTTGGATTGTAAGACCCTGCAGCCCTGTTCCCCCTCTTGGTTCCCAGAATGCTGACAGTGAGGCTTATACTCCAAGGCAGGAGATTAGAGGATTCATCACTAGGGAAGTTGACCAATCCAAGAGAAAAGACTTATAGAGAATGACCTAGTGAAATCCCTTAGTGAAACACCCAGGTCAATGCATAATCAAACAACAGTGAGGCCACTAATTAACAAGCCTTGCCCATGCACACATCACTTGAGTGCCAGCAGTAAAACACCAGACATTTACCTCTAACATGAAGAAAACTTATTTCCAAAGGAGAGTCTCATGCCCATAAAAGCTATAAAGTGCAAAGTAGAACAGAGACATTAACAAGGTCTTCAAATATTTACCTTCCATGAACTCTTTCTCAGGAAGCTACTGAAGGACATTCTCCAGCAAAACAAAGAATTAACCAAGAAAGAAGATACAAGCTCCAGGAAAGAGAGGATCTACCACAGGAGAGAAGAAAAGAAAATTCCCAGGAGGATGCCTCAGAAAGCTCTGAGGTAGTAAATTTAGTGGGCCCTGAAACCAGCCTGAGTATCACCTGAGTTGATAGTTCCAGGAGGATGTCCCCACAAAGAGGGAAACACAACTGAGACATTACCAGTGTGTCCATCACAGTGAGGAGAGTTTGGGGATGAATTTTTCATGAATACCAAAAAACTGTGCAATTTAAAAGACAAGGCAATTAACTCCAGAAAGGAAAAGATATGTAAGAGCAGAAATATAATAACAGTGCTGTGGATAATATTTACATAATAAATATTGCAAATACTGACCAGTGATTTCATCAGAAGTTGTGATGTCCCATAATTCTTAATATTCTAAAATGCACACATTTCCCCCACTTTAACATCTTGAAAATCAGAATGCATCTTTTATTCAATGTGATAAAAAAGTATTGCATCATAGTTGAGTCAGGAGCACTTTTGTTCTCTTGTAGTGTGTCATAAAATAATAAATCTTATCATTGATGGCATCTAAGAAAGGAAGAAAAACAGGAATTCTGTGGGGAATTGATGGAGAAAACGGGTCTGGGGGGAGGAGGAAAAACCCCCTCATCTTCCATAGCAATAAGTCAGAAGATTATTTCTAAAAATTTAAAAAAAAAAAAAGATACAGCTCTATAAACGTATTTAGAGCAATTTGCAGCAAATACCAAGCGTACAACTAAGATTCTCATACCGTGGTTGAGTCTGGGCAGCAGTAACTGGGGGTAAGAATGGGTGGCCAAGAGGCTACTGGGTTGCGATTTTTTAGTAAAGCTTGTAAACATCCTAATTTTTAAACTATAGACATGCATTAGAAGTCAAAATCGTGTGTATAAACATAAAATTAATGAAACGAAGCTCTGCCATTTCAAGCCTCAGGGGAACAGAAGTTTTCAGATGGTGAAACGCAAAGCATATCTTTACAGGCTTCTCTGCCAAGAGTAGCCTAACCCGCCCACGCTGTCATCCCCGGGCCACTTTGAGGAAGGGAAGCCTCACAGGTCATCTCTTGCTTCCCATCCTAGAAAACTCAGCTGCCTGATTCCTCGCTCTCAGGAGATTAGATAGCTGGTCTTGAGGGAAAGTGGCAACCAGACCGCGCACGACACGTCTTTCAACTGCTCTTGTTAGCTCGGAGCCCTCAAGAATGAGAGAGGAAGCTGGCGGTTTGGCGGGTGCGAAGCCTCTTTTCACGCAGACATCTGCTCGTGGTCTGCAAGCCCGAGCCCCTCCTCTTCTGCAGACGAAGAGCCCTGGATTCCCGGGGCAATAAGGCATCCGTTCCGCCAGCGCGCTCCACCTGCGCGGGGAAAACTTCCACCGTCGTCCTGGAAGGAGAGGGCGACAAAGCCAGCGGAAGACCCCCCGGGGAAAGCTGCAACTGCTTGCTCCTGGGGTGCCAGAACCACCCAGACTTTCCGCAGGCACAGAGGCCGCCCTGCTGCACCCCAGGACTTTCGGACACTGCCTGGCTGTGTGTGGGAGAAGGGACATTTGCAGTTCTGCCAGAGATCTGGGCGACGCTACAGAGTCTAGCCGCGGTGTGCAGTTAGCACCCAGGGAGTGCGAGGTACCGGAGAGGCCGTCGGGACCACCGGCCCTCACCCCACCGGGGCGGACACTCGGCTGCTGCGCGATGCTGCTGCCACCACCTGCTCGCGGGAACCCTGCTACCCTGGCTGGCAAACAGCCGCGGCCCCGGCCCCTCCCCATCCTGCCACCCAAGGGGGAACATACGGCCCAGCAGGGGGCCTTCAGGAGCTGGCGCCAAGGCCCAGCGGCCACGGCTCTGATGGGTCCCGCCCGCCTGTTAAATATTTCAAACCTCACTCGCTGCAACCAGGTCGGTGAGACCAGAACTGCGGCTTCCTGCAGAAACCCCTCCGCCTTCCTCTCCCCGCCTCCTGGTCTCCCTCGCCCGGTGTCTGCTAGTTTAGAACACCAGAGACTATCTTTCGAGAAAAAATGTGTTTGCGCGAGAGGAGAAGCCCTTTCCCTATTCCCTGGGGCACCCTGGTGCTCCAGACTGCAAGGAAATGTTGCTATGTGCTCCTCCTTCTGCTTCACTAATTGGTTTATCTTGATGAAATTAGGTTGAAATGGCCAGGGAGAGCATCCTGAAAGGGGAAAATAAAGTTACTAGAGGCCACCAGGCAGCCTCAGGGGCGTCGTGTGGGGGCCGGCATGACAGCCGGGCCTGGGTGATGTGCGTATCCCAAGCCTGCTGCACACATCTGGATACCCGAATTCTTTAATCCTGGCTGTCAGAGACCTCCTGACCTCCGCCTTCCCACCTCTCAGCTCCAGCCCCTGCAGGACAGGGATCCCAAGGTGTAAGGCTCAGGCCACAGACATCACAGGCTCCCCCCATCCCCGCCATGGATATTCTGGACACCTCTGCGCAGCCATAGGGAGGGGACTTCTTTTTCTGCAAAGCGGGAAGCTTAGTTGGTCTCTTACCCTTTGAGGGCAACCCCCGGGTGTGGCCAGAGGAGTCAAAGAAACCTCCCCCGCCTCCTTCCCAGCTCAGCTAGGGCCTTATGCGGGGGAGGCGGAGGAGGCACATCCCACAAACAGGCTTTGGGACTCACAGATGTGCATTATGATTTGGGGAATCATTCAGTCTGTTTCATCCTTTTCTGTAGAAAACGTTTCTCAATCCTTCCAAATTATAAGACTTGGGGCAATTTAGCAAAAGATCTTTTTGGGTTTTGTTTTGCTTTGCTTATTTGGTTTTATGTGAAATCAATGACAGGCTGCATAGTAGAACGGATCCACCCCGTAAGGACTCCAGAGAGCAAGAGTAGATTCTTAATCTCTCTGGCCTAGGCCCTTTCTCCCTGAAATAAGAGTTCCTGACTGCCTACTCCCGAGGGTTGTGATGAGGAGCAAATTTAATCCAGTTCGTAAAACGCCTTAAAAAGTATATGAAGTAGCGACGCAAATGTAAGAGATTCTGATTTTCTCTTTCATTCTGGCAAACTACTGACTGTGTGTAGAGGACACTCCTGCAGTAATGTCAGGGCACTGCACACCCAGCCTCCGTTCCCTTCCAGCCCATGCCCCACTCCCCAGTTCACCCCTTCCAGATGCCCACCACCGCTGTGCCCTCACTACTGCTTGGACAGGGCCTCCAGGGAGGGCTGCCTCTGTGGGTGTCCCGCTCCCCCACATCACTCACCCTCTCCCATGGCATGTGGGTTTCAGTGTGCTCAGGACACTCTCATCCTGCTGGCACCCCCTGTGGTTTGGGGTCTAAAGCAGGTGGAAGACCAGATGGACAGGGTGGAAGAACCAATGTAAGGAACCGTGTTTGCTGAACTTAGACAAGAGGCAGCTTAAGTGGCCCATGGCAGAAGTTTTCAAATGCATGCTATTATAGAAAAACAAATTAGAGGTGTGCTGTACAGCTTTAAGAGGTAGAACCACGTGGACCCTGTGCTAGGTTTTAACAAGGTTTTAAAGAACTTTTTAAAGTGATGCACGCACAGGGTAAAAAATTTAAATAAAAAAAGAAATATACATGCACACACACCCATAAAATTCTCCCCTCTATCCCTGACCACCAGTCCCCAGTTTCCTGCACCAGAAGCGACCACAGATACCAGTATCTTTCCAGATAAAACCTACACATGTCTTCATGAAATCTGTCCATGTGTCCTTGTTTTCCATCACATAAATGGAGTTATTCGGTACATATTATTGAGCCATTCTCTTTTCTCACAAATCAGTGTGAATGTGAGATTTTTCCCTGTCAGTGCATGAGAATGGTTTAATTTTTTTTAACAGTTGTCTGGTATTCCATAGTACAGATATTCCATAATTTATTTAATCAGTCCCCTGGTTAAACATTTAAATTATTTCCAGTCCTCTGCTGCAAGGAAAATCTTTGCATACGTGTCTTTGAGCCCATGGGGACTGTGCACGATAAATTGTTAGAGGTAGGATTGTTGGTCAAAGGGTATGTGCATTTTTTATTTTGATACATGGAGCCAAATGGTAGGCAGATTTTACTCTAAAGTAAGAATTTTAGCAACCAAAACTGCCCAAAGTGTTGTGGTCTACTTTAGGAGACTGAGTGTCTGAAGGGAGTCAAGACCAGGCTACAAATGAATGTGTCAGAAATGCCATTGGGTATACTCAAGCATTAGAAACACACCGATCACAAAAGTCCCTTCCAACTCTGATATTCTAGCTTTCTTTTTTAAAATTTATTTTAATCTATTTATTTTGCAAATGAAAATTGTATATACAAAACACCATGTATAACACGATGTTTTGAAATATGTACATGATGTTTTGAAATATGTATTAAGTGTAGCCCTAGAGACGCGACATGTATTTGTTGAATACTGTTCAGCAATAAAATAAGATTTTGGCATGATTCACACTGAAAGGTGCATGAAAGATGTGGGTCAGTGTAGCACATCCCAAAAGAGGCCCTTGGTTGAAGCGATGCTCTAATGTCAAGGGCTCCCCCACGGTATGCTGTCCCACGTGGGGCCTGGGCAGGTAGTTGGAAAGAGTTCGTTCATTCACACCGCCCACATCTGGAATGCTATATATGGAAAAGTGCTGTTTGGCAGATGTGGCCAAATGGGGAGAGTTGTTTTCTGGTCATGAAGAACCATAAGGTCAGTGTTCTCTACAGCAAGGCCATGGCACCCTGACATGTTGTGACCCATTGTGAGGAGTGTATGTATTGCTGTAGGCAATTGAACAACTAAGGCTTCCCAGGGATGGGACGTTCCCACCCTAAAAAGTTCATTTCGTTTCTTTGAAAGATCATTCTTATATATAAAGGGATGAAATCTCTTCCCGTTTAAAGTTTGTTCCTTGATTCTATTTCTTCCTTTTAGAACCACCAAATATATAATTTTTCTTCTTCTACATAACAGGCCTTAAGGTATCTGAGGACAACCATTAGATGACAACAGTCTTCTCTCCTTTGGGTTCAATCTCCTCAATTCTTTCCCCCATTTCTTTTATATCATGTCTCACAGATGTTCACCATCTTAGTTGCTCTTTTCGAATGCCCTCCCCGCACCCCCCAAGGAGTCAACAGCCTCTGACAGTGAGCTGCCCCGAACTCAGCCTGATCCTGGCCAGGGAAGGATAGGATGGAACATTTCCATTTTTCTGTGCTTCTTTTTAAAGTCAGCATGCCAGAGATCTCTCGCTTCAGGCTGTCAAGCATGCCTTTCCACTTTTTTGGGTAAAAGCACCCTGATTTCCCATTGGGGAATTATTCTTCCTTTTTCTGCAGAGTCTTGGTTCTCCCTGCCTGCTCCTACTCAGAGGATGGTAGCACTTAGAGCCCAATTTAGGCCATTCAGACTCTGGCTCCTGGGGTTTTGAGCCTTTGGGAGAATGATGTAACAGAAATAGTAGAGCACAGAAGTTCTGATGACCGTATTTGGGGAGGGGGGTGAAGGGCGTCTTCTTCGTCCTGAGGCCTGGCTCTTCAGCACCCAACAACTACTCCATACCTTTCCAGAAAAATCCCTTTTCTGAATAAGTTAGTGTCCGTTTCAGTTGGTTGTAACCAAAACTCTGACCCAAATTACCCTGTCCTGCCCCAGTCCCCACAGGAGATCACTGTGGGCTGGAAACTTCTAAATCTATTTTTGTCGCTGTCATTAAACCACACGTCTCCAGTTCTGCACTTGGAAAGTTGACTTGGGACAAACACACAGCCTTTGGGGACCATGAGTCCCTCTTCTTAGTTCCCGTGTGTCAGTTTCCTATTGCCTGCTGATTTGACCACCTTGCCGTCAAGATCTCCAACCAAGTCACTGGCAGAAATGTTAAGAGGCTAATTACAGCTCGTGTGCCTTGGTTCCTTACTTACAAGGAAACCAGTGTTCAGAGAGGTTACCTAACTGGCCTATAAGTGATGGAGCTGAGGTCAAACCCAAGTCTGTCGGCCCCAAAGCCAGAGAGACATAAGGAAGCATCCCCTTAGGATCCACAGCCCACAAGAGACTTGGGGGAGAGGTTGCATCTTCAGCTGGTCATGAAGACCTGCAGGGAATGCGGGGTGAGGAAGCGCATGGAGCCAGCACCAGGATGTATAAGGCCCACCCTCAGATGCCATGTGCTAATGGACAGAGTGGCATAGCTAAAAATTGAAGATGCTGAGTATTGAGCTGGGGGAGAGAATGGCAGATGAGGCTGAAGGCATAGATTTCCAGCCTTCTCACGGTGTCTCCTCACCCCACCCTCTCTCTCCCCGGCCCGTGCTTTGCTCCAATAGGGGTGGCTCTTAGGGTAGAGAATGAACAACACAAGAAATCTGACATGCCCAGAGAAAAGACAAAAACATTGTGGAAAATGGAAATTATATTAAGATAAATTTAGATGTTGCTTTTGCTGAAAATTTCTTTTCTCACCTTGATTTGGTAGTTTAAGATCCTAACTTCATAACCTTGGACATTGGGAGAACCTTGCCCGATTCCTACCATTTTAAACAGCCTTTTATAGTTACAGTATTTCGGTGAAGTACATTTCCTCTTCTTTTTCAACAGATCACATTTCTTGGCAGAAATATCCAGCAGAAAGCACCAAAATGTTCATAATGAGGATAAAATCAAAATTTCGCACATCAGATTTCTCTTTTAGATTATTTCTTCCTGTTAAATTTGTCCCTATTTTAACTTTATTTTAGTGGCTAACAGTTTAAAGTTTGATTTTGACACGGTTCAATCATCTCAGAGAATTCTGTTGCCAAAAGCCTTTTGCTCTGACATTGAAAGTGTCTAAGATGAAAGGACTTTAAGGTGTAATCACTCAGGAGCTTGGCGGGGCTCAGGCAGTTGTCACCTCCCACTTGAATTCCCACGGTGAACTCCAGAAAGGCCTTCCCGCTTTCCCTGTCTCAGTTGAATTTGGCTTCTAAGATTTTACTCTTTAAAACTGTGTGCTGTGCTCTTGATTCCAAAGCAAAGGTGGTTTTCAATTGCCTTTAGGAGTAAAGACCAAGTTCGAACCAAAAATACGTATAGCAGGAACCACACAAAGAGTCTTTACTTAACTAACAAGCCGGGCCATGAGGCCCAGGTAGCCTTTGCCACCTCCAGCTGAGTCACCATGGTCCCCAACCTTTTGCTTTTTGCCCTGAAATTGCTTTCCCAGCTCTGCTCAGTGACTAACTCCATCACAAATGTGACCCAGTTTGTTTGTCGAGATCTGCCTTTTTTAACTCACACTGCTTTTACTGGTCACGATTCTCTCCCAGGCATTTAGCGACACCCGTCTGGCCCTGCTGCCATGCTGGATTGATAGCTTCCCCCCAGCTGTTCCCTTCCAGCCCGCCCTGCTTTCTCTGGCAAATCCCTGTTTCACTGGCTTTTCTGCAGCATTTTGATATCCCCGGAGTCTCCTTAAAATAGATAGATAAACACTCATCTCCAAGAGAAGTTGCACGGCCGAACCCACAGATTCTTACTGGCTCAATAATCTGCTCCAGAATCAGCTGGATAGAAAAAATAACTATAGTAGTTATCTGCTTGCATAGGCTTTCTGTCATTTACAAAGCACTTTTGACTCATAGAATCCTATTTGCTATGGGTCGAATGTGTCTCCCAAAGGTTCATGTATTGGAAACTCGACCTCCATTGAAACAGTGTTAAGAGGGTGGTAAGTCCTCTTATGGTAATTGAAATGTGGGGCCTTTGAGAGTTGATTAGATTGTGAGGACTGTGCTCATGTGAATAGATTAATTCATTGATGATTTAATGGGCGGTTATGTGTGTGGTTCTGATGGCTTTAAAAAAAGGAGAGTGTGAGGAGATTAGTTCTTTCTTGCTCAGCCATTCGCCATGTGACACCCTATGTCACAGTAGAGTTACCACCAAGAACAAGGGCCTTACCAGATGTACCCCTGGACTGTAGACTTCCCAGCCTCCAAGACTGTAAGAAATAAATTCTGTTTCCTTACAAATTATCCAGTTTCAGGTATTCTGCTATAAGCAACAGAAAAGGACTAATACACAATTTTATAAAAAATTTTTATTGAAGCATAATTGATGATACATATTTGTGGGGTACAGCGTTGATTTTCAGTGGTTGTGTACAATATGTGATGGTCAAATCAGGATAGTTAGCCTATTCATCATTACAACACATAATCATTCTTTGTATCTGTTAACCAATTTCTCATTAAAATGTACTATTTAATATTTGTGATAACCCACAGTGTAGGTGTAAGTGCTACTTCCATTTTATAGATAAGGAAACTGAGGTTCAAAGAGGTGAAGAATTCTCTATACAGTAAATAAGAGGCAGGGCCGGAACTTGAACTTGTGTTTTAAACTACTGTGTAAGTTACATTCAACAAGACACAGATCTTTGGTGTTCAGTTGTATGAATTTTGACCAAGGTACACACCTGAGAAAAGGATAAAGCCATTTCCATAACTCAGAAAATCTATTTGTACCCTTTTTCATTAAACCACCAACCACCTTCTGACTACTACACTGTAGATTAGTACTGCCTTGAACTTGAATCTTCTGACTCCAAACTTCTGTATTCCAAATTCCATTCTTTTCCTTTTACAATGTGCACTGTCTTTGGAATTCGCATGTGGCACCATGGGTACCACCTGGCTGGAATCTATAGACACAGGACTTTAGGAAGCCAGGTCATAGTCTTTCAGCTGAAAAAGTAGGTCAACTGGTGGAGTGGACCTCCAGGTTTGCAATTTTTGGAACATATGGAGAGCGATACCAGCAATATACAAAGGCTCTATCTCTAAAATATCCTCTGAAGTTAAACTCACTGCTGTCCAGCCTCAGTAGCCCTTCTATGTGCAGATGGGTTACTGAAGGAAAATTGTTACAAAGTTTAAAAGAGAAGGGTCAGAATTTAGCTTTTAGATAAAGAACATTGGACTCCAGTCCCACACTTCTAGAACCTTCCCACCTACCTTGAACTTCCGCCGCAGAGATCTAGGGCCACCAGTTGAAGGCAACACCCTGAATTTTCACATCTGAAAATTCTCTTTTGTGGACTTTTTATGTCCACCAGTCTCTTGTAATCTGACTACTGGAAGCTTTGCAATGGAGACCTCCATAATAAAAGGCCATTCTATGACTTCCAAGGATGTATGACAAATGGAACTAACTGCTGAGTCACAGGTAGCCTTCCTATCAGGCTCGCATTAATGAAGGGATACAGATAAGTCAACCTTACCTGTTTATCTGCCCACTTTTAAGCTAAACTCTTTGTTCACACTAGCAGGTTAACTAGTTGCTCTTGGATTTTGTTTATACACAGTGGCATGCTGGTGAATGTTTAACAGCTAATTCTCTGCAAGGGGAAAAATGTCCTGATGTGTAACACTTGGAGATTTCCGTGGTGTCACTGAAGGCAGCTCTGCGACCCAGATCCAGCACACTTCCAACCTACAATAATACCTTTAATCTATTTAGCACACCATTTCCCCACTAGCAGCACAGAGAAAGGTGGGAGGGACCAGTCATTGCCAGGCACGCCAGTGATCTCAAGGGCAGGTGACCTGTGCTCTCCCAAAGCAGTTTTCTCTCTCCAAAATATGCACTGTTGGACGGTCAAGAGTTTGCAAGGGACTCCTCTCCTGGGATGGAATCTCCAAATAAACCTTCAAAGTCATTTGGATATGGAGAATAAACATAGCTAGCCCGAGATGAATTCCCACAAGTCCCCTACCCAGAGTCTAAGTGACCAGCCTCTTTTCTGGCCTCAATAAATAGCTACTCTTTAAAAGTTTCTAGACTATCCCTAAACATCCAGCTTTCTTTCTTGTTTTGCTTTGTTTTTCTCTTTAGATGACTAATTGCAGAAATCACAAGAATACACCCATTTCCTGCTCCCGGATGAGTATCTACAGCCACGCAGAGAGGAACGGGATGGCAGGAAGAGGCTGCAGCTGCAAACACCACTGAAGCCAGGAGCAAGTTCTTGGTCCATCAGTATGGACAGGCTGCCGATCTGCCATCATGTTCCTCATCTGTAAGGCCATGACAGCAGGAGAAAAGATTAACGGAAATTTGCAGGCTCATAAGACAATTTGTGTGGTGGAAAGATTATTTTCCCTTTTGACCTGCGTGCCTGTGTTGGGTCAGCCCAGCGGCCAAGCTGCTTGCTCTGCTGGCATTCACAGCTCCATGTGGTCCTCTCCTGCCACTTTCATTAGCACTCATGCATCATGTGTCCTTGCTCCTTCTTCCCCCATGTGACCCGATTCTGCACGACCTCTCCCAAGCTCCTCTCCATTTCCTGCCCCAACTCACCCTTGCTCTTGGCTTTCTGTTGTGCGTCTTATTTCCTGCTCTGAACATTTCTTTTGCAGGAGCATTGGCTTTACATTTTTAAGCCTTCTGATGACTGTAGATATTCAAATAATCATCCAAGCTTCCTGTTGCTCACCATGGTCTCTTTTACATCATATGTTTATTAAATTCCTCTGATAGGCACTTTGCTGACTGTTATAAAGGGATTCAAAGATATCCAAGAAGAGGTCCCTGCCCTCAGAGACTTTGTAGTGTACACAAGGGGATAATAATAATATCTAAGCTGTATCTACATGTCAAGCATATTCCTTCCATTACCTTAGGCTTCAGAATAATCCTTGAAATAGACACTAATGTTATTTCCACTTCACACAGGTGATAACTGAGGCCAAGAGAAGTTAAGTAACTTGCTATGGTCACACAGCTGGTAAGTGGTGAAGGTAAATATGGGGCTGGAATTCTAAACCACATGACTCTAAAACTGAGCCCTTACCACTGTGTGATACTGTTAAGGAACCAAATAATAATAATCCAAGTTGGAAAGTGCTGACAGCAAAAAGGAAGCAGAAAGTAAGAGCTGGGTGATTTTAGAAGATGGAGATGGGAGCCAAAGATGTTTCTTGAGAAACTTTTCTTTGAGAAATAGTGAGTTCCCTGGCCCTGAAGGTACTCAAGCAGAAACTGGAGCTATGTGTGGGCTTGAGCTGGTGCCTGCACCTGGAAGGGACCTCTAGAAGTCCTTCCCGTCCTTGTGAGCTGAGTCTAGAAGGAATGCTTCTTGATGGTATGAACAGAGGGGAAGGTTTAGGGACAGGAAGATGCCCAGGACCAAATGTCCAGAGCTGGAAGACACAGAGGCTGCCTTTTATTGTGCCTGGAGTCCTCATCTGCCATGAAGTCCTTATCTGCCACGAAGCTCGCCCATCGCCTGGGTCAGGAATACATACACACACACGAGTGCGGTTTGAAAGTTAAAGCAGCAAGAAATGTGATCCTTCAAGCCAGTGGTTCTCAAACTATGCTCCTGAATTTATTCCGTAAGCTGGACTCAGGGGCTCCACAGGTAAAAATAAATCATTGAAATTTTTCTCTTAAATTTTTCTTAAAACTTTGACACCTGCTCTTAGTGAAAACTGATACACTAAAACAAATGCATGAGAGTAGCTAACAAATATTAGCAGACAAACACAGAACTAACCAATTAGGCTTGGTGTGACAGCTTGATTTTTTTTCATGGTAATTTCAGATTGCACACATATATTATAGAGTCATACTTTCTGCCTGTAAAATTGTTCTTAGACCATTTAATAGAAATAAACACATCAGTATTTCATGGTGTTTTACGAGGAGCCCCGTGGCTTCAGGTGCCACCCCTCGCTTTCCTAATGTGCTGTGTGACTGAGTGATGATTATGTAATTGTTTAAGTGCAATGTGGATAAAAATGTAGAAATTCTAAGTGGTGGAGGGCTCTAAGAAGTGCTGGTGGAAAATGGTTCAATTTAAGGGCACAAAGTAGAAAAGAGGGTCCCACGCCTTGTCCCCTGTTAGCATCACTGGGTGAGGAGTATCACTATCACCCCAGGGTTTTTTTCCAAAATGGGCTCCCGACCACCCCCCCAGGCATATGGCTTGTGAGAACCTCAGAGACCCTTGAGAGGAGGAGGGCGTGCACAATCGGGTGAGCCCCGACAGGTGATTTCCATCCCTTGTCCTGCTTATGAACCACTGCAACAGGTCTCTCTGGCTCGGCCTTTCCCCTCATGCATTCCGTCGTCTATACCGCTGTCAGGGGGATCTACTTACAAAGCAGCTCAGACATGTGACGGCACTGTCATTTCCGGCCAGCCCAAACCCAGGCTCCTTTGTATTTTACACCTGCCCCTGCCTCCCCACCTTTACACCCTACTCACCTTGCCTGACACTTTAAGTGCCATCGAGACCCAGCTGCTCATCTCTCGCCTTCTTCCTGTCTCTGTTGCCTGGAGGCTGACTTTTAGCAGGTGTCCAACCACCCCTGATCCTGCCTCTTCCATCCCAGGGGCAGAAGCCCCTCCCGAAGTTCCCACGACCCCAGTGCTTACCTCTGGATGACCCTGTTGATTTATATTATCTGTTTATGTGTTTGTCTCTTCTGATGATTGTGAGCTCCCTGAGGGCAGGGACTTGTTTTCTACTATCTTTGAAGCCCCAGGAATGGTGCTTGGCCAGTCATAGAACAGAATTACACACAGGGAGAAAATCCAAAGCAAGCTTCCCCACAGGAGTGATAGCATCTCCTGCCTCTGAGAGGAAATGCCAGAAGCCACTGCCACCCCCAAACACGCCCATGGCATCTCATCCTGTGGGCATCTCTTTAAAATGCCCCCCATGTTCTCTCAAACAGAGGTGTGGGAATGGGAGGACTCCCCCTGACTTCTTGCATTTAGCAAGACTCCCCTTCTCATCTCCAAACACAAAAGTACCTGAGACCCTGTTCGAGACCCCACCCCCCACCCCAAGCTCTATTTCCCAGAACCCGAAGTCACCTAAGGTTCTCCAACAACCTTTCTAGAAAGGCATACACAGGCCATGTGTCCCCTCCCTGCCACAGCCCTGCTCTCATGCTGCTCCTTGGCCCAAAGTGACCACCACTGACTTGGCCCAATTCACAGCAACTTGGTGAGATCCTACTGTCCTCACGGTGACTATTGGCTTGACATTCTACCAGGCTTCTGGTTGCCCCAACCTCCTGTGGCCATGGAGAAGGAACTGAGCCTTTGATAAATAGACAGTACTATCAGACTCTTAAAGGGCCACCCGTGCCTGTCAGCATGGCGTCAGAGAGGAGAAACACAGCTTCTGACCTGGGAAATCCACTCTGCACCCCCTTCTGATATTTACTGCGAACTTACATGCCTCTGTCTTACACACGGCAGTTTGGTGTCGTGAGTAAGGACACGGGCTCCATAGTCAGGCACAGGTTCAAAGCCCAGGTCTGCCACTTAGTAGTTGTGTGAGCTTGGGCAAGTTACTAACCTTTCTGTGCCTCGGCCTCCCACGTGTAGAAGGGGGATGGTAACAATAGTACCTGCGGCACAGGACTGCTCTGAGGCGTAGACGAGGCAGGAAGGAACAGTGCACGGTACGCAGGGAGGGCCACGCAAGTGTCTGCTGTTACACTTACCTGCTTTCGCTCCTCACCACCACCCGCTTCTGTCTAGCGGGTGCTCTGAGCTAGTGCAAAGGTAGGACTTGTCTCATACTTAACAGTTCTTTTTATAAAAACAAAAACAAACCAATAAGAATCCATGCCAATTAACACCTGACTGAGTCACTCCATTAACAGGAAAATGATACGATGGCAGAGCAAGGGCTTGGGGCTCCGGGTTTTGACCTGATGTTGTCAATATCCTCCTCTCTTTTGCCCTAAGTGTCAGAGAAGTGTTCAGAGACAGTGACTGCAGACAGGGCACGTGCCTTCAGCTGGAGAAGGTCACACAACTGGCAGGAAGCATGGTGGTGCCCTGGCAGTTTCTCGGGCCATGTGATATAACAGCCAGGTTATACTTCTTCAATTTACAGCCCCCAGGGACCCATTGTGTAAAACAGACATTGGTCGTGGTCATTTAGAGAGGCTCAAAGGGTGGCTCTTGCAGTACAAGGAAAAACTTGGGAAGGAAAAGTGTACTTCGTTTAGGCTTGGTGGTGACCTACATGATAACAGGAAAGTTGCCATGGGATGATTAACGAGGCTCAGGAGCCCTTGCCTTCAGCTTTGAAAGATGATAAACGCACTGGGCCCGGCAGGCGCAGCTGGTCACTTACAAATTACAAGTCATCTTTCTGTTGTTGTTGAGCTTCCTTCACACCTCTTGTTTTGAAAAGAGTGAGCAAATAACTTCTAATCCCCCTGCTGTGGATTCCAAGTGCAGCACAAAGCATTCAGACACACGTTTGCCTTGGCTGTTCCGTGTGGCTGCAGGTTGACCAGACATTAGGTTACAGTCTACCCGGAATGTTCCCTTCCCTAGTACCTGCTGTGGTGTCGATTTGAAGCCTGGGTTCTAACTGTTCAGTGTTTGGGGATTGTCACTTCATTAGTGCTTCTGAGATCCCACATTTGCTTATAGCACCAGTCACATAGAAACATAGCTGTGCAGGCCCCTACTTTTTTTTTTTTTTAATTTTATGCTTATTTATTTATTTATTTATTTTAAGTTTTATTTTGTCGATATACATTGTGGCTGATTATTGCTCCCCATCACCAAAACCTCCCTCCCTTCTCCCTCCCCCCCGCCCCCCAACAATGTCCTTTCTGTTTGCTTGTCGTATCAACTTCAAGTAGTTGTGGTTGTTATATCTTCTTCCCCCCACCCGGTTTTGTGTGTGTGTGTGTGTGTGTGTGTGTGAATTTATATATTAATTTTTAGCTCCCACCAATAAGTGAGAACATGTGGTATTTCTCTTTCTGTGCCTGACTTGTTTCACTTAATATAATTCTCTCAAGGTCCATCCATGTTGTTGCAAATGGCAGTATTTCATTCGTTTTTATAGCTGAGTAGTATTCCATTGTGTAGATGTACCACATTTTCCGTATCCACTCATCTGATGATGGACATTTGGGCTGGTTCCAACTCTTGGCTATTGTAAAGAGTGCTGCGATGAACATTGGGGAACAGGTATACCTTCGACTTGATGATTTCCATTCCTCTGGGTATATTCCCAACAGTGGGATAGCTGGGTCGTATGGTAGATCTATCTGCAATTGTTTGAGGAACCTCCATACCATTTTCCATAGAGGCTGCACCATTTTGCAGTCCCACCAACAATGTATGAGAGTTCCTTTTTCTCCGCAACCTCACCAGCATTTATCGTTCATAGTCTTTTGGATTTTAGCCATCCTAACTGGGGTTAGATGGTATCTCAATGTGGTTTTGATTTTTTTTAACAGTGATATACTTTAAAACCCTGCCACTGCTATTCCAACATTCTACATAAGAAACTGACACCAATAAAGTGAACAAATCAAATATTAAAAACTCACTATATTGTTCTGATTTATTCTCATTTTGCAAGTGACTTTTAACATTTGAACCATTTAGCACTGGTCTAGATGAATTGCTTCTTAAATCTACTCCTAAATTGCCTTGCTTTGATATCTTGCTTACAAAGCAACTTTCTTGTTAGTATACAGAGTCTTTGAAGTTGGTGAAACCTCATAATAAAAGAAGAGACAGAAACATGATATGTTACAGAAGATAATCGATGTGAACTCATAAATTTATAAAAATATTTTTTTCCAGATCTCTCCCTAAAAGAGACCAATAGTAGCAACAGTACTCTTGACCATAGCCAGCACTTCTGGGCAGTTCTAGCATATGGATACTTGTTGCACAATATCCACCAACAAAAAAAGAACCAGGGTTCCTTAATTATTAGGAAAGGAAAAGAAAATACAACGTGTCTGGAAAATCCTTTTGTTAGGCCCCTACTTTTAAAGCATAGTAGATGTACTTGTGTTTGGAGAGGCTTAACGATACACACAAGAATCCAGTAATAGACACTGCTTGCTTTCAGAAAGAGAACATCACACCAAAAAAATGTTTGAAGAAAAGAACTACATGGCAGCGATCCATAGTGATCCGTAGTATGCCAGTACATTTGTAGCAGAACCATTACACCTGCTAAGTGGGCTTCTTTGCGATATCAGTCTTTGGTGTAAGATACACACACACACACACACACACACAATGGTAAGCATATATGCTCTGCAGCTTGAAATCTCAGTGCTCAATAATATAAAAGATATTTGAATCTTCTGTCTCAGACTCAGCTAGAGCCTACTTCTTCCAAAGTGAATTCCCTTACGTTTTGGTATAGTAGATTTTTAGTTTATTTGGGATCTTTGTAATTAATCTCTGCATTCATCTTAATTGGAAGAAAAACTCTTTCAAGCTGAGGAAACAGCTTCCATCCAACTTTATCCAAGCCTGAGAAAAATACAATTTGAATGTTTTCGTTTTCCATTTCTTTTCTTTAAATGCATTGGTCAGAATGGTTCCTGTTCTGTAAACCAGTGAGTTGAGCAATACCTGGTCAGACCTCCTTAACAACACCTTCTTTCTCCTCTTTGTATTTCTCCCATACAAATGCAGTATGAAATACTTCATAAGCTGTGGGTTTGCCTGGCAATGTGGCTAAGCCAGAGGTATTGAGCACTTTCCTGGTGGCAGCCAGGTGCAGACCTCACACACCCACTCACACTCACGATCCTCTATTCTCTAGTGGGCTGTGCAAATTCACAGCAATGAAACAACCCTGAGTGGCTTCCTGTTAGGAAAATAAAATGTCGGGCAAAGCCTTCTGAGCTTACTCTGCTCCTATTCACAGTTCCTGATAGTTACAGGTCAGGATTTTATTAGAAAAGAGAGGATAGGACAATCAAACCCTGGAATCAAAAGTAACCCAGTGGAAATCAGAATTACTAAGCATATGCCATGACTGCATTGTTTTTGTGTTCAAAGACAGTGACCATCCACCTGTCACATGAGCCAGAAACCCAGAAGTTACCCAGGTCCTGGCCTCTCAGCTTCTTTCTGCATTCAGTCAGAATCCACCCAGGGGCTCCATTCCTTCACTACCTTAACAGATCTTCACGACTGAGCTCCAGCCGCCCCTCTCCTGGGCTCTTAATGCATGCATGCATCCCTCTGCCCACGCATGTGGCACTGCTGTGTGATTAGATGTGTGTGATCTGCCTCACCCCGTGGCTGTGAGATCCTATGGGGCAGGCACTGTCTCTTTCATTTCAGTCTCTCCAGCACCTAACATGAAAAGTCCTCACTTACTAAATAAATATATAATATAAAAAATAACGTTTATGCCCTGTTGCACTCCAGAAGGGATTTAAAACAGCAAATGAGTGAAGCTTACTAGTCTCTGTCCCCGAGCCCACACGTGTACCGAGAGGAGCTGTGTTTGTGAGCATGTGCAAAATAAACTAAACCATGAGCGCTATGTCCATTTTTCAGCGCTCCTCATTATAAATACTAACAACTGCTGCCAGTGGACTACATGCATCACACACTTTACATTAAATCGTCATAAGTCCCTTAGGCAGGTGTTAATTTTTTCTTCCTACAGCTGGAGAAACTGAGGCGAGGAAGGGTGAGGAAATGTGTCCAGAGTCACTCAACCAATCAACAGAGAGAGAAGAGTCAAAGCTGGGGAACTTCTATCTCCAGATCCTACGCCCTTCCCACTGTGTCCTGCTGCCTCGCTGTTCCAAAGCTTGGCTTCTGATACTAGAAGCACTGCCAAAATTTTTAAACGGTCTGCTTATGTCATTGTCTGCAAGAGCTGTGGATGACACTGTGGTGGTGGCCCCACAAGAAGGTTGGGACTTATGACAAGAGGAAGCATTTCCTGAGCTCTGATCACAGCCGCTCTTTATCCCCAACCTGCACCTCCCGGCTCATACTCAGGAGGATGGAGCAAACCCTAGAAGCTGTTTTTAGAATACCTTTACCTAAAATGTGATGGTGAATAGACAACTTGACTGCATCTGTTGCTTGAAGGGTGCACTGGAAGCAACTGCTAGCCCCTGGACAAGAGGGCTCCCTCCAAACCCTGTCCCACCCCATTTGCGGTAGAGTCTCAGGTCTCCTTCATAGAGATGGACTGTCTCAGAGCCTCTCAAGACCAAGCAGGCACTCCTGGGTTCCAGTCTCTGGGGATGAGGCTGAGGAGGGAAGAAATCGGGAAAAGGTCACTCTGGGGAAACACACAATGACTGAGATCCCAGGTGAGCCAAGTGGGACTAACTCTTAGATGAGAATAGCCTCAGGCAGACCTGTTACTGCAAAAATTTGTACTTCACCTGCATCTCTAGCATGCCCAAAGAGGCCACCTTATTGATGAAAAAGGCAAGAGAAGACCCCAGCCAGGAGTCAGGCAGATTGAAAAAGCGGGGCAAACGCTCAGCCAAGACACTTCAGCCTGTTGTAGGGGAGTGACTGAGACTAGCAGATTGGGGAAGGAAAAGGGAGAAGGGAACTCTTATTTATCGAGTGCCTACTATGTGCCAATTCACAGGGCTCAGTCACTGTACCAGGAACCCAGATGAAAAATACAGTCCACAGCAGATGCTGCTCTTGCCTCACTCAAAACCACTTCAACCTCCTTCTAGCAAGATTTCCTGTGTGCTGGAGGCTGGACCACTAAAGACCTTGCTCTCTAAAGTTCCTTGCTCAAGGGTTTCCACCAGTAATCCTCCAGGTCAATTAAATAATAGCGGCTGACCCCAGGCAGATGCTCTGGAGCATGATGCAGCATGAGCTCTGGAAGCGGCCACCACACTGCCCCTCTGGAAGCCCAGAGGTGGAGGCGCTTTGGACCTTCTCCAGCATGGGTGACAAAGGCACTATGTCTAGTCGCTCCCTAACCTCACGGGTACTGAGTAGCATCAGCACAGCTTCCTGGCTCAGCAGCTTTCTGGCCTGCAGCAGAGGGGAGGCAGTGTGGTTTTTGAGTCAGCAGTAGAAGGAGCAGGTGCAGCAGCTACCTGGCCAGGCCAGTTTCACAGCATGGCCCTGGGAGGTGAACCTGGAGCCCCCCTCTTTAGCCTCCTCCAGCCCTTGCCATCATTCTGTAACCCAGTGGTTCTCCAAGACTGGCCTCTGGATTTGCAGTACTTGGGAACTTGTTAGAAATGCAAATCCTTGGGCCCCACCCCAGACCTGATGAATCAGAAATTCTGGAGGTGGGGCTCAGTACCTTGGCTCTAACAAGCCTTGCATGTGATTCAGATGCACGCTACAGGTTAAGAATCTCTGCTGAAAGCCAACAGTCCATAATAAATCCATTTCTGCTAAAACAAACTGACTAGAATGGGTCCTGCCGTCTGCAACTTAACCATGACTGAATCACACTCCCTGCCTTCCTGTTGTCCATGGGGAAGACAACCAATCATGACAGAACAGTATGATGTTAGGGGAAAGAACAAAATAGAGGCGCCTCACCCAGTCAAGAATGGTGATCTCCCAACTATCTTTATGGTATATCCTCCTCAAAGTTTTTTGAACATGTACCCTCAATAGTTAAATTTATTTTTAAATATTATACCTACTTTATTAAATATTGCAAAACAAACATAAATAGAAACTTAAAAGATGAGATAAAAATAATGAACATAAATAGAAGTTATAATATTTTCTTCCAACATCCCTATGGACTGTCTTGGCACTTTAGTGATCACTAGTCTGGAATATCAGAGAAACTTTCCAACAGAAGTAACAGCAGAATCAAAGAAATGAAAATGAAAATGCAAATACATTGCAGGATGTATTGTGGAACTGTAAGCAGGAGAGGGGGTATCAGGAGGTGATGATGACACTAAAAATAATGACAATGACGATAAGTTATTAATAATAATTAATAATTACTTATTTTTGAGCAACTAGCACAATCATTTAGCCCTGAAAATAACCCTGTGAGGAAGGATTATTATCTGCATTTTTCAAATTGAGAAATTGAGCTCAAAAGTCTTCTGTCTAGTAAGTGGCACAGCTGGGGTTTGAAACCACAGTCTGAGTCCTTCCCTTGCCAGTTTCTGATTTGGGGTACTGTGTGGTTGGTAGAACCATTTACTGGAACAGAGAGTTCAGGAAGAAGAGCAGGTTTGGAAGGAAGACGGTAAGTTTTGTTTTGATGTTTGAGGTTCCCACAAGATATGATGGTGGGGCTACTCAATACACATCTTAATATATGAATCTGCAGAAGCAAAGTCTGTTTGCAGAAAAAGATTTGAAAAACTTCAGCTTCTCAGCAGGAGTTGAAGATAATTGCTTTGATATGATCACCTTGATGGGAAGGAGCAAGTAGACAGGAACAGTGGGAGAGACGAAGAAACGAGAGAGAGAGAGAGAGAGAGAGAGAGAGACAGAGAGAGAGAAGAGAGAGAGAAGAGAGAGAGGAGAGAGAGGGAGAGAGAGAGAGAAAGGAGAGAGAGGAGAGAGAGAGGAGAGGAAGAGAGAGAGGAGAGAGAGAGAGAGAGGAGAGAGAAGGAGACAGAGGAGAGAGAGAGAAAGGAGAGAGAGGAGAGAGAGAGAAAGGAGAGAGAGAGAGGAGAGAGAGAGGAGAAAGAGAGGAGAGGAAGAGAGAGAGGAGAGAGAGAGAGAGAGGAGAGAGAAGGAGACAGAGGAGAGAGAGAGAAAGGAGAGAGAGGAGAGAGAGAGAAAGGAGAGAGAGAGAGGAGAGAGAGAGGAGAGAGAGAGGAGAGGAAGAGAGAGAGGAGAGAGAGAGAGAGAGGAGAGAGAAGGAGACAGAGGAGAGAGAAAGGAGAGAGAGGAGAGAGAGAGAAAGGAGAGAGAGAGAGGAGAGAGAGAGAGGAGAAAGAGAGGAGAGAGAGAGGAGAGAGAGGAGAGAGAGGAGAGAGAGAGAGAGAGAGGAGACAGAGAGAGCGAGCGAGCAGATGAATGGAGCGAGCTCCGCGATGAGCTAGGAGGGGATGAGATTGGGAGCACTGCCAGGAGGAAGGAGCGAAATGAAACAGACCTGGGTTTGCAAACTAGCTTCACCTCCTACTAGCTACGTAACCATGGGAAACATAATAAACCTCGCTGCCTCAGTTTCCTCATCTGTGAGATGAGAACAGTAATAGTGTCTCCATCTGATAGAAATGATATGCAAATTAAATAAGAAATGATATAAGGTGAGTATCTGTGTTTGGCCCATAGAAAGAACTAAATATTTGTTAATTATGATTATCTGGCTATTATAAAGATAGCCAGACAATCATAATTAACAATTATTTATGACACTTATATTAACTATGCTATCTGGCTATCATTATAAGCACTGTTGTTCTCTGAGCTAGGAAGGAAGCAGGTAAGGATCAACGCAAATGTAGATAACCTCACGGCTAGGAGAGTAACAGCTGGGGGGAGTTGTCAGCTGACGGCCTTAACGTTTGAGCCAAGTAGGCTGCAAAGTCCAGACCTAATTGTATTAGTCCTTTTTGTGTTGCTATAACAGAATACCTGAGACTGGGTGATTTATAAAGAAAAACGAAATTTATTGCTTACAGTTTCTGAGGCTGGGATGTCCAAAGTCCATCTGGTGGTGACAACAGTGACCCAGGGGTCTCACATTGCAAGATGGTGGAAGCAGAGAGAGCAGAGAGAAAGACAGACTCTCCTCTTCTTTTAAAGCCCTCAGAACTACGCCCCTGACCACCATTTTTAATCCATTCATTACTGCACAATCCTACAATCTGATCACCTCTTCAAGGCCCCCCCTTACAATTACCATAATAGGATTTCCTACCCTTTTAACAGTCACAATGGGGGCTAAGTTTCTAATACAGAAAACTGGGGGGACACAATTCAATCCACTACACTAATAGTGAGAGGAGCAGAGGCAGGTTGGAGGCTTCAGCAGAAGGGCACAAATCTGTAAGAGCCGCAGTGAGGATTAACAGAGGAAATGAATTACGTCCACCCAAAAGCATCTCTGAGTGGCAATGAAGGCACTAATGATTATGGCATCCACAAAGCACATTCAGAAGGACAAAGTTGAAGACCTGATGCTTCCTAATTTCAAGACTTAATCTTAAAGCTACAGTAATCAAGACAGTGTGGTACTGACATAAAGACGAAC
Source organism: Cynocephalus volans (assembly GCF_027409185.1). Taxonomy (NCBI): domain Eukaryota; kingdom Metazoa; phylum Chordata; class Mammalia; order Dermoptera; family Cynocephalidae; genus Cynocephalus; species Cynocephalus volans. The sequence continues at coordinate 79,722,709 of NC_084466.1, read as the reverse complement.
AAAAATTTAAACAGAACAGAATAAAAAATAAATGTGTACAACTGATTTATGATAAAGATGCAAAGTCAATCACAAGAGAAAGAATAGTTTATTCAAAAAAATAGTGCTGAAACCATTAACCATCCACATGCAAAAAAAACCGAAACAAACTTTGATTTATACCTTGTACCATATACAAAAATTCACTCAGAATGGACCACAGCCCTAAACGTAAAACTTAAAACTATAACGCTTTTTAAGGAAAACAAAGGAGAAAATCTTGATGGCCTTGAGTTAGGCAAAGATTTCTTAGATACGACACCAAAAGCACAATCTGTAAAAGAAAGGATTGATAAATTGGACTTCACCGCAATTAAAATCTTCTGTCCTTTGAAAGTCACTATCAAGAGAATGAAAACACAAGCCACAGACTGGAGAAAATATTTGCAAAGGATGTATGCAATAAAAGACTTGTATCCAGAATACATAATAAACTTTCAAAACTCAATAATGAGAAAATAAATAATTCAATAAAAACAATAGGCAAAAGCTTCGAGCAGACACTTCATTTAAAAAAGATACATGGATAGCAATGATGCACAACCTCATTAGGGAAATGCAAATTAACATCACAATGATGTGCCACCACACACCTATTTGAATGGCTAATTTCCAAAAGGCCAACTACCCAGTATTGGCAAGGATCGAGAGGAGCTGGAGCTCCCACACACTGCTGGTGGCAACGTGAAATGGTATATAGTTATTTGGAAAACCGTTTGGCAGTGTAGTAGTCCATTTCTGTTGTTTATAACAGAATACCTGCAACTGGGTAATTTATAAAGAAATGTAATTTATTTCTTACAGTTTTGGAGGTTGTGTAAATCCAAAGTCCATGGAACACATCTGGTGAGGGCCCTCTTCTTGGTGGCAACTCTACAGAGTCTCATGGCGACCAGGGTATCACATGGTGAGAATGGGCTGAGCAAGAGAGCGCTAACCTGCTCACTTCTCTCCTTATAAAGCCATCAGAACCACACCCATGACCACCCATTAAAGCATCAATGGATTAATCCATTCACAAGGATACAGTCCTCACAATCTAACCATCTCTTAAAGGCCCCACTTTTCAATTCCCATACTAGAATTTCCCACCCTCTTAACACTTACAATGGAGATTGAGTTTCCAATCCATGAACTTTTGAGGAACACACTTATGATTCTCCCATCTGTACTTTTTTTTTTTTTTTTTTTTGGTGGCTGGCCTATTTGGGGCCTGAATCTTGGTGTTATCAGCACCACACTCTAACCAACTGAGCTAACAGTCTAGCCCCTAAGGGGATACATAGCTGGCAGTTTCTTAAAAAGTTAAATATACACCTTACTACATGATCCAGACATTCCACTTCCAGGTATTTTCCCCTAAAGAAAGGAAAGCATATGTCCATAGGATGACTCATGCATGAGTGCTTTCAGCAACTTATTCATAATCTCAAAAAACCATAAACAAGGCTTTCCAGAGTCCTTTCATAAGTGAATGCATAACCCGTGCTCCATCCACACAATGGAATACTACTCAGCAATAAAAAGGAATGAACTATTGATTCACACCAAATGGATAAATCTCCAAATAATCATGCAAGGTGAAAGAAGAACACACTGTATGATTTCACTTATATAAAACTCTAGAAATAATGAATTAATCTATAGTGACAGAAAGCAGATTCAACGGTGGCCTGGAAAATGGGGGAAAGGACAGGAGGAAGCTTTTGAAGATAACAGATGTGTTCATTATTGTAACTGTGATGAGGGTTTCATGAATGTAGACATATATCAAAACTTATTAAATTGTGTATTTAATGTATGTTCAGTTTACCATACATTAATTATCCCTCCATTAAGCTGTTCTTAAAAAAGAAAGAAAACAAAAAGTACATTCAATTTACATGGTAATTTTAGAAATTATATGTCCCCAAACATTGTGACGATTAAAATCATGGGTTAGCTATGATTAAACTATGTATTAGTCTGCTAGGGCTGCCATAACCACGTACCACAGACTGGGTGGCTTAAACAACAGAAATTTATGTCTCATAGCTCTGTAGGCTGGAGTCTGAGAGCAAGGTGTCAGCAGGGTCGGTTTCTTCTGAGGCCTCTCTCCTGGGCATGCAGATGGTCACCTTCTCTGTGTGTCTTCACATGCTCTTCCTTTTGTGTGTATCTGTGTCCAAATCTTCTCTTCCTATAAGGACACCAGTCAGATTGGATTAGGGCCCAGCGAATAACCTCATTTTAACTTAATCACTTCTTTAATACAGACACATTCTGAGGTTCTGAGGGTTAGGACTTCAACGTATGAACTTTGGTGGGAAACAATTCAGCCCACAACAAATCATGTTTTCTATTTATATCACAGCACTTACCCAGCACACAGTTAATTTAGATGTAGCCTAGTTTCTTTTAGGATATTCTGGTTATTCAAATTACATGATTAACAGAAGAGAGATTTTCCTGAACTAGCAAGTCTATCAAAGTACCAAAAGCTACAGCTGAACACCTTAAAAAACCCACACACAGACAAGAGATAGGCACAAGGAAGTGTGATCCTCTTGGGGGAGTAGAGCAAGGGACAGGCTTAGGGACATAAAGAAAGGCCTAGAAGTTACTGCTTCCAATAACAAACAATAGGAACAACAAAAAAATACATGATCACAAAGTAGCTTTTTCTTTATTCTCAGGTCCAGTTTTAACATCAACCTGCTTGGGCAGGACCTAAATGTAGTTTTTGTTTAGTCTGATTGAGGCCTGTCTGTTAGTCCCCATTGACCGGAGGACCTCCTCAAAGAACAATCATGACTTTGCAACTTAAACAAATGGTCAGTTTCCAGGCAGAGTTCCTTCTTCCCTGTGGGGCCAAACAGGCAGCTGCTGCCTATGCCAGCCCTGCTTTCAGCTGGTGCCAAGGGCAGGAAACTGCAGCCAGAGCTGGGCAGGTGGGGAGTCGGGGGTGGTGGGAAGCAGGGGCTTATCTGACAACCGCCTGCTGCCTGAGACCCATGTGGGGGCCTCTGAAAAGCTCCAAGTAGGCAGTTCCAACACTGACTTGTGTTTTTCTTCAGATAATCTAATAAAGCTCAATTTAGAATTTGTATGCCTTTTTAAATGCCAAAGCCTTCTTACTGTACCTGTGATGAAAACTTCCTCTTTGGGATGAGAGCCATGGACTTGTACATGGAATTGGGAAGATTGAAAAAGGAGCAAATATCTTAACCTGAGCTTGAGCTGAACTGTTGGTAAACTGGTGATGTGGTTGAGAGAGAAGCATCATCCTTTTGGCTGTTAGATATGCACCACACCCAAAAGAATCATAGTCACTTTTCCAAGGATTTCTTTAAAAGAAAAGATAAATTACCCACACGTTGTGAAATGTTTGGCAATCTTCCTGTACTTTACAAACGCTGATGTGGGAGCAGAGGAGCAGAGGAGCAGCCCGTGCTGCTACTTAGGGAAAGTGATTTCTTATGCTCTTCACATGGAACAGCTGCTGGTTCTTTGATTTCCACCTAAACCCTCACAGAATAAATGAAGAGGCAGAAGGACCTTTGTGGTATTTAATTAAGCAGGACTCAAGCTCACGTGGGCGACCGGAGAATTATGGCTTTAAGCATTATTATTTTATTAATAATTATTATGTTGGCCATTGATTATCTACTATGTGCCAAGCATGGTTCTCTCTCTCTCTCTCTACACACACATACACACACACACACACACACTGTCTCATTTAATCCTCACAATCTGAAGAAGTAGATAACGATATTCTCCAAGAAGTAAGGGCAATCAAGAAAATGAGGGTCAAGGAAATTTCTTGCCCAAGGACACACAAATCTTAAGCTACAAAGCTCAATTTGGACCCAGATTTGTCTGATTTCAAAGCCTATACTCTTTCCACCACTTCCCATTTTTCTGAAAGAAAGTCCTGAAATACAATTTGGACCTGTATTTGGGTTTTGTTATTTGGCAAGTTTTCTTTGTATGTCTACTTAGATTGTAACATCCTTAATATGAAAAGATTGGGTCTTTTCCTGGCTTTTTCTTAGTGGAATATACAAATGTATACATTAAAAATGTTACATGAAAGTTTGTACCTGACTTAAGAGTATTATATTAGCATCAAGCTCCTGATTGGACATTATCCTATTGTTATATAAGATATTATTACTGGGGATAGCTGGGTGAAGGGCACATGGAAGCTCTCTGTACTATTTTTACAACTTCTTGTGCATCTTATACTAGTTCCAAATAAAAGTATTTTTTAAAATTATATTTGCTGATGATAGTAAGGGGTACTGTGGTGGTTAAGAACACAGAATTAGCAAGTGGATCCAGGTTCTGAAGCTGCTCCATCAATAACCAGATGTGTGGCTTTGTCCAAGGTGCTTGTCAGCCGAGGCCTAGCAAAGAAGAGATGACATCCAAGTTCCTTTGAGGCTTTAAGAGTTGTGATTTCTGTAATTCCAAAAAAATTCATTCTAGACTTCCACTTTAGAATTTGAGTGAATACAAATATCTAATGTACTCCCTCCCAAAACACACTAAAACTACAGTAAGTAGACCTGCTTAAAGACATACCCCACAAGGACCGGCAGCAAAGTTACAGAAGCTAAGAAGCAGATGAGTGAGGGATAAATGACTTAAGAGGCCTGGCATTGACAGTTGATAATGCTAAGGATGAACTTGTTCACTCCAGAATCCTCAAAAACCTCAGGAACCAACAATACCAGATACCTATGGAAATGGAGGTTCAAAGAGGGTGGTGAAAATAAGGACTGGGTGAAAGTCCCCAAAGATACACACCTCTAGATTCTTTCCCTGACTGCGTCATGGGAGTCTGCTTCCTCCCCACCCAACCTAGTCTAGAGATTCCACTCTCTTAAGAGTGCAAAACAGAAGTCTCTGAACTTGAAAGTTGAAAACACCATATTCAAAACCAAGAAGATTAAATGACATATGCACAATGAATGCTGAGTGCTGAGACCCCCACCCCCTTCCCCCAACTTGGTTCACAGAATACTGATAGCCAGATCTGAAGCTTCCAGGCAGATCAAAATTCTGCTCTAGAGACTCAGACCAGCCCAAGAAAAACCATCGAAAGGTATTGAAATTAAGGTTGCCCAATAAATGGGCCCCCCAGCCAGCTCACCCTGCAGTGACGCTCACAGACCACAAGCCCTGCCTTGAGCTCAGAGCTGCCAGTTAGCTTTTTGGTTCCCAATTCTTTTTCATGAAGATAGATACAAAACAGACAAAAGAAAAAAGCAGCTTGGAGTCTATACAGGGAGAAGAAAACTTCCCCCCAAATAATTAATATGCTCAGAGAGATGACAGAAGATCCATGCGAAAAGAATAGACAGCTATTTAAAAAATGAAAAGAAACACGTAGAGGACGACGACAACAAAAGGAGCTCATGGGACTTAAAAAATTGAAAAGGAAGGCTGGAAAATCAAGTTGATGGGAAGTTTCCCAGAAACTAGAGCATAAAGACAAAGAGCTTGAAAATGAAAGCAAAAAGGAAAGGATGAGCCCAGGCCATCCGACGTTTAATAATATAAGGAGTTTCGGAAAGAAAAACACAAGAAACAGAGGTAAAACTATCAACAAAATTATTCAAGAAGTTTGCCCAGAACAGGAGGACATGAAAGGGCCCAGCAGGTACCCAACACAGTGAACGAAAATAGACCCACACCAAGGAACATCACTAGGAAATTTCTAAACACTAGTGATAGCAGAAGAGAGGGTCTGGGGAGGCCTGATGGCTGGCCTCAACCCACCTGCTCCTCTTACCTGGTTCCTGACTCTGCTGCAGGAAAGAATTCAAGAGAAGAGTCACAGGAGAAAGTGAGAACAGGTTTAATGTACCAAATAAGTGATAAAGACTTGACAGAGAAAGTGCAGCCTCGCTCCAGAGACTGAGCAGGGACCACACAAAGTTTGTTACAAAAGTGAGAAATGCACATTCATAGACAAAGTGCAGGCCGGCTCTAGAGTGAACAGCAGCCTGCTAAAGGCAAGTTTGATACAAAAAGAAAGAAATACACACTGCACAGGTAGGGTGCCAGCTGCCCTGGAGAGAGCGAGCAACAGCCCCACCTTCTACTGGGATTCCACTTCTACAGTTTCACTGTCTAAAACATATTCATGCTCTCTAAGGAATATTCAACTAAGCGGGTGGTTCCCTGTTATGTAACAGAGTCTTACACAGGCTCAATTGGTCTCCTTTCGGGGCATGTTCATTGGTCAAATCCTATCACATGCACAAGACATATTCAAGAATATTCTGTGCTCTTTAGTGCCTCTAGTGGAAGGTCATTTAAAGGATAAACTCCCTTCCACTGAGCATGTTCTATCACTGGGGTCATAAAAGCCTGTAAAAATTCCTTTTACTGAGCATGCCTAGTGACTAGAGTTATATAACTCCTTTCTACTGAGCATGCCCAGTCACTGGATTTGCATAAGCCAGCCCCTTGTGGTCTCAATCTCCCTGTTAGTGCTGAAAATAGGCCCAACAAGCAATAGTAACTCTCCTCTAGGGGAGAGCACAGAGGAAGGACTTGAGACTTTGGGGAGTGGCTTGAAACCCAGACATGTGTCCTGAAACTCAAGCCTATGGAAACCGAGCACCTCATATCTCACTAGGGCCCCCACAAAAAAGATCCTATGGGTTTCTATAAAGATAAAATAAGTTGGAACTAGCTGGTTATCAGTTGGTTAGAGCATAGTGCTGAAACATCAAGGTTAAGGGTTCAGATCCCATACTGGTCAGCCGCCCCCCAAAAAGATAAAATATGTCAATTACAGGGATCAGGAAACATACAGACTTCAGATTTTTAAAAGAAAAAGACAATGGACAGAGGCTCCACTTCTGGGTAACATGGTAAATGCACACTCCACCTAGACTCTCCCATGCACTGTACTTGCAAAACCTGGACAGAAGGACACAGCAGCTCTTCGAGGACTCTGAAAAGTAAATAGTAGCAGGGAGAGAAAGACCAGAATCCAAAGTACCACCAAAGTAGCAGTGTGAGTGTCATTTTTTCCTCTGGAATGCTCAAGCCTGGACTCAAGGCAGTGTGATAGTGATAGCAATAGCCTGAGATGCCCCAAAACTGGGATATTACTCAACAGTAAACAAGAACAGGTTACCAATTCATGCAACAGCATGGATGACTCTTAGGTGCACTTTGCTAAGTGAAATAAGCCAGATGCGAAAGACTACTGTGTCATTCCATTTACATAACATTCTGAAAAAGGCCACACTATAGGGACAGAAAACAGATCAGTGATTGCCAAGGGATGTGGTGTAGGGTGGGGCTGACTACAAAGGGACAGCATGAAGCAATGTGTGTGATAGAATTTATTCTGTATTCTGACTTTGTTGGTGGAGACATGGCTGACTCCATGCATTTGTCAATACCCTTAGGCCTTCACAAAGAGTAAAATCTACTGTGTGAAAATTAAAAACAAAAACAAAACAGGATGTAGGGGAAACCCAAAAAGGAATATAAACCATAGGAAATTAGCCATATGTTACAAATGAATAACACAAGCATACTGAAAGGAGCATGAAGAAGATAACTTTGAAACTTTGAAAGCAGTATTCTAACAGGATATTGTAAGGCTTAAGACAAAAAAAAAAAAAAACCCCAAAACTGTACACAAATACTGTACTCTGGTTAGTAAACATATTTCTGAAAGGTGCATGGTATAGCAATTTTCAAATTATATGTATATTAGAGTTGAACAAAACAGTAAATATAATGTAGATCATGAGAGCCAAGCTTCTCACTGTCAGAGAAAGAAATTGCAAATAGGGAAAGAAGAAAAGCTAGAATGAACCCCCATGGTGTTGACTGGAATCGGTTATGAACTCATGCTTTTAAAATATACATACAGATAGACAGATAAAGAAATAAATTTCCCAAGGAAGATTTAAAGGAAAAAAATTGAAGAAAGAAACATAAATATGTGTATATACCTGGGTTAGTATACGTACATATTTCCTATCTCTGACTGCTGAGAGGGCCTAGAAGCAATGACACTCCAAGAGCAATGAGCACCCCTAGTGCCCAGATGTTGGTCTCTAAGAACGATTCTCCATTAAAAGGAATCAGGGCTCCTTGGAGAAGTGGTTGATCCAGCTGGAGCAGGGAAAAATAAGATGAGCCTGGAATATCTTGTAGCGCCAAAAAGTCAGAAATTTCAAACAGGGATAGAGGCACAGAATTGAAAGGACATAGGAACCAACCTGAAAGAGCTCCCAATGGCCAAAGCTGGGATGATTTTGACATATAAGATAAAAGACAATATAATTAGATTATAACATATAGGATAAAACAAACCCCCATGAGTCCATACTGATATGAATAAATAACTGAATAAAAAATTAATTAATGAGGGAGAAGGGATGGCTCTTCCTTACAGAAGAATTCCAATTAATAAATGTAGAAAAAAATGAAGAAAAAGATAAAATTCCCATTAGAACACTACCTAATAATTGTTGCTGGCAAGCTTCACCAATGGATGCTATAATTAGTGGTCAAAAGTTTGAGGAGAAACAGGATATTTGCATAGTCTAACAGAATCTCCTTCAAGATACTTATTAACTAAAACGTGGAAATGGTAACTTTACAAAGAGAAATCAAGCCTCTTAACCAAGCAAGCAAGGCAAACACCACCAATAATAACAATTGTGGACATCAGGAATCCTCGATAGGATACCGGGGAGGGCATGTCACTTACGTGGTATCCTTGCTAAAAGCTCAGAAGAACCAACAGACAAACCCAAATAGAGGGTCATTCTAGAAAATAATAGACTGGTATTCTTCAGTAGTGACAAAATCATGAATGACAAGGAAATACTGAGGGACTGTCCCAGACTGGAAGAGACTAAGAGAAATAACTAAACACAATGTGGGATCCTAGACTGGATCCTGGAACAGAAAAGGGATATTAGTGGAAAAACTGGTGAACTCCAAATAAACCTGTAATTTAGTTAATAGTATTGTGCCCAAGTTAATTTCTTGGTTTTGATCATTGTACTATGGTTATATAAGATACAAACACTAGGGGAAGCTGAGTGAGGGATATATGAAAATTCTCTGTACCTTTTTATTTCTCTGTAAGTCTACAATTATTTTGAAATAAAATGTTTTTTAAAAGCACATACCATATAAAAATTAGTCACTTTACATCCTAAGATGGATGACCTGACACAGCTAACTTCTAAGGTCTGTTCGGTAACAATGTGAACTTATAAATGTAAATTGCCTGGAGCTCAATCCTAATGGGCGACTTTGGGTTGGTGCCTGGGACAGCTGCCTGGCTGATTCTCCTTGCTCATTTTTCTATGTCAGTCAATTGGTTTGGCTGAAATTCCAAGGCCTTGGACTTTGCAGGACTTGAAAAAGGAAGAGGAAAGGGAAGCAAATAGCCATAGAGCTCGAACCCACTTTCCTGTGCTCTCCTGAGCTGCTTCTGGCTCCCACTCCGTAGAGCTAAAACCTCTAAGGAAGCCACTCTTTCATCATCTCCAACAGATTACAGAATGACAGTCTTGGTTAGAACCATACCATCTGTTCATGCCCTCAGAATTTTTAAAATGATCCCCATGTTTACAAATCTGAGCTTATATTTCACATTTGTGGAGAAATAACTAAGTAGCTGCCAAGCGGCAGCAAGACTATTCATGTTCAGAAGCTCCTCCGTGGAGAAGCAGGTTAAGTCCTGAAAGCCTGTTCTTAAGTGCACTGTTTGTCATTCCAGTTGCCTAGGAGGGGTTTAAACTTGCAGCCCTCAGATTTATTTCCACTAAATAGGAGTGTTTTAAAATCAAGCACATGCTCCTCCTCTTAACTAGTGTATGCATTCTCAGGTATATTTTTCCCAACAAATCAGTTTTTATCTACATTGAAAATTCCCTTGAGACAGATAACATCTGCAAGTATTGTAAGAATCTCCTTAACAGCTTCATATCCACCACTAGCAGCACTCTGAAGTCAGGCAAATTCAACGGGGGCCTTATACAGAGGAAGTATCCATGGCTTGGGGCAAACATTCCATCACTCCTAACCTCTAAGTCTTCAAGCAAATGCCTGGCATTCTCCTGAATGGAGCTGGTAGAGTATTCATGCTGAGTGTCCAAACCATGGAACTTCAAGTTCTTTTGGTTTTGTCGATTACTTTTCCTGTCTCTTGCTGATTACTGTTGACTACAGCGGCACAACAGCTTTTACATATTACATAATTACCCTTCATTCTTTAGGACTTTACCTAATATGGAATGATTTGGTCCCTATACAAAGGCGGCATCCTCTACTTTTTCACTGCTTTCCATTTTCAAAAAATTATCTCATTTGTAACTGAATACAATTATAAACTCTTTCATGGACATGATGGGGTTAAAAATGTTTGTAAAACCCCTTGGCACTCAGTACCAGCACAGCAAGAACACCTTAAGCCAAGGGCCTGTGGCCAAGATTCCTGATCCCAGTCGGTGGGTGGTGGGCAGAGTTTTCTCAGGAGAGTGCAGCTTTCTTGAAAACATGAAAGTTCTCAAGGAGAAGGTGTACGTACTTCCCATAAAAAGCAAGAAGGAGATTCTAAAGTTGATGTTTAGTACACTGTTTCCAGATCAACAAAGTAAGAGGTTGACACAATTATCTGGAGAATCTGAGCAGAAATCTATTCTACATCATTAAAAAAATCAAAGATTTGTCCAGAAATTTTAAAAATGGTTTACATTGGTTATGCATTTACTAAGCATATTCATTATCATTTAATTCTTAGAACAACTCTACAATATAGATATTATTACTCCATACTACAAATAAGGAAACTGAGGCACAGATAGGTAAAGTGACTTGTTCAAGGTCACACAACTAATTTAGGACCAAGCTGGGATTCACACCCAGGTCTCTGACTGCAGAACTCTCAACCACTAACATACACTTTTCAGATAACCCCCTCAGTCTCAGGCTAACTCTGACCATAGAGAAAGGAGTGTGCTTCTGTACTCAAAGTTATCACCTTATCTCAAAATATTCTCATCCAAGACGGCTGGCACCCTGAGCCCTGTGTCCACCTTAGAACACTCCCACTGCTGGGTCACCTCTTTATGATAGTCAAAAGCCACTCTGCCTCCTGACTCGATGCCTTAAGAATCAACAGGATGGGGGTTGGCCGGTTAGCTCAGCTGGTTAGAGTGCGGTGTGTGGAAAACACCAAGGTCCTGGGTGTGATCCCCATACTGGCCAGCCACACATACAAACAGAAGGGAAGCTGATGATGGCAGAATCTGTTGGTAGGGTTCAGGCACTGGCTCTCACCCAGAGGTGATTTTGCCCACCAAGGTACATTTGGCAATGTCTGAAGACATTTTTGAGCCTCACAACTTGGGTGGGAGTGAAGAGGGGAGACTCCTGGGTAGCAGGCACGGATGCGGCTGAACATTCTACAGTGCACAGCAGCCCCCTCACCAGTCCCCCGGGCCAGCCCAAAATGTCAGTAATGTTGAGGATGAAAACTCCTGAGCTAAAGGAATCAGTAATGCTCTTCGGTCCTTGTCCACAGCCTGGCCTGGGATGAAGAATCACAGGCATCACAGTCAGGAAACCACCAGTGGGGTCATCTCCTCTGGGAGGAGAGACGTTGCTGCCAGCACTTGCACTCTCTCCATCCAACTAATTAGTGCATTTACAGATCATCTGGAGTGACAGCCCCCTTTCAACCCACAAAAAGCACGTTGGTAAGCCTTTCCAAATTCAAAATGCTGTCCTGACAAGCTAAATGATTTAACCAGGTGAGTCTCTCTGCTGTGCATGGAGCATAAAGGCAAAGGCATGTGGCATATTTTAGAGGAAATCAACTAGATGACATGCAGAGTGAAGTGTGGCATTGATAGGTCAAGAGGGCTGACAGATGACGCCAGGAAAGACCACTGCCACCAGATGGGGGAAGAGTGGAACTTTAAAGCTGGTCAGGGAATCCTGTCTGCTCTTCTCCCCAATCATTTCAGCCGACAGTGAGATCTTGCTCTGCAAGAACGGAGGTAAAGAAAGGGAGCTATACCTGGATACTGCGGCAAATAAAGTCAGCTCCACTCTGGAAACTGAAACAAGACGTGTGCTGCATTTCCTTCATGAAGTTGAAAGTCAGAGTTCTGTCACGAAGGCACCAGCCGGGGGAGTCAGACACACCTGGTTTTGAGTTCCAGCTTTGAAACACTCTCTCCACTTGAAAGCAGGAGACAAGCTCTCTGAGGGTCCCTTCTGCAGAGCATGAGTGAGAATAAGAGCCACTTCACAGTCTACCTGAGAAGCAAGGGTGTGTAATCCAGCACTCGGATAGAGCGCTGTGGTGGACAAGTTCACCTGGACTCACAGCCGGTTTTCTGCCCTCCTCCCATCCTCCCTGTCCTTGTGCAGGGTTTTCCACGAGTGACTGGCTGCGAGAAGAAAATGTTCCTGGGATTGAGTCCTGCAATCCCAACACAGGCTTCTTATTAAATGGAATTTACCTTGACAGATTATTCCATATGAGCTGTCCAGATAGATAAGCTAGCTTGCCTTAAACAAGTATGTTTGAATTCTTTAGAACCCAGAAAATGACTCTTTGAGATACTTTTCTTTTTTTCCTTTTTTTTTTTTTTTTTTTTTTTGGCAGCCGGCCAATTCAGGGCTCAAAACGTGGACCTTGGTGCTGAGATGCACGTATTATTAACCCTGGGTCCCCAAAAGCAGATTTACCACGAAGCTAATGAAAATACAATTTCAGGCTTCTCACATAGCACCCTGCCCCCCGCAATGCGTTCACATGGTCATTCAACATGATAAAGTTCGCAATGGTAAGATGCTTGTTTAAGATTTCTGCGTCTTCTACTTTGACTTCCCTTGGCCATATGTATGCTCCTTTTGGGTGGCTTTGGAATGGCCAAGGGAATTTTGAGGATCTGGCTACGGAATCTGAGTTAGAGCTTCCTTTAGTTTGGGTTGATCAAGATATACTGATACAGTCACTTTCATATAGTTAAGCTGGCTGTTAAGTAGGAAAGTTTTCCAGAAGTGTTCCTAAGGGCCCACCGTGCTGATTCACCCCACACAGAGCTGTGAAGGCTCAGACCCAGCCGTCATATCACAACATGGGAATGTCCTGCAGTGTCTGGCAACTGAGGTATTGTGGGCCGGGGAGGAGAAACAACATGTGAAACAGATGGGCCTCATTCCTAGTCTGGGGCAAAGTTTTCCAGTTATCAAATGTGTACAGTTGCAGGCACACTTAAAATTGATCACTAGTCAAAAGGAAAGTTCTCTCCTTTCAGGAACTTAAGATGTCATAAAAAAAAATATATGACCCCAAATGCAAGATAAAAAGGACTTTACAGATGTGCTAATCAGTTAATAATGTTTTTCTAAATTCTGTGCTATTTTAATACCTAATTTTATATGTATATACACAAAATTTTATATTCTCTTTCTTCCAAAAGGCCCCCCAAATTGTATAAGATTCAGGCCCTACAGAACCTGGGTCCACCCCCTGGGGCACATACTTTTATTGCAGCTTTTGAGGAGAGCAGGGTGGAGAGAAAGTGAGGCGGGAGAGACTAAACTCCCTAACTAAATTTCCCGAAACAATTCTATTTCAGTAATACAGTGAACCTAGAAAATGGGAAATTCGTTGTGTGTTTGTTCTTTCTGAAAAGAGCTAAATGGAATGAATAAGAATGTAAGACTCCAGAACACACCAGTGGATTTTCCTGGAAGGCTGAATCTGTACTGCATAATGTTTTTGGAAAATACTTATTGTTTTATAAAGCGAAATAAAACACACCTAGGTTTTTTTAAATGTCAATTTTCTGCCAGGGCCTTTTATCCATACTTCATCCCCTCCAAAGATTCTAAACTCTTGGTTCACGCCCACTACTGTCCCTTCTACACTAAAATCAAACTCAGTTTGCTAACTACAGTTTTTGAAGCACAAAGTAACACTACACAGGTTAGAGAAAAGTGAAAGAATTTCTTTCTAAACTCAACATCTGAACAATGAAACACCCAGGTAGGCAGAGTGCCTGCAGTTTCTGCTCTTACCCCAGAAAGACTGAAAGCAGCCGCATTCTGGATGTTGCTTTTCATTTTAATGACAACTCCAGAAGTGCTCCCACGAGCTCGCGCTGCCTCTTCCCACCCCTCGCCCCTACCGAACTCCCAGATGCATTAAGTTCACAAGGAAGAGAAAACTTGGCTTTGCAGTAGGTTCCGATCAGAACTCCGTCCTCCATTTCCCCAGCGCCCGGGCGCAGCGCCAGATCGGGCCGCCCCTCCCGCGGGCTCCCGGGGCGGGGACGCGGCAGCCCTTGGCTCCTCCGGGTTTGGAAAAGGGGCAAGTTTGCAAAGTTCTGGGAGAAGAGGGGAAGGTGGGAGTGTTGGCTGGCTCATTCCCTTTCCTTGGAAAGCAGTCAGCAAGAGGCAGACACCCTATCCACCCTGTGTACCTGCTGTCGCAGTCCGCGCTGCTTCACCAAGACAGAGTTCGTGTCTTTAAGACCAGAATTCTCTCCCGGGAGTGCGCGCTAGTTAACGATCGCCAGCCGCTCTCCTCGTCGGACCGCCACGTGACGGGGCCACGTGACTTGGGCTGTGGTTGTGGCTTGCGTCAGAATAAGCAGATCAAGCTTACTACTGCAGCCACCGCCGTGGGACCGGTCAGTGCACCGTGATTCCCGGCGGCTGTCACCGCGCGCCGTGCAGCGGCCACGAGACTTGTCTTCGAAGGAACACAAAACAAACATGGTTTTCTGTTTTCCAAAGTGAGAGTCCGTTTTCCCCTTGGAAAATGTGTGATGTTCCTGGGGAAAAGACGAGGCCCCATTTCTCCAATCCACGTTAGTCCTCTTGGTACAGTAAAGTAGGATCTATAGCGCGGCACAGAAAGCAGAAAACCGTGGATCCAAGCTCCTTTCCAAGTTAAGATTCAGGGCTGATTTTATCTTTTACTGTTTCCCCTTCTCTCTCACTAGAAAGTCCTCAAAATATGCTTTTTTTTTTTCTACTTACAAAAAAAGTACACTAAAAATGACATTTAAATTTAAAAAATTTAAATGGTGTGTTCATTTTGTGATTTTTCTCTTAGATTTCCAGGACATTAATATTTATTTATTTTGTTTTCAGTATACTCTGTAAAGGAGAGAGCAAAAGTATTACTCTTTTTATAAGTGGGAAGAGCTGGATGTCCCTTTGCAGGTTGGGTTGTATGTGTGTATATGTATTAAAAAATACGCAAATTTGCTTCAAGAGGGCTTTTTCTCCCACTCAGGTAACATCTTTACTATGCACATTTTAACACTGCCTTCACCACTGCCACACACCCCCGTGCTGAAGAAGCCCTGCAATATTATGTTGTCTCCTGCCTGTAATGGTAGTCTTGGGTGATGACTCAATTACAGCAGAGAGAGAACAATAACATTGGTTATCTCTAGCCCAAGGCTGAGGCGAAGACAGCTGCCTTCTCTGCATGGAACTGCAGAGGGCTGTCCCAACATCGCAGTCACTTGTTGGTCAGGCCATCAGTACCTGTCCTGTAAAGAGGAGGCAAGCCGGTTCTCCAACCCAGCTCAGAAGATTGCAGCAGTAGATTCATTCATTCCACAAATACTGACCTAGTGTCTGCTCTGCTGGGCGCTACTGCGGATGCAGGGGAAGCAGGGGCGAACAAGAGAGTCAGAACCCACCCTCATGGAGCCTCCCTCTCCTCGTGGAGTGAGGGAAAGTCACCTCCAAGAGGCCAAGCCCCGGGGCCTGGCCTGGAGGGCAGACCAGATAGCAGGTGCAGTATGGGAAACTCCCTTTGGCATTACAAGCATTGCTACAATGACCAAGGGACACTCTACCAGCCACAAAGGACTTACTAATTTGCCAGCTGATGCTTTAGAAACACGAGTTGAATCTTTGCTGGCAGATGTAGGTGTGATCTTGTTTGTTAGACGCTTCAGTGGGCACTCAGACGTTCCTGCCCCCTGCTTTTGATCCTGAATGGACAAGTGCCTTTGTGCAGAGGTCTCATTGCTCCTGGAAGCATCACTGCAAATACAGCAGAGCTCTCGGGAGTGATCACCCAGGGAACTGTGATCAAAACATTGCAGGGTTCCAGCCAGAGCGTCTACACCTTCGCTTTCCCTGCTTTTCCACAGCCAGCCTTCAGAGGACACCGAGCCATGTGGCAGGAGCTGCCTGAAAGGCCAGCCTGTCCAAAGTGCCAGGGGGTGAGATACGGCCACGGGCAGCCTTCCAAAGGACAGAATGCTGATACTGCTGTATTCCCCACGAAGAGATAGGTGTGGGGCCCTCCCTGATTTGACAGGACACGAAATGGGTCTGTGGATGAATCAGAGAAAAAGTGTGTTCTGAAATCAGCAGAGCTTCTGACATCCTGAGCAAGAGCTGGCCTTGCTCAGGGGTCAGGAAGGGAGAGACCAAAGGAAAGGATGCAGCTCTCCCATTCTTAGTGAAATCTTGATTGGATTTTGATAGATGCTCAGCGTACACTCACCCTATAGTCTTGTAGAACATACCAAAGGAAGAGACAGACGGTGAACTTAAACAAAATGCGTCCTCTACTCAAGCAGTTTTGCTTCAGAGGAGGTCCTTGATACCCATGTCTGATAAGCAGTACAAATATCAGGCCCTAGCCACCCCAATGTGCCTCCACGGCCATCCCTAGCCCTGACCTATGCATGGGAAAGAGGGACAGCTTCTGCTGGAGAGAGGGATGGCACAGGCTGTGGCCCCAGGAACTTAGAATGAGGATGTATTTGAACCAAATTTCTTCCTTCAGTCTGTCTCAACAACTCCATCGTCCCTTATTTTCCTAAGAGAGACAGTAACTGCTCTTCGCTTGCGGATGGGGAACCTAAGGCAGGAAACTGGTAACATGCCCAGCATCAGTAAGTCCTTGGAAAAGCAAAGAATAAAATCCGTGTCTTCTACAGGCTCCCCTCTTGCAAAGACCTGAACCACCAAGAATGTCAGAATGATGTGTATGGAAAACAATATGGAGGCTTTTCAAAAAGTTAAGCAGAACTGCCATATGATCCAGCAGTCCCATTTCTGAGTATATATCTGAAAGAATTGAAAGCAGGGACTCAAGCCATATTTGTACACCCGTGTTCGTAACAGCATTACACACAATAGTTAAAAGGCAGAAGCAACTGAAGCGTCCACTGATGGATGAATGGGTAAACAAAATGTGGTGTATCCATACAATAGAACATTATCCAGCCTTAAAAAGGAAGGAAATTCTGACACATAATAAAACATGGATAAATCTCAAAGACTTTATGCTAAGTGAAATAAGCCAGCCACAAAAAGAAAAATACTGTATGATTCCATTTATGTGGTGTATCTAGCGTAGTCAAATTCTGAGACACAACAAGTAAAATGATGGTCTCCAGGGGGTGGGGGAGGAAAAAATAGGGAGTTACTGTTTAAAGGGGACAGAGTTTCAGTTTGAGAAGATGAAAAAGCTCTGGAGATGCATGGTGGTGATGGCTGATCAATACTGTGAATGTGCTAATGCCACTAAACTGTACACTTGAAAATACTCAAACAGTAAATGTCATGTTATGCATACTTTACCAAAATAGAAAAATTTTAACAGGTGTCAGAGTATCACCCAGACATTTTTGGAGTTTCCGATAATCTCAAGCAATCTTTGCCCTAGGAGTTGTGTCCTATGTAACAGCAGGATCTCTGGAAATTACCCATTAATCTTATTCCTTTTGATATCCAAGGAGGTGAAGTAACAAGTGGCCACATAGGCTGTGATGCCATGTCTCTTGTCCTTTTAGCCTTGGTTCTGTGATGCTCATAGTCCGGAGAGGTGGGGACTCGCCCTTCCTCAGTCCACCCTCACCCTCACCCAGCCCCTTTGACCACGGATCTGGCTTGCTGGCAAGAGTAATGATAACACGTGGGAGGGAAGATGCAAACTCCCAAACAGTTCCCACCACCCCCAGTGGGAAATGTTATAAATTTGAGGTCACCTTTTTTTGCCTGCACTTATAAGTTTCTCCTCACCTCTTAATAGGCAGATTTTGCAGAAGGTCATGGGAAATTATTGATGAAGTGTTTGTACAGAAACTGGACTTGATGGGATATGAGAGAAAATCCCAGGAAGCACATGAGAAGAGAAAATGTAAATTCCTCTCAGCAAGTTTCAAATGTTCTCTGCCTTGACTTTATGTCTTGAAATAGAATTGTGCATGGTTACAAGAAACCAGAAAGAACATTCCACACTTGTTTAAAGTATTCACTTAATAATTCTGGATTATCACTGTTGCTTATAACAAAATACCTGGAACTGGGCACTTTGTAAGAAAACAAAATGTATTGCTTTCAGTTTCAGAGGCTGGGAAGTCCGAAGTCCAGGGAATGCGTCTGGTGAAGGCTTTCTTTAGTGGTGACTTCAGTGACGGCAGGGTATCATATCGCAAAAATGGTGTAGCAGAGAGAGACTAATCTCCTCATTCACTTTCCTTTTAAAGTCCTCAGAACCATGCCCATGACCACCATTTTTAATCCACTCATTATGGCATGGCTCTGCAATCTAATCACATCTTCAAGTCCCCACCTTTCAATTACCATAATAGGATTTCCCACCCTCAGCAGTTACAGTGAGGATTAAGTTTCGGGGGACATTCAACCCAACGCAAACTCTAAGTAAACTCTAAGATGGTTTGCTAGAAAAGAAGGTTACTGGAAAAGAAGGACAACCTTCATTTGGAAAAGCCACTGGCCTTCTTGCAAGAAGTTGAGCTGGCGGTTAGGATGGCCTCAAATTGTTGTCGTCATTAACAGCTCACAGCTACCATGAGTAATGCTCTGATCAATCCAGAAACCAGAAAGCGAGTCAGGTCTGGGAGTCCTCTGCTGCGGCTCTCCAGCAAACCTCTCCCCTGCCTCCTCCTTCACCACATCAGAACCAAGTGAGCCCACAGTGGAGAGCCTCAAGAAGGCAGAAAATTCATCAGGAAAAACACAGAAATAGCAAAATAGCAAGGCCATAAATAAATACTAATAGCTAACCTCTCAACCTACCTGCCTTATTTGATTTTCACGCTACACAAAATAGTGCTTACTGAATTCCATTTATTGGTAACCATTTTCATCGTCATTATTGTTACTCTGATGTCCCACGGACATCAATTACATTTTCCAAGTCCCAGATTAGGAACTTCTGGTGTAAAATTTGCACATATACTCAGGCAGAGAGCAAGATAGACTATTTCAGTCCAAGACTGTCTGGAAAGTTCCAGGCTGTGTGTAATCTTTCTTGTGGGCTTACCATTGACAAACCACTCTAGCTTAACTATGAAACTTACCCAAGTTCCTATATCTTTTGGGATATACAAAGATAGTGGTTTGTCCAGCTACCACCAATCCTAATTGTTGAACCCAATTTAATTCAAAAACACACATTGAGCACCAGAAAAATGAAAAAGAGAAGGCCCAGTCCCCTAAAAGTTCTCATCATCAAGTAGTAGTGAGGCTGCGAGGCACAGGCACACGGTAACTCTACTTCAAGGCAGACAGCCACAAGGGACACACAGAGATACGAAAAAAATGCACTGGGACTGCGATGGTGTGAGAGGTTAATTCCCGCAGAGGGCGGGTAGGGGGGTGATGGGAGGGCTGTCCTCATGCTGAGCACAGGGCACTGGCAGTCACTGACAGCACCTGACCTACTGGATGGTAGTTTAAGGTATTTACACTTGATTAGGGTGCAGAGGGAAACGAGTACTCTCTGCTCAAAACCGGGGGTTAAAAACTCCACAGCAAGAGCTTGGCTGAGGCCCCATAAGGCCCATTTCAATGAAACAGGCCAAAACACAGCCAAGAGAATGATTATGGTACCAGCTCAGGTCCTCATGCTGCCCAGAGATTTCCATTCATCCCTGCGATTACAGACCTTCCAGAGACTTCCTCCACAATGAAAATGTACCTGTTCTTGAACAAACTAATTAGTGCTAATGTGTTAGGAGAGGTTAATAGATTATAGGTCTCCAAGTCCTTAGGGCAGATACTTGGATCTGATGGTAGAATTTCAGTGCATGAGCAGGGAGGGGACCATTTTGAGCAGGCCCGTGTTTCTATTCTGCTCATCTCATGGAGGGAAGCTGTTTCCTTTGCTTGTATGCAGAGCTGCCTCTGAGGGGAAATTCTGCCCATCGTGGCTGTGTCCTATGCAACTACTAACATAAAAGCTTTCCTATACCCCTTCAGAAAGCAGGTAGACAGCATTGTTGGGGCCCAGAGGCAGCTGTGGGACACCTGCAAATGAAATAGCACGCATGGCCCTACTCATGATCCCAAGGGTGAGACGTAACATCACTTCTTCAACATAAGAGACTGGAGCCTTCTTGGGTTTCTTTCTTAACTGCAATCATGGCCAAGTTTAATCACAGAGTTAGCACCTATGGGGGAAACACTTTTGATACCACCAGAGCTGACAGAGATGCCCAAAGCATTGAAAAATGGGGAGTTTAGAGAATCTGGGACAGACTGGCAGAACCAGCAAGGCTATGGGACAGGGTTGCTGGCTTCAGATGTGGATTTGGTGCATTTCCAGCTCAGCTCGTCCCAGGCCTTCAACATTCACCAAGTAGTCTTTTGACTTGAGTTGTATCCCAAATAGTCTCCTCTGCCAGAAAAAAAAAGATTTATTCATTCATTCAACAAATATATTGATCCCCTACTACCAGCTAGAATGAATGAATATAGTTTAGTGTGAAAGACAAACAAAGCATTGGGAGAGGCCTCTGTGCGGAGTGTGCTGCAGGGGCAGGGATGGGACATTTCAATCAGAGGGCTCGGTCAGGGAAAGCTTCTAACTGGAAGATGACTGGATATTGAAGGACTAATATCGTCTGGGGGACAAAGTGAAAGAAGGCATCGCAGGACAAAGGAACTGTGTGCTTGAAAGGTTTGGAGGCATGAAGCAGCATGAGATGTCTCCTACCTTAAACGATCACCTTGAATTCCCTCTGCCTCTTGCAGGTTCAGGCTGCACGAGTGGTTGTCATCCTAGGACCACATCACCTATCCTAGAACCAATGAATCTCAACGTTGTGGCCTAGAGGAAGTGGGAAACCAATCCCTGAAATTCCAGAATGTGGCCATGACTTGCCTTTTACCCCTTCTGGGGTAAAGAGGCGCAGGCCATCTGATGGGGCTGCAGGGCAGGGAGTGGCATGTGCCAGGGCTAGAAAGGAGGGCTGGGGACCAATTTCAAAGGGGCTCCCAGGTCATGCCAGCAGGTTGCTACATATCTTTCAAGCCCAGAATTGTTTGTGCATTAGCAACTTGTTCCATTTTCAACTTGATGCAGAAAGGCCATATGTAAGCCTGAACAGACATTTTGGAAAGTGATGGTTTGTCGGCCATTCCTATCCCCTCACCTGTAGGATAGCAGCGGGGCAGGGGCAATACTAGTACTAAAACTGCATAAAATGATCGATGGTTGCGCTTTACTTCATCAGCTTTCATGTGAATTAATGAAAATGGTTTCTCTTAAAATTTACCATTGGCTCCCCTACGTACCTGAGGATGGAATCCCAGATAGGGAGGTGATACATCTCAGGCCCTGTTCAAGGAAAGAACTCGCTTCTCAAGTCTCAGCTCCAAGATAAACACACTGTTATTGCCATGTGCTTAGCTTCCAAAAACACAGCCATGAGGAAAATGCTTCATGCAATGTGATGCTGGAGGTATGATTAACCTTCAAAGAGGTATCAATTGCATCATGTTCAGGAAAAGTATAGAAAGAAGAAAAGCAATACCGAAAAAAACCCTAAAACACCCACTACCTAACTTTATCTTGGGGAGGAGGAAAATAAACTGAAGTCATTTCTTGGCGCACCAGATTTGCTCAAGAAGGGCTTCTGTTAATGTTGCATTGGAAAAGGGAGTTTCTTGTGCTTGTTTGTCATTTCCAAATTGAATCTTCAGGAAAACACACATTCCAGGATTCTAGCTATCATCACGCCTCCCAAGAAGAGAAAGAATGAATGTGAAAAAAGCTTGAAACACTTGATAAAACAAATTGTATAATTATCACATGCTAATATGATTAATTTTTTAAAGATCATGTTCATTGGGAAAAGGTCAAGAGCAAGGGCTCTAGAGACAGATGGCTTGTATCAAATTCCAGCAGTCTTTGCTCCATGACCTTGGGTAAATAAAATACCTGACTTCTCAGAGCCTCAGTTTCCACAACTGTAAAACAAAGACAACACGTAGCACTTATCTCAGGCAGCTGTGGTAAGGCTGTAGAGAGTCATTCCACAGAAAACCTTGGGACTCAGATTGGCACATACTACAGAGCAACTAAATATTAACTCATTACTGTTGTGATTATTGCCATGGGGAGCCAGGGTTTCAGGCTCTGTCCAGAACATGCCTGTTTGCTTTGCAAAAACAGCCTCTCTGCCCCTTGGCTAAAATTTCTGCCTGTCACTTTCAAAATGCATGTTTTTAAGGGCCTAGGTGAGAGGGTATGGGTGAGTCAGCTAGTAAAAAAACAATTCAAGTCAGTGGCCTCTTGCTCATATATGAAAGGCAGCACTTGGACTATGAAATAGCACTTGAACTACGAAGTATGTAGTTTTAAGGAAGAATCGCTCCAGGAGAGTCTCCATTCCAAACCTATTTAAATGAAGACACGTCAGGCAGAGAAACAACAGGTAACACCATTCACAATCCCAAAAGTCACACTTTGCCAAAACTCCATGTTACTAACGATGAAATTGATACTATCTTTCTAAAGACAGAAATCCTAGGGAAAATGAACAAACCCCCCCACCAAAAAAATTTTTTTTAATCTGCTCCTTTTATGCCTGTTGCATGTCCGTAGCTGTCCAGGCTTGTTAAACATTAAAACACTGGTTGTTTTTTTTTTTTTTTTTTTTTCTAAGTAGGCCAAATCAGGTTTCATAAACTGATCTGTGTGGCTTCTAAAACAAGAATCATTCACTTTGTCAAAGAGTTTGCAACATGGCTTCTGATTTTAAATGTTGCTTCTCTGAATTATAATAATCTTTAAAATGTAGGGAAAGGGGGAAGAGAGAGCCTTGTCCTTAACTTTTTCTGGGCTCTCTTGTTGGCTTGAAGTAAGACTATTTAATACCTTCAGAATTTGCTCTTGCCTTGAAGCAAGACAAGTATGTGCCGCTCTGTTCTAAATATGGGAACAGCAAGTACAAATAGAAGAGGGAAGATTTGCTTTGAAGCTCAGCGTTGCCAGCGCAGAGCCTCTCCCAGACACGCGAGCAGCGGGAGCGCAGCCTCAGAGCCCTCTGCTTTTAATGGCTAACTTATTAATTCTAGGTGCTGTCCGCTTAGACTAAAGGTCAGGAATCTGATTTTGGCCTTAGTACTAATGGGAATCCTATGGGAATCCTGAGAGTGGCTGACTAAGTATTGTAGTATTACTAATAATTAATAATGATGATAATGTCCTGGTTTCTTGTTTTAGTGCTTTTTATCCCCCAGAGGTTCCCAATCACTTCACAGACCAACTGTTTCACCCACTGCTAACCTGTAACCGACTCAGCCATAGAATACTGCCCTGTTGTCAAGAATACAGCCACACTCAGCTTGTTTAAGCATGAACTGAAGAAAGATACCCACCGAAAATTAAAGTGTAAATTTTAGGTAGGCAGGTTATAATTATCCACTTGAAATCAAGCCAAGAAATGAAGTTTAATACCCTTTCTTTAGTGAAAAGCTCCCAGGCAACTTTCTGGACCATAAACAGACCTTGGGTTTTCATCTCTTCTAACTCAGGGTTTCTCAACCTCAACACTACTGACAATTTAGGCTGGATAATTTTCTGTTGTGGTGGTAGAAGGGTAGTCTCGTGCAGAATGGTTAGCAGCACCCCTGGCCTCTACCCACTAGATGCCAGTCACACACACACACACCCTCCCAGTGTGACAACTGAAAATATCTCCAGGCATTGCCAAATGTCTCCGGGGGCGCAGAATCACCCCCAGTTGAGAACCACTGTTCTAAGTCCATACGTTTGCAAGGCAGGGGTTCTGGGGTTAGAAACAGCTGCATCATCAAAACTTTCATTCTCCAGGTTGTTTTCATTTCTCCAGGTTCCTCCTGAAAAAGGGACACATCCATCTATGGCCTTAAGGACTCAGAGAAACTGGTGTAGGGCTGAAATTAGCAACCCCCCCCAAAAAAAATCAAAGAAATTCCATCACCCTAGACTACCAACCACCACCCTCTCCCTCAAAGGATCTCTTCCTGACATAACTTCCTCCAAAGTGGCTGTGTTAGGTTGTAACAGAATAGCACTGTGACAGCTTCAACATCCCCAGTGCCCACCTCTCAGACTTCCTCAGGTCAGAGTTCCTCTCTTTTCTGGAACCCACAAGTCTCTGTCAAACAGCACAACGAAGGCATGCATCTAGTTTTCTCCAGGCACTATGCTAACTCCAGCTATAACCAGCTCTGATCACAACCTGTCCTTCTTACCCTCCTGCATCACAGCCATAAAACCCCTGGGACCTCAGCTCCAGGAGTTCCCCTCACTGCCTGGCCAGGCTATTGACTCCAGATTCCCTCCACAGCTGAGGGAGGTGGCTGGGGAGCTTCTTCCACCACAACCCACCATCAGGAACATGTTTTACATCATGAATCCTCTGCCGTTCACACAGGCAAAAATACATTTTTTAATTTTTAAACTTCTTATTTTGAACTAATTTTAGTCTTACCGAAAAGTTGCAACAATAGTACAAGGAATTTCCATATACTCCTCATCAGCCTCCCCTAACCTTAACATCTTCTATCACCATAGAACAACCGGAAATTAACCAGGAAATTAACATCCATACAATACTATCAACCAAACTAAAGACACCAATTTTCTACTAATATCCCTTTTCAGTTCCAGGGTCTTTGCCACAATCCCACATTGCATTTAGCTGTCTTGTCTCCTTAGTCTCCCACAGTCTGTGACAGTTCCACAGTCTTTCCTTGACTTTGATGACCTTAACACTTTTGAAGAGTATTGACAAGCTGTTTTGTCAAGTGCCCCTCCATTTTTGTTTGCATGATGTTTTTTCATGATTTGACTGATGTTATGCATTTTTTGACAAGAATGCCAAAGAAATGATGTTGTATCCCCTCAAAACATATCTTAAACAGAAGTTCTCAGAAACTGTATCTTTACTATGTGAGATACACTCTGTCATTTTCTATTATTCTTTTAAGTTTTGGTTTCTGTATTGCTAGGCAACTACACCAATTGCAAGGCTAAGGCAATGGCCCACAGGCCCCTCAAACCCGTCATACAGACTGAGTCACAGACCCCTCACATGCCAGGCTGGGTCACCAGACCTCTTATATGCCTGGCTGGGTCACCAGACCCCTCACACGCAGGTCCACGAGCTAGATAATTGGGAAAGATCCCAGGAGCCATTGGCAGATGACATGAGCTCAGTCCTCAGCTTCCTCAGCAGCAGCAGTAGCAGCAGCAGCTTACAGATTCAGCAGCTGCAGCGGCGGTGGCCTCTTGGGGCATCCCAGGGACCATAGCAGCAACAACCTCCAGCAGCAGTAGCGGCCTCCCCGTGGAGGGGTGGGGGCCACTATGGATCAAAGCCACTTGTCCTTTATACTTAAGTCCGATAACCCAGGACACCTGGGTGCCCACGCACATCTACATTAGACAATAGCCAAGGAACACCTGGGTGCATGTGCATATTTGCATCAAATGCTCAGCAAGATTCTGAATATCTGAGGGAGCCCTGGCCATTTTCTTTCACTTTCCCTACAGTTTCACAACCATGTTGGTTCACAGCCCTCTAATGGTTTGGAAAACACTGCCCAAGGCCAGCTCCCTCCCACTGGTTCTTTCTGGACTCGCTCTCCTCTGTGCATCAGTGACTTTGCACGGTTTGAATTTTCTCTCTTCCTCTCTGACCAGCTCTTGCCTGCATGTTTTTGGACTTTTTGTCCCCGCTCTTCCGTCTAACCTTTTCTCACTATACTCACTTCCTCAGTGAACTGAGCCACTCGTTTCAGTTCAACTTTCCTCTCTACCCAGGTGACCCCCATCCATCCCTGTCTCACCTGAGTTTCCAGCTCTGACTTCTCTGTGGATATCCTGCCTGCTATCACACTGGCCCCCCTTCCCTGCATCCTGTACCTGTCAGTTGTCCACCCTTATTCTCCTTTACTTGTAAGTGGAGTCCAGCTTTCACCTGAAATGCCACCCTCTCAGCCAGCTCCTCCATTCTCCATTCCTTAATCCAGGGGTTTTCAAATTTTAGAGAACTTCAGAGTCACCTGGCGGGCTGATGAAAGACTGATGACAAAGGCCCACCCCTAGCAACTGTGATTCAGCGATGTCAGCAAGTTTGCAAAAAGCTCTCAGGTGAAGCTGCTGATGCTTTGAGAACTAACTCATCCTGCATGCTAATTCCAGACTCGGGCTCCTCCTGAACTACAGAGAACCAGCAGTGGCTGCCTGTGGGCCACACTGGCACAGTTGCACCAACCTGACCTAGCTCACAGCCTCTCACCTTACACCTTGGGTACCACTGTTTTCTCCAAATGGAATGCCCTGCGGGTCCCCTTGCCTTCTGAGGATCCACATCTCCTCCATTATGAAAGGACTAGCTCTAGACGCGCAGCTCCAGGAAGAGGAAGACTTTATACTTTTTTAGCCTTCATGGAACTCTTTCTTCTAGGACTGGGTAGCAATGAAAGTCAGTGATTATAATTGTGAGGTTAGTCCTGACCCTCCAACTAAACTGGGCTCCCAGTTTGGGCTCCCAGTAAGCTGTCCTTACTGCGTTCCTGCTGCACTTCTCTTGCTTCTTTCGTTGTGACTTTTAATGCTATACTAATACTTCTAATAATGTAGTTGATGAGACTGCACGTCCACACACCTTCCCATACGTGCGCAAGCACACGCACACAGAAGCTAGCTAGCACCAGCACAGGGGCTCCGCCAGAGGCAGAGGATGAGTAAATATTTGCCAGAGAGCAATCTGGCTAGCCCAAGGGAACATAAAAGAGATCTAATGAGGCTTTGCTGCCTGTTTCAAGGACCCCTGATTGCAGAGGAAGCTCTTGTGTTCTCCTGGCCCTGCCGTTCTAGGCGCAGTAATGGGGAGGAGGGGAGGGGGCAGGCTGGCTGAAGATGCCCAGAGGGGCCAAGGCAGGGGGACATTTGGGCTCCCCTATATGTAAACCTACATCTGTTGTAAATCTTTAGAACTTCCGATGAAGAGATCGTGCGGTGTCCTTGGCAAATGAATCAAGAACTGGCTTGGAAGGAAAAGCACGTGCAGTCCCAGCGCGGTTCCCACTGCTCGGGCCTCCCCGGCGGGTCTCGGCCTTGCCTGCGTGTCCTGAGGGCTCGCGGCGACCCGCACTGCCGCGTGCCACCAGCAGGTGTCTCCTTCCTGGCTCCGGAACCTATTGTGAGTTCACCAAAAGGAGGCGTGAGGAGACGGCGGCCAGGGACAGGGCGGGGGCGGCGGGGGTGGCGGGGGCGGGTGTCGCCCCTGCCCGGGCTCACCGCGGCCCCCGCCACGTGGCTGCCGGTCCTCACCTTTGAAACCCTCGGGGCTGCGCGCGATCCTGCGGGCGGCGGAGAGGAACTGCCTAGTCACGTGGGGAGGAAATGCCTAGCTGGCCTCCAAACCTGCAGGCTCCTGCTTATGGGGTTTTATGGCCAGGAGGGCCAGGTTACCTCCCAACCCAAGATCGCCGGACGGTGCAGGACCCATGGTCCTAGGAAGGCTTCTCCCGTTTCTCATCTTTTTCCTTCTCACTTTCCTAGAAAACGGTAGGAAAAAAGGCCTGCCGCCCTACCGTCTTTTGCCTTTAGGGAAATTCAGTTTCCTAACGTGTCCTGTTTTGAAAGAGGCCATTTATTGGATAATGACACCAGCCTGCCAGGCGGAAGTCAGGCCAGGAGCAGTCACTTTATTCTTTTATTTAGCAAATATCTATTGATCATCTACCCGGTGCCAGGCGCACTTCGGCAGATTCAGGGGTGAGCAAGGACTCAGACCGTGCCTTCGCTACCCAGACCGAAAAGGAAATGCGTTTTCAAGCGACAAAAGGACTTCTGGTGCCCAATACTTGAAAATCCAAGGCAGTGGACGAGAAAACCTCTGCTGTCATACCAGGCCTGCAGTCTTTGCTTGTGGTTAGAAGGTTAATGCAGGCTTGCATTTCTTCGGACCTTTTCATTTCATTTAATAGTAACGTTCAAAGAATCTTTACTGAGGGCTGACTTTGGGACTGGGGCTGTCCTAGGTGCTGGGGATACAGTGATGGACAAAATGCACCCCTGTCCTAAGTAGCACCCAGTGGGAGGAGTAAGCTGGTAAACACATAAACAAGCGATTGCAATGCAGCCTGAGCCTGGTCTGTTAGATGTCTTGACCACACCAATTGTAAGACACAGGAGGAAACCGGACACATGCCCTGCCTACAGCACCAGGGTTTGGGGTCAGGCCCAAAGCCCCACTGAAATGATGTAGAGGAGTCACATGGGAAAGCCACCATCTGGTGCTGATGCCAGGAAGAATGTCCACTGTCCTCTATTCTGGGGTGAAGTAATAGAGGCATCCCAGTTCCTGATCTCTAAGGTCTGCTCTGCCTTTGCTGATCCTATTCCCCTACAAATTCATTTCCCGGTAAGTTCCTAGGAACTAGCATCAAACATCCATACACTTTCCTTCCCTTCTCATGAAACCGTGTTCTAGAATCTGGCTGACATAAAGAGAGAAAGGAGGCTCACTCCTGAGTCTACATTTACATAGCTCAGTTTTTTCTTGTTGTTTTTTGTTTGTTTTTAATGTGCTAAAATTATGTTTGGGCTCTTTTGCTTGCTTTTGAAATAAGTTTTAAAAATTCAGAATTCCAGGAAAGACCTTCTTTTCTGATTTACTAGGTTAACAGAACACCAGCGATGTGGTTCTAACCTCCGGGGGTTTTAGGCAGCAAAGATCTCATTACATAGCCAGAGAAAGTCACAAATTCCCACAACTCTCTTCAGGCGGGACCGTAGCTAGGCTCTTGGCCTGCATGAGGACTGTGGGAGTGAGTCAGAGCTGGAGATAAGAGCGGCAGCTGCCTAGAGTCCCTCCACACTGATACTTTGTCCCTTTTTCCCTGAGCAAGAAAAACAGTCCTCTCTAAGCACTGTTATTTTGTTTGTTTTACTTTATAAAAACACACAGACCTCTGTGTTAATATTTAGTGCTATTTTCAGAAAATAAAATTTTTGCCTTGTTGAAAAGCATCCGGGGTCTTGTTTACTCTGTTGTCTATCTGTCCGTACTGGGATAATTCCTTACTGACTACCTAAATCGCCCTAGTAGTTACAGTGGGATCATTCATTTCTTTTCTCAGCTGTTGTGTGCTAAAATCACTCCCCTTGAGAGAGATGCCATATCTTATCTAGAAAGATACCCAGAAAGCAACATTTATGATTATTTACAAGGGTGGTGAGCACATTGGTTGTGTAAATAAGAAGAATAGGTACATCTTGATCATTCTTAGGATGCCCTCAGAAAATGACATACTTCCCATGAAACCAAGATCTTTCTCCTCTAAATCTCACATATTCCAAGCCATGTTTCAGAAAATGGGCACAGTTTCTATAAGTTGAATCTCATTATCACATTTAAAACATTGAAGGAGTGTTCACATAGAAAAGCTATTTCAGTAGACCAAATTAAAAAATTCTTAACAAGAAAGAGGTGGCCTGACCTGTGACAATCTCATAAAATTTTGAAATAGAAAAAAGTCTTGAGGGTCATCTAATTCAAATTCCAAACAATATCCCTGGCAAGTGCCTTTCTCACACCTGAGGAAACACACCCAGTGGGCCAAGTGGCCCACCCTCTCCACCTCTCAGAAATCTTAGCACAAAGCCTGAGATTTCCAAAGCTCCTTTCCTGAAGCACCCCCTCATCATTCTAGCCTGGCCATGTGGGAAATGACTCTTTCACAAAAAAGCTCCTCTAAGTGCTTGAATGCAGTTCTCAGAGGCTTTCCTTTTGTAGGCTTTCAGTATGGCCTCACTTCATTCACTGAGACCGACCGTCAAAAATTGCTCATTATGTACCTAACATGTCTCGGGAATGGAAGAGAAAAACAAAGCCCCAGCCTCCCGGGGGCTATATTCTATGGAGGAAACAGAAAAGAAACAGTTATATACATACGTTTATAATGTAATGTCAGGTAATGAAAATAAATAGATCAATGCACTGAAAGAAAAGCAGAGTAAAGAGTCTGGGAAATGAGAGTGCTTCTTTAGGTTGAGAGGTGAGGGAGGTCCTATTGAGGAGGTGACCTTTGCACAAAGACCTAACTGAACTGAGGGGATGAGCCATGAGCATATATGGGGGAAGAGCAAACTTCCTGCAGTGATAGATGCTTGATGTTTGAGGAATGTCGGCAAGGTCAGTGTGGTTGAAGTGGAGACGGGAAGAAGAGAGGTAGGAAGTGAGGTTTGAGAGGTAACCAGGAGCCATGTTCCCTTGAAGGCCAAGGATCACACTTTGTGGGGTTGAGAGCAGGGATATGACATGATTTCAAGACCCTTTCCATCTTAGCTTCTGTCCGCTCTCCATATTGCAGCTGGTCAAAGTCTATGTAAAAGGTAATAACCCAGAATTGCCCCAGTATCCCAGGTGAGGCCTAACTTGCACAGAGTAGAACAGGACCATCCCCTCCTTTATTCTGGATATTATATTTCTATTAATACAATGTGAGGCCTCTCATGTAGCCTTTTAGGAAGCCACTTATTGAGTTTGCTGTTTTCTTTTGCATTCTTCCCTCATAAACCACATTCCCCATCCAAGTTTCTTCCCCACTCTCTGAGAGTGAGCTAACAGTACAATGCCTGCCAAACTGAGAAGATGTCCTGAGACTGAAGAATGAAGCAGGCAATTCCATATGGCTTACAAGGAGTTGTTTATTATTATTATTATTATTGTTATTAATGGGTGAGTTTCTTACAGGGATCAGGCAGCATATCAATATGAATGCTGCACAGTTGCTTTCTTGGCAACCCCAGTGGGGGAGGGTAGGGAGGAGCTGAGGCTTATAAGGGACTTAGAGACAAAAGTGGAGCTTTGCCAAAGAGAGAAAGCCTGCAGAAGTGGAAGATTCCCAGGTATGTCCTATGGTTTATCCTTGGGGTTGCTGGCATCATTTCCCTTATCTTACACAAGCATAGCATTCTGTTCACCTCCCTTCCTCAATTGCTAAGCAACGTGTACAGGGAAAAGATTGCAACTGTTGAAGCCAGAGCTCCGAAGGCCTCGGAGATGGAGTGAGTTTTGACCAGCATTCCTACACCCACCCTCATCCTTTTGTCCCCTGGCCTAACTCCTATTGACATCATGAACCTTCAGGAAACCTAGAAACCAAGTGGTGGCCTACTCATAGCAAAGTCTTTTCAGTTACATTTTTCTATAGTCATGTGTTGTTTAACAATGGGGATATATTCTGAAAAATGTGTCATTAGGCAATTTCATCATTACACAAACATCATAGAGTGTACTTACACAAACCTAGATGGTATAGCCTACTGCACATCTGGGCTATATGGTATAGCTATTATAATCTTATACTACTGTTATATGCAGTTTGCTGTTGCCAAAATGTCACTATGCAGTGCATGACTGTATTCACTTCATCTTGATTCCATTTAAACATGCCAGGTTCCACACATCTGAACTTGTTTGGATGGCTTTTAGGGGCCTAGATGTGGAATTACCCTATTATTCTATCTTATTAGAATTGATACATTGCTCCAGCCTTGTAGAAAGTTTTTGGATCCTGTTTCTAGCATCTTAATATATAAGCTATTCCTCTTATCTTTGCGTCAGCAACAGATTTCTTCAGCATATCACTTATAACAATATTGTATTGAGTGGACGCTGAAGATAAAGCCCTCTGGTAGGCCAGTAGAAACCTCCATCAAAGTTGGAATAAATCCATTACCAAGACTTTTGGGAAGTGATTGTTCAACCAGGTGCAAATCAATCTAATTGTACCATGATCTACCCTACATCTCTTCATTAACCAACAAGGACAGTCTAAAAGTTTTTTTCTTATGTCTTATTTAAATTTATATGCACTGCCTTGACTTTCCAGCCTAACCATGCTGTCAAACAAAGAAATTAGGCCCCACTTACAGCTCAAAGTTCTTATTTTCTTTGGCACTGCTCTTTTACCAACTCTGGACTATTCCTCTCATCCTGGGGCTGACCTTACATCAGACACTGGCCACTCCTAGAAGCTTGCTTCCTTCTTTTTTAACTGCAACTGTGCAATACAGTTTTGCCTTTCTTTTTCTTTTTTTTTGCTGGTCAGTACAGAGATTGAACCCCAGACCTTCATGTTACCAGTATCATGCTCTAACCAACAGAATTAACCAGCCAGGCTCAGTTTTATCTTTCTAAATGCATTATACATGTATCTGAAAAGTTGTGAGTCAATGGTGATCATGTGAATCATATTTTAAATATTCAATGAACCGTTCATTCATTCGATCAATAAAGTTATTGACCATGCCCTCCATAAACCTAATATTTCCAAACTGAAAAATCTTTTTGTAGTACAAATGTGGTTGTTTCTGATGTGGATTTTTGTTTACCTATATTGAATTTTCTCAAAACATACCATACCTTAAATGCAACAGTTACACCACCATCTTGGACCTACTGAGCAGGTGCAAGGACCAAAGCCCTGACTAAGCATGCACCCATGACACAACCAGGAAGAACAGAATGATGATGCTGGCCTGTACCCCTCACCTTCTTGTTCTAGACAGGGCCCTGAACATCTCCACGTACGCATCAATCTATCTCCTCTTTTAATCAAGTGTTGCTCACTTTAAAAAATAAAAACAAAAATAAATAAACACAGTAATTACACACTGGAGTAGCTATAACTTAAATCACCAGGAAATCTAATACCTAACACTAATGTTCTCCTCCCAGGAAATTTCTTAACCTTAAGTCTTCAGGCTCAGCAAAATAAATAGTATTTTTTTAATTGATAGTTTACGTGAAGACAAACAAAAGCAGTTTCCATCTGGACTATTTTTACATAGACCCTGTATTATTCTCAAGTTAGCATTATTGCTCCTTGGCAAACTAGATTTCAGTCTCCATGAGGACAGGGCTCATGTTTGCCTCACTCTTTGCTCTATCCCCAGAGTCAAATACAACCTGGAATATATATTACATGGTCAATAAATATTTCTTAAAAACAGAAAAAATGATAAATGAATATATGCATACAAAAATGCTATTTCATCTATTCACAAAATCATTTTAGGTTTCCAGGGGATCAAATGTGGACATGACCGATGCCTTCTAGAAAGGAATCCGAGGTGGCAAAATCACACTCTCAGATAATAGTAATATTCTTCATCAGCAGTGCTCAAACATTTTGGTCCCATGAACCCTTTACATTCTTAAAAAATGTTGAGAACCCCAAAGAGTTTTTGCTTATATAAGATATATCCATCAACAGTTACCATAATAGAATTTTTTTAAAAAAAGATATTTATTAATCCATTTAAAATAAAAACAAACCCATGATATACCAACATAATTAACATTTTATGAAAAAATATTTTCTAAAACAAAAATATTAGTGAGAAGAGTGGCATTGTTTTGTGTTTTTAAACATCTTGAATGTCTGGCCTGGTAGAAGACAGCTGCAGTCTCACATCTATTTCTGCATTTGATCTGTGATGACGTCACATGACACGTATCCTCTGGAAAACTCCACAGCACACTCTTGAGAGAACGAGAGTGAAAGAAGCAAACGGTGTCTTAGTATTATTATGAAAATTATTTTGATCTGTGGTTCCCTTGAAAGGATTTTAAGGACCCCAATAGAATACTCTGTTTAAATAATAACTCTTCAATTAATAATACATATATGTTTTGCCTTGAATGTCAGAAAGTTCAGAGCTAAATTTAACAATCAGTTTAGACCAGGAATTACGGTCCCTTGCAGCTCTACTCAACTGCAACCTGCTTGCTACTTGCCTTTTACTTCCTTTTTGGTGTTCATAGATCTTGGCCATATTTTTTCTATGTTTATTAGGTATTGCTTCAAGTCCTTTTTTGGAAGCAGGTGGGCTGTTTAAAGATATAGGTAAGTGCACATACACAGTATGCTTATACATATAATCTCAACACATACACATTTTAAATTACACTTTTATTTCATTTTCAGTATCTGCTTAGCTAAAAGGCCTCAAAAGAATCAAAATATATATGATAATCACATAAAAGATTAAGACACTCCTCAGATTGTCTGAATGGGCTTTCTTAACAAAGCCCAGAGGATAGGGGTTGGATTAATTGCAAGGAAACTGCTGTATAAAAAGATACAGTTCCATGACACACAATTCATCACTCAAGAAGCTAGACAAATAATCAAAGTCTCTATGGTGTTTGGATTGTTTTCAAGACTCCAACTTGGACCATGCCACTTTTTCTATATCAATAACTAATTTGATTGAAGTCTACAATTGTCACATGTTTTAAATGTTTGCCCACTGTACCTCACTCTTCTGTCTTGGAGAACTGCCCTCTGGTCATCCATGAGGATGAGCCCCCAGTTACGCCTGTCTCAAGGCACCCCGGTGGGCACACTTGATTGGGTCAGGCTGTGCACCCGACCCAGGCTGGGCCAAACTCTCTCCTGGGAATTTGATGTTGGACTGAGGGCAGCCAGGCACCTTTGGCTGATGTCTTCAGTAGAGGAGATGTAAACGTGATAGATGTTGAAAGATTGTCTTCTGCCTAGCTTCCCACAGAAAAGAAGAAAGCAGAGTTGATTGCAGAGAGAGTCATGAAGCAGGAGAGAAAGCTGGAGATGGTGCTCTGCCTGAGCACTGTGAGGCCATCTGCCTTGGGCTTCCTGAGACCCTGCTTTATCCTTGTATTTCCCTTAACGCTTAAGCCAGCTCATGTTGATTACTGGCAACCAAAAGGTCTTAACTACGACAAACACAAAGCTAGAACCATCTGTGAGGTTTTCTTCATACCTGGGTCCTTTACGGGATGCTGGGGAGCATTGTAGCTCCTAAAAACACATCATTGACTCCCCTAAGGCTTCCACCAGGCAAAAACATCTTTCTATCCAAGGCCAACTAGATTAGGAAATGGCATTTCCTCCAGCTTTCCATCCCCAGAGGGCAAATGCACAGATGACTACAGTTAGCAATTGACTCTGTGGGTTAGTATTGCTGAGGGCACACACCCAGGGACTTGAGTGACAGAAATTCCCAGGTGCCAGGGAGGAGACTGGCAATTATGCTTCCAATCACCTGCCTGTTCTCCACCCTTCTAAAACAGCACTCCCCAGAGCAATGACCCTCAATGACTGGAGGGGCAACCCATTTTTTAAAGTGCCAATTTTTAGCAGCTGGAAATGATAAACATACTGGGAGGTGAAGATGCTTGGAGGACTGATTTTTCCTTAACTGTTTCAAAAGTCAAAAGATGCTGAATGTAGTGGCAATAGCCACAGAAAGCTGGCGTAACTCCTGCCATGGAGCAGCTGTGTGGCGGTAGGTTCCTTAATCCCCCTCCCTGGTCCTCAGTTTTTGCAGCTGCAAAAGGAGAAGGTAGAACAGGATGGTCTTTAATATCTCTTTCATCTTCAACTTTCTACAATTTTTGTAAGCTGGAAAGATTTACACAGAACTTCATCTTGATTTTATTACTTGCAGTTCATCTTGTGACAGAGCCAGCAGCAGCCTATGCACGCAGAAGTAAGTGGCTCTCTCTCTCAGGTATGATTTAAGAGGTGCTGAAAACCCAAAGTACCTCCTGTACTGTTCTGGCCCCGCCAGGCCTGAAGTTCCCCCGCCCCAGAGCCAAACCTGGGATCCAGGCTTTGGTGTAGAGAGCCTCGGTCAAAAGGCAAACACCTTTCACTGCCCGTTTTCCCAGAGCACGTTAGCCTGGACTTGCCTCTGGATTCCCTAGGAATGCTACTAGGAATGGTATCCAGCAGAGGCCCACTGCAAGGCGCTGCAGTGGCAGACAGGTCTGGGTAGTAAGTTGTGTGTGCAGGGTAGCCCATGAGTAGCAGAGTGCTCTAAGGGCAGGTGGGGAACCAGCTCTGAGCCCACTGCACTTGCCTAGGGAGGTGGGTTGTCAGCTCCAGGCACTGCACTAAGCTTTACTTCATTTTGACTCATTGATCCTCTTCTCGTCAGGGTGCCCAGCAGGAAGGAAGAGATCTCTGACCACCCTCCAGGGCTCACTCCACAATACAAGGAAAGCCTGACCTTGGGGCCCAGTAGGAGGAGGAATTCCTTAGAGGCAGACTTGACCCCAGCTTCTACCATCTAGGCTGTCATGACAAAAAGACTAGGGATAGTTGGCCATCCTGGAGAAAATGGCCCAATTCCATGGTGGAGCAGCTGCCTGGAACCACGAAGCTTTTCCCCTGTGGCCCCGAAGGCCCCTTCCGTTGTAGGTGGAGTCAGTTTCCTTCTTCACCTGGCTGTCACCCTACTACCCCATCCATCCACCCCCCAAAATAAAGCTTGAGTGTCAGGTTGTACTAAGCCCCTTTTTGGTGGCTTCAGTTCTTAATCTAAGAAAATGGAAAAGGGACAACCACGAGGAGACCTTCTTAGCTAGCACTCCTGTAGGGGGTTTATTTATCACTATGGCAGCTGAACTAGGTTTAGAAATAAATGAACCATCAGATGGCACCCTGGGTATTATTCCACTACCCTGCTTCTTAAACACCAACTCCGTCTTTACTCTGTTGGAACGTGTGTAAACATTAGATTTGAGAACCAAGCTTCCCGCTGACTTGTTAGCAGGCTGAACGTGTCAAATCTTTATCTCATTTTGGGGGGATTTTTAAAATACTTACCTCGGTATTGGTGTGTGTCCTGGTGACTTATGTGTGTGTGGATGTTAGATAATAGTGAAAATAGCAAATGAAGCCAAAATAATAATAATAATAATAATAATAATAATAAAGATCCTTACTGGAATCTCAAAACCTTTGAAAAAGAAACTATCAGAGGAGAGTAACAGTGCCAGTTGTGGTTTATACTTAATGGGGAGAAATGGAAAAGGGACACACATTCATGTTGAACCACGAATGTGCCATCACCATCACCTCCCAAGTATCTATATCCTTAGCGTCCACAGTAAACACCTTGTGAAATATCACAGACGCCAAGAATACCAGTTTTTCTCAGAGTTTTCTTCACAGTCCAGCAGAGATCTCTGTGTGCGTTGCAAGGATTCCATAACCTTCAGGTTTACCTTGCCCTGTTGGTCGTCCCCCTCCTCACTAATGTATATTTACTTTGCAGAAGAATGGGAATTTGGGGGGGGGGGGGGCGGTGTTCTGTTGGACAGTCCAGTCATTTTGCACAGGGATACCAGCCTAGGGTGCAAGGAATTTTCCTAAGGAGCCGCAAGCTTGGAGACTCGGGTTAACCAGAGACAATAGCTCCTCAAGTACCCATTCTGGAGAGGGTCTAGAAATGAAGAGATTCCTTTTAATGAAGAGCCCCGGTGATATCCTGAGGGGTAAGGATTCGCTAATTATGTCCGTTGTGAAATACAAGTCTGGGAGAACTCTGAGCACATACCTGCCTGTCCAACGCAAATCTACCTGCCTGTCCTCCAAACTGGGCATCCGTTCAATCTGTGCTAAAGCTGAACCATTTTGTATTAAGCCTCCAAATACTAAGTCATATCATAACATGAGTTTGGGAATCAGAGGTCTAAGTCCTCTATTGGCCACGAAAAACTGTGTGGTCACGGCCAAGTCCCTCAGCCTATGCACGTCTTGGTCTGTTCCTGTGTACGTGGGAATAAAGCAGACTCGCGTAATTGTTATACAAATTAAATGCATCAAAGGGGGCAAAGGTCTTAAAGCTGGTACAGTGTCTGCCATGTTAGCTACTCTTTATTGTGTGCCTACTGTTTGCCGGGGCTGCCGCCTGGGAAAGCAGGCATTAAATTCTCTGCCAGGGGCACATAATCACACCCTCTCCACGCGCGCCCTGCCAGTGGCGCCGGAGCTACTGAAGACCTGGAAAGTGGCCGTCATTTCTGGCGGCATCAGTACCACGCACTGTCCCTCCCTGGGCCTCTGCTGTCCCGGCCACCTTATGTTTACTTTACCTGAGGCTACCTGATCTTTACGCCCCCCCCACCCCCCCCATGCGCAGGCATCCAAATGCGAGGTTCTGCCCTAAAACGACCTTCCGCCCACTTGCCCCCCAGCGCGAGCCAGCGCCCCTGTTCTCTCGGCCCCCCCCCCCCCCCGCTCTTCTGCGCCCTCGTTTTCCCGTCTGAAATAAAACGCACGGCTGCCCTTTCCATCTGTGCTAACTTTCAAGAACAGAATCCAGGTGAAACCGAGAGGAGCGGAGGGCGCGGGCAGCCCCAGGCCGGCGTTTCTAGAAGCGCCGGGCTTTCCGGGCGCAGCTGGGCAGGGGAGCGGCCAGCGGCGCCCCGGCCTCCAGGACCGCCCCGCCGGGCGGGGGGTGGCGTCCGCCCCGGCCGCTGCCAGCAAACTTTTCTCGTCTGAATTCCTGACCCAGAGCTTTGGAACCACATTCTGCCCAAATCTGTGTACGCGGAAGCCCGGGAGCCGCCCGCATCTCGGGGACCGGGGAGGGGGAGGGGAGAGGAGGTGGGGGGAAAACAGGGAGGTGGGCGAGCAGAGAGGTGGGGGGATGGGGGAGAGGAGGTGGGGGGAGAACAGGGAGGTGGGGGGAGGAGACGAGGAGATGGGGGAGAGCAGAGAGGGGAGGGGGGAGAGGAGGTGCGGAGGGGAGGAGGAGGGAGAGAAGAGAGGTGGGGGAAGAGCAGAGAGGT
Organism: Cynocephalus volans; assembly: GCF_027409185.1. Classification (NCBI taxonomy): domain Eukaryota; kingdom Metazoa; phylum Chordata; class Mammalia; order Dermoptera; family Cynocephalidae; genus Cynocephalus; species Cynocephalus volans. The sequence goes on along the minus strand of NC_084466.1, from coordinate 79,683,743 downwards.
GAGGGGTGGGGGAGGGGGAGAACAGAGAGGGAAGGGGGTGGGGGAGAGCAGATGGGGAGGGGGAGGGGAGGGGGAGAGAAGTGAGGAGTGGGGGAGGGGAGAGCAGAGAGGTGGGGGATGGGGGAGAGCAGAGAGGTGAGGGGATGGGGGAGAGGAGGTGGGAGGAAGAGCAGAGAGGTGAGGGGTGGGGGTGAGGGGGAAGAGGAGGGAAGGGGTGGGGAGAGCAGATGGGGAGGGGGAGGGGGGAAAAGGTGGGGGAGGGGAGGGGAGGGGGGAGAGAAGTGAGGAGTGGGGGAGGGGGAGAGCAGAGGGGGAGGGGGAGAGAAGTGGAGAAGGGGGGAGAGACAGAGGTGTGGGGAGGGAGTGGAGGCGAGGCGGGGGGGGGGGCAGGAGGGGCGGTGAGCGCCCTGGCGGCGGCGGCGGCGGCGGCGCAGGCTCCTCGGACGGGCGGGCGTGCGAGGCCAGGCTTCAGCTTCTCCAGCGCGGGGGAGCGGGCGAGCGCGAGCGGGAAGGCACCCTCGGGTTTGGTGAGCGCCGCGGAGCCTTCCTGGAACGGCTAAATAAAGACACAGCCACCTAGGGCCGCCCCGCCCCGCCCGGTCCCCCGGGCCGCGGCGCTGGGGTGGTGGCGGCGGCGGTGGCGGCCGCGCAGCTCCGGGAACTGGGCTCCGTCGGATTTCCGGGAGAGGGGAGGCTTTTCTACTCAAAAATCCGCAGGACGCGTTTGATGCTCTTTGGTTTTCCAGTGGGAAACCACGACTTAGAAAACACAGCCACGCAAATAAATGAGATTAGACCTGCCGGCTTCGCTTCCTGGAGGCTTTTTGTTGTGTCTTGAAACTAGGAGCCTTTGCGCGTCATCCTTGTAAGTGCTCTTGTGATCCGTTCGTGTCGATGCTTGTGCGTCTGTACTGCGTTTAGCACGGGGAGACTGGTGACGTTGCGGTACTTTGATCTGATGGTGATTTGTGCGTTGGTAGGTGACCATGCCCTCACCGGGATGACATGGAATAAATGCGTACACGTTGCAACGTAAAGGCATAGAGGGACAAGTATCTTTCCAACGCTGTGTAAATGAGATATGAAAATATCCCCTAAAGCCATGCCAATACGGGAAGAGTGGAGTGGTATTTAGACTACGGGACTATTAAAAACAACGAACACTCATTAGTTAATCCACAGTCACTCTACGTAAGGAAGCATGATAGAATCATTAAATAATAGCACTGATGAAAACTCAGTTCTAAATTTACCGTTTTAGAACGCATGTCATGTGTGTGTGTCAGAGAGGGAGAGACATGGATAATTTCTGCTCTGAAATAGAGCAGCTTTAACGCTTCAGTACAGAGATGACCCACCTAGAAAATCTCCAAACAGAGCAGCTGCAGCACAGGGTGCTTACTAAAACTGAAGGCTCTTCCCCAGAGTTTACTTATTCCGTTTTCCTTTAAAGTAAGCTGAAAGGCCAGGGAATCATACATTTAAAATTGGCCAGTGCTAATTGAAAATCACTCCAAAACCAGAAGTTAATAGAAAGACATAATTCAATTTACAAAAATTTGGCCTTCAGGCCACATCTGATACACCCATATAAAATCGAAAGATGATGTGATGCATTTTTTATTAAATTAAACCAACAGTAGTGATAGGGTTATCTCCTCCTATAAACAGGATGCACCCGGCCTCTGATGGAAACCAGTTTCACTAAACCGTACCCCCGGTTACTCTACATAGTTTAACACCTAGGAGCTGGATATTCCCAACCAGAGGTTGCACGTTGGAGTTCCATGGGCATGAACCTGTCTTGCACACTGTTTGGCTTGCCGGGTGTATTTTAAACTTTTGAATTAGTTATGGATATTTTAGAATCAGGATGTTGCACATGGAAAGCTGGACTTTTGGCTTCTCTTTGAAGTGGGAGACCTGGCCACCCTGAGCGTGACTGGCTAGAGCAGAGAAGCACCTCCGCTGCTGACCTCTAACAGGTACTTGTTGCCGGTGCATGGAAGTGTTCTAGTCCTGGACCAGACATACTACTCTGCACAGTGCTTGGGCTTTCTTCATTAGGATTATTAAAATCATAGATGACTTAGAGGAGGGTCTACACCTAATACACATGTGATGTATTAAAAGTTCAAATCTTGATTTCCAGACATTCATTTAGGCAGATTGAACCGAACAGAAACTGACTCTCTGCATTTCCTGAAGACAGGCACTACACAATGTCCTGGTCCCTTCTATTCTGCATTTCCCTAAAATGCAGTGAGATCTAGGAGAGTGTGTGGTTTCAGGAATTAAACTCGGAAATTTGGATCCCCACTAGCTACTTACTGTGCAATGTTAGGCACGTTATTTCCTGTCCCTGAGTTTGTTTCCTCAAACACAGATAGTTGTCAAACTACCTCCTTGGATTATTGGGTATTAAATTATTATATGTGAAAGCATCGTCAACAATACCTGGCCCACAGTAACCACCCAAAACAGTCGTTTTCCTTGCCCTTGGGATTTCAGTCACTAATGTGAATACTTGAGAATTCTCATGGATCTTTTTCTACTTGTCTACAAGATCCTACTTCAGTAGCGATCAGACTTTGGTGTGCAGGAAACTTAACTTGGATACTCGCTTTAAATGCCTTATTCTGGGTTCCTCACTCAGGATTTTGATTCAGGAAGTCCCAAATGGGCCTCACAGGGTCCACTTTTTAACATTTAATTCTGGGGCAGGAGTTCTCAGACTACACACTAACAGTGCCAGTCCTGGCCACAAGTCATTCAAGTGCATTAGGTGGAGAAAAAGGAAGCATGCCTGGGTGGATTCTTTGGCTGATTCTGGCCAGCGTGCTTATCCTGCTGCTCGATCAGTCAGATACCCTGCTTGGATCCCAATTGCCTCGTCATCGGTTCAATCATTTACTGAGTGCCTGTTAGAAATGCACTGAGGTAGGCACTCAGCATTCAGAGGTAGGTGAAGTGGTCCTGTCCTCAGGGAGCTCAGAAAATTGAATACAAAACCCAGGGCCTGGCATTCAGGTTCCAGTCTCTGCCCTTCTACCATCCATCATTTAATACCATCTCTAATGCTGTTTTCTTCCTGATGCTCCTTTATTCCATCACAAACCCCTCCTCGCCCCACCCAGCATTCTCATGTCACATTACAGAGTCTGTATAGTACTTATTTCTGTATTATGTGTCATAGTGTGGTTTGGGTGCTCATGTGGAATTTAATTTCCTTGGAAAAATTTGATTTCTGAAATTTAGCTTATATTCATTCACTCATTCAAATATTAATGGAGCACTTTCTATGAGGCAGGCACTGTTCTAGAAGCTGGGGATACAGCAGTAGATAACATTAAAATCCCTGCCCACATGGAACTGGTTGGGGAAGACACGTCATATTAACAAACTATTTGGAGTATTCAGTTGTTATCTGTACCCTGACATCTGCTGCAATCTTGTTTGCTGTCTGACTCCTACCAGGTGGACTTTTTTCCTAACCCTGGTCTAACCCTTACTCTGGTGGTGATTTTATCTGTAGCTGGAGAGCTCTTTGTTTATCCTATTGTGTTCTGAATCAGTGTCTGCATCTCTTCCAAGCTTAAACCAAGATCAACCACTCATTTCCAAAGTCAAAAGCCTCTACAAAAAGCTAACATTCAAAAATGCAACTTGAGGGCCGAGCCCGTGGCGCACTCGGGAGAGTGCGGCGCTGGGAGCGTGGTGACACTCCCGCCACGGGTTCGGATCCTATATAGGAATGGCCGGTGCACTCACTGGCTGAGTGCCGGTCACGAAAAAGACAAAAATGCAACTTGTATATTCTCTTCTTACGGAATATTGTGGAAAAGGCTTGTTGATGCTCCGTGACTCTGTTGTTCCATTTGTTTTGTTCTGATACTTTTCTTAAGTATCTCGGCTATTAATGTCAAATATAAAAATAACTGACTACTTTGCATTCATATTCCATAACTTATTTTGAGTAGTCCCATTGATAATTTATCAGTAAAAGATAATCTTACCTTTAAATATGTGATTTTTTGATAAATTTTGCTGCATTCTTATTGAGCTGTTTGTATTTTTCTGGGTTCGATACTTGTCCTAGAGAAAAACAAGTCCAATATTATAATAAAAATGACAGGGGGTTCCACTATACCAAATATTCTGCAAAGTAAGTTACATTGGAAAATCAAGGTAAAGAAATATAATTTTCATTTCTACTGTAAAGTGGCAACTTTTTGTAGAAATGTCCCCAAATGCATTATTCTATCCTTTTGCATGGGTTTATTTGTATATTTGACTCTATTATTATCCTTGGCTCTCATTTGCATATATTTTATTGTTTCCCAAGTCTAAATGACTTCCTGTTGAGAACATGAACTGTATTAATGGGAATTCTTTGGGGGGAAAATAATTCAAACACAAAGGATCTCACTTTGTGCTGTGAAGTGCAAGATGAGCAATTTGTTCTGGAGTGTTCAGTCAGGCAACAGGTGAATATGCAGGTAGAATAATGTGTTGGATCATGGGTGGTCACTCTAACCAGCTGGCAAGTTGCCGTACTTAGCACAAGCTCAAACTGCCACGTCAGAACTTGATCTGAGTCTGCACATATGCGCCCGTCGAAAGTGGCCATTAATAGATGAAGCTATCCATCGGACTAGTTGGAGTTTTTAAATCATAAAATCTGGCTACCCTGATTAGGATAAGAGTTTAGGTATCATGGTGTTGAAACACGGTCCTACCAAAACTTATAGGTTGACTTAGAGAACCTGAAAGGAAAGTGATACATGTGCTCAGTTCCTTGGGGCATTTGTGTTTTTGTTTTTTATGGGTGGAGATTGAAGGGAGGTGGGATGAGGGTGGACAGTCTGAACCAGGGTCTAGACAAAGCCACAGTAATTGGTTGAATAGAACTTGTGGGAAATCCGCTTTTGTTTAGACTGGTGTTTCCCGTCGCTGACCTGACATTTAGGGATCGAGATACCTGGAATGCCCACCATAACTGGGGTGTCCTCATTTTAGGCTGAAGGGGGAGGCAACAGAAGGTGAGCTGACTTCAAGGGGGATGTTGGTAAAGGGAACGAAACAAGGGCCGATTTCAGACAAAAGAAGAAGCTTTGCCGACTCCAGCTTTTGCTCAGGCCTAGCGCTCCTCCCCAGCGACGTGTGCATGTCCACCCTCCTTCCCCACTCCACGCCTTTCCAGGAAGATCTTAACAGGCATCTGGGACTGCCACACTTCCCGGCTTTAGTAATTGGGGGTAAGATTTCTCCTGAATTATACATATGGATTTGTTCACTCTCTTGTTTTATGAAGTTATTGTAGAATTTGAGCTATTAAAGGTTGTGTTTGAATGCCTTTTTTTGAACAAGAACTTTAATTAAGGGATCCAAAGCCCAAGCTCATGCTTTTAATAACTGAAACCACTGTCTAGTTTTTTATATCTAAATCTATTGAACCTATTATCAGTCTAGCTTCTTTTACTTTCAATTTATAAAGAAAGTTTTCTTCTGAATTTTTTTTTTTTTTATGTTCAGTAGGAGCAGCTCTTGCAAGTATCATCAGAGGACACCTACACATGTCAGTGGGCAATGGTAAACCACCATGTTGCTGAGAGTTCTAGGGATTTTCTTCTCTAGTCATTGTCATAGCCAATGTCTTCTTGGAGGACGTGTTCTCATTTCATTAAAATATTATGTGCCTAAGAGTTTAATGGTCAATTTATGGTTACTAAACTTTTGACGATCTTAGTATTTAATTAACTGTATAAAGTGGCCAGAGAAACCTACATGTGACCTCATGTGCTAATACACAAGACACCACATGCCGACTAGGGAAGTTGAGTCACTCCTCCTGTTAGTTTGGGGAATATATATGAGTTGTTTTGTTTTTGTTTTGGAGGATGAGAGCTGCTGGGGAGGGTGGATTCTGAACTATCCAAGAAAACATAATCAGGAAACTCACGGTGGGCTCAGAGAGGAGTCGTCCGGGTGGCTGGAGAGGGAGATAGAAAAAGATCAAGATAGTTAAAGAAACGAGGGTTACTTAACATGCAAAGGATAAAGTAAGGGCAAAGAGAACTTGTGCATCCCAACAGGAGTAGAAAAACCTGAGCAGATTCCATCCAACTTCCAAGATTATTTTAGATTCAGAGAAAATACAAATTTCAACCACAGCTGAACAGAAAGAAGGGAAACTTTTAATGTAGAACCAATAGTTGCCATGAGGTGATTAATAATATAAACTGTCCTAAAGGTGGTGTCTTAAACTGCTGGAGTGTGAAAGATGGTCGTTAAATGGCCTGTTATATTCCCTTAAATCTCTACTTAGCATTTTTCTACAACTAGGTAAAGACTGAAAGAGTGGCTACCCAGATATTTAAAACTCAGCTTTTACTCAAACGTAAGAAAATTTTAAAATGTCAAGTGAGCTAGAGATTGGTCTTGCCCCTCTGGGCATTTTTCTCTCACAGACACTGTTGGGGCAGGAATTGAATGGTCACAAGGACACAGACCTGCTCCATGAAATCAACCTTGAAAACCTGAGATACTTCCAAATAGATTTATCTAGCTTAATAATCACCAACTGTAGATTTGTCATGAGGGGAATTTTCTACAAGTTTTTCAAAATCTATTTTTATTTTCACTTTGTTGACTTGGGTAGTAAATGAAAACTAAGTGATTTTCCCCCTTACTCTAGATGTCGACCACTTAGAAACACAACTGAAGAGACTTCCAAAATGAATAAATATCTCCTGCTGTTTAAATAGCTGACCTTCTAACCGATTGAGAAACCGCCCAGGCAGGTATTCTGAGTCACTGTGATTGTGGACATGTCGCTTGACCTCTCCCCAGGCTTAAGTGAAGTTGATGTTTTTCCTCCTATCCATTTATGATGGTGCTTTGGGGACGGAAAAAATGAATGTTGCGAAGTCCAGTGCAAAATTTTAAAATGCCACAGGAAAAATCAGGTAAAAATCATTTCTCTTTTGTGAAATGTAGCTGCTGTGTAAAGGATGCAAGGCACACAGTCTTCTTGGCTCAGGGACAAAAATATCCATCTTTCTATCATTCAGAACCAGAGATGGAACAACACCATAGAAGGTTTTAAGAAGGGAAGCAGAGGGTCCTTTTTAGACCTACAAGGCAAGTCCTATTCTTTTCTGACATCTCTGGGAAAGAAAATGTGGTTGACATAAAGATGTTTTATTTCTGATACCTACATAAAGAGGTCTCAGTGTTCAAATCTCAGCAACATGTCTTCAGATGGGGTTTCACCTCCCTAAAAATGGGCAGCACTGAGCTTTCCTGAAGGAAGCCTTGGTTACTAGTGTGATTATCAGCTTCTGGAGGGTGCCCTGGCTGTGTCTTTGGTCCATTCCTGCTGGTGTTCCTTCTTTAAGATATACATAATTCATGCTTCTGCATGATCTCTTGACAGTACTGACACCACATGTTTGTGCTGGAATGCCGTTTTCTACTAGTGGACCACATGCACAAAACAGTTTTACGACACACCGTTGCCTGAAGAGCCATCTTTCAAGCAGCATATACCCTGTTAGCATCTCCCAGCACTCAATGCAAGTCAGGCTGGGATTCTAACAATAGGCAGGCAGCCTTCCTTAGAAGGAAATTGTCTAAAATTTCAGCAAGCAAACTTAAGTATTAATTTTTTTCTTGATGGGAACACCACACAACACACAACCCCACTAAGGCAAGATACTTGGAAACGGTCATTGCTACAGATTGTGTCCAGAAAAGGGGAGGGGCCACAGGCAGCTGATTGACTGGCTTAAGTAGTGAGCAAAACACATAGGCCAGCATTTCTGAATAGCATAGAGTGGGGTACAGGGACTCATTCCTGAATCACCCACTAAAGTTCAAAGTATGCCCCTTCATACACGGGAATATGCTTCGCAGTGGCTACCAGGAGACGGGGGGAAAGTTTAAAAGAGTTTTTTCTTTTTTGTTTGTTTGATTGGCTGGTTTTTTGGACTCACCAAAGTAGCTACCAGACCATCAAGTTTGGGAGATACACTTTTAGAAAACACACACCATGTTGTGGTACTCTTCTATTCCCGTGGAACCCTTGGAGAACCAGAAACTTCATTTGCTTACTCTTTCACTAATTTTTCCAACAAACTTTGTTGAGCACCTACAATGTACCAAATGCTGTGCTTGGTCCTGGAGATAGAAATCTAAAGGGGACTCCAATCCTGTGTTTGAGCCTCCAGCCCTCACTGCATTTTAGGTTCTGCATGTGTGGTTTTAGGCTAATTTGTACAATAAGACCACCCACCGTGAACATCAGAATCAGATACAAATAATTTCTTGAACTCATCAATAACCAATTCTACTAAAAATATCGTGTCTAGATATAAGAGGGTTCCCGTTACCTATTTCAAAGACCTTATTTAAAAATAAACTTGGAAAACAGAAGTAAAACAATGGACTTTTAAATTCTGAGTTAGTATTACTGAGCAGCCCTGTATTTTTGGATATCCACAACAGCAGAGCAGAAAAGGTGAGGGTGAGGGGAGACACTCGTTGGGGCCCCTTCAGTTCAGTGATCTTAAAATCATAATCTTTCTTCTCTGTAGAGGCTTCAAGGCCAGCACCCACAAGAGGCCAAGGACGCAAGTCCAGCTGTGATGGCTTCACATAGACCTGGTGTAATCAGGTAGACTTGTTTTTCTAAGAGCAGGAAAGCTGTACAGATAATAAGACCAGACAGAACCTGGATGTGGAGGCAGAAGTCTAGTCTTAGAGTGACCCCTCTGATCTTTACTGTGCCCTCTCACCCATGTCCTTTTCCTCCTTGGGCCCCAGTTTCCCCACCTATAAAAAATGAGGGCATTGTAGCGGATGATGTCTGAAGTCCCTCCTAATTCCAACCTTCTATTATTCTCTGATGAAGATGGCACTGTGCAGTATGTTTTGCAATTTTAATTCATTGATTGGTATTTCATCAATGGCCAAAGTTGCCTCAGTGCTAAGATTGGAATAATTATGGTGAGACTTCAAGGTTAATAATGAACTAAAATAAACAGGCCGTTTCACACTTCTGCTAGAGCTCTTCTTTCGAACTCTCCCTACAGGAAAGCAAGTCAACAGCAAACAGCAATGAGTTAATTCACAAGCAAAGATTATTTTTGGCAATTAGGAAAGTTAGACTCTTCTCTGCTTCTATGTACCTATTATGTACATAAATATGTGTCCATATTTGTAAATACGTATGTACATGTACCATTTGTCATTAAATATGAATACTGCCAGATAAAACTACAATAGCTAATGTTTATAATACTTGTTGAGCACCTACTATGTGCCAAACACTGTTGAAGATTTTATATACATTATCAGTGACTTCTTGTTTCATTTATTTCTTCTATTTCCAGTCTTAACGCCCACGACTGATTTCTCAAAATACAGAGGTTTACAGAGTTTATTGCAAACATCTTGTCTGGCAGGCATAACTTATCACAATGTAGGGAAACAGTAATCCATAAAAAGGAATCTGAATTTGTCTGAACTTTTGGTTAAAGGCCTTTCTGAAAACACATGAATCTGATCATGTTTATGTCTGCGAGAAGGGACTCTGCTTTCACAAAAACTCTCCTCTTCTGGAGAGAGAGGAAAAATCTTGGAGTTTATGGAGAATGGGAGACATTTTCATTTCTAGAGAGATCAGAAAAAAAATCTCAGTAAGGCTCAAGGAAAAATTTCCTGGCAATGAATGTTATATTTGGTAAATTATTGTGATATTTGAACCATGTGCTCTGGGAACAGGTTATAAAATAAATTTTTCCATCACTCAGAAGGTTCAGGTATGGCTCTTTTGGTCTGCACTATGCCAAAATCCATACTAGTACTGAACTTTCTTAGGATCACTAATTTCCATCTTCATTGCTCATGCAGAACTCCCAAAGCAGTTATGAAATATTTAGTAGCATAAGGGATGTGTTTCATATTATGATGATTATAATGCTATGTGTTTTCCCAAAATGTACAAATATAAAATGTGCTATATTTTACTCATATGCCTGCATATGGAAAACAGAAATAAAAATTGTTTACTTTGGTTGCAACAAATGTCATTTTCTTGCTTAGTGGCTTTTGATATCCTTCAGCCAAATCAAGCATGCAAATTCTCAAGATACCAGAATCTGTATTAAATACAAGAACGAATTTTTCACTCCCACCATCCTTTCTCTCTCTCACTCTCTCTTCTTTTAGTGACTTCATTGTTAAATAAGAAATGGATCATGTCAGCTTTCCCAATAGCACCAGTAGTATTTGTTGCTGTTTCATAAGTAATTTAGGAAAGCAACTGAAGCACAAAGAAGCTAAATTATTTATTACTGTATTCTCCTCTATGGGATATCACTATAATCTTCAATATTAATGTCTTTCTTACAAGTGTAAGGTTGGAAAGTTGAAGTCAGTGAGTTAAATTGATAAACAGTCATGAAATATTTTCAGGTGAATAGCTGATCCTGATTTTATCATCAAACCAAAATAGTACCTGGCTTAATGCATGCATTATCTAAATATGTATCTAACTGTGTGTCTATGTATTCTAAATGGTTGTAATACCTTCTTTAAATGAATCTCTTTTAGGGTCATAAGCAGTTTGAGGCCGTTCTCATAAGTCAAGTGCAGGCTTATCAATGAACAGTTCAATGAAAGTATGGTACTGGGCAGGACAGACAGAGTGATGTCCTGAGTCATGAAAACTGTTATCAGAAGCCAGCCTAGCCAGGACTGCCAATTCTGGCAACTTACAAATTAACTCAAAAGTCACAATTTGGGAACCTGGAATCAATACAGAAATGTCCCATGTGGATGTCATCAGAAAGTTTGTGCATTGTGTGGCCAGAATAGGTCACAAGGGACACTATTTCTCCTTCTGCAAGCATGAAAGAGTGTAGGCAGAGACCATTAAGCAAATTAATGTCAAAAAAGGGAAGGAAACTCTTGCTATGTCAGCTATCGTCTCTACAGGGAGGGAGATTCTGCAGATTGCCCACCTGTTTACCCATAGAACATATTTATTCAAGAAGCATGAAAATACCTGAAGGTTTTCAAACCTAAACTCAAAGTCATCTTCCAAATGAGCACCACCTCCTCCCAACTCTTTTGGAATTAGTGGCACTACTGTCATCCTCCTGATTCCTGTGGAACTTTCTTGGACCCTGCCTTTAACTGCCCATTTCAACTGCCACACTCTGAGCCAACCCCAGCGAGTCTCCTCACTGCCCAGGACTCTGGAACACGCTGCCTAAAGCACCATTATTATCACTGTCCATTTCCTCCTTGAGAACCTACAGTGGCTTCTGTATTGCTTTAATAATTGTGTCCTCCTTCTGACCCCCAGCTATATCCAAAGGCTGAGATCCTCTTCTGTTTCTCAGCTAATCTATTTATTATCCCCCTCCTGTGCTTGGCTCATTCTTGAGCCCAAGCCTTAGCACTGGCTACTTTCTTCCCAAATTTGTATTTCCTCTCCCTCTTGTCCTCAAGCCCATTGTTCCTTTTGCATTCAAGGATATGTTCCTTTGCACGCTTCTCCTCTCTGGGACATATCTGTGCTTTGGGCACAGGGTCATGAGTGGTCCCTGCCCCTTGTATGTCTGACCGTGAGTGCCCAGTGAATAGAAGAAGGCATATGAGAATGGGTGTTGGGGTGGTAGAGGGCTCAAGTGGAAGAGTGGCATTTGTTTTGCAGGATAGAAACATTACATAATATTTTTCCAGCACACAATAAAGAAATGCTGCATTGAAGCAAATGCGTATATCTTAATTAAGTTTATGTAGAGTGCAATGGGAATTACTTTTTAAATGATATCTAGGAATAAAAGAAGTGGTTGAAAAGAACAGTGGATGAATGAATGTGTCTAATATCTCCCAACAGACAAGGAAGGGGACATAAATTTGTGATGGGAGATCATGTACTGGTGCCTTCACACACCCACACACTATGTGATTTTGGGGGAGGATTAGAAAATGCATTATCTATGCAAAGGATTTTTTATTAATAACCTACATCAGGGTTTGGCAAACTATCCATGGGCCAAATCCAGCCTGCCTCCAAGTTTGGGAACTCAAATTGCTTGGAGTACAGCCACGCCCATTCCTTTTCACGTTGTCAGTGGCTGCTTTCCACAAGGACGATAGAGCTGAGTTGTCCTGACTGAGACCCTACAGCCCACAAAAGTGAAAAGCGAAATTGAAGATTGAAAATGGCCCACTATGAGAGAAGTTTGCTGACCCTTGACCTACATAATCTAGGGATATAGTAATTTGTCTAGAAGTGCCACTAACCTGCTTCCTCCGGAGGGAATGTGGTGTGGTTGGACCTATTTTCTGAAATCAGTGAGAGATCCAGGCCTCCCATGTGTCCTTCCCACCAGAGGCAGACCTAGGGCCTGGAATCTATCTAGCTGGCTAAGGAGCAGTAACCTCTGGTCACCAAATAGAGTGATCAACTCCTCCTGGTTTTCCCGGGTCTGTCATGGTTTTAAAACAGGAAGTCCCACATTCTGGAAAATCTTTTTGTCCTGAGCAAACCAGAATAATTGGTCACCCTGAGATGTAGTGCATGGTTCACAGGGTCTGGGGCAGACTGATTTGGGTTCAAATCCCATTTTTGTAACTTCTCGCTGTGCAACCTTGGGCAACCTCATTTATCCTATCAATGAATGGAGACTGACTCTACCTGGAGAGGTTGTTGTCAGGATTAATGGAGATTATGTACAGAAAGAGTCTAGCACATAATAGGCACTTACTAAAGACTGGTTTCCTGTCTACCCTTTTGATCACCATGAGCTAATTTTTTTTTTCTTTTTTACCCACTCTTTAGTCATAACTCCTTTCTTCATAAAACTATCAGAAGGAAAAATCTAAAAATACCTTTCTTATGCTCTCCATTTTCTAGTGATGTCATTTTTTTGCCACTTACAAAAATATACCCTAATAAACAAATAACTTGTTCTGGTGGATAAAGTAGCCCATACATAATTGCCTTATTTTCAGTTTTGACAATGGTTTTATATTTTAGAGGACAGAGACTAGTGGTTATTTAATTCTGTTTTGTCCAACTGTGGATACACTTCAAAAAGGTTTGCTCTGTGCAACTAGTTAAAGTGGCTCATGACGACCCTGGTCTTTGGCCAGATGCAGAACTTCCAGGGAACGAGGGTCACCGACTTTTTCTAATCTAGCATTTCATGCCTCTAACAGAAGATGTTGACAGGAAGTTGATAGGGCCTGAGAATGCTACCTCACTCGTGATTCATCTGATGGATCAGTATGACCCAAAATGCTAAGTGGACCAACATGCTCATTAATTTTTTAAAGAGGTTAGTAATACACAGAGAGTTGTGTCCAAATCCAACAGCAACCTACATGCCTTCAAAGCTTCCCAGGATGATATCAAAAGCACAAGGCAGCATCAATTTCATTCCAACAACAGCATTTTGACTTAACATCCAGTTTGTTAGCAAATGTGCAGGACAGAATTAAATAATATGTAGTCCTGCAGTAATTGATGTTCTAAATTACACTTAAAATCCTAGCTGGTCCCAAACAAATTCAATTTCTTTTAAACTGTGGCTATATGAGTTTGAGGAATCAAATTTTTATTGGATGAACAAATCAGTCAAAAACTATCAGCATTTTAATTTAATATCCAGTTTCTTACCAACTGCATGGAATGGAATTAAATAATGTGTACTTCTGTGGTAATGCATTATCTAAAAAGTTCAAGATACCCATACAATCATAGCTGGTTCCTAGTAAATTCAATGTACTTGAGGCTGTGGCCTTATGATTTGAAGGAATCAAACTTTTTATTGAATTAATTGGTCAAAGCAGTCAAAACTTATAAATTCAGTGAAAAAAATAGACTAGTTGTTTGGCTAATTTGAGTGGCTAATGCAGCAAAATGAGTCAAATTATTAGCTCAGAATACAAATTACTGCTGTAATTTGATTTAAACTATGAACATCTGTTTTGCCTTTTTGGCTAGGACAACACCAAAAAGTATTAGTTTCCAACCTTGGAAACATTAGAAACTTTAAAAAATTCCCAAGCAGGCAACAGCCCCATCAATTCAATCAGAATCCCTGTGGAGAGACACAGGCATCAGTTCTGCCGATGATTCCAGTGCTCAGACCAGCTTGGGAACCACTGACATAAAGTTCAAATAGGTAGCAATGAAGCACTATACTACATTTTGCATTAAGGTGGAAGCCCAAGTTGGAGAAGAGGGATGAGACTTTGTAATAATATAACAGTAATTATTATAAGCTAATAATCTATTATAGAATTTGTTATTGTTATTTTTAAAAAGTAATAGCTAACTATTGAGCTCTTAGCAAGTCCCAAGCACAGTGCCAGGCATACTCCATGGATTATTTTACTCAGTTCTCACACTTACCAATGAAACCTTATGAAGTCAGTACGATTATTGTCTACATTTTACAAATGGAGAAACTGAGGCATGGGAATTTGGCTACTTACGCAAGGATACCCAACTTGCAAGTGGTCAAGTGAGAGTCAGCAAATGACACTGTGACTCCAAAGCCTGAGCTTGAATGATTTTTTAAAACCAGTGACTTAAAACTCAGTGCTTGTTTAGGTCATTGGACTTCATTGTGTTACCTCTCGTGTACATTGGTTTATTTCACTTTTCTTTGTTTTTGTATGCCAAAATCTCTCCAAATAGCAACAAAAGCAATTTCTGACACCTCTGGGAGAGGGCAGACCTGGCTTTATGGATATAATGGACAGAGGAGTTAATATTCTGCATTAAGATCTCCTTCTCTCTCAGGGGAGTTTCTGGCAGACTTAAAGCACTCTTAAGCAACAGAAAGGAAACCTGAAACAAAACATCCACCTGGAGGAAACATTCGTATTTGCTGAAGCCTGTTTAAAATTTAATTGAAAAAGTGTAAGAAGGTAATTGTGATTCCCATTCACTGCAAATCTTGTTATTTCATAAAATCTTCAGTGTCGACGTGTCAACCCATATGGGTTTGTTTAAAAAGGTTTTATTATTAACGAATGAAATACTGCCATTTGCATCAACATGGATGGACCTTGAGAGAATTATATTAAGTGAAACAAGTCAGGCACAGAAAGAGAAATACCACATGTTCTCACTTATTGGTGGGAGCTAAAAATTAATATATAAATTCACACACACACACACACACACACACACACACAAAAAAAAAAAAACCGAGGGGGCGGAAGAAGATATAACAACCACAATTACTTGAAGTTGATACGACAAGCAAACAGAGGGGACATTGGTGGGGGGGAGGGGGGGAGGGAGGAGGGAGGGAGGTTTTGGTGATGGGCAACAATAATCAGCCACAATGTATATCGACAAAATAAAATTTAAAAAATAAATAAATAAAAATTCTTGGAATAAAAAAAAAAAAAAGGTTTTATTATTTTTTTTTTCAAGGTAGGTCCCTTAAGTGACATGTGTTGCTGAATACCAGTTCTGCTGAATTCCTTACATTTCAATTATAACATGAAAAATTTTTTGTTGCAGAACAAAAAAAGAAGAGAGAAAGATGAGAGTACAATATAATGTCACGGTCACTTGCACTGGTTTCCTGTGTACGGTTTTGCTGCTGTACACTCATTTGGCAATCGTGTCTTGTCTCCTCTTTTCACATAGAAGCAGAGAGAGGAGCTAAAACTGCCCTGAGATGCTCCCCCAGGGCCAAGCCAATCATCAGAGCGGAATGGGGTTGGCCTCAGCAGTCGCATTTTCTCATTCAGCCCTCTTGCCTCAGGAGAGCAGATTCTCTTCCTCTCAGGTGTCACTCACACCCAGTACAGGTGCCACCAGACCAGAGGAAGGAGTGGCAGCTCCGTCCCACACCCCACCAGGCCATTTCTTATATGAGACTGGACCTAGGGCACTCCTTTCCACACCAGACAGGGCCCCAAGGAAGCAAATCTATGTCCCTGTGGAAGGGTAGGTCCTTAAGTGCCAACCATCTGCCCTGATTCAGTTCTGCCAAGGGGACCTCCTGTCCCCCATGGAGCCACACACTCATACAAATGTCTAACACCCTTTGAGAAGGGTGAGGCCCAGGACACCAGATCGCTTGGCTTTTGCATGTCACCTCTTCCACTTTCCTTTGGGGAAAGCCTGCCTGGGGCTGTGCACTCATCCAGGGACCCATCCCTGTTCCCATCCATGTCCCCAACCAAGGGCATGCGTTTTCATTTCCTTTTAGGCTTCCTTCTTTAAAGACAATTTCCCATAGTGCTTTATAAATAATGCTTATGTGTTCACATTTAGGAGAATGGCCAGGGGAAAATGAGTCTTGTAACTCGTGGAAAACACAAGGGAAAAAATGTTAAAGAGGTCATATAAAAGGACTGAGCAAACCATAAGGAAAAGGCCAGGCACCAAGGACACAGAGGCCCAGATTGGACTCCTGGCTCCCTATGAACCTACTAGCCTCAGTGTCCCTGTTTGTGCAAAAGAGGTCCTTGTCAGTGCTGACCTGCCTCAGAGGCAGTCTTGAAGATAAGTGGAAAACATGTAAGGACACACACTCATTTCCTCCCCGCCTGCCTTCCAGCATCACGTGTGTGCAAATAAGAAACTAAAAGCCATAATTTGCACTAGTGAGCTGGCCTCCATCATGGAGGGTGCTACTCGGCTGCTCGCAAGGGCAGGAGGAGGCCCACGGCCGGCCTTGGCTCCTGCGGTGGCAGCAGCTGGCTCGCTTCCCAGGCCGCTACCTCCAGCTGCAGCTGTTGGTGCTATTTGCAGCTCTCCACATCCTGAGAGCTGGATACAGAGGCCTGCTCCTTGGAGGGTGTGAGTAAAATACAGAAGCAGAATGCTGAGAGGGAGAACACTGGAAAAACTGGGAGAAGAAGCAGGCTCTTCCCCGACAAGAGAAAGGCCTGGGGAAGCTGGAAATATTGACCTGCAGGGTCTGGAGGGGCTGTTGGCTTGGGCTGCTCCAGTGGGTCACTAAATACTGGCCAGCCACCGTTCCTTGTCCAAGCCAACTGTACGCTGCCTATTAGCAGGCAGAACTGCTAATAAAGTTTGAAAATGAACTAACTTCCTCCTATAATCTCAGAAAGACCTTTCCAGACTCTCTAAGTAGCCCACTCCAACCAGCCACCCATTATCATCATCCTGTTGTACTGTCTTCATGGCTTCTAGCAGCATCTGAAATGGCCTTTCTCATGTATTTGTGTACTTGTTCATTGTTTGCCTTCTCCATTAAAATGCAAGTGCCTAGAAACTTCGTGGGGAGGCGATTGGCCTGTTGTATATCTCTGAAAATCCAGGGTAAAGCACACTGCCTGGCTCATTTGTAAATAAATTAATGAGTCTAGTACTAGCAGGCTGCCCACGAATCAATCAAGTAGTTGGATTTCTCAGCGCTACCTTTGGAGAAGGTGGTGTCATCAACCTATGGAGAGAAACCGAATTCATTTGGGGGTAAGGAAATTCATCTTCCCCAGGTTTACATATTTTCCAACTCACAGTGTAGGATCCAGCGAAATATTAGTGGTCTTTACAGTTTCTTTTAGCGATGTATGCCACTTGTCGCTATTTAATGTAATCTCATGTCATTTAAAGAAGGTAAAATTATAGGGTACCTAGAAAGTTACAATAGTGTTAAGCTTAAGCATAATAATTTAGAAGCTTTTCCCCTAAAACTTGGTTAAAATAAGAAATTTGAGGCTCAGTTCAACAAATTTGACTTTCTGACAAATCTAGTGTAGTCTGTTATATTTAATAAGAATTCAGACCTTTATAAAGGAAGATTCAATGACATCAATGAAATTACCTTTATGCCTTAATGGAACTGAAGGACTTCACTCTAAAAGCAAATGTTCTCTAAACGTAGATATTTTATACTCAAGAGGAAAATCAGCCAAAAAGAAAAAGCTTGTCAAAAATGACAGTCATTTCTGATACTGATATTCATATGTGGAGATATTTTGGAAATTATAATATTCACTGGATGTATTAGTGTCCATTCTTCTCAAGATTTCAGAGTTCATAACTTATTCCTCTGTAATTATAATGAAATGTCCCCATTTCTTGCTAGCATTATACTAAATCCCTTCAGCAACTGGGTAGTAGGGTATGTCAACCTAAGTTTCTAGAAATGACTTGTATTCTGTTCAGTATTAAAAACAACACATTAGAATTTGTAGTTTGTCATAGAATAGAAAATGAATTTGTTCATTTGCCCTTACTTATGAGCACCTATGCAGGCAATACAATATTCAAAAGACAGGAGCATTTCTGGCCCTTCTGGAACTGACAATTTACTAGAAGAATGTTACCACATCATTTGAACAAAGTCACAAACAATTAAGCAATTTGAATTGCATTGTGACTCCTTTCCTCCTGTTTTAATAGAAAGGAGAAAATAGAAATCTGGAGCACAAGGACTTTGGCTTGAAGGCAATGTGCCTAGAGATACGGAACTGGGACTCCAACACCACTACTTACAGATTTTTGGAGACTAGAAGAGAAAGAATCCAGGGGAGAGGAAAAAAAAAAAAAGCCTGCCATAGCCATTGGCCCCTTTGGAGAGGCCTGTGGGGTGGACGTGCACTGACCCTATGGTGATGGTGACGGGCTCAGACCAGCTTCCCTGCACACTGTCCTCAGTGGTACAAGGCACCCTGTTGCACCAGCTGTGGTTACAAAGAAAGGTTTGGGTCAGGCTAAGCCATGGACAGTGACAGAGCGGAAGGACCTGGCAGGATCAGGAGAACCAAGCTGAGAGGAAAGGAGAGACTGGCACTAGCCTCATGACAAAATGTACAGATCAGGGGACTAACTTGTTACCTGAAGGGTTTTTTCATGCCTTGGACTCTCTCTCAAAGAAAAGAAAGATGGCTGAGCATTTGCCCTGGTTTTGGTTTTTGTTTTTTACTATTTTTGCACATAGAAGACATGCTAGATGAGTTTTTAGTTAATGAGAAGACATGTACATACAGTAAGTGGTACATTGAATGGCACAATATCATGTTCATGTAACAGCCACATTTTTATGAATATAATTTCTTTAAAATCCCTTTTTAAAAAATTCAAAGATTTTTTCATACTGGGTGGCAAATGTTTCCTAGGTAAACTTAGATTGCAACTGTAATTTTGATCAGCCTTATTATTACTATGTCTTGCAGTTTATTCTTTAAAAATCTTCCTAAGACTTTCTTCTCTTAACTCTCTGAAGTCTTGCCAGATGGGTTTTTATTTTGGCTTTAGCTAAAATTGGGTCCTGGAAAAGATTCTGGAGTAGATGACAAGAGAAGATTGTCATCTGATAATTTCCATTCCTCACCTAACTGCCTTCCTCCCTGGAATTAAAAAGACAAGAACTCTATGGAGACCCACATTCCAGAGCCCTTGGATAGAAGAATAAGTTTTTAGGAATTCCTTTGGATTTCTGATTAATTCAGTATTATTACAAGCTATTCCTTGTAAGTTCCTTGCAGTGAAATCACAACATAGCTCACCTAGCAGCAGGTTGCCTATCTCTAGAAAAAATGGTTCCAGATTTCCATCATTGGAATGAGGCTCCAGTGGGACTATTCCGTCTCAAAGAAGGTGCTTTGAGCGGGTGCTCAGAAGTTCCCACCAATCAAGGAAATGCTAAGTTGTAAAAATAATTTCCTGGAACAGGCCCTGTATACGCAGTTATACAGGAGCTCCTGCTGGAGCCGAGAGCCAGTTTCCCTGGTGACAATTCTGGCCACCATCCCTAGCCAAAGTGTTGTCCACTGACTTGCCAAAGCGTGACTGGAAAACATTACCAAACTCTCGTGTAATAGCACATGTTCCTGGTCAAGTCCATGCACTTATCGCACGCTTTACTCTTACAGGTTTAAATAAAAAGAAGTAAAGTAACATTAAATTCTGCCATAAGCAGGCTTAGAATTCATTTTTTCTTCCTTTCCACAAATACTTTGTTTGTGGAGGTTAAAAGCTAGTAAAGATATATTTTGATGTTAATTTCTGTTTTCACCTGCAGTTTCTTAATAATTTTCCCATTAAAAAATAATATTCATAAAAAACCAAAATAGAAATGCTTATATAATTTTTAGTGAGGTTTTAAACATTATTAATAATAACCTACTACAGAAAAAAAAAAGAAAAGAGAAAAAATAAGAACAAAAAAGAGAGGAAAAGAAAAAAGTAATAATAGCCTACTAAGAGTGCTTGGTCCTAAAGGTGAGAAAAAATAAATTTGGCCTAAAATTGAAGAAGACATAGCAAAAAATAATAATAAGCAAAGTAAAAAACTGTATCTTTTTTTGTTTTCATGTCAGTGATTCTTAACCACAATTCTTTAAAAACTCTCAAGACTGTAACAAATTATTTTTTAAAAAACTTTAAGTTTTATACTTATATAGCTATTGTAAAATAACATCTCTGTCTAATTTATAGAAAAAAATCAATATTATTTCTAATGGTACATTATAATTATCTGTAGAAGCTCAATGTATATAAATTCATGACATGAAAATTTGCAATGTTGACTTCTAAAATTTAGATTCTTAAAAGAAACATGAAATTTACACTGCTTCTCAGGTTTTATCTACATAGCATAAAATCCAATACTCATCAATGTATGACAAAGTTTCCTAAGGGATTGCCTAGAAGATAAATTATATATAATTAATCCGATTTGATGTTGACCTGTTGGCCACCATTAAATAAGACATGTATGCCTGAAAACAACATTGACCTATGTCTTGGTCTTAAAATCATATGTGAATGTGTATGTAACCTTATTTAAAGAAAAAAATTCAGATACAATTACTGATTAGTAAGTTTTGGAAATTATGTAGGTTATTATAAAGAAAGGTGATACAACAAAATGAAAAGCAAGAAAGCTCCAATGCTTTTGCAAAATTTTCAGAGTTTTTCCACCAATTTCAACTGATATATGCATTCTTTTTGCAGTTCTGCAATTACTTGAATATAAAAGCTCTTTCTGTTAATCTTCAACCTGAGAAGTAGTAAAATAACACAAGTATAAAAGGGAATAGACATTTCAACCCAATGGCTTTCCACATTTTTCAGGCTTTTTATCTGCTCGCTTTTGAAGGTTTACCCCTTTCAGGATTTCCTCGACTCCTGTAGGCTTGAACCTTTATAAAATCTTGGAAGCCATGACCCTGTTCTATATCCCTTATATGTAAAATTGTCCTAATTGCCTTTTAAAAAGTTACTACATTTGGGTGAAACTTTCTGAAGGCAGTTGGTAAAACTCACCAAATTCAGCTTATCCTTTGATTCAGCAATTTCACTCTGAGTAATATATTTATATCCTAATAAAATAATCATGGGCACAAAGGTATGAGCATAAAGAAAGGATAACCATCTTAGCCTTATTTGTAACAGTAAAAATTCAGAAACTACCCAAGTGTCTAATAATATGGGATTGACTAAATAATTTATGGTATTATACATTCACTCAATGGAATATCACACAGGGATTAAAAATGGTGCAGTGCAGAATAGGAATATATGGTGACATAAAACCTTTGTTCAAGACAGACTATTAAGGAGAAAAAGCAGTTATAAATACGATGTTTGTAAATATATTGCCATATTTGTAAAACAAATATATATATTTACACACACACACACACACACACACAAACAACACAATTTAAATATGGTGAAGGACTTGAATTAGTTCTCCAAAAAAGCTATACAAATGGCCAGTAAACACAAGAAAAATTTCTCAACCTCATTAGTCATTAGGGAAATGCAAATCAAAACCACAAGGAGATACCACTTCACACCCACTAGGATGGCTATAATAATAATAATAATAATAATAAATTGGAAAATAGGAAGTGTTGGCAAGGTTGTGGAGAAACTAGAAACCTCATACATTGCTGGTAGGAATGTAAAGTGGTGCTGCTGCTATGGAAAATGGCTTGGCAGTTCCTGAAAAAGTTGAACATGGAGTTACCATATGATTCAGTAATTTCACTCCTAGGTATATACCTAAAGAATTGAAAACAGGGTCTCAGACAAACACATGTACATGCATGTTCACAGCAGCACTATTCACAGTAGCCAAAATGTGTAAACAGCCCAAGTGTTCAATGGATGAATGGATAAAGGAATTATGGTATATACATACAATGGAATGTTATTCAGCCTTAAAAAGGAATGAAGTACCGATATAGGCTACAAAATGGATGAACCATGAAAATATTAGACTAAGTGAAAGAAGCCAGACCCAAAAGGTCACATACTGTATGATTCCATTTATATGAAATATCCAGAATAAATTCATAGAGACAATGTCGATGAGCGGCTGCCATGGGTGGGGGGAAGGGACCTAATGGGTACAGGGTTTTCCTTTTGCAGTGATGAAAATGTTTTGGAATTAGAGGTAGTGATTGCAGAACATTTTGAATGTACTAAATAATCCTGAACTGTTCACTTTAAAATGGTTAATTTTGTTACATGAGTCTCACTTCTACTTAAAAAAATTTATATATACATGATTATACAAGGGTACTTCCCAAAGTTTGTGGGAAAATAGAATTGAAAAATAATACGAATCATTCCCTGAACTTTTGGAAGTACCCTCGTATATAAACATATAAAACTAGAAGGGCACACATATGTTAGTTAGTCTTTCTGACTGCTTAAATTGCAGATTTTTGTTTTCTTGTTTACTTATTTAGTTTCAGTGAATGTAAATTTAATTCATAATAAGGGCGACCAGTTTTTCAAGTTATTGTCGTGTGTTATTGCCATCCTTCCTTCCACTTCTCGAAGATCATGCTGCAGTTCTAAGTATACATAAGCAGCAACCATTCTTCTGGTGATTTCCAACCCTTTAGAATCAGGTGGCTTATAACTTTCTATATGACTGGGAGTATTTTTGTTTGGTTTGGTTTGTAAGTGTTCTAAGTCCAAGTAAATCAGAGAAGGCCAGAGAGGAACCTCAGTGATGGCAGAGTGTGCTGGCCATATGGGCTTATCAACAATTGTAGCCACAGCAGGAGAATCCAGGTATGGAAGTGAGGGGCAAGGAGGAAGCCTCCTAGCCCATTTGTTACTGTCCTTAAGGGAAGGGGAAGGAACTCACACTTTTTTTGCACCTACTGTGAGCCTGCTGCTGCTACATTGTTTTGATACTGCTTTTCATCCTTGAGCAAGCCTCTGAATCTTTATGGGCCTCTGTCCACTATTCTTGTCAAATTACACACGTTGGACTGCAATAGCCCTTAGAACTCCTTCGCCTCTATGCTATGACCCTGCACTGGTGCTGCTTTATTCTGCTCCCAAAACAATAGCAACTCCTGTCCCTTTTGTGAAAAGGTTAGCCTCGCTGCTTGAGTGTGCCTAGCCCAATCACTGTGCCCCAAGCCCAAGCCAGGCTGATACCCATAGCAGAGCAATATCTGGGCTTTCTAGAAATTCAGGTGAGGGAGTGAGGGAGTGAGGGGATGGGGGTGGGGGAGGAGGAGCTGCAATGTCCCTGTTCTGAGTAGCCTCCAAGTTCTTACTCTTCAAACCTCCTTAAGCATTACACTGCCACCCAAGGGTGTGGTAATTATCTTGTTTTTGTCTATAGGAGTACTCTCTCACCCAACAGATATTTATTTTGTTTTAGGACTTTTTATTTTCTTACCTGGTTATGTTCAGAACACTTTATAAGATGATCTCTAACTCAAACCCAATAAACAAAAATATGGTAAAACCTCTGGAGATTCTACATAACTCTAAGGAACTAAGCTTAATTCCACCTTAAGCCTATAAATACAATTGTGTTTATGAATGCATTTGGAGTATGTTCTTTACCCCTAAAGCACCACCTCCAGCAAGGAGGTGAAGCAGTGGTGACTTACTTTGTTTAATGCAATCCTCAGTATCCATTCCACCTTAAATAACCTATCTCCTAATGCCTAGAATCTGGTCCACACAATCCTTTAATTCCTGGTCTTTATGCTACACCTTGTTTCTCACTTTTCCAAAACCACTGACTACAGCTTCTGTAAGACTGACAGTCTCTGCTAGAAAAGGCCCTAGCCAAGGCCAGCCCGTGGCTCACTCGGGAGAGTACGGTGCTGATAACACCAAGGCCACCAGTTCGGATCCCTATATAGGGATGGCAGGTTCGCTCACTGGCTGAGTGTGGTACTGACAACACCAAGCCAAGGGTTGAGACCTCCTTACCGGTCATCTTAAAAAAGGAAAAAAAAAAAAAAAAAAGAAAGAAAAGGCCCTAGCCAGACAGAAAACACTACAGATATTTCCATTTAGGATGGAGGATGCCAAAATAGGAAGAGAGCTCCTCATTTTCACACAATGGATTACTTAAATATTTAGTTATTGAAGTAACTTTTTAGAGAAATAGTTAGCAGTTTAAATAATCAATAGCTAACCCAAGGGTCCATCAGTTCTGATTCTGCCTGTTTCTAATTGTTTGGGTAGCTATGGATAAATGACAATATTTCATATTTTAATTGCCCATCTTTTAAAAATAGTTATCTCATGGAGCTGAAGAATAACCAGTAAAAAATCTTGATTCATTATAAAATCATTGTTAAAATGTTTTACAGTATAAATATAGCTTTGGGGGGAGCAATTATCAATATATGCCAAAACGTTAAATGAAAATATCTTTTGACTCAGCAATTCTTCTTTGAGGTATCTATCCTAAAAACCTACACATGCCTGGGAAAAATGCACACAATTCATTGCACTCTTGTTAGAAGTAGCAAAAAATAGGAAATAGCCTGTTCATCAGGAAGGGAATGATTAAATACATTATGTAGCATCATACTATTGAATGTCACTTACAAATCTGAATTATGTGACTAAAGAGAAAAATACGAGTACTTCATAAAATTTTAGAAGGATCACTAACCCCTTTTTCGCTGATTTTCTATTACTGGACTTCAGTCTCCACATACTCCTGTCCACCATTCGTCATGCTCACTTACAAGGTTATCCTCCTTTATTCCAGATCTATATTACCACGTTCTCCTTTTCAGTGGATGCCCAATAAATTCAACTATTTAAAAGGTCCAAACCAATGGACATGCCTAAAGACATAAGTGATTACATTTCCTCCTGGTAGCTGTGATCTATTTTAGACTGAAACCCACTGGAAGATGGGCATTACGTATCACGAAGTGTGTCATACTGCTATGCTTGTGTCATTCCGTGTTGTGTGGTATATGCTCTGTGCCACGGTGTATAGTGAAATAGCATTCCTAGAACAGAGAAACATTGGGCCTCATTACTCCAGGGAGCAACTTGTCTCAAGACCCAGGGAATTTCCCAAATTGTGGCAAGTCTTGCATCTTTCTGCTGGATAGCTACCCAAATGGTTTTCTGGCTTTTATCTAGTTTTAAAAGGCATTTCACAGGTCACTTGAAAGTGACATAAACCACAGATATGAAAAATAAATTTAAATTATTAAATTCCTTATGAATAAAACAGCCTCATTACTGGCGAATGGTCTACACTTAGGCAACAGTTAATTCTAAAACTTAAGCTGTGCTTGATTTGTACAAACTTGCAGTGATACCATATCACGTGCCGAAGTACCTGACTGATACTTAAAGAGATATTTCAGACCCTTTCAGAAAGTGTGTTGTACTGAACAGACCTAGATTTGAGCTCTCATCATAGACTCTGTGATGCCAAGCAAAGTAGTGGGCATGTTTTTCATGCAAAAATTGCTTTTGTCTCTCCTGTGAAGTTTTCAATATAGCCAGACACTACCTTGTTTGAGCAAAGTTATGATTCCCCAGGTAGTGAGGGAAATATCTTTGAATGGCTACGCTCTCACATGGGCGCTTTTTGTATCTTTTTTAATCCTTACCCCTGTGGTGCACAGGACACAAAAAGATTTCCTTTTTCAGATTTCACTCTAAGAAAGTTAATAAATACGTCAAATTTCAACACCTGATGCAACTAACTAGCAATAGCTCTCAACCTTTACACAGGTTAGGAAATTGGATTATTTTAGTTAAATTTTAATCAGTATGCCATATACTTATTTTAAAACCATAAAACTTAATACTAAAATTTATACTGATTCTTTAGTCTCTTCTTGATGTAAATAGAATCTTTAAACCTCAGTGCTGTAACCATCTTTAGGCATTAAAATTTCCTATACAAAAAAACCATCTCCTGTTTTCCACTGAATTATCTAAGTAATTGCCTCCTACCTCTTATTTACTTGAGTTTTGGACATCCAAATTCCAGGGGAAACTGCTGGAACACTGAACAGAACTCTTTAGTTTTCAGACTGAAGCGGGTTGTCCATTTTTTTCCTGTCAGGACCTAAAGCCGGTTAAAGAATTAACCCCCCAAAACTTTATTCTCATTCTTAACATCTTAAAAATGGCAGTTTATGACGTACCCTAAAGTTACAAATACATTTCCTTGAGCCAGAATTAATTTTTAAAAGGATCAGACTTATTAGCAGCTGATGTCGACAATGGCAGTTCTGTAACTACAGCAGAAGCTTCCATGTATATCAGATTCAGTAATATTTGTTCCCCTTGACTGGAAATTTTATAAACTTTTAACAACTGCAGGCTTCCTAATGAGGGCCTCGTTTGGTTTAGAAAACTGGTATAACATCTCTGATTTAGTCACTAACCTTTCACTTACATGTGTCTTAAAAAAAAAAAAATCTTGTTTAACCCAACATTCTGAAAGTAAAATTAGTTTTTCCTCATTTATATATATAGCATCCTCTGAGAGTACTTGGAATGTTTTACAAAACCTGTTTTTATCAGCCCAGTAACCTATTTATAAGCATAAAGTATTTTTAAAGGGAAAACTTTGCCAGCCCTTATTATTTAAAAGGTGTTGCTAACAGGTATTATTGGAAACAAGATTAATATATATAACAAAATCTTATATTCTTAAGTGAAAGTCATTTAACTAATATTTAAAACCTCTGCAATTATTAGTTTATTAGTATCATCCAGGACTCAGATGTTCAGTATTCCTCCTGAAATTACATAAATGCAAATGGAAAGAATCCAAGTCAAAATTATATAACAAAACAGCACTCCATCACAAAAGCGTGTAAAATTACAAGAACGCTATTTTAAAACACTGGCACTTTAAGAGAACGATAATCTCAAAAACCACAAAATTGCCAAATTGTTCCCTAAACTGCTAAGCAGATAAACATGACTCTAATGAATGAGTTTGAGTTTTGCAAAGAAAAATCAGATTCAAATAAGTTGGAAAATTTACTGAGATGCAAAGTCGAAATGTCTTCTCTCCTCGTCTATTTGATTTATAAAGGGGCAAACCACAATATAGGAAAATATACCCTATTTTAAAAGCTGGCCCCAATAATTGAAAATACTGTTAATGGAAAGTCTCAAATTTCCTGAATAGTTCATATTTAGATAAATGGGAAAAGATTTACAGCCAGCACTTTCATAGCCTTCACTGGAACTAACAGCAACAAAAAACTTAATATGGCAGTCTTGTATTTTAAGCTCACGCTTTTGGGGATACATTCTAAGCTCTTCTTTAACGTGGGAACTGCAAAATATAACTGCCATTACATGGTAATGGGAGTTAAAGAATATAGAGTCCTCGTGTAAAGATTAGAACATACTTTTCTATTAGTCCTTCAAGGACAGACTTTCAAAATATTTGATTCTAATAATCCCATGCTGTGAGTACATTGGTTACTATTCACTTCGTAAATGTAAGCAGGCTATGTGAAATTTGTTATCAACTGATCAAGATTTTAGAGTTTCAGTTATGAATGAACATGGTCTCAATTTAACTTTTATTACCCCTATCATGATATGCAGGGTGTGTAGACAAAAGCTTTTTTTCAACTAACTATATGAAAAGATAAACACTGTAATAATTCATGTAGCCCAAAAAGGGCAAAAGCAAAAGACTAGCTTCCCCTCAAGAAAAATTTCAGACCTATGAAAAGGACAACAATACTAATAAAAAAAATTGTATTTACTTAGAAGCATTCAGAATGTCAACAAAACAGCTGCAACTTTTTTGTTTCGCAATTACAGAGTGGTATTCAGTTAACAGAACAACAATTATTTCGTATAAGCTGCATCAGAGACAACTGAAGATGAAAAAACTACCATCCCCATATATAACTAATTTGTGCTGTGCACCAACAAGAACCTGCTTTAAATTTCCATGCCAATTTACAACCCCCATACTGTACCAGGCAAGGTTAGTGGCTATTGAAAATACCACCAGGACAGGGCTATCTAAAGACACATTCGGTAGTGTGTTAACTATACAAAAAAAGACACTGTACAGTTTAAAAACAAATCTTACACAGCCTTACATTTCAATTTTTTTCTTTAAAAGGAGTGAGTTGTGTACAGGGGGGTTAAATGCTTTATAGACAAGAAAAAAAACTGCGCTAGAACCAACTTATTCATCATCATCATCTTCCTCTTCCTCTTCATCTTCTTCGTCTTCCTCTTCCTCCTCATCCTCTTCATCCTCGTCGTCTTCCTCCTCTTCCTTCTTTTTCTTGCTTTTTTCAGCCTTGACAACTCCCTTTTTTGCTGCATCAGGCTTTCCTTTAGCTCGGTATGCAGCAATATCCTTCCAAAATAAAAAGAGAAAATGGTAGGAAAGAAAAAACCATTAAGGGGAGAAACAGAATTAACATGGCAAAACTTTATGGAAATTCAAGATCTCAGCTAGACTAAAATATCATGTTTCTGCAGACCCACTGCAAATCCACCAATAACTAGAACTTCAAGAAATGCACACATAAACATACTATGAGATAATAATTAGCCATCTATAACTCACAATACAGCATGGCCCAATATTTGTAATATTATGCCTCACTGAGGTACAATTATGTACCACATCCTAACTCTAGTTTATTAAAACTAGAATGTAGACTTTGATTAAAGGGTAGACACTGCCACCTTCTGAATGCAAAAAAAGCATTCTACAGGTTTATACTGTCAGACCCTAATCCACAATAGAAAATTTTGTCTTTAAAAATAAAGCAATTTGCCAGTAAGCATGCAATTAGGTTAAGAAATATCTAGAAATGGATATTTTCCAGAAAAAATGTATAAGAGAAGCTAAAACTTAAGTACTTAATATTTCAATTTAAACTACAGAAGTTATAGGTTTCCTTCATCTTATTTACTGTACAGATGGGAAGACTCAAAATCTAACTGTGATGTGCTTTCTTTGAGTATCTAAAGAGAAGGAACGTAAACGTCTCAGGGCACGTTTATGAAAAACATAGCCTGTATTACTTTGTCCAACCTATTTTTGTATTGTATGCCTAACCATTTAAAAACAATTATTTTTAGAATTAATAGATACTACAAATCTTTCCAAGAACTTTTTACCCTTGTATGTATTACAAACTTCTTTCTTCCCTCTGTAACTTGCCTTTTACTGTTAATGGTGTTTTTTTAACTAAAACATTGTTAATTTTTATGTCATTTAGCTTAAAAAAAAAAAACAATCATTGACACAAAGTGACCACCAAAATTTTCATCAATTTGGATATACTAAAGAATAACAAAACCAGCTTAAGTGTATGGCTTTTGCCCGAGTCTAATATCAAGTCAAAAAACATTAACAATTTATTTGGTCCTTCATATTCTCTTAAAGGTGGAAAAGGTCTTCACCCAATGGTATCCTGAATGTGGCTAAAAACTATTACATCTCAAATTCTTAGAAATCCATAAGAAAACAGGAAATTAAGATGAGGTATCAAGTATAATCACCCAACATCTAGCCATCCTTTCATCATTATACCAAGGGCAAACCCACACTTCTTACCTTTTCATATTTTTCCTTCAGTTTAGCCGCCTTCTTTTCATAAGGCTGCTTATCATCTGCAGCAGTGTTGTTCCACATCTCTCCCAGTTTCTTTGCAACATCGCCAATGGATAGGCCGGGATGCTCTCCTTTGATTTTGGGGCGATACTCAGAACAGAACAAGAAAAAGGCCGAACTACAGGAAGAAATTTAATTTTAGAATTTTAAGTTAACAGATACTATCAAATGTGTATTGTATTGCTATATAAAAGCTGCCTGTTAATTTCTACCAAACACTGGACCAGATGCAAATATTATAATATGCTAAATATCCTTCATAACCAAAGCTCATTTTAAAACTGTTTAACTTACACTAGTTAGAGCTCCAGAAGAAATTCTGCAAATTACTCTATTTCAGAGAGACAATATTTCTCAAGAAATAAAAGGGTCAAAATTATTTTAGAAGATATATTGGGCAAAGGAGGCAACTATCTAATTCAAATGCTCTGGCTAACACTCCTATCCAACTGGAATTTTATTTGTAATACTTACACATACCAATGTGGGCTACTATTAGCTAATAAATTTTTAACGTACACTCCAAACTCACAAGGTGGCTTGATAAATTTCTTTCTGATTCTACTGTAAAACATGTTTTGGAAATAAAAATAGGCAGGATACTTACGGAGGCCTCTTGGGTGCATTGGGATCCTTGAACTTCTTTTTTGTTTCCCCTTTAGGAGGGATATAGGTTTTCATTTCTCTTTCATAACGGGCCTTGTCCGCCTTTGCCATGTCTTCAAATTTTCCTTTCTCTTTAGCAGACATGGTCTACAAAAGAATTATTTGTAAACTTAAGTTGATATAGAAATTTTAGTAAGTTATCTTCAAAAGTATTGAAATGAATATATCTAGTGTCCTTTGCTATTTAACAGCCTCACATTATAAGAACAGCCAGCTAGGCTTTTTTTCATCCTAATTTGGAAATTAACTGTTTTTTATTACCTTGTTAGCAGGGTTTAAAAGCCCTCTTACCTTCCACCTCTCTGAGCACTTCTTAGAAAACTCTGAGAAGTTGACTGAAGCATCTGGGTGCTTCTTCTTGTGCTCCTCCCGACAAGTTTGCACAAAGAATGCATATGATGACATTTTGCCTCTCGGCTTCTTAGGATCTCCTTTGCCCATGTTGTTATTTTTCTAAAAAAATAAAATAATGTTTGATGTTAGCAATAAAAGTACGACAGTTAATAGAGCTTCAAGTGCTAGGGAGTAAATGAAAACCAAGGTACTGGTTTCTTAATACGGTAGTGACATTAACCTCCGTAAAACCAGACAACAACACGGCAGCGATAGCCAATTCCTCGAAGGGGCTATGCCAAGCAAAAAAGGGTCCTTCAGTATGATCTTAAAAAGTCTACACGCAAGAGTATACTCATACAGTATTCATTACCTATCTGCCTGTATCTATTCTAAGTGAACACCAAGCAGTCACTTAAGTCTACGAGAACATTTTTAACCAGCAAAACCAAAGATCAGAAAACTCATGCTGCTAATTCGAGGATTTTCGCTAGATAAGGAATACATGGGGAAGAGCCTAAATGAGTAGACCCTACCAAATTATGGGCCCTTAAAAAAAAAAAAAATCACCGTGCATCTAAAGTTTTCCCCATCACTTCAAAAATACCCTCTGCGTAAAACTTTGCTCCGAGGAGGGAGTCGCTCCAGCGCTCAGCACCAGGCTGGGGGTGGCGGTGCCACAGCGAGGCAGCTTCGTTTCCTATCGGTTTGGCCCTGAGATGTATTTCTGTTCTGACTAAACACGTCCGGTCTGAAGTTTCTTCGAGTAAACAAGGATGAGGGACAAAAGCCACTCCTGCTCGCTGCTCGGTCGCCCCCTACCCCCGACGAGGGGAGTATTTTCGGGATCCGTGAAAGTTGGGGTGTCTCCCGCGCGGAGCGGGCCCGCAGCCCCCAGAACTTCGCCCGCGGCCGAGGCGACGGGAGACGCCGGGGCCGCGGCAGGGCTCCCGGGCCCGAGGCCGCCACGTGCGTCGGGCAGGCCCGGCAGGCCCGCGCCGCCCCCATTTTGTCAGTCTCCGCGCAGGGAGAAGCCCCGCTCGAAATGGGGGCTGGCTCCGCCCGCGGCCGCCGGGGCCGGCGCGCACGGAATGGCCGCTGCGCGTCTTCCCCGCCTGCGCCGCCGCCGCCGCGAGGGCGAGCGCGAGCGAGAATATGGCTCCTTCCCTTTGTGTGTGTGTGTGTATGTGTGTGAGTGTGTGAGTGCGAGTGTGCGAGGCGGCGGGCGGGGTGCGCGCCGCGCTCTGGCGCACACACTCGGCCATTACAGGCCGGGGGGGAGGGGCGGGGGGCGCGCGGCCGGGCCCTCCCCCGCGCCGCTCCCCTCCCCCCGCCGCGGGGGGGCCGCCGCCGGGCCCACCCGCCCGCCGCTCCCCGTCCCCCTCCGCGCGGGCCGCGCGCCCCGCCACCCCCGCACGGGGAACGCGGGGCTGTGAAAAGAGAGAGGAAAAAAAAAGTTGCCTCGGAACTGCTGCGCCCAGCTCCCCCGCCCGCGCCGCCCGCCTTGTTTTCTCTTCAGCCAGCAGCGCCGGGCCCGAGTCAGCCATGTTCCAGCGAGCGCCGCCGCGCCGCTCCCCCCGCCGCCGCCGCGCCCGGGCCGAGGCCGGCCGGGCCCGCACCGCCGCCCCGGCCCGCCGCGCCGCCCTCGCCCGCACCGCCGCCCCGCCCGCCCGGCCGCGCTCCCCGCCGGCGCCCGGCTCGCTGCGGTGCGGCCAATGCAGCCCGGGGAAGCGCCGCCGCTGCCCTCCCACCGCCGCCGCCGCCGCCGGCCCCGCCGCTCCGGCCGCGCTCCGCGCACGCCGCCCGCCCGAACGCCCGACCCGGGGGCCGAAAACACATTAAAAAATTTTTTTAAATAAAAAAAAAATTTTTTTACGCCAGTCAGCGCGGACGCCGCCGGGGGTGGAAACTCGCGGGGCGCGGGCTCCCGGCGCCTCAGGCAGCCCGGGGGCCGGGGCTCCGGCGCGGGGCAGCGTCCCCGGCGCCCGGGCAGAGGCTCGCTCTGTGCGCAGTTCCCCCCACGGTCCCCCCTCATTTGCCTTTGTGTGGAGCCTGACCCGCCGGCTCCCGACCGCGGGTATCCGGCCGCCGCGCGGGCTGGGGAGCTGCCGGAGGCGCTCTCCCCGCCGCGGCGCTGCCCCAGACTCACCCTCAGCGAGGCACAGAGTCGCCCAGTGCCCGTCCGGCTCTCACTTGCCCCGGCGCTGTCTCTATGGAGCTCTATGTACTGCAATGGCTGTGAGAGCGGGAGCCAGACGCAGCCTCCTCACTCTCTCCGCTCTGTAACATTACTCTCCAGCCAGCGCGGCTCCTATTGGCTACCGCCAACTCACGGGGCTCGCTCATTGGCCCGATACCTCCCATTGTCCTGACCAGAGCCCGTTTGCTATTGGCTGTCTCCGGGGACACGTCATCAAGGATTGAAACAGCGCGCAAATCTGAATGTGTGTGTATGCCGGGCAAAGAGGCTGAGGCGGGAGAGGCAGAGGCAGAGGCAGCAGCTGCTACGGGAAAGCAGAGCTCTATGGTGTAAGTGTGCATGTGTCTAACCCAAGCCAGCCCCACACCGGAGCGGCCGCCGGAGCGAAAAGGGCCTGACTTTTCCACAAGTGTCTCCAGCTCCTCAGGCAAAAGAGACACCCACAGGCCTCGCCCCCCCTTCTTACCCCAAACTCACGCCAAAGCCGTTGAGATAAGAGGCCCCAGGCTTTTAATAGATCT
The DNA here is from genome assembly GCF_027409185.1 of Cynocephalus volans. Taxonomy (NCBI): domain Eukaryota; kingdom Metazoa; phylum Chordata; class Mammalia; order Dermoptera; family Cynocephalidae; genus Cynocephalus; species Cynocephalus volans. The sequence continues at coordinate 79,650,126 of NC_084466.1, read as the reverse complement.
TCAAAAGTGAGGGCGACAGCGTGAGATCGTGTCCCCCTGAAAACTGGGGTCTCTGCTAGTGCAGAAGGGCGAAGGCAGCCAAGACTCGAGCCCCTCAACAGCCTATGGTTGCATTACAGTTTAGGTCTCTGGAAAGGTAGGGCTTCTGTAAGAAAGTGACACTATCCAGCCGGCCGGGTTTAAAATACCCCTTTTCTGGGGTCATGGGTCGTCATGTCAGCCTTGCTGAAATCTTGACTCGCTGAGCAGGCATTCAGTTTCATCCTTTTTCTTGGTTTGATCGAGTTTCACAGCATGTCTGGAACTTTTTATTTAAATACAAAGCAGTGTCTTAACTTCCTGGAAATCAAATAATTATTGCATGTAATTAAAGCACAGCCACTTCTTTTTGATATGGGGTACTCTAGCAGGAAATGTTTGTGAGGGCCTGCTAGAATTAGCAAATTCATTAGAGACCACAGTTTGAACTGTTTGGCTATTTTATTTGACTTGGTGTGGATTACTGTTATAATCAAACGAATCCTTGTGATGCTATCTTTCCCTCCCATCACACCACTTAGTGCATCCATGTAACTGCTCTAGGATTACAGGAGTTGTAGGTGTATTGTTACCCGAAGGATTAGATGAAGGCAGAGAGTGCATATGCCCAAATCCACAGTCTGTGGTTTCTTTAACTCACCAAGCTGGCTGGTATTAATAGACCTGCTTATGTCTGTAAAGAAAATGTGCTAGCTGTAATGACCAGTTTTGAAGACCATACAGTAATATCAGTCCTTCATGAAACTACTATCTATTCTTTTTGGCCTGAGCAGACCACACCCCTATTCAATTTTAACAGACTTCCTTTTTTTTCACTCTCTAATGTTATGTTTATACACTTCTAAATCCAACAGCGGATTCCTCCAAATGTAATAGGTCAAGTTAAAATGAACCGCTTACATTGTATTAGTTTAATTGACTTCTAAGCATCCATAACCTAATGTATTTGCTCAGGTTTATTAAGCTATTTGAGTAAGGCTTAGATAACTTTTTCTAATCTATAGTTTTATACTTTTCTAATCTATAGTTTTAATTTTTAGTCTTTTTCTAATCTATACTTTTTTTAATCTATAGTTTTAATGTTTATTCTTTTTTTTTTAATAGAAAAAACACACTATTGGCTTTAGTGATTACAGTCTTGGTGAATGGATAATATACCACACATGCACATGAAAAATACTGTAATATTAAAGACACATAAACTGGTATAATGCACATTCAGTATTTAAAAAGTAAATATCTAAAGTTAACTTTTATATTGTTATTTTCACATATATTTACTCGTCTGTACTTCCCTCTACTAAATCTAGTTATTTATTTCAATCCTGTTTTATCTTCTCAATTCCTTATGTTACAAAATACCCATGAGAGCGATTAAGATGCTTTCCATGGCTTCCATTATATTAAAATTTGACTGTTAGTTGAATATGGCACTAACAATATTTCCCAATATTTGCACTGGCCCAGCCACACACTTTACCAGTTGTCTATAACACACTACTCCATAAGTTTATGGCCACAGAACATGAGAGTACTGGGCCCACACAAGGTTTCTATTTTGGCAGGATAGTATGGTGAGTAACGGGCACTGGAATTAAACAGACCTGGGTTCAAATCCCAGCTGTGCTACTTATTAGTTGTATGATCTTGGGCAAGTTTTGAAACCTCACTGTGGTTTAATTCGCTCAGCTATAAAATGGAGGCGACCACAGGGCTGTTGTAACGATTGAACTTTTTTTTTAAGATGTAAAATTATGCAGATCCTTTCATCCCATAATTTAGAAAACCTTGAGAGCAGTTAACCCTGACTTTTTCTTCATATTTTAACTTTATATGAGGGCAGTGGTTGTGAACTACTTAATTTTTTTTTTTTTTTTAAATCCTAACCTCAAACAGTACTAATTTTCCTCCAGTCTGGCAATGGTGCCTTTATTTATTCTCAAGTGTAACAGAGGCCATGTCAGAAAGAAGAGTTTAAAAACCTCCCCTTACAGGCATTTTATTTCTTATATTTGTTTTTCCATGATATAGTCAGGGAAGGACATAAAAAAGAAAGAGTTTATTTTAACATAAACCCTACAACTTCTTGCCCTAATCCTGCAACCTTGATGTTCACTTATTTGTGATGTTAGACCCTTTCCTTCTTCCACATGAATTTTTAGCCAAAAATTGACATATATTTTACTTTAGAGTTATTAGGAGTCTTAACTCAAATTACAAAGTTATCTCAATGACAAAGTCTGAACAAACTCTTGTGTGCCTAATTTAGCCAACTGAATTACAGATCTTTATTAATATAGATTATGCCCTTCCTTGCTCCCCTCCAGGATAGGTGAAGTGCCACCCTTATCCAGTTCCATAATGTTCTGCACATTCGTTACTACATTCACAATTGTAATTATCTAGTTATGTGTGTCACTGCACTGCACCCTTAAAGGCAGGGGCCATATCTTATCCTAGTATCCCAGGCACCTAACACAGTGCCTATCATAGAGCAGGCACTAAATAATGTCTGTTAAATAAATGAACTAATAGGTGAAAGAGTACTTACTGCAAATTATTGTTTTAATCTTCCTCTTCCATCTTTGGGTCTAAGTATTTGGGTCTTTCTAAGTCAAAAGGCAGGAAAATAAAATAATAAGTAATAAGTAAGTGTTAGGATACTAAGATTGAGGGTAATTGCCCATTACACCTCATTGCTATAACTTAAAAAGGGGGAGGTAGAGTTGGGAGTAAGAGGGGATCTCAGTTGTAGATAAACACACACAGTCTTAGTATTAACTGGTTCCCAATTAGGCCAGGGTTATTCCCTGTTGGATTCGGTAAACTACGGCAAGACAAATAAGAATTTAATCACAGAAAACTGCAAGAATGTCTGCCCAAAGGTTTCTTCCAATGGGCTTTTGAAACTTAACTCTAATGTAAAAAAATACAAAATGCGCACAGGGGGCTCTAAGTCTTTCATTGGCTGAAAGATATCGATTCCTCCCTGGTGCAATGAATCCTTAAGTCAGGCTATGTGAATTCTCTTGTCTCCTTCGCAAAAAGAGCCAGTTTCTGAAAAGCTGTAGAAACAGTAAACCCAAATGTGTGATGAGGTCAAACATACTTAGGATCACACATACTGAAAACTTTCTTTTTCTTTAGGGTAATGAAAGTAAAGGAGAGGATAGGGAAAAAAAGAAAAGAAAGGAAAGAGGAATTCAGGAAAAGATGAGACTGCAGGTTTGTGAACTCCAGACTGGAAGTGAAGAGACTGAGTTCTAACATCCTCTGCCCCCCAATTCACCATGCATGGACCTCTAGTAGCCACTAAGTTCTTTGCTCAGTTTTTCCAATACTTACGTAGGGCTATTGCTACCTTATCTAACTTGAAAGGATATTTCATGACTAAATGGACAGGCACAAAAGACCAAAGGAGAGGGAGAAAGGCGGTGTTACATTTGTCAGTGTGGAGAGGGACAAACTCCTCCCCAGTTGCCTAAGTACTTTCCTGCCTCTGTCTGGGTTTTCTGTTGGCTCTTAGGTGGGGAAATCAGTGGCTTCAGCTGTGGGCACATTAATGGCTGAGGCGGAGAAAGTGGTACCAAAGCTAGTTTATACCGATAATTTCTCTAGAATTGGAATATTTCACTGGCTAGTAAAGGAGAAATGTCATACCTTTCCTTAATAAGGGGTCTGTTCTCAGATTAATCAAAGAATAATACACATGGAGAGGGGAAAACTCATTAGTAAAAGTTTTTACAAAATGATGGTCTAAATTCAGAAAAAAATCACCATTTTAGGTCGTGATCTCAAGAACACATCACCAAATCAAATTCAGCTGCCCTATTAAAAGTATTAGTGTAGAAACATCCCATTGTACCCTATAAAAATGAGGGACCTTCGAAAAGTTTGTGGAAAGATTCATTTTATCTTTTAATTCTATTTTCCCACGAACTTTTTGAGGTACTCTCATATATACAATTATTATTTGTAAATTAAAAATAAAATAAAAATTGCCTTACATCTTAAGAATAGATTTCTTATTATACACCCATGAGGATGGCTGTAATCAAAAAGACAAGACAATCAAAAGTATGGGTGAGCACGTGGAGAAAGAAATCAGAATCCTTATACGTTGCTGGTAGGAATGTAAAATGGTGCAGGCACTTTGGAAACGGTCTGGCAGTTGCTCAAAAGATTGAACACAGAAGGTTAGCTCAGTTGGTTAGAGCGTGGTGCTGATAACACCAAGGGCCAGGGTTTGATCCCTGTACTAGCTCAGTCCATTCCTAGGTATATACAGGAGAGAAACTAAAACATGTCCACACAAAAATTTGTACATGAATGTTCGTAGCAGCATTATTTGTAATAGCCGAAAAGTGGAAACAACCCAAATGTCCATCAGCTGATGAGTAGATAAAAAAATTGTGGTATATTCATTCAATTGAATATTATTTGACAATGAAGAGGGATGAAGTACTGATGCAGGCTACAGCATGAATGAAACATTATCCTAAGTGAAAGAGGCCAGAAACAAAAAGGCCACATATTGTACCATTCCATTTATATGAAATATCCAGAACAGGAAATTTTATAAAGACAAAAAATAGATTAGTGGTTGCCAGGGTTTGGGGGAAAGGGAGCGCCTGCTAATGGCTATGGGGTTTCTTTTAGGAGGACAAAAATGTTCTAATTTGATTATTGTAATGGCTGCACCACCCTTTGAAAATGCTGAAAACCATTGAATTGTACATTTTAAAGTGAGTAAACTGTATGGTGTGTGAATTATATTTTGATGAAGCTGTTTTCAAAAAAGGAATAAATGTCTTATGAGTGGTTTTGGTTAACCAAACAAAGAAAGGGACAATGGAACACTACCTACTTGCCAATTTTATCCAATTTCTTCCTGCTGTCTGTAGTGTTTAACAGCTTGTGAAAATGATGTCCTTCCTTTTCATTAGGTGAAAATTTCATTTATTATTGGAGTTATATGTTTTATGCATAAAGTGTATTTTTGCTACAAAACAGTAATTTTAAAAGAGCACTTTCTAGGGATACCTTGGGAGGTTTTTCTTGAGAGCCTGGGTGACTGCAATAAGTAATCAGAGCCAGGAAGGGTTAGGTCAGACAGCACCAACTCAGCCCTCTGGCCTTGTCTGACCCACAGATGTTTCAGTTGGCCAATGCCGTGTGTTAAAAGTTGGAAATTTTCACATTAAAAATCAAGATGTTTGGCTTCTTTTGGAAAAATCTGAGGTCTGATAAGCTTGAGCAGGATGAGGATCTTGTGGAGTAAATAATGGCTGCCTCTCTCAAAGGGGTATGTGTTCTCTAGTTTGCCACAGTCTCCACCACTCCCTAAGCAGCCTACCTGACTTCTCACTCAGTCATGTCACCTGCCTGGCCCCTGTAGTCATTTGAGTTTGCAACGCCTGAGTTAGGTACTTAGTAGTTCATATGACTATGAACTGAGATGGCGAAATTTTCTTGATTAGAAATTCCTTTTACAGGAAACACTTGCTGTCGTCACACAAAACATAGAATGGGAATTCTGTGGTTAGAAATCGAATGATGTTTGGTGATATTATAGGCAGAATGTACTCTCGAGAAGAGGAATAGAGTCTGGCTGTGCTGCAGAGAGAGGATGCCTTATGGCCCAGACAAAAGACTGGAAAATAAGCTTTATTCATCATGTGTCTCCCATGTGCTAAGCACTATACATAGATTATTTCATTTAATCCTCACAGAAGGGGGAAGGGGAGCAGGGATAGGGAGTAATTGGGTAAAGGATACAAAAGGTGATTACAATTTGTAATGATGAACTTGCTAATAATGTTGATTTGACCATCACGTAGTGTACACAAATACTGATAGTCAACTCTGTACCCCATAAATATGTATAAATAAAAATAATTAATAAAAGAAAATCCTCACAGCAACCCCATGAAGCCAGGATGCTCATCTCTCTTTTACAGATAATGCTAACGAGGCTCAGAGAGGTCTATTAAGTTGTCCAAGGTCACACAGCTAGGGAGAGAGCAATAATATTGACCCAGTTCTGACTTCAAAGCTAATGTTTTCTCCATTAAGCCACGTGACCTCACAGTTATTAGCCTAGCTAAGAGGCTAGGCTAAAAACTGTATCATATTTCCACACCTAAACATGCCTCATATCTCCATGGGAAACCTGACATGAGTTTGAAACACACAGTTTACAGCCTTGGTTCTCAAGGTATTTGAATAGGACCATACAATTTGCATACATAAAATCTGGAAAAAAATTCATGAAATAATATCTACCATTATTTGGATGGACTGATTTTTTTAAAAAATATTTTAAATTTCCCAACCCATCCTGCAGTTTGAAAAACACTGGGTAAAAGCAATAATAAAGCAACCTGGTTTCCCATCCAGGGCAACGTCTGCTCAAACTGACAAGTGCAGGTGCTGAGGCTGATTGAATGGGGCCCAGAGGAGCAAGCTGGGAGAGATGCCGAGCACCCAGTCTGCAGCCAAGCTCCCCAGCAGGCCAGATGATGCTGGGGCCAGCCCTGTAGGCCTGTCCCAAGCCCAGAGAAGACACTGAAGACAGGAAAGGGGACTGCCTGCTGTGCCAGAGAGGCCCAGGACAAAAATGGGCATTCCAGGACAGAGGTCTCCAGGAAGTGCAAAGAAGATGCCTGCAAATCCCCTAGGAGACCTGACAAATATCTTCCTCATATGGGTGTGCTTCCTCACCTTGGATTTGCCTCTAACCAAAGTCAGAGGCAAGAACCACAGGAGTGCCTCTGCCAATGGGTAGCTGGTGCAGTTGGGACAATGGCCTCACCATCCAAGAGGCAGGTCCTTTTGTTTAAAAACCATGGAGTGTCCAAAGTGGCTTGTGACTGCCAATCCAGAAGGTGACTGCCAATCCATAACTGTTGTTCACGAAGGTGTTAATGCAAAAAGAAAAAAAAAATCAGCATCAAAAAACTCATATGCTTTTTCTGAAAGGTTGCTGTTGATCCTTGTTCTGAGGTTTCCTTTTGACTTCCAGGAATGGAAATAAGGAAGTAGGAAGGAGATAGCATGATTTAGTATATTCTAACATAAGTACTACCAGCAAATTGATAGTCATGTTTAGAAACAGAACTCTACCTTGAAAATATAGATGGCATTTGACCAGTGATTTTGCTTCTAGGAAATATTCAGAAAATAATCAGAAATAAGTAAAATGCACAAGTATACTTAAGAATATCGATTGCAGCATTATTAATAATGTGGAAACAACCTAGATGTCAATGAGGGGGCTTGGTTAAATAAATTTTTGTCCATCTTTATGATAGATTACTATTATGCCATTATCAAATTGTTATAAATAGTAAACTTAATGCTAGGCAAAAATATACATAATTATGAGAAAAACTATTTCGCAAGGATCCCTGGTTTGAAAAAAAAGTGTGTGAATACAAAAAAGACTGAAAATATATTCTAGAAAATGTTAATAGCACTTATTTCTGGTGGAAGGTAATCTTTGTTTTCTTCTTATATTCTTCAGTAATTCCCAAGTTTCATACAACCAAAGTATATTACTTCTATACTTATAAATAAAACTCCCCAATTTTTTTTTTCTTTTTTTTATAAAGATGACTGGTAAGGGGATCTTAACCCTTTTGACTTGGTGTTGTCTGCACCAGGTTCTCCCAAGTGAGCTAACCGGCCATCCGTATATAGGGAACTGAACCTTTGGCCTTGGTGTTATCAGCACCACACTCTCCCAAGTGAGCCACGGGCTGGCCCCAGACCCCCAGTTTTTAAGAGAAGAAATTTGCTACTACCAAGGGTTCAGATCCCCGTACAGGCCAGCCACCAAAAAAAGAAAGAAATTTGCTACTAGAAGACTCAAAGATTCAGATAATTTTTAAAAATTCAGACTCATGTTGCTCTAGAAACTCTTCCCTATGAAGAAATATTCCTTATAAGGATAAATATGCATGTTTATCATAGCTCTATGGTAAAGGCATCTCTACTGTTATCAAAAGGTGATCACTCTGATAATACAAACCATGACTTGGAAAGAAAGGTACCTGTGTCTACTTGTAAAAACTTTTTACCTCTCATCACTACTGATGTCTTCTTTAATGGCTATTCCTTCTTTTGCTATACTTGGGTCCTTAGTCCAAATCTTTGCTTCTCTTCTGCTATCTTTCTTAGAGACCTCAGTGACCAACTCCCCTTAGAGGGTTTTAAGCACCATTTGTCTCATTATGTAAATGACCCTATGTTTCCATTTCTGCTCCAGGCTCTATCCTGGACTTCAGAGGCCTATTCCCCAGCACCATTTCCTCAAGCTCACCAGTTTGCCCTCTAAACCACACTTTCTTCCCATTTCCCTACTTGAAGACTTCCCACACTCGCTCAAAGTCTACGTGTTGTTATGATACCCCTTCTTTTTCTTCCCTCATATTAAATACTGTAACATCTATGTCACAATACTTCTTGAAACATTTTCTTTTCTTTTTAAATTTCTATTGCCCCCCAAGTTCTAGTTCTGGCATTTATTAGTTTGTGGTTAAGAATGGAGGCTTTGGATCCAGACACCTCTAGGATAAAATCCTGGTCTTGGTGCTTACTAGCTATGTCACCTTGGGCAAAGTGAATTAACCTCTCTGAGCTTCAGCTGTTTCTGTAAAATGAATGACAATCATGCTGGCAAGGATGTGGAGAAAGGGGAACTCTTCTGTGCTGTTGGTGGGAATGTAAACTAGCACAGCCATTATGGAAAACAGTATGGAGGTTTCTGAAACAACTACAGATAGAACTACCATATGACCCAGCGATCCCACTACTGGGTATATACCAAAAGGAATGGAAATCATGTCGAAGGGATACCTACACTCCCATGTTCATCACAGCTCTGTTTACAACAGCCAAAATATGGAACCAACCTAAATGTCCACCAGTGAATGACTGGATAAGGAAAATGTGGTATGTATACACAATGGGATACTACTCAGACATAAAAAAGAATAAAATTCTGCCATTTGCAGCAACATGGATGAGCTTGGAGAAAATTATATTAAGAGAAATAAGCCAGACACAGAGAAATACCACATCCTCACTCATAAGTGGGTGTTAGGAAGGAACGTAGGAAGGAAGGAAGGAAGAGACCACAATAAAATGTTGATCTTTCAGAAGCAAAGAACAAGTCTATGGTTACTAGAGGTGGGAGTGGGGAAAGATAGGGGGGTGGGGAGAGTTTGGGTAAGGGGCATAAAGAATAATTATGATTCGTAATAATGAACATGCTAATACTGATTTGATCAACACATGTTGTACACAGGTGATGATAGTCAATGTTGTGTCCCCCAAATTACGTATAATCAATCATGCTTCAGTTAAAAAAGAAAAAAAGAATGACAATCCCCTTTTTCAAGGGAAGTTGTGAGTTTAAATTGTCTCGAAACCTAAAGAGCTGAGCCTTTTATGTATATCACTTAGAACACTGTAAATGATCAACATATGTTGGATGTTTATTTCAGATTATTTTAAAACTGAAATTTTTCAGTTTTTAGAAAATTTTAAAAATTAAAATTTCCTAATGCATACAACTCCACTGCTTAAAAACTTATCATTTAATGATAAATTAAACTAAATCATTTAATTTAATTTTCATCCAAATTAACTGCAAAAATCCTCCCCTGGCCTTCAGGGCCCTCCCTAATATGGGAAAATTTCTCTCTTGCTTTCCCTCTTACTGCTGTCCTAACTTTCAATCAAACTGGACCTTGTACTTTCCTACCTTCAAGCTTCTGGTCACGCTGTTTCTTTGGCTTGTAATGCCCTTCCCCCACTTCTGCTGCTAAAATCCAACCTGTCCTTTTAAACCTTCTCAACTTTTTATAATTCTCAACTTGATGAACTTTTTTTTATTTTTAAATTCCCTGTCATGTTTGGTTGTACCTTTCTAATGGCTTTTACAGTGTTATAAATATAACAACAATAGGTTATTATATATTTTATAACCTATATAAATGTATTACGTATTATGTTGTCTTACTCATCTTTGTTTTTCCAGCACTCTGTGCCCATCATAGGTGCTCAGTGTGTCTGTTGAATGTGAAGGTAACGTCCGATTTTCTGTGCCACACCCATCAAATTGTTGATACTCAATTTTAATAAACTGTGTCTAGAATTCCCTTCCCTTCATAGATGAAATTATGTTGTAACATGCTTGCCTTAGGGACGTGGAGCAAAACATATCATCATATCGTCATTTTTGTTATTCTATTTAGAATTTATTGTCATTCTATTTAGGTTGGTCCCTAACCTGATGATGTTGGGCAGTGTTTTTACACACTGTTTTAACTGATTTTCTTTTTGGCTTTTTACTGTGTGGAGTGTTGTTATAGTTCATAAGCTCATAAATAGATTAAAAAAACTGTAAAGTCAAAACAATAACACCAGGTTTCTAAATGGTGGCATTTGTGTGTCAACAAAGATGCTTTTTGAGTTTAAAACATGATTTTCTACATACTGTCAGATATCACAAAAGTTCATAAACTCCCCCAAAGTGTATTGCCCTTCTTGTGTAGAATATTCACTTTGACACTAAAATGTGTGCTTATTGAATTTGACAACTTTAGTGTTGGTTTTATTTTATTATTAATTTGTGGGGAGTTTTGTTATTGTTGTTTTTTTGGTGGCTGGATGGTATGGGGATCTGAACCTGTGACCTTAGTGTTATAAGGCTGTGCTCTAACCAACTGAGCTAATTGGCCAAGCATGACTCTTTTTTTGCTTTTTTTTGGCAGCTGGCAGGTACAGGGATCGAACCCTAGACTTTGTATCAGCACCATGCTCTAACCAACTGAGCAACTGGCCAGCCCCTTAGGTTTTAGATTTGGATGAAACCAGTTTAGATTTGCATGAAACTACCCAGATTTAATGGGAGCAGTGTGGGTGATGTGGATTCCCTGGGTAAAGCTGACAGAACTGGGGAAGGAGAAGAAGACTGATCTGCCCCAGTAAGGCCCTACTCCCCTCTATTTTAGTCGCTGTCACTCATTGCTATGGTTCTTAGTACCCTCGTTTCCCCCGCCTTCCCTTTCTCTCTTCTTCCCTCCTACCGTCCCCTCCCTTCTGTCTCAACAATGGTTGCTGCTTCACAAACAGTGCCTAAAGCACCTAGTTCCTGGGATTTATACGTGCCAAGTGGCTTTGGGGAACAAGTTTTTCTCAAGTCCAAGCATCAAAAGGCACTTATTTCAACACTTCAGGGAAAAATAGTAGCTAAGGAAATCAATAATCTCATCCTAAGCAGAAGAATGGATTTTTGTGAGGCTATCTCTATGGTTTCCTGCCTATTTTTTTAAAAGAAGTGTAATATTAGTCTGTTGAATCTCCCCCTCCCCCCCTTTTTTAACCTTACCTTAAAAAATAAATGTAAACTTCTTGCAGGTAGCAACTATGTCCTGACCCAAGCAAGTATTATATGGTAACTGCTGTCTTCAAGAATTATATATCTATTAATGACAATTAGAAGACTCAAGGTACATTTTTATATAGCCATGTTCTTTGGTGGCTAGAATTGAACTTGGTATCTTTCTCAAAGGGATTTTTTTATTGGAGCAAAAGAACACAAATGAGATTAGAAGAGAAACTGCTAGAGCAACAGAAGAAAAGAATGCCAAGAAAGGGCAGGGGAAGGCTGTAGAAGCAGAAGCCAGTGCCAAAGAGTGTTCCACTCAGAAATGTTCCCTGAGTCTATCCAGCATCTAAGAAAGGTGGCCTGAGGGAGCCCTAAATGCAAGGGTTAGAGATGCTATCTATATCCAGAAGGAGTAATAAGAATGAATTTACATGCTTATCTCCAAAAGCTGAAAGATTTGGAGAGGATCCAAGGCAGAGGACCGGCATTTTTGTAAAGTGAGGCCAATCCATCATAGGTTAGATGCAAGGACAGAGACTGGACTGGAAGAGCAAAGCCACTCCATGGGACACAAAACATCTGCCATCTTGATGAAAAGATTAAGCCTCCACTGAGCATCTGCTCTCCCAATGTGACTCCATTCAGACCTCAATCACCCAAGGGTGGTGTGTTCAGGGAAAAAAAAGGTAAGGAAGCTACTGGCTCACTAGCCTGATATGCCAACTTAATTGATGTATTGTTAGTCTTGAATGTCCTACCATGGGCACATATTATTGCAACATAGACTAACGTTTGTAGTTGAGAAAGAACTGATGCTAGACACCTGAACGTACTCTTTCTGGCAAAACTTTCACTTAAAATTTCATTCTGATTCATTCCCCTTCCTCTCTTCTCTCCCTTTCTCTTTTCTCTTCTCTCCATTGTCTGAGAAATAAAAACAAAATGAAACAAAAGTCCCTCCCCTCCCCCCCAAAACCCACAATAAACAACAGGAAGAAGCAAGATGGTAAAGGAAAAGGCAGCATGGAGCTTCCTTAATTAGAGTAAGCAGACAGTGTTGTTCAGGCTGTAAGTGTCTATAGTGGGGGGGGGGAATGTCCACTGGGCATTTACCACTTGCTAGGCATCATAAATGCTTTACTTTGTTATAATCCTTACAAGGAGTCTTCAGAGTGGGTGTTATTTTCCTTATTATACAGATGAGGAAGTTAAGGTTGCCTAATCTTTCCCAGCTAGTGATCCAAATTCAAGTCTATCTGGCTCCAAAGTCCAAATTCTATACCTGACACCTTGCAAGTGTGTCTCCTTGCTATCCTTGGCTTTGACACTAAAACCAACAGAAGTGTAAAGATACCTTCCAAAGGTAGGAAATGACAGTGGTAGCAAAAATCGTGCAGTACTGCCTCCTTCAAGGGTCATTGTGAGAAATGAAAAAAGATCTGATTACCAATTATTGAGGAGAAATTGTCAAAATGGAAAGACGATGCAGAGTGGTAGTGCCCTGGCATTCCTTGCCCAAAGGTGAGTGGATTGAGCAAGCACAGAACACCCACTGCATTCTGAGAATAGTCCCTCCTCATTCTGAGGCCACTAGGAGTTGGAAACGTGGTAGTGCTTTATGGTGGCATGAGATGCCAGCCTTCATCCATCTTTGTGCTCACCATTAAGACCTCCTCTTGGTCTGTCTAGCTCAGTTGCCTGACTCAGAAACCTGAGTTTCATCATGAATTCTTCCCTTTCCCTAATGCCCCACAATCAGCAAATAGCCACGTCCTAGGGAGTCTACCTCTTTAATGTGTTCTCTGGTCTATGTCACTTCCCTCCATTTCCAAAGCCATCATCTCCTGCTTACTCTACTCCACCAGTTTCTAACTACCTATGTCCCTGGGCTTAGCCCTAGAAAAGGCCAAGTGACTTTTCTAAAGTAAATATGACATTATGATCAGGATATTCCCCTACCTTGAAAACCCATCCATGACTCCCCATTGCCCTCCAGAGAATGTTCAAACTGCTTGGCAGAGCATCCTAGGCGATCCGCGGTCAGGCCTCTGCCTCTCTCCCCAGCCCACGCTCCGTGCTCTCGCCATCCTGAGCCACGGGGAGGTCCTGCAACATGCCACGCTCTCTTGGGAACTGCCATTCTGGCTCTGAGAAGCCTCCCCTAATCATCCCACTCAGAGCCTGGCCCTGGGTGCGGCACTCCTCTCAGCACCCCCAATACCCCAAGCCCACTCCTCCCTGGAGTCTCACCCAGGCCCTCAGCTGCCCTGTGTCTGTGGTCTGCTAGTCCGTAAATCCCTCCAGGGCAGGGCATGCATTTTTCACTGTTTTCTCCATGTCTAGCCTAGTGCCTGGACTATAAGAGCACTCATTTCATGATTAAATGTTCATTTTTATTTTTTTGTTGGCTGGGGGAACTGAACCCTTGACCTTGGTGTTACAAGGCTGCACTCTAACCAACTGAACTAACCGGCCAGCCCCTATGAGTAAATGTTTAGATGTGATAACATGGGGAAAGGAATGAAGAGATGTGAGCCAGTCCAGGCTTTGCTACCAACTACTGTGTAACCTGCTACTAACTCTCATGACAAAGCAGGTTACTAAGTATTCCCAGCCTTTAAGTAGGGTCTTACCACATTCCTCACCCTCCATCCCCCACCAACTACTACTCTCCCCTCCAGGGACCAGGATGGGTCTGAGTTTATCGTATTGTTTTGGTTTTTTGTTAGTTAGTTTTTAACATTTAAAAAAATGACATGGAAGTGGAAATACACAGTACAATCTTCAGTTCTGTAGATGACTCTTCTAGAAGACAAAGAGCCAAGAGGATAAACAGCCAAAAGATATCTCAAAACTGTGTAAATGAGCAAAAATGGGGTATAAGTATTCATGGGGCGAAGAGTAAAATATTTGGTGAAAACATTTCAAATGTAGTTATAAGGTAAGGGACTCCAAACTCCCATTTATAACACAGGAAAGGCGTCTTGGGAGCCATTGGGACAGCCCCCAAGAGGCAGCATCACAAAGCCACCAGACTATGGGGTAGCATCAGGAAACAAACAGAAAACACCTCTGCCCTGCCTTGAGTGTGTACCACTTTTTCAGAGCCAGGGTTTCTTTAGAGATGAGTAACAAAAATCATCAAGAGCACTTTGAGATTTTCTAGATAAGGGTAGATTTATAAAGAGAAAAAAAGACCACACAGATCTGTAGTCAGTAAAGCTGAAGGAAAACGGGGTAGTATGGGGAAGTTAGTTCAGTCAAGAGAAGCTCAGGCGGGATGACCCTGTAAGACAGAGACTGCGGTATTCCTTCAAGTTTGGCCAAAGTGATTTGGGGACAACCGTGGGGAAAATACTGCCATACAGTAGAATTTTAAATAGTATTTGCTGGCTCTTGCCATGCTCACCATGTGACACCCTGTAGGGAGTTCCCACCGAGAAGACCCTCACCAGATGCACCCCCGGGACTGTGGACTTCCCAGGTTCCAAAATTGTAAGAATAAATTTTGTTTCTTTATAAATTACCCAGTTTGGGGTATTTCATTATGAGCAACAGAAAACTGACTAATACACAATTTAAATAATGAGATATAGTAGATATTTATTCTTATTTGTATAACAAAAATGAATAAAGTGTATTTACATTATTTAATCTTAAAAAAGGATTTGCTATTTACTATACTGTTAAGTTATAGTTGAAAGAAGATCTGTGGAATTTTAGAACAGTTATAATCAAATCCAGCACTGCCACATTTTAGACGAAGGAACCAGGGTCCAGAGAAGGTAAATGCCTTGCCCAGGGTCATACGTCGCCTAATGACAGAGCTACAGCTTGAACCCATGATTTCTGACTAACGCTCTTTCCACTAGATTATTTAATGTAAGAACACTGTGACAGATGATAGAGCCCCAAAATAGAGAAGTTGGAGGGAGATAAGCTCAGATAAATAATGTATTCTTATGGAAAGCTGGGAATGTTGCATGGTACTACCCCAAAAGTTTGAGGCTGACATGGTAGAGCAGTAAGGTTCTCTCACAAAATAGCCCTTTGTGCCATCGTCAGAGGCAGGAGACTAACCTGGATGATCTGTGGGGTTGAACCCACTTGGATTTCTTACTCAGAGTATCTACTCTGCAGAGCTTGACTGACCCACGTGAGCCACAAGGGCAGTGCACAGCTGGTTCGCTTTGTTGCATTTCCTTCAAGGTTGGACATCCACGCCGATTCCAGCCACTTGAGGAATGCTGAGGTCAATGGAATTCTACCAACACTTGCTGGGTGAGGAGGGGAGACGGCTGCCAGTGGAAATGGTATAGATGATGAGAGGGCCGTCCATTCCAGAAAATCCTACCGCTGCCACTGCTGGGATTCTGGTAGTCAGAACGCTTAATATCCAGGAAGGCTGGGAGTGGGAAATATCTTAAGTATTCTATTCCTCACCTCTTGGCACTGCAGAAGCAAGAGAAGAATAAAGCAGGGGAACCTGTTGGACAGGACCATCGGGACTGCTCTAGTTGCTTGAGGACTCCCCCTGCTAGAAGAGGCTTGATGGTTCTTCCTTCCCAGCAGGGGAGACAGTGAGGACCAGAGGGACAGGCATGAACAGGAGGACCATTTGCCAGGCCCTTTAGGGAAGGAGGGAAATGCTGTCTCTTTCAGTGAAACAGCAAACTTGAGCTTTGTGGCTCTGAGTTGGGGTGATATAGACAGATGCCTAAACAATATAATCCTGGGAACAAAAGGAAGCTGCTCAAACAGATACAGGCTGCTGCAGAGGTGTGCAGCCAAGACTGGATTCCAGATGTTTGTTGCAGGAGGGAAAAGAAAGCCCCGTTTCACCTTTTTCTTCATACTGGTCTTCTTTCCTCTGGGGCATTTTATTTTATGAAAAGATGGTTCTAACGGCGGAAAAAGGATCCAAGGGACCTGAGCTGGGAGCTGAAGGGCTGGGGTCAACACAGGTAAGTGCAAGAAGACACATGGGCATGTGTTTTGGGGGAGTAATCTTAGTATCCTTCCCTGGGACACCTTGCAGGGCAAGGAATTGGCTCTTTTCAATGACCTCCAACATCTATACACTATCCTCCCCAGAAGCCAGTGCCCCTAGCTCCCTGGGCCTGAACACTGCACCCAGCAAGTTCTGCACGTAGCACTTTGTCTTGGTGCCTTTATCCGCAAGCAGTGACATCAAACATTGGGCAAAGAGCAGACTGCAAGAGATGGCGTTGTTGGACATACTTCTTTAAGTGGTGACCCAAAGGGATGTTGTTTCACACGTTTTCCTCAGGAAGGGACTGGGACTCATTTGTATATATGCAGAGGATTGCAGAAAAAATAAGTATCTGAGCTGCCTTCTGACTTGTTGATTTTTACCAACCTATACATAAACGTTTTGTGATTTGATATCTAAGTTGTACAATATTTATCTTTTCATTGACATGACATTTTCCCTCTTACCATTTCCCCTCTTTTTCTTTTAAGAAGCTGCTATGACTATTTAATTTTATGATCTAAAAAAGGTTGCATCACATTTGGTGTTCTACAAAGGAGAAATGGAAAAAATTATTAAAAGTGAAGAAAAACAGTATTGCTTCCTTAGAAAATAAGATGTATGAACCCTTAAAAACAGGAAAACACCAGCTACCACGGCAGAGAGGACATTTTGCCAAATTTAGAACCCACTTGAAAATCACGGGTTCTAAGTTTAGAACTGAACTAAAAAACTTGAGCTCACTTTGCATTTGGCATTGGTTAAAAAAAAAATCTAAGCTACTAATTAAAGGGAAAAAAATATACTCTTAGTAGTTCTAGAAGCTGGGAATTATTTTCAAACAAATTCTTTATTGGCTCAATGGGGGAGCCTGCACTTAGTCAGAAAAGAAACATTTTTTTTCTAATTAAATTTTCCTTACAAAACAATGATTTAAAATTGAGGATAAAAACATTTTGCCAAAGTCTTTAAAGAGTTACAGAAGTGTGTGTAACCTTCTTTAGACCCAATCAAATATACGAGGTGGTTGTACAAACTTTATATACTAAATGGTGTCCAAAATGGACACCATTAATTATATCCTACTGGTAAACTTCAAATAATAAACTGCAATAAAATTTGTAACTATCACTCTAAACAAAACAAAACAGTTACCAGCATTAGTTTTATTTTCTAATTTAGATGCTAAGATAATTATTGCAACATCATTAAAAAATGGATCAGAATTGCTGATATGGCAATAATTACAAAAAATTTTAGAACCAAAAGATCCAAAGCAGTAAATCAGGAATCATTAGTGAATAGACAGTGCTCAAATGCATTTATTGTCGTAATGTGATTCTGGGCAGGTGTCAACTTTTGCAATTATGGAAAACTTAAAGGCACCTTATGCAGTCCTTCACATACCTAATATACATACACACACAAATGCGTACATCCATATACATACATATATACATATGATAATAGCCTTAGAAGAGAACCTGAAATAATTGAAATAATTAGACAAAAGCTTAAACATGAACATTCAGTGCAAATATTCACCACAGCAAGCATTCAGAAACACAAATGTTGAGGAAAAAATCATTTTTCCTTTCTATTCATTACTTTGGAGTCTAAATACATTTTTGAGTGACTTTAGGGATCAAGCGTAGCAAATGGTAGATTTGACAGTCTTCGTTTAGAAAGATCATAAACTAAGCAGTTCAAAACTCTGTAACTTTAATTTCAGGCACTTTAAGAAACTTTTTGGAGGATATAAAATCAACTCGAGTTAACTGACTTTGTCTTAACAAGAAGATGCAGTTGTACTGGTGGAAAGAGGGTAGAAATTTAAAGTTGTAAAAGCAAAAACCATTGCCTATGTAAGTGGAAGAGGATTTGTCTAGAACATGTCTTCAACTTCTTTGTTTTAAAGAAGCATAGTTAGGCAGTCACTATGTGTTCATCCTAATAGCATGTGTAGCTCTCATTAAGATAAGGAACAGAGGGTAACACTTCCAAGCTGTGTGTGAAAATCAGAATACAAACAGGGTCCACTGGGCCACACACTTCTGGATACATGTTCTTCAACATAGTATTCTATCCTTTTAAATGACCCATTAACATTTAATTTCTAATTTAGTCTCTTCTACTATTATATATTCAAAGTTACCCTCATATTTATTTTAAATTCTTATTTATAGTAAACTAGATCTTTTGGACAAGTTTCCTTCTTTCCTCAGGCCATTACACCTAAATAAATGGAGGGATATAAGAGTGAGAACCTTTATGGGAACAAAACTATTTCCTGAACCACTATGAGGCAGGAAGGACACTATTCTCAGATGGGTTGAATCAATTTTTGTAAAGTATTGGCTTTTCATGGACATAGAGACCCCAAGAAAGGCCCACACATCTCCACCAATGTCAGCAAAAGCATGGCCAGCAATCCTGGTGTCCTGAAAGATGGCTTTTTGTGACATGAATAGGAATAAGAAAAAGCTGGGTAGTTTGCTGGTGGCCAGATTCCTGATTGTTTGCAAAGTAAGTCCCCAGATCCTTAAGCTGTCTTCCAGGCATTTTCAATTCTTTGACCTGTAAAATTTTCCACAGAAATAATAAAAAGTTTAGTGTTGCAAAGAATTAGGTCCCCCAAATACTTTTTGCCATTATGTATTTGATCAAGTCAGGTTTTATATTTTCTTTTGCTTTATAATTGTTGGTCTTGGCTCTAATAAGAGCCAGAAAAGATATGTATTTCAATTAATAATTTAGGAATCAATGTGCAAAATTTATGGTGGTAGGTAGGCTTTCCAGAAGATAGGTACTTTTCTTTGTGGACAAAAGTACACTGCTGATATTCAGCAAAAAAGTAGTTCTAATTCCCTGTTTCAAATATCCCACTATGTATCTCCACCTGGGACAGAATAGACTCCAGAAATAGTCCCACACATATATGATCAGTTGGTTTTTTTCAGCAAAGGTGGTAACATAATTCAATAGGGAAAGGAAAGTCTTTTCAACAAATTGTGCTAAGATAACTGGATAGTCATATGGAAAAAGAAATGGACATTGTTCCTCACTTTACCCGGTACACAAAAATTAACTTAAAACAAATGATAGACGAAATGTAAAATGTACAACTAGAAAACTCCTATAGATAAACAAAGGAGGAATCTTAGGACACAAAAACCAAACTATCATAAAAGAGAAAATTGAGAAACTAAACTTTATCAAAATTTTAAAATTTGCTCTTAGAAAGATACTGTTAAAACGATAAGACATAGAATGAGAAAGTATTTGCAATACATGTATCTGTTAAAGGACTGGTATCCAGAATATATAAAGGACTATTACAACTCAATAAGACAAACAATTAAATTTTTAAATGGGCAAAAGATTTGAACAGAAGTCACACGAATGTCAACATCGTTAGTCAACAGGAAAATGCAAATTAAAACCACAAAGAATAAAAAGAATGAAATTCTGCCATTTGCAGCAACACGGATGAGTCTGGGGAAAATTATGTTAAGTGAAATAGGCCAAACTAGGAAAGAGAAATACCACATGTTCTCAGTTATAACTGGGTGCTAAGAAAGAAGGAAAGAAAGAATGAATGAGTGAGAGAAAGAAAGAGAGAGAAATAAAGACCACAACAATTCACTGAACTTTCAGAAGGAGAGAACAAACCTAAGGTTACTAGAGATGGTGGGGAGGGAGGGAGGAAGTTTGAGAAGGCACAGGTCCAGTAAAGGGTGTAAAGAAAAATCATTATTTGTAATAATGAATATGCTAATAATAATTTTAAAAATATAAATAAATAAATAAATAATTTTAAAAAACCAATCACAATGAGATATTATTACACACCAATTAGAATGGCTGAAGTTAAGCTGACAATACCAAGTGCTGATGAAGATGTGGAACGACTGCAGGAAGGAATGTAAAAATGCACAACCACTTTGGGAAACTGACAGTTTCTTTAAAAGTTAAACATACACCTACCATTCAACCTAGTCATTCTGCTCCTAGTACTTATCCAAGTGAAATGAAAATAGATTTCCACCCAAAGACTTGTACGGGAAGTTCTTGGTAGCTTTATTTGTAAAAGTCAAAAACTAGAAACAAACCGAATGCTCAACAAAAGGCGAATGGATAAATAAGCTGTAGCATATCCACACAGTGGGATATCAGTCAGTAATAAAAATGAATGAACTACTGATACAACGTAGATGGTTCTCAAAATCATTATGCTGAATGAAATAAGTCAGACACAAGAAAACTACATATTGTATGCTTCCATTTATATAAGATGCTATAAAATGCAAACTAATCCATAAGTGGCAGAAAGCAGCCCACTCGTCACCTGTGGCAGGGTTGGAGGAGGGTAAGGGGAACAAGAAAACTTGGGGATGATAGAAATGTTCTGAACCTTCGTCGTGGTGGCCTCATGGATGTGAGCATCTGTCAAAACTCTTTGAATCGTACACTTTAAATAGGTGCAGTTTATTGTATACAACTCAACAAAGTTATGTTAAAAATCTCCAGTTGAATGTTCTTCAGGCCACTCAAACTTCACATTTCTCAAACTCAGCTCATAATCTTCTCCTTCTATGCCTGTTTCTCTTCTTGGCTAAGGTTCGCTTTCTTGGCTAGTAACCTCACCATCCACCTCATCAGCTAAGCTAGATAGCCTGGCAATCCCCTCTACTCTTTCATTCATATCTTTAAACTCTTTCTCAAATTAATCTAACTTTTGTTTGTTTGTTTGTTTCTAATTCAGAACAGTATATTTTTTATTGTGGTAAAATACACATCACATAAAATTTACCATTTTAACCATTTTTAAGTGTACAGTTCATTTGCATTAAGTAAATTCATATTGTTGTGCGACCATCACCACCAGCCATCTCCTGAACTTTTTCATCTTCCCCAATTAAAACTGTACCCATTAAGCACTAACTCCCATTTTCCTCTCCCTCCCCCTAGCCCCTGGCAGCAACCTTTCTACTTTCTGTCTTTAAATTTGACTACTCTCGGTAGTAGTGTATAAGTGGAATCATTCAGTGTTTGTCTCTTCGTGACTGGCAATTTTTTTTTTTTTTTTTTTTTTTTTTGTGACCAGTAAGGGGATCGCAACCCTTGGCTTGGTGTTGCCCACACCGCGCTCAGCCAGTGAGCGCACCAGCCATCCCTATATAGGATCCGAACCTGAGGTCTCGGTGCTCCCAGCACTGCTGCACTCCCAGCGCTGCACTCTCCCGAGTGAGCCACCGGTTTGGCCCATGACTGGCATTTTTCACTTAGCACAATGTCTTCAGGGTTCATCCATGTTGTAGCATGTGTCAGAATTTTCTTCCCCTGTAAGGCTGAATATTATTCTGTTATACAAACTCATATGCAAGAGTACTTCAAAAAGTTTGTGGAAAAATATGATTAAAAGATAATACAAATCTTTCCATGAACTTTTTGAAGTACCATTGTATGCCACATTTTGTTTACCCATTTATACACCGATGGATATATGGGTCACCTCTAACTCACGATGCCCAGTGCTACTACCCGAGCTTAGGTTCTCATCATCTCTTGCCTGGATTACTTTAATGGGCTATTAACTGGCCATCCTTGCCTGCTTCTCTCATGCACTTTCTAGCTTGCTACCAGCAGCATTTTTCTAAAGCCATGATCCCGACCCACCACTGTTCAAAGGCTTGTGTGTACAATTTCAAACTAAAATGGGATCATACTTCTAATGCTGTTCTGAAGTTTGCTTTTTTCCCATTCTACTTTTGATCAAATCTAATTAGTAGAAATTTCTTTCTTATTTTAATCCAATAAATACTTCCTGGCATTTCCTCCCATTGGTCCTGGATCTGCCCTCTAGAGCAACACTGAATAAGAATTCTTCCCTCTTCTATGTGGCAGACAACCCTTTAAGTATCTGAAGATAATCATTGGGTCTTCTTTTTCCAGGCCTTGAGTTACTCCTCAGAAAACATGTTTCCCAGGCCCTAGCTGTTCTTCTCTGCTTGTAGTCCAGTTGGTCAGTGTCCTTCTCAAAACAAGACACCTGAAACAGAATATAATCCACTAGATGTAAGGTACAGTGGGGCTGTCGTCTCCTTTGTTCTGTTGCTCTACTGCTATAATACAGCCCAATGAACCTTTCTAGCTTCAAAGCTGATGTGTTAACTTAAACTCAATTCAAACATTTGGGATTGTTTTTTAAAAAATAAATTTTTTTGACACTACTGTGCACCTGAAGAAAGGGAGAGTTGAAGTTAGGAGAATATTTTGTCCTTAGCAGTTTTACCTATTTGTTCAATGTTTCTTGTTCCCAATAGCAGATCCAGATCATCTCCACATCGCTCCTCCCTTCGGGCCTCATATCAGTTGCTTACCAAGTGCTAGTCCCTAATGAATAAACTGCTTTTCCAACAATCTGCCTAGACTCGCGGTCTGACACATGGGCCTCCTCCCTGCACCATCAGTTCCATCCTGATAGCCATGGGGCACTGTGGCAAGGGATTAGAAGCAGGCAATTGTTGTCAGCAATTGCCATATATCCAGGAAATGCATTTATGTGAAAGTACCCAGCAGTTCAGACACTGAGCATCGAATAAGAGCCTCACCGAAACGTCTAGAGGAACAGACCAAGAAAGCAGTCTCCTAGCTTGCCTTTCTTTAGGTAGCTAAAATGTTAAGCTATTAAGGGGAGAAGGTTCTTTATAAAAGTGGTGTTACATCTTTATTGTTGGATTTTCAAAAATAAAATACAATATATTCAATGGGCGAGGAGGAGGACTGCTTTTCCAGACAAATTTCCTTGAAACTCGGAGTTATTTAAGAGTGTCCCCAAACACTTTTTTTCTTGTTTTTTTTTTTTTTCCAGGCTGGTGGCTATTTACTCCTCCACACAGACATTCCTTCCATCAGATCAATGCCCACTGCCCCTGCCACACACAAACACACACAAACACACCCACCCACCAACCAATATTCTCATCATTCCCAGAGCCTCACACCTAGTGTCTCTTTTGTCCCTCTTAGAAATTCAGTGCTTGTGCCTATATTCCTCCATGCAGGAAATCCATCCCCTCCCCTGTGATCAGCCTTCCTCCCCTTCAATCATAAACAGAGACCTTGATCCTCAGTTATCTCTTCTTTTTCCAAAATTATCCCCTATCTCTTTCCATTGCTCTTTCCTCTTCACCTTTCAACATAGCCAGGACCCTCCAATGTGGAAGAAGTGTTTGTTCAGTACCACCGCACCAACCCATCTCTCTCTTTTCATTCACAGCTGAACACCTCAAATGATTACTCCACACTGATTCCATCTTTGGATCCACCAGCTACTCCATTTTCATTAACTTACAAAAATATATCATCTTGAGGTCAATTAGGGCCTTTTGTTAGACAAATTCGATAGTCTTCTTTTGGAATGTATTTTCCCACATACTTTTCCTTATGTGGTTAGGATCCAGCAGGAGTGGGAGGGGCTGGAGAGAAGTAAGAACTGTTTTGGGGTCTTGGGAAGGTGCTGGGTTTGCTTTCCTCTGCAAGTTCTTCATCACTCACTTTACCAATTTATGGTCCCCCCCCCCACCAAATTTGGTTATGTAGTAGAATACAATTCCAATGATTCTTGCCCCAAATGCCCCAAATCTAGAAAAGGGAATTAGCAAATTCTTTCCCCTGAAGATGGGATTAGAAATCACCTCAGCTTCTTCCTTTTTCCACTAATTATAACTGAATGATAGATGTGCTTAGGTCTGAAATGGCCATTGGGTGACTCTTCATCAGAATGTCTCTGGATCCTCAATTTTCACAAATTGTAGCTCTTACCCATCCTTAATTCAGTGTCTTCCCCATTTCTTCTTTGTCTTGTTTCAAACTGAGTTTCTTTCTGTATCATTGTCTTTCAGGCAGTCTGACCCAACACTGGTCTTGCCATTATCATGACCATTCCCCAAACCACATTTAAAACACACAATACTCTTTTTTTTTTGTTCTCACAGAAGCACAAAGTATGAAAAACAGCCTTTCACTAACTGTAGACTCCCTCTTCTTTAAAAACCATAGTTGCTAGTCTTGGACTTCTTAGAACTGAAAGACCAAAAAGGTAACTTGAGAAGTTAGTCTATTAGTTACATCACCTTTAGATAACTATGTAATGGCTTTGTCTGAAGAATTCAGAAAACTGCTGAATTTGCTTAAACAAAACTAAACTCTGCCCAAACCACTGGGATTTGGCTAAGGTGAATCTGAAGCTCATCTGTCAATTATCCTAGAGCAACTTGGAGAAACAGGTTGGGTGTGACATTCTAATAAAGGAATTGAATATCTTGAAGAGCCACAGGTTAAATGTGAAAGTCATCATCAACATAAAACCTAGGAGCCTTGATTAAATTACATGCTTTTAAGTTAAATACATGTATGTAAATTTTGGATGTGGAGATAGCTGTGGGTGTCTCCATGCATTTGAATGGTTTAGAATAAGAGTTATTAACCTGAGGGCTGCAACCATCCTCAAATGTGTATGTTTTTCTAGTGCAAAGGTTCATTGCTTTCATCAGATCATTAAGGGGCTCATGGCCTCCAAAAGGTTTAAGAACCCGTATTATTTTAGGGAAAGGCAACATTAGAATCAAGATATTATTTGATATATTTATAAATGCATTAAATAAAAGTAGCAAATAACGTCCATGTTAGCAAAAAGCAAGATAAAATGTTGGATATTGTAAATAACCATCACTTAACTAGTAACCATGTTTAAACACTAATATAGACAACACTATTTCAGCATTTCAGATATGTATCAACAGGTATTTACCTTAATATACATACGACAAATATATGAGGGTGGGAGGATGTTCCGACACAGATTTTAACCGGGATTGCACACTGCCAATAGACTTACTTTCACTATCATCTAAGATAAACCTCAATCAGGTAATTTCTTTTTTTTAAAATTTCTTTCTTTTCAATAAGGTAATTTAAAGGCAATACCACATACAAATCAAATCACTATTTAACACAGTGCTTCAGTTACAACATCTCATTTTCTATTAGATGAGAAAAATAAATTACTGTACATGCTTTATAACAGATTGATTACAAGATATACTGGGGAAACTCCTTTCATAGCCAAATTTTGCAGCCAAAAATCAAATTCAGAGCTTGGATTTTTAAAGCTGGGACCCATTCAGAGTATTCTAAGAATAGTTCTCAAATTACTGAAAAGCATCACTTCCATAAATCTATCTTAGAAGTGGATTTTGAAAATTAGAAGGTTTGAGTCAGTCATACACAAACCAATCAAGTTATTGTGTACTTTATTTGTTTTTTTACACTTAACACAAAGTTCATTCGTTTGTGTATTCATTTGACAAATATTTATTAAGCCTATATGCAGGCACTGATGTAGGTACTAGGATTACTGCAGTGAGAAAAACAAACCAAAAATATACAATTAATACCTATGTTCATTGTAAAATATTCAGATACAGAAGCACATAGAATAAAAACTCAAACTTGTTCTCCTTAAGACCCACCTCCATCTCAGTTTCTTCCTTATAATTATTCCTGTTAACAGTTGACTGTATTTTCTTCTAGACCTTTTCTGTTCATTTACATAGAATACCTTATATAGGATTTTTAAAACAGCTATATTGAGATAAAATGTACATACTGTATTTGTGTGTATATATATACACACACACTATAAAATTCACTTGTGTTACGTGTGCAAACAAGTTTTTTTAGTATATTTGCAGGATTGTACAACCAACATCATAATCTAGGTAAGTAAACGTTTAAACTACAGGTAGATATAATATTTTTTATGTAAAATTTCACTTATCTAGATTATGATGATATATAGATATATAAGTATATATAATTTTCATTTTTTAGTTAGTCCTAACCCTTGGAGATGTTCTATGTCAGCATAGATATATTTGTGATTATTTTCTAAAAAGAGAGGAGTGTGTCTCTTACCAAGCTCTTTAGAAAAAGTGCTAAAAGACAGCAATTATAATTGTTTATGGTAACAAATAATTACCACAATTCAATATATAAAGAGAAGTTAGTTGATTTACAGAAAGTCCTAAGAATCTAAAAATCAACTAAGAAAAAAGTATAGAAAATGTTTTAAAACATATATATAAACTAGCAATTTTGAGTATCTTGAAATAATAGTATTTATAGCTAACAGTTAGACAACCTTTTCTATGTTCTATACATTGTTGTAGAAGCTTAACAAGTAACTCTTTAAGTCTGCACAATTCCATGAAGTATTTACTGTTGTACCCATTTTACAGATGTGGAGATGAAGGCACAAGGGATTAGGTAATTTGTCCACTAAACTAACAAGTTAAAAAGAAGCAGAGCTAGGGCCAGCCTGTGGCTCACTTGGGAGAGTGTGGTGCTGATAACACTAAGGCCACGGGTTTGGATCCCTATGTAGGGATGGCCGATTAGCTCACTTGGGAGAGTGTGGTGCTAACAACACCAAGTCAAGGGTTAAGATCCCCTTACTGGTCATCTTAAAAAAAAAAAAAAAAAAAGCAGCAGCAGAAGCAGAGCTGGGCTTCAAATCCAAGCAAACTGTCCATACTCTTAACTGATTTGATAAGATGGGGTGGGGTGGGCTGCGGTGGGGGGGTTGTGAAGGACAGGGAGTAAAAGATAACGAATACAAGTTTAGGATAAATGTAAATAAGGTAATGTAGGTAAAATGTTTAACACAGTAGCTGACTGCTAGTAAGTACACAATAAAGGTGTCTGAATAAATAATAAAAGAAATCATTATTATATTCCATCCTTTATCTTTTAGGGAGAATGTTCCTCTTCTGTTAGGAAAGTAACATTTCTGTTGCCAACCTAAGGGTTTATTTAATTAGCAGCCTTCATTTGGGACTGCCACAGTTCTGTAGGGTAAGATCCTACTTAAAGCTTTTTGTGAGACCCTCCTTGGTGCTAAGCACAAGTACTGCAAAAGTGAATGAGACTATGTTCGAGCTCAAAAAACTTGTAGCAGGAAAAACAGTAAAAAGATATTGTATATATTGATGCTTTGGGAACACCAATGGAGAAACCAGTATTATTTAGCGGAGTCAAGGAAGGCTTCCAGGAAAAAGGAAACCCTGAGCTACAAGTTGGGAGATAGGGACAGCCAGATCGGAGTAATCTTATATGCTGTTTCAGAAATTTGGGTTTTATCCTGAAGGTAATGTGGAAAGCATTAGGAAGATGGAATGGAATGGGGCAGGCCTGGAGCGAAGGACAGTTAGAAGGCTGGATGTGAATTACCCAGCCCCAGCAAGCTACAAAGGCTCCACCCAAAACATCTGCTGTTCTGGTTAGTTGGTCTCTTATCTTTTGACTCATATAAAGTTACTCTGTCTTCAAGTTTCTCAATCACAATGTGGTGCCAACCCAACATAATCTTTTATATCTATTTTTTTTTCATGCTTAATATTGTTAAGCATCTTTTCGGTGCTAGCAATGTCTAGACACTTCTTTTCAAAACATTAGAGACCTACCAAAAAGCTAGACAAAAATGCCAAGTCGGTAATTTAAAAACAAGTAGGACAACCAGTAAGTCCCCATCACATCAAAGTCATAGCTGGGGTGGAAAGAAATGCTTAGACCAGGGAAGGCTTAGGGTAGGTTTGAATCACAGCTTCCTACACTAAGGGCGACCCTCTGGTATGAGTAACGGAGATAAAGGAAAGTGCCTTTCACAAAGCGTGCTAAGACAGACAAAATGTAGTTGTAGTAGAGCTCGGATTTAAACCAGGAAGGAGAAATAACAGATAGTGCTGGTCAAAGCCTGAAGTTGGAGGTGAGACAGGGAAGGAGAGATCCAAACCAGCAACGTTCCTTGCTTTCTTTTCACTTTGGTAAGCAATACATGTTTATCACATTAACTGGCAAAAATGAAGTATTATTGTAAATTCACATTTTCAAAATACCCACTATTTTATTTTACTTTTCAAATTTTTATTATGAAAAATTGCAAACGTGCAAAAGTAGAAAGAAGAGTATAGTGATACCCCACGTAACCACCGTCCAACTGCAACGGTTACCACAGCAGCCAGTGCTGGCCCCGGTCCCCTGCCTGCTGGACTGCTCTGAAGCGGTCATTTCCTCTGTAACGACCTCCGTGAGCACAATCACTTCATGACAGCTAAGCCTGCACCCCATCCTTCACGCACTCCCACCCTCCCAGGGAGGAGTCTGAGGATCAAGGAGTCACACGTGGGGAGAGAAGCGAGCAGTGTCCACAGGACGAGCCTGTTGACAAGGGAGCGAGCCAGCCGGGTCGCAATCAGGAAGGACGCGGCGAGGCGGGGCCGAGCGCGGCCCGGGGCTGGCAGGGAGGTGCGCAGCTGCTGCGGCTCTGCCGGCCCCGGCCGGGGCACGTTCTGCTCAGGGCGGAGGGGTTCAGAGGGACGGCAAGCAGGCACTCGGCGGGGGAAAGGCCAGCTGGCTTCGCGTGACACCGAGTGTGGCGCCGAGGATGCACTACTGATTGGGCAAACTTTCCAGAGCTCGTCTGTCACCCGCCCCCTCTGTCAGCCCAGCTGTAGTCCCCTCCACCTCACTCCTGTTCCTGCCATCTCACACGAAGATGTGTCCCTCTTGCTCCTGGCCGACGCGTCCCCTCCACCTTGCGTTGGCGGTCACTCTGCCTCTCAGCGGCATTTCTCTGCAGCGTACCCAGGGCCACCCGTCCGCACACGCCGGCCGCACTCCGCCTCTCGCTCGTCTCCGGGCTGCCGCCGGGGCTCTCTGCGAAGCCGCGCCTTCTCCGGACCTTCCCGCCCCGCCGTGGCGGCCGCCGCCGCCCGCCCGTCCGCACGGGGCGCAGCTGAGCCAGGCCCCGACGCCGAGGCCGAGGCCGAGGCCGGGGCTGCCTCCTCACGCACCCCCGCGCTCAGGGTGCTCGCTCGGAAGGTCCTTAGGAAACGTCGGCCGGGGAAACGACGAGGCTACGCGCACGAACAAAACCATCCCGACTCTCAAAGTGACAGTCTGTAGGGAAGCGTCCCACCAAGCAAGGAGATCAGACTGCTGGCCTGTACTGTCCTACACGGCGTTTCCCACCTCGTTCCAGGTGAAAACCTACATTCTTTAGAATGGTAGATGTATTAGTCCATTTCTGTTGCTTATAACAAAACACCTGGAACTGGGTAATTTATAAAACAAAATTTGTCTTTTCGGATGTTAGGAAATCCAAAGTCCAGGGAACACATCTGCTGAGGGTCTTCTTTAGTGGCGGCATTACAGCAGTGCAGGGGTCTCACATGGCAGAAAATGGCAGAGAGAGAGAGACTCTCAGGTGCTCTTTTTAAAGCTCTGAGAACCACACCTCTGATCACCACTAATAATCCGTTCACTGTGGCATGGTCCTACAATCTAATCACCTCCCCGAGGCTCCACTTTCAATGACCACAATAGGATTTTCCACCCTCAACAATTAACAGTGGAGACTTAAGCTTCAGTGATGTTGAGGGGCATCCAACCTACTGCAGTAGACACGGCCCTTCTGAACCTGACTACCTCCCAGGTGAATCTTCTGCCACTTCACTCATAAGATTATAATAAGATTATAAGCTCCCACTTCAATTGTGAAATTCTCTAAGCCCCCTATTGAGTTTTCTCCCAGTCACCTGGAATTTCACCTCCTAATCTAATTGGCCACTTCCTGCTCATCCTTTAGAACTCAGCTTCAGTGTCACCGCCTGTGTGAAGTGAGCCCTGGCTCTGACCCTGGGTGGAGGGCACGGCACCCCACACAGGCATTCAGAGGTGGCACCTGGAACCCAGTATTTTCTTCTCCGCTAGACTGCAAGAGTCTCAGGAACAAGGACTGTTTCTTCATCCGTGCGTCCCAGGCAATCAGCACAATGTCTGGCACATATTAGGGCCTTGATAAATGTTTGATGAATGGCTGAATGAGGGAATGAAGTATTTGGTTTCTTTAGTTACTGTCACTGCAGAAACAATCTGACTCTTCACCTTCACTCCTGTGGTCTGAGGAGGACTGGCACTGCCGTTTGAATTTTTGAGGCCTCAGAAATTTAAATTTCAAGAATCTGCCCAACCTTGTTTTGCTGGTAGAAGAATAAGCAAATTTCTAGTACGATGAGACCCTTCTTTCTCTGGCGTAACTTCTGAGGTAGAGAGGCTACTTGCACAGGAGACATACCTATGCATCCAGCCATCAATTAACGAGCACCAGAAAATTCAGTGCAGTGGCCTGTTTCATTCTGTATAATAAAAAATTAAAAACTGAGTGTGACTGTGTTCCTTAATATTCCCAGTTAGATTCTAATCCATAGAGTTAGTTATAGTAACATCACCAAAAAAATAAAGATTAACCTAAGAAAGTTGTTTCTATACAATATCTTATGGAGTTGAAAATGACCAAAAAAGATGGCCTTTAAAAACACCTCTTCATCATGTTTCATCCTTGCCCTCAATTAAACAGTGCTCCTCAATTTAGCCTCCTCCAATTTTGCTTTGGATATTTTTCTAAAGGTATCCGGGCTTTCCCCCTTGTCTTTTGACCATCACGGGTTTTCCTGATCATAACTTGAATTTTTCTGTCCAATTTCTCCAAATTTCCCCTCTCCTTCACTTTTCAATGGTCTATGTGAAAATATTTCTTTACATTAATCATTCATTAGTTGTGCTTTTAGAAATTAAGCTCAACCACAGCACAGCCATTCTGCCTTGCAGAATTATTTTCGGTCCCAGTTCCTGATCAGATAAACGCCTTTCATATCTAAAATATATTTATGAATTAATCCAATATTCTTAATTTCTATTCTAAATCTTGGATATCAAGACCTATTCATATTTAACTCTTCACCTCTGCCTGGGGGTGTGATTATACCATATTGGAGGAATATCACTGCAAAATTTTGGTTTTCTTTGAGGAATTGCTAAACTGATGGGCAAGACAAGAGGCAGATAGTTTAGTGATGAAGTACCAGCAATAATATTTTCAGTGTACATAATGCACTCCCGTATTCAAGGCCCATTCACGTTCACTGGATCTAGGATAATCCTGAGATGTAGATACTGTCTTCTTCATTTCCCACAGAAAGACACTGAAACTCTGAATTGTTACATATCTTAATCAAGATCACCAGTGGTCATCTAATCCATCCTCAGTTTTAACTCTCACCTGTGGATTATTAATAGTCTATTTCATATTTCAGACTTCTGTCCTGAAAAATCCAAACTTTCTGTAAAACTGTCTACTTGTCCATTTCACCTGGGTCTCCCACAAGCATCCTGAATTTGGAGGGTGAAACCTGAACCACCTGAAACCTGAACAACCAATGCTACCGCAGACTGTTCTTCCACAACTTCCTGCCTCAGCCAATGGCCGTAATCTACCTGGTAGCCCCAGCCAGGAATCTGGAAGCCGGGGACCAATGTGTAGACAGGAAACATAATCAGTCCTCCACAGGTATTTGTTGTGTGAGTGATTTCATGAGCGAACAAGTGCGTGGGGGTGGTTATCCCCAACTCTGCCCTCATCCTTAACTAGAAGGTTAATTGTTCATAAAATCCTGCTGTTTCTACATTATAAATCTCTCTCAAATCCTTTCTCCTCTTTTAATCCCCACCCTGTCTCCCTTGCTGGATTGTATCAAGGCTAAAATAAGATTAATACATATAAAAGTGTTTTGTGAAGAATAAACCTCCAGGAAAAAAAGAAAAGATAAATCCGTTTGGAATCTGATGCTAAACTTACCAGTCCCAGTTTGCCTATTCCTTTCAAGCTACATTTTTTTTTTTTTTTGGTCCTTCTGACCTTGTTTTCTCCGCCATGGCTTCCAGAGGCCCATCACTCAGTTTGTATGAAATTACTGCTGGTCTCTATGCACTGACTTAGCAGCTCAGTTATATACCATTTCATATTGCTTGCGTCTTAGAGTGAGATCTAGCTCTCCAGAAGGCTTTGAAGCTCCTTGTGAAAAGCAGCTGCTAACATGGTTTTTGTAGCTTCCACAACACCTCACACAACCTTAGGCATATAGGGGGTGATTATGGGCTGCCCTTTAAGATCTGAAGTTGTCATTTGAGATTTACCTGGTTAAGTCTATACACAATGGACAAAATTGGCAGGAATAAATCAAGGGAATGCCTGCTCTGTAAATGAGTGGCCGAAGAGCTTGAGATAACCCAAAACTCCAATCAAAACCTGGGATCATATCAGGGATGTAGGATTCAAAAGTAATTATAATTTAGCAAGCAGAAGCAACCACTGAACCCAACTGAGAAAAGCAGTGTGACCAGAAGGGTCAGAAAAGGGAACCCAAGGAGTGAGAAGTAGACAACGCCCGTCCATTAAGTCACTGGAATGTCTACCATGTCTCTTGAAGAATGAACGTGACAGTCAGGCTCTGATGCTAGTGAACACTGAAATCGCCTAACAATCCCCATTACCAGCTCATGATCCCAGAGCAAACTCCCAGCAGTTTGGTTTCCCATAGTGTTGGCCCCGGACAGCCAGGCAGGCTGCCAGTTGCAGCTCCCTCTGCAGAGCAAGTGCACTGCCCTCAGGTGTATACACACGTGTGAATACTCAGTCCTGGTGAGTTTGGCTAATGTGAAGCCACAGCTGATAAATGGAGCCACCTCCACTCAACAATAATAATGATAATTAACAAATAAACTAAATCAAGTTTCTGAGCCTGAGGAATAGCTCCTGAAGCACAGTGAACCAACCAAGGTAAAGGTGCCCTAAAGAGAACTCTTGGTGCACAGTCCACTCATCTGTTGGGCCAGTTCCCTGTGTCCCTCTACTGAGTGCACCGTAATAAAACCACATTACTAAATACAACACTGTCTTAATCTGGATTCCATTGTCTCTCCAGCGTCTCCAATTTGAGGCTCTCAAGCCACTTTTCACTTGTTCTGCAGAAGATCTCTTCCATCATTCCCTCCTGGTTTTACTCCTGTCTCCCTGGAATCCTCTGCTTCAGGAAGTCACCCCATGTGAATGCTCTCATTGTGTGCTATGCCTGTGCTCACTGTGACCTCATAACGTCTGCGCAGGTGTATGTGAGCTTACACCTTCTCCAGGGCGGGGTCTGTATCTTCATACCTGTATTCCTAGGGTCTGGCACAAGGTAGTAGGGACTTGAATAAACAAGTACTGAATCAATTCCACAGCACTGACGATTCCAAAAATCTGCCTCTCTAGGCCAGACTTCTCTCCCGCACTCCAAGTCTGTGTGTCTAAGTTTCTACTGGTCTTCTCCACGTAGATGTAATACAGAGAATTCAACCTTAATTTGGCCAATATCAAGTTTTCTTTTCCTTCTGTAGGGAAAATATAGGAAAATGGTCAGGGCGCCTCAGATGTTCAGAATCTTGCCTAGCATTTGCTGTAAATATTCACGTGCACCCAGGTTTTCCTTGGTTATTGTCTAATGTAATTGTGCATGTGCACCCAGGTGTCCTGGGTTATGGACTTAAAGGACTAACATCTCTGATACATGGCACTTCTTGGGACACTCTGGGAGACCACTACGGCGGCTGCTCCTAGCTCTGAATAAAGCCTATTAATATTTTACCCATGGCTCCCAGGATCTTTTCCTATGACGTAGCTCGTAGACCTGCGTGTGAAGGGTTTGTGACCCAGTCTGTACAACGGGCTTGAGGGGTCTGTGAGCCCTGGTCCTAGCAATACACCCTCCTAAATCTACACAGCAAGCTAAATCAGCCACTGGGAGTCTTCCTGAATCCTCTTTACTGCTCACACTCTACAACTGATCAGTCACCAAATTTCACCTGCCCATTGTCCTTTCATATGTGTCCACCTCTCACCTCGGGCCCTTGAGACTTCTCACCTGGACTGCTGCGGCAGTCTTCTTATTTTTTTCTTTTTCTTTGCTTTTATTTGTGTGGCAGTCTTCAACGGTCTCCCTGCTCTACTCTTGCTCTTCTCAAATGCCACCTCCACACTACTGCTAACATCATCTTTTTTGAATACAACTGACCATGTTATTCTCCTGCTTAAAACAAGTCAGTGGATTCCCTACCTATGGGATAGACCAAACTGGCCATTATGTCATGCAAGACCCCTTATGACTGGACCTCTGGCTACTTCGCCAGCCTCATCTCTTATCTTTCCCCGTCACTTCTTGAGTCCTGCGGTCATACAGAGCCTCAGGGTACACTAGCATTTCCCTAAACAGACCACATGGTTTCATTGTTCCTTGCCTTTGCCTATATCTGGAATTTCTCTTTGTTCATCCCAACCCTTCACGTTCTCCTTGGAGAACGATCCATTCCTCACATCTAGCTCAGTGTCACCTCCTCTGAGAAGCTGTTGGTGACCCACTGAAGTGGAGGTGATCCTTCCTCGTCGGGTGAGGCCCCTGCGTGTAATACGAGGACATCCCCGGCAGCTGCACTTTGTGTACCCTGGGGTGATGGTTTGTTTCCTTGACCCTCACTCTTATTGGGAAGTCCTGGGGCAGGAATTGTATCTTAGTTTTGTATCTCCGGCACCTAGCAAAGTGCTTAGCACAGAGTCACGATCTCATAAATGTCTGCTACACTGCAAGGAGAGCACTGGCTGGGCATTGTTCCTGGTTCTGCCACTTGCCATCGCTTTCACCTCTTTAGGTTTCTGTTTCCTCATCTGTAATATGGGGATAATTGTGGTAGGATTCTTTTAAGGCTCAAATGAGGATAACACATGTAAACAGCACAGTACTGGGAATTTATGACTCAATAAATGTCAGCCAATGCTATTATTGGTCCTCAGAGTCTGTACAATTTGAAAAACTTGATGTGAATTTTCTAACCAATTGTTTCCATTGATGTCGCCCTTCTATAAACTACTGCAGGTCTGATTATAGTATTCAATTTTAAATTTTGCATTCAAAGCATATCTCTATATCTACCTCCTAACTTTTAAACTTTGGAGAACTGAGACGTGTCTTACA
This sequence comes from Cynocephalus volans, assembly GCF_027409185.1. Lineage (NCBI taxonomy): Eukaryota > Metazoa > Chordata > Mammalia > Dermoptera > Cynocephalidae > Cynocephalus > Cynocephalus volans. The sequence continues at coordinate 79,614,728 of NC_084466.1, read as the reverse complement.
CTTTGTGGTAGGCAGAATTCTAAAATGACCCTCAGTGACCCCCGTCCTTATAGAGTCCCCTCCCTTTAAACGTAGGTGGAATCAGTGAATATGAAGGATTTTGACTCCCATGATTAGGTTATAATAGATGGCACAGTTGAGTCTAATAAGGGAGATTACCCAGGTGGGCCCGACCTAATCACATCACATCATCAAAAGCAGAGTCTTCTGCAGGCGGGGTCAGAAGTTATCAAAGATTCAAAGCACGGGAAGAATGGGACTCACCCTTGCTGGCTTGAAAGTGGGGGAGGCTACAGGGAAAAGGCCCCAAAGCAGCTTTTAGGACCAGACAGTAAGGCCTCACTGACAATCAGCAAGAAAACGGAGCCTCAGGTATACAGCCACAAGGAAGTGGATTCTGCCCCATAACCTGAACAAGCTTGGAAATGAATTTGAGCTGTTTGGCCAACACTTTGATTTCAGCTTTGTGATATTTTGAGCAGAGAACCTGGCTATGCCAAGCTGAACTTCTAACCTGCAGAACTGTGTGTTAATAAGTGGGTATTGTCTGAAGCCTCTGTCTGTGATAATTTTTGTCATGTAGCAATAAAAAACTAATATGTACTTCTTTTTAGTGCCTTCATTATTGAGCAAAACATAATTTAACATTACATTCAATCAACAGTCACTGAGAAACATTAATAATTGAAATATCTTATCACCAGTAAAGTCATAATATCAACTGACCTATGCCTATTTATCAATATTTAAAAAAAAATTTAACAAAGATTTTAATTTGAACAATATCTGTCATGTTCATTTTATATTTATTAAATTGCTAAAGACACATTAGTCTAGAAGCAATATTTTTATAAAACATGAAAGAAATTATTTAAAGCAGAGATGCACCTAGACATAAATTTCACATTACCCAGGGCTAAATTTCACTTTCAGGACACCAAAAAACCAGCTAGTAGGATATTTTACAAACTAAGGAAGCCATCAAAAGAATTTACAGGTAAAATTTCTTGGCATAAATTACTATATAACTAATCTATCTTCATGTCAATGCAGAAGACCCTTAGAAACAATGCTTTTGTTGGTTTGTTTCCCAAAATTTTTATTAAAAGAAGTCTGGCAAATGTTATGTACTGTATACCCCCCTGGAGATGCATAGTACATATTACCGTATTAAAAACTCTAAGAACTCATGAAGTGAATCTGCCTAATTTTTTTTAAACACAGAATTTCCTAAATTTATTTACCACATAAGCTTTTTTTTTGAGAAACAACTTTTGACATTTTGCAGAAACACCACTTGGGAAATGCTGGCCTAAACAAATTCCTCCCTTCCCCAGACCAAGCATCAAATCACAATATTAGTAGGGAGAAAAGAATTCAGAAATGCAGTCGATTAAATATACCCCAAAGCTGAAAAGTGTCTTTCCTCTTTCCTTTTTGGCTATAGCAATTTTTCACTAATTTTTTTTTTACAAGAGTCAATAAATTGGAAAAGTGATTTTTTTTTTTTTCTTCAAAAGATGACCAGTAAGGGGATCTTAACTCTTGACTTGGTGTTGTCAGCACCACACTCTCCCAAGTGAGCGAACTGGCCATCCCTATATAGAGATCCAAACCCCTGGCTTTGATGTTATCAGCACCACACTCCCTCAAGTGAGCCATGGGCCGGGCCAGCCCCGGAAAAGTGATTTTTAATAAATGTATTAATTTTAACAGAATAACTATAGAGCAAAATTAATGTTTCAAGGAACTTTCTAGAATAGTTTTAGCCATACCATATATCTATTTGTGCATTACCAAAGTGTTTATTTTTCAAAAATAAGAGATGGTTTTAGAATCTAATACTTTACAATTTAATGCAGAAAACACTTAAGACTGACAAACTTTAAGGAAGCATATTTTTAGTCAATGATGAGGAGAGTAGAAGAATTGGATCAGAATTTTAGTCTATGATTCTTGTGTTTTCAAATATATAAACACTTAGAGAAGTCCATGTGTATAAAATATGAAAATAAATATTTTTAATTGAATTTGAAATAGAACTGTGAAGTACTTCCAAAAAGGAGGAATAACCTGAGGATCCTGTCAAAATTCTTGCTCTAGCTCAGTGGTTCTCAAACTTTAGTGGGTTACAGAACCTACTGGAAGGCTTGGGAAAGCACGGATTGCTGTGCCCTGTCCCAGAGTTTCTGATCCAGTGGTCTGGGGTGGGACCCCAAAATTTGCAAGTTCCCACATGATGCAAAAGCTGTTGGTTCAGGAAGCCTATTTTGAGAACCACTGAGAATCTAGTTCTTTTACCAACCCCTTGAGATTTCTCATCCGATAGGCCTGGGGAAAGCTTCACAGGGGGTTTCAATGTGTGCCAATCTCCAAGAACCTTTTTAGCTCTAAAAGTTCTGTGATTTGGAATTTTGTTATAGGTTATCCTTGTTCTGGTTCTGTGTCTCAAATCCTTTGTAGTTCTCTCCATGGGTATTTCAGCATACAAAAGAAAACCAGAATGCTGGGAGAAGAAAGGTGGAAGACAGAAACTTAATTATTTTATAACTCATCAGCAGAATTTACAGAAGCATAGTTGGAACCTGTAACTACAGATTCTCACTCGTGTTTGCTCCAACCTCCATCCACATGGATAACGTAGTTGGAGAGTTTAATGTTAGTGTAATTGGAGAAAACCCAGAAGTCTGCAACTTCCATATAACTTCTATATGCATCCTCCTTTTCCTATTTCCCTTAGTATTTGATTGTCTGTGGTTTTAAATCAGCCATAAAGGCGTTCTGGCAGAGTGGCCAAGAGCATGATCTTTTGCAGTCAGATGGATTCAAGTCCTACCTCTGTCATTCAGCTGCTGTAGGACTCTGGGAGAGTTATTTAATATTCCTTAATCTCAGTTTCTTCTTCTGCAAAGTAGGAAATAGTACCCTCTACATATCATTGTTAAGTAACAATGAGAAAATGCATGAAAATCAAGCGCTTAGCACAGAGTAAAGGTCAGACAGAACTAGAACACAACTCTTAATACTAACACAGAAACTCTGTGAGAGTCTGAGAACAAGAGTCAATTAATTTCAATTCTTCTTTTTTTTTTTTTTTTTTTTGTCCCTGGTCAGTGAGGGGATCCAAGTGCTTGACCTTGGTGTTGCAATGCCATGTTCTAACCAACTTAGCTAACTAGCCAGCTCTTTAATTTCAATTCTTGAGTAGTGAGAATTATGCTATAGTATTTTTCAATAAAGCAACTAGAGATGTCACAATGAACTTAGAAAACAGTTCTTGCCACTCTCATGAACTATCTTTAATAAGTAATAAGTACCAGATATTATCAAAGATAAGACCATTGATGATGCAGCATTATACTGTGTAGCACTAACAGAGAAAAAATGCTGCCAATTAAACTATGAGATAATGCTTTCTTATCACTGACAATTTTCATTTTATACTTTTTGAAATTGTTCTTTTAGATGTAGATTTTTTAAACATTTAACACTCTTTTGCATACTTAAAGAGGAAAATCTAGGCAAAATAACTTGATTCAAAATATTCCTAAATTGTCTTTAAATTTAGAGTCCCAGCCTTCTGAATTGTTTGATTCAGAGTCTATGTCATGGTGTATTCGCTCAATGTCATCCTTCGTGTCAACAAGGGCATCGGTGATGCAGCATTTCTTAAGAGAATCTAAAAGCACTAAAAAAGCTCTTGGAGCTGGGCTCTTTGCTTGCCTATTTTTGATTCCTGCTTCAACAATGTCGCCAAGCATGTGGTGATTTATCATTCTCCACACCCCGTTTCCCATAAACATTTGGTTCCTAGGGATTAAAAGAAAGCTTCACTCTTCCTTTTGGGATTTTATTCCAAGCAACTGACACCCATTTTCTAAGTTTGAACACCGGTGGTTTTGATATTCACAGACATGTAGGCAATGACAACTGTGGCCTGGCCAACAGATTGGAGACCTCTTCAGTTATAAGATGCATTCTGAATTTCAAAGTTGTTGGCAATAAGTTAATCAAGCCCTGAATTGATCCTTGCTGGAGTTCAGCTCTGTTTGGTCATTCACAGAAAACACAGTATTATTATTAATGGCCTCTGCGTTGCACTTATTTTTTTATAACCACTTTTTTGAGATAAAATCCATATATTTACCCACTTCAAGAGCAAAATGTAATGCTTTTTAGTATATTCACAAAGTATACTGATAAATAAAATTGAGTACTTCATCACCCCAAAAAGAAATCCTGGACCCATTAGCAGTTAGCACCTATTCCTCCCCCAGCTCCTAGCCCCTGGCAATCATTAATCTACTTTTTATCTCTATAGATTTGCCTATTCTGGATATTTCATATAAATAGAATCAATATGTGGCTTTTTGTAACTGGCTTCTTTCCCTCAGCATAATGTTTTCAAGGTTCACACATGTTGAATAATATTCAATTGCATGATATACCATATTTTATTTATTCACTAATTAGTTGATGAACACTTGGGCTGTTTCCATTTTTTGGCTATTATGAAAAATGCTGCTGTAGACATTCATGTACAAGTTTTTGTGTAGATACATTTTCATTGCTCTTGGGTATACACCTAGGATTAGCACAGCTAGATAATAAGATAACTCTGTTTCATTGTTTGAGGAGCTGTCACCCTGTATTCCAAAGCAGTAGCACCATTTACAATCCTAACAGCAATATATGAAGGTTCTGATTACTCCACATCTTGTCCAACACTTATGATCTGTCTTTTTGATTATAGGCATCCTAGTGGATGTGAACTGATACCTCATCTCGGTGTTGCACTTACTTTAAAAGCACTTTCACCAGCATTTTCTCATTTGATTCTCACATAGGTCAACATTCCTTATTCACAGTAAAGGAAGCAAACATTAAGACTAATTCACTGACTTGCTCAAGATAGCTCAGTTAGTGACAGAATGCAAACTAGAACATAATCATGTTTCTGGATTTTGGGACCTTCGCTACACACCAGTCTATTCCAACCCCAGGATAGCTGCCTACGTGCTACAGAGTAAGAGGTCAAGAGCAATGATGGATCATAGGTAAGCAAAGGAGGGTGAGGGCGTGGTGCAGCCATGCTCTCAGGGCACAGTACTGCATTACCACTTAGATGGCGTGGCATTGCTGCTGGCTTTCACAAGACAGCAACAGTTAGTGCAACTGTATTGGCCTGCAACAGCTTGGTAAGAGGGGTCTGGTTTGGGGAAAAGGCCCAGTTAAGTCTTGGGAGAAAAGAGGCTAAAATGTCTACAACTTGCAACGAAGTCTACAGCTCTGCCTTCACAGCCTACAGGAAAAGGCTGTACAATCCAGGTTAGTCTCCTTTTGGCACACTGGTTCCTGGAGTTGTAACATTGAGTAATAATAATTTTCTAGCGCTGCATATATCCCTGTAGGTAAAGCAGACATCAGCCTTGGTTTGTAAGCTGGACTCATTATTTTTTGTGCTTATGAACTGAGAGAACTAAAGAATTTTTGCTTATGCTTACATTTTCTATTCATGAACTATCTCCTTTTTGTGTTAAAAAAATCAATATTTTATGAAATAATCTCCTTGGAGGTTAAATGCTACAGTACCACATTTTTCTAGTCAAAGAACTCTGCACATTGCTCAACTCTGGCTGAGCGAGGGTAAAGGCAATAAATGAAGTTTTCCTACCTCACTAAGAAAAAAGTCAACTTTGAATCACTGGACCATGAAATCTTACTGGAGTTACAGAGTGAAATAGGTTGATCAGCATGTGGTGTGTCTGTTGAAGCCAAATATACACTTTTTCAGATTTTGTCCAAAAGATGTGTTACTGCTCTTAGTACAACAACAAAATGACGTTACCGATAGGACCCAATCTCTGCAAATGCTGGTGTGGTCAGAAGAACTGGTGTCCTTTTCACATGTAAGACATGCTAAGGTGATCTGCAGACAGCAGCTGCTACGTGCAGCATCTGGCACTGCTTTTGTTGTTGGGCTTTTTTCTTTAACTGGGAGGCAAATATAACGACATTATATAACCCACATCTAACAACTTTTTATTTTTATATTTTGCTTCCAGACCCTTATCTACACTTTAATCTCTATAAATATAATGAATGTGCATATACTATTCTGTATTTTGCTTTATTAACCTAATATTGGAAACACTTTCCCCTTTATGTTGATTTTATAAATTTTTTAGTGGCTATATAATATTCTGTCATAGGCTGCTAAACCTTTTCCTATTGTTGGATACTGTACTAGTCTGGGTTCTCCAAAGAAACAGAATCAACAAGAGATATACATATATTTACATACATATACATACACGCATATATATGGTGTCATATTGTTGGACACTAAGGTGGCTTCTAGGTTGCATCCTCATACACAGGGTCTTTTGCTCCTTTTTATTATTTCATTTGGACCCCTACTCCTGGGAGAAGAAAATTTACATTCGCCAAACATCTATTGTATACCACAGACTTGATGTGAATTATTCATTATTTCTCCAACACTATGAGACAGTATTTTCTTATTCCCATTTCGCAGATGAGAATAGTGACACTGGCTCCACCGGTGGGCACATCATTTAACTTCTGAGTCTCAGATTCTTTATCTATAAAACAGGGATACAGTACCTACCTCACAGGGTTGTTGGGAGACAATGACTGTAAAGCACCTGGCCGTGCTTGGCACATAGCATGACCTGTATATGAGGAACAGCAAGAACTGCTATCACGAGTCCCACCTCCACAGCCACTACTGAGTAACTTGCCCCAAGACAAATAAGCAGAAAGGGGCCCGGCCTCTCTGAAGCCAAAGCTCATGCTTTTCCCCACTAGACCGCAAAGCCTTCCTATGGGAGGGACCAAACGTCTTTATTTCTCTTGCTGTTTTGCACGACTGTGCTAATGGTTTAGGAGCACCTGGCACTGCTCTGTCTCAGTTCCTCAGATCACAGTCAGCCTGAAGTCGTTGCTCCGTTGGCTGCTCGTTTCTAACCTCATTGTTTTCGACACATCCTGCTGATGGTCTTTTCTTTTGCATCCTGCAGCCGCGCAGACTCTGCTGCCTTTCTAACAAGTAGCCGGGGTCGTTCCACGTTGCAGGCTCGAGAGTCCTCCCTCGCCCGGGCAGGAGCCACCGTGGCTGAGCCTTCTCGCTCAGAGAAGGAGTAGTTATCTCAAAAAGGAGCAGGACCCTGACCTGACCGGGGAGGCAGTGGCTGGGACCCCAAACTGAAGCTCGGGCTCTGAAACTTCAGGGACAGGAGGGCGCCAGCCAGCGGCAGGAGGATGGGCCAAGCGCTCACCTTCTCTCTTCTTGCCCTTCAGCTCCCCGGGGAATGAACTGCTCTCCCCCGCCCCGTGACGGCAGTGCCGCTGGGTGCGCAAAGCCCGAGGATCGGGGGCTCCTGCCTCTGAGCCTCCTCCCAGCTTCCTCAGACGTCCGCTGCTCTGCAGGGTCTTGGGGAGACTTGCTCCTGCGGGTAAGACGTGATCGTCTGTCTTCTACCCACCCTGTCCCCATGGACTGTCACCTCCTCAGGGTCAGTGTTTCATGACATCCAGGGCTGCCCTCACCACAGATGGAATCGAAGGCTCCAGTGCAACTGACATAAGAGAGGGGAGAGGAGACGGGCCCGGTGACCTTCCCCGGGCGGACCCACGCCTGTCCCTGTGCGGTACCTTTTCACAGCCATTCTTTAATGTTCACAACAAGGCTGTAAGGCAGTCGTATTCCCACCCCCAGTTACAGAAATCAAGGCTTAAAAGTAACCTTCCCGAGGTCATATGGCCAAATACTTAGTGAAGCTGGGGTTCAGAGTCAAACGAGTCTCACTGGAAAACGTGTGTTCCTTCCCGTGTGAGAACACCTTCCTTAGCCCCCACATCTACACTCTTCTGCCCCACGTCACACATCACAGTTTTAAAACAGCAAACTAGGTGTTAATTATTTTTAAATTTTATTGAAAGTTGAGAACATCTGTTTAAATAAAGCCATTAGTGGATTTATGTGCTCTGGTAAACCTAAACTGGATGAGGCAGGCACTTTTCCAACTCATCTTCACGTGGTCTTAGCAACCCGGTCCTGCACAGGGAGCTCCATGTGCCACACTGCCATTTTCTGCAAATGGCTTTTGACTTGGGGCTCCCATCACTAACACAATAGGAACACGAAATGTCTTTTTTTCAGGGAAGGAGATGAGGTGGGTGATCTTAAACCACTTACCTTTTTTCATGACCAACCACAAACTAACCAGCAAAGTCAGAGGGGTGAAATGAAGGAGATTTGTACCATTTAGCAGGGATAACTTAAGGGGTTCCCAGCCCAGGGTCCTTTCCTTTTCAGGAATACAAAGATATCTACTGTGGTGGCGGGAGGGTGAGATCATATTTACCCACAAAAGGACAGCCATACTACATTCTCTTGCTTTTGACTGAGTTTACATAAACTCAGGAGGTAGCACTGGTTGCCTTGTGTCGACTGTATTACAGTATGTACAGGTATGTATGTATACTGTATGTATGGTTATATACATACTGCTTGATTAAAAAAAGGGAAACAATGAACTAGCTTGCATGTGTATTCTGTGTATTTGGAAGAGAAAATCTTGAGACATAAAATCCATGGGGGGAAGCTGATAGGTATTTAAAAAAGGAGAATCACCAGGGCTAGGAGACTGCAAAAGAATCAAGGGAAACGTCTTCAACTGAAATTTGTGTATGATCGAACTGTTTTCTGATGCTTTGGGTAGTCAGAAAGAATCATGTTCTTTACAATTTGGTATCTCTGGATGGTGAGAAGGAGAAAGCAGTGAAGACATCCTAAATGATGAAAAGGACACACCATGTGTCTGTGGGTTCCTTTACCTGAGTCCCCATCACAATGTGACCCATCACAGTCTCTCTGTGTGCCCATTTAATGATGATCCCTGCTCAGGGAGGTTTTCACATCTACCAAAGCTACTGGTTCAGAAAGAGAGAAATAATGTGTATTGGAACAAATTTTATAGTTCACATATGCCGGGTTACAGACGTCCTACACACCAATGACAACTAAAGAGGTAAGAAGTGATTGAGCTATCACCAAAAAATTCACTGCACAGTTATCTGAACACTTTTTATACATTTAAGGCCCTGCCTACATTTAGCTACATTTTTAAAAAGTTTCTTTTTGGAGGTTTGAAACACAACCATTTCAAGCAGTGATTCTGAAATGAAGTTCCATGAAATGCCTTAGGCATATGAGGCCCCGTTGCGTGATGGGCGCAGACTTGATAAACTTGTGTTGGCTCCTCCAGATGCTGAATCAATGTCATGCCAGATTTCAGTGGGAAACATACATAGAGAATAATGGACAAGATTTCTGTAGTTTCTAAAAAAAAGTTGAATAGATAACACGTTTCAGCCAGGTGAGGAATTTAGGAGTGCCAAATCAGCAGCTGTAAAGTTACAGGTTTCTATGCATGGAAATATGCCACTATCCAACCTGTCCCCCACCCCGCCATAGATGTCCAAAAATGAAACCACAAATATACTAAATTGTACCATTTTCTCTCTCTTACCCAGTGGTCTTTCCTGGACCACATTTCTAGGCATATTAATGCACCACTACCACTCTTTAATCAAGACTGCAAACTCTAGGCCAGCCTTCCTGTTGGATTTGCAGGACGTGCATAACATTTCCAAATAGATGGTGGCAATGAACAGAAGCTCATCTTCATTCATAATAAAAGAAATTTAAATTAAACAATGAGATCCATTCTTCACAGATTGAATTGACATTTAATAATAATAATAATAATAATAATTTATAATATAGGTCAAAGTGTGGGGGGAAAGGAACTTATGTGCTCACTGCTCGCAGAAACGTGAATTCATGCAACATGATAAAAGTAATCATTATTCACGTGTACACCCTTTGACCAACACTAATTCCACTTGTAGGACTTTATCCTACAGATCTGCTCACTGATGTGGGCAAAGATATTCGTGCAGCACTGCCTGCGATAGTGAAAATTATGTCAATAGGGGAATGGTGACATAAATTATAATATACCTACAAAGTGGAATATTATGCAGTTTTTTTCTTTCTTTTTTTGCAGCTGGCTGGTACTAGGATCCAAACCCTTGACCCTGGTATTACAACACTGTGTTCTAATCAACTGAGCAAACTGACTAGCCAACTATGCAGTTCTTAAAAAGGACATAGTATATCGAAATCTATGATATGGGAAGATTTTTTTGGCATATATGATATGATATTATTCATATAAACAAGAATACAAGAACACATACACGTTTGCATATGCCTGTTCTGAAGGCTGTATACTAAAACATTGCCATCTTTGGGTAGTGGGACTGAAAGGCAGTGGTGAGAATGGGAACTCTCAGTTTTTACTTTTCTAACTTCAGTATTGTTTGAATATGTAAGATAAGCTTAAACTGCTATTATAATGTTAAAAATTAAAATGAATAATGGCATATCCTCTGATGAGTGCCCCGAACCAGCTGATTAAAGCTAATGATAAAGAGAAAAGGAGAACAGGTTTCAAATACTAATGAGTCTATCAAGAATGAAAAAAGAGGGTATGTGGTCACACAGAAACCTTAGGCACAGAGGCTGTTCCACTACTACAGGAACATTTGATTTGAAGATGCAGCACACCCATGCTGCAAGTGAACTCTCATAATAACCACTAACTACTAAGGGAGTCTAGCTAAGTGCCCAGAACTACTATGCTAGGCGATGTGTGTGCTTATTCAGCTAATTTTTTTTTTTCCCAAATGGAAAAGTCACACATGCTCATTATGTGAAAAATTTTACAAAACAGAAATCTAAAGTCCCTCATAATTCTGCTTTCCAAAGGTAACCACTGTTGCCATCTTTATGCCATTATAGCATTTTTAAAATGCGTGTCCAAAATTCTTTATATTTTATTTTTCAAAATTGAAATATAGTTCATTGTACATATCTGTGGGGCTACAGAGTTGAATATCAATACCCGTGTGCAATATGTGATGCTCAAATTAGGATAATTAGCATATTCAATATTATTCCTCTCTTACCCCCTCTCCTTCCCCCTTTCCCAGCACTGGTAACCTCAGTTCTATTCTCTCCTTTTGAAAGTTCAACAGATTATTGTGATTGTTGTTTGTTTGTTTCTTTCTTTCTTTAGCTCCCACTTATGAGTAAGGACATGTGGTATTTCTCTTTCTGTGCTAGGCTTATTTCACTTAACATAATTTTCTCTCAGTTCATCCATGTTGCTGTGAATGGCAGAATTTCATTCTTTTTTTATGGCAGAGTAGTATTCCATTGTGTAGATATACCACATTTTCCTATCCAGTTGTCTGATGATGGACATTTAGGTTGGTTCCAACACTTGGCTATTGTAAATAGAGCTGCAGTAAACATAGGAGTGCAGATATCCCTTCGATGTAATGATTTCCATTCCTTTGGGTATACACAGCAGTGGGATTGCTGGGTTGTATGGCAGTTCTAGCTGTAGTTGTTTGAGGAACCTCCATACTGTTTTCCATAATGATTGCTCCAATTTACAGTCCCACCAACAGTGTAGGAGGGTTCCCTTTTCTCCATATCCTCCCAGTATTTGTTATTCTCTGTCTTTTTGATAATAAATAGCCAGTCTAACTGGGGTGAGATGATATCTCACTGTGGTTTTGATTTGCATTTCCCTGATGCTGAGTGATGTTGAGCATTTTTTCATGTGTCTGTTGTCCATTTGTATATCTTTCTTTGAGAAATGCCTGTTCAGCTCCTTTGTCCATTTTTTAATTTTTTTTTTTTTTTTTTTTTTTACTGTTAAGTTGTATGAGTTCCTCATATATTCTGGATATTAATCCTTTGTCAGATGCATAGTTTGCAAATATTTTCTCCCAGTCCATAAGTTGTCTTTTCACTCTGTTAACTGTTTCTTTTGCTGTGCAGAGGCTTTCTAGTTTGATAAGTCCCATTTGTTTATTTTTCCTTTTATTGCTTGTGTTTTTCAGGTCTAATTCATAAAGTCTTTGCACAGTCCTACTTCCTGAAGTGTTTCCTCTATGTTTTCTTTTAGGAGTTTTATAGTTTCAGGACATATATTTAAGTCTTTAGTCCATTTCGAGTTGACTTTGGTATAGGTGAGAGGTGCAGGTCTAGTTTCATTCTTCCGCATATAGATGTCCAGTTTTCCCAGCACCATTTATTGAAGAGGCAGTCTTTTCCCCAATGTATGGTCTTGTTGCCTTTGTCAAAGATCAGTTGGCTGTATGTAGGTTGATTCCTGGATTCTCTGTTCTGTTCCATTGGTCTCTGTGTCTGTTTTTATGCCAGTACCATGCCGTTTTGGTTACTATATTCTTGTAGTATAATTTGAAGTCAGGTAGTGTTATGCCTCTGGCTTTTTTTTTTTTTTTTTTGCTCAGAATTTCTTTGGCCATTCAGAGGCTTTTGTTGTTCCATATGAATACTAGGATTATTTTTTCTATTTCTGTAGAATATCATTGGTATTGTGATGGGGATCACATTGAATCTGTAGATTGCTTTGGGTAGTATGGACATTTTTTCAATGTTATTCTTCCAATCCAACAGCATGAAATATCTTTCCATCTTTTTGTGTCCTCTTTAATTTCTTTCAGCAGTTATTTGTAGTTCTTATTGTGGAGATCTTCCACCTCATTTGTTAAATTGATTCCTAGGTATTTTATTTATTTTATTTTTTTTGGTGACTATTGTAAATGGGCCAGCTTTCTTAACTTCTTTTTCTGCTAGTTCATTGTTGGAGTATAAAAACACTACTGAGGAGAAGAAGGGAAGTTAGGGAGAAATTAGTTAAGGGTCACAAAGGTTGATTACATTTTGTAAATATAAGTATACTAATTATCCTGATTTGATCAACACATATTGCACACATGCATTGATATTCAATTCTGTACCCCACAATATATATCATCAATTATGTTTCAATAAAGAAAGTCACAAAAATGTATATAGACAATGGAATACCACTCAGCCATAAAAAAGAATGAAATACTGTTGCTTGCAGCAATATGATGAGCCTGGAAAACATTATGTTAAATGAAATAAGGCACAGAAAGGTAAATACCACATGTTCTCACTCATGTGTGGGAGCTAAAGATGTTGAGCTCATAGTAGTAGCGAGTAGAATTGTGTTTACTAGAGGCTGGGAAAGGTTGGGGCAGTGTTGGTTAATGGATACAACCTTACAGCTAGATAGGAAAAATAAGTTCTAGTGTTCTATAGTGGTGCTAGTTGTCTATAATTAACAATAATTTATTGTATATTTTCAAATGGCTAGAAGAGAGGAGTTCAAATGTTTTCATCACAAAGAAATGATAAATGTTTGCAGTGATGGAGATGCTAATCACTCAGATTTGAACATCACATGTTGTATACATGTGTCAAAATATCACTTTGTACTCCATAAATATGTGCAATACAGATAAATAAAATTGGTCAAAAGATTTTTAAAAAACATTTAAAAAATAATAAATTGACTTAGAAAGATGCCCAAGTGGTAGGAAGTGAAGAAAGCAAATTACAAAGTAGTATGTGTGGTGTGATCCTATTTTTTTAAAAAAGTTATTCATGAAAAAGTTAAAAACATTGGATCACAAAACATCAAATTTAAATATAATGTCACAGTGATTATATAATAGAGGTTTTACAGAACTTTTACTGTTTAACATAGAATCAATGTAGCTGATCCATGAATTAAAAATTAATGACTGATCAACAAAGGATATTAAAAAAAAATGCTACTGATTTATGGGTTGTTGATTTTGTACCCTGCAACTTTACTGAAATTGTTTATCATCTCTAAGAGGTTTTTGGTAGAATCTTTATGCTTTTCTATATATAGGATCATGTATCTGCAAACAGGGACAGTTTGACTTTCTTTTCTGGATGCCCTTTCTTTCTCTTGCCTGATTGCTCTGGCAAGTATGTCCAATACTATGTTAAACAGGACTGGTGCACGTGGGCACGCTTGTCTTGTTCCTGTTCTTTTCCCCATTCCAGATACTATTGGTGGTGGGTTTGTCATATGGCTTTCATTGTGTTGAGATACTTTCCTTCTATACCTAATTTGCTGAGAATCTTTATCATGAAGGGATGTTGAATTCTGTCAAATGCTTTTTCTGTGTCTATTGAGATAATCATATGGTTTTTGTCCTTGGTTTTGTTGATGTGGTATATCACATTTATTGACTTGCGTATGTTGAACCATCCTTGTATCCCTGGGATGCATCCCACTTGATGGTATTGAAAAATTTTTTTGATGTGTATTTTATTTGCTAATATTTTATTGAGGATTTTTGTGTCTTTGTTCATCAGATACTGGCCTATACTTTTCTTTTTTTGTTGTATCTTTGTTTTTGGTATCAGGGTGAGTTTAGAAGAATGGCCTCTGTATTTGTCCATTTTTGTGTTGCTATAACAGAATAATAGAGTGAAAACTCACTCACTACCCACCCCCACAGGGTATTAATCTATTCATGAGGGATCCACCCCCTGTGACCCAAACCCTTCCCAATATTGCCAAGTTGGGGATTAGATTTTGACATGAGCTTTGTGGGGGTGGGGACAACATACCCAAACTTTATCAATCTCTTTGTCAATTTTTTGGAATAGTTTGAAGAGAATTGGTATTAATTCCTCTTTAAAAGTCGGGTAGAATTCATCAGAAAAGCCATCTAGTCCTGGGCTTTTCTTTGTTGGGAGACTTCTGATTACTGCTTCAATCTTGTTGCTTATTATTGGTTTGTTCATATTGTCTATTTCTTCTTGGCTCAGTCTTGGTAGTTTGTATGTGTCCAGAAATTTATCCATTTCCTCCAGGTTTTGAAATTTGTTGGTGTATAGTTGTTTAGAATAGTCTCTAATGATTCTATGTATTTCTGTGATATTGGTTGTAATGTCTCCCTTTTCATTTCTAATTTTTTTTTATTTTGTTCTCTCTTCTTTTTTTTATTAAGCCTAGCTAATTAATGGTTTGTCTATTTTGTTTATCTTCTCAAAAAAAACAACTTTTTGATTCATTGATCTTTTGTATTGTTTTTTGGATCTCTATTTCATTTAGTCTTACTCTGATCTTAATTATTTTTTTCCATCTACTAATTTTTGGATTGGATTCTTCTTGTTTTTCTAGTTCTTTGTGGTATAGCATTAGGTTGTTTATTTGAAATCTTTCTATTCTTTTGATGTAATTGTTTATTGCAATAAACTTCCCTCTTTGTACTGCTTTTGTAGTATCCCACAGGTTTGGCATGATGTGTCTTCATTTTCATTAGTTTCAAATTTGACTTACTGTTTAATTTCTTCCTGGGCTCATAGGTCATTCAGGAGCATGTGTTTAACTTCCATGTGTTTGTATAGTTTCCAGAGTTTTGCTTGTTATTGATTTCTAGTTTTAATCCATTGTGTAAAATCTTCATATTTTAGAAAATGAGGTCATGATTTTGCAACTTGATTTTTCCGCTAAGTAGTCCTGCAGATATCTTTCCATATCAGTAGATTTAGGCATACTTCATTCTTTTTAATAGCTGCATAGTATACCATTCTGTTGATATATCATAATTTAAAATAAATCAATCCCCTATTAGATATTTAAACTGTTTCCAAATTTTGGGCTTTATAAATAAGATTGCAATCCACTATCTATGCATATGAATCTTTGTACACATGAGCACTTACACAGATAAACTCCTAGAAATAGAATACAGCTTGACTGAAGGGGACACATTCTTTCAAATCCTTATTACAACCCCATGAGATATGTATTATTTCCCCCACTTTTACAGAAGCAGCTGATTTAACAACTTTGCTATTAAGTGGTTTAACCAGGACCTTCAGACCCAGGTCCAGCTGAGACCAAAACATACACTCTTTCCATTACGTGACATGGACTCATTTTCAGGAGGGGTGACAGAAGGATTCAACAGAAATAGGCAGTAAGGCCAAGCAAAGGGCCCTCAGGCCAGCATATCTGGCAATATTCCATTTAAGGAGGAGCTGGGATTAGAGAATGGGGGACATTTGCGCTACCCCAGCCCAGAGACTTTGCAGTGCTGTGGTATGATCTGATGTGGCTCAAAGCCAGGGCTTCCCAGAGCTTTTCATCTACAACAGAACCATAAGCTTCCTCTACACCAGTGCCTTTCAAACTTTTGATTACATGACTCTTGGTAAGATCACGTGACTCTTGTGACCCAGGATATGTATACATGTATATAACTGAAACAGAAGTGCCATAAAACATTACTTTTATTTACTGTATGCAATGCATTGTGAAATTATCTCTTAATAATAATAATAATGATGATAATAATAATAATAATAATAATGATGATGATAAATCCCCAGTTTGAAAACTGCACTAAATCCGGGCAGAGACTGTCTTTCTCTTCCCAGGTGGGTGAGCATGTAAAAAAAGATTAAGGTTCAAATTCCTCATTCTGATATTCAAGTTACTTCATACACTGGTCCCATTTTGCCTACTCACTCTCAACCAGTTCACAAGTGTTCAGTCAAATCACACCCCACAGTCTGAGCCAGGCTCAGTTTTGCCTCTCACTTTAGCCTCACATCACTCCCCTCTTTGGGAGAAAGCTCTGTTTTTTCTAACCTCTGCAGCTACGAGTCGAAACATTCTCACCCCTTAGAAGTCCAGTGGAGGTACAAAGTACCCTGACATTCTGCCCCACATCGATCTCTTCTTTTTCTATCTCATACAGCTTACAACCTGAACTTACATGTTGTGATACAGATTCTGTCTTGCATTGTTCCACGTGCGAGGCCATGACTCTTCAATGCATCATGAGCTTTCTACTGGACGTGTCTGACTGACTGATGGATCATGTGATAGATGTGCTGCCTCATTCTATCTACAAAGAACATGAGGTACCTTATGATAAGAACATATATCACAGCATAATAATGAAATACAAATATGTAAATATGAATTTACATATTCTGGACCAGGAAAAAATTAAATAAGAATGACAGTTAAAGGCTAAAGCAAGAAAAAAGAACATGAACTTTCAGATAATGAAGGTCCAGATCAGTATTATAGTTGAGCCCTGGACTAGCTGGAAAGCTTCCTGATCATCACGGAAAATAGGAACTAAAGACAGACGTATAGATTAATAGAAAGAACAAACCCTTGAGTATACGGTCAAATGACTGTGAGTAAGGGCGCCAAGGCTACTCAATGAGAAAAGGACGGTCTTCAACAAATGGTATTGAGAAACCTGGATATCCACATGCAAATGAATGAACTTCAATTCTTATACCACACACATAAATTAACTCAAAATAGATTAAAGACCTAAATGTAAGACCTAAAACTATACAACTCCTAGAAGAAAACATAGGGGGAAAACTTCATGACATTAGATTTGGCAATGATGTCTTGGATACGACACCAAAAGCACAAATAAACAAAAAGGACTACATCAAACTTACAAACTTCTCTGCATCAAAGAAAACAATCTACAGAATGAAAAGGCAACCTACAGAATAGGAGATAATATTTGCAAATCATATATCTGGTAAGGGCTTAGTGTCCAGGACATATAAAGAACTCCTATAATTTAACAATAAAAAATCAAATAACCTGATTGGAAAATGAACAAAGGACTTAAATACACATTTCTCCGAAGATGATATACAAATGGCCAACAAGCATATGAAAAGATGTTCAATACTGCAAATCATCAGAGAAATGCAAATCAAACAGGGAGCTATCACCTCACACCCATTAGGATGGCTACTATTAAAAAAAATGTTGGTGAGGATGTGAAGAAATTGGAACTCTTGTGCACTATTTGTGGGAATGCAAAATGGTGCAGCTGCTACAGAATACAGAATGGCAATTTCTCAAAAAATTAAGAATAGAATTACCATCAGATCCAGCAATCTCACTTCAAGGTAGAAGCAACTCAAATGTCCGCGAACAGATAAATGGATAAACAAAATGTCATATGTACATACTATGGAGTATTATTTGGCCTTAAAAAGTAAGAAAATCCTGTCACATTCTACGACATGGATGAACTTTGAGGACATATACTAAGTGAAATAAGCCAGCCACAAAAACACAAATTCTGTATGACCCCACTTATATGAGGTATCTAAAGTAGTCAAATTCACAGAGATAGAAAGTAGAATGGTGGTTGCCAAGGGCTGAGGTGGGGGACAGGGCGATGAGGTTTGTTGTTTATTTGGTATAGAGTTTCAGTTTTGCAAAATGGAAAAGTTCTGGAGGTCCATTTCACAGCAAAGTGAATACACTTTACACTACTGAATTACATGAGCACTTAAAAATGGTTAAGATGGTAAAATTTATGTTCTGTTTTTTTAACCATAATTTTTAAAAAAGGGTAAAAGGGAAGTCATGATCAGTAATATTATTAGCAGAGAATAATAATACACTTTCATAATTTTATTAGCAGAGAATAATAATACAATAATAATTAGATTTTTCCTAATACTTATTTCTAGAAGAATTGTAACCGGTGTGCTATATTCCCTTTCCTTCTGGTCCACAGCCACAATCAAATGAATGAAAAACAGTTGTAGCTACTCTTCAGCTGAAGCATTTGCTTTAGTTTCTTCCTCCAACCTTTTGTGAAACCTTCATATTCTTTGGGCTTCCTCTTCTGTCCTCGTGGCTTTGTGTGTTCACCGTTTTCTTGGCCCTATGGCCAGGGACACTCACCCAGGCTTCCAGGTAATGTATCTCAGGGCAAGGTTCCCAAATCCAAGGCTCTACTTGCATGGGCAGGGAATGGATTTCACATAAATATTGGAGAAAACTATGTCTTACACTTCCCTACAACAAATGCTGTTTTGAATTTAGTGATGTCTACATAATTTATTTCTTATAATGCCCTTTAATAAAAGCCAAAAGCAGAAAATTACAATGCTAATCAGTCTTAAGTGAGCCAAAAAAATATCCAAAGATTTGTTTAGAGTTTCTCTTCTCTAAAGAAAACCCTTCCTTTATGTGCTTGGACAATCTCTTCCCCTGCGCCAGCTCTGCATGTTTCACAGAGTTCTCACATTGCAGTTCATTTGTTTATTACCATTTTGTTTTCCGTTAGACTGTGAGCTCTAGGAAGCCAGCAAATATATCTTATCCATCTCTGTATCTCTAATATTGAGTAAATAAATGGGTATGTTTAGTTTTGGCTAATATATGTATATCTTTTATATATATGTAAATAGTATGACATATTAAATATAATAATATATATGGCTTTTATATATAAAAAGGTATTAAATTTTATTATGGGCTACACTACTGAGTCATGTTGCACATTCATTAAGCTACAGATTAATCAGTGTAAAAAATAGCAGAAATACCTATAAAATAAATGCTGAAAGTACTACATGAGACCTTTATATCCAAAGAAATTGACACCAGAAAAGGTCAATTAAAATGAATTCACATAAATCAGGGCTAAATTTTGTAATAAATCTTTTGAAGAAAAAAGTCTAATTGAGGAAAGTAAATATTATGAGAATGCTTGCTTCATTTTATGTTGATCAAAATTTAGATTATAATTGCAGCAATATGCTAGCTCTAGAATAAACAATGTGAATAAATTACCAACTTCTGGGTGAATTTTTTTCTGACAATAATGTATGCTAGCACAATATTATACTCTTCAATTCATGTTTGAATTGTACAGCTTGATTATTAGAATGGTCATTTTTTCCCACAAATATTCAAGGATGAGCTCATCAATTTTCCAAGGGCCTCTCTTAAATTTTTTAACATTAGGTCATTCTTTTTTGAAGCATCTATCACATTATCATCCTTATTTTATTCTTTTCTTCCTGATTTTATTATTTCTTCCTTATTTTATTCTTTTCTTCTATACTGTTAATTAGCTTAAGCTCTATTTTGTTCTATTTTGTTGGTGGTTGGCTGGTACAGGTATCAAATCCTGGACCTTCGAGCTGTTTTTTAATATCACTTTCACAAACTCCATGAAATTTTCCATCTTCTAGAAGATTTGCACTTGCACTCTGCTGTCCATTTGCTTTGTGCTGATGTTTACATAAACACTGGAGGGACTGTTCAATGGCTCACATGTGTTAAGGGGAGAGGGAGGTTTGCATGAGGATGAATTTCACAAGTCAGTATTAGAATATTTGTCAATTTTTTCTGCAGGGGCTCTAATAATGAAAACTTGGATAACGAGGGGCCTCTATACAGCCCATTTGGGCTTTCTCTTTCTGCCCTATCACAGAATAGTAGCATCTGTCCTGACAAGCCATCCAACAACAGTATTTGATGGAGTTCATCTGTGCTTTGCCAGCATTTAGAGAAGATAAAGGGGAACTTCAGTACTTGCTTAGTTCATTCTGAAGTTTCATAATTGTCAAGATTTGGAAAAGGTAAAATGCATATCATGAAAATGACAGAAAACTCCTGAAGGTCAATACTCTGGGAAAAGAATGTGTGTGTCTGTATGTGTGTACTGTTACTTTCTCTAAGCTAGAGAAATGAGCAATGCTAGTAACAAAAGAGGGAGGGGAACATCTTTTCCTCCATACTTCTCTTAATTGTATTAACCGTTTCTGTTGCTTATAACAAATACCTGGAACTGGGTAATTTGTAAAAAAAATAACACCAAAATTTATTGCTTAGTTTCAGGGGAAATCCAAAGTCCAGGGAACACATCTGGTGGTGATGACAGTAACCCAGGGGTCTCACATGGCAGAAAGTGGCAGAGCAGAAAAAGAGACTAATCTCTCATGTGCTGTCCTTTGAAAGCCCTTAGAACCACACCCCTGACCACCATGATTAATCCATTCACTACTGCACAGTCCTACAATCTAATCACCTCCCCACAGCCCCACCTTTCAATTACCATAATAGGGTTTCCCGCCCTCCCAACAGTCACAGTGGGGACTAAGTTTCTAATACATAAAACTTTGGGTACACAATTTAAGTTTGGGGGACATTCAATCCACTACATTAGCCATTTGGGATTTTGGAAAAAAGTTTCCAGAATTAAATGCTTCAGTAGGAAAACTGCAAAGATATTCTCACCTACGTACCATGCTTACCATATCTTACAATTCCACTTATTTGAATTAATATGCACTTTTTAAAAAGCTGTTTTCCGCTCACAATTGTGACAGGTATAAAGCTAAACAACACAATCACATAATCTGAACCCATTTTTGTAGTTATTACCAGTCATGCAATTCAGAAGACAGAAGCATGTTTTAAATTTGATTTTCTTATATTGTAGTCTGTGGAACTAGACAAAAAAATTAAAGTGCACATAAAGGTTTCCTTCAGAAGGAATGGAAAATGTTTTATTTTCTCCAATTTAATAGAAATTACTGCAATAAACAATTCCCACTGTGTTGCAATAGACCAATTATTTTTCTTCTCATAATCAGTGTTTTAAAAATTATCAAACTAATATACTCACATATGTCTATTATATTAAGTATTGATTTCCTATCCTAGGATATTAGGATTCAGACTTTTAACCCCAACTTTTTCCTAGGAACACAATGACTTTTCTTCTTCCTCTAATTTCCCAATATGTAGATTTTAAAAAATCAAGTCGATGTTCAATATTTACGTGGTTCAATGTCTAAATATTGTTCACTGTGTATGGCATTTCCTCTCCTGAATGTCTTTTGTTTTCCTGTAGTTAGCAATTATCTTTGCTGTTTTCCCTCGCTTCAGCTTCCGTGTACTCGTCACTGTCTGTCACTGTTCTCTGTAAAAGAACATCCGAGCTCCTCTCAGCCAGCTCAGCCTTCTACTTCTCGATTCCTTGGTCCTGCTCCATGGTATAAGGATTCATCGCTCGGCCTGCTGCACAGCTGTCGTTCTAGAACCTCTTTTTATCATCATTTTGGAAGTCTTCTTCCCCTCTTTTCTGTTTCCTGCATCCTCTGTTTTCCCTGTTACCTCATTTCGTGAAGGATGTCTTCTAAAACCTTCCTGAGAAAGGGGGTGGTTAAGTTTTTTTAGACTGTTTTATGAAATGTCTTTACCCTCTCACTTGATTCATAGGTTGGATGTAATTTCCCCTCAGAATGTTATAGGCATTTCTCCACTGTTTTTGCGTTCCCAATATTACTTTTAAGAAGCAGGAAGTTATTCTGTCTTGATCCTTTTATCTCTCCACCCCCACCCAACCACTCTCAAAGCTTTTGAAGTCTCTTCTTTATCTCTGGTTCTAAATTTCACTATGATGTGTTTTGGTATGAAACTTTTTTAAATGTAAAGTTTTCACTGAAGAATAACATATTTACAGAATGGAGCACAAATCGTAAATATCAACTTGATGTATTTTCACAAAATGAACATTCTGTATAACTAATATCCAGATCAAGAACAGAGCCCACTTCCTGCCAATACCTGCCCCTAACGGTAACCACTATTGTAATTCCCAACACCAGAGACCAGTCTGCCTGGTTTTGAATTTTTATAAAAATGGAATAATAAATCGCACTCTTAAAAAAAATATGTAGTCTTTTGCTCCTGGTCTCTTTCATTCACCATTAATTTTGTCAGATTTCCTCAGGTCGTTGCATGCAGTGACAATTCATTCATGCTTATTCCATTATATGAACATACTGCAATTAATTTACCCAATTTTAATGTTGATGGACTTGTGACAGTTTCAGGTTTTGGCTATTACAGACAGGACTGTCATAAACGTTTCCATACACACCCTTTGCTGAACAGTTGTATGCAGTTCTACTGGATGGTGTGAGATTCTTTTTCCAATTTTTTTGGCTGGGGACTAAGTAAGCCTTTCCAATCTGAATAATTACTTTCTTCTGTTTGCTGTAAATCCTGGAATTACTTATTTGATAATTTCTCCCTTCTTCCCTTTTTAAAGATTTATTTTTTCTTTCTAGAACTCTATTAATCTCCTACACTAATCATCTAATGCTCATATGTTTTCTCTCATATGTATATTCTTTTTAATTTGTTTTCTGGGAGAACATTTCAACTCCATCTTTCAATACTTCTATTGGCTTTTTAATTTTATCATAACTTAAATCTCTAAGAGATTTAAAAAGTTCCAATCTTTTCAATAGCCTCCTGATCTTGTTTCATGGTTGCAATATCTTCTCTTTCAAAAAATTTATCAGCACCACACTCTCCTGAGTGAGCCACGGGCCGGCCTTCTTTCAAAAAATAAAAAAAAATTTTTTTTTCTTATGCTTCATGTATTGGTTTCAGTTCCTTTTCTTCTGTTTGCATTGATTTCCATTTCAGGTGGGCAGCTCTCCTCAACATATGGTGACCCTTGGCTGCCTAGTCATATTTAAGAGTGAGGCACTTAAAATGCCGACTGAGAGCACTGTGTGTGAGGGGTGCTGTAGTCAGGTGAAGAGGCAGAGCACCAGCCACTCTATTGGGGAAAATTAAATGTCCACATTGATACATCTTTTCTCCTTGGCAGGTCAGTTTCCTCAGAAAGGAATCTTCCAAACTGGGCCCCCAGGTAGTAGAAGTGGTTGAGTGATCTCACCATTGAAGATGAGGAATTCTATCCACCTTCCCTGTTTTTCAGCAAGATACTGCATCCTGTTCTCATCAGTGCCTGAGTCTACAGCTGCACAGCCCAATATGGCAGCTTCTAGCCACAGGTGGCTATTTGAATTAAACTAAATATTAGATTTAAAATTTAGTTCCTTGGTTGCACTGGCCACATTTCAAGTGGTTGTTGAGCCATTTGATGATGGACAATGCAGATATAAAACATTTCCATCATCACAACAAGTTCTATTGGACAGTGCTGGAGAATAAACCTCACGTTTTATGCTTGGGGAGAAGTAGTTTTCTAACTTTACTATTGGAGGACAGAATCTGGAAGTTTGACTGCTCTCTATGCAACCTTTTCATTAATTTTTAAATTTTCAATCCTACCTTGAACCCAACTTCAGAAGTACCTGAAGGCCTCCCTTTCTTGAAACTTGTCTCTTAACCAGCCCCACTCCAGTATACCCACTTGTAGGCAGTAGGTTTCAGCTTTGTGTTGTTACTTACCACTTTTCCATATGTCTTCCCTCTTCAAAAATGTATTTAGACCTATTTCTTATTTGTCATCACTCTAATGGGTTTTGGGCAGGGAGTAGAGATAACCTATGCTCAATCTGCCACTGTAAACCTAAAGTACTCCTGAGAATGCTCTTCACATAACTCATGACAAAGGGAATGGGTAAGAAGTGGTTTGCTGCTTAGCTTTGTCCAAAGTTTGCTCCTAAATGTTACAGTTTTCAGAAAATTTTTATCATCTCTGATTTCTTTATATTCCATTTTTTATTCTTTTTCTAAATACTATTTGAACACTTACTACAAACCAGGCACTGCTTTAGTTATGTTTTTTTCTTTACCTTCACATTTCATAAAAAATATTGTTACTGAACATTTTCAGTGAAAGTTTAATAATTATGTATGGTGGCAAATCCTAATAAACCTAATACAGGTCAAGGTTATTTTCATTTGACTAAATATTAGTGTCCTTTTTTTCACAGCCTGCAGCAGAGTCACCCAGCTGAACCCATCCTATATAAGCTAAACCTCAGTCAACCTTAAGACCCATGAGTATGAGAATAGATACATGTTGATGTAAACCACTGAGTTTGGTATTGTTTGTTACATAGCATTATGTCACAATAGCTAACACCATCACAAAAGATGTTTACAAACAGGACTCCAGAATTTTTTTTACTATAAAGTATGGGTTAGTCACCTATGCCTAGAAAAAAATTAAAATTCTCACCCTACAATAGAAATCCTGTCTCATTTGTTGCATTTTATCTAATGGTGTTTTTCCTAAGAGAATTTGCAATAAGAACACACTATGTTTCAGGTTTTTAAATGGTGACATAAGCATCTGTTGTGGGAAACTCTCTGACATCACTAATATTTTTTTCCTTTCATTTGAGAAAGACGTCATTAATAAGCAGTGACTATTACACAAGTTACATCAAGAGCTGTGTGCCTCTTTCCCAAACAATAAATTACAAGCACTGCTACAAAATAAGAGTATGTATTGTTTGCAAAATTCTTATGAGAGAAGTCCTTCTTTGCTCAGAATTATGCTTGTTTGCTTCTCAATGTTTCTACTGAATTATGATAAGATGTCACTCAGGACCTATGGTTTCTGTTCCAGGGGATGTGTAAGAGTCAGAACATCTCTCCATGGAAGCGGGTACCTACAGAGCTTTGCTGTGAGTTGTGGGCTAACTCCTCAGTGTCTGCTCCTAAGACCAAATGAACCACACTATCTTGGAAGTTCTGGCCTTAGACAGCAAATGGCATTGTGCAGAGGGCTGGAAGCAGACCCTGTTAACAGTGTCCCTGATAGTGAATAAAGGGACACTGTGAGCTCCTTTTGTCTGCTTTCCCTCTTGCTGTCCCGAACTTTGAGCTTCAATGAAATCAAAGGAATCAGAGAAAGATCTGACAAGATTGGGGCAGCATCCCTGTTTTTGGCAGATCCTAAAACAACACCTTAATAACAAACACTAATTTTTAAAGCATTTGAGCTTAGATTATTTTACAAGTAAATATTCATATTCACTAGAAAGACTCTGGAATATATGTGTGTGTACTATTTCTAAATCCCATTAAAAAAAAAACGCTAAAATTCATTACAAAGAAAAGGGTTAATTCTAGTGCTGTTATGACTATTGGGAGCTGTGATATTCTTTTAGGAAGTCGCGTATGTTCATTTGTCCATTTGTTCATTCACATATGTAAAAACAAGGATGAGCTGACCTTGTGCTAGACACCATGCTAAATGCTAGGAACGCAAAGGTGGGCAGCTTTCAGAGGGCTTACCTAACATCTGAAGGGGAGAGCAGACTTTTACAAGCTATTACAATGAGTGTGATTGGTACATGGTCTCCTTAACACGCTGGGGGAGGGCTGTCAAGGAAGGCTTTTAGACATAGAATCTAAATTCAGTCCTGATGTCTTTCATATTTCCTTGATGTAAGGATTCTCTCTGTAACTACCTATCACTTCCCTGCCTTCTTTGCTCAGCTCACCACCACCAGAGGAACTGCTCCCATGCCTAGGGACCCTCTGACAATGTAGTCACAGGCCACCTCTTCTTTTGCCTGAGTGTTTGCAATGTCTGTGTGAGCTTGGCTTCAGTACCATATTTGTTTCAACATTCCTGCTCATGAACATAGAATCACTCCTGAGAGGAAACTTTCGCATTTGAAAATTTATGGTGTATGCAGTATAAATGTTTCCTATTTTGCAAGTTCTTTAAATCCACATTTCATGTATTAAATTTGCTAAGTAGAAATCCTTGTACTTTCTAAACTGAGATAACTAACTAGCTGGCGGAAGACAAAACTGATTCTAGATACATCGGATAGCTTTTAAAACGTGAAGGTGGTGAGTGGGGGCCCAAGGGCCTCAGCCATGCCACCCTGACATCCACATCCAGCCCAGTGATGAACACCAAGCCACTGCTGGAAGTGTCCAGGGCTCCCCTGCCTGAATGAGGGGGGTGTCACCGGCCTCAACCACCTACCCTCCTTCCTCCTCCTCCTCCCACTGTCTTCCCCTTCCTTTCCCGTTCCCTTCCCCACAACTGCTCCACAACAACCACCTAGAATGTAAAATAATAATAATTAAATAATTTTTAAAAATTTGCTCCAAAAAAAAAAAAAAATGAAGGTACTGTAAGTGGCACTTACCTGGCATGTGTTCATTTTAGATTGCCATGTAAACCAGTCCAACAGGTGTTAGGAGACAGATGTTCACTAAATGCTTAACCTTCAGGAAGAAAACATTTACAAAATATACAGCACATTTCCCCTGAGTATTGGCAACTGAAGAAAGCATTTTACCATCTACCGTCATAATTTCTAAACACAATTTAAAAATGTTATCAAATACCTACTATGTTGCAAGCAGTGCTAGATATGGTGATAAAAGATAAACCCTGGATGTATAAACCAACCCCCTTAATATATTAGTTCATGGCTAAAGAAGTTCTGTAAGTAATGTTATCCCTCCACAAGTCTTCCTTTTCTTTTGGGCTTAAAAGACCGAATTGAACCAAGTCAGCCTTCTTACAAACTTACTGAATGTAATTGATTGCCAACTCCTGTTGATTCTTCTGCCGTCTGTGGTTTCACACTTGTCTTCTCCACTTTATCTTCTGCAGCATTTTCCCTTAGGCCTACAGAATTTGTCATCTTAACCACTGTAATAATGTAAGAAATAATCTTTCTAACACAGTTTTGCCCCTTTCCAATCCATTCTTGCTAAACTGCTGCTAATGTGATTACCTAAAAGACAAAAAAATCATTCAATGTCACCTGTGCCTTCAGGATGGAGCCCAAACATCAGTACAACTATCTACGTTCTCTTGCCTCCCTTCCGTCATTCCTTCACCACCAGCATTCTGTGCTAGGCATACCTAGCCACTTGCGATTTTAAAATATTTTTAAAATTTATTATTAGCGTATCATTCTTACAAATCGTGATATTTCTTTATGCTTTTTGCCTGACCTATCACTTTCCAAACTCCCTCCCTCTCTCCCCCACATCTCTAGTATCCTTAGGTTTGTTCTCTCCTTCTGAAAGTTCAACATATTGTTGTAGTCTTTTCTTTCTTTCTTTCCTTCATTCTTTCCTTCCTCCATCCTTCTTTCCATCCCTCCCTTCCTAGCAGCCAGTAATGAGTAAGAACATGCGGTATTTCTGTTTCTTTGTCTGGCTTATTTCACTTAACATAATTTTCTCTAGACTTATCCATGTTGCTGCAAATGGCAGAATTTTGTTCTTTTTTATGGCTGAATAGTATTCCATTGTGTATATATATATACCACATTTTCTTTATCCAGTTGTCCATCAATGGACACTTAGGTTGATTGCATATCTTGACTATTGTAAATAGAGCTGCAAAGAACATGGGAGTGCAGGTATCCCTTCGACATGACCATTTCTATTCCTTTGGATATACACCCAGTACTGGGATTGCTCAATCATATGGCAGCTCTATCTGTAGTTGCTTAGAAACCTCCATACTGTTTTCCATAATGGCTGTGCTAACTTACAGTCCCACCAGCAGTGTAGAAGTGTTCCTCTTTCTCTGCATCCTCGCCAGCATTTGTTATTCTTGGTCTTCTTAATAATGGCCTATCTAACTAACTGGGGTGAGATGATATCTCAATGTGGTTTTGATCTACATTTCTCCAATGACCAGTTATGCTGAACATTTTTTCATGTACCTCCTGTTGGCCATTTGCATGTCTTCCTTTGAAAAATGTCTATTCATCTCCTTTGCCCATTTTTTGATTGGATTATTTGTATTTTTTACAGTATAGTTGTTTGAGTTCTTTGTATATTCTGGATATTAATCACTTGTCAGATGTATAGTCTGTATATATTTTCCCCCATTCCATAGGTTGTCTTTCCACCCTAGTGATTGTTTCCTTTGTTGTGCAGAAGCTTTTTAGTTTGATATAATCCTATTTATTTATTTTTTCTTTTGTTGCCTGTGCTTTTGGGGTCTTATTCATAAAGTCTTTGCCCAGTCCTACTATCTGGAGGGTTTCCCCTATGTTTTCCTTTAGTAATTTTATGGTTTCAGGTCTTATATTTAAGTCTTTAATCCATTTTGAGTAGATTTTGGTATATGGTGAGAGATACAGGTCCAGTTTTATTTTTCTGCATACAGATGTCCAATTTTCCCAGCACCATTTATTGAAGAGGCAGTCTTTTCCCCAATGTATGTTCTTGTTGACTTTGTCAAAGTCAGTTGGCTGTAAGTATGTGGGTTGATTTCCAGGTTTTCTATCCTGTTCCATTGATCTGAGTGTCTGTTTTTAAGCCAGTACCATGCTGTTTTGGTTACAATAGCTTTGTAATATAATTTGAGGTCAGGTAGTGTTATGCCTCCAGCTTTATTTATTTTTGCTCAGGACTGCTTTGGCTATTTAGGGTCTTTGGTGATTTTTGAAAAGCCTAGGCATCCTCATGCCTCAGTGCCCTGGCCACAAGCTCATACCAGACTGCTCCTCCTCAACTTCCCCCGAACCCCTGCCAATAGCCTTCAATTAATTAACTTTTCCCCCTGTTTTTTTATTTTGGAAAAGTTCAAAAAGTTGCAAGATTAGTACAATAAACACCCACATCCCTTTTTGTTATGTTCAGCAGTGGTTAACACTTGGCCTCACTTGTGCTCACGCGTTCTCCCTACCCCCCACACTGACTTTGCTGAATCATTTGAGAGTAAGTTGCAGACATTATGACACTTTACTCTTAAATTCTTCAGCCTGTATCAACTAAAAGCAGGACATTCTCTTTCATGATTATAACACAATTATCACACTCAGGAAATTTAACATTAAAATATTAAAATTAAATTTGAACATATAGTTGATATTCACATTTCTCCCTAACTGGCTAACTTATATTTACCTTTCAAGACTAAGTTCTAGGAAAATAACATGACCTTTCAACACACACACACTCACACAAAATGCACTAGGTGTCTCATATACTCTCACTACCTTTTGCAGACTTCTATTGAAGCACTTACCACAATCATTGTCTGTTTTCTTTTCTGTGGTGTGATACTCACCTAGACTCATGTCAATTCCTCTAGCACTTCATCTTCTACCTGGCATTAGTTGGTGACTGAATGGATAAATGAATGAATGAATGGTGACACTCAAGATTCTCATTCCACTGTCTCATTATAACTGGCCAATGTGTTGACCAGGACCTTCTGGGCAAAACCTTGTATATTCTTAGTTTCACCTCTTATTTCAAATGCTGCTGTGGTGCCCAGTTCTGTGTTGGCATCTACCAGCCTTGTGCAGATGCAGCCTGACAACTCAGGTTTGGTTTGTGCTGTGTAACTCTCCTTTCTGGCCCCAGGGCTACAGTGGTGCAGTGACATAGGATTCCCACGGGAACCACCTGCCACTAAGGCATTCACAATATGGAAACAGGGGCAGTTAAGGCCCTGAGGAAAAGAAGCTAATGGAAAAATGTTTCCTTTACTTTTGATCTCAGGGTGGCCAATTCTGAGATGCATTTTATAAGATTCCTCAGAGGCTCCCACAGGATTAAGTAGCAGATATTTATAATGTTTGCAACTAGAAAAGGATCCTTGGACTGGCTTTCCCTCCTTCCCAGGACCATTCTTTTGGCTCTCACAGTCTGTTCTCTGGGGCTGCATTCACAAATAAACTACCTGCATCTCACAGTCTGTTCTCTGGGGTTGCATTCCCAAATAAACTACCTGAATCCAAGGATTTTTTTGGTATAGGCTCTGCTTTCAGGAGAGCCCAGACTAAGACAGTGTGGTAAAGTAAAAAAAATATGGGCTTGAGTGTCAGACATGAATTTGAACCCATGTTTGGTGGTTTACTAGCCATGACCTTGGGCAGGTAATTTAACTTCTCTCAGCTTCACTTTACTAGCTTTATAATGAAGATAATACCTACATTGCAGGATTGTGATAACGGGAAACATTCTGTGTGTGTGTGTATATACATATATAAGAGGATACTTTTAAAAGTTTGTGGAAAAATAGAACTAAAAGATAATACAAATCTTTCCGTGAGCTTTTTGAAGTACCCTTACATATATATATGTTTATATATATTTATACACACACACACGTATACACAGAATATACATAAACTCCTAGAGTAATGCTTGACTATAATTAACCGTATTGGGTGTGTGTCCAGCATAGGAGCCCATCCTCCCCCTTCCCATTTCTCTTAAAATTTGCTACCCCTCCCCTAAGTTTCCTGGGGGTGAGCTCACATGCTCACACTCTTACTAGGAGACTTTGTGATCCTCCCCCTCAAGCCATAGCTAATGGGACCATGAATAGATTCTCTTGGGAAAGTGAACCTGAGATCAAGATATAGGCAGTTAATCTCTCGTATGGCTTTAGCTATAAAACGTATGTCCAAGATCTGTGGAGGGGCCATATTTTGCCATGTGGATAAAGACAGTATCTGGTATACAGAAAGAAACAAAAATGAAGTACTTCTTTGTGGCACTTCATAGCACTTCATGAAGCAGCAGAAACAAGAGACAGAAGGCACAAAGAGAAAGAACTTCCTGGAGTTTTGATGCCTTCCATTTCCAGGGTCCATTCCTTCCTCGAGGCCCAGATGCATTTTTCCACCTACATCCCTTTTTTGCATTGTCTAAGTTCAGTTAGTTGCTTTTATTAGCAACCAAAGTTCTAACTAATGCATTGAATAATACACTAATACACTGAACAAACAATGCTTACAATTATTTTTTAAGATAGACATCCTAAGGGCCGGCCCGTGGCTCACTCAGGAGAGTGTGGTGCTGATAACACCAAAGCCATGAGTTCAGATCCTATATAGGGATGGCCGGTTGGCTCACTGGCTGAGCGTGGTGCTGACAACACCAAGCCAAGGGTTAAGATCCCCTTACCGGTCATCTTTATAAAAAAATTAAAGAAAGAAAGAAAGAAATAATTAAATTAAATTAAATTAAATAGACATCCTAAATTTAGGAAAAGACAAACCACATTTCTGTAATACATTAAATCTAAATTTCAGGAAGAAATTCTCAACCCTTGGATGAGATACTTAAGAAAACTAGCTTAGACATCAATATCTCATAGGAATATGTTGTTTTGTTTATACCTCAGATTTTCAAAGCTTTGGGACCTCAAAAGTAGTCTTCAATCAAAAACTTTTATTCATTACCGTAATCTCCATAGTCAAAAAGAAATGTAGACGGATTATTATGCTTGAAATATTAATATGTATGGATCTTATAAGATACACCAGGTTTCTTATATAATTAGTGAGAAATAAGAATTATTCAAAAGAAAAATTCTACTTTATCAATGGGAGAAATGTCAAAAAGCTGCAAAGACCTTAGAAAAAGCAGCTTTTGGAAGCTGCTGCCATAGTTGTCAGTAAGAAGGAGACACCGGCTTGTCTTCAAAGAGAGAATTAATTAAAACAAATTATTAAGTCCTTAAGACACTGAAATTAATTTACTTACACAACAAATTAAAAACAAATTATTTCTTATGCTAATGTTTTTCAAACATCATAGCTTTTACGATTTTATGTAACTATTTAAAAACAGTAATAATTGTATAATATGTTTTTGTAGTCAATGAAATCTGCACTAAATTCTATATTTTTTAGGAATTCCTTTTTCCATGTTTTCATCTTTATTTTTATACAAGCAGTGTTCTAATGGAAATAAGTTGTCCCTCAATTCTATTAAAAAATTCCTTGAGTAATGCACATCAGTATAAATAACATAATTGCTAAGAATTCAACCCTAAACGTGATTGTAGTGATCCTCAACGCTAGCTGCAGGGCTAAAAAAAAAACCCACCTATTTATTCTGTTACTTTGTGTCATTATTTACTTTTGTTTTTGTTTTTGTTTTTTGTCTTTTTCGTGACCAGCACTCAGCCAGTGAGTGCACTGGCCATTCCCATATAGGATCCGAACCCGCGGCGGGAGCGTCACCGCGCTCCCAGCACCGCACTCTCCCGAGTGCGCCACAGGCTCGGCCCCATTATTTACTTTTTTAAGCCTGTATACCTGGTTCTCCTCAATTAAGGAGCAAGCCCCTTGAGGGCAAAGTCCATGCTTTACCCCTCTTTGTACATCCAGTTCCTAGCCCTGGGCTCTATCCATAGCTGAGCTAAGTTTCATCAAAGAATCCTAGATTCATAGATTCACCTTGAGTTAAAAGAGCTTTGGAAGCCATCTAAGCCAATCCCTTAACTACCCATCCTACTTTGCAAATAACCATCTTTTGTAAAAACATTTCCAGGGGAAAGGGTCTCTCTATGGCAAGGCAAATGATTTCACTAACCATGACAAAGCTAATTGTTACCTGATTCTTTCTCAAACGAGTCAAACTTTGCCTCTTTTTAGTCTTTCACCTAATGGTTCTAGTTCTAATCTAGGGAGTTATATAGAATACAGTTACAGAAAGAGCAGGGGACATTGGTAAGAGAGTGAGATGGGGACAGGCATAGCCTTGAAACTCAGGTCTATCAGTTTGGTATGTGTTGAAGTTGTTTTTGACACTGGAACACCGTCAGGCCAGTGCCCCTGAGGTTCTTGTGTGTGGGTCCCTCCTTTTTTTCACATGTCTGACATATCTTATGTATGCCTGAGAAAGATCCAGGCTAAAATTGTAATGACATGTATACCCAAATTGACAACATACAAATTCCAAAAACTGGGCCCATGCACGAGCTATTGAAAAGGATAACGGACAACAAGGCTTTGAGTTGCTGCTGCTTGAGCTCCCCTTGGAGCCTTCCTGGGCAGATACGCAACAGAAGCTTTTCTTCTCAATTCTTGTCAATTCTGATTTGTGGCAAGCTGCAAACTTAACCCTTGTGTCGTGCTCTTGCTCTTTTATCTGCCCATAATCCTGCCAACTGGGCCAATTGTTGAGCTAGGGCTGGGTCTGTAGCTCACAGACCCCTCAAGCCCATTGTCCAGACTGGGTCACAAGCCCTTCACATGCCAGGCTGGGTTACCAGATCCCTCATACACCAGGCTGGGTCACCAAAACCCTCACACGCAGGTCTATGAGCTAGGTAACCAGCAAACAGGTCCTTGGGAGCTGTAAGTTCAAGAGTATGGCTGAGCTCAGTGGATGCCTGAGTCACTAGACGCCAGCCAAGTTGGTGGCGCCACGCATGTGCACTAAGAGCATCCACACACAAATTATTTACAAAGAATGAGCTGCACCACCCGCAACTGGACCTAAGACGAGGGGGCCTGTTTTAGTCCGTTTTGTGTTGCTATAACAGAATACCTGAGACTGGGTAATTTATAAAGAAAAGAGGTTTATTTGGCTTATGATTCTGGGACGGTTGCATCTGGCACGGGCCTTAGACTGCTTCTACTCATAGTGGAAAGTGGCAGGCTGCCGGTGAGTACAAGCAGATCACATGGCAAGAGGAAGCAAGAGAGAGAGAGAGGAGGTTCCAGGGTCCTTTAAACAATCAGCTCTTGTGGGAACTAATAGAGTGAGAACTCACTCACTACCCCTTCTCCCCCAGGGAGAGCATTAATCCATTCATGAGGGATCCGCCCCCAGGACTCAATCAGTTTCTAATACTGCCACATTGGGGATCAAATTTCCACATGAGTTTTGGAGGGAACAACACATCCAAACTCCATTGGGGCCTGATTAAATTATTCTATTTTCCCAACACCTTGCTACCTTGAGACTTGCTACCTTGATTGCCTGATTACATCTTTCAACGTTAAGCTAAAAAGAATAGAATAAAACAATGTTCTAGAAACTTTTCTATGATGTAGTAATTTGACATAATTCAGTTTATGTTCACTTGGCTGAAGTGAACAGCACTGAGTTTTAAGAACTAGCATGTATAACTTGCATCTCATTGTTAGCCGAAATCATGGAGTTTAAAACTATTTGCTCACCAAGATTTAAGCAGAAAAATTTTTAAAAGATAATCGAAAAATTTTTAAAGTTAAAAATAAGATAATTGAAATGAACACATAATTCATGTAAAAAAAGAGATAAACATTTTTCTTAAGATGAAAAAATGTTCAACCTTGCTGGCTTTAGATAAATATGAATTAAAATAGCTGGGCTTTCAACAATAGTACTAATTCTCAGTGAAACACCAAGTTTATCTCTAACAGCGTGGGCTATGAAATCTGCCTTTTTCCACAGACATTCTGACAGATATAATCAAATCTTTCAAGTGCCCCCCAAATATTAGAAAAACCATAGGAGTTTTCTTTATTCCCCTAGAACAATGGTTTTCAAATGTGATATGGGACCAGGTTCATTAGCACCAACTGGGAACTTGTTAGAAATGCAAATTCTTGGGCCCTGTCCCAGACCTACTAAATCAGAAACTCTGGGAGTGGAGCCACATGGGTTTTCACAAGCCTCCAAGTGATTCCAATGTATGCTAAAATTTGAAGACCACCAGTAGAGACTGGGTTATAATTTCCTTGAGGGCAAGGTTTTAACATGGTAGGTAGTCAGAATGTGTTGAATAAATGAATGGCCTACACATTTTCCCAGAAAAGTCTGAATCTATAGTTATTTTTAAAATTTTAAAATACCTTTTGAGGACTTCTCTAGAAATAGGTGAATCGTTTCCTACATTATCAATATACCTGGGGTGGGGTGTGGGGGAGGAAGGGCAACATCGCCCCCTGTTGAGATCCCCTGCCTTGGATCGCTGTTTACCAACACACATGAGGCCCTGCCTCACTGGGCCAGTTCCTCCCCGTGCCTCTAGGATGGCGAAGGAAGCGTGCAATGAGAAAACCACTTCCCCACCACCGACAATGGACATTTACTGTACAGGTTAAACTCCCAGTCCTGGTCAGATTGCCTGAGTTTCAATGCTGGTTTACTAGTTTTGCTTCCTTGAGCAGCAAATTTAAATAACTTTTCAAAACTGGGAAATGATGGAGGTCAGACTCAAACCAAGTGTGTACTGTCCACACTGCCTCAACAATATGGCATATCAAAAAAGAGTGTTCATACATGTGCTTGTAGTAGGCTGCCTGCTCTGACACATGAGATCTAAATTTAGATAGCAACACAGGGGAAAATCCAATTTTTAAGAAAGCAAATGGAATTCAGTTTCAAATACATGGACACCTGGGATCATGTGGCGTCCTAGCTGCTGCTGCTCAGCTAAAACATAATCCAACTGAAGATTTACAAAAATGTATTTAAGCCCAAGTCTCTACATAACTACTAACAGGAGACTGAGAAGGAGACTGTATATTAAAAGGCTAAAAATATCTCTACTTGGAAACAGCAGATTGTGAAAAGGTATGTGACTGACAATTATTAAAAATTAAGAGTATGACTAAGAAGAATATGCATTCATTCACCAAAATCTCATATTCAAAAAAAGTAAGGAAGGTAGTACAGTATGATGGATGACTCCTACTCATGCTTCAGATGTCAAGTGCTCCTCACGTTAAGACTAGATCAGACCCCTAACGCATGCTCTCGCACCATTTACCAGAATCTGTATTTATAGTTATTTATGTAATTATTTGATTGCCTCTCTTTGCTTGTATCCTGTAAACTCCATGAGAGCAGGGATTATATCCTACTCATCACTGCAGCTCCAGCATCTAGCTGAATAAATATTTGTTGAATGAATAAATGAAAAAAGAGGAGCCCCAAAACAGGTGGCAAAGGAAAAAGCCAGAAAGACAGGAGTACCAGGAAAAAGTAGAGTCATGTAAATCAAAGGAGAAAAAAACTTCCATGGTGGGGTGGTCAGCAGTGCCTAACACCGCCAAGGCACTAAGTAAGATAAACATAAAAAAATGATCCACTGGCTTGGCAAGCAAGAAGCTTATTGGTAAACTTAGGAAGAACTGCTTCATCAGGGAACAGAAGCCCGCTGCAGTGGGTTGAGGAATCAAACAGGCACAGGGAAGTTGGATTAGCCAATTACAGGCCACTCTTGCAAAAAGTCTGAATTTGAAGGGAAGTAGGGTTAGGTCAGTAGCTAGAAGGAAAGGTGCGGTCAAGGTGCTGTCTTTTTCCCCAAGGAGCATTAGGTATAACCCTGGATGAAATCGCTTGAGATAAAAGCCAATATCGACAGAGATGTTAAAACACATTCCTGAGGGGTTGGGAAGGGATCAGTTTGGGACGGAGAATGAGGAAGAAAAGATAGGTTCCTATGAAAGTGAATTTCCAAGTGTTGAGGAGGAGGCTCAGGAAATTCCAGCATGATAGCCTCATTTTTTTTTTTTTTTTTTTCCTGTGAAGGAGGTGGGAAAGTCAACTTGCAGGAGAGACAGTAGTGGTAACAATACTGAATGGTTTGAAGAGTGATGGGGAGTTGGAATAACGACTTAGACCAGTAGAGATTGAAGTTCCTAAATCAGAATTGGGTTCGGGTCATATAATTGTATGTTCTTCCCCAGGATCAAGAAATACGAGAGCAAGGTGTTTGAAGAAATGAAAGATCAGTAAGATGAGGGTAACCAGAGATAGTGGGAGGTGGGAAACATCCAGAGACGTAGGGAGGGACCAGGTAATTGCTGCATTTATAGTTTGCACTGAATTCAAATGATTGAAGTGCTTTAAGTAGGAGAGCGACAGATTTCAGAAGACAGAAATATTTGCCAAAGTAGGAGGAAAACCAACATTCTGGAATCAAGGAAGCCAATGAAAGAGAGGATTTCACAAACGAGGGAATAGTCAGTAGTGACTTCCTGGTCTGGAGCTCAGAAGATGGAGGCAACGCTATAATAATGTGCTCTTAAAACCACAGAGGGGGCTGAGATCACCTAGCCTGCAAGTGTCGAACGAGAAGAGAAAAAGGACTAGGGGAAGCACCTGAGGAGCACAAACATTAAGTGGGGCTGTGGTGGGAACACAAGAAGAGAGGCTTGCAAAGGAGACTGAGCAGCTGTCACCAGAGAATTAGGACGGTGGGCTCAGGGGAGCCGAGGGCAGAAAATGTTCCCAAAAGAGAGGATGAATGAATAACAGCAAGACTGCTGCCAGTCAGCCAATTGGTGACAAGGAAAGACCCCATTCGAGAGCAAAATCAGTAAAGTGGTGGGAAAGAAGACAGATGACACTAGGTTGAGGACTGAGGAGAGAGAAGTGTGTGGGTGCAAACAGCATAGACCACTCTCCCCAAACGCCTGAGAAGTGGTCTATGCTCTGTTTACATTTGGTTGATTATGTAAATATAAATATATACACACACACACATATATGTGGGACTTTCTTCTTGCATTTATGTGGGATTTTTTCTTATTTCTTCAGTAAACTTCACTCTCTTAATGATCTCCTCTTTCTCTTCTGTCTTCAGGGTCTGTGAACTCCATTCCACCAACATTTAAACATGCTTAAATATCTTCTATCTAAAAAGAAAAATTCTTCCTCAGCCACACATTCCTTTCTTTCAATTTTTACTGAAAATGCAAGAGGAAAATCCTATCCACAAGGAAAATGCAATCGCAGACATGAGAGAAGGGCAAGAGGGCGAGAGAAACACCAGCAACTGGTCCCCCAACTTCTCAGTGAATGTGGGGATGTGATTAGAAGGTGGCCACATGACTACACAATCTCTCTGGTCAATGACGGAGTCAGAGAAAATGTTGTCTTGTATAGAAGTAAGCTTATGTATAACATTTACTGTCACTATATAAACTACTTCTGTATAAGAAAATGCTCTCTAATATAGAATTTTATATATAATTATTAAAACTTCCAAATGAGAGTATTTTATAGTAGTTTATATATAATTTATACATAAACTTATATTTATGTGTAAATTTTATAAACAATATAAGAGTATTTTATAGTGGTTTTATATAATTTTATATATACATTTATTTCTATATAAGAGCATTTTCTTTTTCAGAAGTAAGTTTATATAGTGACGATAATATTTCTCAGGAATGATTTCACATAACAGAAGTGTAAATTATCCATTTCTGACAGTGAAAAAGAAAAGCAACCCAGCTTGAATGAAGGGACCATGAATCTGGGAGGTACAAAGACCTCATTCTTGGCTACACTGAGGTCAGAATGTGGCCAACACATTTAAAGATGATAAAACTGTCCCTGGGTTGGCTGTAGGAGGCACTACTATTGCTGTGGCAGAGGATTGGCCTTGATAACCAGCAAATCAGGGAAAAAGTTTCCGGTTTCCTCTGTTAAGGGTCTAGTGTATTCGAAAAGCGTTGAGGTTAAGATGGTTTATAGAAAGCACAAGATCAGAAAACCACAAAGTATTAGCTCCTGGAAGACAAAAGGCAGTAGATCACGTGTTCATGATAACACCATGTCAGAGCTGGATGTGGGATGTATGCTCTACACAGTTTGGGGGGTAAAAAAGGTGTCAACATCTACAGCATAGTGATTGAGGCTCCACTTAGCAGTAACAGCAGCAAGTCCACTACCTGGTGTTTTAAGTGCAATCACTCAGGCAAATTTTGCTAGAACAAGGAAGATCTGCTTCAAGGTCAAAATCGATTTCTGCATTTAGAGAGGCACCTAGAAGTTCTCTGTTTAAAAGATGAGGAAAAGTCCCTACAAATTTAATTTCTGATAAGTTGTCCCCTTATGCTGCCTTGCTAATATTAACAATAATAATAATGTTGTCTGGCTATTATTAGTAAAACATTTTCTTCCATATGATACATTATAGCCATATGCTTCAAAAGCAAAAATTTATTTTCTGCAATTCTTCATTTAGATTCTAGCTAAAAGCAACCTAGAACCTTCATGTCAGAGGTGTCTTGGACACATGTGTTAGACAGGTGAAACCTATTAATCAATTGAGGATAAAGATGTCTCACTTCTGAGATACAGTTTAAGGGTTTTATGTATCCAGTTCATTTATTTGAACTTATTCATTAACTTGTTTAGGCTTTATTAGATGGTCTTCTACTCTATAACTGTGGTGTTCTTTAATTTACAAGGCAATAAAAATTAAAATAGTAACTGGAAAACCTATCTTGCTTTTCAATAAAGAATTTATTTTAATAACTTCAGGGGCATTGTGGCCAAAACATTTTAGCTGTGGAAATAAATTCAATTCACATTTTTTTAAGGATCAATTTTATAAGGTAATATATTCTCAAAGGAAAAGTGGACAAATGGTCAGAGACAGTACATGCTTAAGATAATAACTACTGCCCTATGCTTGAAGAGATCTGTTTAGCTTTAATATCAAAGCTTGTTGGAAATAAACGTTTATATAAAAAATCACAAAATAAGCAACAGAAATGGAATTTGAATCCAAGTGTGACTGGATTCATATTAAGCTTCCATTTTTGAAATTTATATTAGGTCAATAACTCACCTTTGGTCCTTTATTGGACCATTTGGCAAGCCATTATTTACAAACAACCCACACACCTAGATGGCCACTGTCTCACCGTCCACTTTCACTGACAGGGCTCCTAGCACACTGCCAAGGGAAATGCTATAATTTTAGAGGTTTTAGATGTGAGGGACTAACAAAAGAAGAAGCTGGGAAAACCAGGCATGGCCTAAGGAAATAGGTTCCCAGGCAGATCTATCACACTTATGGGTAAACTCCCAGGGCCAAAAATATATGCCCCCAAACTGCCTGAATATTTCCTTTCACTTCATAATATTGCCTGAAATCCTGCCAAACTATGACTTCATTTGTATTTCATCTCAATTTTTAATGCCTACACAAATCACCTGGGGATCTTGTTAAAATGCAGATTCTGATTTAGCAGGTCTGGCAAAACACCCAAGAGTCTGTATTTCTAATATGCTCCCAGATGACACTGATGCTATGCAGCTGGTCCATAGAACACACTTAGAGTAGCAAAGATGAAGATGCTTGATATTTATTCTCTGGATGCCTATTAGGTTTTCTCATTTAGGGGAAATATCATCTTTGTGCATCACAGTGGGAGGAATGAGTTGAAAATCAGCAAATTAGAGTGAATATCCTACCTCACTCTCCTATTATCTGACAACTAGGCATGGGCATATGGCCTAGAAACCAGAAACTTCTTTCCAGGGCTATGACCCTTGATGCTACGTTGTGAAGATACAAGGACAATTAAGAAATAATTCCCAGCACTAGTGGTGCTGGTGGCAGTGTCCTGTTGAGACCGTTCCTTGGCCATTTTCTGAGCAACTTTGGAGCATGTGCTCAGCTCACAAGGGCCCATGCACTGCCCGCAGTCCACAGGAGAAAAGTCTGGCAGCTATTTGATATAATGTGTCCCTATTTTCCTAGGGTCCAACTAGAACTTAAGTAGACAAACTCAAGTTCTCAATATACTGAGGTTCAAAAATCAGCATTTTTATCAAACACTCTTCTACAGCAGGGGTTGGCAGACTTTTTCTGTAAAGGGCAAGAGAGTAAATGTTTTAGGCTGCCATCGCAGGGCAAAAGCAGCCATAGACAATACGTAAATGAATAAGCTGTATTCCAATACAACTTTATTTATAGATCCTGAAATGTGAACTTCATATACTTTTCATGTGTCAAGAAATATTATTCTTCTTTTGATTTTTTTCAACAATTTAAAAATGTAACAACCATTTTTAGCCTGTAGGCCTTATAAAAACAGGCAGTGTCTGGCCAGTAGGTCATAGTCTGCTTGACCCCTGCTCTGAAGCAGTAAAATAATACCTTGATCCAACTTAAATCCAAAAATTTTTTGCCTTGAAACCACACATTTATTTCTTGTCTCTTCTTACCACAAGAAGTTATTCTGAAAAAAGAAGAGACTGTACTCACTCAAACCAGCATTTAGATCATGTCATTTGCTATCTCAATATTTTGATCTTTATAGAAATCAATGATAGCACCTTAAAAGGTAAACAGTGATGGAATATACTAAATTATTGGCTGATTAAATATCCCATAAATAGGATCTGTGATAGGAATCACACATGCAAAAAGGGATAATGTAGTAATTAACTTTCAGGATGTCTTGGTTGAGATATTCAATGAAAAAATGAGTTTTGATTTCAGAAATGTGTGCAATACTGACTACTTCCCTGGGCAGTTTTCTATGCAAGTTGGTAGGAAATTTTATCATACAGAATCCCAACTCTCTACCACCCTGGGTTTCTTGAACTATTATGCCAAGCCATTTTAGGTTGAGCTGCTTAAGATCAAATTCCAAGCCTTCCAGTCACAAGTCACACTATTGTGGTGAATGAAATTAGGTGATTTCTTTGTCTTTCCTTATTCAGCCCTTGTAGTCAATTTCCAGTGCTCCATTCAGAGCAAAAACAATATGTCAAGAATACCTATTTACCTCTACTTATTTACTTCTTAACCAAATTTCTCATTACACACACCTGAGGCAGGATGGTGGCAGCAAGGTGACTGAAGGGGCCAATAGGTGCTAATAGGTGTTGAAATCTTCTACAGCTGATTCTCGGTAGAACATTAAATCATGGCTCCCGGGCCCGCAGCACATGAAAGTCTTCTAGCTCTCTTGCTTGTTCTTTACTGACACATAGTAAGCAGGCTCCCCAGGAACTAAACAGCATTGACATCTTGAAAAGGACAATTGGACAAATCCTAATGGCTGTGCTCCTGCAACTGAAGATGAC
The DNA here is from genome assembly GCF_027409185.1 of Cynocephalus volans. Lineage (NCBI taxonomy): Eukaryota > Metazoa > Chordata > Mammalia > Dermoptera > Cynocephalidae > Cynocephalus > Cynocephalus volans. The sequence continues at coordinate 79,572,588 of NC_084466.1, read as the reverse complement.
TTGTTCATTGGGCAGAGGCTTAACTGTATCCAGAAATTAATCTTCAGTGGTCCCATGACACACATTGCAGCGAGGCTCCAGTGTTCCCACTGGGTGGGATCTTTAGGAAGTACAGTTTCCTTTACCACTTTATCCTCCCATTCTCCCCACATTCTCTTATACAGTATGTAGTTGGATGAATGGTGGCCTCCTCTAAAAAATATGTCCATGTTCTAACCCTAGAACCTGTGAATGTGATGACCTTATTTGGAAAAATGGTGTTTGCAGATGTAATTACATTGAGGGTCTGGAGATGAGATCATCCTGACTTAGGGTGGGCCCTAACTCCAGTGACAGTTGTCCTTTATAAGAGAGAGGCAGAGGGAGATGTGAAACAGACACAGAGGGGAGCCTGTGAAGAAGGAGCGAGATTGGAGCGATGCTTCTATGAGTCATGGAATGCCAAGGATTGCCGGCGGGCAGCAGTAGGAGCTGGGAGAGATGCACGGGGTGGTTTCTCCCTCAGAGCCTCCAGAATGAACCAACCCAGCTGACACCTTGATTTCAGACTTCTGGACTCCAGAACTGAGAAGAATTAATTTTTGTTGTTTTAAGCCACCACGCTGATGGGTAATTTGGTATGGCAGCATTAGGAATCTGATACACAGTATAAAAAAGTAAAAATAGTTCATCCTAGGATATAGCCAAGTTTTAAGTAGCAAAAAAATGAGGTTGATAAAGGTCTGTAGTTCTGCATTCATCAAAACAGGCATGTGCCTATGAGGTATAGGATTATAGGGGTGCTGGGATAGGCTCATTTAAAACAAGGCCTCTTTTGACCAGCTCTGTAGCATTCTTAATTCCATAATTAAATATTATGTCTTTATACCCTGTTAAAAAAGTGATTTTTTTTTCTGGGAGAAGTAACACATTATCTAATAAGGTAAGTGCATCAGTCTTACTATAAAAAATCTAGTTCATTTTTCACTTTTAGCTTTCAGTATATATTTCTATATGCTAGGCAGTGTAATAAGCACGTAATATACAATACCTTGTTTAACCTCTACCGAATTCTGTGAGGTAGTTATTATCCCCGTTTTACAGATGAGAATACTAAGACATGTCAGTAAGTGCCTCACTTGTCAAATTTACTAAGAGGCAGAGCCAGGCCTCGGGCCACTCTGAGTCTAATTCCCAAAGCCCCTGCTCTTCACCACTATGATGTCCTTCCCACATTGCCTTTCAGAGAGTGCGCTTTGATGGACAAAGAGCAGAAAGCACAGGTTACAGGCAGGGGAAAGCTGTGCAGGGGGGAGGAAGGTAAGATAAAAAAGACATAAACAAGAAGTCTTCAATACACCAAAACCAATTTTATGTACTTTACAATTTGAATCAGTTCCTGTGTTAACGAGACCAGAGGTCAATGCATTTCATCTCTGTAGGTTTGGTTATCCTTGCTTGTGTCTACAGCCATCCACAATTCCTCAACCTGCCAAGTTTGTAAATGCATGGGCTTGATTAGAAGGAAGAGGGGACAAAGCAGAACAGATGGTTACAAACCCAGTACATTCACCGGTGATGGGTCAGCAGCGTGTTCTTTGTATGTGAAGGACAGCACACCAGTTTTGATGACTCACAAACAGGGAGAGTAGGAGGGAAAAAGAAGTCCGAGGCACTGCCTAGAAGCAACCATCTACTTAAACAAGTACACTAAGAAAGCAAGTAATGAATGATTCTAATTCCCAGCTTCTAAAAAATTCACTTATGAATTTCCATGTTGGTGAAAACTTTTAGGTATTGCAAAACTGCTTTAATGCATAATTGGGTTCTCATTCTACTCTGTCTAAGGTAACTTTTTCACTTTGAACTTCTGCATCTTATTTTATGACCACTTTGCTTTCTGAAAGCAATTTCAGACTAAATCGTTTGCATCCACACACTGACACGTGGGGCTCTATATACACATCCTTCATGTAATTGGGCTTCCGTAAATCTTGATCTTTCTACGTGATACACTTCTGATTTTCTGTGTAGGTTTCTATTTGGCACTGTATTAAATCCTCTGCTTCCTACACTTTTAGGGACAATGTGAATGAAAGTACAGTTTTGGTGACTTCTTCATATCAAAGGAAGTTCATCTCCTGATTAAAAGCTTTAGTTAAGTGCCCATTGTCTTGTGCCACTGTGCCAGGCTCTGTACCAAAACACTGTCAAGTAGATAAGGGCCGTGCTCCATAGAGATGATGGTCATATATTCCAGATTATCTGGGGGAGTTCTAATTTCATGCAATTCCCTCCTCTCAAATAAAGGCAGTTCTCTAAATGTATTGCCCAATGTGCTTTTTTTTGTCATATTCTTGTTAAGATTTTCATATTCTTGTAAGATCTTTCATATAAATTAATTCTCAGAAAATGGTATCACAGGCTCTTTAAAAATAGTCTTGTTCAAGACTCAGGCTCATGAATAAATGTGTGTATTCATTATAAATCATATTCTCATAAATTCAAATTTAAAAGAGTAAGAGTAGCTAGAAGGTCAAGAAAATCTTATTCTGACTAGAAATGCACAGTCATAAGAAAATTTCTGGTGTATATACTCATTTTATTCTGTATTGTTTTGATTTTGGTAGGCAAAAAATGATGTAGAAAGTCTGACAACTTAAGACAGTATAGGTGTGGGAAAGCACTCTTCCACGATTGACAGAAAATGACAAAGTTTTTTTTTTTAATGGACAAGTAACCTATAGAATGAAACTCCACTTTTAGTAGCTGGCATAGCACCTGATGGTTTGGAAACCACAAACAGGTTCATGAAAAACATTTAAATCTATTCAAGTCTGTAGAAAATTAGGACTGTATGAGAAGAGAATGAAAATAGTTCAGGAGTAAGAAAGATTCATAAAGAAAGAGTATTTGTATGTTAGAAATACTACTTTATGTTTTTTATGGTATAATAATAGTAGTTAATATTAGCATTCCAACAATTTTAGTGATATATATATTAAAATAATTTGATCGAAAACTATGCTTATATTTGCTTTTACTAAATTTAGTGTATGATAAGTCTAACTGTATGTACCTCCTGAGGTGTTTCTATATTTATATATACCTGAATAGCAGGTATTGTGAGGAAATAAAATAGCTTCAGGTCTAGTTTTGCAAGCTTATGATGGGAGAATAAGAATGACTTCAAAGAACTGACTTTCAGTTAAAACTTAAAGGATGAATGGATGTCACCAAGTATAAAACAACTGCAGGCAGAGGTGGGACTGTTCAGGGCTATTAGGATAAGTGGTGCTGATAAACACTCAAATTAGGAAGTACCTTTCTCTCCTTGTACATGTCAGAAAATAATTACGGTAGAATGCAAGGACAATTCAGAGATAAAGTGTTCATCTTGGCCTTTAGAGACTGCTCCGTTACATTTTGCAATGGCATAGGAATTGATTTCATTTTGAAGGCAATTCTAAATGCAAATTTTCTACTTTATTGATATAAACTGAGCTGTTTATTATAAAAATTCTAAAGTTAAGCAAAATATCTAATTAGCATTATAGTAGAAAAAGGCAAAATTAGAATTCAAGGTCTCACAGTCATGGTAAGACTATTTTAATGCAACTCTGCTAATTAACTGAAATTTCCTTTAACTCTCACATCCTGCCTTTTACTTCTTGAAATATTTTTCTAGTATTTCACCAGAGCAAGTCATCAGAAGGGTAAATCTCTTACCAATGAACTTTGCTAATTTCTTAGTAATTCTGGTATAAGGTTTAGGGGGAAAGTGAATGAAATATTTTTTTATACACTTCTTTCCCTAACGCCAAAGACCACTCTAAAGTGTAATAAGTATTTGCAGATATTATTTGAAAACTTGGATTAAAAGAGACCATGATTACACTTCATGGATTTTAGCAAAACTTAAACTGTTTCATTAGAAAAGTGCAGAGGCCTCCCACACTATTGGCTTAATCTCACAATTATCTAGATATCTATCAACAAAACCGAGCAGTTTGTTGACTATAGATGCCAAGGGCTGACAGTTTCACTTTCAGTTTTCAGAACATCTATTGTTTCTGTGGCATAAGAACATCATCAGAATCTCTAAAATGTAATTAGTTATAACTATAACTTCCATTAGTTTTAGTATTAAAGAAACCTAGAAGACACAATTCATTAATTATGGGAATTTGACTACAAATTCTTCTGGAGGTTCTGAATTTCAAAGAAGGCATCTTTGCAAGTCAGACTCAATGCATTAGTCTGTGATGCAGCCTCCTCCAAATAGCAGCAGAAACTTATTACTGTCTAAAAATTCTACAGTAGTACTAAAATTTTGCGGGTTCTGTAGAGATAAGGACAAATTAAAAGAAGTACATTCTTAAATGAATAGTATTTTTTAAAATAAAAAGGCATGGAGAAGGGGACTGGACCCCCACTCCCACAACCAGGTACACCATACCAGTGCCTCAGAGCCCACCTGGGGACCCGAGGCTTGGAGGCAGGGACTGGACCCCCATCCCACAACCAGGCACACTGCACCAGCACCTCATGGGCTGCCGGGGACCTGAGGCTTGGAGCCAGGGACCAGACTCCCCTCCCACAACCGGGCACACTGCCTGTGCCAAGGAGCATGCCAAAAACATCACCTCCATGTGGGTGGCCCACCACAGCCACCACAATAACCATGGCTGCCATGAAAGTGGCTAGACACCACAATCACCACGCAGATGGTCTGCCAGCCACTGGAGTGCATTGACACAAGGAGAGTCACCAGCAGAGACAAAGAAGAGGATGTCTCTCTCCACAAAGCCCATTCCAGAGTGACAGAAGAAGCATCTGCTCTACGATAATATTGCGGGACCTGATCGTACCTCTCAGCATTGGACAGATAATCTAGGCAACAAATCAACAAAGTAACCATTACTCTTTCAGAAGGAGAGAAGAAATCTAGGGTAATTAGAGGGGGGAGGGAGATGGGGTGAGATTGGACAAGGGGCATAAAGAATAAGTACGATTTTTAACAATATATATCCTAGTAATATTGATTTGACCAACATTTGTCAATGTTGAACCCCCAAAATATGTATAATCAATTTTGATTTAATAAAAATTTTAAAAATTAAATATTAAAAAATAAATAAAAAATAAAAATGAAAAAACACTGTCATGATCATATACCAGGATAGCTTCTATATTATATGTTTTTTATGATTTTTTGTATATTATTTACAAACCAGAATTGTATTTTTTTCAACGTGGAAAGCAAAGGAATTGTTTCAAAATATGACTACAGTCTTGTGTGTAATTTAACAAAAATATGTAATTAGTAGACTGGTACATACTCAAATCTTTTTGATAAGCTTTTGATTATGTAAAAAATATTATCAACTGTAAAAAACTGCTAACTATTTAAAATGTCATGTAACTATACTGACCAAATGAATATTGGAGGGGAAAGAGAGGGAGTCGAGGGATTCTAGCATTTCCTAAGAGGAAGGATCTAGGAGCGAATGGTGACATCAGTAATCATGTTCAAGACTATCAGATGAGCAGGTTTGGGAGGGACGGGTGGAGGGAAAAACGATGGCTACACCTGTGGACACAATGGATTCGAGATATCCAAGATGCCAGTGCGATATTCTTCAAAGTTCAACTCCAAAGCCACTTCCCCTGTGAAACTTTGCCAAACAATCCTACTTCCAAATGGAATTACTTTTGCTTCTGGGTTCTCACGGCACTTTGTATTTTTACAATAGCTTAACTATGCATTTTTTGTAGATATCTGTGACAGCATTACTATTTTATAATTATTCTTTATATTTCTCTTGCAGCATCGATCAGCTTTATCATAGCTGTTTACAAGTTTTTCTTTACCTTTTATTATTTACTCTTCCCCAATCCCAATGCCTGAAAACTCGTACTCATTCTTGTTTCCTAGTGCCAACAGTGTCTATGCCGAGATGATGCTCAGTAAACGGTCACTAAATGATAATAGCACTATGTTAATGGAATACTCCGTCGAAAGTTCTTCTTAATGTCTTACTTCTAACAGAATGCATTCGTTTAATAAACATTCACTGAGAACCTACTAATTTCCGTGAACTATGCTAGGAAATGGGAACATAAAGATTTTCCCGTTCTACTGAAAGTTTTGACTAGTACAGCATCATGGATCACACTCCTCATGAAATGCCTTCGGTGGTAAGATTTCATATTTGGAATAATGCATATTATAGGTTGTGCCAAGATACTAATATCCTCTGAAGCTATGCTTCATAATTTTGCCAGATTCATAATTTTGCAGAGGACTATCCCTGATTCAGAAACTTATATACTATAGCCATACATGAAAATTCTTTTTGACACTAACTGCATGTTAACTAGTCTTTACATTTAATGCCTGCATATTCCTAGTTTGGTTTATTTTCCATACAACGTACTCTTTATAATATGCATATACCACATAAAAATTCTGTTAATAGCCTAGTACCAGAGATGTGTCTGTTGTGAATACGTTATTCTGTATAATTCTATCTTAACTGATATATTAAAATCTACTAAAAATATAAACTCAGAGCAAAAGTATGTGTATGGTGTGCATATACTGTTTTAAATATTAGCTATACATTTTCAAACCACAGAGTTATAAAATGGAAAAAAGTCTTTTTATTGAGTTAACTTATATTCTTGCTTAGCTAGTAAAAAACAGGAAAGCAATTAATATAACCCTCATATACGCCAAGCTAATGGCTAAACCTGCTTTAGTTTTTGTTTTTTAAAATTTGAAAGTGATAAACATAACCCAAAGTCAGCTCACATATTTTCATTAAGTACTGAAGAAGACACGCTGGCACTCTTGACTACACTGACATTATTAAAGTATTTGTGAGTCCAAAGGTTCATATAACTTTGTTCCTACCCTATAGCAACATGCTATACGTCTTACACAGGGACTACTATAGTTTGAACGTTCCCCCCAAAACTCATGTTGAAACTTAATCCCCAAAGTGGCAGTGTTGAGAAGTGGGGCCTTTAAGAGGTGATTGGGTCACGAAGGCTCTGCCCACATGAGTGTGTTAATCCATTCCAATGGATGGATTAACGGGTTATGGATTGATGGGTTATCATGAGAGTGGACTGGTCACTTTATAAGAAGAGGAAGAGAGAACTGAGCTAGCACGCTCAGCCCCCCTCACCATGTGAGGCCCTGTGCCACCTCAAGACTCTGCAGAGTCCCAACAGTAAGCAGGCCCTCACCAGGTGCATCCATCCCCTCAGCCTTGAACTTCCAAGTATCCAGATCTGTGAGAAAAAATTTCATTTCTTTATAAATTACCCAGTTTCAGGTATTGTGTTATAAGCAACAGAAAACGGACAGGGACTCTATTGAATTCATTAATGCCATCTGAAGTGTTTAACATAGTGATTCATTTATAGTAGATACTTGATCTATACTTCATTAATTGAATTACAAGATAAACTGCCTGTTACTGACAGAAATTTTCACTTACAGGAGTCTATGTGGCTGAAAGCAACTTTGAAATCCTGCAAAAGACAGAAGCTACTCCTCTCTATAAGTAACAGAGTTTGTCAGTTTCAAGCCCATAATAAGAGACTGACTTGAAATCAATTTTTGAACAATCTAGTATTGCTATGTCTCTAATACTGGGTTAGTCAATAACAGAAAAAAACATAAAAAGGACTCACATTGAAAAATGTGGCATATTGCCAGGGGATCCCATAACAGGCGATCCTGGCAATATGCCATTTCTCCTCTAAATATAGTAAAGACAGAATCCCTGTTGCCGAGCCTTCTTCCACTAGTCAATTTTCTTATTCAAGGCGGACATTATAATTCTCTCCTCTTAAACAAAGTTTAAGACATTTTATATACTACTTCTCCTTCTCCCCAAATGCATATAAAAATAAAATTCTGGTGCTTCTTTCTCCATTTCATGTAATTTTTTACGACTTAGACTCAATATTCAAACCCCGTTACAGTGGGTTTTATTGATACACTGTGAAAAGCATTGGAGTGAAGTCAAAAGGCTTAGGAGACCTAAATTCTAGTCTTGTGTCTACCACGAAAGAGGCAAATCACAAGGCTTTACAGGGCTTCAGCTACCTTGTTTGTAGGATGAGGAGATTATGAAATCATCTCTCTGGTCCTATTGGGCAATAAAAGGCCACAGTGCCACAAATGTTCCTTTTTGTCACCTAAGAATACACATCTAACACATAAGAGGTTGCAGAATTTGAGTGTTGATGATTCCCTACTGCTTGAAATTCTCTCTTCCTTTGCATTCAGAGATAAAGGTCTCTTATTTCTTAAGTCTCCCTTGCTGTTCTGCTTGCCTTGTCAGTATCTTCCATAATGGCAGGACCACCTCTTTTCACTCTACGTACTTTCCCAAGGTTATGTGACCCAGCCGCGGCATCAGCTGCCGACCACACACATCACCTCTCCTCACATCAGCACTGCCAACTATCTCCTGAATGCCTTCCAAGTGCTTCTGATTTACTACAACCCCAACTGAACTGCCTTTCACCCCACAAACTTGCTCCTCCTCCTGTGTCCTTTGTGAGAAACTCGAGAGTCATCTTACACTCTTCCTGTTCCCGCACTTTCCACATCAAACCAATTGCCAATTTGTGCAGATTTTATCTCCAAATATTTTCCAGAAGTGTTGCTGTCATGGACTGAATGTGTCCCCCCAAAATTCATGTGTAGAAGCCCTAACCCCTAATGTGACTGTATTTGGAGATGTGGCCTCTAAGGAAGTAATTAAGGTAAAATGAGGCCATAAAGGTGGGACCCTGACCCAATAGGATTAGTGTCCTTACAAGAAAAGACTAGAGAATGCTCTCTCCCTCTCCATACTCACACAGCAAGGAAAGGCTATGTGAAGGCACAGCAGGAAGGTAGCCACACACAAGCCAGGAAGACAGCCCTCATCAGAACCCAATCCTGATGGCACCCTGAGTTTGGACTTCTAACCTCCAGAACTGTGAGAAAACAAATTTCTGTTGTTTAAGCCACCCAGTGTATGATATTTTGTTACTGCAGCCCAAGCAGACTAATACAGTTGCCTGCTCTCCATCTGCTACCATTATCCCTGAGCAGCTCATCATAATCTCCTCCCTACAGTCTGGCCACTTCCATCTACCTAGCAGTAAATCACTGTAGGTTAGTCAGATCCCAGGGGATTAAGTCCTTGCTCTGCCACTGACTGTGTAAACCTGAGCAAGTTACTTAGTCTATGTGTCGTAACCTCCCTATAAAATAAAATTAATAATAGTAGAGTTGTTTCAACAAGGTGATACATGTTAAATACTTACAATAGTGCTTGGCACATTATAAGCATTCAATAAAAGTTAGCTTTGATTATCTTTTACATTACCAGAATAAGCCACCTAAACCACAAGGCTGCACATGTCATTCTTACATTTTAAAACATTTCAATGGACTCTCTGCCACTAACACTTACCTGTTTTATGCAGGCTCTTTAGCAAGACCTATAGGCTCCACATGCATCTGCAAGTTCCAGGAACCCACCGAACTTTCCACTCCTACTCGAAGCTCATTCACATCATTCCTCACCCACACCAAGCTCCAGCAGCACTAAACCCCATGCAGTTTCCCACTGTCCATCATTCTCATGCTTGCTTTCCTGGGCCCTCTGCCTGTAAAGGCCTTGCCCTTACCTTCACCCAACTAGCTCCTATGCACTCTTCTAGATTCCACTTGGACATATTCTTCCCAGCAAGCCTTTATGAATACCTCTTAGACTGGGTTATGAAACCCTCATCTTTGCTCTTTGCATACTTTATGCAGGCACTTAACCGTTATAATACTGAAGTGATCTGTTTGTGTGTCTGTTTCCCACTAGACAGAAAATTCTTCAAGATCAGAGTCCATTTCTTATTTTTTTTTGAATCAGTGTTTAGCAACCTGCCATTCAGTAAACATCAGTAAATGTCTGACATACTGAATGGGATTGAACCATGGAATCTAGACCGTCTTTTCCATCCCCAGCACTGCTGTCTTAGTTCAAGTCCTTATTTCCCATCGGAAATAATGCAAAGGAGTTCCTGCCTCTAATCTTCTTTTCTTCATACCATCCTTTAAACAGCTGACAGAATTGTCTTCCTAAAACACAAATATCTTATCTTATACATCCTAGATTCAAAACCTCTTTGGGCTTCTCACCGCATAAGAAGAAAGTCTAATCTCCTTAACAGGGTGCATAGGTCCTTCAATCTATTCTCCACCTCGCTTCTATGTGCCTAAATTCCTGCTACACCAAACTTCTTACTGTTGCTGGAACAAGTTCCACACTTTCCAACATCGCTGCCTTTGCATGTGCAGTTTGCTCTGCCAGGAATGCCCTTCTCTTACACCTGGAAAACTCTTTCATTCTGTATGACCTATTTTGTAAGTCACTCCTTTATTAAGCCTTTCCTGGACATGGCACTGGGAGCATTAGTTACTTGCTCTGCTCTGTTCCCATAGCACATGGTTCATGTTGTTATCACAGTACTTACTAATAATTATTATAATTTCATGTCTTATCCAGCTGAGTTTAAGGGCAAGAACTGAATCATACTCATCCTTGTATATCCTGGGAACTAGACTGCATCCAAGATATAGTAAGTAATTAATATGTTTGTAGTTTTAAAATAAATAGAATGGCTAGAAAAGATGAGAAGAACCCCTGGCTTATTGCATTTCACACTGTCCATACTAAGAATACAGAGTGAGTACAATCATATTAGATCGCTGCTTTTCAAACTGTAGGTCATGATCTATTTAAAGAAAAAATGGTTAGAATAATAGAAAACATTAGAGGGCACATTTTTTATTTCAGTTACATTTATGTGTATTCCTGCATTGGGTGGAAATGTGTAAAACCCATTTCCCACTGTGCAGTGTGGTTTCCAAAAAGGCATGTAAAACACTGCATATGGTGATTTCTTAGTTTAATATAATTTATTATTTTTTTAAATGACCTCAACTAGAATATGAAGCCCACCATATAAAATTTTGGGAAGATTAAATGAGATGCAAAAAGTAAAATTGTTAGATAGACTGGGTTCATGTCACAACTTGCTGTGATACCTTACAAAACATTTAACCGTACACATAAGTTTTAGTTTCCTCACTGAAATCACCCTGAGGACAATAACAGTATCTTCCTCACAGAGTGCTGTGGAGGAATATATAAGAGAACGTATGTAAAGCTCTTAGCACTGTGCCTGGTGCTTAGCATTTATTTAATAAATCTTAGCAATGATGACCATGATGACAACATGGTGCCTGGCACATAAGAGAGTTAAAAAATATTAGTTCCTTTGGTTAAGTATGCTTAAATTGATTGCTGGTATCTTAGAAAGATAAATTAAAATTAAAAATGACTACTGTTAAAAAGGAATAAACACTTATTTGTAAAGTCATGTTCATCTGGTACAATAGTGGAGTGGCTCGACTGGGAGGAAAAGGAAATAATACAAGTTAATATATAACCTTACTTAAGACAAAAGAAACAAGACATTAGACTAACCACCAGTCTCCTGAACCAGGACTTTATTTGACACAAAGAGACAGTGAGAAAACAGGGCTTTCCTCAAATAAATTACTTCATCTCTTTTAGATTCAGCTTTTCATCTGTAAAAAGAAATAACTAGAATTTCACAGAGTTTTTCTATTAAAGAAAGTCCTACTACAACATCAGAAACCAGAAACTTAGATATTCAAAAAGAAATACAAGTTTTGCTTTATTAGCCAACAAATACCTGCCTGGTTCTAACCCCCAAATTTGTTCTAACTTCTTTTTTCCTAAATGAATCTATTGTATTTTTTTAATTCAAAGTGCTGACTGTGGCAGTATGAGAAAGGAACAGATATTTAAGCAATCTTGTTAAAATCGTTAGACATCATTAGCTATTTGGAATCACCTTAGGTTCACTGTTGGACATCAGCTTTGGCTTGTTTTATCATTCATCCATTGATTCATGTTAATGGAATTCACAAGAGAGTGATTTACAAACAATAATATCACTTTATTGATTTATAGTGGGAGATATTAATTCAGCCACAGATGTTTATTGAGCATCTCCTACATGCCAGGGAATGGATTATATATGGCAGGAAAATAGATAAGAATCATTTATGTTATGCATTTCTTTTCTAGTAGAAGTATATTCTCAGGAGACAATGCCTAGCATCATGTCTTGCACATAATAGACATTTAATAACTATTAGTTGAATAAAATTAGAGACTAGTATGACAAAGAAGCAAGAAAGAGAGCAAAGTTGGATCTTTTCAAAAATTTCTATCATGTTTTGCTCAATAGGTTGTCTTTATCCACTGCCGGTATTTTCCCATGTGGCTCATCCCCACCGGTCATCAGAATCGAGACACCCTTTCCTTGGAAATCAGCAGCTATAGGAGGACATTCTTCCTGTTTGGCATTTCTATTGTAGACATTGCAGACTTACAATAGCATGTCTATGTGCCTAATACAAAAAAAATTTTAACAAAAGAGGGAAACAGATCCAAGAACTAATCTTTTAATTTAGATTACTCAGAGGAGTAGATATATGATGACTCCTTCTAATCATATTCCATAAATAGCACTTTTCTCAGCCCAGCTTTTGATGATAGCTGAACAGAGTAACAGTTTGCCTAACAAAGGCCTAGAGAAGGGAATGGCCCTGGGGCTGAATCCTGCCCACGGCTGGTTTTTGTAAATGAGGTTTTATTAGAACACAGCCATTCCCACTCATTTTCCTATCATCAATGGCTTGTTCACACTACAAAAGCAGAGTTGGACAGTTGTGGCAGAGGCCATATCGTTCACAAACACTAAAGGATTTATCATATGACCCTTTACAGAAAGTTTGCTGATCCCTGGAAAGTACAAGTATTATGTGCTGCTGATTAAACACCAGAACCACATGTATTATGAGTTCGATTAGCAGGTGATAGGGCTAATAATCTATAACGGAAATTGAGGTTTCTAATCAGGACTATTGCTTTGATAGAAGGTCATCTTAACTCAACGAGGAGGGAGACACCTGCAGGCAAAGTCAGAATTTTCTGCAGGAAGAAGTTTTGAGCCCATTTCAACATATGAACAAGTGCTCAGTTACGTAGTCTCTGTTAACCATACTTCTACAGATGGTTCTTCTTGGCAAAGACTGCTTTCTTCAGTAAGTCCCAAGACTTTCTAGGGGGGAGAAGGGAGAAGGTAAAAGTGTCCCAGCACTTGCTGTAGGAAGGGTTTTATGATTTTTCAACAGAATCTCCATATCATGCTTGAGAGGGTAAAAAGAATTTAATCTGAAAATAGAGGTGAGAGTGAACAAACGGGCATCAAAACTGAATCCAACATCAGGGAGGTAGCAAAACAAGACATCAGTGAGAGAAGCGGGGTGGCTGGGAGCTAAGGAAGCTCTTATGTGGTGTACTTCGGTGTGCTAGGAGCTGGACACTTCAGAAAATATATAGGAATGTAGATAGCACAACAGCTTCCATACTTTATTGGAATTAGTATAACTTATCCTTGTTTCTTTCACGTTGCAGTCAAAAACTTTAAAAATTTTTTTAAAGTACATTATTTTTAAAACTAGAATGAAAATTAATTTTGTGATATCACTTAGGTGGTTTAAAACAAAATCCACCAAAATGAGAAATGATGAAGAATTACTGTCCAAGGAGGAAAGGGCACAGCCGTTTGTATATTAACTAACATGGCACATACAAGCAAGGACAGGTGTTTTATAAATGTTTCCGCTGAATTTGATGATTCTCTTTCCCTTACATCCCATATCCAATAATTACTACATCCTGTCAGCATTACCTCCCAAATAGATCCTGAATCTAACCATTCCCCACCATCTCCAATGCTACAACCTTAGCCTGAACTATTGTCCTTTCTCACTTGGACTCCTGCAGATGCCGCTTGATGAATCTTCCCGCCTCTAGCCCACAGAGTGTCCAGACTGATCTTTCCAAGCATTAACACAATCACGTCCCTACCTTGATTAAAGCTTTCAGTGGATTCCCATTAAGAAAAACACAAACCCAACTTCCTTACCCTAATCAACAAGGCTCAAATAATCTTGTCCCAAGTAACTCTGAACCTCTACATTCTATTCCTAGATCACTCTGTATTTCAGCCACGCTTGCCTTTTATCTTCCTGTTACCAGCCAAACACAATCCTGCCTCAGGACATCTGCACTTGTTCTTTTCTCTGACTTGAAACTCCTTCACCATTAATTAATCTTAACTCAAAAGTTACCTCAAAGAAGCTCTTTTTGACTATTTAGCAAAAGCAGTTATCTCAGTCACTCTCTACTACATTTTTCCACTTAATTTTCTTCACAGTACTTTTCAGTACATAAAAATTACCTTGGTATGTCCTTGCTGTCTTCCCCTCACCTCCTAAAATGTAAGTACTCCCTGAGGGCAGAAACTGGCTCACTCCTCTGTCGTCAGTACCTCAAACAGTTTCTGGAACACAGCAAGTACTTAATAAAAATTTGTTTATCGACTAGCTCTAACATATTTTACTTACATAATTGCATTTTTTCAGGAAAACACATATGCTTTGAAATGTAATTAATTAAATATTAATGCTTTGAAGGTATTTTCCAGTTATTTAAATAAAATATTTATTATTTTGGTCAACCAGAAGTATTACCGGTAAGTGTTTTAGCAACCAGATACTTTCTAAAAATGCTTACAATTAACACCAACACAATTTTCTCTAGCAACATGTATTCAACACTAGCCAGAATATACTGAACTCTTTCTCATTAATAAAAAGTGATACATTGCTGAAACTTTAAATCCAGAGTAAAGTATGTGGTTGATTTTGCAGGGGCTTTTACAGTATTAACTCTCTTTTTTAACATCATAAATCTCCAATATCTAAAGGCTCAAGGCTGACTGCTAGCTCATTCCCATCTGAATACAAATATGTAAATATGCTCTATTCAATCCCAGCCTAAGGGGAAAATCTGTCCTATCACTTCTGTCTCAAGCCCTCATTCTCTTCCCTTAACAGCAAAACTTCTCAAGATACAGGTTGAGTTTCCCTTACCTGAAATGCTGTGACCAGAAGTGTTTCAGATTTCAGATTTTTTCAGATTCTGGAATATTTGCATAAACATGATGAGATATCTTGAGGATGGAACCCAAGTCTAAACACGAAATTCATTTATGTTTCACATAAATTTACACACATAGCTTAAAGGTAATTTCATACATTATTTTAAACAATTTTGTGCATAAAACAAACTTTTGACTGCAACCTATCACATGATGTTAGGTGTGGAATTTTCCACTTGTGGTGTCATGTCTGTGCTCAGAAAGTTTTGAATTTTGGCGCATTCTGAATTTTGGATTTTCGGATTAGGGTTGCTCAATCTGTAGTTGTTTGTTTCCTCTTGATCCACTCACCTTCAGCCCACTTCAATCTGGCGTCAATTCTCAGTACTCTCCACTAGAACTGCTTTTTAGAAGGGCACAAATGATGTCCATTTTGCCAAATATAATGGATATTTCCTGTCCTCATTTTACCCCGTCTCACAGAACATTTGACGTAGCTGATGATTACCTCCTTGAAATATTCTCCCCTCAGCATTTAAGATACCCAGTTCCACTATTTTCCTCCCACCTCCTTGGCCAGTTCTTCTGTTGGCTTCTCTTCTTCCCTCTTCCCCTTTTTAACTCCCCCTCTGAGCTAAGATGGACAAAGTGTCCTTTCCTTGTACTCCCAGAGTACAATACATACCTTCAGTAATACTCAGCCAGTGGATTTGGCCAGTGATTAAAAGCACCAGTTCTGAAGGCAAAAGACTTGATTTTGGAGTTGAGAGACTTGGTTTTGAAGTCTGTTCTATCACTTATGAGCTGACAGATTTTAGGGAAAGTTAGCTTTTCTAAATCCATATTTCGGCCACACTAGACTTTTTATCTTCCTGTTACCAGCCAAACACAATCCTGCCTCAGGACATTTGCACTTGTTCTTTTCTCTGACTTGAACCTCTTTCACCATTAATTAATCTTAAAGGTTTTCTAAATCTCAGTTTCTTCATCCATAAAATAGGGATAATAATCTCAATGTTGTGAGGATTAAGTGATGCCATGAAAAATTTAATACTATATTTACTCTAAAATGGTAACCGTTATATTACGATATGGTTCAGTTAACTACAAAGTTTATCATCCAAGTTATAATTTTAAGTTAGAAATATTCAGCTTTCTGAAATTCTCACATATATAATCTAGAGTGTGCCCAGTACAACACTCTTTCTAGAAGCTCAACAGTGATGACTAATCTCTTGAAAAAAAGCAAGTGTGAGGATGGGAAGCTATTCTCCAAACTATGCAAAATAAATAAATCAGAGGTGAACAATATTTATGAGCAAAACAAAAATTCTGTGAAAATTACCATCATGTGCTCTCACGCATGTCTGCCATTCTATTTATCATAAATATTATTGAACAAACAAATATTTATTAAGGACTTATGTGTTCAGCACTGGCAAATAGAGGAAATACAGAGTATAATATCTATTCTTACAAAAATAATGTTAGGTCTGGCCAGTTAGCTCAGTTGGTTAGAGCACAGCCTTTTAACACCAAGGTCAAGGGTTTGGTTCCCTATATGAGCCAGCCACCAAAAAAAAAAAAAAAAAACAAAAATAATGTTAGCACATATTAGATAACAGAAAAGAAGAGACAACATAGTGTTAAAAATATTATGTACCAACACAGAAAGACAATGTATACTATATATAAACACTCAAGAAAAGATATATACCCTCATATATAATTTATAAATTATGAGGTACAAAAATGTTAGATTCTGGAAACTAAAATAATAAGGAAAAGCTTAATGAAGGAATGACATCAAGGTTGGATCTTGAAGGATAGATAGGTAGATCATGTACAAGCAGGGGAAAGGAGTTCCCTATCAGGGATACAACTTAATTAAAAATTACAAGGTAGGACTAAGCATGACATGTTAACAGGATAGTAAAGAGATCTGCCTCTGTAGTATAAAAAAGAATAATGGGAAACTGCATGGTTAAAAGGTTTGACAGTTAAGGTAGAGTCAGGATACCAATGGCCTTAAAGTTGAGGCAAAGCGGTACAATAATAAAATAGAAAATAAAAGGTAAAAAACAATTAGACAAGATAGCAACAAAGATTTGTAAACTTGGTACAGAAGACAGATTAAAACAGAAGGGACCTGGATTCAGGGAAATCAGTGAGAAGGCTATGTAGTTGTGAGGGCTTGTATTAAGACGGTAACAGCAGATATCCAAGAGCAAATGTCAATTGCATAGCTGGATACATGGCTGGTTATATAAGCTATGAAGTTTGTGTATAATAAAAATACATTCTGGAATCTTCTCCAGATTGCAAATGGAGTCTCCCTAGCCCCCAAATTTCTTCATTGGAGAGTCCCTCTTTTCATGAAAGAAAGAACTGAAAAGGTGTCTAAATGCCTATTAGTTTAATAAAAATTATTTAAAGATATATCAGAAAGGAGAAAAAATACTACTCTTAAAATTATTATGTGCTTTTTCCTTCTATGCTACACTTTTATCTTTTAAAAAATGACATTTACTGTTCTTTTCTAGTTATACAAACATATATATATGATATATACATATATATTCCTCTAACCGTGAATTTAAATGCCTTGTTTACCATTCCTATTTTATACAGGAGAAAACTAACGTGCAACAAGATTAAAGTTCTCTAAGGTTACAAAGATTGTAAGTGAAGGGGCCAGGATTCAAAATGAGATCTGTGTGATTCCTAAGTCTGTTACCATTTCCACTATATTTAGATTTAAGAGGATGTTTTGAAGAAATATTTTAAGAGGTGAAATTTGAAAAGTGTACAGTCTAGAAAGGTAGACATATATGTAAACCTAAATTTTCACATAGTCAAGTGCCAATAATAAAGGCGGAATGCCAAAATGAAGGAGGAATCTAACCCAGAAATTGGGAATGGACAAGCCTGCCTGGAAATGTTTCTTGCATTAAATGACACCTGACATAATTCCTGAAGAATAAGTAGGCTTTAAATAAGAAAGGAGAAATAAAGAAGTAAATAAATAAATAAATTTTCAAAAACGGGCCAGTTAGCTCAGTTGATTAGAGCATGGTGCTGGTAACACCGAGGTCCAGGGTTCAATACCTGTACCCCCCCCCAAAAAAGGAGAGAAAGATGTGATGAGCAGAGAAAGAAGATAGAACAAAGGCAGCACTGTTCAGCAGAACACTAAACATGCAACTCTAAGGTATAAAAATTAGATGTGAGCAAGGAAACAACAGCCTTCCAATGCTAGAGAATGAAGTTCAAGGTTGATATGGTCTGAATGTTTGAGTCTGCCCCATATGTTGAAATCCTAATCACCTAAGCAATAATATTAAGAGGTGGGTCCTTTGGGGATGTGATTAGTTCATGAAGGCAGAGCCCTCATGACTGGGACTACTGCCTTATAAAAGAGGCCTGAGGGAGCTTGTTTGTCTCTTTCTCCATGTGAAGATCATCTTGGAAGCACAGTGAGCCCTACTCTGCTGGCACTTTGATCTTGGACTTAGCCTCCAGAACTGTAAGCAATACATTTCTGTTGTTTACACCCAGTGTAAGGTATTGTTATAGCAGCCTGAATGGACTAAGACAAAGGTTGACTGAGGAAGGATAGCAGGCTAGAGGGGAAGGCAGAAGGCTTATTACAGAGGAAGCTGTTTAAGGTTGAATTATATAAAATTTCTGATATTCAAACAATTTTGAAAAAGAAATCCCTGGCAATTTTAGATAATATATTGTGCTAAGGAATTTAAAACCGTTTGCATCCTGCTCTCTAAGCTCTGTCCAAAGCAACAGGGATTTTAAAACAACCTAGTCAACTCTTATTTGATATTAACAATATAAATAAGAAATAACCTCTAAGTCATCTATGTTTCATTTATAATCAGATTCAGAGTTCCCCTTATGCTTCGCAATATTATTTTATTGTGGGCAGCCCAATAGCTAAGGTACTCTGAAAGACCAATTATATTTATATACTATGGTTAGCTGCACTTAAACTGCATGGGAGAAAAGCATTTGTATTTCTTTCCACTCATTTTAATAGAAGGAAAACTGTCAAAATTAGCTTATTTTGAATGTCATATCAGAAACTTTTGATTAAAATATATATTTACCAATAAAATATTTCTCTTTGATCAATATCTGCCAACACAAAAGCAAGGACTTATACACAGTCACTTAAGAAAATTTTTCACCTATCTTAGATTCATGGGTCCTCATTCCTTTCCATTACTATGTGTCTTTTAAAGTCATATTTCTGACAATACAAAATCACAGCTCCTTTGCTTTGGCATAACATTTAGTTGCTGTATTTAGAAAAAATACGACATAGAATTTAGAACAGATAACTATTACATTTTCTTATTCTTATATTAAGAATGACACGAAAATTATCAATCTTCCAGGCAATACAACTTCAGTTAAAGAACATCTGTTCCCATTCCCCTATGTTATTTTCGGAAAAACAGAAGTTATGTTTAGTAATACTCTTATTAGAAATTATCCCAGCTTCATTATATTAGTATTTTATTTCCAGGTTTAAGTTACAGTCCTTTCAGCAGCCCATGTGTCATGACATTTCCCTACAGAAACTAGACTCACAAAGTTGAGTAGCTGAGAATGCATTAGTCTTCAGATGAAATGAATTGCCTAAGACCTTGCCACACAGAATGTCAGAAACAAAGCCATCACTATGATGACAGCATCAGAAGATGCAAAGTTGCCTTTGTCTTCAGATTTAAAAAACATTTTCCACCTTAAAACAATATTTACACATTCACCTGTGATACTGTTGGGAATGATGCATAAATAAACCGAAACATAATTTAAAATTTAGTGCTATTATTTTTTAAAAAGTGGATCTCTGGGGAATTTCATATATTACAAAACCACTGCAACAAAATAGGTAAAAATGCCAAGCACCAGCAAGATTAGTTGTTTTTGCAAATGGATGTGACTCTTACAGGAACAACGGGGATTTCCCTTTTGGGCAGAGAAGAGCATTCAGGTACTCCCCCTCCAAAGCAGTTATGGACTTTCCCCAAGTAGAAGCTCCTTTGTGGCATGTTAGCTTTTCTCTCTTTTAACATACAGCGCAGCATACTGAGTCTATGTTATACTCTCCTCTGTATTCCCAGGGTTCACCCCAGTGTCTAGCAGGTAATAAGAATTTAATAATATTTGTTGAATAAATTTAGCAGAAGTTGGAAGAAAATCCTTTGTTTCCACAGTAAAATACCATTGGCTTTCTGGGGAGCAGAGTTCATGACGAAGCTAAATAAAACCATCTAAAGCCACCTCAATGCCAAGACATTTCTTGATTTTTTAAAATCCAGTTGTTGAATCAGCCGTCTAAAATAACTCAAAAGACTGAAAACTATCTTACTCATTTAATTTTCTAGGAAGTTGATTCTACATCATGTTTCAGTTTTCCATTTTGACTTCTAATAATTCTTTCAAACTTTGACCTAAAATTTGCTTTAAATTGATTGTTTGGATGGAATACTGTTTTCACATTTTAGAATATTTAGAAGAATATTTTATAGAATGTATAACCTGAACCTAATCACAAGGAAACATGAGACAAACCCAAAATGTGGAACATTTTACTAAAAACGGGGTGGGGATGGGGTTTTTATTCTTTCAAAATATCAATGCCTAAAAGACCAAGAAAGGTTATGGAAATGTTACAGATTGAAGGAGACTAATGATACACAGCTAAATGCATGACCCTAGACTGAATCCTATACCAGGAAGGGGGGAAATGGTATATATAGGACATTTGGGGATCAACTGACAAAACTGGATTACAAACAGTGAAGTATTGATATTAAACTTAGTGAAATTGCTAGCTGTAATTCTTAGGAATTACACACCTAAGAATTTAAAGGTACAGGGCTAAGGTGTATGTAACTTACCTTTAAATGATGTAGAAAAAACATTATGTGTGTGTATCTACACACACGTGTACTGAGAGAGACAGCAAGAGTACACATGAGCATAACTAGGTGAATCTAGGTAAAAAGTATACAGGTTTTCTCCCAACTTATTGGTAAGTTTGAAATTATTTCCAAATAGAATAAAAGCAAGCAGGCAAAAAGGAATTCCTTTATTTAGTGAGTTCTTCAAAGATTACCACCTCCTTCAACCGTTTTTTCAGGTTCTACTGTGAGTCACCGCCATTTGTTTAGATCCTTGTTAAAATGTTAAGTCTGATATAAATAATTATATTTTGTTTCATTTACATATTTCAAACACTGTAAATTATTTTTAAGGAAACATTTAAAATATTGCATTTGTTTCCAAATAAAATGGTAGAGGTAATTTATACCATTCCAAACGGAAGCAATAGGATCAACCCAGATGTTCTAGCCATGATAACAAGTCAATCACATTCAATTTAAGAAGTATTTACAGAAGACTATAATAACCTTTGTAAGGCCTAAAAAAATGAGTTAAGACACAAACTCTGCCCTTCAGTAGATAAAAATCTAGTGGGAGATAAAGATAAAAACAATGATCTGAAAAAAACATGACCTGAAAAATCAACAAAGGTTGTATTTTCTCTGGGGTATGACCTTTTTAATTTAGCTCTTTGCCCAGTAATGTGACCAGTAATTGTAATAGGAAATATGACAGTCTGGTAATATTCCTCCCTCTTGTAATCAAGCATATGCTAGAATGTATCCAAAGGGAGATTTACAAAGTCACAAATAATTGTTTGGTGAGTATCATTTTTATAATCAGATACTGTAGCCCTACAGTTAACATTCACATAATCCTGGTTGGTTAGATAAGTCTCAGTCTGTATAGGGGTTTACCACATATGCCTCAGCATTAAGTTAAATGTATTGTCCCTAACCAACAGATGCCCCAAATGCAAGAGGATCTCATTGCACTCACAGAATCAGAATCATACAGAATCCTAGAGGTACATGGGATTTTTGAAACACTCATCCCTTCCTTTACTTATTTTTATTTTCATGGATCCCCATATGGGGATCCGAATCCTTGACCTTGGTATTATTAGCACTGCATTCTAAGCAACCGAGCTAACTGGCCAGCCTCATCATCCCTTCCTTTAAATGGGAATTAAGGCTTAAGAAAGTACTTTGTCAAAGGACAAAACCAGTTAGACTTGAGTCTACAACCTGTAGCAAGGTTGTGACTAGAACCTCTGGATGAGCCACTGCTCATAAATACTGTTAAAATAGGCAATGTACAGACACAGACCAATACATGGTCTCTACAACTTTCCAGCAAACACTGCCTAGCCTATACTATACGTGTACACTTAGACACTCTCCGGCAAACAGTAGACCTTGTGTAACCTCTTCCTGAACTAAATATACAAAGATGGTTTTAACCTAACATTAGTGCATGATGTGCTTATTTCTGTAATGGAAATGATGGCTTAATTCTGATCCATCTATAATTCATTATTCCTCTATGATGAATGGAAGGCACACAAAAGATGACTGGAATAATGTAACTAGTACAAACAAGTACTACACTTGATTTGAACCTCATTACACTATAATCAATTGTGTATTATATAGTGTAAAGCATGCAGGTGAACAAATACTAGACCAGTCAGTGGTCTTAGTACTGGTTCTTCTCCTAGAGGGTTGTGAGATCTGAAGCACATCTTTACACTTTCTTGGCCTCTGTGTTCTAACCCATACCTGTACGCCTTCCCCTGTACATCCCCCTCCACCACCAAAAATGTTGAAGTTCAAATCCCTGATACCTGTGAATGTGACCTAATTTGGAAATAGGGTCTTATCAGGTAAGTAAGTTAAGGTGAGGTCATTAGGGTGACCTAATCCAATATAACTGGTATCCTTATAAAAAGGGGAAATTTGGATACAGAAGCACGTACCCAGGGAGAACACCATGTGAACACAAAGGCACAAATCAGGGTGACATATCTACAAGTCAAGGAACAATAAAGATTGCTGGCAAACCTATTCTTCCTCACAATTCTCAGAAGGAACCAATCATGACAACAAATCATTTTGGATTTCCTGCCTTCAAAACCATGAGATGATAAATTTCTGTAGTTCAAGCTACCCAGTTTGTGGTACTTTGTTACAGCAGCCCTAGCTAACCAATACAGAACAGATGCTCTCTTAACATTCTGTAAGGTCTAAAATCAGATAATTCTATGACATACTACAATGTTTGGGAAGATTTCTCATCTACAACTCTTTATAGTATACCGCCAGTCTTTCAGTTGAAAACACAAGCAGAACCTCTATAACTATATGCAAGGAATGGCAAACAACTTCTGCAAAGGGTCAGATAGTAAATATTTTAGGCTTTGTGGGCCATATAAGGTCTCTGTCACATATTCCCCCCCCCCCGACTCTTCTAAAATGTTACAACCATTCTTAGCCCAAGAGACCTACAAAAATAGGCTTCCACATTTGACCTACAGCCTGACTCCTGGTGTGTAGGGTTAACAAGCCTCTTTTCACTTGGACTGCTTTTCTTCAGCATTCCAAGTCTGAGGAAACTATTTCAAACCCTCTTCACTGTGTGATGAAACATATCTTACACCAGCCCAGACATGCTTAAAACATCCTTAGAGTAGCCATCCCTTCCTCAGAATTATCATCTACTAGTCCAGAAGTTAGCAACATTTTCAATTTTTCCTTCAGTTACTGTCCATTAAGAAGGGGACATGCACCTGCAAATTACTTATGACTGTCAATGATATATTCTCAGAAGCACTAGGACTCCCGTGCTATTTCTAGGCCCATTCTAATAGACAAATACCCCATGGATAGGCTGCTTTCACATCTCAGAAAATGATTTACATCTATACATTCAAGTACTTTTCATAATTACAAGGTATTGTAGATCTGATAATGGCATGGCTAACTATACAGAAAGTAGGGCAATGGCCAGACACTCAAAGTTCTAAAATGATATTAGTAGGCTATTATAGTTGCTTTTCCTTTTCTTTTTCTAAACTGGGTCACTGCTGTCTTCTCACTAAAACAGATGTTTTATGTAAAGTGAGTAACATAGTACCTAGTATAAAATAGGTGCTCAATAAATATTGAGGCCTTCTTTCCTTCTCATAAGGAGAAAACTCATGTTATTTTAATGAAGGGAAGATAGAGAAGCAACACAGAAGATTTTCCTGTTGCTTAGGAAAAATAACTAAAGCTTGTTGCAGAAAATTATACCTGAAAATACAGGTGGTGAAGGTAAAAGAGCCAGCTACAGGTTGCATGTATGTTGGAATCAGATAGGGTGGTGCAGAGCAGGGTGAAGAGGAGAAATGGAAGGAAAGGGGATACAGCCTTGGTGGCAAAGTAAAGGATGAGAAGACTTTCTAATAGGCTTTATTTCAAATGCCAGGTCCTGTAACTTAATTTGATTACTACATGGGAAAAGATGTCTATAAGTCACTCCTGATTTGTTTTCCTATGACAAAAATATTGGATTTTGAAAAAAAATAACAAATATTAAACACCATGCGTAAGTGTAGAAAATGGGCCCTATATTAGTTTGTGAGGACTGCCATAAGAAAATACCACAGACTGAGTGCCTGGAACAACAAAAATTTATCTTCTCACAGTTCTGGAGGCTAGAAGTACAAGATTAAGGTGTTAGCTGGCTTGGTTTCTTCTGAGGCCTCTCTCTTTGGCTTGCAGATGTCCACCTTCTCGAAATGTCCTCACATGGTTGTCGGTCTGTTTGTCTGTTTCTCTCCCTGTGTGTCCAAATTTCCTCTTCTTATATGAGTACTAGTCATACTGGATTAGGGCCCACCCTAAAAAAAACCTTATTTTAATTTAATCACCTCTTTAAGGCCCTATGCCCGAATACAGTCACATTCTGATGTACTGGGAGTTAAGGCTTCAACATATGAATTTTTTTTGGAGGGGGGAGTGGCCAACAATTCAGCCTATAACAGGCTCAAACCTTAATTTGTCAGCAGTGTAGTTTGGATTTATAAAGTACAATAACTCATCTGTGCTAATCTAAATGTCACATATAGAAATGAAATAATATAGCATGATGATCTGAATTTATTAAAAAGCATCTCTTGGTTGGCTGGATAGTTCAGTTGGTTAGAGCACGGTGTTATAACACCAAGGTCAAGGGTTCAGATCCCTGTACCAGCCAGCCACCGGAGAAAAAATTAAAAAGTTAAATAGGCATCTCCCTCTTTTTCTGTAGAAACCCAAATCTATAAATTGTATACCAATTGTGGTGAACTACTTGATAAGTTGCCAAGGCTGGCCTATGGTGGCAGATAGACCACAAGGAGCACCACTGAAAGATCCCTTTCCTAATCATAGTTTCCTCATTGGTTTGCCACCAAACCTAAAATTCTTCTATTCTATTTCTTCATTGGTATTTTGTTTCCTCTGAAAATGTAAATAATCTCTGGAAGAGTAATATATTAAGTGATCATTAGCCACAAACACTTAGGGTAGAATAGCTCAAATCACAGTCTTAAAATAACTAATTCCATCAGAATGGAATTTTCTTTATTATTGCTCTGCTACTGGAATGTTAATCACTGTCTCCTTTAATAATAATTCTAGTCTAGGTCATTCAAGTTTTGTTTAAGATAATGAGACAAATAGCATGTATAAAAACATTTCCTCATCCAATAAAGAAACCTGAGAAGAGTAAGAAGAAGGTGGTGAAATGAACCCTTTTGAGTACCTGTTAGGTAACAGACATTCTGCGAGGCATTTTAGACATCATTTCCATTCAATCCTAAAAATAATTCTATATAGTAGTATTAATTCCATTTTACAGATTAGTTAACAGGCTCAGATATATTAATATAATAGCGCTTGTTAATAGAAATGATTGAAACCCATATCTGTTCTGTGACTTGCCTGTTGGGGGTCTGTGGTCAAACTGCTAGTGCTGAGCTTTAGTGTCCTCATTTTAAAAATGAGGATAATAAGGTACGGTCACACACTACGTAACCACAGGGATTTGTTCTGAGAAATGCGTTATTAGGTGAATTTGTCCATGTGTGGATAGTGTACTTACACAAACCGAGACAGCATAGCCTACTATACACTAGGCTGTATGGTATAGCTACCATTGCATATGCAACACATGACTGTACCTACTTTTCATAGCATTATTGTGAGGTTTAAATGAGTTAATCCACGTACATGACAGTGTGGTAGAAGGCAGCGGCACTGATGTGAGTGTGACTTCTGAGACTAGGCCTTAAGAGGCCTTGTAGCTTTCACTTTTGCCCTCTCCAAACATTTCTGCTGCCATGTTAAGAAGCCTGAGGGAGACTATAATGAGGAGTGAATGCTTGCAGAGGGGGAGACAGGAAGAGAAAGACAGCCAGCGAGCTGATACCTGGCACCACGTCCCCAGAAATGTCACTGAGGTCACCTTAGATCCTTCAGCCCCAGGCCAGCTGCCAACTGACTGCAGCTGCGTGAACAGACCCAGTGAGGCCAGCAAAAGAACTTTCCAGGCACCTAAATGTCTTTGCAAATCACAAAAAATAGTAAATCATGATTTTTAAACCATAATGTTTTGAGATGGTTTGCTGCACAATAATACATGATTATTGCAGTTACACTAAAAACATGTTCACTTACAATTCCAAATTAAAAGTAAAAGAATAAGAAAGAATACTTCATAATCCATATATTAACAGTTTTTTCCTCCAAAAATCTCCAAGTTAGAAAGACTGATTTTTCTAACTCATAATAATTAAAATAACCTTACAACCTATATGAGTAGCCATAGCCAGCTGGCTTTATTTGTCTGATGTAATCAACACCTCAAAAATCCCTGAGAAAGAACAATTATTTCACTTAAACCAGACTAAAGTAAGGGAAAGTCCTAAAGCACAGACAACCAAATGACCCTATCTTGTTTGTTTCCCTTGTCTTATCAGCTGTCTTCCATCTTATATTTAATTTTCCCCTATACTTTTCTCTGTGGCATTTGTTTAGGGTGTTTCTTTAGTTTATCAGACTAAATCTCAAGGCTTTCTTTCTAATTCTTACATGTAAATGCCCTCTCATTTCTGCTTATTTATTGATTATTCCCAAATTAGTATCTATATTCCAGACGTCTCTCCTGAGATCAAGACTCATCTAACTACCTGGTAGAACAATCTCCTTCTGGAGGTATCTCGAAGTTAGTTCAAAATCGAACCTATCATTTGCTCCACTCCTTCTACTTCCCCTTTACTGGTTTCTTTTTTTGGGGGGGGGGGCGGTTTGGCAGCTGGCCAATACAGGGATTGAATCCTGGAATTTGGTGCTTTGAGCACCATGCTCTAACCAGCTGAGCTAACTGACCAGCCCCTCCTTTACTGTTAATACCCTTTCTCTTCTTCTACACTACCAGACTAAGTCTTATTTAGGTATCATTTCCTCTGGAGGACCTTTATAGGATCTCTGAGATTAGGTTAGGTGCTAAGCCTTTCTTGACATTCTCAGACTGGGGTAGGTGTGCTTTTTCAGAAACTTACCTTGTTACTAAATATACACTATTACGATTGTACTTCTCACCTTACCATTCATTCAACAAATATAACATGTAAAGTGGTGATGGATGATGTAGTGAAGAAAAATAAAGCAGGGGAAGAGCTTGCATCCACCTAGTGGAAAAGGTGCCCTTTTTGAATTTGTGCAAAGAGACAAAGCTGCTCTCCAATTGGCGTGTGTGTGTGTGTGTGTGTGTGTGTGTGTGTGTGTGTGTGTGTGTGTGTGAGAGAGAGAGAGAGAGAGAGAGAGAGAGAGAGAGAGAGAGAGAGAGGAGGGAGGGAGGGAGGGAGGGAGGGAGTTGGTAGGGAAGGGATCTGTAGGCACTTACAGCTTACCCTAATGAGATGGGAAGCCACCAGAAGGATCCGAGCAAAGGAATAGCATGATCTGACTTATGTTCTTACATGATACACTGCTTGCTAGATGGAGAATAAACTGTAGAGAGTCAAGGAAGGAAGCAGGGAGAACAGAAGGATATTGCTATAATCCACTGGTCCTCAACTGGGGGCAATTTTTCTTCCCAAGAAACATTTTGCCAATGTCTGGTGACATTTTTCATTGTCACAACTGTGGGGATGGGTTTCTACTTGCATCTAGTGGGTAGAGGCTAGAGATTCTGCTAAACATCCTACGAAGTACAACGCAAAAGACAGTCCCTCCCCCCAACATTAAGGACCCAAAATGTCAATAGTGCGGAGGTTGAGAAACTGCTACAGTCTGATAGAATGTAGCTTGGATTAAGATAGTAGTGGTGCGAGGTGGGAAAGTGCTTTAGCTTCTAAATATATTTTTTAAAGTAGGGCTGACCATATTTGCTGAGGGATTAAATGTAAGGTTTGAGGGGGAAAAAAGGAATCAAAGCTGACACCAGGGTTTCTTGGCCAAGCAATCAGAAAAATGAAGTTCATCATCCTGAAATGAGGAATGTGGGAACAGCAGGTAGAAAGGAGGAACTTTGTTTGGGGGTGAACAGAAGAGACTGATGGGACTGAAGTGTTCAGTTTTGGACATATTAAATTTGAAATGCCTGATTGGTATCAAGTGAATATATCAGGTATGCAGACGGATATATGAGTCTGAAGTTCTGGGGAGAGATTGGGGTTGAAGTGTTAACTTGGGAGCCTTAGTACCACCTACATAGTATTTAAAGCTATAGAACTCTAAACTGAAAATAAAGAAAAATAAATAAAGCCATAGAACAGGATAAGTTTAGGAAGTGAATGCAAATTGAGAAGACATCTGAGCCCTGAGGCACTGCAATGTTTAAAGAGTAGTAGGAACCAGCAAAAGAGACTAAGAAGGAGAAACCAAGAAGTAGGAGGAGAACTTCGAGTACAAGAGCATGATCAATGGTGTTAAATGCTACTGAGAGGTCAAAGAAAATGAGGACTGAGAAATAACCACCAGATCTGGCACTATGAAGGCCAGTGCTGATGTGGAATTGAGAGTTTTGGTGGCAGGTATGAATAAAAGCCTAATTGGTCTGGATTCAGAAGAGATATCAGTGAGGGAAGGTAGAGACAATAGTAATACACTCTCTTGAGGCCTTTGCCTATAAAGCTGAGTAAAGGAACAGGATTCTGGAGAGGGTTTTTTTTTTTTTCCTTCCAACTTCTTATTTTACATATTGAAACCTACAGAAAAGTTGAAAGAAAAGTATGACAACCATCCTTATATCTACCACAGATTCAACATTTAACACTGTACCATATTTGTTTTACCTATACGTACTTATGTATATATCTAAACTATTTGAAGATAACGTCACCTCTAAATACACTTCAGATATACCTCCTAAAATAAGTCCAACCTCCTTCATAGCCATAATAACCATTAATGCACCTAGAAAAATTAA
This sequence comes from Cynocephalus volans, assembly GCF_027409185.1. NCBI lineage: Eukaryota > Metazoa > Chordata > Mammalia > Dermoptera > Cynocephalidae > Cynocephalus > Cynocephalus volans. The sequence continues at coordinate 79,543,125 of NC_084466.1, read as the reverse complement.
AAACATATTCCCAAATATATTCTATAGCAGAGCATATTCAAATTTCCTTAACATGTGTTTTGCAAACCAGGATCAGATCAAAGTCCATGCATTGCATTTAGTTGTCATGTTTCTTTGGTGTCTCCTAATGATAATGACTTCTTAAAAAGACCTGTTTTATAGGATGGATTTGATTGACTAATTCTATGTCATGCTATTTAACTTGCTCTTCTATTCTGGAAGGAGAGCTTTTGAGGACAGTGAATATATTTATTATTCCCAGCACGATATTCTAAGATCAACATTTCCCAACTTTCCTATATTTCTCTGTCCTTTCATTCTCAGAAAATCCTCAATTTATTCCACTTTAAAAAAAATTTTTAATTTAGCCACCGCCTATTAGCTCTGAAGACTCAACTGAGCAACTTCCAGGGTTTATATATTCCATATTCAGAAAAAATGTTGTACCACCTCTCATTTACCATAATAATTCATAGGAGATCTCATCTTAAAGCTAATCAGTACCCAAACCAAATATCACTTTATTGATTAATCACAACAAATTACATTTGGAAAGTAAAATGAATTTCCTAAAATTTCTTTCCTAATTAGCAAAATAGTGCCTCCTAAAACTTGAGGGTGAGAGCTGCTGTCAAATATGCCTACATGACTGGAAATGATGACATCCAAATGAGTTCACTGGTCTGGTATGCTCTATACTGTGTTCTATCTATATAGTAAGTGGCTTACATCCAAATGAGAAAACTGATTATAACAATATTTGGGCTTCTGTAACTGGTCGTTCATGTATAAGTTATTTAAGCCACTTAAAATGCAAACTGATCCAATAATGCTTATGGTTAACATTCCAAAGAACATTTAGGCACTGTTAGTTTATCTTAAAACACCTTCTGCCATATTTTCAAATTATTATCTTTTCCATTGTGTTGAAAAGCTATAGAGGACAAATGAATTACATATTCTCTAATTCGATGAACATTTCTAGTTCCCTCTAACTTACCTTGCAATTTTTTTTTTTGCTCTTACAAAATCTAAAATTATTTAGCAAATTATATGAAATTAAATTATATTCTTTTTTTTTGACCAGTAAGGGGATCACAACCCTTGGAACGGTCTGGACTGCACCACGCTCAGCCAGTGAGCGCATCAGCCATCCCTATATAGGATCCGAACTGTGGCCTCGGCAGTACCAGTGCCACACTCCCCTGAGTGAGACATGGGGCCGCCCCTAAATTATATTCTTAATCATTTTATTTCATTTACTTGGACGTCTTTAATGCTCTTGCATTAGAATTTTAATCAAATTATTGATGCTTACTTAGAGTGAAAGTTTTCAGCTCCTTTGGGTCTATGGACTACTTCAGTCAGATAAATTACCTTCACTAGCCATCTAGTCCACCTCATTCTGATTGCCATTGCAAAAAAACCCCCAAAAAATCCTCACTTGAATAAATCAGAAAAATGGGACTCAGACTTTATGAGGCACCTCCCAGAAGACCAGAAGTAAATTATGAATTCATACCCAAATTAAAATTGTAGCTATTATCACCTTACAATAAGTCTGCCTATAGATCACTTGAACTTTCAGTCTATCTAAAAGGACATGCAGAGTAGTGTTTTTTTTTTTTTTTTTTCCTCACAGCTCAGAAAGTCCTTAATCATACTATGTAAACTACTGATTTAGACACAAAGCTACACAGGACGGAAGGACCAGTAGTAGAAAATCATCCCCTGAACCTACTCTTTTAACCTATTCTCCAGCTAGTAAATTATATGCAATACAATTATTTCACAATACTATCATTAAAATTTTAACAATTTTAATGGGATATTAAATATTTTTGAATTACTTGCTCTGAGAGGTATAAAATCAAACTAAGATGTTACATAACTGTGGTAGCCAGCTTCCAATGAACGCTACCTTTTGGTATTCATAGCCTGTGTAGGTCCCTCCCATACTGTATCAAAGTAGGTCTGTGCAACCCATATAATATAGCACTGTGATGATGTCTATGCAACCTATATAATATAGCACAGTGATGGTATGTTATAAAAGATGTCTGAGGCTAGATTATAAAAGACATTGTGGTTTCTACCTCTCTCTCAGATCATTTGTTGGGAGAAGGAGCCAGCTGCCATGTTGTAAGGACACTCAAGCAGCCTTCAGGTGACTGCAACCACATGAGAGACCCTATCACCTAGCTAAATCACTCCCAGATTTCTGGCCATCATAAACTTTGTGAAATAATAAATGCTGCCTTAAGCTGTTTGGGGGTAATTTGTTACATAGCAAAAGATAACTAATGCAGTAATATATACTGATTTAACTGGTTGAAGTTGTAACTTCTCATTAAGGTATTTTTTTAAAAGTCCATGAACAAATACCTATTAAGTACTATCGAGGGCATGAAAGCTCTTTCATACTCCACATGAAACTTCCTTAGAGTAACATTCATGGCTTATCTATACTCTCTAACTCCTTCCTAGGGTAGGAAGGAGTAACTGATCTGATAGCAAGTTGGGAGAAGAAATTCTGAGGTTCAGCCACTTCTTCTCTCCTTTCCATCTGGCATTTGGCTGACTGAAAAGAGCCATTTGTTCTGGCCTGCTCTCTGCCATTCAGTAAATGTAGTGGGACAGACAGATTCATTCTTGTAGGTAGAGAAATTTGAGGTTTAAAAATGCCTAATTCTGGAGTACAATATTAGAAAACTCACTGTTGCTGAAAACCTCAGCCACATTTTCCAAACAACTTTTTCAGTAAACTGACATTTCAAACTTTATCTATTTGACTTAACTGGATTCAAACTCAGGCAAAGAAAAAAGGGGGAAGGGACATTACTTATTAACCTCTAAACTAAGTATTTTGTGACTATATTAGTCCATTTCTGTTGCTTATAACAGAATATTTGAAACGAGGTAATTTATAAAGGAATAAAATTTATTTCTTACAGTTTGAAGGCTGGGTAGTCCAAAGTCCAGGGAACACATCTGGTGAGGGCCTCTTTGGGGGTGGCAACTCTCCACTGAGACACAGGGTATCACATAGTGAGAATGGCTGAGCAAGAGAGAGCTAAGCTTCTCGCCTGAGATGTCCATTGCTTCATGTGTGGCTCAATCCATTTACAAGGATCCAGTCCTCACAATCTAATCACCTCTTTAAGGCCTTTCAATTACCATAATAGGATTTCCCATCCTCTTAACACTATTACAATGGAGATTAGGTTTCAATGAGTTTTGAGGGGATATTCAATCCATGGCAGTGCCCTTGTGGAGTTTACAGTATATTTGGGGTTTAAACTAAAACACTTGAAGAGTTATATAATAAAATAAGAATTACCTAACAAACATAAAGTATAATAAACACATGATTATTAACAAATAGGTAAAAAACTATGATCATTGGTGAGCATGTGAAAATCTGAGAGAGAAAAAATAGACGTCCAGGCCCCATGCCAAACTCAGAAAATCATGAATGAGACTCAAGCAACTGCAGTCTTAACAAGTTCCCATATAATGTTGATCCATACCCCACTTCAGAACCCATGTCATATACGGTGAGTGCAACAATTTTGGAAAAGGAGAGGGCCATGAACTAGCAAAGGAAAGGTTATAGCAAACAGAACTTAAAACAAACTTTAAAGGACTTGCAGGTGGTTTAGATGACAGGGAAGAGGATGAGGGAAAACCAACTTTGCTATGAGGGCTTTTTTACCTGCCAGATACTGTTCCATATATTACCTCATTTTAGATAATTTCATTTCCTACATGGAAAAACTGAGGCTCAGAAAGGTTAAATAATTTGCCTGAAGTCATAAAACTAGTTAAGTGACGAAAGTGGGATTAGTAGATATTTTCATCTTATAGATGAAATTGAGCCCCAGGGAGGTTAAATATTTTCTCCAAAGTAACAAAATTAGAAAGTGGTACAACTGGGATTAGAAAGTGGCCAAGTTGAAATCAGATCTGTTTATATATATATATATATATATATATATATATATATATATATTTTTTTTTTTTTTTTTTTTTAAACAAACGGAGGAGAAGTTCTCTACTGCTTAGGAAAACACAGAGGTAGGAGGAAAGCAAAAGAAATCAAATTAGACCATCAAAAACCAGTCCACATTTTAATTTGTGATGTGCTCAGAGAATCATATATTAAAGACTTAAAAATCTCTTTTTAAAAATTGAGTCTGCTTTCATCATTCAACCACGACTTAGCTACTAGTTGGGAGCTGCCAATGTAGTTAGAATGGTCAAACTGATCTTATGGTTAGCCTTAATTTCAGAAGTGTAATGTTTAAGGCTGTAGTAATTTCATTTATAACTGAGATTTTTAAAGATTGCTTTATGACAATGCTTTATAAAAATCCCTTGTGGTCAGTATTACTATTGACCACAAAGTAATTGATATTACTCTTTTCAGAACACTTTAAAACAGTGAAGCTAAACATTCATTCTATTCTCCATCTACAGGGACTTCAGCTCTACTTTTCTATCATCAAGAATGCAGTAAAAATTCACATGCTATGAGGGGGAAAAAGTGCAGGTGGTAATAAAGAATTAGAGTCGGGGTACAGCAGAGAGGGCGCTTCAGATAGGGTGGACCACCTGATATGAGACATTTAAGCCAAGACTCAAGGATGAGCAAAGCCAGTTAAGTTACGAGAAGAGGAATGTAGTATTGCCAGCAGGAAGTTAAGTCCCTAAAAGGGGTGGTGGTCATGAGCTGCAATGCCAGCTTCAGGCAAATACACCTACCAAAGCACATCCCCTAACCTATTTTCAATTCTTTTGCTCTTGTTTATTTCACCATTTTTCCTTTTCTGGTGATAAGTGTTTTAAATTTCCTCATGAAATTAAATGACGGCATGAACTCTGGAGAATGTAAGACTACACATTTCCAAATAATCCTAAACTCCTTCCAGTCCCTGACTGATAAATTTACCTTGAAGTGACTATATCCCAATTAGGAAACAGGGTTTCTCTGTATGAGCTTAATTTTTTTGATTTGGAAGCCTCCTGATTACTAATCAGCATGTGGTATGATTACTTCAACAAGTACTTACAGAATATTATTTTATCACTGGAAAAACCCACTGGTGCTTTCTCAACTCTAGGTTGCTCTAATAAATCTAAAGCAGTCTCTAACCACTTGGAATTCTCAAATCTAATGCTGGAGCTATACCTTCAGTTATGAAAGTGGGTTATACTGTGGAAAAAGCCCTGGGTTAGAAATTATAGTATATTAGGCCGTTTCTGTTGCTTCTAACAGAACACCTGAAACCGGGTAATTTATAAAGAAAATGAAATTTATTTCTTACAGTTTCACAGGCTGGGAAGTCCAAAGTCCAAATAACACATCTTGGAGGCCTTTTTCTTCGTAGGAACTCTGCAGAGTCCCTTGCTGATGAGGACATCACATGGTGAGAATGAGCTGAGCAAGAGTTAACCTTCTCACTTCTCTCCTTATAAAGCCATCAGAACCATGCCCATGACCACTCATTGAACCATTAATGGATTAATCCATTCAGAAGGGTACACTCCTCACAGTCTACTCACCTCTTGAAGGCCCCACCTTTCAATTACCATAATAGGATTTCTCACCCTCTTAACACTGTTACAATGAAGATAAAGTTTCCAAAACATGAACTTTTGGCAGTCACATTTAACCCATAGCATAGAGGATGTAGGCTTTAGTCCTAGGTCTGCCACTTTATTATGCAAAGTTTGGCAAACTGCTTACTTCTTTTAGGCTTCGTTTTCTTATTTCTAAAGTAGACATACATAGAAGTGGCACTGTACGCAAATTCAACTATACATACTGTGAAAAAATTTAAAAGAAAAATAACAATTTAAATAGTACTCAATGAGCATATGCCCTGGGATGAGCATGAGCTGGAAAGCACAAATCAGTTTTACATCAGTTTCAGTTCTCATATGTCTGTCATTGTAAATCTTGCTCTGTAAATCTTGCATAATTTTAATGTTTAAAGATTTATATGTTTAGTTGTTAGGACAAGGTCCCTAAACATAATCCACCTGCTTCCTCTAGGGCTGAAATGAAGAAACAGCCATTCAGGTGATATGGTTTATCTCATATGCTTACTTTAGAACCAAATAGCATGTTGATTCCACTATACCAACATATTATTCTGGCATAGGAAACTCATTCCTCAAAGTAGATGGAACCCAGCTGTGCCACTGTCTAGGGTACAGATATATTCCTGTATGTGGAAAATGATGAATGTACAAAGTTATTCTTTACACAATGCTTTTAATAAAGATCTGAATAAAAACTTCAGTGTCCAAAAGGAGAGGACTGATGAAATAATGATACAACATACAATGGAATATCATGCAGCCATAAAGAAGAATGAGGAAACACCTTATACAAGAATACAGAACATCTAACATAAGTGAACAAATAAGATACATAAACAATATGCACATTATGTACTATTATATATAAAAAAAATATATATATATAGTACTTATGTGCTTGTATATGGTAAAATTTTTTACAAAATACACAAAAAAACTGTTAGCATTTGTTGCTTCCCAGGCAGGGTACTAGGTAGCTGAGGGACAGGTGTGGAAAGAAGACTTTTCACTGTGTATCCTTTTGTACCTTTCGAATTTTGAATCATGTGAATGTATAAACCTAATCCAAAACAAAATGACAAATTTAGATCAACAGATGGCAGTTTGAGATGAAACGGGATCATATACTTAGTGGGAAATATTTTTAAAAAGTAGGCGGTAGTTCCAAGAGTAAATATGTGCAGGTAGAACACTGGAAATATAAAGGAACTTCTTTAATAAATCCATCTATTTCAGACTTCTCATTTTATAGACCTGTAGACTAAGGCCTTGAAAATTAAATGACTGGTGTAAAGTCACAGAGCAGAAGAGATGGGATTAGAAATCAGATACTCCAATATCTACTATAGGATTCTTCTTTATACTATCTTCTCATTTTGTGTGGGCAAAACAGAGCTAATAAGTTAAGGCTACATTATGACTTGTCATGTTCGACCTAAATTTTAGTCTAAGGGTATAAAATAACATTAAACCCTGGGACTACTAATTTCTTGTTTGGATCACTATGTGGCTACACTTAAGATAGACTGTGCATATATCTCTATCATTGCATTTAGACAGGATGATAAATGTATTTTTTTCTATCCTAACTCAACTGAATTCACTGAGGGGAAGAACCAAAATGTCCTAAATCATTTTAATCTTTTAAATATACCAACACCTAATATAAGTGTACTTCCAAAAATATTAATATAGGTTCACAGATCCTTAACTATAAAACTGAAGGGTTGGGTGTTTTATTTATTTTTTTGGTGACTGCCCAATACATGGGTTGGGTGTTTTAAAAATGAGTATTTCTTGGAATTTAAAAATGTTACAAGGTACGCAAACCATTATATAACACCCTACATACCAGTGGCCAAAGGCACCACCCCATAATCAACCATATTGTTTCAGCAAAACATGAAATAAAGACTTTATATAACTTATCATTAGTTCAGGTCATATTATGCTATCAAATGAATTTTGTCTCCTAACTTGTTGGTTTTCAGAGCTCTCCTAATGTTAGATTTAGATAAGGAATCATAGACTGTACTCACAAGGGTGTTGCTAGAAAGTATGGTTACTCACTTCAACTCTCATCTTTTTGATGAGACCAGAACAAGCAATCATAGCAGGCGGCTTTTATATCCCAGGTTTGGGCCGAAGACTTGTTTAATGGTTAAGGGATCCAACCTACCGGAGGGTGCAAGAGCTCACATCATGAGAAAATAAGAAAAAAATGAAAATCCTAATTGTACAGCACTGTACTCCTGTTGTAACTCATTAGTTATTAGTTTAATAAAAGCTTCCTTTGGTTAAATCATGTGAGTTTATAAATGGAAATAGGTAAATAAAATTTGTCACACACTGCTGATAAGATGATGGAGGTAACGAGCTTTAATTACACTGAAAGGTAACTGCACTCTGTTAGGGACCAGCATTCCTATAAAGAGGCATTCCAAATACATTAATAAGGAATAAGCAGAAATGTAAACAATTTTCTCAACTTGGGACCATTACTCTATAATATAAATGAAAGGAGAATTTTCAAGTTAACTTCTTCTGATCTCCTGTATCAGAATCCTTCCCTTATCTTTTAGGACTTTCCCTACCTTTTACAATGGGAAAAGCTCTGGAGTCAAAACACACCACACACTGAAATCTTTTCCTTTTTCTCCACAACCCAAGCCTTACCTCCTTTGGTTTCTGTCACTATTACATATTTTTGTTGTTGTGAAAAAAAAAATCGAATTTGCACTAAAAGACTATAAATCAACTTTGTGGATGACAATGTCTGAATTCAGTTTGGTGATGTTTTGCAATCTTAAAAATTTTAGCTACATTTTAACTAAACCGATTGTTTTGTTGAATGTATGAGTTAACATTCAGGAAGTGTTTATTACAAAAAAACCAGTGTACTCCATTCTAAAAATGGAAATAGCAATAGGGAGCAACAAAAAAACCTTCTGAGTTTTGACTACTATTTCAGGAAGAAATATTACTTTCTCAAATTTTCATCATAATTCTTAAAAAAAAAAAAAAACAACCCAAAAAACAAAAAAACTACTAGTTAGGTCTTACAACAAATATACTAGTCCACTAATAATCTAATACGACTAAAAAGGTAAACAAAACCTAACGAGCCTATTTTTTGTCTGGAGAAAAAAAAAAGAACTCCCCATTGTACTTGGCTATTTACATTCATAAGTACCAAAAATTAAAATCCTTTTCACTGAAGAACTTCTTCATACGTGGGACTTGTTTCCTCCATAACACCCTAACAAAATTATCAGCATTATTCCAGAAAATAATCATTTAGTCTGAGACCACTAAAAAAAACTAAAAGCACCGTCCAAAATGCTAGTCGTGGTCACTCTGTACAGAATTGGTCAGAAACTACAATTTGTTATTCTAGGACACAGAACCAATCGACCGAAAGGACTTCTGGAATACGGTGCCCTTAAGACTTAGAATGCAGACTCAGAAATAGCATACGCGGTCACGATGTCCCTTAAACCACATGACCTTCCCATGAAAGCGGAGCCTTAAATTTATAAACTAAAGGAGAACTCCCCCTTTCTCTGAAGTTATAACAAGGTAGGGCAGCTGAAATTGGTGCAGCAGGGACAGACTGGCTGCTGACTAGTCAGAACGGGTCACGGGCAGCAAAGTCCCTGTGCATTCGCTACTCCCCTTACCGTGAGAACATCTGGGAGGGAGGAAAGGAGGAGAAACACCCCAGAATCCTGGTGGGAAAGCCCCTGGCCTCGAAGGTGAGGTTTAGGGAGACAAGGAGGGGCAGCTCCGTGTGTGGTGACCCTTTGTGAACACGCACTCTGTGACAGCTCGGCTCTCACTCAGGCTTTGGGAGAGCGAACTATGGGTGCCTGGCGCGGCCCAGTTGTGGAGTCCGCGGCGCCGCAGGGACGCACCGGCGGACAGCCTCAAATGGCATCCCCTGCCTCTACGAGAGCCTCTCCCTGCCCCACCCCCCGGGTCACTCAAGGGCCCTCGACGACAGCTTTTGCGGCCGAGGGTACAAAGAGAAACACACTGCTTTCTTTCCTGGGCGTAATCCCTCCGCAGCCGGCCGCGCACTAGTTTTAATCACGCCCCACCCCCTGGCCGCTGGCGTCACCTCCGCCACTCGACCGCTTTCCAGTAGCTTCCAGAAACGTTGCCTCCCAAACCCAGCCACTCACACAGGGAGGGCTCTACAGCCACCAACCCCGCCCCTACTCGTCGCCGCAGCTAAAAACTGCGGCTGCGGCAGCCAGGCGGACAGCCACGCCTCTGCGGCGCCCGGCCGGAAGTGCTCTTGTGCACCTCTTCCCCGCCACGACTATGTCCGTTTAGGCCCCGCGCGCAGCAGGAAGGGGAACTCTTTTGCCGCGGACTCAAACCGGAAGCTGCTTTTCTAGCGGAGTCGCCGGTGGGGCAGAAGCGTTCGGAGGGGAACGTGAGTTGAACGTTGCAACTCGGTGGTGTGTGTGGAACTTGAGCTGGAACAGGAGTTCGGATCGAGCCGGTACGAAAAAGGGGAAACCCCGCGGCAGGTAAGAAAGAAGAGGAGGTAGTTTCCCTCGGCTCTCGAAATCGGGTAAACGGGACAGAACTGGAGTGACCTATGGAGTAGCCGGCATGATGGAAGGATGGGCTGGGCGGGGACAAGGTTCGGGTAGGAAGGGGTGGTGATTAAGGTATAGATCGTTTAGTCGCCGAGAGGTAAACGCTGAAGAGAAACCATAGTTTGCTCCCGTCTCCCGGGGAGCGTGGAGATGCTCAGGATTAACGGAACTCTGCGGCTCCTTGGGTTTCCAAGGTTGTGTTTTGAAACTTACCTGGCTGGTGACCTATCCGTCTCGAATTCTGGACAGTTGGGTTTGGTACGAGTCAGTCTGGTCTCTGAAAGCCGACCCTGTTCTTCGGCTTCAAGTCTGATGTGGCTTCGCCTTTGACAGTTTACGTGCCCTCTTGGTCTCGGAGGGCAAGCTCAAATGGGTATAAGGCTTCTCTTCGAACAGCTGTTTCTCTGGGTTCTCCATTTTGCACATGGGACTGTAAATTAAAGTTTAATGGCGTACTTCTAGCGATTCTCAGGGCCAACTTTACATTCATTATGCTGAAACTGGGTCCATACTAGGCTAGTAATTCACATTAGGGCTTCTGGAGTATCAGCGGCTCACAGAAGTATGAAAAGGGGGTGTTAGAAGAAAGATGCTGGGGGTGCAGTGGAGTAGAGGGAGATAAGACTGAAAGCTAGGTTGGTTCACAGCGCAGTGAGCTTTAGGTCATAGTACTACCTTTAGGTCATAGTGAGCTGATTAGACAGACTTTCGCGTAATCACACTGGAGTAAATAGATGATTTTATGCTGAGCAGTGACAGACTCAGACTTATTGTATAGGAGCCTCATTCTGACAGTGGTATGGAATGGGAAAAGAGAGGTGGGGATATGAAAGAGTAGCACGACTCAAACTTTGCTTGCCTGTGTGTTTGGAAGGATGGAGATGCCAAAATTTAGATGAGATACAGGTTGGAGGAGCAGGTTATTTTTGAAAGTAGGACAATGAAGGCAGTTATCTGGGGACAAGTTAAGTTGTAAGAATTACTCCAGGATTTAGTATATATGACAAAGTAAATTATATTTGAAAGAAGTCCTGGAGAGCTTACCTATGGTAATGTTTTTTTTTAATGAATTTTCTTGTGAGAGGTTCTGTATGTTCAAGATTTCAACCACCAACCTACCTGGTTTTCCCATTGAAATGTTGGGTGGAGGGATCTGGAGAGCAGATTTGAAAGCTCCTCATGTTTTACTCTTATAATAAATAGAAAGAGAGAGAAGAACCACACGAAAGTTTTCTAAATTCCGTTAGGCAGGGCCGAGCCCGTGGCGCACTTGGGAGAGTGCGGCGCTGGGAGCGTGGCGACGCTCCCGCCGCGGGTTCGGATCCTACATAGGACTGGTCGGTGCACTCACTGGCTGAGTGCCAGTCACGAAAAAGACAAACAAACAAACAAACAAATAAATTCCGTTAGGCAGTTGGAAGTTTTCATCAAAAACAATTTATTCAAGGTACATAGCCTTCCAGGTGTTTCTCTTTGGAGAACACCACAGAATGATACAAGATACACTATGTATATTCCACATAGAGCAAGGCATAAAATTAGCACCAAAGAATAGTTTTAATTTACTATGTGTTACGTGTTAAGCTTTCCACATACAGTATCTCATTTAATTCCTAAATAAATTTTTGGACCCAGATCTGCAGGTGCAAAGCCCATGCTTTTAACCAGTCTGGAACCGTAAAAATTTGACTTTCCTACATAGTTCCCTTTTGTAAGTGGATTATATTCTATTTAATTTTTTTGGCAGCCAGCCTGTATGGGAATCCAAACTCTTGACCTTGGTGTTAGAACACTGTGCTCTAACCAACTGAGCTAATTGGCCAGCCCTGAAAGTAGATTGTAAATAGAACCAGCCAAAGGTAGTAAGTTGGTGGTGACTGTGAGGAGCCTAAGGAGAAAAAGTTAGCATTTGTAGTTCTCATTGGAGTGATTTTGCCTCCAAGGGGACATTTGACAATGTCTGGAGACATTTTTGGCTGTCACATCTAGTGGGTAAATGTCAGTAATGCTGCTAAACATCTTACAATGCATGGGACAACTCCTACAAAGAGTAATTTGGTCCAAAATGTCTGTAGTGCCGTAGTCGAAAAGCTCTGTCTTATGGTTATTTCTTCAGGAATAGGAAATTGAGATTCACTGATACTCAGTTTTTTAAAAAGCATTTTTATTTTGAAATTATTCCTTGGCTTGAAAGGTTTGTGAAGTTTATACAGTTAGAGCAGCATAGCATACGGTAGTTGCCCTTTATCTTCAGGGAATACATTCCAAGACGCCCACTGGATTCCTTAAATCACAGGTAGTTCTGAACACTATATCTACTGTGTTTTTTCCTATACATACCTGTGATAAAGTTTAATTTATAAATTAGGCACAGTAGGAGATTAACAACAATAACTAATGAAATAGAACAATTGTAACAATATATTGTTATAAAAGTTACATGAATGTGATGTGTGTGTTTCTCTCTCAGAATATCTTATTGTACTGTATTCACCTATTTTCATACTGTGGTTGACCTCGAGCAACTAACTGAACCTGAGGAAAATAAAACCACGGATAAGGGGGACTACTGAAACCAGTTTTTGAAGTGAATATGTCAGCCATTGATTTTGAGGAGATGGTTGTTGAAGAATCATGGATATAAGATTTGGGAAAGATTTATACTTGAAATTATTTTACAACATCTCTGCTAAGTGGTAATTCACCTCTGCTTAAAGGGTGATCTCCTCTATCTGGTTTATCCTATGTTTTATATTCGTATTTAAACTGCTCTTTATTTTTTCCTTATACTGAGCTCCAGTCACAATTTTGACTCTATTAAATGTGGTTCTAATCCATGGGACTACACTCACAACAAGCTTGTCACATATGTGATTTTGTAGTATGACACTGTTTATATTTTTGTTCTGGGGCAGATCACTTAGAGATAATTTAAAACAGTAATTTGTTGGCAGCTTTTAAAAAGTAGCATTATTCTCAACTCGTAAAGTATTCTTGGTGGTTGAAAACAACAGGAATGTTTGTGATATGTGGGTTGATCAGTTATTTTGTCCCTATCAAGTAATGGCATAATGGATCTGGGGTTTTTAATTTTTATTTATTTATTTTTGAATAGTATTTTTTTTTAATTGAAACATAATGGATTATACATATTTGTGGGGTATAGAGTTGACTATCGGTATTTGTGAATCTGGGTTTTTTTAAAAAGTACTTTCTCAGTATAATGCTGACATTAATTTCAAATTGTGCATAGACTCTAGAAACTTAAGTTTTAAAACTCTGGTCAATATAGTTTGCTTTAAGTAGTAGCTGCTTCTACTTCAAGTTTTGTTTAATTTGCTTACAAATGAGTATGCTATAAAAACTGGTCCTATTGCTACTCTTTGCCCTCTCTCCACAAATTTGCTAGATTTATAAATTAGGTATTGTTTTCACTTCAGGATCATAGTTTTAGAATATGTTTATCCTAGGACATAGAGCCCTCAGAATATACTTAAAATATATACATCTTATAAAGTAGCATAGATTTTTTTTTTTAAAGAGGATTTTTATTTAATTGTCTATTGACTTTTTTTTTCCAGGGTTCATTGAAAAATCCTTAGTGATATTGACATGTTTCAAGTGACATTAATTAGCCAATGACTCGGAATGATGGATTCCCCGAAGATTGGAAATGGTTTGCCAGTGATTGGACCAGGGACTGATATAGGGATATCTTCACTCCATGTGGTGGGGTATTTGGGAAAAGTTAGTGAACTTATTTTTTGCCTCAGTGCAAAGTTTTTTTTTTCCCCCTCCTATTTTTGAGACTTGAATTTGGTTTTAATTTTACCAATTAACTTCTTTAAAAAAACTGTATCTTCCACGGAAATCTTACAGCAATGGCGAAAGATTATTTTAATGTGTTTACCTCTCTGTGTTTTATTGATATGTGAAAGTAGAAATAAAACATAGACCTTATGGTTTACTATTCTTTGAAAATATGAAACATGCATTTTCCCTGGCAGTTGATGTTACTTTTTTTCTTGCAAATAAAATTGATGCTTTTCTTAACACTTAAAATTTAATCTTTAAAACTATATCATATTCTTTTTGGAATAAAAGCTGTATTTAAAGACTTATGCATTTCTTTTATTTGCCATTTTTAAAATATCTTGCCAGGATACTTCTCGTTCAAAATTGTAACTTTTTCTGGTTACCTTTCCATTTAACTTTTTATAACTTGATATAATCTAGGAATGTCTATATTTTAATTTGCTTTATTTCTCTTATAGAATTATGATTCAGCTAAAGTTACATCAGACGGTTATTGCCCTACTTGTAGAGAGAAGGGAAAGTTAAAGGCCCTAAAGACTTACCGAATTAGTTTTCAAGAATCTGTCTTTTTGTGTGAGGATCTGCAGGTAAAGTATTAATCTTATATAGGTTTTAGCTTTTTGCTTTTTTTTCATTGTTTAAATTTTTACTCATTTTGTATTTTTAGACTGTAGATTTTTAATCCACAGACAATCTGAATTTCTTAATCTGTCTGGTATACAATTTTAAATAGTTTGTTATTTTTTTCACCTGACTTACTGACTTATTCCCTAACAGTGTTTTTTATTACCATTTGAGTTGTAAGAGGAAAAAATACTTTTCAAGACTGAGGGGTTTTTTTTTTTTTTTTTTTTTTTTAACCTTATGGGAGTCCTTGTTAGCTAACAGCATGTAGTTGTTACTCTTTCATCTCTTTGGTTTGTTAACTTTGGGACTGATTAGAAAAGTTATTAATCTCTAATGTACCTGGAAAAGTATTTTGGAAATTGCTTAGTCTGAAAACAAGTATATGCTCTGAGCTAAATAGTATGCACTTACAGCTTTAAAAAGTTGTAAATCTTTTAGAATTAATTACAGTAATTTGTACTCACTGCTACTACTTTTATATAGGAGCTCATTAAATTCTGTAAAATAAAGTGTATTTTATTGTACTTGACAATTTATGAAACTGTTTTATACACATTTAATACTAAAAAACTTTGCAGGATAGGAATTCCCATTTTATGGATAAGACAGATTCAGAGAGTTTAGGAACACAACATCTTCAAAGAGTGGCAAAAATGTAATTGCAGTGCAGTCTTTTAATTTCTAGATCTGTTTATTCTAGCTAAACTAGCGGTTCATCAGGATCACCTGGAGTGATTAAAAGTTCTATGTCTCATCTACATATGCTGATTCAGTAGAGTTGGCCCAGAATTCTGTGGTTTTGTAGCTTTTGAGGATGAGTCTGATAATCAGCCATGTTTGGAAAATACTAAACTAAACCACATAGTTGGTGATAGGTACTCTTCCTGGGTATAATTTGAAGAGAAGCAATCTCAGGCATGTTTACAAATCGAAATATATTTCTTTTATGTATTTCTTCAATAAATAGTTTTATGAGTGTCACTGTGTTGGCACTGTACCAGATACAATGCTGGGGTAGAATAATGAATAAAACATAAATTTCTTGCTCTTAAAGAAGGTTATATTCTAGAGTGGGAAAGATAAACAAGTAAAGTATATTTTTTTATGTCAGGTGATGAAAAGTGCTGTTGAGAACAGTAAAGCAATGAGGACTGGAGTGCCAGGGGAGGGGGAGTTTGCAATTTTAAATAGAGTGGTGAGGGGAGTGCTTCATTGAGAAAGTGAAATTTGAGCAAATGCCTGAAAGAGATGAGGAATGAGGCTTCTAGCAGGGAGAGAAGCAAGTATAGGAAGGCCCTGAGAGAGTGGAGGCTCCCTTTCATGTTTGTGCTACTTCAATGAAACCAGCAGAGCTGGGTTTGATTAAGTGAGAGTCAGAGTAATAGAAGATGGGTCAGAAAAATAATAGGGGGACTAGACCACGTAAGGTCTTATAAGCTTTTACTCTAAGTGAAATGAGGAACCACAGTAGGGATATTGGCAGAGGAGTGACAATCTAACTAATGTGTTAAGAGGACCACTGTGACTGCTGTATTGAAAATATATGTAATGGGCGAGACTTGAGGCAGGGAGACTAGTTGTAATATAGTATGAAACATGTTTGGTCTTTGTCCCCAGGTCCTCTCACAGCTCTAAATGCTTGGAATTTCCTGAGTGATAGGAGTGTCTCTTGTTATTCATGAGCTGAGCCTCTTTGATAACACTTGAGTTTATGTCAATGAGTGACTTAGGGTAGAGCCCCTTGATCTCCTTAGGATAGGCTACTCACCAGAAAGACCAAGTGATTAGAGGGTTGGAACTTTCAGCCCTCACCACCAACCTCCAGAAAAGGGGGGCTGGAGATTAAGCTCTATAAAAACATGAACAACAAGGATTTGATGAGCTTCTGGGTTGCTGGAGGAGGTGCTGGGAAGGTGGTGCACCCAGAGGGCATGGAAGCTCTGTAGCCCCTTCCCCATACCTTTCCCTATTCATCTCTTCATCTGAATCCTTTATGATATCCTTTAGAATAAACCAGTAACATATGTTAGTATTTCCTTGAGTTCTGTGAGCCATCCTAGCAAATTAATAGGACCCAAAGAAGGGGTCATGGGAACCACAGTTTATAGCCAGTTGATCAGAAGTATGGGTGGCACAGACTTGTGATTGGCATCTGAAGTAGGGGCAGTCTTGTGGGGTTGAGCCCTCAATGTGTAGAATCTGATAGAATCTCTAGGTGTAGATAGCATCAGAATTGAATTAAATTATAAGATTGTTTATTTTGGAGCATTTCATTATTCAGTCTTTTTTTTAATTAAAAAAACATGAAACGTAATAAAGAGGTTGTTTTTTTTTTAATTTTTAAATTTTTTTTGGCAGCTGGACAGTACTGGGATCGAACCCTGGACCTTGGTGTTATCAGCACCATTCTCTAACTTAAAGAGATTTTTAAATTATTAGTGTTAAGTCATCAAAGAAAACACTTTTTTTCTTGGTTTTCTTCATTTGTAAAGTGAGTGTAAGTTATTTTTGTCATTTGTCTTTGGCTGTACTTTAAACACAGTTACCCATATATAAGATGACATGGTATATTTGCATACCATGCAAAGCATGAAAGCATTAATTTATAAAAGGGAGAAATCAGGGCAAGGACAAATTATATTTTAGATTGGCCCTATGATGGGAGCAGAGTTTACAGACTAGAAAGAAAGTCAGTGAAGGAAAAAAAAGGGGGGAGGGGGAGCTGGCCGGTTAGCTCAGTTGATTAGAGCACGGTGTTATAACACTAAGGTCAAGGGTTCAGATCCCCATTCTGGCCAGCTGCCAAAAAAACAAAAAGTGAAGACATTTGGAAAGAATGGAGGGAGGCCGGCATCCAGGCCACTAAGTTTTGCAGCCCCAAGGCCCCTTACAGTTTATTATTACTGTTTTTAATTAAGTAGGGGTCTAGGTAGGATATGTATAGCATGATCTTGACTGAGATTGGTGAAGGGTTTTGTTGTTGTTTTGGGGTCTTTTTGTTGCCTCTAAAAATTTTTTGTTTAAATTTTTATGTAGTGATTAAAAAACATAAAATATATCATCTTAATTATTTGTAAGTGTACAGTTCAGAAGTGTTAGATATATTCACATTATTGTGCAACAGATCTCTAGAACTTTTTTTAATCTTGCAAAATTGATACTCTGTACCCAGTAAACAGGTACTCCCTGTTTCCCTCTCCCCCCAACCCCTGGCAACCACCATTTTACTCTCTGTATGAATCTGGTCTCTCATATAAATGGAATCATACATTGTCTTTTTGTGACTGCCTTATTATACTTAGCATTATGTCCTCAAGATTCATCCATGTTGTAGCATGTGACAGGATTTCTTTCCTTTTTAAGGCTGAATAATACTCCATTGTATGTATATACCAGATTTTGCTTACCCATTCATCCGTCCAGGAACATTTGGATTGCTTCCACCTCTGGGCTGTTGTAGATAATGCTGCAGAGAAAATGGGTGTACAGGTTTCTCTTTGAGATCCTGCTTTCAGTTTTTTTGGATATATACATTTTTATGCCTCTTTGAATACCCAATTATTGCTACTGATTTTAACACAGTTTTGGTTTTCTGACATATGGTAGGATTTAGGAAATAATCTCAGGGTGTGAAGTTGATGGTCAGGTTATTAGTTGATGGTGACTGTGCAGCAGTAAGAGTCAGAAGAATCCAGAACTTGTCCATTTATAGTAAAGAATTTCATAATAAGTGCAGTATTATGAGTATAGTGTTCACATATGTAGAAGAAACTGTATGAGGTGATTTAGTACATTTCAGTTATCTATTGCTGTGAAATGAATCATGTCAAAACTTAGTGGCTTAAAAAATTTAATGGCTTCATATATTATTTATCATGATTATGTGGGTTTACCAGGCAATTCTTATACTGCATACAGTGTCAGCTGGGACAGCTGAAATGTCTGTATGGCTGGCAATTGGTGCTAGCTACTGGCTGAGATCTCAGCTCAGTTTAGGCAGTCAGCCAGGGGTCTCAGTTCTTTTCTGTGAAAGTCTCTCCATGAGGTCAGTTGGTCTCTTCATAGTATGAGAGCTGGAACTAAAGAGTGTTCCAGAGGAAGTTCTTCAAGAGGACAAGCCCAGTAACCTGGTGCTTATCAGGCCTCCATGTACATCATGTGTGCTAATGTCTCATCAAAGCTGGTCACATGGCTAAACCCAGTCTACCATGTAAAAATCATGAATTACCAGGAGGTGTAGTTCTTTAGTTAATTGGAGGCCATCAAAGTAGCAGTGTACCATACTTGTGTAGAAAAAGGTATATTTTAAATGAGGGCATTTAGTGTATATGTTTCCTGAATTTGTCCTGTAAAATATTTTGGAAGTTTTCAAACTTAGGAAAAATTTCACTGATTATTTTGGTGATTTGCTTACATTTTTGATATTTGGTTGAAATTGTGTTAATGCACAGTAAGATTTTATGAGGTCATTATTCAACTAATTTGACTCTAGACCCAATATGGATGTAAAATAGCAGTGTTCTCAGATTCATATTCAGTTTCAAAATAAAGGAAACATAGAAATTACTTGATGTAATTTTTCTTATTTGAAAATACTTTTCTAATTTTAATGTTTGAAAATGCTTTTCTAAATTTAATGTTATGCAAAAGAATTGCATCGTAGAGTGTATCTTTATGTCATTGTAATTTTTTAAATTCACTTGACATTAGATTTTTATTAAAGCAAAAATCATGTTTTTTTCTTGTTAGCTTACCCTAATGTAACTCAGATTAAATCCTTGATTAGAAAACCCTAGGAAAAGTTATTATTTTGGGGACCAGATTTTTGACTGCCTCTAGTTGTTTGTCTCTACTTCCTTCAAATTTAGGTCGATAAACCTACTCTCTCATGTCAAATTAATGCTGAAATTTTATACATATTTTTTGTGACATAGAAACTGTAAAGTAAAACTTGAGTGTATTTGAATTTTTGTGGTTTTTATCATTTTATTTTTTTCTTTCTAGTGCATCTATCCTTTGGGTTCTAAACCACTTAACTTAATTTCTCCTGATTCAGAAGATTGTCACACTCCAATTAAGCCTCAAAAAAGAAAGATCTTGGAAAGCAGCTGTAAAGATTCACTTCTTTTAGCAAATTCCAAAAAAGCTAGAAGACGTATTGTTATTGATGCTGAACAAATTTTGAACAGCAAACACAATGGAGAAGTATTTGATGAAACCTCATCAAACTTACCTGATAGTAGTCAACAGAATCCGATTAGGACAGTTGATTCCTTGGAGCAGAATGGGATTTTGGAAGCTGATATTGTTGACATGACTACTGGAGGAGATCCTATTATTGTTGATGTCTCTGGAACTGAGGGCACTCCCCCTCAAAATGAAGGATGCACATCTGAACTGGAAATGCCATTGGAGAGCAAATATGTATCATTTCACCAGACTTTATGTGTCCAGTGGAAAAATGCTTATGCTCTCTGTTGGTTAGACTGTATCCTGTCAGCTTTGGTGCACTTGGAAGGGTTAAAGAACACTGTGACTGAACTTTGCTCTAAGGAGGAATCTATATTCTGGCGGTTGTTTACAAAATACAATCAAGCAAATAAGCTTCTGAATGCCAGTCAATTGAATGGAGTTATAGGTGAGTACTAATATTTTATTTCTCTTTAAAATGTTAATGCTGAATTTTGTCTCCCAGCTTGTGGAAAAGATGCCATCTGTAGCTTCTCTTTTATTTATGTAAAGACCTGGGAGCAAGGGACCCAGGAAAGAATTATGAAGCTTGAGATAACACCACTTTCATTATTATGGCTGCCTAAAGGCATTCTTTTAAAAAAACTAATAGTAAAGGAAAAGGATGATGTGGTGTGTCTTAGCTTGTCAGGGTAATAGTGGTCATCATAGTGTCCATCAGAGCAAAATTTACATTTTTAAACTAGTGAAAAGCAGAATGAAGAAGTAAATAGAAATCACGTATGATCCAACAATCCCCCAAAATCTTTCTTCACAATGAGGGTTATATTTTTTGTTTCATTTTCTACAAAATAGGACACCCATGAGCCCACCTCTTAACCCAAGAAGAAATAAAACATTCCCAGTAACTTACATCTACTGTGTGTTCCTCCCACCCATATCCTGTCTACCCCCAAAGATAATCATTATCTGGAAATGTGTTTTATTATTTCTTAGTTTGTTTTGAACTTTATAAACAGGGCGTTGTATAGTATGTTGTCTGGGACTCTCTTTTTTTTTCTTTTTGTCAAGATTTATCTATGAAGGTGCTTATAGTTGTGGTTCATTGATTTTCACTGCTATGTAATATTTCCATTTTATAAATATATCAGTGTATTTACTCATCTACCTGTCTGTGGACAGTTGGGTTATTTTTTACCATTATAGATACTGCTGCTATGATTTTTCTTGGGCAGATCACCTTAGGCACAGTACAAGAGTTTCCTTTGGCAATACCAAAGGAATGTAATTGCAAAATCATAGGCTCTGAGTCCAGATATACAAGATAGAATGGCAGTTGTTTTCAAAAGTGCTTGTGTCAATCATTACTCCTGTTAGCAATGTATAAGAGGTCTTCCTGATCATATATTCTCCCTCTGTTATTTTCACACTTTGAGATTTTTGCTATATGAGTGATGTAAAATGGTCTGTGGTGTTGATTTGCCTTTCCCAGATTTTAAAGTGGTTGATTGTCTCTATGTGTAAACTGACCATATATGTGATTTCTTCTGTGAAATGTCTCTTTATGTTTTACCCTTATTTGTTCTATTGATTGTCATGTTCTCACTGATTTTTATGAGTTACTGTAGATCCTCGTTGCTATTTTTATGTCAGGTAAGTGTTGCTGAAATGTTCTGATTCATAGCATGTGTTTTTACTTTTTTTTTTTTTGAAAGATGACCACTAAGGGAATCTTAACCCTTGACTTGGTGTTGTCAGCACCACTCTCTCCCAAGAGAGCTAACCGGCCCTCCCTATATAGGGATCCAAACCCGTGGCCTTGGTGTTATCAGCACCACACTCTCCCAAGTGAGCCACGGGCTGGCCCTTACTTTTTAATTTAACTGAATTTACAAGAAAGTCTTTAAAGCTAAAGACTTTTTTGTTTTTCCTTTTGGATCTTGTAACATTTGTGGCTTTTTTTTTTTTTTTTTTTAAAGATGACTGGTAAGGGGATCTTAACCCTTGACTTGGTGTTGTCAGCACCACACTCTCCCAAGTGAGCCATGGGCTGGTTTGTGGCTTTTTAAGGAAAACCTTCCTTTTCCTGAGGACAGAAAGTCATTTATTTTCCCTGAAAAATTATAAAGATTTGCCTTTGATATTATGATTCTTCATACATGTGGACTTAGTATTGGTATATGGTGTGAGATAAGGATTCATTTTTATTTTCTATTTGCAAAAGCAGTTTTTCTAGCTCTTTTGTTCTCGGTTGATCTGCCATGCCACCTTTTTCATATATCAGCATTCTATATATGTGTGTAGTTGTTCCTTAACTCTCAATTTTGTTCTCTTGGTCATTTTTGTCTATCCCAGCACTCACAATAATTATTATTAGGTTTTTAAGTCTTTCTGGTAGGGCAATAATCCTCATCTTTCTTCAACTTCTTTTGAAATGTCTTGGTATATTTTTTATTTCATCTTGTACATTTTTTTTTTAAACTCGATATAATACTTTACTTGACATTGTAAGTATTACTCATTAATGTACTAAAAAGAATGACATTGTTCATGCAATCTTTTATGTGGATTCTGTGCATTGCTTCCCCATTGTTGACCATTCAGGCTGCTTACCTTTATCCTGCTGACAAATATCCATATATCTTTTGAATCTATTGCTCATTAATATCCTAGGAGAGGTATTAATATATGAATATTAAAGGTCTTGCTCAATGGCTTTCCAGAAGGCTTGTATCAAAATGTAATTCTATTTTCATTATATAAAAGAAAATAACTCAGTGCTCTATCACTTTTGGGTATAAATATTTAGAAAGTTATGATTTTGTTAGGTAAGAAATATTTTGTTTCAATTTAAGTTTCTTTAAGAGAATTTTTTTCATGTGTCCTTTGTGATTTTTTGCAGTTTAAAATTTCAGTTTCTCACAAGCATTTTTGCCTTTGATTTTTCTTCACTCAATTTCTGTTTTCTATAATTATAGGAACCCCAATGCTGAGTAGATGACAGTTATTCAGTTGATTCTTGCAGAAGAGCAACAACTGCATATTGGAATTAATTTTAATTTTATACTTTATCTTTTATTTTATTTTATTTTTTACATAATTGTAGTTTTTATAATCTGGTTGTTACTTACATTTGTTCAAGCTGCATTACTTTGCGTTGTAGGTTTTCCTTTTTGGTATTTCAAAAAAAAATTCTGGTTAACATTTACTTTATACCACAGGAAAATCCAAATATTTCATTAGTGAAACATATAAACAGAACATGATCAGGCTGTATAAATTATTTATAAGAGATTTGAGTAAAAAGATCCATTTGTAGCTTAAGAGCAACTAGGGCCAGCATATGGAGGCTTCTGTTCAAACTAATTTTCTTATTAATCTTGGATAGTTTCTTATCACAGTATTCCATTTTGAGGACTTATATCCTAAAGAATTGATCACATACATGGACAGAGATGTGCCCAATGATGCTTATCACTATAATATTTATAATAATGAAAAAAGAAACAAATGTCCAGCAGTGGGGGAATGATGAGTAAAACTGTGTCAGTCACAGTGTAATAACTAGCACACAAAATCTCTAATGAAACAAATTTGTGTGAACAAAGCAGAATGGTGGGAAAACACTACGATGCTACCGAAGGACTCCTTCACACCCCTCAAAAAAAGACATCAAAGGAGAGAAATATATCGAATATCAGTTTGGGAAATAATCATAACTTTGAGACTCTGTGACCTTGCTAAGTTTAATAAAAGTTATACAAAATGTAATAAGTAATTAGATGCTTCTAGCATAAGTAATTGCACATAGAATGATAGCTTCAGCTGTTGCAAAGATAGGCAGAGTAACCGCAAATTTAGCTGTTTTACTAGGCCTGTGAATATTTGGGTGGGAGAAGCTATCACTGGCATTTTACCCAGGCAGTAAGCATCAATGATAATTGTGTTGATTTTACTCAGAGATTTTACCCAGGCAGTAAGTACTAATATTATTGTGCTGCTAACAATATTAAGGGACTATATGCTATACCACAGAGGAGTAAGAATTATGGAAATTTTGTGTTTTGGTTTTTGTCTGTCATTGCAAAACTTATTGACTCTGATAAAGTTTTATTCTTGTTAATGGTCTCAATTTTCTGTGGAAAAATACACATTGATGAGAAATTGATAATGTTCTATATATTTTTTTAGATGGAAATTGTAAAAAACTTTCTTCAGAAATATTTGCAGAGATAGAGACCTGTCTGAATGAAGTCAGAGATGAAATTTTTATTAAACTCCAGCCCCAGCTTAGATGCACATTAGGTAAGTACTTGGTGTAACTTAACTGTTGTGGTACTCTCCTACCATACACAAATATGTACATCGTAAGGAAATATAATATTTTATTACTTTGGATGATCAGATTCTTGGGAGAGAGAATCTGGGTAGGTTGACTTAGGAGTCTGCCATTGGGTAAAACCATTGTTGGGCAGAGCGTTCCATATCAATATGCAGGCTCTTGTCCCACCTCTTGAGTATTGGTACAGTTCTCAGAAACAGATAAATACTTATGGGGTACACCACTGGTTGCTTCTTCAGTGGTTTCCCCTCGTAGACTAATCAAGCATTTTCAATCTTGAATACGCATTAAAAAGCACCTAGGGAATTTCAAAGTAAATACCAGTGCTAAGGGCCCATACCAGGTGAACTAAATCAGAATCTCAGGGATGGGTCCCAGTTAATCAGTAATTTTTAGAAGCTCCAACATGTTTCTTATGTGTGGACAGGGTTGGGAATCTCTGATCTAAACCAGCCATGGTAATTATGTTTCTCTTACTGGTGATTGGTTTAGGAATGGACAGATGACAAAGTTTTGGTCAGAGAGCTATTAGGAGAAACACACTGATGACCTTTTGGGAGAACTTTCTCACTTTTAAAAAGGGACCTCTGAATTGGTTTTTGGCCTATAGAAGCAGAGTGGAGCAAGGGAGCTGTAGTCTTTCTTAGAAAGTCTAGGTCTTTCTAAATTTTTTTAGTATTAAAAAAAGGAGCTGCTGGTGACTTTTTTTTGAAAGGAATATCTTTATTTCCCTTTTATCCTTGTATTGACTCTTCTATTAATATTATAGTAGCAGAATATATGATACTCCCTGTTAGTAATAATCCATATTAAATTATGTAGAGTATCAATGCTTTCTAGATTTTCTTTCAGTGAGTGGCCTTTATTTCATTAGATCCAAATATTATATCTGGAAGCATAAAAACTTTTGTCCATGCTAGACAACTTTTGACCTACTTTTTAAAATTTTTATTTATTTATTATTTATTTATTTATTTATTTATTTTTCTTTTGAGGCTGGCCAGTATGGAGATCCAAACTCTTGGCCTTGGTGTTATGAACACCACACTCTTAACCAACTGAGCTAACTGGCCCGACCTACTTCTTTGTTCGACAGTTCTGCTCCCTAGTTTTCTACGTTGTTTTTCATGGCTTCCTACGTTATGTGAGGGTACTTCGGAAAGTTTGTGGAAAAATATAAATAAAAGATAATATGAATCCATGAACTTTTTGAAGTGCCTTTGTCTAAGTTTACTCTATTATAATAAAAACTGGTTTTTCATATGCCAAATCTCAGGCATTGCCTCCTCTAGGTCTAAAGAATTGTTCTCACTTATCATCAGGTGGGATCTCAGATGTAATCAATATTCTTTCTTATTTTTATCAAAGTATAATTTACATACAGTAAAATCTTTTAATTTGTTCAGTTTTGTATACATCACCACAATTAAGATATGGGACAGTTCTGTCACCCTAAAATTTTTTATCAGGCTCCTTTGTAGTCAGCCTCATTCCTCGTCCCCAAACACTGGTCTGCTGGTGAATACTTACTTCAAAGGAGCCTTTTTGGTAAGACCCCTGAGTATAGACTGAGGGGTTTGCTTCCGTGTTACATTTGGCAGATGTCATTTCCCTCCAAGAGTAATCAAATGTTTTAAACTATCATTTTGTGTAATCTTAACAATTGCCAAGCAATACAGTTCTTCCAGTACAGTAGGATTCCTTTCTTGTTTGTACTACCTATTTAACAGTGACAGGTGCTCTGTTAGAGCTTAAGATCTTATTAATAAAGTCAAATCTGTACTGACGGTGAATATTGATTAAACTTTTAAGATCAGCTTCTTTATCATTTTGACTATTGTTTTTAAAAAACACATTGTAAACTGTCCCCTTTGCTCTCCCTCCCTGCAGTTTAAGAAATATAACATTACAAATACAACTGAAGCCCCCTTTGTATTCTTCCCAAATACTTCCTTATCTCCCCACAAAGGTAACTACTCTCTTCAATTTGGTGTTTTCTTCCCTACAATGTCTGTATTTCTTTTAAAAAAAGAAAAAAAAAAAAAAAACAAGCTAATATTGCTATGGTTTCTACTTATTTATATAAGTCTAAAAAGTAATTTACTCTATGAGTACTGTGTACTGGTGTAAGGATAGAGAGACCAGTAAAACAGATAAGAGTCTAGATCAGAAGATCAGAACCCTCTGCGTTTGGTTACTTCATACTGTGACAGAGGTAGTTATGCAGGTAAGTGGGGAAAGAAAAGGCTATAAATGGTGGTGGAACAACTGGTTCCTGACACAGGGAGAAAATTAGATCCCCACTTCACACCATAGTCAGAAAGACCTGAATGTGAAAAGCAGAGTTGTAAAACTTTGGAAGAAAACATAGTTGAATATCTTTATCACTTCAAAATGGGGAAAAGTTTCTTAAATAAGATAAAGATAAGATGGTAAATAAGATTACATTAAAGTTTAAAACCTCTTGGCAAAGATAGGACAAACGAATAATATACAGGACATATTATAAATAAGGCTTGTGTATCAGGCAAATAAAGAAAACCTAATAGAAAAGTGACCTGAAAATATTAATGAGCAGTTAACAGAAGAGACAACTTATATAGCTAGACAGCAAAGAGTCAGAGGTTTGCATCATGCCAAGTGAAGGTATTTTAGGGAAATATGCAAACTAGATTAAGGGTTGGAGTGAGGAGTTGGGGTTAAGATTCTAGAGGCAGAGACCACTTAGTTAATTTAGGAAGGAGGTTATAAAAATTGAAATTAGGCATTGGTATTATCCTCTCTATTAAGATGCTTTGTACTTACTATTCATAAAATTTGTAATCAAAGGAAAAATAATTAAGATCAACTTCGGAGCTATATGAATTACCTAAAATGATTTCTAATCAATGTAACTTATTTGACAGTTTGTTTTGAGCTCTTTCATGATATTTTGATTCACTGAGAACTTTATATATTTTATTTTATGTATTTATTATTTCTGGCGGCTGGCCAGTACAGGAATCAGACCCTGGATCTTGGTGTTATCAACACCACTCTAACTGGCTGGCCCAGAACTTCATGTATTTTATACCTGAAGATTTTATGTTGTCATTATGAAATGTATATTGTGTGCTTTCTCAATTAATATTTAGTTACAATAGAATAAGCATTTAAAGGCTGATGACTAATTACAAACTCATACTGTACTATGTATTGTTTATAGGTATGGTATAGTGTGTTTTTGTTTCTAGGAGATTGTATTTCTGTTTGTAAAAAATATTTTGTATTGATTTAGTTTTTTTGTACAAAAGTAGCAGGACTATATACCACATAGGTAACTATTAAAATAGACTTTGTAACTACTGATATTTATAGAATATGCTTAGGCAACAATACCTACTGTCTGCCTTGTGGTCCTGCCAAGGTGACTGTTCCTGGCCATGTTCTGGGTAGCTGTTGTTCCAGGCTAGGGGGAGAACTGGACCATGAAAGTGAGGCTCTATCCAGGGGAAGAAGGGGATAGAAAGACTCAGAGTCCCTTAGGGGCCAAATCAGTAAGGCAGTATCTAAGCTCCCTTGAGGACAGGAAGGAGAGAAACCAACTGGAGAATGAATGTAAGAAGAACGTAAATCCTTCTATTTAACTTACTTGCTGATCTCAAAGCTGGAAGCCGGTGGTAACTGTTCAGTTTTTATTTTAATGACAACAAAATTCAGATCTTCTCTAATTTCAGAGTTGTTGGAATTTAATTGTTAAATGAAAAGATTAGATTAAAAGGTTGAAAAGAGTGGTAGATGAAGAGCTGGGATCAAGGCTGGTCCCTTAACGCTTGCATGTCCTGCCCTCTCCATGTGCAGAACAAGATTGGAATAGGAATGGTGTTTTCATGATTTTGTCCAGTTCTGATATTATTCTACAGTGTTTTCACCAGTTATGTTTTTTTAGTATCTGTATCAAACCATTTACATAACTTTTGTTTTAATATACTCTAAGACTATTATAGTTCTGAGGACTTTTTTTCCCCCCTGAGGAAAGCTAGAAAGATTTGAGAAAACAGCATTGGTCTTTTGTGTTTTCTGTCTTCTGAAACTTTCATAAATGTCCACCAAAAAAAAAAAATGAAAGTGGCTGAGGTGAAAATTAAATCTTTATGTGGGACATTTTTAGGAAAATGCTTTAAAAACTTTCCCCCACCCAACTGTGAATGACTTACTCTGTCATACTGTATTCCCATATATTCATACTGTAAATATGGTGAGAAAAGACAAAAGTTCATAATTTTGGTTTACTTTCTGTGGTTAATTATGAGCAATAATTTTTCCTTTTCTTTTTGAAGGTGATATGGAAAGTCCTGTGTTTGCATTTCCCCTGCTCTTAAAATTAGAACCCAACATTCAAAAGCTCTTCACGTATTCTTTTTCTTGGAACTTTGAATGTTCACAGTGTGGACACCAGTATCAAAACAGGTAAGTTTTTCTGTCTTTTAAAATTAATTCATTTTATTGAAAATGGTTTCAAGTAATGTAATTTGGATAAAACTTGCTTCTACCTGTAGCGCTGCACTCTTCCTGGTTTTTTCTACCCATGCCAGGATTTCCCACCACACCTTGAAGTCTCTCCATAGGTTAAAAAGATAAATTTGAAACTGCAGCTTGCTTACCTCTTTAAACTGAATGGTCAAAAACCTATGGTTTGATAGATTGCTAATAGGAGTTTTCTTAAGAAGTTCTTTAGTGGGAAGTGGGGACTAATGAGAAGGATGACCCCCCACACACACACACACTCCCCCTCTGGATTCCCTGTTGAGTTAAAATACCTCTCAGAACTCCTTGAAACTATATGCATTTTTTTTACGCCTCTGTTAGAGACCAAGTTTTTTTTTTTTTTTTTTTTTTTTTTTTGTGTGTGTGTGTGTGTGTGTGTGTGTGTGTGTGTGTGTGTGTGTGTGTGTGTGTGTGTGTGTGTGTGGTTTTTTTTACCTTAAGTTTTTAACATCATAGAAACTGATTTTAGGCTTCTAGATTTTGGCAGCAATTCTCAGAGCAATTCTTCCCCATTCCTTCCCTCAGCCCCATTGACCACCAGAAAGCTCCTACATGTGAGCAGTCTCAGCCATACTTTCTACTTCCCTGATGTCTCTAGGTGAGAATTAGATAGGCTATGAGTAATATATGTGGCCCAGAGATTGGCACTTTAGAGGAAGTATGGAGAAGAAAGAAACTTCAGATTTTCTTTTGCTTCTGTATACCTACCACATAAGAAAAGGAATTAGGTTTTCGAAGAGAATCCAGGGAGAGAAAGTTTTCATCAGACATGATACCCTCACTTTGTCCATACCTGAGAATGTTGCTGGCTGGCAGTTAAGAAGATTATCATACTGGCTCTGTTGGTCATTATTACAATAGAGATCAATCTTTTCCTCTTCTTTAACTTACCTACTAGTAAGTTAGAAACTTTGAGTCTCTCAAAGTTATTAAGTATAAATGTGTGAGAAAAATACTACTTAGATATTTATTATCTTAATATGAGATTCTTTGTAGATATTTAAGGGCCAACCTCTGGGAGAGGAAGCTCTAAGGAATGCAGCCAAGAGAAAGTATTTGATTTTTTAAACCAAGTAGCTCAAAACTACTAGAACATTTTACTCATACCTAGGACTTAAGTAATTTTGTATAAACAAGTGAATATAAGAACAAGTATCTGTTCCCAGGTCTTTCATTGACTTTAATATAAATTATTTGGTTACCTTCTCATAATAACTCAGTGAGGAAGACCCCAGTATCCTTATTTGACAAATGTGGACACTAAAGTTTGAAAGGGGTTAGATCCCTGCCAAAGGTGACACACGAGAAGAGGCAGAATCCAGAGTCATACTAGGCTTTTCTGGTCTCTAAGACTTTCTTGCTCGCTGTGGTGTACTCCCTAATCACTACCTGGGTTTTAAAAAATATAAGCAAGTTTGATGATTAAAGTCAGACTAATTGTTACTTTTCTGGAATCCATATCTGAGTGTGACAGTTTTTCATTGAGTATGTTCCATGTGCCAGGAACTCACCTGTGCACTGGAAATAGTCTCTGTCCTGGCCAAATTCAGACTAGTTAGCTACGGAGCACATAGTAGAGGGCCATTGACTTAGTAATTAATTTAATTCATTGCCTGCTTTATGTTATCTTTCAACGCAAGGTAATCAGTGCATTATAGAGGTGTATAGAAAAAGCTCTGAGAGCCCAGGGGGAAGAAACCACCAGCCACTTTAATTTCCTTTTTTTGTTTTTTAAAAATAATTTTACCTTGTTCTAAAAATAAAAGTGGTTATAGAGGAAAAGTTAAAATGAAGTGGCATTTCATTAAATGTGTTTTAGTATGTCATAACTTAAAACTTATTTCCACTCACTTAAGCCGAAGGAATATTATCCACCAAATTCATTTGTTTTTGTGTTGCTGTTTTTAGTGCCAGTTAAAGGGCTTTTACTTGATTTAGAAAGTATATTCTGGAGGCAGTTAAAAGCATAGTCTCTGGAAGCAGACTCCCTGTATTCAGATTTCAAGTCTGTCATTTAGTATCTGATGGGCACTCTGTATTTCACTTCCTCATCTGTAAAATGGGGATAAGAATAGCACCTGCCACTTAGAGTTGTTTGGAACAGTACTGCCTAGCGCTTTGCTAGGCACAGTAAGTGCTCAGAAGTGTTAGATGTCATATGGAACATTAACACTTAGTTGCTGAGACAAACTCTCTTTTATAAGCTGAAATGTAGGATCCTTTTTATTTAATAATTATCTATAAGAACAAAGAATTTAGCAGAAATACAGTCAGTTTATTTGTTGATACTTTTATGTTGATTTGCTTTTAAAATAAATGTTAACTTCCCTGAGAGCTGATCCATTTTTAATAGCCAGTGCTTTATCTCCTTGTGATTTATATTTGTTATTGTTAGGAAAATAAGCTTGTGTCTCCTCTGTAAAAATGTAACTGTTCTTTTAATTAATATTTATTAGTTACTATTTATTATAGTTGAGTAAAAATTAATATTTTATTAAAATTTAGTAAAAATTAATATTTTTATTAAAATTTAATTAAAATTAATATTTTTATTAAAATTTAATTAAAATTAATATTTTTATTAAAGTGGATGCAGTTGAGGTTCAGTGTGTATCTTTAAAGATCGTCTTTTTAGATGGCTATTGCTATCAAGTATTCAGACTAAAAGTACAAATTTAGAATTGGTGAAACCTGTGAAAAAATTCTTTTACAACTGATGCTGTAATTTTTTTTATAGGGATCAAAAAGATTATGTTGTATGTATTCCTGATTACGTATTTGAAAACTCCCCTTTTCATTTGTGGTTGCCAGTAATGGCTAGTTAGATTGAGTTATTTGAGTAAGGGGTGAGGTCTTTATAAATCTGTTAGCCTTACCACAGTTGTTCTCAACAAGGGGCTATTTTGCCCCCCACAGGACATTTGGCAGTGTCTGGAGACATTGATTGTTGCAACTAGGGGCTGTTACTAGCATCTGGTGAGTAGAGGTCGGGGATGATGCTAAACATCCTACAATGTATAGAACGACACCTCACAGCAAAGAATTATCTGGTGCAAAATATCAGTGGTATTGTTGAGAAACCCTGCCTTTAACATTTTCTTGCTTCATCTCATAGCTGAAAAGCTATAGATAATTAATGTGAAGAGTCTTCACAGAGAGCTTCTTAGGGTTTGGGTGGAACATTACCATATTAATATTTGGTGAAAAAGGAAAGTGTGAATAAACAAATGAAGGGGAGTACCCGTTAGACATCGGTTTAAATTTATGTATATGCATTTAAAATAAATGAATTTCAGTTGTATCTTTTTTTAAAATAGGTGTATGAAGAGTCTGGTCACCTTTACAAATGTCATCCCTGAGTGGCACCCACTTAATGCTGCCCATTTTGGTCCCTGCAACAATTGCAGCAACAAATCACAAATAAGAAAAATGGTATTGGAAAGGTGAGTTAAAGTTGCCTTATAATTTTTAGAACAAATGAAGGTGAATTTACATTTTTTGTAAAGTGTAGAATTGGAACTGGTGACTACAACTACCTTTCAGAAGTTTGAGTTAACATATACTTATGAATTGCCAAATGCCTCTCTTTTTCATGAACTCCGGCCAGTAAGCAAACTGTCCCAGGTGAAATGCCACTGAGGAGCTGAGTTAGGTTGATGTCTGGCCTCACTCTCCTAGTGTCTTTCCTTTTTACCTTTTTTCTCCCTTTAAGGATATTAAGCTTCAATATTTTTCTCTTCTGTCAAGTGCCTGGAATCACTAGAATTCTGGGATTTCTTTAATCTAATTTCAGGAACTAAGATGATTCAAAGGTGAGCCATGGGCTCATCTGTCTGAATTTCCATTTTCTCACAGATTTCTGCCTGCTAATTCTTCATTCTTATCATAGCTATTTCTCCTGCCCTTGAGCAGGTATTGTTTTCATTGTACTTTGCCAGCTTTTCTGTTTGTCCTCAGTAGGAAAGTTGGTCAGAATTACCTTTTTCAATGTTAGCAAAAGCCCCCTCTCTTTAAACTCACAGGTCAGTTCCTCTTAAGCAGTTTGTGTCTTTTGTTAATGTATTCACATATGTGTACATCCTCTTTAACCTTCATTTTCAGTCTAACTCTGTGTCAAGGAAATGTTTCGAGGTATAATTTGATATAATGAACCAGTGACATTAACTGCTGATACCCTGAATATGTCAGAGACCCCTCACAATCTTTCCTAGAGGTTTATTTTCATTAAAGTAAGAAATTCTCAGATAATCTAATAGTGCCAAAAGGCTTTAAAGGAAAACAGGGTAGTCCCTGCCCCACCCCCTCTCTAGGCAACTACTTTAAACCTTCAAATTAAGGTAGTAGTTACTTTGACATTTCACAGTGGTGTGCTTATTCTGCTGTAATGCAGTCTGTTCTCCTTTTATAGTAGTTGAGGACTAGGGTTCTTACACCAACACCTGGGCTCCATCTCTGTTTAGCCTCTCCCTGTCCTTCCAACGTGATTACATATTTGGTTAAATCAGTAATCAGTGTTTGCATTATTAATGCATATAGTATTCCTTCTCTAGCCAAGAAGTATATAAATGGTTAGGTTTCATTTCTTTTATAATTACTTTTCCTGGAGTTATTATTTGCCTTGTGTTTTCATTTGCTTAGTTTATTATGCACTGTGAATTTTTTCCAAATGCTCTTCTAAACACTTATTAATAAATTCCCAACACTCAAATGCTTCATAATTTTTAATCCCCCCTCCCTATTTTTCCTGAAAACCTCTCTTCTGCTAGTCTTCCAGTCTATACTAATTCCTCTCTGCACCTGGTGCTCAGGGGTGCTCTTTATACACACTTTCAGTCACTATCCCAGTTTTTAGCCAGGGCCTCATCCCCACATTCCACAGCATCTGTTGCCTATAAATATCAAGTGTTTTAGGGGTTCTATGGAACAAATAAGCTCTTCTCATCAGTATGCCGGCTCTGTAGCACTTATGTCTTCATCCATTCTGCTATTTAAGTTTTCGCTTCTTTATTTGCTTTCTGTCTTCTGAATATCCTTTGACCTCTTGTTTGCTTATTTCTCCTTTCTTTTCTTTGGACTCTTACCTTTTTTCTTTTTTTGGCCGTCACTATCATTTGGTAGCATTTGAGTGGGAGGGCAAAGTGGGAAGGAAGAGGAGGTTTCTTTAACCAGATGTCTGTAGTCTGTCTTGGCTGTTTGGTGTCAAAGTTTTGAGATCTAAGTATTGAGGAAGCCTCTTTTTTTAAGCGCTTTTCTTGATGATGAGGCAGATAGAAGGACATCAGGGTGTGGGTGTCTGCCATCCTGCACTGGACCACTGGATTGCTTGAGCCTTCTTGGTGTATATAATTTCATCCAACTGTTTATACCTGATTTTTTTTCAAGTCCCAGCACTGAAGATAGACTCACACCATTATTTTGTTTTATCTGTTGATTGGTTGCATTGCAACATATACTTTTTAATTATACAGATATGTTACTTTACTTATATTAAAGATTCATGCTCTGATCTGAAAA
Source organism: Cynocephalus volans (assembly GCF_027409185.1). Classification (NCBI taxonomy): domain Eukaryota; kingdom Metazoa; phylum Chordata; class Mammalia; order Dermoptera; family Cynocephalidae; genus Cynocephalus; species Cynocephalus volans. The sequence goes on along the minus strand of NC_084466.1, from coordinate 79,508,892 downwards.
TGTATCCATGAGGTAAAACAGTGTTTCAGTGGAAAATGTATTTTGAGTTCAAATGGGCCAGTTTGTAATTTGTACATTTCCTATATTCTTCAAAAATAAATTGAACTAGTATGTAAAATTTTACTTAAATTCTAAACGACAAGATCTTTACATAAGTCCTTTGTGGTTTTTTTGCTTTGAAATTTGTATAACTTGATTTGTTGGCATCTAATGGAATTTAGATACAAATTTAATATACTTTCTAGGGATAACTTAAAAGTAATTACGTCCATCATGATACAATGTGTAATTGAATCAAACAGGATTTTAAAAGCTAATAGTGTTGTAAGTTCCCTGAACACCTTCTCTCAGATAATCTACATCTTTAACATATTCCCATTACAAAAAAAGTCCATTGATAAATTAGGTGAATGATGCCTAGCAGGTCCAAATATGGCCCTTTTAGGTAAATTGCTTCAGGGTTATATTCAAAGCATGGATGAATGACATGGAGCACCAAGAACTTAAAATCAGATTTAATTTTACTTCACAAATTCTTAAACCTGTCATTACTGCCATAGTCTTTAGAATCTGGTCATATACTATCCTGGGTTGGCTTATGAAAAATGTATTTAAATATATTTAAACTTCAGTTTAACAGTTCATTAAATAACCATTTGTAAAGGATAGGGGAGTGATAGGAAGAGAGATAAGACATTTTTGTTCTGTGCTTATAGAATAGAGCTCATTAAAGTGTCTCATACAATGATTTTTAGGCATTTTTTTAAACAGATAAAGTACATCTCCCCTATGAAATTTTGGGTGGAATGCTGATACACAAAATAGTTAAAATTATGTTTCTTTATTTAAATCTTCATTGTTTGGCAGAAAATACTTTTTTATTTATTTATAAGATCCTTGAACTACCTCCAAAGGTTTGCAAACCTTTGAGCAGTTGAATTTTTCTTTTTTTTTTTGGAAATTACAATTTTTATTTTTTATTTATTTTTTTTTTAAAGTTTATTTTGTCGATATACATTGTAGCTGATTATTGCTCCCCATCACCAAAACCTCCCTCCCTTCTCCCTCCCCCCCTCCCCCCCAACAATGTCCTTTCTGTTTGCTTGTTGTATCAACTTCAAATAATTGTGGTTGTTATATCTTCTTCCCCCCCCCCGGTTTGTGTGTGTGTGTGTGTGTATGTGTGTGTGTGAATTTATATATTAATTTTTAGCTCCCTCCAATAAGTGAGAACATGTGGTATTTCTCTTTCTGTGCCTGACTTGTTTCAGAATTTTTCTAAACATATATTTTCTTGTTACAACTAATGTGAACCACTTGTAGTTCTTTTGAATTATAGCTGATTTTACTCCTATTTTATTTATTTTTCATTTTTTGTCATAGAGGCTGAAATAGTTCAAACAATGATATCATAGCCCTAAAATGTAATGAGGTGTAAAAATTTTATTTGGAGATTTTTTTTCTGCCTAAAACCTACATTAATACAGTTTGGATATACATGTATGCACATTGTTAAATTTTCATTTTCTAAAATATGAATTATTACATAAGTTGGGATGAGAATCAAAAACTTGTATTCCAGGCCATTAGTGCAAGACTGTGGCTGCTTTTTGTGGGACAAGGACTCGGTTTTCCCCTGCTGTTCCAGGGGTTAGCACAGTTCCCTTGTGCTGTATTTCTCTCTTTTTTCTTTTCTTGAGGGTAGAGCTTTAAAATAGGAGGAATTCAGCACCACATTAGGTGAATACAAATGGGTCTTAGCTTGAAATCTCTTGTTGTCTCTTGGTTCCAGTTCTATTAATTCTTTTTACCCAATTTTCCTATGGTTAAGGCAGAACCTAACTTACTCTCCTAAACCCTGATCATTATTTTTGACTGACGCTCAGGCATTACAGGTAGGAAGAAGCCTGAGAACAAAGTCTAGAGGTAAAGTTTTACCCTCACCTGAGAGGCTGGAAATGAGACAAGATGGAATTACAGGTAGAAGAATACAGTGACTTATAGGGGAACCAAGGAGGAAAATGAACAAGAAAAGGGGAGGAAGTGTATTATTTGATTGACTCCAAGATGCCATTGTTTATAAGTTGCACCCATTTAAAAAATATATTATTATGGAAGAAATGTTGTGTATTCAACTGTGTGTCATCAACTATAAGGTGTATCCCAATCTCAGAGATTGGAATTTATTTGGCATTTGGAACTTACAAAACAATGTTTCATAGTTATAGAAAGTAGTTATAGCATAATTTTGAGGGTTTTGCCTCTGGGTGAAATGGTAGTAAAACTAAAAAATTATGATTCTGCTCTGTATCATTTCACTCCCATTAAGTCCTAGATAACCTTGGTGTGCTAACTGATCTTTTGGAGAGAGAGGCTAGTATAATTAAGAGGATGTTTTAAAATTTGTGTAATTGCTCTGATTGTTGTCATCCCTTTTTTGCTGGATAAGAAAATCAAATTTCTGCCCTATCTGGATCTCAAAGCAGGCTTTGGAGGTTTCTGACAAGTAATTTCTTGTTATCTAAGGGAATTTACGTGTATTCAACTGGAGTTTGAGTATCTATTACATCCAAGAAAGTGTGCTGTGTGTGGGTTTTGGTCTTGGTGGTTTTACTTTTACTAATTTGTAAAAGAATCATTGAGAGTGCTTGGAATGTACAAAATGTAAAAATGTGTCAGGTGGTTTTACATGCATTATTTTATTCATATTAATATGTAGTTTTAAAAACATTTTCCATGTGTAAACTCACACAAAGGCAGAAATCAGTGAAGTTTTGTAGTCTAGGGATCAACAAGAGATTGTTTAGTAACTACCCTCAAGATTTATGTTGAAAGGTATTGTATGAAGCCAAGGGAACTAAATATTAGTAATTAAAGAATCAGGCAGGTGCCAAAAGCTTGCACTGCATATCCAGCTGTGAGAATACATCACTCATTTTACTGTAGATCATTGATTCAGAGACATACACTTCACATTTTAACATATCTGAAATGAGAATACATTTAAAAATTTATGGCATGGTATTGTTTAATTGGCAGTGTTTTTTTATAGTGCTACATTTACAATCAGTGACATCTTAGGTTTAATGAAATAGGTATGATTAAAAAAATGGGTAAGAGTTTAGTCTTATAGATAGTTTGCAGGACTTTTTTTTTTATAAGTGCTTAAATTTTGAGGACTTGATTATTCTCTAATGAAATGATTGACAAGGAGTAATTTACAAATTATCCCTCGTCAGTCCAAATAATCTGCATTTTGGACACTGATTCAAGTTCCGTTCAGCTGAACAAATTTTGATAAGCTAAGTAAGTTTTGACAGCTGTTTAAATATTGGGAAAAGGGATAGTCAACATTTTTCTTAAATCCTGAGAGCTTTGTTAAATTCAGTTATTTTAGGCCCATCTTTGGATTCTGCTTTCTGGTTCAGCATTATGCTCTAATGGTGAAAAGTATTTTTGAAATTATGGATGTTTTGACCTTTATAGTAAATCAACCAGTATGTTATATTTTCTTGTTTAATTAGTTAAAATTAAACTTTTCCTAAGTAGAAATTTTAATTTGAATAAATTGCTCTACTTGCAGAGATAACTGAGAGAAATAGGCCAAATTAATATTTATTTGAATATCTTAGGTTCTTTTGTTTCACATATTACCTACCCCACCTAATAAAAGCAGTTAATTTGGACACTTGATACCAAAGAAAATTCTAAAAGGTCTGTATTTTTTCTTTTGATTTTACAGAGTAGCTACCATGAGATCTTCTTTAAGCCAAAGCAGCATTGTCGCTTACCAGAGCAATTTTTGTTTAATGGTCTGTGTTAGAGTTTTATTGCATGATGGCTTCCAACTGTCAGTGATACCATTCTGAAAAGGGTTTAGTGTTACGTACTTCTTAGAGCGAGTTCTACATTTCTAATTAAGGCACACATCTGGAGGTGCTCAAGAAAAATTAGTGCAGTTAGCCTTGAAAGTATTATATGTGACTAGTTTGCTTCAGACCATCTTTTGTATTACCAGACACATGGCATTAAATTTGTTTGACTTCTCTTGCCTTTGTCCCCCACAGAACATCTCCTGTATTCATGTTGCACTTTGTAGAAGGCTTACCACAGAATGACTTGCAGCGCTATGCATTTTCTTTTGAAGGCTGTCTTTATCAGATAACTTCTGTAATTCAGTACCAAGCAAATAGTCATTTTATAACATGGATTTTAGACACTCATGGTAAGTGCTTAAATGTTCTCTTATATGATAATAGGCATGGAAACTAAACTTTAGTTTTTTGTTTTTTTGTTTTTTTAAAAAAGATAAACTTTGTCTTGACTCTTCTCGTTCTATTCTTGTCTTTGCATTTAATTCTTCTGCCCCTCCCCTCTCCTATTAAAAGTTTGGTGATTTTAGTATCTTTCCTTACTTTTTCCTTTTCTTATATCACATATTATGGGTATACACATGTGCATATGCATATTTCTTGCTCTACTGACTGAGCTAGCCAGGCACATATTTCTTTTTTAGATAAAAGATGAGATCATATATTACTATTGGTTTACAGTTTGCTTTTCTCACTTAATAGCTTTGCTTTTATTTTTTGTTTTTATTACATGAGTAATATATGTTCAATGTAGAAAAACGAATGGTGGGAATTTTAATTTTTTAAATACCTTGTACTTTTTTTAAAAAGTGAATTATACTGAAGGTTTTTAATTGAGAAAGAACAGCACAAATACATTTAGCTTAGTTTGCAATTGTTAGTAAGTATAAACAATACAAAAATAAACATGTTTCTAAGACTGTTAAACATTAGACTATGTAGCTTTCTATCATAGTCAAATAGAATATCTGTAATCCATAATTTGCTAACAGTTACAGCTAAGATAAACCCTATTTAAATAATTGAACTTCTCAGTACAATACTAAATAAATATAGTTCATGAATTTGGGGAATTTTTTCTCTTCCATGTCTAATGTGGTTTACTATTGGGTTTGTTTTTCTCGTAGTGTTCATTTTGTCTTAGACAAGACAACTCAATTTCCTTACAGTGTTGTATCAGGCCATTGGTAAAGGCTCACTTTGATATAAGCATTTTCTATTGTTTGGATACTTTTCATACTTGATATTTTCCTGCCGGGGATGTTTTGTATGGATGACACAATACTGTATTATAAAAGTACTTTGCAAATTGAAACTCACATTATAAATGTAATTATTACCTTAAAGTTTTACCCTGTTTTAGATTTTAGGTAGAAGTAGTTCTCAATAACATCAACCAACTTATTTTCACTTTCTATTGAATTCCAGGGAATGAAAAGTCCACTTCAAGAGCAGCATCGTTTCCAACCATGACAGCATATAAGAATCATTTAGTTTGCTTGTAAAAATTTCCAAGCTCTACCCCAGACCAATGAATGCGTCTTGGGACTGGGCCTAAATATCAGTATTGTTTTAAAAGCCCTCCAGGTGATTCTCCTATGCAGTCGTGGTGGAGAACCACTGACAGGAAAACAAAAGATTCTCAAAGTTTTAATAAGTATAGAATGAGAAATAGTAGGTTCAGGTAGTTGATGATGGTGTATTCACATAAACCGCATGGATACATAAACCACATACTTAGTGAATGGTTTTGTCTTTGTGTATGTGGAGGGTTAGCAGATCTCTGAGTATATTTTGTTTTCCTTTTTGTGACTTAACAAAGAATCCATACTTTTGTTATGTAACATGCTCTCGTTTTACTTTATTTATATAAGATATATTTTAATTAATATTTTAATCTTGTTTTTAATTTTTCCCTTTGGGGAGTGTTTTTTAAATCTTTGATGGGTCTTAGACCTTTGTTTGTTCTTAATTAGCCACTAATGATACCTTAGAAATTGACCAGTCGGTCTCTTTCTTCTTTCATTACTTTCCCTGTTCCTCAAGATTAGTTCCTTATAGGAAGCCTGTTGCAGAGTCCTCTTTTTCCCCTCACACGCTTAAGGTCTTTCTCAGCATTAAAAAGTGAATCTGATAGATTTGTCACATCTGTGTGAACTGTGTGTCTCTTAGAAATCTTTTTTCAAAAAGGATGGATGTGCATGAATCAGGAAAAGGGAAACTTAGTGCACTTTTAATATTTAAGATTAAGTGTCTCTAAACATACTTTTGCAATGTTAAAGAACACTATATTGGTTGTTACTTCTCTACCAAAACAGTGTTTTCTAAAATAATACTCCCTAGAAGAAATATAGTGGTTTGGGGGCTCACTGTTTTAATCATAGGAATAGAAAATGTTTTATAAGAAGTATAGTATTTGACGTCATGATTTATTAATCTATTTGGATTCATAGAAATAGATTAAGCTACGCATTTGCCATAATTCTCATGACATTATTCTTTTTGTATCTCTTTTCATTTTATAGATATATAGATGTTGATTTATAGTAGAAGTATGGGTTATTTTGAAAAGTCAGTAATAAAAGCACAGATAATTGTTGATTATTTAAAAGTGGTTACTCATCCAGGCCTGTGGTTAGCTTTTCCTAAATTATCATGCTGGTAGTAAGTAAAATATAAATAAGTGCACCTTTCCTTAGCCCCACCTCACCTGTCAGTACCTAGCCACCTTTCTTCTTAGCCATGCTTTTTGTTTGTTTGTTTTTATTGTGGTAAAATATACATAACATAAAATTTATCATTTTAACGTTTTTAAGTGCACAGTTCATGGGCAGTGAATACATTCATAGTGTTGCGCAACCGTCACCACCATTCACTTCCGGAACTGTTTCATCATGGCAAACAGAAACTCTTCTCATTAAGTAGCAACTCTCCATCCTCCCCGCAAGCCCCTGGTAACCATTATTCTACTGTATGTCTCTATGAATCTGCCTGTACTAGGTACCTCATCTAAGGGGAATTATACACTATTTGTCCTTCTGTGTTTCACTTATTTCACTTAGCACATTTTCAGGGTTCATCTATGTTGTAGCATTTAGCTAAAAGATTAAAATCTTTTTTAAGGCTGAATAGTAATTTATTGTATGTATTATCCATTCATCTGTTGATGGACTCAATGAGCTGTTTCCACCTTTTATGTGTTGTGAGTGATGCTGCTGTGAACATTGGTGGACGGAACCTGAGTTCCTGCTTTCAGTTCTTTCGTGTGTATACCTGCAAGTGGAATTGCTAGGCCTATGGTAACTCCATGTTTAAATTTTGGAGGAACCTCCAGTCTTTTCCATAGCAGCTGCACCATTTTACATTCCCACCAGCAATATACAAGGATTCCAATTTCTGCACGTCCTCACCAAAACTTGTTATTTCTTTTTTTGTTTGTTTTTATAATAGCCATCCTAATGGGTGTCCTTTTTTTTTTTTAAGGAATGATTTTAAACAAGTTACCTTCTTACTCTTCTTTCAGACTTTAGTTCGCTACAAAATGATTCCTGTTCCTACCACACCACTGAAATTGGGCAGACAAAAATAACTGCCAGTGACCAAGCTGCTATTAATAATGGAGTCTTCGCAGTTCTTGTCCATGGTATTCAATGCCGTAGACCTCTCTTAGTCCTTAAAGTTTTTCTTTGTCATCCATATTCTCATTCCCACTTGACAGATGACAAAACAGAAGCTCAGAAATCAAAAAAGAATTAAAACAGATGTTGGTACTTGAGGTAACAAGCTTCATTTATCTTGAGAATTCATGCATGTGAAACAACTTCTATTTTCCAATGTTGGATAAATTAGGCAGTGCTATATTCTAGTCCCAGAGTTTAATGTCTGTCTTGATTTTTGTAGGTATTTTAGAAAGAGTGTAAACTATCCAAAAAACTGCCTCAGGTTTTCAAATTTCTGAATATGTTAGGCTATAACTATTGTTATCCAAATAAGGACATTAACATTTGCAGAGAAGAATGGTGACAAGGACAAGGTTGTGTTTTAGAGTGGTTCTCCTTTGGTAGGTATTCAGTGATGTACAGCAGTTTAAGGCCAGAGAAAAGTTAACCTAGGATGGTGGTTTTGAACGTCTGACCTCTCTCTCCTCTCTGTCTTTCCCATCCCCAGGAGGCTGGCTGGAATGCGATGACTTAAAAGGCCCACATACCGAGAGGCATGAGAAGTTTAAAGTTCCTGCTTCAGAGATACATATTGTTATTTGGGAAAGAACATCCCAGGTGACAGATAAAGAAGCTGCCTGCCTTCCACTTAAAAAGACTAATAATCAATGCCCTTTTGGGGATGAGGAACCAGTATCTCCAGCGTCGTGTTCCATGGGCAATGCTGCCTCAGCTGAAACATTCCTAGTAACTCACCCTACAAACGTGTCCATTGCTCCTCATACTCCTCCACAGGATGAGGCTGTAGCTCATGGAGATCATTTACTTTCAAGTCCAAAAGGTTTGGTTGACAATAATAGTTTACCTTTGACACTTGAAGAAACTGTCCAGAAAACTGCCTCAGTTTTTCAGGTTAACTCTGAAACTTTCCTATCTGAAAATAAACCTGTGGCAGAAAATACAGGAATTGTCAAAACAAATACTTTGCAATTGCAAGAACCACTAATGCTTTCTTTAGTATCAGCTCCATTTAAAGAAAAGCTTATCCAAGACAAATTTGTGGATTTAAGCTTTCCATCTCAAGTTGTAAATACAGACATGCAGTCAGTACAGCTGAATACAGAAGATACTGCAATTATTAAGTCTGTGAATAATTTTCATGCTACTGGTCTTACACAGGGAGTGAATTCAGTAGAAATTGAGAAGGACACTGAGTTAAAACAATTCTTTACACCAAAAACTGAGAAATTAAAATCAGAACAACATGGTCCATGTAAGGTATCTAATTTGAAGAAAAAAGGAACTGCAGCAGGTTCTCAAACCATGACAGCTAAGTCATTACAGAGTCAGTCTCTGAAAGAAAATCAGAAGAAACCATTTGTGGGAAGTTGGGTTAAAGGCTTACTAAGCAGGGGTGCTTCTTTTATGCCACCTTGTGTTTCAGCTCATAGTAGAAACACTGTAACTGAGTTACAGCCTTCAGTTAAAGGGGCAAATAATTTTGGTGGCTTTAAAACTAAAGGTGTAAACCAAAAGTCTAACCAGGTATCCAAGAAAGCTCGTAGGTCTACAAGTAAGCCTCCTGCAGTCAGCAGCCCCCCACCAAAAGCGCCATCACTAGGTGGCCCAGCTGCTCCTCCTGCTAATGCTGCTAATGCTGCTAATGCTGAAGTTTTGAAGTGTGAGCGCGCCTCAGGTGGAGCTCACCTTGACCACAGTTCTCAAGGAAATGAAGGTGGCGTTTCTTCAGCAAGCCATGGAGACTCAGTTGAAGGTCAGATTCATAAACTTCGTCTAAAACTTCTAAAAAAACTAAAGGCAAAGAAGAAAAAATTAGCTGCTCTTATGTCTTCTCCCCAAAGTAGAGCACTTCCAAGTGAAAATTTAGAACACGTGCCCCATTCTGGATCTCCAAATGACTGTGAATCAATAGAAGACTTGTTAAATGAACTACAGTATCAAATTGATATTGCAGATAATAAATCTGGATGCACCACTATTCCTGGTGCTTCCCCCTACAGTAGTCAAACTCATGAAGAAATTTTAGCAGAGCTGTTATCTCCTACAGCTGTTATTTCAACAGAGCTCTCAGAAAATGTGAAAGCTGACTTTAGGTATTTGGAAATGGGAAATAACCATGTCCCAGCACCAGTACCTAGTGAATTAAATGATATTCCCCAGGACACACATCTGAGACAGGACCATGATTATTGCAGCCCTACCAAGAAAAATCAACATGAGGTTCAGCCAGATGCACTGACAAGTAATGCCTGCGTTATAAACTTGGAGAGTTCCATGAAGACCAATATTTTTGATGAGTTTTTCTCTACTTCTGAATTAAGTTCTTTAGCAAATGACACGTTAGACTTACCTCAATTTGATGAGTATCTGTTTGAGAATTGTTGAATGTTTGTTAAATCTTTTTAGTTTAATATTTATTATTCCTCTTAGAAAAACTTACTATGTTTTCAGGTAGTGTTTGTACACTGGCCTTGTGTGATACCATGAACAAAATGTCAGCTACCGAAGGCTTTACCTTTGGTTCTGTCCTTGAAGCATGTAATCTGTTTTACAAATTAAAATCATTAGGAATGTGTTGTTGGTGGTGTCATTTTGTACTTGTAGGAGAATGAAGATTTCAAAATGTTGAAGTTGAAAAGTAGTGTCTAGTTTTTGGCAGTTTGTACATTTGGGTGCATTAAATTTCCAGATTTTAAATTTTGGTTATGTTGTTGGTTCAGGAAAAACACTAGTTTATACACACTTAAGTTGTATACTGTATGTGAATGCATGACACTTTCGCTTGTGGTTCTGTGGTCTTACACAAGAGTCTCAGCCTGCTTCTTATACCAGTAGGGTGCGACGGAATGTAAACTTCCTCCATGCCGCTTGTCTCCTTTCTCTCCTTACAAAAGATGGCAGGAAATCTTATTAATAGAACTTTGAGTGATGTTAAGTGATCAATAAACAGGAAAAATTTTGTGTTTTCTCAATAACGTACTAAAAGCTACATGTTGTTATAAGTACCATCTTTCTCCCCAAGACATTTATTTCTGTAACCAAAGTGGGATACCATCTTAACAGTTTTGTTTTGGGAGAGATTAATAACCAATGCTTGTAAGGCTTGCTATGTGTTTGTTAATATGCAATGTTATATGAAATGTTAATTCATTTAAACCTCAGCATTCCTGTGAGTAGATGCTTTTATCACATTTTACAGGTAAGAGAACAGTACACAGCTAGTAAGTTGTAGAGCTGGGAATGAGTAAAGTGGTTACCACAGCAGTTAGAAGTGCTGAGCTTCTCCATGTATGTTCCACCTTAGGCTTCACTGAAAGTTTGGGCACCCCTGCAGCACCACTTCTATAGGGATTTGAGCTGATAGTAATTACTGAGGTTTAAGGGTGGCCGTCAGTGGTTTTGGGTAAAATACTTTGCCAGAGACTGAGTACTTCATAATTTATTTGTCATATTTACTCCCATACTTCCCCCTCCCTTTTTTCTGATTACAAATTAATGCATATTTATTGTATGGGAAAATAAGGAAAACACGAAGATGATTTTGGATCATCCATTGTAATACTTATAGTGATAACTACTGCAAACATTTTAATATTTTTATGCATATAGATTTTAAATAAAAATGAAATCATATTGTACCTGTTTGTATGATTTATTTTTACTTAATGTTGAATGAGCATTTTTCCATCTCATAGTTTTGACAACTTTTTTAATAGCTACATAATATTACATTATATGGATAACCATTGTTTCACTAATCCTTTTAGATTCTGAAGCGATTTGTACTGTTTTGCAATTGTTAATTTCACTGCAGCAATTATCCTTGTTGATAGATTTTTTGCACAGATCCAAGTTTTATTTTCTGGGAGTGGAAATTGCTGGGTCAAAGAATATGCATGTTTAGTCTTTTAATGACTGCATGACCAGCTTCCCTGAACCCTCACCAATACTATGTAGTAGCATTGATGGGTGAAGAACGAGCTTCGGCTATTTTTGTTTACATTTCCATGATTACTCGTGAGGCTGAACATTTTTTGTAACTATTGCCCAGTTGAGTTTCTTTGAGGAATTCTTGTCCATCTTTTGCTTGTTATTCATTCAACAGGTATTTCTGGATTACTGTTAAGGCAATAAAATAAAAAATTCTTGCCCTTTAGGAATTTGCCTTCTAAACAAGGAGATAAATATATAATGTTAGGTGGTAATAGGATATACATATGGTGGGTGTATTAATCCGTTTGAGTTGCTATAACGGAAATACCTGAAACTGGGTAATTTATAAGAAAAAGAGGTTTATTTGGCTTACAATTCTGGGACAGCTGCATCTGGCACGGGCCTCAGGCTGCTTCTGCTCATGGCAGAAAGTGGCAGGGAGCTGGCAGGTACAAGCAGATCACATGGTGAGAGGAAGCAAGAGAGAGAGAAGGTGCCAGGGTCTTTTTAAGCAACGAGCTCTCGCGGGAACTAATAGAGGGAGAACTCATTAATCCCTCCTCCCCCAGGGAGAGCACTAATCCATTCATGAGGGATCCGCCCCCATGACTCAAATCAGTTTCCAACACTGCCACATTGGGGATCAAATTTCCACATGAGTTTTGGAGGGGACAACACATCCATACTCTTATCAGTGGGTTCTTGTCATTTTCAGCAGTTATGTCAGAGCAATATGGTCGAGGACAGAGAAGAGGCAAATGTGGCTGCATGGGAATGAGCAGGAGAGTCAGAACATGGGATTAAAGGGGTTGGCTATGAACACTGAATTAACAGATACCAAACTGCTCCTAGAAGAAATACAGCGTTAGGTTTCTGCAGGGCCTATGGTCACAACATTTTTGTCCACCAATCAAATAACCTTTTGTGTGTTTCTGTTTAAAGACACCATATTTAATCTATATCGATTGATTACATTGACATTGAACTCACCGTCAACAGCCCTATAGCTGAGGCATGATCGAAGCTTTTCTCTGTAAGGCATATCACAGCCACTTGTGCTTAAGAACACTAGACAGCACTTAGCATTGCCCTTGGGGCCATTTTAAACAGTCAAATCACCAACAAAAATGCAAAAAAATGCCCAAAATAGACAACAAAAACATTTGTTTACAGTATAAGGCTCGAACGGGAAAGTGGAGTGTTGAGGACTTCGACTTCAGCTGGGAATGTGAGCATTGAGTGACTCAAATGTTTTGCTGCTCTGTGTTGTTCACAAATGACCACAAAAAGCACTGTGAGTATTGATTTTTAGGGTTACAGGTAAATTTAGCACGTAGGTGAATTCACACATACGGCATCAGCAAATAATAAGAATTGACTATATAATGTCAGATGGCTCCAAATACTATGGAGAAAAAAGGCAGATGAGTGGGAGAACTATTTTAGGTTGGGTGGACTTGGAAGTTTTCTTGGAGGTGGTGGTGATTGAGTAGAGACATGAGTGAAGTTAGGGAGTTAGCCATGTGACCAGGAAGAGCAAAAGTCATGAGAATAGTTGTGCTTGGCATGTGTGTTAGTCCACTTGGGCTGCTGTAAAAAAACATGTTAGAATGAGTAGTTTATAAATAATAGAAATTTATTTCTCAGAGTTCTGGGTGATAATAAGTCCAAGATCAAGGCACCAGCAGATTCAGTGTCTGGTAAAGGTTCACTTTCTGCTTTATAGATGGCGCTGCTTGCTGTATACTCAGCATGGCCAGGAGTGCGCCCTTCAACCTCTAATATAAGGGCACTAATCCCATTTATGAAGGCGGAGTCTTCCATGACTTAATCACCTCCCAAAAGACCCCACTTCTTCATACATTGGGGATGTAGGTTTCAACATGTGGATTTCAGGGGGGGAACATTCAAACCATAGCAACATGATTGAGGCCAGGGAAGAGGCAAATGTGGCTGCATGGGAATGAGCAGGAGAGTTAGAACATGGGATTAAAGGGGTTAGCAGACAGCAAATCTTGAGTGACTGTGGGCACAAGTGACAACTTTATCTATGCTGAGTCTAACAGGTAGACACTGGAAGGTTTCAGGCAAGAGGTTAACATCTAGTCTGAGTTTTAAAAGGATCACTGAAGTACAAAGAATGACTACAGGTGGTCAGAATAGAACTAGGGTGAACCGTGGAGGTGTTCAAACATGGTTGAATTACCATTGCATTTCAAAGGTAGAGCTAACAGGATGTATTGATAGATGGGATGTGGGGTAGAAAGATGGGTCAAAGATGAATCCCAGGTTTTGCTGCCTGAGAGAGTGGGTTGTGCTGTTTACTGAGATGGGGCAGGCCTGGGAAGGGAAGAATTTAAAGGGGGTTAGTTAATTCAGCTTGGGGTATGTTAAGTGTGAGATTCCTAGTAGACTTCCAAGTGGAGATAATTTTGTAGGACAATGGATCAGAGGCAGACACTGGAGATACTCATTTGGGAATTATAAATGCATGGTTCATATTCAGTGTGATAGAAGAAAACCAGATGAGTGTGGTGTCCTGAAAATCAAAGGAAGGACATTTTTTTTTTTTTTAAAGAAGGGGCAATTATCTGTCAGATGTTGCTGAGAAGTAGAGTATCATGAAGATTAAGAACTGACCCACTGGTTTGGGCAGTAGGGAAGGCCTTGGTAACCTAACAAGGACAGTTTAGCAGAGCTGTGAATATAAGTGAGAGCAGGCTCAGGAGAGAAGGGATAGTGAGAAAGTGAAGATACAGACCCACGCTTTTGAAATGTTTTCTGGTGGGAGAATGTGAGTTCAAGGTTTTTGCTACTGTTTTTGAGATGGGAGACATTATGTGCTTATGTGTACACCTGAGTCTGCCATGGAGGGAGGTAGACGGATGCTGTAGCTGAGAGAAGGGGAAGATGCTGGAGATTTCTCCAGGGATGGGGTCTAGTGTTTAAGAGGAGGAGGGTTTGACCTTACGAGCCAGATTTTATCATTTTAATACTAGGGAAGACGAAGTAAACAGGTATATGTGTTAGAACTGGTGATAAAAGAATGAAAAAGTTTTTTTCTAACTATTTCCTCAGGGAAATAAACAGTAAGATCATCAGTTAGAGTGTGAGAGGAGGAGGAATTGAAGATTGAGGAAGGCAAGTCTGACTAAACAGGGATGTGCAGTGGGCATGCTAGGTCATGCTAGAGCCCACCTGAGGTTTATGGTCGTAAATTTAACTGAGACCAGCCAAAATTGCGATTTATTTTCTCTAGTCATGTTTAGCTGCTCAGGTGCAGGACAGAGAGAGTAAGTGGGAAGCTGGATTCAGCCAAAGCAGAGGAATTGTCAGGCAAGTGGGACAGAGGAGAAAATGAATTAAGGTCAATATAATGATTACAGTGATTGATAAAGACACAAGTAGAGACACAAGATGGGTGCTAGTTAAAAAGTGGTGGCAGGTTCAGTGGATTGGAGGAGGGTTCAAAGAATACCAGGACTTGTGGAGGAAGTAAGCTGGTTAGAAAGTAGTGTGCTTGAAATTAAGCTTTTAGAAATAGCACAGTCATCAGTGAGGATGAGGTGCGAAGTATGACAAGGAAAGTGCACGGCCAAAGCTAGCTGAGAGTCCATGAAAAGGGAGGAGATGCAGGAACCAAGAGGCTGGGACGGTGCATGGATTGTCTTTGTGAAAGGCAAAGTCATCTGAATGGCAGCAGGAGTTCTGGGAGGAAGAAATACACAGTCAGGAGCCAAAATCCTCAAGGAAAGGCGGAAAACACGTAATGGCAGATGACAGCGACAGGAGCAGTAGCGGGCAGTTCAGTGTAAAGGCTTCACTTTAAAGGCACTGGACGGTTGTAAGGAGGATGGGAGGACAGTGGCTGAAATAGCAACAAGCAACAAGGAAGAACTTATCCCATCTCCAGGCCTAATAGTATTTGGGAGATTAAAGAGCCACTGGCCAGGTCTGTAGAGGAGGCTGTTTTCTAAGGAGATATTCAGATTTCACTTAGCACAACGTCAGGAGAGAGATTATTGACAGAAGTTGTTGAGGCCATGGGAGGTCCTGTCCAGGACAGACCATGCATTCCAGAGGGTACTGCAGGAGGATTGGGGGCGGGACAGGTGTGGGCTATTGGAGTTGAATGGAGGCTTAGGGTTCATAGGATGACAGAGATACACAGAGCACAGGTTATGATAGGATCTCTTGGGGAGAGGGTATTGGGAGCACAGTGAGTTCTAATTGTAGTATCCTTCATGGGACTGGCCTCTTGGGCAGTTTGGAAGGTGAGGCAAGATAGGAATCTTTTGAAGGGAGAGACAGAGCAAGGTGTCTGAACAAGCTCTGTGGGCCTCCCTTTAGTCCTGCGGTGGTTGAATTGGAGTCTTATTTATACCAGCTCTGAGTATAAAGATATTAAACTCTCTGTCATTTGACAATTTGGACTTCCAGTTGACCATCATTTTTAATGATTTGACGTATAGAAGCTTTACTTTAGAGTCTTTCCTTTTGGTATTATGTTTTAGCAGGGTTATTTCCACCCAAAAATATATAAATATTTACAACTAGGTTTCTTTTTCTTTCTTTTTTGGTGTATTAATCTTTAATTATTTGGAATGTATTTTGATCTGTAATGTTTAGATTTCTTTTTTTTTCTGTTTTTCTCCAAATAGTAAACTTATTGTTCCATTTGTTGAATAACCGTCACTATTCTTTAACCATTCAGTGTAAACCATTCACATATCTTTTATACTTCATTTATTAAAAAATGTTCAATTCCCTTAGTATGTTGAGGTTATTTGGAAAAACTGTAAACGATCTATTATCAAATGCCAATTTAAAAGTGTAAATATAATGATTCAAAACTAATTTTTCAGAAGAAAAAAAGGCAAGGAGGAAAGTCTATTTAGTTTTAGGCATTTTTTGTCTACTTACCATATCACAATAATGCACCCACCCCTTCAAGTCAGAAAAGGAGTATAAAAGGGAAAATATACAATTTATTAGAGAATTTTTCTGGGTATTGCAAAAGCAAACAACACACAATGGACTGGTCTCTTCAACCTTAGAGTCTGGGGGCCAAAAAAACGTGTATTATGTTCATGGCAGGAGAGACATGGAACAAATCTGGTGGATAAGAGAAAGCATCCCAGAGAAGTGACTTTAAGCAAATGACATTATTCTGAGCAGTGTCCAGAGGCAACTTCTTGTGTGGGCACCCCTGCCACAGGTAAAGAGCTCCATGGTTTGTGGGCTCCAAACAGGCCTGCTCAGTGAACTTATCTGGGACTCTATCTTTGGTCCTAAGCTTTGTTAAGTAAAATTTTGGGGAGGCTGTTGTTTTGGACTAAGTTCCTGCACTAGGCCCAACAGACCAGACCAAGCTAGAATGAAGTCACTTGTGCTAGGTGCCATGTAATCAACCTGAACTTTAAAATGGACCAATTTTCCAAAAAAGACCAAAAGATTCACAACAACCAATCAAAAGGGCCCAGTCAACCTGAGCCAGCATGATAAGAAGGCCCCTCTGCTTACCCCTACAGGGAAAGTAACTTTGAAATGACCAATCCACTTTTGTTCCTTATTTCTGCTTTCTTTGGCTTTTCTGTGCCGGTAAAGCCCACTTTCTCTGCTCAGCTCATTGGAGCACCCTTCTATTTCATAGATGAGATGCTGCCCGATTCATGAAATAGAAATAAAAGCCAGTTAAATCATTAAACTCAACTTGTTGAACTTTTGTTTTTTGATAGCTTTTCACTACTGAGAAAACCACATCCCGACTTCCCTCAGGAAACCACAAAAGAAGCAAGGGGGACTGAAAGGCACACCTGGGTGCATCTGAGTACAGCTCATCCATGAAAAGGAACTTGTTAACTTCTGCAAGACAGCAAAGGCACTAAAATGACAATAAATCTGGTGTTGGATAAATTTAAAATAATAGAAAATCAAATATAACCAACAGAAGCAAGAGGTCAAAAGGAGGAAAGGAATCCTGTGAAATCCATCAAATCCCAAAATGAAAATGCGTTTTCCACTTAGTTATTGCAGGCACTTAACATCTTAGTAAAGTGCCCCTCTTGCCAAGCTTTCTCTTTATTATAGCCTTCCCACTGAGCTGGGAGGCAGAGATTATCTAAATATGCTGAGAAGGTTCAAGTGTCTCTGCAACTCACCTGATATTTAATGTTCCCCTCAGCCCTTAGGCAATGTAAACCAGGCCTATTCAGCAGGATGGGAAAACATTTGCAGTTGTAAACTGATGTCCCACTGGCCATGGAACTTGTGATGCAAAGAATCCCTTCACCTGGTAATTAATGGAGAAATTCTATATTTAAAACTTCAGTTCTATATTGGGCCTTATCCATTGCACACTTTCACCTATATAGTATTTATTATAGTGAATTTCAATGATCAGACCTGTACTCAAATATAAGTGAATGTATTGTTCAATTATGCATAAATAAACTATCATCATCCTCACATGTGCATATGATAACTGACTTCGTTTATTAGTAGGGTAGCTGAGAATCTCCTTATTTGAAAGTGTGTATTTGATTTACTTGTTTGGAAATAACTAGTTTGAGTCATCTTTGATGGACAATAACTTTTGTTTTGTTTTTACTAAAAAATAAAAAGCAGTGAAAAATGGCTCAGTTCCTATGAGGTGTAACTGAAATATGGCAATTTGTTGGATGTCTTTAAGGTAACTCACAAGGAAATACAAATTGTTATCTGCTGATGGTGTAAATCCCCACAGAAGTGACCCTGAAAGTGTCAATAGATTAAAGCCCTTCACATCCAGTCATTCAGATTGTAACAATAAAGCGTTAAGTGTTAAAACCTTAAGGCAGCTTTATTTTTTTGTCTCAAGTCTTTTAGTACTCATTTTACACATCTACTTAATTGCTCAGACAAAAAAATAAAAATCAACCTGGTGTCTTTTTGTGACTTGTCAGCAGTATTACGCTATTCTGGCTCTTTGTGTTACCTCAGAATCTTCAGTTTAGTAGCTTTTCCATACCTAAACCCTTTGCATTTGATATGGCCTTTATCAGTTATTAGAACACAAATCCAATAAATAAAATAAAAGCCGGGGCTTCAAAATCTGGGGGCCAAGAACTCTGCTTCAGAGGGTCCGTGACTCTTGTACATTGTAAACAAATGTTTTTCTGTGAATATGCATCTTTTGGGAAAAGTATCCTCAGGTTCCCATTCAGATTTTCACAGGGCTCCATGAACCCTGAAGGTAGTCTCTTGGGAAGTTTAACTTAAATAAATGAAGTTTAATTTAAAGTTTAACTTTAAAAAAAGTGAAGATGGTTTCTGGAATTAGGTCCTAGCTTCAAGAAGAACTCCACGGCGGAGAATCAGTCACAAATAAGGTAAGCTAAGAGTCTGGACAGTCATAATTTTTCTTATTTCTAGGTTTTTTTTAAGACCCCTCTACGTTTCCAATATCTATTAATGAGGTCACCCGGGCTCGAAACGGAGGCATCACCCCGGGCACTGCCCTCCTGTTTCAGTCTCCAAGACATGTCCAATCTTCCCTTGAATTGTACCCAGGCCTTCTCTATACCCACCTTAGGCTGCAGCCTCATTGCCTCTTCTGTGAAATATAATTGCTTCTTAACTATTTTCTGATTTCTTATGTCCCCCACACTGTTGCCAGTCCAACCACCTAAAATAGATTTCGTTTTATCCTGAAGCAGAAACCTCTGATAATAGTTACTCCCTTACTTTACAGGGCGAAGTCTAACCTCATCCCTAGACCTTCAGGACCCTTCCACCAGCTAAGAACATTTCTGCTGCACCCTCTTGAATTACACTTGTTTTATATGCGGGTTATGCTCATTTCCTACCCGCCCGCCACCGCCCCCATCTTGTCTCAAATTTTCCACAGCCTTAAATGCCTCTTCCCTGCCTCTGGCCCGTCCAGATTTCTCAAAGTCATTTCACATCCTCCCGGAGACACTTAGAACTGCAGCCTATGGAGGCGCCTCCTTTGCTGCCATGTTTCTGCACTGTCTTGCTGACACTTCATCACATGCGTTTGTATCTGACTGTCCATCTCTGTGAACCATGCCCTGAGAAGGCAGGGCTTACTTCTGTACTGAGCATACGCTAGATGGCAAGCAATGTGAATGACGGCTGGTCCCCACTCTCAAGGAATTCATGCTCACCGTTTCGGAGTGGTGTGGTCATTGCATAGAGGAGGGGTGTCTACATCAGACTGGGGCAGCATCAGGGGAGGCTTCCATGAGAAGGTGACTCCTCAGCGAATGTTACCCAGGTAAGTGGGGTGGGGGTGGGGAAGGGCACGTCAGGCATAAGGCAGCACCGGCCATTCAAGGAGCCCTTGATAACCACATATAACCATGTGACATTTTCATGAAGGAACATGGTAAGAGACAGGGCTGTGGATCATGAAAGCCCTTGCGTGGTAAACTCAGGAATTTGAAGTGTATCCTGAAGGAAATCCCTTGGAGCCTACAGTGATCATTAATAATGGAAAATGGTCTCTGCTCCTAAGGAACTTGTAACTTACGGTAAATGTATTCAGCTTTAAAGTAGAAGGACATGCTTTCTAAGTCTTCACCATTTTAGAGATGGCAAATATTATGTCCCCTCATCTTGAAATGTTAGACTAGATTTGAACCATGTGTAAAGGATCTCATAACCTAATTTTCCCTTCATATTGTTATTTCCACTGTAATCTACTCTTGAGTGTAGTTTGGTGTTTTAACCGGCATCAGAAAGTCCCCTACCTAAGAACATTTTCGGGAGCTACTTGTTATGCCTGGAATTCCACCATGTGTCTTCTTTTTCTGGGCTCCTAACTAGGCAATGGAGACTATTTCGTCATCAACAATTATTTGATTAATAATTATCAGCCAGCATTTGCCAAGACATTCCCTTAAAGACAGCCTAGCGACTCGGTTACCGATTCCTTCTTCTAGGTCTCTAAATTCCATCCAAGATGCGTAGATCCCAGAGACAAAGCATCTAACAAATGACCTCATGGCAGAAGTGATTTATGTTATCATGTTATCAATCATATTATAATGTTATTCTCTATCTTTACAGAGGGTATGTGAATCCTCTGCTTGAAAAATATTTGTGTCTTCTGTTAGAGTTAAGAATGTCACCTGAGACCTTTTAACAAGAACCCATACAATTAATTTGTGCTTGAGTTTAATTTCATGGAAAATTCTGGTCAGCAATCTAAGGTAAACATCTTTCTCTAGATTCAACTCCATTGTCCAAAAGCTATAACAGAGCTTAATTGAATAGTTTCTTAAGATGGTTTGCTTCCACATAATTTAAAATGACTCCTCTTTCTTTGCACGTTTTCATCTGGAAGGCTGCTCAGTCGTCTGGAAGTAGATTAGGCAATATTGAATACCTACACTTGCTTTTTGTTGGTGCCAGATTTTTTCCGAGAGAAACCAGTGGTATTTATTCATTCACCTATCAGTGGGCAATTGGGTTTTGCTGTTTGAACGACCGCTGTTGTGAGCCTTCTTGGGGCGGTCTCCTAAAGTACACGCGCAAGTTCCTCTTGGATAAAGGGTAGGAATAAAATGGTCAAACCATGGGTTTTCCATCCAGACGCAGTGTCACCTTTGGGCCCAACCGCATTAGGAACCAAATACGAGAACTAAGAGACTATTGCACTCCTTTGCTCTCCTCTAGAAGCATGGTAGGTACTCCGATTAAAAATCTCAGGCTTGCAGTTTTAGGATGATCCTTCATCTCGGGAAAAGAAGAGCCGCCGTCCCTGGGTGGGCTCGAACCACCAACCTTTCGGTTAACAGCCGAACGCGCTAACCGATTGCGCCACAGAGACTCGGCTGCCCGGGCGGCGCTGCGGAGTGTACACATTTCCGCGGAGGCGGCGGTGGCGGCGGCGGCGGCGGCGGGCCTCGCTAGTTTGGGCCCGGGTGGAGGAGCCGCGCGGCGCGCCGAGGCGGCGGCGGAGGAGGCCGAGGCTGCGGGGCGGACCCCGCGCGGGAGGAAGGAGGCCGAGCCCTGGCGCGCGGGAGGGGAAGGGCGGCGCCGCGAGCTTCTGTGGGGACAGAGCCCAGACCACGTCGCAGCAGCGGTCGTGGCCGTCACGGGAAAGATTCTCCCAGCAATGGCTGCGTGCCGCGCGTGCACTGCCGGGGGACCGTGACCCGCCCGACGTGCCACCGCCTGCAGCCCGCGGTCCCTCGGGGAGAGCTTGCGAAGGGGATGAGGGTCGCACAGACAAGATACGGCAGAACGTTCCTGTGAGAGGACAACCAGGCCGTGTAGGCTTAAAGGGCCGAGAGTCACATCCGTTCAGGCGCCAAACTTTAGGGCGGTAGTTTTGGTTTTTTTCTGGGTGGGGGTTCTGCCCCCGCCTTAGACGTTTCCCCCCAATCACCTCCCAGTCCCATCGAATGTTCCTGACCGTGTGTCGTGTGTGTCCTGGACGTGTATCTGTGCTTTATACACAAAAAGTAAGGTTTCCGCCACCTCCTGAGGACCAGTTTGCACGCCCTTCGGGGGACGTGGCCTCCGTTGAGAACGCATGGCCTAGGGGACATCAGAAAGGGCTTTCTGCAGGGAGTGGCAGGAAAGAGACGCCGTTAAGATTGAGATGGCCACTGAAGTCGCCCTGTCCCCGACTTCTGGGTTTTCCGCGGACGTCTCGGCTGCTTCCGCGTCTGCGAGGGAGCACGTGAGAGAAAAGCGCTCCGGGGCGTCGCTGTCCCCCCGCGCAGCCCCGTCACAAGAGCTCCCCCGGGACCTTCTCTCGTCTCCTTCACGCACAGAACGGGCGAATCCGCTCGGTTCTCCACACAGTGAGT
Source organism: Cynocephalus volans (assembly GCF_027409185.1). Taxonomy (NCBI): domain Eukaryota; kingdom Metazoa; phylum Chordata; class Mammalia; order Dermoptera; family Cynocephalidae; genus Cynocephalus; species Cynocephalus volans. Next base: position 79,486,584 of record NC_084466.1, on the reverse strand, counting down.
CCGGTTCTGTGCGATCCACGTTCCAATCCTGTTTCACCTGCGGGGAATCCTCCTCCTCCTTCCCCCTCTTTCCCTTGTTCTTCTTTTCTTACCGTTTTCACCGTTTTTAAGTGCTCGGTTCAGTGGCACTCAGTCCATTCGTGGCTGTGCAGCCGTCACCGCCATCCATCATCTCCAGAAGCTTTTCGTCCTCCCGAGCCCAGCACGCAGTGAGTCCGCGTTCCCGCTCCCCCAACCCCTGGAAGTGAGCGTTTCACCTTCTGTCTCTGTGAATTTGGCCACTCTAGGCACCTCATGTAAACGGAGTCGTACAGTATTTGTTCATTTGTGACCGACTTTTTCATTTAGCATAATGTCTCTGAGGTTCATCCACGTTGTAGCATGTGTCAGAATTTCATTCCTTTTTAAGGCTGAATAATATTCCATTGTTGTATATACCACATTTTGTTTATCCATCTATCCCTGGATGAAAACTTGGGTTGCTTCTGCCTTTTGGCTGTTGCAAATCATGTTGCTACGAATGTGGATGTACGAGTACCTGTTTGAGTCCTTGCTTTCATTTCTTTTGGGAACATACCCAGAAGTAGAATTCCTGGATCACAGGGTATTCCACATGGGGCTGCACCATTCTGCATTCACACCGACACTGCACAAGGGTTCCAATTTCGTCACTTTTTTTTTTTTTTTTTTAAATAATAGCCATCCTAGGAGGTGTGAAGTGTTATTTCATTGCGGTTTTGCTTTGCATTTCCCTAATGTTTAGTGGTGTTGAGCATCTTTTCCGGACCCTTCTTTTGAATTTGGGTTCTATGACCCTTCCTTTACTTGCTTCCTCCCAGCAAGAGGCAACTCTGCTCCATTAAGGAAGAAGATGAGACCGGTAGAGGCCAGCCTCTGATAAAAGGTGGAGGGAAGGGGCTAAGGGGGACTTACAGAGTTGGGTCAGCACATGCAAGGGGAAGAGAAGGAGGAATTTTCCCAGCAAGACCATCTATAGATCCTGCCATTGGCAGGTCCTTGTTCATATGTGCTGGGTAACTTCTGGAGCCAGTTAGCTTCACCGTGGCTCGCTGGGGATATTTATGCACGTGGTGCTTGTGGGTGACCAACCAGGAAGGAGGAACTGATATTTCAGTTCCAAGCCTGCGACTTGGAAATATTGGAACAGGTAGTGTCTTCCAAATTGCATTTTTAGAAATTAACTTAAAATTATGCTAATTTAATGGAATTTTGGATACATTTTCACTTTCTTCTTAAGAACAGTGGGAATTTCTTATGTAAATGTATGAGTGATGATTTTTTTTTTGTGATTCCTTTTTAAAAAACATATTTAAGGTCTTTCAAATGTATAAGAAATAGAACTTTATTTTTCTATAACCCCATTAAATTTCTATTTTGATTATTCTCTATTATTTTGCTGCTGGAAACACAATCTCCATCAATTTAAGATCCCCTCTGCCCGGCCGTGGAGACGTTTCCAAGTGCTAAGGCTTTGGAGAGAGATTGCTCATCTGGTCATTGAGTCATGTGTGCACACTGGTTGCTGTAAAGGGAGTTTTACTCCTGCTGAAGGTCCAGGTGGCTCTCCTATGATTGAGGAAAAGAAATCTCTTGTGAAGTTGGCTTTGTTGCTTCAGATCGTCCATAAAGACATTCCTGGGGACACTTCACTCCGTTTATGGGACCCCAAGTTTCTCTGTCCTCATCAAGCCCACCTGCACTCCCCCATTTCTCCAGCCCCCGAATATGGGAATCACACATGGTTGTAAGGTTTTAGAGGCACCTGGAAGGGTAGGTGGAAGGAAGAAAAAGAAATAACCATTAAGCATACTCTTGAGGCCTCAAATCCCATCTGAAAGTCTAAAGATGTCCTTTCAGTCATACGTATTTGAAAATATTTAATTTTCTCTACTAGCCCAAGTTTTGGGGTCTTTCTTCCATACTCATGTGGGTGCAATGGTTTTCTGAAAGGAAGATGGCATTACTAGGCCAATTATGTTTAAGTAATTATACGTACTTGTCAAACTATAAAACAGGCATTCCAGGAACTGGAGGTTCTGTCCACAAAATTATACTCTCAAATAGAAACTTGCACTAAAATGTAAGCTCCTGAGGACTGGGATTTTAGTCTACTTTTCTCCCTGCATTATCCCCAGCACCTGCAGTAGTGCCTGGCATGTAGCAGGTGCTCAAGTACTATGTGCTTAATCAATGAGTAAATGAAAACCATAAACCATAAACTGAAAAAATTAAATGTGATTGAAAAATTAAATTTCTAATACATAAGGGACACTTGTCAAAACCTCAACTAAAAATGAAACAAAACAAATAGAAATGGGGACATGAACAGAAAGTTCCCCAAAGAAAAAAACATGGCACAGCCATATGGGAAACAGCATAGAGCTTCCTAAAAATATTAAAAATAAAGTTGCCATATGATCCAGCAATCCCACTTTTGGGTATATATCCAAAATAAATTAAATCAATATGTCAAAGAGATATCTGCACTCTCATGTTCATCAAAGCATTATCCACAATAGCTAAGTTATGGAATCAACCCAAGTGTTCATCCATAGATGAATGGATAAAGAAAATGTGGTATTGTACATAATAGAATACTATTCAGCCTTGAAAAAGAAGAAAATTCTATCATTTGCAACAACATGAGTGAACCTGGAGGACATTTTACTAAGTGAAATATGCCACGCACAGAAAGACAGATACTGCTTGATCTCACTTACATATAGAATCTAAAAATGTCAAAATTATAAAAGCAGAGAATAGAATGGTAGTTGCCAGAAGCTGGGGGTGTGGTATGGGGTGTGGTGGGGTATGGGTGGGGTGGGGGAGGGGATGAAGAGACGTTCAAAAGTTTTAGTTAAAGAGGAGGACTAGTATAATGACTGTAGTTAATAATATTGTATTGCATACTTGAAAGTTGCTAAAAGAGTAGATCTTATATGCTCTCACCACAAAAAAATAAGTATGTTAGGTGATGGATATTTTAAATAGTTTGATGTAATCATTTTACAATGTATACATATATCAAAACATCACGTTGAACACATTAAATATATACAGTTTTTTGTCAATCAAAAATGCATATGACCAATATAATAAAAGTTTAATATCACTAGTAATTGAAATCAAAATTAAATGAAATAAAATTTTTTCTTTTCACAAATGGCCAAAAAGAAAAACAGATAATACTAAAATGCTTTCTAGGGTATAATGAGAGGACAACTCTCACACAGAATTGATGAAGGTATAATTGGTATATTATTTCTGGATAGCAGTGTGGTAACGTGAACATTAAACGATGTTTATGCCCCCTCATCCTAGAAATTCTGTTAGAAATCCATCCTAAGAAAATAACCAGGGATGTGATCAAAGTTTTAAGTATATCATCACAGTATTACTTATAGTAGTGATAAATAAGAAACAACCTAAATGTCTTGCAACAGGAGAAAATGATAAATAAATTGTGGTATATTTAGAAAATAGAGTACTAATTATATAGACATCAAAAATAATGTTTTCAAAGAATGTTGAAAAACTTATGGTCATAATAAAATGTTAAATTTAAAAAAGTAGGATACAGGACTGTATAATCATAAAAAAGAATATTGTTAAAGATTATTTAACAACATGTTCATGATAAAATGTTAAGTTAAAAGGTAAGATGGAGAACTGTATGATCATGGTAAATCTAAGTTGCATAGCTCTTTACATGCTGGTGCTGTTAGAAACACTATCCATATCACTTCATTTAAGCTCATAGCAACCCTATGTGGCAGATGCTATTACTATTATTCCAGCTTTACAGGGGAGGGGATGTGTGCAGAGAGATCATTTGTTCAAGGTCATGGAGCTAGTGTGTGGTAGGGCCAGGTCAGACCCAAGAGTCAGGCTCCAGAGGCCTCGCTCGTAACCTTGACTCACACAGCCTCTCATGTTACACATATGGTGTGAACCCCAATTGTGGGGGTGTGTGCGTGCATGCACATGTGTAGTATTTGGGAAATTCTCCAAAATGTTATTAGTGGTTATGTGGGGGTGGTGATTCTTGTTTTCTTCTTTACCCATTTCCACTATTTCCTCAAGTGTTTGCAGCAGGCTGTCCTTTGACAGGGCCAGTGTTGAAAAGCAGCAGCAGTTTCCCTAAATTACAGATAGAGGGTGGTAGGTGGTTATTATTGGCCCAGATCTCCTCAGTCTGGGGCAGAGGTGTGCCAGCATGTGAGGTGGGGACCTCAGATAGGCCAGTGTGTACACAGGGGTCTTTGCCAAGGACAGTGTAACTGTCACACCAGTCCCTCTTCTCCAGCTCTTTCACCCACCTGAGGAAAGGGTGTCTGTGGAACATGCAAACCATCCCCATGGGTAATTTTACAATGTGTGAATATGTATCTTCAGTGCTGAATATACTTTTATTCAAAAAGAACTGGAGGACCTGTACCTGGGATTGGATGTGACTATTACCTTCTAATTTTTAAAAAATATCTCTTTGCAATGTTTAATTTTTTTTCCTTTTTTTACAATGAGTTATTTTCACTTGGGTAGGATAACCCAACCTACAAGAGAATATTAAGACTTTCTGAAACCTTTGTAAATATACTTTCAAATATTTAATACATTTTGGGTTAAATGACAGCCAGCAGATATTCATGTGATATAGTGAGAAACTGGGCTACGTGCCTCAGGAATCCCCCTTCCAGTCGAGACTCTCTGAGACAACACTCCTGCCTGCAGGTCACTTTACTGGAGGAAACAGGAGATACCAAAAAAAGTTAAGGTAGAAAGTGGCAACTGCATGGCTCCGATGGTAGATGCTTTAGGAATCTGAGGTAGGAACAACCACTGGGCAGTCACCACAGACCCCGTGGAGAAAGTGGGTCTTAGGCTGATCCTCGAGAGGATCCTTTCTTGGTGATGAGGAGGAGAAGGAACAGAGGCAGGGAGCGGTGGTGTAAGTAGAGGAGTCCTGCTGAAGCAGAGGGTTTACGTGGGGCTTAGCAGGACATAAAGAAAGCTAATTGGTGGCAGAATATACCTTTGAATACCAGGCTGTAAAATTTACATTATGAACAGTATTGTTCATAATTGTGGAAAACTTTATATGGCTTAAATACTCATCAAAGGGACAATGTATAAATAACTACCGTATAATTATGCAAAGAGGATGCACTGAGCATTTTGAATGGAAGAGAGACTTGATAACACCAAGGTTTTGACAAGGTTAATCAGGATGCAAAAAAAGCAACCTACATTTATAAAACTAATAAAATTGATTGGTAATTACTATCAAAAGGCACCTAAGAGTAGAGCTATTGGTTACATGTGGGGAGCTGGTAAAGGAAGCAGGCTGGGAATATCTATCCCTCTGCATTCTGAGTGTGACCTCCAGGGCAGCTCGCAGAAAGCAGGGATGTCCAGGCTAGCAAACCAGAACCAGGCATCCCTGTCAATTCCACTGATTCCACAACAAATCTGATTTATGATTTATAATATGGTTTGAAAAAACAAACTGCAGGAACGCTACCTTAACAGAGGTTATCTGAGACATTTTCCATCAAAGTTTACAGACTGCTGCCTGTTCATCTGCTGTCCTAATCAGGAAAGCCCATGGGATCTAGAGCTTCACTCCTGTTCCTGGAGAGAAGTGGGTACCACGAAGGTTTACTGTCTCACACAGATAGCTGGTCATAGGTCCAGCAGAACTTTAAAACAGCAAATGAAGAAAACCATGTGATTAACAACTGCTGGACTGTCTCGGTTACTAGTAATATTTTCTTAGAGATTGCCTGGGACATGCAGTCATTTCTATTATGCTATATATGGTAGTTAAAAGGCTGCGTGATGAAAATATTATTGGATTTAGATTCAATATTAGGTGAGCCATCTTCATAAGCAATTTGGTTCCATAATTTCTACTTAAACTCAAAAATGTTCATTAAGCTCTTGCAAAGTTGTTCTGTGGCAAGTGTGCAAAAGTCCAGATCATCTCCCACAAGGCACTAATTCATAGTCTCCTTACTGGACACCTTATTGTTTTGTGCTGGGCAATTCTTCCCTGTGTAGACCCATCTGGGGCTGTGTAGATGTTCAGCAAACCTGGCTACCGACCCCCGCAACTAACTGGGACAACCAGAAAGGCCCCACCTGTTTCCAAACACTCATTAAAATAGCTGTTTTAAAAACACAGTCTAGGGACCACTGTGTGTCTCTAAGAATTTTCAGGGGGTTTTTGAGGTTAAAACCAATGCGGTCACAATACTAAGACGTAATTTGCCTTTTTCACTCTCCCTTTCTCACGTGTGCAGTGGTGTTTTCCAGGCTGCAGTGTGTGTGATAATGAAACTGACTGAATGCAGAAGCAAACAGGAGAATCCAGATCTTTTCAATTAAGCCAGATGGTAAAGAGATTTGCAAAAATGTAAAGCAATGCTATTCTCCTCACAACATATTTTTTGTTTTGGAAAATATAGTTATTTTTCATAAAAATATGTTATTTGGGTTAATAGAAATAGGTTTATTGTGGTAATTTCTTAAAAAGTATATATAAATATTTTTTAAAGTCCTCAGTTTTAACTTTTAATATAGCAAATATTGATAGGTGTGCCCCACATAAATAAAAACTCTTGGGGTCCTCAGTACTTTCTAAGAATGTTAAGGGTCCCTGAGACCAAAAACATGAGAGCCACTGCCCCATAGGGCAACAATTGGGGCAGAAGCTAACTTGCTTTTAGGGGACTGCAGCATGCTGGGATTTAACCTTCAAGGTCTTACCTGTTGGTAAGAGTCCATGGGGGGGTCGTGATTTGCACTGCTCTCTGGTGACAAGAACGAGTTCCTGAGGCCGGTAAGTGAAGCCAGCCTGAGGCTGGCCATGGGCATCTCCATGGGGCTTGTTCCGCACGGGTTCCCACTTCATGGGAAGCATAATCTGCTGTAAGCCTCTTCCTGTTGGGGGAATTGCAAGTTCTCTGGACGTTTTCCTCTCTTGATTGGGGCCTCCATAGTTCAGTGATAAAACTGAGGCGATAGTTAAGTGATATATACAAGGAATGCAACAAAAAGTGCAGAGGGTAGAGAATCTAATTTGGTTGTGTTGAAAGGGGATTGAAGATGGGGAGTTTTAGGGACAAGAAGAGACTGGTGGAACTTGGTGAAGCGGGGGCTTTATTTGGAGCCTCAGACGGGTTCCAGAGTTCCCAGTCATGGTAGTGACCTATAGAAATTAGCATCTTAACATCTTGCATTCTGTAATAAGCAGTTCACAGTTTACATGGCCCCTTTACATACACTCCTTACGATATCCACACATACCCAGGCATACTGTGCACTGTTATCCTCTCTCACAAATAAAGAAACGCAGCCTCCAGAGACAGATGACCTGCACGAGCTGGTGTCACTTAGGAGTAAGAGAGTCAAGCCTCCCAGACCATGCTCGTCTGTCATGGACACATTGCCTCTCAATGTGCATTATGAAACTTTGTTATAAAGAATCAAGTTGCAGAAAGTCAATTTAAATTATGTGAATTTTACTATAATTACAGAATGTGGGACTCAACCCCCACTATTATTATGGCCTAATATTTTTTCATATAAGGTTTGGGGCACTAGCTTATAGGAAGCATTGCATAGTGGTTAAGGTTTAGCTTTGCAGGCAAACTGACTGTACTCAAATTCTGTCACACTGCTTACTAACCCTGTGCACTTGGGCATCTTTCTTTACTTCTTTGCCTTAATTTTCTCATCTGTAAAATGGGGATGATAACATAGGCACCCAGTTTTACAGTAGTTAAGAGAATGAAAAGATATAGGCAAATAAAACTATCCAAAGAGTGCCTGGCATCCAGTAAACATCAATAAGCGTTTGCTCCTATTGATACAACTGCTTCAAGTGGCCCTGTCTTGCAGCATCTTCTGTCATTTCTGAACAGGTGGTTTCTGTCTGCTAGTAACTGGCCAATCCTGTTGGGGCTTATTAAGTAGGTCTTTGATGCCTTGGGTGTGACTGAATTTCCAAATCTCATTACTGGAGATGTAATCATCCTATTTGATTTGTTCCATGTATTTTTATTAAAGTAGCACACGTGCATGGCAGCAGATCAACTAGTACGGGGCAGGTTACAATGGAAAGAAACGGCCTCCCAGCCTTCCCTCCTTGAATTCACAACTCAGAGACCACCTTTTTTTGTTGTTTCTTTATTTAGCTCTTCATGTGGTTACCTTCCTAACTCTAGGCTATATGTTGTTTCCTCTATTTTTTCGCTTAGAAAACTTAGACATTTTCTTTCAACTCAATTTGAAGATTTAGTTTTTGCTGCCCCAGTCCACCCACATTCTTCCTAGCACTTGCTATTTATATTGGTGGTAGGCAGGGTTTTAAAATTTGTTAGCACTCTTCTGTGATTCTCTGAATGCTCCACTTTCATAGCAACCTCCTCTTGTTGCATGGGTACAAGAGGGCTGGGGAGTCTCACGATTCAGCCTGTGGGACTTTCACTTACCGCCTGGCTCTGAGAGTGATGTCCTCCACCTTGTTGTGCCTGGCCCTGCCATGGAGTACTTCATTTGCCTGGGAAGCCCCAACTGTCTGCTCATATATAAAACAGGAAGGGTGGGGAACTGGTGTGGGTTTCCACTGTGTGGTCTATTTTCAGGCAAGGTGTCTCTACTGAGTAGGACTTTGATTCAGAGCTCCAGTAAGATGGGCAAAAAGAGGGCAGGCGGGCTGCAGGGGCTCCCAAATAAGGGCCTAAAGAAGGCTGAATCCTTTGGCACCAACCTGTAAGCCAGAGTCTTAGCTCTCCTTGAATGTTTGGTTCAGTGTCCCTGGGTTCTGTTTTGCTTGCCTAGGGGTGAAACTGACTGCCTGCTCTCTGTGCAGGAATGGGGAAGATGGTGCCAGCAGGATCGTGGTTCACATCAGACACTCATGTAATTTATCTCTTTTTAGTCCACTTTCTATTTATGCCCTCCAACCCAGCAGCTTACTCTGTGCCCAGAAACTTTCCAGGGTTCAATTAGGTAGATCAGCTTCTACCATCTCTACCACCACAAAAACTTCTAGCCTGTGTTTTCTCTTTGGGTTTCAATAGTCAACTTGCTTCAGTTTGTCTTGCATCTTCCAAAAATGTACAGATATCTCTCTTGTTGAAGGTGACCACATATATTCCTGTTATCCTGCCTCCTTACTAACAGAATCCCTGTATTGTTGGATGTGGCAGGGGAATACCCCCCCAGCTTTCCTTGCAAAGAGGAATGGCCAGTGGGATGTAAGTGGCAGTCATTGGGAGAGACTGCCAAGAAAACTCTTGAAAGAGACAGACTCGGCTAGCAGTGCTTTCTGTTTGTCTCTGCCCTTCCTTCCTTCTGTGCAGAAAAGGGCTATGATGTCTGGAGTTGCAGCAGCCATTTTGGTACAATGTGGGACAGGCTAAGAGACTCTCAAATACCTCAGTTCTGGCATTCTTGTATATTTCCAAGTATCTGCTCCCTGATAGGAGAATGGGATATTCTCTCCTCTTCCTCATGACTGTGAGAGGACTGTACTTCCCTGTCTCATTGTCCAGTCTGACCTTGCGACTTGCTTTGGCCAATAAAATGTGAGTGGGAGAGCCCTGGCGAGAGGTGGCGTGTTTTCACCACCTTTTTTGCTCTCTTCCCTTTGGCATGAGAAAGGCATGTCCAGGATAGAAGTTGTTCCTTCAGCATGGATCTTTTATGGGAAGACATCCAGAGGAGTCAGTAACACATAAAGTGAGTTAGAAATAAATCTTCGTTGTTGTAAGCCACAGAGACTTTGGGTTTTGTTACCACAAGGTTATTGAGTGAAAGTTGACTTACATAGTATGTAAGTAACAAGATAAATACATGTGTGTAAGAAGATATTAAGTGTTGGTGTTTCAAAGCTGAGGGAAAAAGGGTTAAAAGTGTCCACACATTTTAATGAGAGATAGTAGCTAAACCTGTATTATTTACCATGATTTAGAGAAACAAGGTCTGAAATTTTAGGGGGGTGGGGATTAAACCTTATTTATTTTTTTAAAACAAAAACATTAGGAAAATATATCACAGCCTTGAAACAGCAAACAGACAGGCTACATTATCAAGTAGTAAGTTGGTAAAAAGACAAAGTCCTTATCAAAATGATAAGGTGCCACACTGGGGCAAAAATGCTGCATGTCGCAGAGGCCCCAGGCAAAAATGGTTCGTAATGGGGGCTGCCCCTCCTCTGCTCTAAGGGAGTCACAGCTTGTTCTAGCCTAAGTTGCTTACTTTTGATCACTTGACCTTCCTGTTGCCAGGGGATTGTCTAAGTAGGGCTCTGTTAATTCAGGGGGGCTAAGCAAGCAATGCTGAGTTTAGTCTTCTTTCATTCTATTCTGTTCTATGGAAATCCAGTTTTACCAAACCCAGTACTTCACGACTCTCTTACGTAACCAATAGATACTCATTTCCGTTCTTTCCTGGATACTGCTATATGTCACAATCAAAACCCCCTTTCACTTCAAGGGGAAAGTGTTACTGCAAGATTGTCCTGTCACTCTGCTGCAGATGGCCTCAGAGCCCATCAGGCAATGAGACAGAATCTCCGCTTCCTATATTCAGTGTGATGTCCCTCATGGTTTTTTTGTTTGTTTGTTTTATTTTTTCCCGGGTCTTTTTTCATTTTTTGCATGGTCTCCAGGTTGAAAGATTTAGTGTATAAGAATTTCAAGAAATATAGGCTGGCCCGTGGCTCACTTAGAAGAGTGTGGTGCTGATAGCACCAGGGCCATGGGTTTGGATCCTTATATAGGGATGGCCGGTTCGCTCACTGGCTGAGCGTGCTGCTGACAACACCAAGTCAAGGGTTAAGATCCCCTTACTGTTCATCTTTAAAAAAAAAAAAACGAATTTCAAGAAATGCACATCCACATCTTGATGGCCAGAAAAGGAACCAAACTACTCTCCCTTTCGACTCTACATCTTAAATCAACTTCATGCCCTTGTATGTAAAACAAAACCAAGCAAAACAAAGGCCCAGAAACACTTTTTCCTCTTCTAAATTAGTGACCTCATGGATTTTGTTTTATAGCTTATGGAAAATGGTGTGGTGACACTCTGGTAAACAGGAGGTTGGCAACAAACAGAAACACCTTTCTTCAAACTCCACCGGATCATAGGCAAGTGAGAGGAACATGCCAGCCTGTTGGTACCTGTGCTTATATAGTAAGAAGAATATGGTAACTTTGAGGGCTCTGGCTTGGTACAAGGGAGATCCCTACTTCCAGGTCAAGTACTTGCCACATGAAATTTAGACTCTAAAACACTCTCCTGTACTATCACAGACTCAAATTTTAGCATGAGTTTTTTTCCATTTCACTTTCTAGGATTTAAACATAAAAAGAACCAGTGTCCAGAGGCAAACAACGTATGCCTTAAACTTGCTGCCATCCTTAATTTCTTCATTCATCAACTTTATTTAAAAGGTTAAAATTCCCATTCCTTTTTTTAAATAGATTCCTGCCCTCAGTCCCAATGGCCACTGGCAAAGGCTGTTATTTCCCAGTGGATGAGAGATACTCCTTCATCTTCCTGGTCATCATCGGGATGAAGTGCGTGTGGTCATCCACACACTTGGTCACACAACTGTCCAGCTGCTGCTTCACCTGAAGCTCCTTACTCCCCACATCTGTTGAATATTTTGCTTTGTCATTGCAATGCATGGTCCACCGGGCCAGGCAGTCCTGGAACTTCTCCAACTCGTTGGTCACCAAGGCCTGGGTTTGAGCCAGAGGCACACAGCAGTGCTCGATGCACTGGTGCACCTGCTGCATGGACACCTGGCTGTCCTCACAACAGCTGGTGCTGCACCAGAACATGTGGCCCTGCATCTTCTGGACGTTCTCTCTTTCCAGACTCTTCACTATGGAGTCCACTGCCTCCTGCACTTGGATCTGCTGCAGCTCCACCATGGTAACCCCATGCCACCCCTAAGGACTGAAATTCTTCTCCATTACTTTGACAGTTTGGATCCTTTGGGGAGCAAACCCTGAGATGAAGTCATGAGTGCAAGAGGTTTACTGAGGAGCAATGGCTGTAAATGATAAAGAGGGGGGAAGTGGGATTAGACAGGGAGAGCCTCAGACTGCAATGGAGATCTGACAAGGTACGGTCCCATAAAGCGGGGAGCTCTTGATCAAAGATTTTCCATAAAAGAGAAGCATGTGGTGCAGAAATGACCAGGGTCTGGTACCCCTACTTGGAGGCCCGACACGTGGGGAGTCTGAGCAGCTCTGTCCCCTCAAGTGGGCAATGCCTTCTCTAGCTGATCTCTTCCAACCCTGCTCGGTCCCTCTCTCCAGCAGTGGTACAGCTCCAGCCTCATTTTCCTCAGGTTGTCTCGACCCTGAAGGTGGTTGTCTGGGTAGGAATCCTCTGGAGCTCGCAACCACTACCTTCCCACTGGGGCCGTGGAAAACCCTGTGTGTCTACGTGACACATTCTGGGAGTACTGGCTGCTCCCATGGTTACCCTCAGCCCTGGTTCCTGGCAATAGGCTGTTTGCTTCCCAAACTCCAGGAGACACAAACCAAGCTCTCAAAAGAAACTTTTCCTCACCCTCTGCTAATCCTACGGCAGCACCAGGCACACGTCTGTCCAGATGAAAGAGGGATTCCTGCTCTCTACCAGTGTCTCTCCTGAGTCTCTCTCCACTGAGCTCCAGCAGGGGAGGAAAGGGCCCCTCTCCCTTCTCACTGAGGGGAGGAGAGAGTTCTCATCAAGGAAATCTCAGCCTTGGAGGCAGGTGTTGGGGCAGCCATGGAGGTGCCTGCAAGAAAGAACTTGCTGTTTGGCATTGGACAATGCAGGTGCCAACAGCCTCCAGCAGCTGTGCCTTCAGTGGCTGCCACGCATTTGAGCCGAGGTCATGTTCTTCCTGGGAAATCCCCATCCGAGGGGTCACATGGAACCTCTAAGCATGTTCCAGGAGAGAAATAGGCAGCATTTAGGTGACATGTCCTGTTGCAATGGAGGGCTTTGATAGAGAGAAGAATGAACGGCAGCAGCCAAGTAAACACTCAAACAACAAGAAGCCCATACTCCATCCCTGTCCCCTGTCCCCTGTCCCCTTATTTATGTTCCCAGAAGGGGAGGAAGCCGAGTAGAGCAATGACCGGGTGGGACAGACCTTCTTCCTCCCCCTGCAGATCCCGTCCCTGGGCCAGGCTTGAGCTAGGGGAATGGGAAAAGCTGTGAACTAAATGAGAGATAGAAGTTTTGATTTAGATTGGACTTGAATTTTTAATTCTTAAATATGAGACTGTTAATATTTAAAAGCAACCAAAAAGCTGTGGGATATGCCCATATTTTGCTTCAAGGTTAGGGAAGAGAGATCTGGCAGAGTGGGTTTGAAGGCAGTGGAGGAAGAGAAAAACTCATTCCTGGCTCTACCCATGTGAGTCCAGCTATCTTAATAATCTGGCTTTGTATGTCATACACACACACACACACACACACACACACACACACACACACACACACACACACAGATACACAGAAAGAATCCTGGAATTCTCCATAACAAGGTGGTAATGGAGGTAATCAGTGAGTGATATGATTATAGGTGTTTGTTTATTTATTGCTTTTATCTGCTTTCTAATTTTACTATAATAAATACGCATAACTTTGTATCAGAAAAGTAAACCATAATAGCTAGTTTTAATGACAGAAATGGGGCCTGAGTCTTCCTGCCACCCAAGCCCTTGCCCTTCCTGATATCCAGGCTGCCCTGCTCAGCCCCTCTCGACAGCTCACGGGGACACTGTCCCAACATTGGCTGCGGGCTGTAGCCCATAGGGTCCTCTGTGGGTTTTGCTCCCCACACTCTTGGAGACGAAAGGATGGCTGCTATGCCTTGGACATGGGGTGCTGACATTTGGTGATGTCTCATGGCTGGCTCCACCCTGGAGGGCACAGAGCAAGTCCCTGATGGAGGAACATGAGCCTGAACAAGAGCAGGACTTATCTGACATGGAAGAGGACACTTCCAGAGCACTTAGGGAGAGATCTCCCACTCCAGAGCAGAATGAAGAATGGCATCACACCTGACCACAGACACACACACAAGGAAGCCCACAGCCAGGGAGGCGTGAGAGCAAAGGCGGGGAGCGGGTGGGGCTGAGAACAGGGCAGCGGTGGCCAGGATGCCCGAGTGCCATGCAGAACATTCACAGCCCAGACTGAAAGCCATGACGGTCTTGACACTTCTTGTCATATGTTGCCACGTGGTGCTCCAAAAGTCTTGAACACCCTCCCCCATGTGTACAAGCATACCTGTTTTCCTATGATCATTCCTGCATAGTATTTTATCATTTAAATTGATTTGTCTTCATTTAATACACATAGAAGTCTATCTTCTATTTTCAAAAATTTTCATTTGTTGTAATTGCTTTGGAGGCTATGCATTTTTCTCTCTGCTGATTTACTCTGCTAATAAACATGTCATCCTACCGTGAGTACGTTTTACTTGTGTAGTCAGCCAAAATAGAAAATAGAAAAAGGAATCACGACTATGAATAAGACATGGAATTAGGCACCAGGGTTACAGACATGCCCCACATTCTCAAGCTACTTGTGGTGTCACTGGGGAGATTGGGCGGGTACGTTAAAAAGATTAGAGTAATAGAAGGCAGCATTTATTAAGTGCTGAGTGAGTGCTGTGGAACTCAAGTGCTGAAGGGGTTCCATGCAGTGAGACATGGAGACTAACGGAGGAGAAGAATGGATCAATATATGGCATTCATTTCAAAATTCAGCCTTCTCATAGTGAAAATGGTGATTCACTTTTGGGGTGGGGGATGGGGCACCGATTGGCAGTTGTTCTCAGGGTGATTGAAGAAGATGAGATCTTGAGGAAATGGCAGAATAAAGGCAGCGGTCCCCGTCGTGCATGCCTGGGTCACCTTGGGCAGGGTCCACTCCTTCATAAATGGTTGCAACAGGTGTGTTCAGTTAGGGTTCTTTTAGGAGCTACTTTAGGAGAATGAAGGCAGGAAGGAAGCTTCTGGCACAAAGATCCAGAGGGCATGCATAGCACTGTTTTACTCTCCACATGGAGTGTATCTTTTAAAAGCTCATTTCTCTGACAGTGGTTCTAAAAGGGGGAAATGTTTTTTGCAAGAGAATTGTTCATTCTGTCATTCATCAGCCCGTGATTGTGTACCAAGTGTCAGACCCTGTTCTAGGTGTTGCTGCATGTGGCACTTGCTTTTCCCTTGCAACAAGTATGTCAACTCCTCCTTGGAGTCTTAAACCATAACAAAAACAAAAAAAGAGGTGGCGATTTCATAAACGCCCGTCTGTGGCTTGCAGAGATTCTAAATTTTGGGCTGGGGTTAATGGTTCTTTTGCTGAGGAGTTCCAGGGCCTTGGCGTGAGTGCTGAGCAGGCAGTTTGAAAACCCCACTTCCTGTCTCTGCAGGGGTGAGTGTCCACAGCTGAGGGCCACGGAGAGGAAGGAGGGAAACCTCAGAACAAGCCCCAATTCGCAGCAGCATGTACAGTCCTGTCTGGCTGCTTCACCCTGTAAAGCCCAGGCAGAGGGGAGAAAAGGCCAAGTTGGAGAAGAGCAAAAAGGAGAACATGAAAGGAGCAAGAACAGGGGTGGGGAAGGGAGGGCGAGGAGGAGAAAGAGCCAGCGTTAGGTAAGAGGGAAGGTGACTGGTGGAAAGTGGCTTCCAGGGACTGGGAAATAGTCCTATCTTATTGGAAGAGAAGAAAATACTGAAGGAGAACACGAAGGAAAGAGAAAACAAGTAGCCTGTCAGAGGACCAACTTTCTCATTTTATGGATGAGGAAACTGAGGCCCAGAGAGGAAATAGTTTGCTCAAGGGCAGATTCTTGAAGGAATCATGTTTTCTCTTTCCCGCTCCTGAAATCCAACATGAAAGGCCTGGGGCAAGCATAAAACACTGGAGATCCTGGGTGTGGTTGATTTTTAAGTCCAGGCCAGGGGAGGGGAAGGTCTTTAAGATCTTCTCTGCTGTCTATTTTGTAAGCTCCCTCAGAACTGTGGGTGGGGTGTCTGGGGTGGCTGTGGCATCTCTAGGCAAATATCCTGGAGAATGCAAAGCTTGTTGTGTGAGCTGGGATGGAGTGACAGCACAGCTGTGTGCAGATCTGGGGACTGGGAAGGGGCTGAAATTCTTCACCAATCCTTCCTCTTTGCCCTCAGCACCATGAAGACGGCCCTTTTAGAAGCTATGCAAGTCTGTTCTCTAAACCTTCTGTTTAGCACTCTTATGTGAGCCTTCAGGGATTCAGCTCAGTTTCGACCTCCTCCAGGAAGCCCTCCTTGTTTGCGGATGGGCTCCCTACCATGCCTGCTTACCCACATTTTTAACTCTGTACCTTTATAGTATGCCTTAGTCCACTCTGTCTGGATTCCAGTTATCAAGACCTCTGTCAGCTTCCTTCTCCCAGACTAGAAGTTGTCTGAGGCCAGGAGGACCAGTCTGGTTCATATCTGTACCCTGCAATGCATAAACATGCAAGATCCTTTCGATGTGGAACCAGCTGTCAATGCAACGATACACATTTGCCACCAGCTCTTTAAGAGTTCTGAAGGGTGGAAAGAAGAGGGACTTAGTACCAGAAATGGAGGGTAATTCTTAAGAACGGGTGTGGCAGGAAAGGCAAATATAGCTCAGGGAGTGGAACTCTCCGTGGAGTGGGAGGAAAGAAAGGAACTGGGAGAAAGAGCAGAGAGTGACAGCCGGAGTGTGAGCACGAACAGAGTGGGGAAGAGGCGCCACGCAGTGCAGGCTCCCTCTCAGCCCTGCTGGTGTGCACAGCGCTACTGCGGACTCGCCCAAGCTCAGTCTCACACAGTCTCCATTCCTTGACTTCTGTCTGGCATTCTAAAGCTGGGTCATTTAAAAAGTTCTTTTGTTTTCTTTCCATTGATACTCTGATTTCTGACATTTGCCAAAAACAGGTCATGATCCTGGCATGCTATTCTACTAAGATTAAAAATACATACCAATTGAAACTGCAGATAGTCCCCGACTTAAAGATGGTTCAACTTAAAATTTTTTGACTTTACCATGGTTTTTATTGGGGTATTAAATGCATTTTTGACATGGTATTTTTGACTTACAATGGGTTTATTGGGACTATTAATCTTCCCTTAAAAATTATTTGTAGAATTAAAAAGTCCCACGATCACTCTGGCTCTGTCATCACTTCTGGCTCTTTCAGGATAAAGTTTGCACTTTGATGTGAAATAGCCATGACACTTATGTGTCTGTATATGTGTGGTAAGGAGATTTTTTTTATCATTACATCGCCTGCCCTGCATTTCTGCCTTTATGCCTTTTTAATTTCCTGGCGTTTGGCAACCACAGCATGCATCTGGCTTCCCAGGAGTTCTTTGAGTGGGCTCTTGGCTCTGTGATAGGGCCTGGGCTAGCTTACCGGGAAAATGTTGCTGCAACCCCTGGGCCAGAGGTGCCTGTGGCGTGAACTGCCACCTTTCACTCTTCCCTCGGCTTGAGCCCCACCTAGAAACCTGAGCAAATGCTTTTTGTATCCCAGGGAAGTTTGATTGAAAGTGAAGAAAGCTCGTAACCTCTTCTCAGGGACGCGCAGAAAGTGCATGGCCACCCCGCAGGCTGGATCACTGCTCTCTTCTCCCCATCAGTGGGTTCTCCTAGAGAGGCCCAGGAGGCAGATGCCAGGGCACAGTCTCTGTGCCCCTCCGGACACTAGAAGGGGAGCCTTATGGCCCCGCCTGTCCTGCTCAGCGATGCTTGTTTTCCTGCACCCGGTTTCGGGGAGAGCTCCCCTCCTCTGCTGGGCTCCTCCTCCCTGTGGACCAGCAATGGCTTCCCCGTACCCAGAGGGCCCCTCAACACAGAAGGATGTGGCTCTTCACTGAGACCCAATCTGGCTCCCACCTCCTGCTAATAATTAGAATATCACTTTCCTGAGCAAGGGCTTTATGACCTGTTGCCACCCTGGAGAGTGGCCTTGACACTTTTCTTGGGACGCTGTTGGCTATTGCAGGAACTGAAGTGTTTGACTTTTCCCGTTAAGGTAACTTCTGCAAGCAGAGGAATTGAGAGAGGATCAAGTCCCCTGGTAAATATTTATCATCAATTATTAGAAGGGAGTATATTAAAGAAAAATGTGGAGACACTTCAGCTTGAATGCCTAGTTTAAATCTAGCTTGGTTGTACTCTGGTGGTCAAAGAGGTATTATTGTATTGCAGTACATTATGCTACCATCCAATGTACAGAGGTACACAAGCCATGCTGGCAGAAAGGAATTTTCTGTTTGCATTAGACAGGGTGAGTGTGGAAGTCCTCTTGCTCACGTGTCTTGGAGACAGAAGGCAAGGACCGTGGTTTGCAGAATGAAGGGAGATAAGGGAAACTGACGAAATGAAAGGATGGAGCAGTCAGAAGCTTCTGGGACAACTTCTATAGGCTTTTAAAAAACTATTAAACATTGATCTTACCTTTTTATGGGAGATATAGTCACTGAACAATTGCTTCAGCTTTTAAGTCCAGGATGTGTGACAATGGAACAACCACGAAAGGAGAGGGAGAATGTGTCACTGACATGTCTGTGCTCCGGCAATCCCTCTCTTCTGCCAGCTGTGGACAGAGCGGGAAGGAAATGTTTCCTGTGTGTCCCCCCCGTCCAACCTCCCCACTCAATGTCCCAGAGAGCTCTGCACTCCAGCCTTTCTCTCCTGATTCTGCTTACAAACCCATCCTCCATGTATGACTTGCTGGAGAAGTTGGGTTCGAATTCCAAAGTTTTATTTTATGGCCAATTTGTTGCAATATTCTGTACAATGAAGGTCATGATTAAAAGTGTGAGCTCTGGTGTCAGGGTGTCTAGATTTCCATCCCAGCTCAACCATTTATTATCTTTGTGTCCTTGGGCAAGCTCCTTAATCAATTGAGGTTTGTTTTTTCTTTGGTAAAATGACAATAATAACACCTAACCCCTAAAGCTGTTGTGAACATCCATCAGATAATATACGTGAAATGCTTAGAATAGTGCCTGGCACATAGTAAGTGCTCAGAAAATATTAAGTGCTATTATTAATAGTAAACTGACATATATTTCTTGAGCAGGGTGATGGGTACATGGGTGTTCTTTTTATTAAGCTTTACACTGTGTATAGATCTTATAAATCCCTTTTATGTGTATATTTCACATGCATGTAAATATATGCATTAAAAATAAATGAGCATTTATGAGGTTTGTTTTAGCAGTCATATGTCCCAGGGTTCCAACACAGCAATGAAGTAAAATACTCCATCCCATTATTGGACCCAAGTGCCCAACAGTGGGACTGCCCACATGTTCTGATTCTTGATTCAAAAAAATATGGTAACTATAGGAATAGTAGTGATTCCCTGGGAATTAATTTCTGAGAATGTTTCCACCTTTTCCCCTCTTCTTAGAAGCTAAGCAAGTTCTAGATTCAACAGAGTAACTTGGCTTAAACTGTGACTATACCTGGGTTCTCCAGGATGGCCCCCTGGTCCAGGGTGGGGAAGGACAGCACAGAGCAGCCTCAGGTGAGGACTGATTTACTTTCGAGAGAACTTGTACTGCTAAGACTCCTCACCTAGCCAAGTTTAAAGCATTGTCATTTCTAGTTTCTTTCTTGGCTCTTAATTCCCTGCATACAAAGAGGGAGATGTCAGAAAGGATGTTCAATTCTGGGGATCTGGGGATGGCACCCAGATCTTCCCAGAGAAGAAGACACAGCTCTTTTCCTCTGATGTAGTTTGTGGTGTTTACTGCTGCTCTCAGCAGCGTCCACAGCAGAAGGAAGGACCCTGCCCCAACCCTGCTGGGCTGGGCTGAGAGGAGCGTCCCCCAACTCACTGCGGAGAACTGTTGCTGTTTCACAAGTCCCCTTCCTTGTGCTAGCTGTGCAATGCAGTCGTTTAAATACCTGTTATTTCCTCCACTAGACTGCAGATATCTTAAAGGAAGAAACCTCATGTTGTTTGTTTTTAAATTCCTTCAGTGACTTGCTCAGTAAATGTTTGTTGAGTGTATAAATGGATGAGAGGTGAAGGAATGAATGGATGGGTGGGTGCCATCATGAAAAAGCTGAAAAGAAAGCAGAAAGATTGGGTCGTAAAATCTTCTAGGTAAGATTTTTTTTTTTTTTTAATTTTATTTTGTCGATATACATTGTGGCTGATTATTGCTCCCCATCACCAAAACCTCCCTCCCTTCTCCCTCCCCCCCTCCCCCCCAACAATGTCCTTTCTGTTTGCTTGTCATATCAACTTCAAATAATTGTAGTTGTTATATCTTCTTCCCCCCCCCCCCCCCCCGGTTTGTGTGTGTGTGTGTGTGTGAATTTATATATTAATTTTTAGCTCCCACCAATAAGTGAGAACATGTGGTATTTCTCTTTCTGTGCCTGACTTGTTTCACTTAATATAATTCTCTCAAGGTCCATCCACGTTGTTGCAAATGGCAGTATTTCATTCGTTTTTATAGCTGAGTAGTATTCCATTGTGTAGATGTACCACATTTTCCGTATCCACTCATCCGATGATGGGCATTTGGGCTGGTTCCAACTCTTGGCTATTGTAAAGAGTGCTGCGATAAACATTGGGGAACAGGTATACCTTCGACTTGATGATTTCCATTCCTCTGGGTATATTCCCAACAGTGGGATAGCTGGGTCGTATGGTAGATCTATCTGCAATTGTTTGAGGAACCTCCATACCATTTTCCATAGAGGCTGCACCATTTTGCAGTCCCACCAACAATGTATGAGAGTTCCTTTTTCTCCGCAGCCTCGCCAGCATTTATCGTTCATAGTCTTTTGGATTTTAGCCATCCTAACTGGGGTTAGATGGTATCTCAATGTGGTTTTGATTTGCATTTCCCGGATGCTGAGTGATGTTGAGCACTTTTTCATATGTCTGTTGGCCATTTGTATATCTTCCTTAGAGAAATGCCTACTTAGCTCTTTTGCCCATTTTTTAATTGGGTTGCTTGTTTTCTTCTTGTACAGTTGTTTAAGTTCCTTATATATTCTGGATATTAATCCTTTGTCAGATATATATTTTGCAAATATTTTCTCCCACTCTGTTGGTTGTCTTTTAACTCTTTTAATTGTTTCTTTTGCTGTGCAGAAGCTTTTTAGTTTGATATAATCCCATTTGTTTATTTTTCCTTTGGTTGCCCGTGCTTTTGGGGTGTTATTCATGAAGTCTGTGCCCAGTCCTATTTCCTGAAGTGTTTCTCCTATGTTTTCTTTAAGAAGTTTTATTGTTTCAGGGTGTATATTTAAATCCTTAATCCACTTTGAGTTGATTTTAGTATACGGCGAGAGGTATGGATCTAGTTTCATTCTCCTGCATATGGATATCCAGTTATCCCAGCACCATTTGCTGAAGAGGCAGTCCCTTCGCCACTGAATAGGCTTGGTGCCTTTGTCAAAGATCATCTGACAGTAAGTGTGTGGGTTGATTTCTGGATTCTCTATTCTATTCCATTGGTCAGTGTGTCTGTTTTTCTGCCAGTACCATACTGTTTTGGTTATTATAGCTTTGTAGTATAGCTTAAAGTCAGGTAGTGTTATGCCTCCAGCTTTATTTTTTTTGCTCAGCATTGCTTTGGCTATGCGTGGTCTTTTATTGTTCCATATAAATGTCTGGATAGTTTTTTCCATTTCTGAGAAAAATGACTTTGGAATTTTGATGGGGATTGCATTGAATTTGTATATCACTTTGGGTAGTATGGACATTTTCACTATGTTGATTCTTCCAAACCAAGAGCATGGGATATCTTTCCATCTTCTTGTGTCCTCTCTAATTTCTCTCAGCAGTGGTTTGTAGTTCTCATTATAGAGATTTTTCACCTCCTTGGTTAACTCAATTCCTAAGTATTTTATTTTTTTGGTGGCTATTGTAAATGGGCAGGCTTTCTTGATTTCTCTTTCTGCATGTTCACTATTGGAGAAAAGAAATGCTACTGATTTTTGTGTGTTGATTTTGTATCCTGCTACTGTGCTGAAATCATTTATCAATTCCAGCAGTTTTTTTGTAGAGGTTTTAGGCTGTTCGATATATAGGATCATGTCATCTGCAAACAGGGACAGTTTGACTTCATCTTTTCCAATCTGGATGCCCTTTATTTCCTTCTCTTCTCTGATTGCTCTGGCTAGTACTTCCAACACTATGTTGAATAGGAGTGGTGAGAGTGGGCATCCTTGTCTAGTTCCTGTTCTTAAAGGAAAAGCTTTCAGCTTTTCCCCATTCAGGATGATATTGGCTGTGGGTTTGGCATATATGGCTTTAATTATGTTGAGATACTTTCCCTCTATACCTAACTTATAGAGGGTCTTTGTCATGAATGAGTGCTGAACTTTATCAAATGCTTTTTCAGCATCTATAGAGATGATCATATGGTCCTTGTGTTTGAGTTTATTAATATGGTGTATCACATTTATTGATTTGCGTATGTTGAACCAACCTTGCATCCCTGGGATGAATCCCACTTGATCGTGATGAATAATTTTACGTATGTGTTGCTGTATTCTGTTTGCTAGTAATTTAGTGAGGATTTTTGCATCTATATTCATCAAGGATATCGGCCTGTAGTTTTCTTTTTTGGTTATATCTTTACCTGGTTTTGGTATCAGGATGATATTTGCTTCATAGAATGAGTTTGGGAGATTTGCGTCCGTTTCAATCTTTTGGAATAGTTTGTAAAGAATCGGTGTCAATTCCTGTTTGAATGTTTGGTAAAATTCTGCTGTGAATCCATCTGGTCCTGGGCTTTTCTTTGTTGGGAGCCTTCTGATAACAGCTTCAATCTCCTTTATTGTTATTGGTCTGTTCAAATTTTCTACGTCTTCACGTTTCAGTTTTGGGAGCTTGTGTGTGTCCAGAAATTTATCCATTTCCTCCAGATTTTCAAATTTGTTGGCGTATAGTTGTTTATAGTAGTCTCGAATGATTCCTTGTATTTCAGATGAATCAGTTGTAATATCGCCTTTTTCATTTCTAATTTTTGTTATTTGAGTCTTCTCTCTTCTTTTTTTTGTTAGCCATGCTAATGGTTTGTCAATTTTATTTATCTTTTCAGAAAACCAACTTTTTGATTTGTTGATCTTTTGAATTGTTTTTTGGTTTTCAATTTCATTCAGTTCTGCTCTGATCTTAATGATTTCTTTCCATCTGCTAACTTTAGGTTTGGATTGTTCTTGTTTTTCTAGTTCTTTAAGGTGAAGTGTTAGGTTGTTCACTTGCCATCTTTCTATTTTTCTGAAGTGAGCGTTTAATGCAATAAATTTTCCCCTCAATACTGCTTTTGCAGTATCCCACAGGTTTTGGTATGATGTATCATTGTTTTCATTAGTTTCAAGAAATTTTTTGATTTCCTGCTTGATTTCTTCTTGGACCCATATGTCATTAAGTAGAATGGTGTTTAATTTCCATGTGTTTGTATAGTTTCCAGAGTTTCGTTTGTTATTAATTTCTAGTTTTAATCCATTGTGGTCTGAGAAGATACATGGGATAATTGCAATTTTTTTGAATTTATTGAGACTTGATTTGTGACCTAATATGTGATCTATCCTGGAGAATGATCCATGTGCTGCTGAGAAGAATGAATATTCTGAGGTTGTTGGGTGGAATGTTCTGTAGATATCTGCCAATTCCAATTGGTCTAGAGTATTGTTTAGATCTTGTGTTTCTCTACTGATTCTTTGCCTAGATGATCTGTCTAATATTGACAGTGGGGTGTTCAGGTCCCCTGCTATTATGGTATTAGTGTCTATTTCCTTCTTTAGGTCTAATAGAGTTTGTTTTATAAATCTGGCTGCTCCAACATTGGGTGCATACATATTTATGATTGTTATGTCTTCTTGATGGATCAGTCCTTTTATCATTAAGTAGTGTCCCTCATTGTCTCTTTTTATGGTTTTTAGTTTAAAGTCTATTTTGTCTGATATAAGAATAGCTACTCCAGCTTGTTTTTCTTTTCTGTTTGCTTGGTAAATCTTTTTCCATCCTTTCACTCTTAGTCTATGTGAATCTTTATGGGTGAGGTGGGTCTCTTGTAGGCAGCATATAGTTGGGTCCTGCTTTTTGATCCAGTCGGCCAGTCTGTGTCTTTTAATTGGGGAATTTAAGCCTTTTACATTAAGAGTTGTTATTGAAAGGTGTTGATTTATTCCTAGCATTTTATTGGTTGTTTGGTTGTCTTAGGTGTCTTTTGTTCCTTGCTTTCTGATTTACTGTTTGTTTTCTGTGTTTGTTGGTTCCTTAGGTTGTAGATAGTGTTTTTGTTAGCTTGTTTTCTCTTCATGAATGCCATTTTTATTATACTAGCGGGTTTAGATTTTTCTTGGGTTTTTATGGTAGTGGTAGTTATTTTTCAGGAACCAAACCTAGTACTCCCTTGAGGATTTCTTGTAAGGGTGGTCTTGTGGTAGTGAACTCCCGCAGTTTTTGTTTGTCTGAGAAATATACTATTTGCCCCTCATTTCGGAAGGATAGCCTTGCAGGGTAGAGTATTCTTGGCTGGCAATCTTTGTCTTTTAGTATTTTGAAAATATCATCCCATTCCTTTCTAGCTTTTAGGGTTTGTGATGAAAAGTCTGATGTTAACCTGATTGGGGCTCCCTTATAGGTGATTTGACGCTTCTCTCTTGCAGCTTTTAAGATTCTCTCTTTATCTCTGAGTTTTGCCAATTTGACTATGACATGTCTTGGAGAAGGTCTTTTTGGGTTGAATACATTTGGAGATCGTTGAGCTTCCTGGATCTGAAGATCTGTGATTTTTCCTATACCTGGGAAGTTTTCTGCCACTATTTTGTTGAATATGTTTTCAATGGAGTCTCCATTTTCCTCCCCTTCTGGAATACCCATGACTCGGATATTTGATCGCTTATGGTTGTCTGATATCTCTCTCAGATTTTCTTCAATGTCCTTGATTCTTTTTTCTTTCTTTTTGTCTGCTTGTGTTATTTCAAACAGCCCATCTTCAAGTTCAGAGGTTCTCTCTTCAACTTCGACAAGCCTGCTGGTTAAACTCTCCGTTGTGTTTTTTATTTCGTTGAATAACTTCTTCAGTTCAGCAAGTTCTGCTACATCTTTTTTCAGGACATTGATTTCCTTGTACATTTCCTCTTTCAGATCCTGTATACTTTTCCTCATTTCATCATGATATCTAGCTGAGTTTTCTTGTATCTCATTCAGTTTCCTTAGAATTATCACTCGAAATTCCTTGTCAGTCATTTCAAGGGCTTCTTGTTCTATAGGATCTAGAGTTTGAGATTTATTAACTTTTGGTGGTGTACTTTCTTGATTTTTTGTATTTCTGGTATCTTTTTTTTGGTGTTTATTCATTGTGGCCGGGGGTTTCACAGTTCACCGGTTTGAGACTAATGACTAACTAGGATGTTGCTGTGGTTGCCAATTTCGTATGGCTCCCTCCGTGACTGCTCAGTTGGCCTCTAGTGCCTTGTGTGTGTGGTTGTCTCGGGTCTTGGGCTTCTCCGGGGAGCCACCTTTCTGGTCAGCTTGGACTTTGCTGGGCTGGTGGATCACGTACCACAGGGTGTGTGATCTCTGTTGAGCTTTCACTTCCTGTGCAGGACTTCTCCCTGTTCCGTGTGCTCTGGCCCAGGCTGTTAGATCGTGCAGTGACGACCCCACCGGGTGTGTGGTTTCTGTCGAGTCTCCCCCTCCCTGGCCGCACGTCTCCCCACTCTGTGCGCACTGTGCTGGGCTGGGGCGTGTCTTCTGCACCCCTCGACTATCAGCTGGGCCTTCAAGACCCTGCTCGGCACCGCCTCGCCCAGGAAGTCTACCAGGTTTCTGCTGGGCACAGACGACTGGTGTCTCTGGGTGCCTTTGTAGCACTATGTAGATCTTTCTCGGGTCTTGTTCACCTTTGTATCCCCCCAGTATAAACCGAGTCTAGCGCCCACCTGCAGCCTGGTCTCCGGCAGGTTCAAGCGGACCTGGGAACTCTCCTACCACACTATTCCCAACCAGACATTCGTTAGGCTTTTTTCCAAACTGGTGGCCGCAGAGATGGTATCTGCCTCCCAGTAACAGGGAGTTTACCTGGGGCCGGAGTCCAGGGTATGGTGGAGTGACAGTCGGCCCACCCGTACTTCCTTGCCGTCCCGACACTGGCCCGGGACACCCCCTCCACCAGCCCCGCCAGAGAACCGCGGAGGGAGTGGGAGCGGAGGCCCCTGCGCCAGGCCAAGCAAGTGGGAGGGCTCAGTGATGGCCGAGCAGGGCGGAGCTGCCCGCACCTGGGAAAATGGAGGCAGCACCGGGCAGTGAGTGGCCTGGTGGTGCAGGCGGGAGCCGCGTGGGCATCCACCCCCCGAACAGAACTGTGCCAGGGATCACTCACAGTACTGTGCCAGGTCGGGTGCTCGCTCTCTGTCTCTGGTTTGCCGCCTTTCCCAGTTCTCGGCCGCTGCCGCCTCGGGCTATTCAGTCGCAGCGTGGCTCGGGCGCTCCCAGGAATCTTCTTTAATGCCAGTCTGAAACCTCGAATCCTGAATAGGGCCGCTGGCCGCTTTCAGCGCGGCCCCGGCCTCCGGGATCCTGGCTGCATCCACAGCAGCCCTGGCGCCGTGTTCCCTGTTTCGAGACTCGCTTTTGCAGCTAAGAAACAGTTCTTTTCCTGCTCCACACTTCAAAGCTGTTGTCTGTAAATGAGGCAGCCTTTCCTGCCGGGGGCAAAGTGGCGGTCACCCCCCACGACCGGTCAGCAGCAGCAGTCCTCCCTTAAGAGATGGCGAGAGGAAGGTCCACAAGATTCCCGGCTGCCTGAGGCCCAGTGGCCACCTTTTCCACCTCAGCTACTCCGCGCCAGCCGCCGCAGCCGCCGCCATCTTGAAAAAAAGAAGGTAAGATATTTTTTAAGATACTATCAAGATATTCTAAAGAACTGAGTTGACAGAATAGAGATTTTTATGTGTGGTGTCATTTGGCCAGCCATTTGTGAGCATTTACAAATGTTTCACAAGATTGAAAACTCCATGAAAACAAGGACGATGTCCATACCCAACAGCTGGCACATAGTATGAATGCTAAATGAAATATTCTCTTTTCTTTCAAGAGTTAGTCCAATGTGACCTTGAAGGGAAGGAAGGCACATTCAATTCAATGTAATAAACTCTCATAGAATATCTTCTTCTCCAAGTGCTTTGCCAAGGATAGGGTGAAAACATGAATATGTGGATACATCTTGGGTCCTCTACTTCAGGAGTTTTCCGTCTTTGGAGGCAGACACATTTGCACTCAACCATAATACAAGACAGTGTGATAAGTGTGATAATATAAATAAGAGTGCCAAGGAACCCGGAGATGAGGAACTCATTAAGCTTATGGGAGCCTGGAGGCCTTCACAGAAGTGAGCTCTGGCAGGAGAGGGAAGACTTTGATGGCTAGAATTGGGAGGAGAGTCACTTCGAATGGCTATGACACAGGGCACACAGGATGGGCAAAGGTCAAGGTGGAAAGGGCTGGTCTATGACTTCTAAGTCAGGTCATAGGAGATGTGGCCACTTCCCTTTCTGTCTTTCAGATTGCCTGCTTTGGGGGAAGCCAGCTGTCTTGTGATGAGGATGCACAAGAAGCCTAGGGACAGCCCCCATGGGCCAGCAACTGAGGTCTGCTGCCAAAAGCTAGCACCATCTTTCTGTCCATGTGAGTGAGCCATCTTGGAAGTGGATCTTCTAGCACTAGGTCAAGTCTTCAGATGACTACAGCCCCAGCTGACATCTTGGCAGAAACTTCATAAGAGACCCTGAGCCAGAAAGTCCAGCCAAGACCTTCCTGAATTTCTGATACACAAAACCTGAGAGATAATAAATGTTTTGTGGTTGCTTTAAGCCACTATCATGGGGTAAATGTGTTACGCAGCAGTAGGTAGCTAATACAGAAATGAGGGCTGGCGGGACAGTTTGGGAAAGGCCTTGATTTTCAAGGGGTTGCACTTTGTTTTGTGTGCAGTGGGGCAACGTTCTTTAAAAGACACAAAATTAAGGATGATGATACTGATGATGTGCATATTATGGGATGTCAAGAGGAGTGACTGAAGGCAGGGAGGTAATTTAAGAGGCCTCTGCAGTAGCATAGGCAAAAGGTCATAGAGAGTCTGAGCTCAGTGGGAATGAAGGGGGCACCTCAGCAGGGAGCTCAGTGAGATAATCAATACAGACATCAAGTGCCAAGGAGGAGGAGAGGGTGACTGCTTGGTGTTGAGTTTAGATCTCATTTCTAAGTGGGAGCCATGATCTCATTTCTCCAAAGAGTAAACAGAAGCAAGCACCGGTTTGGGGACAGGGCTGGGTAGGAGTCAAGAAGTGGAGACGTCTACCTCCCAGGGGAGACAGCCCCTGTTTCCAGAGCTTGTGGGGGTGGGGGCAGGGTGCCAGGCTCACTCACAGATGGAGCTGGTGGAGAAATCTTTCCCTGAAAGACAGAGCTGCTCCATTTCACAGCACATCTTTCCCACTGCCAAGTGCTCCTCGGGTGACAGTCTCTGCCATCAATATTTTTAGCATGTGGCCTTTTGGAGCCTAAAGAGCAGCATCCACCTCCTAGAACTGGTCCTCCAGCTGACAGCCGGTGATCCATGGAGGAGGGGTCTTCAGCTGGGCCTGACAGGCAGGCGAGAGCTTGTGACAGTGCCAATCTGCTGGGGGAGATGAAATCAGACCCTGAGTTTTATAGAAAACCTCCGTCTCACTCCCTTCTGTCCAGCCGCTGAGACCTGCCAACTTTAGTGCAAATCAGAAGCTAGCAAAAACCCAGTTCATATATCCCAAGTAGAAGGAAGCTTCTCATGCAATTTGCCTTATATGACAGTTATATAAAGCTTGAAGGTAGTACCTGGCCAGGTAATGTTAGAAAAGCATCAGGACATAAACATTGCTTTTATAGATCCTAGACCGGGCCTGAGCAAAAACCTTTTGGGATTCATAACATGCTTTGTTAAACCAAATGGAGTCTGATTTGGGACAAAGCAAGAAAGCACTGAGGAAACTTGAGAAAGGTGAACAGAGTCTCACATGGGGCCTGCAGTCCCCAGCCAAAGCTGGGACTGGGAGAATAAACATTACTGCAGTTGCAGAGTTGTGCAAGCATTTTTAAATTGTGGGTTTTCATATCTGTGATAATTTAAACAGATGGAGATAAGCATATTCTCTGCCATCTGCATGATCCCCTCATATAGGAATACTATCTTGCCACCTCAGGACCTATATCCATAAATGTGTTTATAATCATTTTGATGCCAGGCGGTATATTTTTTTAAGTGGTTGTGGACTCATGAAAAAAACAGAGAGATGGACTTAATAGATAAGAAAGGATTAGTGTCAAGTGAAGGCCAAATGACATCTAAGTGCCCTATGTGAATGAAGGCATAACCACAGATCAAAACGAGAACACCAGTGAAGCTGCCCAGGCATAGTCAGGCCACGTTCGCAGTTTGAGGGTAATCAGGGTCCAACAAAACAGCATCATCTGTCACACTGAGCTCATGTAGTACCTGGAAGTTTTGGGTTTTGAAGTTTTGCATGTAATTTGTAGCTTATGACCTGGCAGAAAAGGCAGGTGAAATGTGCATCCTGGAACAAGTCAGTTTCAGGTTGGCCAGGAATGAGCTGAGCTGTGCTCGCTCAGTTTTTTTCCCTGGGGTTTACTGGTTGAGTAAGTCAAGTCATCTTCCCAAGGAACAGAGCGTGCAGAAGAGCTGGGAACAAGAAGCCTGAGTCTCCACAGTGCATCACAGTTGGAGAATGGGAGTTTCTTCCCTCTAGGAAACCTTGGGAGCCTAGGATAAGAATTACTCCCTAACCAGAGCCATTTATCCCCTCCCCCCACCCCGAAATAGCAGGATCACTGTTGCTGCTGAGCTGGAGTATGATGAGCACAATTTCTTTTTCGTTCTAAAGCAAAGCTTTTCTAGGAGAGCTGTGACTTCAAAAGAAGGAAGAGGAGGAGGGGGAGGAGGAGCAGTATTTTGGAGAAACCACTACCACTGCCACCACCACCATCATCAAAAGAATTTACCTGTGGTCTGCCCTACAGACTGCGGTAGGTATTACTAACAGAATGTTTGTGTTTTTTCCCCCTGGGAACTGCACAGAAGCTGGAGAATGTTTGGGGATCAGCACAGGAGGTCGTGTTGGTAATGATGTGGTAGCCCTGCCTGAGTCTACCCTGGATGGTGTAGTTTGGATAGACAACTGCACAATTGTGTTCTTGGAACCTGAGTTGGGGCTGGGCTGGGGGTATAGACGATTTAGGAGAACATCTCCTGGGAGCCAGATGACAAAACTGTGTGTTGGGTAGAATAACGGGCGAGGGGTGAGATCTTCCACAAGAGGGTCCCTTGTGCTATGAAAATTGCTTTGGGCTAACACCACCCCAAATCACTGTAGTTCATGATTCCTGGAAAGTAGGACAGGGACAGAAACACCACTAGGACCATGAAAAGAGACAAACACCAGACATAACTCCCTTCTCTGCCCTTAGCAGTCCTGACTCAGTTGCCAGCTTGGGCCTCTCACATGTCAAAGATTTAGGTACATTTGGTTCACACACCCAGTCTCCTGGCTGTAAGTTTCTAAGGCTTTTTCGTGCTGCCTAGGAACCAGTTAACTTACCTCTCCATGGCCCTTGAGTTTCCCCTCAGAATAAGCACATACAGTCCCATTTCCACCCAACGTGATTTGTCCCAAAGCTCAGTCTTTCCAGTAGTCTTCCCACACACCCACACCAGAAAACCTAATTAAGCCCTGTGATTAATGCAATTAATTTTACTATGCTTCTGAAGATTTAAGGGCTTATTAGGGGGGTGGTGTCACATTATATACCACACTACCTTTTGATGACTCTTCATTTCGTCTTTATTATCTTCATCTTTTACTGTTTCTTTTCCAAATCCTTTAGGGATTACATTTGGGTGCATTAACAGAAACCTGACTGCAGAGGCTTAACCAAATAGGGTACTTTTTTTTTTTTAGAGGTATTGTTTACATCATGTAAATTGCACAAATTTTAAGTGTACAGTTCAATGAGTTTTGACAAATCTAATATTGCTATATCAAAACCATTCCATCAAAAAATATTTTTATCACCCTAGGAAATTATGTCAAATTCCCTTCTTGTCAATCCTGACCTCTTCCCCTAGGCAACCTCTGTTCTTATTTTTCTCACCATAGCTTAGTTGTACCTGTTCCTAGCACTTCAGATAAATGAAATAATACAAAATGTAATCTTCTGTGTCTGGCTTCTTTTTGTTCAATGTAATATTTATGAGATTCATCCATGTTGTTGAATGTATCAGTAGTTTTTTCCCCTTTATTGCTGAGTAGTATTCCATTGAATAAATATACCTCAATTTTTTACTCATTTACTTGTTCATGAGTATTTGGACTGTTTCCCATTTTTGCTTCTTATGAATAAAGCTGTTAAAAACAATTCATGTACAAGTCTCTCATTTCATATGTTTTCATTTTTCTGGGGTAAATAACCAAAAGTAGAATTGTTGGGTAATAAATAGGGGCACATTTAGTATTATAAGAAACTGCACATCAGTTTTTCAAAGTGATTTTACTAATTTATGCTCCAGATGGCAATGTGTGAGAGTTCTAGTCGTTCCATGTGCTCACCGATGTTTAGTTTTGCCAGTTTAAAACTTTTAGCCATTCCAGCAGATATGAAACTTCACTGTGGATGTAAGAGTTACATTTCTCTGATGACTAGTGACGCTGAGCATCATTTCATGAGCTCATCTGTCATTTCTACAGCTTTGTCTGTGACATGTCTGTTAAAGTCTTTTGCTTATTCTTTAAAATCATTGGGTTATTTGTCTTTTTCTTTGTCTTTTATTATTCATTTATAGGAGTGTATATTTTCTGGATACAAGCCCTTTGTCAGATAACTGCACTGTAAATATTTTCTCCTAGTTTGTGGTTTGCCTTTTCGTGTTCTTAATATCTTTTGATGAGTTCACATTTTAAATTTTGATTAAGTTCAGTAGTTCAAGTTTTGATTTTATTGCCAGTGTAGATCTATTTCTGGCATCTCTATTTTGCTCTATTGATCTGTCTGTCTACCTTTATGCCAATTGTCTACTTTCCTGATTCAAATAGGGTTATTATTATTATTATTATTTCCAGGGACATGCAGAGTAGGGCTGGTGAAGTTGTTTAGGGGAGTCATCAAGACTCAGGCTCCTGCTGGCTTTCTGTCCTGCCACCTTAAGCATGTGGATTTTTTTTTTCCAGGTAGCAAGGTGACTGCTTCACCTCGGACATCACGTTTTAGCTCCTGGTAGGAGAAAGGGAACAGGCTAATGGTGCTGCTGACTCTGCCCCCTTTTATCAGAAGAAAGTTAAAAACACAAAACCAAAAACAAACCATGAAACCCTTTCCCCGAGGCCCCAACCAAAATTCTGTTTACATCTCATTGATTAGAACCTATCACATGGGCACTTGATCACCCCCCCTAGTGGCAAGCGAGACTGGGGAGATGAATGATGAATATTTTCCAGGTGGCACACCCTAAAGGAATGCTACGCACTGATTGCATCAATGAACCAGTTACTGTGGCAAAAGGGAGGGATTTTACCTATTAGACTGGGAAAATCAGAACCCACCCTTGCAGCTGCAGGTGGGTCAATCTCACCTAAACAGTGTGGATGCTTCAAAATGGAGAAGTAGTAGACTGGTTCAACACCGCCCTCTCCAACCCCCCACCCCCACATATTTTTGTCATAGAAGAGAGAGTGAGGACAGAGAGAAACATCCATTATATATATATATTTACTGTCTTTTACTTCTTCAGTTAATTCTAGATTAGCGCATTTTAACCTGGCAAGGAGTAGGCGGGAGGATGTAAGTTTCGTGAGGGAAAAGGGACAACCCCCCATACACAATGCTACCCCCATCCTGGGGACCTTCTTTTAAAGTGAGACTTGCTATTATAGACTGAGTCAATAAAAATATTGAGAGAGTTCATATGTAAGCATAGAGGCCATATGTTACTTGTATTCTGTCTTGATGAAAAAGTTGTTCTTTTGCGTGTATTGTGCTACTGCCAGAGAGAATAGAACTGTGATGTAGGTGTCAACATGGTTTTAACCATCGCACGAACTTTCCATAGTTCTATCACTTCTGACAATTACCAATTTTTCTTGTATGTGAAGTTGGGAGAATACCTTCCTCCCTCCACTCTTCTGTTACAACAGTAAATCAAAATGCCCAACTCTTTCTACGAATATGGGACGTGGTAATGCAGCCTCAATACATAAGGCCTTTCCTTGGGCCATTTGAAATGTAGCATTTCTTTCAGTCAGATGGTGGATTAGAGGATTTCATCATGGCTCTGACATCCAACGACATCTCTAAATGTGCAGCATTAGGACCACCAGCATTAGAGTTGCCAGGTTTAGCAAATAGATATACATTCCATGTTTGGGACATACTTACACTAAAAAATTATTCATTGCTTCTCTGAAATTAAAGTTTAATTAGGTGTCTTATATTTTACTGCCCAATCCAATTTGCAATATAAATTGCAATTTCTTATTCAGACCACTGATTAAATTTACAAATTTTGAATTTTTGAACAGTATCTCTCTCCTTAATACCTAAAATTAATCAATGTCTTAGAAACTCAAAGTCAGAGAAAGCATTACAGAAGATGCCTGGGTCCCAGAGGTGTGCAAAGCACAGCATATAGTTCAAAACCTGCTCTTTTATTTACTTAATGGCAGAGTAAAGTTTGACCCATATAAAAGTCTTACCATTTCTCAAATCAGGCATTTGTTCAAGTTTCTAGTGTGGATATTGTATCATTTCTTATCTATAGTACCTATAAATCCATTTACATTGCCTGCTGTTGAGTCATTTGAATGGTATGATAGTAACCAGGTAAGAGACTAGCAAATCTCAACCAAAGCAATTTTCCATTTTGGTGGGATGAATTAAAACACAGGCATCTTCTATCGAGGGAGATTTGGGGATCCTAAAGAATCGATTTGAGCTGGTACCACCCATATTGGCTGTGTGCTAGTTTCCTAGAGCTGCTGTAACAAAAGTACCACAGAATGGGAGGCCTTATACACAGAGATTTATACTCCTACAGTTCTGGAGGCATCGGCAGGGCCACGCTCTCTCTGAAGGTTCTGGGGGAGAATCTGCTCCATGCTTTTCTCTTAGCTTCTGGGGTTGTCAGTAATCCTTGACATTCCTTGACTTGTAGAGTTATCACTCCAATCTCTGCCTCTGTCATCATGTGGCATTTTTCCAGTGTGTCTGTCTCTGTGTTTCTTCTTATAAGGACATCAGTCATATTGTATTAAGGGTCCAACTACTCCAGTATGACCTCATCTTAATTAATTACATCTGCAATGACCCTGTTTGCAAAAAAGGTCACATTCTGAAGTTCCAGGTATTAGAACTTGAACATACCTTTTTGGGGACACAATTCAACTGATCACAGCTCCTAAGACATGTCCTGGAGTTTGTAAGACAAGCCAGACCCAAGGAGCCAAGATTATTATATTGTAAGGTCCAGGAACAAAGCCATGCTAACAAGAGGAACATGTTTTCTTAAAGTCTCACAAGACTGGGGTCCTGTAGGTAACAACAGAGGGAGTCTGCTGCAGCTTTCATTGCTAGGGCATCTAAACTGGAATGAAACATCCACTACCTTCATCAAGCTTGCCCCAGAGCCCAGCTCCAGTTGGAGAGAAAGAAGCTGACTCACAAAGACACAGAGCTATAGCAGGGAGCCTTCTCAGGGTATTTGGGTCCTGGTTATAAATGTTCCTGTCCCAGTATGAGCTAACAGTATAATGTCCACCAAACCAAGAAGGTATCCTGAGACCAAAGAACGAAGCAGGCAACTCCATATGGTTTACAAGGAGTTTATTATTATTTTTTTATTAATAATGTGTAAACTACTTATAGGGATCAGGTGGAGTATTGATCTGAGTCCTACACAGTTGCTTTCTCTGAAACTCCTGAGGGTATATGGTGGCAGGGAGGAGTTGAAGCTTACAAGGGACTTAGAGAGAAAAGTGGAGCTATGGCAAAGAGAGAAAGGCTGCAGAAGTGGAAGTTTCGCATTTGCCTTGCAGCCTCCTGTTACTTATCCTTGGGGTTGCTGGTGTTATTCCCCTAACAAGCATAGCATTCTGTTCCTTTCTTTTCCTTAGTTGCTAAGCAACCTGTGTAGGGGAAAGATTGTAACTATTGAAGCTAAAGCTCCAAAGGCCATGAGTATGGAGTGAGTTCTTACCAGCATTCATACATGCCTAAGGCCAACTTCCCTCCAGCCAGGCTGGGTTGTACTAGCTCATAAATCTTTCTTTTTGCCTTCCATTTTCTCCAGTCCTGCATTGACAAATGTTGGGCAGAGGGAAGGCTCCATGTGCATTTGAGCAGAGCCCGAGATGCTTGATTGTCCAAGACACAGCTTCTGGGAGTGGGGGATGGGGATGCTGGAGGAGAAGATTAATTTCCTAAAGAGGAGAAGGGGCTAAGACACAAGGCCCCAGGGACTTGAAGGAGAGGGACATGGTAGGAGATAGGTCAAGTGGAGTGTCACAGAGGTTGGGAAAGAGGAAGTGTCCACACAGGACCCTGTCCTTCTAAAGACCTGAATCTGTAGGGCTTCCTCTCTGTACGGTACAAGGAAATGAGTAAGTGAGATACATTGCAACTTCTGGTCCCCCCACGTTGCACTGCCCCTCACCCCACAGTTAGAAAACTGCACCTATTGGCTATCCTTGACTGGTGAAGGCTGATGAGATGAGAGTACTCGGACAAGGGACAGAAATTACTTCCCATTATCTGGGCATGTGGAGGTGAAGGTGTCGCAGATCTAGCAAAGACAGGGTGACGAGGCACTGGCTCCAGCTGTGGGGTAGCTTTGGATTTCCTGATCCTTTCACCCCCACCTCTACCTGTCTCTCACCTGCTCCTGCCCTGCCCCAAGCTCTGTGAAAAGGAGGAGCTCTGACATATCTGGATGATCCTGCAAGAACTATGTAGAGCTAGCTTCACTGTGAACCGGGCATTGCACAACTCCAGGAAGTCAACAGAAAAAAAATGCTCACATTTAATCACAGCTCTCCTTGGCATGCACAGGAGAATCTAAAAACTTCTGAATTTGGGAAGTCTTTAGGTACCTTGGGAGCCTCGGGACGTATAAACCATCAGTGCTGGCGTGTGTGTATGTGTGTGTTGTGTGAGCATGTTGTGTGTGTATGTGTGTCGCTTGTGTTGTGTGTTGTGTGTGTGTGTGTGTGTGTGTGTGGTGTGTGTCTTCTACCTTGCCTTCTACAAATCTGACCTGGACCCGAGGGCGCATGCACTGATTTTAATAGCCGAGGCTCCCAGAAGCAGCGTTGAGCAGCCGGAGTGGTCCCAGAGTCTACTTCCAACTCCACTTACTTCTGAAATAAGTTTCTTCTAAAATTTTGTTCCCTAATCTGAATTATGGGGTCAGACTCCTAGCAAACAGCCAGGAGATTCTTCTCTTCTTTGCCTTAAATAACTGTGACCTCCCTCTTTCAGGTAACCCCCAGCCCTGGCTCCTTACAGAACAGATGCTGAATAAACATTAGTGGAAGTGCTGGATGTACTAACCTTCAAAGAAAAGACCCAGCTGAGTATTCAGAGATTTGTGAAATACTTAAAACATCTCTCTGTGCCTTTGGAGGGAGAAGCCAGGTGATCCTTTCTACTTTCTCCTGAGAAAGACATCTGGGCAGGAGAAAGCTCTGTCTCCCTCCTCACAGAGAAGCTTTGCCAGGTCCAAGGATGAAGGGAGTGGGGAGCAGGAGAGGATAAGTGTGGGGTGTCGTCTACTGTGTGGGAACCAGTGGGGTGAGGGATTCCGTCACTGTCCAGGGAACATGATCCACTTTTGGAGGCATCATTCATTCTTCCCTGCTCTCCCTGCCCTCCCCCGGCTCCTGCTTGAGAGAGGCAGCTGGCTGGTGAGAGAGCTCCATGCGAGGGGTCCTGCCAGGCTGCCAGCTGCCCATGAGCCCGGGAGTGCTCCTGGATCCAGCACGTGGTTTCTAGCCAGCTTCGGGCTCTCACAGATGCTTCAAAGGGGAGGAGGAGATCCTAGGCTTGGGAAACACTGTAGGCAGTTCTGTTGGGGCTCCTGTGGTCACTAAGAAGGCTGCCCCTTTCTCCCCAGCTCACCATCGAGCTCTGGGCACTTGGCAGAGGGTCTCCATTTCACTTAGTGTGGTTCCTGTTAGGAAACTCAAGGCTTGCTAGTGTTCATGGCACTCTGTGGCAACGGCGTTCCTGGCACCTCCCTCATTCCTCACTGAAGTATTGCACTGTACTCCCCTTTTAGAGTTGCGTCAGGGTTGCCAGGCACTGTCCCTTGCTGGGAGGGGGTGTCTTCACAGTCAGATCGTTTCTCAATTGGTCCCAGTGCACCATAACATGTAGGAGGCCTGTGCTCTTCCTTGAGTTTGCTACTTTGCTCCTTCTTCAGGTCGATAAGTGGTCTTGGGCTGGTTGCCTAAGCCCCCTGAGTGTGCATAGAACAACTAGGTTTCACTGGCTTTGGAGTCTGACAGATCTGGCTCTGATTACCACATTTTAACTTGCTGTGTGACTGTGGCCAAGTTACTGGGGCTCTCTGAGTTTCACTTTTCTCATCTGTAAAAAGAGCAATAATAGAACCTGTCTTACCAGCTTTTTGTCCATATGAGATGAGACATTGAATACAAAGCCCTTGGTTCAGTGCCTGGCACATTTACCATGCTTGATATATGCTAGTTCTATTATTATTATAATGAACATTCCATGACTCTGTGAGTATAGTTCTGCCACACTGCACTGGCCAGGGTGAAGGGGCGGTGAGGGGCTTCTGGGGCACCGGGAGCCATGGATATCTCCATGCCCGTTCTTGCTTGCACCAGAGCCGGGACGCCTCTATCAGCACCAAGCAGGGGAAAAGGGTGGTGGTCACCTCTGAGACCTGTAGGTGGGACAGGGAGGTGGGAATATCACTCAGTGTGGGAAGTGGCCCCTGCTGCCAGCTGCTGCCCTGCCCCTGTGGCTCCTCCTTGCTCCTCCAAGGGCCACCCTCATGTTGGGAAGGACCCTCTAATTAGGAAGTGTTCAGTCACCCAGGACATTTTGAAGAGCCTGCCATCGAGTCTTTCTATAACACATTAGCATCCCTTTGGGCTCTTGATTTTTTGGGAGGAACTTATGTTTGGGCAAGTGGCCCTTTGACCTCTAGGGTTCCTGGCCACTAAATCCAGCATTCAAAGTGATAAGAAAAAAATATAGTCCTAATCGAACAGGAGTGTCAGTACTTGAGGGCCTGATAAGAGCATGACTGATGCTGAGTTTGGGGTGACATCTACCTCCTCCTGTCTACGAGGCTGGGCTGCCCTTCACAGCTGAGCTGCTTCAAGGGGTCTGAGTAACCAGGGGTGTGCTGGGGTGCTGACAGTGGCCACTGCACGCTAAGGAAGAGATTCCCAGGGGCAAGGGGAAGCCTGTGGAGATCCTGCTCCTCTGCCAGGCTCGGGGGGTCTGAGCTTGTTTTCCCGTAATTCCCAACCTTCTGAACCTGTCAGCCCCTGCGGTCGCTCGGATTTTCAATCAAGAGCTCAGCTTCCCCTTGGCCCATGGGCCCAGATACAGAAACTGCCCCTCCTCTCCCCACCCTCCCCCAAGTTCATGAACAATGTGGGCATATGCCTCATGGTCATCATCCTTTGGTCCAGACTCCTGCCCGCATCTTGATTGATAGCAGCATCTTTCAGATGCCTTGGCCTGCACAGCTTTATTTTTGTTTTCTGGCTGTTTTTAAATGTAAAAAAAAATTTTTCTCTTGCTGTCAAGTTGCTGCCTCTTACTGTTGCCATGGGTCTGCTTCCAGCTGTGCCCTTCCCCCAACAGTGCAGTGCCAGCTCTGGTGCGACCCCGCAAGCTCAGCAGTCACACCAACCAGGGTCTGAGTCCTGCCCCTGTTGTTAGTTAGTTGTGGGATGCCAGCAAAGGTATCTAAACTTTCCGAGCCTCAATGCAGTCACCTACAATGTGGTGACGGTAATGGATGTTGGCGTGAAGTCCTTTTGTAAGGTTATAATAGACATTAAGTGCTCAGGACTGTATCTGGAACACAGAGACAGCAGTCAGTAAATGTTAGTAATTATTGGTATTATTACATTTGCTGTCCAGGCTAAGATTTCAGCTTTACTACGTGCTCACTGCATGACTTTTCTCAGTCTCATTATCCTCCTTTGTAAAATGGGGGCAATAACACCTCTTCATGAGGCTGTTTAAAAATTGAGTAAAGTAATGTGCGTAAGGTTGCTTGCATTTCGTTGCATTCAACAAATGTGCCCATATCCTACTCATTTCTCCCTGCTCTCTTGCTTATTGTCTGCTGTAGATGCAGACTTCAGAGAACTGAACTTGTTACAATGCTTTATAAAATGACCAGCTCTTTAGGGTACTTCCAAGAGTCAAATGCTCTTTAGTGAATATTCTCTGTCAAATCTGTTTTGCTTGCTCAGGGTCCTCTTTTACCTTGTTCTGGATGAGTAGGGTTACAGACAAGCTCCAGGTGAGTGAGGCAACGGTTTGTCATGTTCTGTTGATAAACTTGTGTTAGTTATAATTCATGTGTGTGATTCGAACACAACCTGGTTCAAATGCTTTCTTTTCCTTTTTCTTGAGGATGCTTTTTAATGTGTGCTTGCATTTGGAAAATGTGATTGGCATTTTTTTCTAATCTTACAGTATTGGGTGCCGTATTACCTAAACCTTCTGGCCACCTGAAAAGATTGCAAAGTGGTTCTCAACAAGCTTCATATACAATGTCAATTGTATTATTTTTCAGGATATGTGAGAACATCTGTTTTTCCTCTAAAGCAGTAAACATGTAAAGGTCTCTTGGGATATCTTTTAAATAGACTTAATACAACATTCAGGAATGATAAGCAAAATATAATCACAGTCATAAGGGAATGTAAGCATTTTGTATTAATAACATTGGAACCTTATGTTTAATGCAGTGTTAAAAGTTGACAATTAAACATGCAGGAGTCAGGAAATTCAATTAAAATTATCACAGTAATATGAATTTAGCCACATCCTGTATTAGTTATGAAATCCATTTAACACCACAAACAATGTTTCCAGCTAGTTTATTCAAAATGAAAATAGGAACAGAAACACTTTAATGCTGTATACAGTTTGTTAATGTGGTCAGCCTAATTTAGCCAGGGGAAGAAACTTAACTTCTCAATATGTGAATGCCCAGCCATCCAGTCTGAGTATTCCATGTCCTTGCTTGTTGAACAATGTCTATCAATAAAAGAAAGACAGAACAACAAACAAAGGAGCTTTTCTCTTCTCCCTACTCATCCCTGAGAGAATGGGCTGTCTGCACACTGGGGGCATTCTCCAAGGACCCCTTTTCTCATTTTTCTCTCCACTTCTGTGTGGGCACAGATGCTCTTTGGTTGTAGGGGTTGTAATTCAGTCCCAAGATGAGGTGTGGGTGCTGTGCCCTAATCTGGAGCTGCAAACCCCTTATGGCCATGCAGTCGGGGGAGATGAAGCTTGCAATTCATTTCTCCAGTCACTGCACAGGGATGATGGGCTCTTCATTGATTCTACCCATGTGCCTACTTTCTGCTAGTCCAACATACCTCTCTCTTCTGCTTCTCCTATCAGGAGGCCATGGAGACAGGTCTTCATTTTTAATACACATATCATTTGCATCCAGTCTAATTTTGCCATGTCGCAATAGTACTGCTGATGGCTTGTTGGGGGCTACAGTGCTTATCAAACATCCACTCAAAAAGAGCCAAAGTCAACGAGGCCCTGAGAACTTCGGCTACACTCCCAGATGACCCCTGACCCAGTACTGTAAGAATGAGGATAGTAGAAGTGTCGTGAGAGGAACTTCTCAGGGAATGGCACCTGTACTTATCCATTGTTTAAGTAGGAAATCTGAGAACCATTCTTGGTTCCTCTTCCTTATCGGCCCTGCAGCTATTACTCAGTAAATGGCTCCCAAGTCCACCAACATCTGCCCAATGGCATTTGCTGCTACACCAGTTGACTCCACCACCTTCTCCATAGACTTCTGGGACAAACCCCAGCTGCTCTGCCCATCTGCATGCTGGTCCCTCCAATCTGTGCCGTGCACTGTAGCCAGTTTCCTTCTAACATGCAATTATGAGACTTCTCTGAAAATCCTCAAGTGGCTTCTCTTGTCCCCAGGACCGTTTTGAAACTCCTTAAGGGGACTGGCAAGGCCCTTTGTGATCTGCTTCCCCAAATCCCTCCCATACCGCCTTTTCAGTCTGGTTTCCAGCTAAGTAGAAATTTTTTTCAGTTCCTTAACTACATCGTGATTTCTCTTGCTCAGGATCTTTGAACATATCATTTCCTCTTTCCTCATGTCTTTGCCAAGACACCACCTCCTCTAGGAAGATTTTCTTCATATCCTCTGTAAAAAAGGCTGAGATAGTTGCCTGCCCAATATCCATTTCCATTCGTCCAAAACTCTGTTCAAGGCAGTCATGTGCCCGGCTGAAAGACTACGTTCCTAGTCTCTTCTGAAACTAGATATGGACATTCAGCAGCACTCTGGCCAGTGAGGTGGAAGTGGAAGTTGAAGGGTAGGATTTCCAGGAAAGCTCTTTTCTCTTCTTACTCTTTCTCCTTCCTGTTTTGTGACATGTAGAACAGATGGCAGACACTCCAGAATCCATCTCAGACAATCAGGTGATGTTAAGGTGGAAGCCACACATTATGATGGTGGAACAGAAAGAGTGAAGGCATCTGGGTCCATGATGACCTTGGAGTTGCCACACCAGCCCTGGTTTGCCTACCACTGGAATTCCTCCACATGAAAGAAAAATGAACTCACATGTTTAAGCCATTGCTATTTTGTTTTTTTGTTTATATGCAAATGAACTTAATGCTAACCAATATTAGCACGGACTGGGTCTAGTGCTTAGTACCAGCGCATGACACACGGTATATATGCTCAATAAGTATTTGTTGAATGAGTAAATAAATGAAAGAACACGGAGAATATATAACATTTATTCCTCATGCCCAGATGTCATCTGATCCTCTTTAGGATCTGAGTCTGTAGAACTGTATCTAATTTTGTGATTCCTTTAATAGGTCACTGGAAGATCTTGGATCACTCTTCTAATAAATTACTTGAGACTCTCTCACCCTGTATATCTAAAAATAGTTGCCATGTTGAAGATTCTATAAGATCATGATGTGTTTCAGATCCAGTGACTCATTGCTAAAGAGACACAAGAAGCAGAAAATGCAGAGACAAACGTGTTGATAATTTTTGGGAAGTGTGTAAAGTCCATGTCTATATTAATTTTTTTGCTCACAAATGTTCAGATGTTCCAGAACCATTTGTTGAAAAGACTGTCTTTGCCCCATTGTATTGCTTTTGCTTCTTTGTCATAGATCAGTTGATCATACTTCTGTGGGCCAGTTTCTGGGTTCTCTATTCTGTTCTATGATCTATTTATTTATTTATTTTTGCCAATACCACACTCTCTTGATCACTGTAGCTTTATAGCAAGTCTTGAAGTCAGGTTGTATAAATTCTTTGACTTTGTTCTCCTCCTTTGCTATTGTGTCAGCTATATTGGGTCTTCTGCCTTTCCATCCTCCCATTTATTTAGCCCTTTGGTTTATTTCACTAGAGTTTTGTTTTCCTCATCCAGATCATATATATATTTTGTATTTACCTAATACCTAAGTATTTCATTTCTAGGGTGCTAACATAAATGGCATTGTTTTTATTGTCCAATTTCAATTGCTCATTACTGGTACATATAGGAAAGTGACTTTTGTATACTAACCTTATATCCTGCAAC
Organism: Cynocephalus volans; assembly: GCF_027409185.1. Lineage (NCBI taxonomy): Eukaryota > Metazoa > Chordata > Mammalia > Dermoptera > Cynocephalidae > Cynocephalus > Cynocephalus volans. The sequence goes on along the minus strand of NC_084466.1, from coordinate 79,443,615 downwards.
CTTGCTGTAATTGCTTATTAGTTTCAGGAATTTTTGGTTGATTCTTTCAGATTTTCTACATAGATAATCATGTCATCTGTGAACAAAGACAGTTTTATTTCTTTCTTTCCAATCTTTATACCTTTTATTTCCTTTTCTTGTTTTATTGCATTAGCTAGAACTTCCAGTACAATGTTGAAAAGGAGAGGTCAAACGGGACATCCTTGCCTTGTTCCTTATTTTAGGAGGAAAACTTCTAGTTTCTCACCATTAAGTAGATGTTAACTGTAGGTTTTGTGTGGATGTTCTTTTTGAAGGTGAGGAAGTTCCCTTCTATTCCTAGTTTGCTGAGAATGTGTTGGTCATTGAGAGTGCCAGCCAATTAAGAATTATGAGAGGAGCAGAGCCAGTGTCAGAGCCTATAAAAGGTGAAGAAAAAGGACTCAGTTCCTCCTTGTGGCTCTACAATTTACTAGCTGGTAATCCTGGACAAGTTACTGTGAGCGTCAGTTTCTATCTTGGTAAAATGAACTAAATAAGATAATGCATATAGTATGCTTAGCATGGTTCTGGGCAAAAGATGAGCCCTCAATAAATGTTAGCTATTAGTCCTCATTCTTGAGTGAAGTTTCTGTCCCAGTGTGGTCTGCCTCAGTGCTTGAGGTCCCAGGCTTAAGTAGGACCATTCCAGTCTCTTGATTTATGATCATTGATCCCTGGGACTTTTGCCTGGGATTAGTTGCACAGTGACCTAATTTCATGAAGCCTCTTCTCCAAGTTCCTAACAGAATCGGGTAAATGCCTATCTTTTAACTGATTGGCTCCTTTTTTTGAGCTCATTTGTGTTTAATGCCTTCTTTTAGATGCCTTTTTTCTTGCTCACCTTCCTTCTTTTGGGATGGAGCAGTTAATCCAACCTCATAGTTTGATGGCTTCTGGCCAAAGATAGAAGATGATCTGATATTGATGGCAATGTACAGCTATTTTATTGATTTTTTTTTTCCATAGAAGTGAAATCTGTTTATTGTTTGGACCAGTCCAGGACATTTGGTCACTTTACCTTAGAATCACAGATGGATGATCATATCACCTAACTACTTAAAATACAGGCCAAAGCAAACACAAGAGCAAGGAATATACAATAAGATATTAGTGCACCCAATTTAGCCCTACAGGCAGCATTGCTGGTCTGTGTAGGAAGGAAGAATGGGTGATGGAGATTCTCACTATCTGATATTTCTACCCTATGTGAAATGCAAAGCCAGGAAATCCTCTAACCTATACATTCCATATAACATAATTATATTTATATAATATCAATATATTATAGTCAATATAAATTCCTTTGTTAAACCTTTATTAACGTGATTTATATTTCCATGCAACTCACTTTAACCCCTAAGTGAAAAACACTGCTAAGCTGAACCGCTAAACATCAACATTTTTTGAAATGCTTTTTTAAAATCAATTTTATTGAAGTATAATTTACATAAAATAAAATGTACTCATTTTAAGTGTACAGTCTGATGAGTTTTGATAAATGTGTGCATCCATGAAACCATTGCTAAAATAAAGATATAGAATATTTTCATTACCCCAGAAAGATTCCACATGCCCCTTCCCAGTCGGTATTCAGCCCCAGCCTCAGCTCCAGGCAACCACTGATCTGCTTTCTGTCATTAAAGATTATACTTACCTTTTCTCGAGTTTCATGCAATGTGCTCATACGGCATGCACTCTTTTGTGTTTATTGTCTTTTGTTCAGAATAATAGTTTAGAGATTCATCTATGTTGTGTGCGGCAACAGCTTGTTCCTTTTTATTACTGAATAGTCCCGTGTAAGAATGGGCCATAGTTTATCCGTTCACCAGCTTATGGACATTTGAGTTGTTTCCAGTTTTGGGCTATTTTTAGTAAAGCTGCTACAAACAATATACGGATCTTTGTGTGGACTTAGGATGGATTTATATCTTCCCCAAATTCTGGGGCCTGCTTCTGCTGTGAAATTTCTCAGGAAGCCAGTAGTCTGGGCCATGGCAAATTATTCTTTCCAAGGTAAATAACAAGTTCTTACATCTGGCCCCTCCTATCAAAAAGAAAGAGGCATAATGCCTGGTAGACCTGTTTGGATTTTGAAGGCAGCGTATGCCTCATCTAGGCATGCCACTCCAACCCATCCACTGAGCAACCTATAAAGCTGCCAGTTTTGAGTGAGACTCCAGAACAGTGAAAACTCTGCTTACAAGTTCTGGCTGTTGTGCAAGCTTCTCTACCACGTGGGCCTTAAGACACAACTGATATATTGGTGCTTGACGTGTCAGTTGGTAATAGAGATGTTGTTTGCAGTCCTTGCAGGCCTCTATAGGTGCATCCCAGAATAGCCCATAAAGATTTTGGAGCATAGATATACTATCCTCTGAAGATAACTATTATCCTTTTGAGAAACATCTTCCGGACTGCTATTGATAATAAACACTGAATACATCACCATGGGCTGTCACGTTATCTTGTGACCTGGGTTGTCCATCATGAACATGTCCATCACAGACATGTCCATCATGTCCATCAAACCCAAGCCAGAAAGTTGGGTGCACACAGCAGCATCCCATCATCAAATGGAAGTGGTACAAATGAGACTGGGCTCAAGTAGGTCCTGCAGGCACAAGTGAGTTACATTACCAAGTGGCACATGCCTTTGGCCAGTACTGTTGCCAGGCTGACTGCTCCCTCTCAATCTGCATCTGTGGCTGCATGGGGAGTTTCCTGTGATTAATTGAATGAGGAAGAAAAAATTGGAGTGTGGTTTTTAGATGTCTGCACAATGTGCTGATACTACCCAAAGTGAACAACTGTAGCAGTCCAGCTCCTCTCTGGGGAGCCCCTGAGGGGCAGCAGTGGAGAACACCTCGGGGGGGCAGAACTCTGAGCAGTACAAGCGGGTGTTCATTTTGCCTGGAAGAAAAGATGGCTGTAAGTACAAATTTGCACTAAATCACAGACAGTGGCTAGTGGTTTAGCCTTATGGTTAGGGACTTTGAAGGAACATGATTGGAAAATCGGTGACAAGGAGGTCTGGAGAAGAGGTATATGGATTGAATTCGGTGAATGGTCACTAGCCTCTTTCCCCAGCCACCCTGGTCCTTGTCCAATGGGCTCACAAATGTAATGGCAATGGGGCAGGATTATGTATGGACACAATGAAGATTTTCACTCATCAAGGCCAATTTGGCTCCAGCCATAGCTGAGGGCTCAACCTACCAAGAGCACCAATACTGCACAAATATGGCACCATTCCCTGGGTTAGGGGAGGTGACTAGAAAGCCACCTGGTGGTAGGTCGATTACACTGGACCACTTCCATCATGGAAGGGGCAGTGATTTGTCTTCACTGGAATAGACATTTACTCTGGATATGGATTTGCTTTCACTGACTATAGTGCTCCTGCCAAACCCACCATTCATGGACTTGATTTCATCTGTTATGAAATTCCGTTCACATTGCTTCTGACCAAGGAAGTCATTTTACAGCAAAGGAAATACAGCAATGACCTCATGATCATAAACTTCACTGGTCTCACAGTGAAACCAGTGGCCTGATTAGAACAGTGGAATGGATTTTTAAAGACTCAGTTGTAGTACCAGGAGGGAGGCAACTCATTGCTGGCCTGGGCGTCTGTCCTCCAGGAGTCAGTGACCAATACATGATACTATTTCTCCCATTGTCAGGTCTCATGAGTCCAGGAACCATGGAGTGAAAGTGGGAGTGGGTTTTCTCACTATCACCCTGGTGTTCCAGCCGTGGATGTTTTCTTCCCCTCCTTGCAACTTTGGGCTCTGCTAGTCTAGAAACCTTAGCTCCTGGGGGGGACTGCTTCCATCAGGGAACACAACAATGATTCCATTAAGCTGAAAGGTGAATTTCCCATCTCCTCATGCCAGTGAATTAACAGGCAAAGAAGAGGGTTCCTTTCCTATCTCAGGTGGTTGATTCTAATTACCAAGGGGCAACTGCACTGTCACTACACAGTGGGGGTGAGGAGTGTGTACCCCGTGTCCTGTGATTAATGCCAATGGAAAACAATAACTGCCTAATTCACATAGGACTGATAATGGTCCAGACCCTTCAGAAAAAAGGATGTGAGTCACCTCACCAGGTAAGGAGCTTTGACCAACTGAGGTGCTTGCTGAGGACAAAGAATATAGAATGAGTAGTGGGAGAAGGTAACTGTAGATGTTTGTCAGCAACCACATAAACTAGTGTGAGAAATGAGGGGTGAAATAGTGTTGAATATTTCTTCTTTATCTTGATATAAATATATTTGTGCATCTATTAACCAGTTTTTTCTATTCCTCTATTTAATTTCCCTGCTATATAATGTGATATGTGTTAATAGTAGTTAACTTTATATCTCATTATTTAAGTTACAAGATGTCAGAAAGGGAATGAGACTCAGTTACAAGCAGAATGAACATCAGCCAAAGATGAGTAAAGAGACCTCTTACCTCTTTTGGGGTGAGGGTTAGTGCATTCCTGTTGGATAAGAGACAGTTTCAGTATGTGAGATGGAAGCATGATATTGCCATTGTCTCTTTTGGAAGTTAACTCTGGCATGGTTAAAGAGGGGTACACAGATGCTAAGTTGACAAGAGGAGGACTGTGGTCGACTTGTATTGTGTCAGCTTACCCTGGAGCCATGTTTCCCTGAATTCACTTCCCTGCATAGTTTGGGATTGATGTGGGCCACTGGGCACATTTTTCAGGAGATTAGGAAGGTGGAAGCGAGGGCGCAGTGTCCTGCTGTGCTCAGCAGGTCAGGCAGGGCACACGCTCGCAGTTGCTCATCTACAGGACGACATGGCTGGCACAGGGCAGTGGTCGGACTCACAGCTCTTCTGGCTTCTGCCAGAAACTCCTTCAGTTTCTCTCACTGCTTATTCTGTCATGAGGGCACCCAATTCTCCTGCAGAAAGCCCCCATCATCGAAGTTGGGGCTTCAAGTCCATGAGTGACAGAGATGAGTTCCAGCCCTTCCTTGTGGCTTCTTAAAGATTTCAGTGTCAGCTCAGCCTTGCAGGTTTTGGTCTGTCCTCGCTTCCCACACTTCCTGGTCTGTCCCTCTCCCCTTCCTGACAACCTGCCTTTGGATTTCAGGCTTTGGCACCAGCCACAGAAACAGCAGCCTCCTTGTTAGGGGTTGAATAGTGTCCCCCCAGAAGATATGTTGAAGTCCTAACTACTTCAGAATGTGAATTTATTTGGAAATAGGATCATTACAAATATTGTTAATTAAGATGAGGACATACTGGAACAGGGTGAGCTCCAGGTTGAGTATAACTGGTGTTCCTATAAGAAGATGGCCATGTGAAGACAGAATCAGGAGCACCAGGCACCAGGTGACAGAGGAAGGTGGAGACTGAAGTGCTGCAGCCACAGCCAAGGAGCGCCAACGACTACCACCAGAAGCCAGGCGGGGCACGCAGGGATCCTCCCCTGGAGATTTCGGAGGGAGCAAGGTGCTCACACCTTGATTTTGGACTTCTGTTTTCCAGAACTGTGAGACAATAAGTTTTTGTTGTTTTAAGGCACTCAGTTTGTCGTCCTTTGTTACAGCAATGCCAGAAAACAAAAATACACTCAGACCGTTTAACCAGCTCCCACTGTTATGTAAAGTCAAATCCTTACAACTCCCTTAAAAAATGTGCATATGTATAAAAAAAAATATATATATATATATATAAATATAGCATATCTTTTAGTGTTTCTGCAATCACTGACTAATACAAGACATATTTTCATTTCTTTTGAAGAAATACTATAGTAGAATTGCTGGATCATGTGGTAATTATATTTTTAGTTAAAAACAAACAAACAAAACCCCAAAAATACCCTCACAAGCTTTTTCCAAAGTGTTTTTATTTACCTGCTGCCATTTTTTTACACTTACCCTTTTACATCCTCACCAGCGAAGGATGAACATTCCAGTTGCTCCAGACCCTTGCAAACCATCCTAATAGCCTAATGGGTGTGTAGTGGTATCTCATTGTAGTTTGAATTTGCACTTTCCTGATGACTATTGTACATAATTATGGGCTACAATCTGATGTTTTGATACATATCTATGTTGTATAATGACTGGGTCAGGGTAGTTAATGTAACTAACCATCCTCATGCATTTCTGAGTTCTTTGTGGCAAAAACATTCAAAAGCCTCTCCTTTCATGGTGGTGTAATATGCAAAACTTAACTGTTAACCATAGTCACCCCATTGTGCAATAGAACATGAGAACTTAGTCCTCCTATTTAATTATGATTTTGTACCCATTGGCCAAATTTTGATATGGTCTAATTTATTGATTTTTTTCTTATATGGCTCATGATTTTTGTGTTATCTAAAAAATATTTGCCTTCTCCATGGTCACAAAGACCTTTTCCTGTGTTTTCTTCTAGAAGCTTTATATTTTTTAGCTTTTATTTTTAGGCTTAAGACTCATTTCTAGTTATATTTTGTGTGATTTGGGGGAAGGGTCAAAGACTTTCTCCTATGTTTTTTTCTAGAAGTTTTATATTTTTGGCTTTTATATTTAGGCTTAAGACCCATTTCTAGTTATATTTCGTGTGATTTTGGGGAATTCTAGTTATATTTGTATGATTGGGGGAAGTTATATTTTGTGTGATTCTCGTATGAATATCTGGTTGTTTTAGCACCCTTTGTAACAAAGCTTTCCTTTTTCCATTTAATTACTTTGTCAAAAGTCAACTGAGCACACATGAGCACCACAATTTTTAATCTTATGAGAACTGAATGTTCCCAAGGCAGGTCAGACCATTACTGACCTCCTTTCCTTAAAGAGCCTACAAGACAGATAAAGCTAAGACGCAAGTGAGGGAATTCGTGTCTAACCTTTGTTTTCATACACGACACACTGTTTGATGTTTTCTACACTTATGGGTCATTTATTTCATTTTCCTACAAAGTCATCAACAATACCCTGTGTTGTGTGTGTTCGTGATGGGAGAGGGTTTTTGGATGTTTTGTGGATGCTGCCTTGGTTTCCTCTAGTCCGTGTGAATGTCCATGGAGTTCTGCTTCTGTGTGTTTGCTTTGCACTGATATGATCAGCTTATAACCTGAGATTGTGGAGACTGGAGGTCATAGCTGTAAATGTCATTTTGATTTGTAAAGCACCTAGCTCAGTGCCTGAGCACATGTGGATTATAATCAATAGCATTTGAGGTTATAGCAAATTCACTATCTCTTAGTTTCTGTGTCTATAGAATGGCATGAGGATTCATCTGAATTTAGTTCAATTCAGTTCAGAAGCACAGGCTGTTCACAGAAGGAAAGGACATTTGATTGTGGACAGGGAAGTAGAAATCACATGTAACCAGGCTGATTTGTTTCTCTCTGAGACGGTTGGCATGTGACATCTGGAGCAGTTGCTATCACTTATCTTTCAGATCATTATTGGTCTGAATATTCTTCAGACTAATTGAAATGAGCAGGAACTGTTTGTGACCATCTATAATTTGTGCCTGTAGTCCTGGGCTCTGTGTCTATGCCCCGCCTGGCGCGGACCCCACCTCGTGTGCCCTCTTCCTCACCACCACCACCCGTTCGCAGGTAAATCGTCATCCTAGTGAACACTGAGGGCGACCTTGAATGGGCAGTGCAGGAAAGAGATGTCATGAGACGGCAACACGCATCCTGAGGTCAGGATGAAGGATACGTGAATGTTGCCCGACCGCCAGCGTGGTGGCTCCTGTTGCCATGGTGATGGAAGTGCGTGGATGCTGAGTGAATGAGCAACTCCCATGTTTTTTAATAGCAGCTGGTCAGTGCCTCCGCTGTCCCTGAATTGCTGCCCTCCTGAATCACTGCTTGGCCCCAGCTGTCCTGATCTCTGTTGACAAATGGTTGTCCTTCACAGTCAAACTACCAACAGTACTCTAATTAATGAATGTGCTAATTATTCTTCCCTACTCCCAGCACATTTGTCTAACTAAATGTCACACGCAGATGAGTGCAGCATATGCATTTGTACTGGAGTGGGGGGTTGGCAGGGGACAAGGGTAGGGAGGAGGTACCAGCCTGTCCCTGTGGGATAATTCTTGTTAAATTACCTTTACTAACAGGCGTCTTGGGAATATGTATGTATGTGGGCATGTTTTCCTTTCCTTCCTTTTCAAAATCTCTCTTCAGGGGCTGAGGGGCCCTTGCTCAATTCGCTTGTCTGCGAGGGGATCACCAAGACAGATGCAGAAGGACCAGGGAGTCCCAGGTTCTGAAATCAATTCCACAAGCAGCACTTGAGGTGGTTAAAATCCCAGACTTTAAAGCTAGACAGGCTGGGGTTCGGATCCTAGGTCTGCTCCTTATTACATGGGTGTCCTTGGCAATGTTGTTGAATTCCTCTGAACCTCGGTTTCACCTTTTGGGCAACGGGGGGAATAATTTGCCCCTCAGAGGGTTGCACTAAGGAGCAAATATGAAGCTCTGGGCACAGTGCCCAGCACAAGCTAGGTCCCCAGGCCCCCGCTGCCCATGCCTCCAGATGCTGGGCCGCTGTCTGTTTTGGCCCTGCCCAGGGCGGGCTGTGGGCTACAGGCACCTGCGAGGGAATCAGCACCAGGGCTACAGGGCGGGCTGCACTCCTCTCCCCCGCTCCCCAGCACCCAGTCTTTTTGTTCTGTCTCAGCAGCTCTCTATTGAGATGAATGGCATTTCCAGAGGCTTCCCCTCTGATAAGTGTTCCTCTGCAGCCGCAGCCAGAATCTTAATGTACTCACTGTAATTTAATGGCCATCTCGGCTGACTATTAACACACTCTTCCTGGGTGAAGTGGACTCCCTCCACCAGCAGACCTCTGCAGGTGCCCTCCACACTGGTGCATGACTGTAGGGAGCTCACATGGGGTGTCCCAGAACCTCCTACCAAGTGCCACCTCAACCTTCTAAAGTACAAATGGCTGGACATTTTCTCCCCACTTTGTGGGGCTTGGGAAGGCTTGGGAAACAAGCAAGAGAGCTTCCCCTTCTTGGTTTCTGTGTTCCATGGAGCTAAGAAGATTTTCAATGGCATCATCGGCCGACCACATGGGATCCTGTGGACGCTGCTTTCAGTGTGCTGGGCACACATTTGCACACCATGAACATAAACATTCCAGCAGGAAGGAGATTGGGATGAGCCTTAATGCCATCGGGGTGTAGGATAGAGACACTTCTTTAAAAGCAGGACATTTAAATCTGGGATAATAAGTAGTGGACAGTCGCAGCAGATAGTAGACATACCAACCACTACCCACTCTATTTTTCTTCAGGAAACAGCCCCCTCAACCACATGTTAACTGTGGGAACTACCAGCTTCTTTCATTTTCCTGCCATCCAGTTGACCTCCCCAAGAATGGACACCTGGCCAGCCTGGGCCATTGAGGCTGTCCTAAGAATTTGGATGAGAGAAGTCAGTCCTTGACAGGGGACAGAAGCTGCAAGATATAGAACTCCAGAGTTGAAAGTGGATGTATTTTCCACTGTGCGGAGAAAACTGGGCTGCATAGAGAATAAATGTGACATGCTAAGAGAAGTGGAAGAGGGAGAGAGGAGAGGGGAGGAGAGAGAGGTAGAGAGAGAAGAGAGAGAGAGAACCCCCTGGGACAGTACTACACTGGAGGGAGAGCTCTCTAGCTCCAATGTGCAGCCACATCTCTGCTTTTTCCAACATTGTTTGCTCAGTTCTTTGGTTTCTTTGAGCCAATAAATTCTCCTTTTGGCCTAAGCTAAACTGAGCTAAGTTTCTATTGCTTACAACGAACTGGGCTACTTGTTAAAGAGACTGGCCTTCACTTCACTGCGATACAGTGAATATCAGAAGTTAACTCTTTACAGGGGCTCAAACTCCTTAATAACTGAGGCCTAAAACATCCTCTGAAATGTACCAAACTGAATGAACAAATGAGATCTCACTAAGGTGAATACACGAATGCCACAAGTGCTGAGCCCCTAACCAAGCCTGTAATACCTGCGATGGTTAATTTTATGTCGACTTGACTGGGCTAAGGAATGCCCACATAGCTAGTAAAACATAATTTCTGGGTGTGTCTGTGAGGGTGTTTCCAAAAGAGATTAGCACTGGAATCGGGCACCATCCAATCTGTTGAGGCCTGGAATAGATCAAAAAGGTGGAGGAAGGGAGAATTCCCTCCTCTCCTTGAGCTGGGACATCCACCTTCCCCTGTTCTTCTCCTGTCCTTGGACATCAAAGCTTCTGGTTCACTTACTTTCAGATCAGACCAGGTCTTGCACCATGGCCCTCCCCAGTTGTGAGGCCTTTGGAGGAAGGCTGATCTACGTCACCAGCTTTCCTGGCTCTCCTGCTTGCAGACAATAGATTATGGGACTTCTCTGCCTCCAAAAGCGTGCAAACTAATTTCTATAACAAATCTCCCCCTATATATTTACATATTGGTTCTATTTCTCTGAAGAATCTCAACTAATATAAACTCCACACTCTACAAAGTGCCCCAGGCACTCACAGAGTACCCAAGAATGTCACAGCCAGCCCAACTGCCATGCTACTGGCTTTGGCACGTCCAGACTCTGCAAGCTGCTTCACTCAGCCACTTTCTCTCTGAGTTGAACTGAGGAAACTCCCACTGGCCTCTGCAGCTCTTGGTATGAGGGTGGATGTGATCTCCATCTCCATCTTGGCCTCTCCCCTGCTGCCACCAATCACAGTGGCCAACATTTTCTTTAAAAGTGAAGTTTTGATAGAAGTGCTTCTTAATCAATGTCAGGTAGTTGAGTCGGGGACAAAGATGACATTTTCTGTATGACCTCTAAGGGACTGCTATCCACACTGAGAAAGCCATTCTGCAGAATGCCAGGTGACCACCTAGCCCACCCAGCAGGTCCTCTGTTACATTCGCTTAGACAGAGGAGCCTCTCTTCTCTTATTATTAAAGTGAAAAGAATTTTAGAGAAAGTCTCTACAATTGTGTCAGAAAAGCCAGTTGCAGTGTTTAATGATGCTTCTTGTTTGGAAGTTTTTCTTCGGGGTCATCTGTAACTCCATGTCTGCCCCTTATCTAAACTCTTTGGTTTGGTTTTAATTCTTTAATTCCTTTCACTACTCTTTTTCTGCAGTAACGGGGATACCAGCTGTCCCCCCTCATCAGCATTCATTCATTCATTCACTTATCCAAGCCTACATGGCTGCTAATCTCTGCCCTACCGTGTATTAAGCACCCATTTTCCCCCAGGATTCAAGGAAAGAAGGACGGTACTCAAGACACAGATCTTTTTGGTGCTCTATAAATTTTTAAAAAGTTAAATTTTTCCTTTCCTTCTTTTTCTCTGCCAATGTCAGATTCTCTGGTTCCTGCATGAGGCTCATGCTGGCCAGAGTCTGGGGACCAGGGTTCATTCTGCAGACTGTCAGGGAGGCCTCCATGACAAGGCGGTTCAGGGGGTGTGTGGCCCTGTCTGCTCCTCCCCTGCCTGGCTTCCCCTGGCAAGTCACACTGAGTCACTCACAGCTAGGGAACTTTGGTGGCTACTTTTTAAAAAAAGAAGAGGAAGAGGAAGAAGAAGGCGGTGGCGGCACTGTGTAATTGTGCTGGGGACCTTCGGAAATTCTAATGATCAGGACAGAGCGTGGGCCCACTTCCCCTTCTTGCTCAGTGCAGGCTGCCGTGCCTGGGCCAGAGCAGTCTTCCCTGGAAGAGGAGCCTGAAGCAAACATGGATCAAGAAACTGTGGGCAATGTTGTGCTGCTGGCCATCATCACCCTCATCAGCGTGGTCCAGAACGGTAAGGGAAACCCTCACACAGGGAGGAACAGAGGGTCGATTTTGTTTGAAAGTCAGGCTTAGACAGGCGTGTGCATGTGTGTGGGTGCCCACGTACGCTTTCATCTTATCTCTATTTGTTTCCTTTTATTTGAATGTACAGGGGCATGTGTATTTCTGTGTGAATTTGGGGTCTTTCTCCTTCTGCCCTTTCTCTCACTTTAGTGGTGATGACTAGTCATGTTTGCAGAACCAGGGCAGCAACCTGAAGGCTTTTGCAAAAACTCTCACCAAAGCATCTGCAATCAGCATTTTAACTATTAATTAACACGGCCAGGGAAGGCGAGGAGGGCAAGGAGCCTCGAAAGGGAGGGTGAAATACCTGTTCACTCAGACACTGGCCTTGGGTACCTGCCATCTGCAGGCTGAACTAAAGTGAGTTTGGGAGGTGTGAAGGGGAAATCATCCTATTGTTATTTTCCCTCTGTATTGCTCTCTTCTTTTGAAGAAACACACTTTTGTAATACCTTCTTTTTCTCTAGCAATATATAAATTTTGAAGTATTCTTCATATGCAATATATACTTAGAGAGAGAGAGAAAGAGAGAGAGGAAAGTTTTCTTGTTTGGGGTTTGTATTTCCATTAACCCTGCTGTCAGTTAAAAAACCAAGCAGGATACCCAGAGCTAAGAAAGGCAGGGCTGTGCAGAACTGTCTCCTTAAAGTTCTGAGTTGGGACTGCCTCAGACTATTTTTATAAGTATCTCCAGTGGCTTTGTACTTTACAGTTTATTAAGACAGAGAAAAAAGGAGAGTAATTACTAAGGGCAGCTGCTATAGCTTAATGGTAATTACTGAACATTGACACACTGTCATCCTTTGGAACTTTAAGTATATAATCACTGGGGATATTCTGATACTTGTTCCCATCTTGAGTGTGGACAGATGCTAGGGATTAAACTTCTGGGCACAGAGAAAGTTTTCCGCACCGTAGAACCCCGACTTTGCACACTCCGAGTGTGTTTCCTATATGAACCAACACTTTGTAGCTTTCTGATCCAAACAATTTCATACTAAACCACACACAACAGAGTTGCAGCTCAGAGAAGGAACAAATAGCTTATTTAGGCCTCCATTTCCTCAAGCCATTGCCATTTCTTGCAGCCTCCCTTGGCCCTGCAAATTGGCAAGGGATTCATTTATTCAACCTGTATACATCTGCAGAGACCCCGCTCTGTGCCAGGCAGTATCCTAGGTATATGGGGATATAGCAGGAAACGAGACCTCCCAGTCTCTGTGAAGGCAGTTGCATGTGAGTGGGTGGGCAGTGCTTGTTCAAAGGGTGCCGCCTCTGGCCCTTCCCCCATACCCAGTGGACAGGGGACCCATGCCCTCTCATCTGCCTCTGTAGTTGGGGCTGAGCTCAGCTAGGAAGTTCAAGTTCACCCTCTCCTGCTCCCTGTCAGTTCAGAATGGAGTGGGGGGGGGGGAGCTATGGGTTCTCTTTTGTGAGAACAGAGACCTGAGATGCAGCAGGGACTCTGCCCTGGTCTGTCCAGTGGGTCCTGGGCTTATCCACAGCGGCCTGTCAAACTCAGACCAGACATGAGGTGAATGGTATTAGCCGGAGTCAACAGCAAGGCTCACACATCACTGCCTCTGTCCCTCCCCAGCCCTACGAGCCAGCCAGGGCAATATGTGATCAGAGCAATCTTGCACAGCGCTGTCTCACCTGTGCTCGGTGGGATGCCGAGTTTCTGGTGCCCCTTCAAAGGCACAGAAAGGCTCCTTGCACACTTCTCGGTGACATAGGATAAGCCATGCTTTCCTCTTAGGGAGAGACCTGAACTTCCCCAGTGATGAGATCACCTGCAAGGCCTTCATGTAACTGTTAAATGTGCCTGTGCCGGACAACAAGGGGAATTCAAATCATTTGAGAGGAAACACCTCTACTTGTTTCTATGTTAGTTTTTTAGGCAAACACAAAGGTCAAGATGTATGTCTGAGCCTCTCTTTGCAATTCTAATTAACCTCAGTGTTGCACCTGTAGGCCTACTTTATAGAATTTTTTTAAAAATATGCAAAAACCGTGCTTTTCTCTCTCCCCACACAATGCCGTTCTGAGCCCTTCCTGTTTCCCTGTTGTTAACAGGTACTGCAGGCGTTGCCCGTGTCCCAGGACAACGGGGCACAGTTCCACATGTGTCCATGACGGCATTGGGCTCTGTGCTCCTGCATTCTCTGTGAGCCTGATCTTCTGAGGATGGGCACAGCCCAGCCTGCCTGGTGCAACTTCCTCCTCTGCCTTTCAAACGTTCTTTAGTCATCAAGATCTTGAACTTGTGCCCTCTTCCAGCTTGACCCAACAGAATGCAGATTAAGAAAGATAGAACAAGTTTAAAACACCTTGTTTTAAGAAACCTGGACCAGAACTGGTTTGCCCTGGAGCGTAGATAGAAGCATTTCCCATGAAAAGCAGGCAGGGAGCCTCCAGCTTCTCCTGCCAAGGTGCCAGCTGCTTTGACATGAAGCATACCTGGGAAACACATATTTTGAGAAAGTGATTTTCACAGGAAACCAAACTACACTAATGAAATTGGCAGGAGAAGGCGAGCGAGGGGAGGGGCTCAGGGCCACTGAGCCGCACACAGTGGGGGCACAGGAAGGATGTCCCCAGCAGGAGCACCACTCTTTCCACCATCTGGTGGTAGGGAAGGTGGCAGGAGTCAGCATCACCCTCTCTCCTCCAGGAGAGGTGGCCTCCAAGTTTTTTCTTATTGTGAATCCAAGAAGGGCGACACGATGGCCCTGCAGTTGCAAGAGCTTATGAGCACGTGCTAAGCAGGGGACTGGAGCCACCACCCCTGCTGTTCCTACTCCAGCACATGCAGTCACAAGGAAGCTCACGGACACCATATTGGAAGCCATAGCAACCCAACCTGGGGTTTGAAGGGCTCTAGAAATAGAGGCAGAGACTCATGAAGTTCCCCCAATGCAGGCATCTTCTTTACAGCACCCCCAATCGCCCCCCACCGGACACTGCAGTGGTGGGGAGCTCACACCTGCTGGGTGTGCCCTTCCCACTGGAAGGCTTATTGAGAGCTTGCTTGTGTCGAGCACAGTGCTCCATGCTATGCACAGCATTATCTCATTTAATCCTCGTACCCTACAAAATACATACTATTATTCATTCCCATTTTACAGATAAGCAAAGTGAGGCATGGAGAGGTTAGATAGGTTGAAAGCCCTAGAGCCAGGAGTGGTGAAACTGGGATTCAAACCTGAACATCTGACTCTAAAGATTAGACACTTGCACCCCGTATACTGCCTCAAGCTCATTTATTCAGGCACTCACTACTCAGGAAGTCCTTTTTTATGATGAGTTCAAATCTGTTACTCTGTGTCTCTATTTAGTGGTCCTGGTACAGTTTCTGGAAAAGCTTAGACTGTGCCTGCTGCTTCTATGTTGACAATATCAGCTGTAACATCCTTTCGCCAACATGTCATTTCTCATATGACTTGGTTTCCATAGTCTCTTGCCATTGGGTCTCTTCTCTTCCTGTGTTCTTTCTAAAATGCAGATAGGTGCCTCTGTACAAGGAAACTATGTCCAAGACCCAGACACTAATCCTATTAAAATAATCTATGTGTGAGTTATTCTTTTAAGGACTTGTATCACACTGCTGGCGCATATTAACTCTGTAGTTAACTAAAATCTCAAGAACTTTTTATGCGATTTTGAGAAAGTTGTTCAACTTATCTGACCCTCACTTTCCTCAAGTGAGACATGGAGTTATTAATAACTTCCATATGTGGTTGCTGACGATATTGCATGAGATAACACAGGCAAAGTAGCGAGCACTGCCCAGCACGTGGTGGGTTCTCAGTAACTGTGTGCAGCCATCTCTGCCTGACTGTCTCTCTAGCTCTCTCTCACCAGTTTTGGCTTAATGTTAGCAGCCGACTGAAGTAAGTGCATTAATGGGCTTTGCATGCATAGTTTCTGTAACACAGTGGAGGGCTACAAGGGGTTGCGGAGTGAGTGAGTGCTAAGGACCAGGCAAAGGGAGCCAACTCTTTCACGTTTAGCTTAGAAGGAAGGAGAAGTAGACTCTAGTGGACTATTGGGCTGAGGCAGCTTGTTTATATTTTGTTTAAGGGTAGGACAGATCTGCAGGTGTTTCTAGGATAAAGACTAGGAGAAAAGAAGAGACTGAAGGTTCTGGAGGTGGGAGAAGTAGCGATGAAATAAAGACCTGAAGAGAGTGGCGGGGACAGGATCAAGATCACAGGTAGAGGGCTTAGCCTTGAAAAAGAGGAAGGAGGATGAAGAGGAGGAAGAGAGGCAGATGCAGAGAACTCCAGCCAAGCTGTGCCGCTGGTTGCAAAAATAACCTCTGACTCTTGTAACCTTAGCCCTGTTTATGTGTTCAGAGGCAAGGCATGCAATCTCGAGTTCTGGAAAGAAAATAATCAGAATTTTCTATCATACTCTGTGGTAAGAAGAGACACTCAGAATGGACAGATGTGTTCTGCACTGTGTGGATGATGGCATCTGCAGGGAGCGTCAGTGTGACGGCAAGAGCAGAAAGACATCCCCTATGCCCAGCCAGATCTGCATTCCCTGCAAAGACTCCGTGCAAAGCTCCATAAGGGAATAGACATTAGATGCCTACCCGAGTGCCTGGAGTGTGGTAGATTCCTCCTTCATACGAGCTAGCCCTACGGATATGCTCAAAATGGGCACGTTTCCTATAAGAGTATATTTTTGCCAAAAAGAAAAACCCGAAGGGCTTTTATTCAGAAACACAATTCATAGGGCCCCCTTTCAGGTCTTTTTGAGCAGGTAATATGAAGCTGATGAAAAGGACCCCTGTGGGTGGATCCCTGACCATCACATTGTCCCCTTTTCACTCTTGAAGTAGGAGCAAAGGAGTAAAATAAGAGTGTGGTGGGGGCGAGAGAGACCTTCATCCCCCAGCAGCCAGTTATACCTGAGCCCCCCAGATTCTGTATGCTCGGCGTCTCTCACAGTCCCCAGCCTTCACCATAATCAGTTCCTATCTGGTTCCCCCTTCCTGGACCTGCCTCCTCTAAGCACCTGCCACACTGAAGACAGAGTGCCTTTCTGATTATGCCATTCCTCTGCTTAAACCTGTCAATAACTCCTTGTTGCTCTCACATAGAACTAAATTCTGAATTTCTTTCCACACTCTCGTCAAGGTCACATCACACTGCAAAGCCCCATGGGCACTTCTCCATCATAGTCTTCAAGCTCTGGCTCGGTTATCGCTTTCTCACTGCAGCTCACTCTGTCCACCCACTGAGTACTTCAAATGGCCCCTTAACCATGCTCTACCTTCCCTTTTGTCCATAGCTCAAGACACTGTGTAATTTTAACTTATGTATTTTGTTTAATGTGTGTAGTTTGTCTGCTTCTCTGCTGTTTTCTCTGGAACATAAGCTCCTTGCACTAAGGCTCTTTGTTTTATTATTGCGTGCAAGCTAAATGTCTGGCATATGTAGTGAAAATAGACATGTGTCGTTGAAAGAGCAATTCATCACCTGTCTCTTTGGTCTCATCGGTAGTTCTGCAGGGCCCCACTCCCCAACCCTCTCCACCCCCCTGTTCTAAGCAGGACAAACTGACCCACAGACCGGTCTTGCCTCTGGACACTTACATATCTCATTCTGCTTGGGTAGAGAGCTCTTCCCTTGTGTCCCCTGCTCCCTCCATCTGCTTGGCTAATTTCTACTTGTTCTTTGGATTTTATCTTAGGTGTCATTTGCTCTAGGAATCCTTCTGTGACCCAGACACTGAGTTAAGCAGCCTCTCTTGACCCTTGATAGCACCGTGTACTCACTCTATCTCATCTTGGCATGAATGGCTCTGCAGTGCAATTCCTGCTTTACTTGTGTGTCTATTTCCTTAGACTGTGAGGTCCTGGAAAGTGGGGCTACATCTTACTAACTCCTGCATCCCCAACACCAGATGCAGTGATGAGGATAGAGCAGCTGCTGAACACATTTTTGTTCAATGACACTTGATGGAAGACATCCAGGGATGATCAGGTCAAGTCAAGGAAGCATTTAAACACTCTAGTGAAATGATAAATAACAGGCTCCTGAACATGCCTGTTCTAAACCAGATCCAAACCTTTTTTTCTGGCAGGATTCTTCGCTCACAAGGTGGAACACGAAAGCAAGACTCACAATGGGCGGAACTTCCAGAGGATGGGAACACTCGCCAGGGAGCGGGTCTACACTGCCAAGTGAGTCCAAACCCTGACGCTGCTGACTAATAGAGTGAGGGCACGGGGACCTCTTTACAGGAGTGATGAACACCTTCGAGGACATGTAGCTGTCTGGGCCAACCCTAAGTGCCAGAGACCGGTTTCGCAGGAAGGTTGAACTTCACCTAGGAGGCTTTGTTGACATCCTGCATCTAAGCAAGTGCTAGTGTGAAAAGAAAGAAAGTGGGGATATCATGGATGGGTAGCAGTGTGTTTGTCATGGCTCCAGAGACATCCGATTGAGTCTGTTTAGACATCTGATAGAGTTGAGAGTTGACCACCTTCCTCTGGGGTTAGCCTAGAAGTACTACAGTGAAAATCAGCTGTGACTCACCAGCTGGCTTCAGCAGCAACAGGCCGGGCACTGGCAACAGCCTTGATCTCAACCCCCTCAATTTCCCTGGTGGAAGCCTGGAGGTGATGCCAGTGCCTTTCACAAGGCCAGGTCTCCTTGAGCCATCAGGACAAGAACAGAGAGAAAGGGGGCATTAAGCAATTGCTTTTCTCCTCTCTCATTCTTTACTTTTGAATAAGAAAGCTGTTTGGAAACACCTGAACAGCTCGGTGAAGATGAGGGCAATCTATTTGGGATGCACATTAGAATGGATGTTATTCAGACACTCACTTCTCCTTGATGCAGAAGGTATTTAAACAGAGGGCTTGGCTAGCAGCTGCTGACCTGCTTCTCTGCACCTGGCAGGAAGGAGACTCCACATCGTGGATGTAATGAAGGGGCTGGCCTGAAGCTCCTGCCCAGAGCCGACTTTGATGTCCTCAGAGATCTTGCCTAAGAGGAATCATGGCACCCAGAACAAATACGTTTAGAACAGCAAGACCAGTACAGCCAAGTCAGGGACGAGGACTCACCCTGAAGGGTCGGGAGGCTCTGGACCCCCTTCTGGGAGGAGGGTCCCTTTCAGGGGCACCTCTTGCTTCCTGTGAATTAAACTGACTTCAAGGGATCTCAGCTGGACAGGCCTACACCACACTCACCAATGTGCTTTCTCTCCAGTCCTTGACCTTATTTAGGGGTTTTTATTTTTTTCAGTGAGGTGTGGCTGGGGGATTAGAGGGGAATCTTCTTCATTGTAATTTCTTGTCATTGGCCCCTTTGCTTCATCAGCTTCTAAGTTGCTGCACACACTGACCAGACCACTCAGTGACACATGGTAGGGCTGTCAAAGGCTGATCTCCTGGCCCCCACGCTCTCTGGGCCCTCTGCCTTTACAGGGCCTCTGTGGTGGGCCCTCCCCGCCTTCCTCTCCCATCCCCGCCCCACCCCCACCTGCTCTGGGCCCCTCTCCTTCGTGGCAAGCACTTCTGGCCAGGCTATCCAGCAGTGTGATCTCCAGGAAATCCTTTGCTTACAGGGAGATTTCTATTTTAACATCTGGGCCTTAGGTGTATTAATCTCAGAATCCATTTAAGAAGTTTAAAGATGTGATTTAAAACATTTTAGACCTATTTGAAGGAGGGCAGAGAAAATATGCAGGCTGCTGTCCACCTCTCTGTGCTGTTTGCAGGGGGAGATGGAAGAGTATCCCTTGGATGCATCCACAGGCACCAGGGGCAAAGAAGTCATCTGCAGCAGAGGCGAGGTCAAAACCTCTCCCTGATGGAATCTAAAGAGAGCATTACTACCGCTCTACCAGTTTGGGAAGAGAACCTTCCTTTGGCTCAGATCCCTACATTCCCACTGGTTACACTGTGTTCCTGTGGACTCCTCAGCTTGTCCATTTTGGAGAAAGAAGTTGCAGCAGAATTTCAGCGTACCTGGGTAGAAGTTGTTTCTGTTTTGCCTGCAATGAGGAAGAAATGGAGCCAGCCAGTTTCTGCACTTCCCTGAGGGAATGAGACAGCCCTGTTCTCTGTCTCTAGGAAGCCACGGTGATCACACCCGGCCTGCTGGGCACCGGCCTCCAAATTGCAGAAGTGCTGTTTGGTTGGTGGTTGTCCTATGTCATTTGGGAGGGTGGTTTGGAAGTTCTGCAACTGTGTAGGGTTCCAGAGGTGAGAAGGCACAAGAGGAGGGTGGTGAGTGATCGTTGCTCCTTGGGGTCCCCACTCTGTGGGTGCTGCTGCCCAGCTCTCAAAACCTACGTGTCTTTACCCCTTACCCTCCCTGAAAGGGGGAGGGGAAGAATGAGAGAGAGGAAAGAGAGTTGGGGAGAGGTAGAAACTAAGGCGAGAGAGAGGAGCATTTTCTGTAGGATAAAGGTTGCTCAGATGTTGCTGTGGTTCTGTTACAAAAACACTTCTTCCCTGGCCCAATGGCCTGTGTGTGTTGTAAAAAGGGGCTGAAGACCAACGCAGCAGGAGATGCATGCTGGCAAGGGCCAGAGGCACTCGGTCTGTTTGCACCTGCCGGGAAACTACTGGGAAGTGGGGAATGTGTTACTCTAGTAGAAAGTTGTCACCAACGATGGCTTTTGAAGGGTCCCCCAAAAGCACGAAATAGGGGTGCAAAATGACCATGGGGGTTCAGGAAGAAAAGAACATGTGTTTAATCTTGTTATCTAAAAAGTAAGAAGTGAAACTCTACTCATTTTTAATGTACAGATTGATAGTAGTACATGTATATAATTTATACCTAAATATACCTGCCACAGGGTTGCATGATCACAACTTTTAGTCGAAGGGGTGTGGGATCATAAATATTTAGAGACTGTGGCTATAAAGGAAAAATAGCATAAAGGATAAATGATACTGGTGGATTGAAAACTCTGATGCATATTTTTCACCATAAAATATGACGGTTGACTGGTACAGATAGCTCAAGATTGTAGGGCTGTTGATGAACAGACATCCCAGCCAGTTGGGCCATCAGTGCAGACTTGACCTTGATTAATGGTCTGTCCCAGCACTGTCTCCTCCTAGGGCAGAGCCAAGTCAGGGTTTGAGAGCTGAAAGGAATTGGATCTTGACTCTCTGTTCATGTGTATAAAACATAGTTCAACACCCTGTTCCCAGCTGATGAAAACAACTAGAGCAGCCTGGGTCAAAGTTTGGTTTTTGGAGAAAAATCCTCATTACTTGGCCTAAGATCCCTCCTCCTGAGTGCAGGTAAGCACAGGTTACAGAGAGGAGATGGGTCTCTGGAGATGTGTAATCTCCTAAACTGTGTTCCATGAATTACAATTTCATGGCTATTACCAGGTGTTACAGGGAAGAAGTTCTTTTTAGCCAGACTTGTGAGAGCCTTTAATGTGTTAAGGGACACTCTGATTCTTGTTCCTCCAAGAGGAGGACCTCTTACTTTACTACAGACAACCCTCTTCCAGCCAATTCTTTGTTTTTTACAGAGCATTTCAAGGGTTTAGTGTTTCACAACACACATTTTGGGAAACGTCACCCTGATGTCACTTCTCCCCTGCATCTCTCAGCATCCACTCTACACTCACCTACTTTCAAGTAGCATTATTTGAAGGTAATAGGTCTACAATGATCCTATTGATTAGTATTGATACTATTGTTAACAGTTATTAAGGATATTTACTTATTTAAAATTAATCCAAACTAATTAACAGGACATTAAAGTGTTTCTATGTTTTCTCCCCAGAAGTGGAGAAAAATGAGAGGGAAAGTAGCGAGTCCTTTTCTCCATGAAGACGTTGACAGTGCAGCACGTCCGGTTGAGCTAGCGCTGTGAACTGTTGCGGGATCTGCTAAGCAGCTCCTACCTGGCCTCAAGAAATGAGTCAAAATGGGCTTGTCAGTTCTGTTTTGCAGAAAAAAAATGGCACAAAACTCTTCAAAAGAAGACCCAGAATAATAATAATTGATCGGTAGGAGAGACATTTCCTCTAGGGGTTAAGAAGGAAGCCATTGAAACAATAATAGCCACTATTTTTGCATGCTTACTAGGAGTGCTTTGTCTCATTTTATTCTCACAGCACTCTAGGGAGATAATTGCTAATGTCTCCATTCACCTCTTATGGAGGAGCAAGTTGAGGCGCAGTGAGACCAGGAAATGCATCCACATTCACACAGCCAAGAAGTGGCAGCCCTGGTGTTGGACCCAGGCTGGCTTGTGTAAAGACCACACAAGCCACACGTAGGCCCCTGGCAAGAGGCAGCAGTGCCCCTGGCCTGCAGCCTCCCTCTCTCAAGGTGGAGCACGTGTGCTCGGAGCTCTGGATGGAAAATGTGCTGGAAGTCCTGGATGGCGAGGGTGCTGGCTTGAGCCAGAGAGAGGGACAGGGCTCTGGGGATATCCTGGAGATCCAGAGGAAGATCCCATTCTCTTACAGTGGGGAGAATTTTCTTCATCTCTAGACAGACCATGTTTATTAGGAATCAAGGTGACTTGAAATAATAGGCAGGAATGAATGGATGACTGATCCATTGTCAAGTCACTGGACAGTTCTCTCTAATGAGCAAATCCCTCAGACAGTTAAAAGTTTTTTTTCCTTTTGCATCACCCAGACAAAAATTACTATTTAAAAACAATAAACAAACAAAAACTTGAGAGTGAGGAAGAAGCAGCAGAAATCTTCAGTATCAATAGATTTGCAAACTATAAGAGCATCAGATATGATATTCCATCAGACATAGAATATTTTTCAACCGAACTAAAAAAGGAATTTTTTCTATAGTTTTCATGAGCTGGGATATGAATCACGGTTTCTCAGTCCTGAGGCTGCAATTTCATGCCTCTAAGAATGTGTAAGAATAGATGTGACGCAGCTGCTGTGATTGTAACTTTGGGGCCTGATTATTCATGAAATACTTCACTCTGAATGGTAAATTTGTAAGGGCCTCCTGCCCTGTGGAGTTCCTACTGTGTCCACTAGATCAGGGAAAATTTGGGGGATTCAGGGCACCTAGCAAGCTCAGCTCAGTTCTTTCTGTCATGTGCCTGGTTCTTGGTGGTGCTGTATCTCAGGAGAGGATACACAGGTTTTTCACCTAGTACATTCATTGATGTCTCCAATAAAGGATCTTTTGATTGTCAGAGGAGTATGAAGGTCCCCGTGGCTGGGCAGAGACAGCCTGCTCTCTCTGTGTTCTCTGCTGGGTACAGATCAAGGGCTAGCCATTCCAGAGTTCTCAATGGTACCACTGAGGTATCACTGAAAATTGCATCTTAGCATTTTCCTATATGGTTTGAATCATATTATGCCAGTGATTCTCAAACTTTGGCATGCATCAGAATCTCCTGGAGGGCTTCTTAACACTTTTAGTTCCATGAGTCTAAGATATCCACGAACATTTGCATGTCTTACAAGTTGCTGACTGCTGCTGCTGGTCTCCTTGAGAACTGCCACATTAGACCATCAACTCTGCGAGTTTAAGTGGATCTTAGAGCTATTACAGTCTCTTAGCTTTACAGGCAAGGAAACCACGTCCAGAGAGCTTGCTCTGCCAGTGATGAACAGCTGGCCGCAGGCAGGATGAGGACGGAGCCATAGCCGAGGGCCCCTCCTCTGCATGGGCTTGCCCCCCACTGTGTGTCCTGCTATGTCTTATATTGTTTTTAATATAAGTAAATGGGCATATTTATGGTCCTGATCCAGACTATAAACTCCTCATTTATTTTAGTGTAGTCAAAAAGTTAACAGATCCAGCTTTGGAGACAGACTGCCCAGGGTGTGAATCCCAGCTTCTCTACACCCCGGCTGGGTGACCCTGGGCAAGTTATTCAGCTTCTCATCTGAAACATGAGAGTAATTGTGGTAGGCGGAATAATGCCCCCCACCCCCACCCCAACATGGTCACATCGTAATCCAGGAAACTATGAATATGTTATGTTACACGGCAAGGGGATTTCAGATTCAGATTGCTTGCTAACCAGTTGACCTTAAAATAAAGAGACTACTCTGAATTATCTGGGTAGGACACAATGTAATCACAAGGGTCCTTTAAGTGTGGAAGGAGGCAGAAGAGTTTATGTCAGAGTGACTCAAAACAGGAAGATGATATTGGCCATTGCTAGTTTTGAGGTTGGAAGGAGATCCTGAACCAAGGAATGCAGGTGACCTCTAGAAGCTGGAGAAGGCAAAGGGAAGGTTCCTCCCCTGGAGATTCCACAAAGAGTGCAACCTGCAAATACCTTGATTTCAGCCCAGTGAGACCCATTTCAGACTTCTGACCTCCATAACTATGAGATAATAAAATAAATTTGTGTTGTTTGAAGCCACTGAATTTGTGGCCACTTGTTACAGCAGCCAGAGGAAACTCATACAGTCATCATGTGTACTCACAGGAATACAGTAAGTGTAAAGGAGATGATGGGTGTGAAACACCAGCATGGTGCCTGGCATAGACTGAGAGCCTGCAGAGGAGCGAAGATCATGCCCTGCGCACAGCGACCGTGCTAACTTGCTGAGCATCAGCTTTTCTGAATTGACCCTGGTTTCTGTAATGCTTGCAGATTGCCTTTTGTTCTTCGGCAGAGCCGGGCTGATTTGTGTGTCTGACATAAAGGTTCCCTTAGCTGGGCTCTTCTTCCCTGCCACTGTCACCCCGACTGGGGCCACACCCTGCTGTCCGCATTGCTCACTTTTCAATTCCAAGGAGCGTGTTGGCACAGACAGGAACAAGAACCCTGCCAAAGTGAATACATCAAGAAACCAAGTCTCCGATTGGCTTTACCGTAGGAACAGAGTTAATGGATTCTGAACATGTGTTTGCTTTACGCCATTGTCTGTTTCTGAAGTGGTGGCTGGCTGCCACATCTTACTGGGTAGATGTAAGTGGAATTATGAATGGGATCCGTGCCTCGTGCGTGACGGTAATTATTAACTTGGGGCTTCAGGTAATTTTCAGACCACATTGCAGTAACATGTTTTCTAATTGTTTTCCTCTTTATTTACTCTACAGCCAGAACTGTATAGATGCATACCCGACTTTCCTCGTCGTGCTCTGGATTGCGGGGCTACTTTGCAGCCAAGGTAACTCGGGCTTCCCTTGTATGTTCTATAATGTGTAACTCGGCAGGTGCGAAGGGCAGGCTTTTTGTTGAAAAGACTTTGCCTGACCTCTAGCTCCGATCTGTGAAGCCCCGGAGATGGGAGAGCCCACAGGAGGCTGTGTTTCAGGCGTGCTCTGTGCCTGTGCTGAGCAGATGCGATAATGCATTGCTAATGCTTGCTCCCTGGTGGCTGGTTGAGAGCTGCTGCTCTGACAGGGGTGGTTTAAGGCTACGTGTGACTCAGAATTCTTAAGCAGTGTTAGCTCAGATACAAGGGCATTATCAATGAGAGCGCCTGAGGGATCTATTCTGGGACTGCTGTCGCTTGGCTCTTCTGCTAATCAGCCTCCAGTGTGGTGGCCTCCTTCAAGCATGTGTCCGCAGAGCCACGGGTGGGATTCCAGGTCCCCACCTTTTCCTGGGTTATCAGCAGTCCACAGTCTTGACTTCAGCAAGTTGGAAGACCGGATCAACTCCCAGAGTTGACTTAAAATTAGATGGAAACCACAGTCATATTTTTTTAGTCTCCTTTTGAGATTTAGCACTCGACAGGCTTGGCCAGGACAGGCACTGTGTCTGGTGGTGGCTCGGTCTGAACTCGCCAGCTTCTACAGCCCAGCAGTGCACACGCGAAAGGGCCACAGCAATCCTATGATGAACTATTTAGTCCTTGTCATCTTCTCTCCACTCTGTAAAGTACTTAGAATGGATATTATTTCCCCCTTTTACCTTTGAGGACACTTTGGTTCAGGGAGATAAAGCAACTTGTTCAAGGTTACTCAGCTAGTGAGTAACAGAGGCAGGAGCAGGGCCCAGGTCT
Organism: Cynocephalus volans; assembly: GCF_027409185.1. NCBI lineage: Eukaryota > Metazoa > Chordata > Mammalia > Dermoptera > Cynocephalidae > Cynocephalus > Cynocephalus volans. Next base: position 79,417,829 of record NC_084466.1, on the reverse strand, counting down.
CTAGGCTCTAAATTCTGATTTTTCACAAGTTTCTTCTTACTTTATTTGTTTATATAATAAACATTGAACAGCTACTGTATGCCAAGCTCTGTGCTTGGACATACAGGGATGAGTAAAACAGAGACGGAGGTGAAGCACACACAATAGGTAAGGTGAGGCACGGAAAAGTGTGTGAATGGACACACTACTGCTGTGAGGGAGAGGTGCCATGAAGGGCAAGAATTAGGGGCCGTGACAGAGAACAGAGGTGAGAGACGGGCAGCAGAAACCACTTCAGGGACACCATGTGGCCTCGTCTGTGCTTAGAAGGCTGTCAGTAAGCTCAGCATTTATTTTCCAATTTCTATCCTGAGTTAAATCAGAAATATGTCTGGCATTGCTTGAAAAATCAAGTCAAACTATGCTCCTACTAGGAGTTATGGTTCTTTTTATGTCTTAGATGATACTTGATCTAGATGAATCTAGAGTTGCTCTAGCTCAATAAATAGAAAGGGGGGTTGAAGGCATTTCAGAGCCTCGGAAATATGCATTTCATGTCAAAATAAGCATTGGCATTGTCAGGGGACAAAAGTGTCAGTAAAGCCTGTTTGATAATCATCATTTCTTATGGATATTGTAGAAATGTTTTAGCTGACAGGAACCCCAGAGATCATTCTAGCCCAAACCCCTTACTTTACAGAGCAGGAGCCCAAGCCCCAGAGGGGCAAATGGCTTGCTCAGACTTGAGAACTGGGTTTGTACCCTGCCGGGGTTCCCACCACAACTCCTTGCATAAAGCAAGAGGCGTGGCCACTTTCCACCCCTGAGCTCTATTAGCTCATGTTCAATTGAGTTCCCATCGAAAGAGAGATGGGCTGGAGGTTAGAGCAGAGCCATCGGATGGGACAAACCAGGGAAAACTGTTCAAGGCAAATAGTGAGTTGTGACTTTCAGAGACTAGGATGAGCCACACAAGCAGTTTCTTTTGTGCCTTGATCTTCTCATTTGTCATACAACAATAGTGTCTGGGGAGACAGGTGGAGTTGTGGGAAGTGACAGACTGGAAGCAAATCCAAGGGTGCTCATTGCTGCTGTGTGACCTTGGGCTGTCACTTGGCTTTTGTAAGCCGTAGTTTCCTCATCGTAAAACAGGACCACTGTCTACCCAGTAGTGTTTCTATGATGATCAGGTGAGATAATGTGCATAAAGCCCCTGGCACAGTGCTCAGTGTATATCAGATTGAGCTGTAAAAACTGCCAGTACCTGACTGTGTATGACCCACCAAAATAGCACTTTCATATGGTTCAACCTAATAACGGAAACTCAGTCAGTGTTATTATTGATGGAGCTGGTGTTGGTGATAAAGTCCTGAAATCAGAATGACCCAATTTCAAATTCCACCTTTCCTTTTGACCACTTGCCTGACTTTTTTCTCATTCATTTGACAAATGTTTTTTGAAAGTCCGTATGCGGCAGGCACTACACTGGGCACAGAGATGATCTAAGAAAAGGCAGCTGTCTACATGGGTCTTTTGGCCCGAACCTAAGTTTCCTCATCTGTCAGATGGTGACAGTAATGTGCTTCTTATCTGGTAGCTGGGAGGACCGGAGACCAAAGCACTCAGAGCGTTGGGGGCAGTGCTCAGCACTTTTATGTGAAAGTGCTCTGTCAGTGGCAGTCAATTTAGTATTTGAATAAAGCGTGGAGTTTCTCAAAGTGCATTTACAGCTATGGCCTTATTTCATCCTCACAGTAATTCCTAATAGGTAGGAAACCTGTAATCAGCCCTTTTCTAGATGCAGAATGAGTTAAGTACTAGCTCTGGACAACACTAGTCCGAGAGGAGCCGGGTTTTCTAAATCCCAGCTCTGAGCATTCAGGACTCCACAGGGTTGTTGAGGTGCAGCTCACGGCTGTTTTACAAATGGCTAAGATGCAAGGGGACTCTCCTTGCTAGGTATCTTTTCTAAACAGTAGTGATTATTCAGGAAACTGAGGCATTGTGTTGTAGGGAAGCCCAGGGTAAAGGGTGTCCTTTTGAGAGAACTAGCCTTAGAACTGAGTTGGGGTTCAAGTCCCGCTTGCTACCCACACCCTTCCCCCCACCCCCCTGCTAACCAGCTGACAGCCTTACACAAGGCCCTCTGAACACCTAAACCCAGGTTCCCACATCTGGGAACAGAAATGTTGATACTCGTTATTTTGAAAGGTTCACATTAGATGACTTATGTGTGTTTTAGTTTGTTTCTATTGCTTATAATAAAATATGCAGAACTGGATTATTTGTAAGAAAACGAAATTTATTGCTTATAGTTTCAGAGGCTGGGAAGTCCAAAGTCCAGGGAACACATCTGGCGAGGGTCTTCTTTGGTGGTGGCTTTACAGCAATGCAGGGATCTCACATGACAGAGAATGGCAGAGAGAGAGAGACTCTCACGTACTGTCCTTTTAAAGCCCTCAGAACCACATCCATGACCATTAAACCATCAACTTAATCACCTCTTCAAGGCCCTGCCTTTCAGTAACCATAATAGGATTTCCCACCCTCTCAACACTGTCACAATGGGGGACAAGTTTCCAATACCTGGAACTTTGGGGGACACAATTTAAACTTCAGCAAGTTTGGGGGGACATTCAATCTGCAGCAGTTGTAAACTATGCCATGATGCTGGTTTAAGGTAATATTATTCTACTAAAGTTCTTGGGGTTCTTCCAGCCCTAGGGTTTCTATCTGAAGTACAGGTAGGCCTGGACCATCAGAACCTGCTAGATTTTGTGACAACGTTGATTGCATCACGACTGTGTTTAAACATGGTGCTAACATAGTGTGTTTTGGTGGCTATGAAACTAACCCAGGTATTTTCATTTCTCCACTAGTTCCTGCCGCCTTTGCTGGACTGATGTACTTGTGTGTGAGACAAAAGTACTTCGTCGGCTATCTAGGAGAGAGAACTCAGAGGTAGGTAACTGGGACTATTGAAGACCCATGGAGTCATTCATGCTTTTTGAGCAGGAGAGTGATAATTCACGACAATGTTCTGACTAGCATTTAAGGCTCTGTAGGATCTCCTTGGGTGGGAGGGGGAGGGCTGACTAGGATCCCTCCTCCTGTCTCCCTGAGCTTTGAGGGCTTTGACAATACAGCTGGTGGACTCCACTAGTTTCCCATTTAACCCCTCCCCCCCGCCACGTGGCGCTGGACTTAAAAAGGGTGCTTCAATGCTGTGCGCTGCATAGTGCTGCAAACACACACCCTCCCCTCCCACCCATCACGTCCGGGGCTGGAGTGACTTTTTATGTCTGGCTTTCCAGGCCTCTTGCAAGTGAAACACTTCATTGTTTGTCTAGAGAAATGAGAACCAAAGCTTGTAGCCTGTGCTAAGTTCTCTTGAGTAACAGATCTTCCGGAGACCAGCAGAAAGAATGTTGAGAAAGTAAGATGCAGTAAGTTGCAACCTGAGACCACAGACAGAGTCACCGCTGTTTGGTTACAGATGCTGCCAGACAGAAGCCCAAGGCAGCGCTCTCCTTTCACCACACTGGCACTGGGGAATCCAGATTTTAGGAAAATAAATTGTGGTCCTTAGAAGAAATGTTCGAGTTACAATCTGCCGCCATTTCCTCGGAGATTGGGATTCCTAATGTACCAATAGCGCTCTGAGAGCCAGGGATACATTCTGGGAGGCCCTGCCTGCCCTTGGCCTCAGAATCCTTTTTAACAGAGTCCTGAGCAGTTGTCATTCATAGAAATGATAGCTACTAGAAGAAATGTTTAATCCTTACCTAGACCAAAATACAGCCTGATAAATGCAAGCCTGAGGGGCTGTATGGTTAAGTCCTAGGAGATTTTCAATTCTGCATTCTAGAAACTGCTTGCTAATATCCTCTTCAGTTGGGGACCCACCTCCTTTGAAGCCCTGCTCTGTCCCTGAGCTGCATCATGCTTAGACTCTGCAGACACTTAATGCCCTTGGGACCTGCCTCAGCAACCGAGGAGGACACTGCTCAGTGAGCTCCTTCCCCCAAAGTTTCTCTCTTGGGCTCCAGAACATCTCTTGCTCTTTTCTAGAAGTTACTTTGGCCCTGCCCACTTCAAAAGTACCAGTGTCATTCTTGGCCCAAGGGGTAGGTAGGACATCACTTAATGTTTCTCCCCTGCCAAAGCTTCTTTCAGGCTGCCCTGCGAGGATTCTGCAGCTTTCCCCTTTACCGTCCTAGAAGTTCATGGCTCTGTGCGGTCTGGTTCATCTGCAGCACAGTCACTTCACAGCAGCTAAGGACGAAACTTAGTTGCCTCTCCATTCATTCTGAGCTACTATCTGGGCTCAATCTCAGTGGCAACTCGTGTCACATTACAAGCCTATTTGCCTTTTGTCATCTACCTTCCCCGGCTGGCACTAGGCTGCTCCCTCTTTCCATCCCGCAGAGTCCTGTCCCCTGGGGGCTCTTGGCATCATGAGGTTCCCAGCTGCATGGTGGTAGAGCAGTGACGGCACCTCTTGAGGCGAGTGGACTCAGGTTCCCGGCTCCCTCTTCCCCTTAGTTGTCTGCTCTTTCCTCATTCACTCGACCTCATCCAGCAAATGCTTATTGGCCACCTGCTTGGTGCCAGGCACTGTGTCAGTTGCTGAGGGAATAACAGTGAACCTGCCAGAGCCCTTTCCCTCAAGGAGACCCACGATATCTCCTACAGTCAGGGCACATTGTGAGACCATCAACTCACCCTGCAGAAATTATAATGGACCTAGTTTTCAAAAGGCAAGAGGACTGATGCCTCGCACTCATTTCTCCCCTGACACATCAATATTTTAGAGTCTCTGGGTTCCTCCAAATGTGGACCATGGTGTTACTGCATCAGAGTCTGAGGATAAACCTGCTTCTTTTGGAAGTCCAGGGTGCAAACATGGATATGAAGGCTGGTGTTTCTAAAAGTGAAACCTGCTAAACAACTGTATCAGAATTGCCTGGGGTGCTTATTAAAAATACACATTCCTGGGCCCCACCCCAGGCGGATGGAATCAGACTCTTTGCCAGGAGAGGCCCAGGAATCTGCATTTCAACACATTCTTCGGGTTATTTTTATACACGCTGGAGTTTGGGAATCACTGAAGGCTGTTCACTGCCTCTTTTCTGAGAATGATTCATTCATTTGCCAAATATTTATGGATGTTCTAATTCATTGGAGATTTATGGGAGAATGGAGACAACATCCGGCTCTCACGGAGCTTACAATTTTTATTTTCTTTAGAAGTCACCAGGTTTAAAGTGACATGTCCTTATTGTAAAGAACAGAATTTTTAAACTGGAAGGGACTGTGAGATTTTCTGTTCCTACCTCATATTTTGGGCACATTAGGAAGTGGGGTGGGAGGTGGTGCTGGTGAGGTGCGTGGGGGGTGACTCGCTCAAGGTCAAAGTGCTGAGCTGGGGCTGGAACTCAGGTCTCTGGACACCTGGGTTCATCATCTCCCACAGCACAGCCCCTCATCCTGGAAGGCTTCAGCACATTCGAGATGGGAATTGTTTAGCGTAAAGCCTCTTTTATGTTCCCGTGTAAGTTTTATGCTGCATGAGGACATGGTTGTTTCAAAACAAATATCCAAGTCCTAGTCTCCAAAGCCTGAAGGAGGCCTCAGAAGGTCAGTGTGGTGCAAAGAGCAGGACTCGGGCCTCACACAGCAGGTCTGAATTCCCACTCTGCCTCTTCCTGTCTGTGTGACCTTAGGCAAATCACTCAACCTCTCTGTTCTATATTTCCCCAGCTGGAAAAGAAGTTAATAATATGTCCGTGATCACAAGGTGGTTGTGAGAATTAAATGAAATGTAATTGATGCTTAATAACTTAATTCTGACCTTCCCCACCCATTTAGAGAGAATTATGTATCAGCTTTTAGAAACAATAAAAAAGACGTCTTATAGTTAGTTCAAGGGCTACTGATTCACCGTGGGCACTGTCTCAGCCGCAGCTCTCCTTTCTGTGCTCTGCCTCATTTCTGGTTCTCTGTGGCTCTGCCTGAGCCCGGGCAGGTTCTTCATCGGCACACGCCATGCCCACCTCCCAGGGCTGTGGCCCCAGCCCCAAGCTGGAGAGACTTAATGACGCACCTGATGAGGTGCCTGCCCCGGGGCTTATGCACACTCGGCCCTGCAGGTGACAGAGCTGTGACTGAGCTCTCACCTTCCACACCCTCCATGTGGCCTGTGAAGAGTTAAAGCACCACAGCTCTGTCTCCTGTGGGGTGATAGGCCTTGAGACCTTTGAAAACTCCCATCTAAGTTCAAGATCACTCCGTTTCATCAGGAGGCACTGCCGTTCCACCTTTCACTATGATTTTGTCTTGGGCATAAAACAGCTTTGCAAATCACTTTTTCCTGTTTCTGTAATGAGCATATGTTGGCTTCATCTATGTGATAAATCTGAGCCACCACCATATTTGACTTTTCAGAATTTAATTTATCCGAACCCTCTATTCTCTGGCTTAAAAAAAAAATCCCTTTCTTGGACTCCTGCATTTTCTTTCCAGTCCCTTTTCCAGCACTAGCAGACAATTCTCTATATTAGTCTTCCAGGGCTGCCATAACACAGTACTGCAGCCTAGGTGGCTGAAATAACAGAAGTTTATTTCTCACAGTCTTAGAGGCTAGAAGTCCAAGATCAAGGTGCTGGCAGGGATGGTTTCTCCCGAGGCCTCTCCCCTTGGCTCGTAGACGGCCGTCTTCTCATTGTATCTTCACATGGTCTCCCCTCTGTGTGTCTGCATCTTAATTTCTTTTTCTTATAATACACCAGCCATATTGGACTAGAGCCCACCCATATGATCTCATTTTACCTTAATTACCTATTTAAAGACTCTATCTCCAAGTACAGTCTCAGCCTGAGGTTCTGAGGGTCAGGACTTCAACATGTGAGTTTTGAGGAATTCACAACACTCTCTTTTACAACCTCCCCACCCCCCTAATAAGGGGATAGAACGTCTCACTTCATGGCATGACTTTGAACAGGAAACCAAGGAGAGAAGGACAAAGTTGGCCAAGGAGCAGGGTGGTGCCAGCTAGCAGCACTTTCTAAGTTTAATGTGTCTGTAAGTCACATAGGGAGCTTGTCCAAATGCAGATGCTGAGTCACCAGATGTGAGAAGGACCTGAGCTTTTCCGTTTCTGACAAGCTCCCAGCAGACGCTGATAATGCTGGTCCACGGACCACACTTAGAGTAGTGAGGAGCTTGATGTTTCACTGCTGAGTGACTTCGACACTCTTCCTGCAGGAAAATTATTAGTTACATTATGAACCTTTGGGGTGTCTTTCAAATAGATAACATTTCTAATATGAAACCTGTGGATGCCAGATTCTGCTCTCTCTATAGCAAGAAACGGGACTCAGCAGCGTAAACTCAGCTGTTCAGTTGAATGGGCTGCTCTGGGTGAGCAGTCCTGAGTGCCAAAGGGTGCCCTGGCCGCATCTTTACTAACACCCTGCACGAGTCATTTGACTGGACTTTGCAAACATGCTAGCACCACTTAAAGGGGCCCAGCCACAGGAGTCACAGGAGGCTTCTACAGAGGAAAGATGGAAGCCAGGGCATTAGGCAGTCACACATCACTGGGGAAATGCCTCCGGACACTGGCTGATAATTTGCCTAAACCACTTAGGATTTAGAGCCTTTGAGAGAACTCAAAAATGTAGAGCCTGTCTTTCATTGCTGTGTGCCCAGCTCTCATTCATGAGAACACAAGTTATTCCCAGACGGCCTCAGGAGAACAGACCAAACCCTCAAATGCCAAAGCACCTTGGAGATTCCACCAGCTTTAGCAGCTCATCTAAACCATCACTTCTAACACAGTCCTGCATTATACACATGGCCACCAGCACGGTTCTTACAGATACTCCTTGACAGGGACAGCCATAGAGAGGGTCTTAATGAGTTGATGGTGTTCCTAATCCTCAGTCAGAATGCTTGATGGCCAGCAGAACCCGCTACCCTCGTGGGTTCTTGGAGCTTGATTTTGAAATATGTTCAATGACTAATAGCAGCTAAGACACTTCCATCCTTCATGAGAAGTCAATGGGTAAATGGAGCATTGTTGAGTAAAAGGGGCTATAATTTAAACCCTATGCACCTAGAAGTGGTAACATTTTTTGCAAAATTGGTGTCATATCTGCTGCTTCTACAATTTTCTCTTGCCTTCTTTTCCAGCACCCCTGGCTACATATTTGGGAAGCGTATCATCCTGTTCCTGTTCCTCATGTCCCTTGCTGGTATATCTAATTATTTCCTCGTCCTCTTTTTCGGAAGTGACTTTGAAAACTACATAAAGGCGGTAACCACCACCATCTCCCCTCTGCTTCTCATCCCCTAGCTGTCTGCTGAGCACAGGGCCGGTGCTCTCACCCAATCAATACCTGCAAGTCACCATAACTCAACCCTTTAAAGTACTCTGCTCCTCTTTAGATAGCTGTAAATCTAATGGCCATCTGGGCCTCACAGCTTGAGCTAAACTTGCTTTTCCAGGAAGAAAATAATTTCGTGTCAGCACCGCCCCTGGAACATGGCATTATGTTACTCAGGTCCGTTCTGTATGTTTCTTGACTTATACTGATCTCTGAAGATGTTTTGTGATCAGAGTTATGTTTTCCTGAAATAAACTGCAGAGACATGTTTTAGGCTGATGGTTGAGTTTTTTGTGAGTATCTCTCTACAGTTGAATGCTAGTTTATTTTCCTCAGCCTAAATGATGATAATAAAAAATACACTATCTGTCCTATGGACAAGTAGACTTAAGGATCTTTTATTGACCGTGCACCCTCCTGCACCCTCCCTCCTCCAAATACTGACCATATCATGCAGTTTACAATGTGCTTTAATTCTCTACAAGAACATAAGATAATGCCAGACCCATTGTAGGTGCCCCCAAATATTGGTTGAGCAAATGAATGAATGAATGAATGAGTTCATGAGTTGCTGGATGGCTATATTTAATGAAATATATGTGTTGAGCCATTTCTCCTGTTGTGGAAATGTTTGTAGTGATCCAGCTACTGTCACAGCAGGTGCCACTTGGCACAAACAGCACAATTTGGAAGATGGGGTGTAGTCAAGAGTCAGGACACCCAACGGAGAAAAGCTAGCTCTTATAGGGGGGTCAAACTCATCAGCACTGAACTCCCAATTAGGGTAACCAGCGGTAGATGAGTCCCCTTATCCCCCAGGTGGGTATCACGGTGATCACAGTCTTAAGCAGGACTTGAAACCTCCTCCAGCTCTCCCCAGCTTGCCCACTTGGGAAGTGGAGCTGATGGAACGTGGAGTCTGGTGAGGTGTGAAGTCTGGATCAGGGTGCCTCATGTGTGATGGTCAAGGCAAGACGGTGTCTCAGTTCAAGGGAAAGGCCCCATGTGGACCTGGCCTCCAGGCCTGTCTGGGGGTCTGGGCTTAAGTCCCTCTTGGGCTTGCACTGCCAGGCTCCTCCAGCAGGAGCTTCTTGGCACCGGTCACTTCAGGACAGCCGCTTCTGCTCTTGGCTCTGTCTAGACAGCAGGGCATTTCTTTTCTTCTTGGTGATAGGAAACACATGGCAAGTTGCAGAGCGGAAGTGGCCCCTAAACCTGCTCATACCTGGGCTTGGTTTGGAGGGCGGTCGGGTGATTGGTCATCCCAATTTGCCCAGGACATAGGGGTTTCCTGGGATGTAGGGCTTTCAGCTTTAAAACTAGGATAGTCCCAGGAAACGAAGATGAATCAGTTACTCGGAGGGTGGACTGGGCCAGAATATGTCCAGTGGAGCCTGGGGACACCTGAGCCCCCAGAGACCATGCTGTCCAACCAGGCCATGGGGACTGCAGTGGGCAGGGAGAGAAGATGATGTGTTGACCATCAGAGGCTCTGTGTGGCGCAGCCTGGGGGAGTGTGCACAGCTGAGAGCATTAAGGAGGGGGCGGAGCATGCTTCCTAATTATGTAGAGGAGGGTGTCAGTTCAGTACTCCTGACTGAGGGATCCCTTCTCTAATTGGAACTGGCTTTGTGTAGTGGTAGACTATCCGTCTTCAGAGTTCTAGACATGTGGCTGGATCCCTGCGCCATCCCACCCTCAGTTCTGTGACTTCTCCCTAAGCCTCAGTTTTTGCATGTGTTAAACTGGGATAATAATAACGCCAAACTCATGGGGTTTGGGGGAGGAATAATGAGGTGAAACAACTGAAAATGTTCAGCGCATATAAGTGCCGACTAAAAGCTAGCTATTGTTACGATCTTATGGTGCTAGTTTTCTATGGCTGCAAAATAAATTCCCATAAACTGGAGCCTCAAAACAACACACATTTATCATCTTACAGTGTCCATGGGTCAGAGGCCCTCAGGGCTTGGCTGGATCATCGGCTCGCTGTCTTACTAGGCTGTGATCAAGATGTCTCGAGGCTTGGATTCTTTTCCAGGCTCGCTGGTCATGAGCAGAATTCAGTTGTAGGACTAAAGCCTACAGCCTTCTGCTCCTAGAAGTCCTTTCCATGACACAGCTTTCTCTTCAGCATGGCAGTTTATGTCTTTAAGGCCTGCAGGAGAGCTTCACTGGTGCTTTTTTTATGACCTTTATACCCGCTTTTAAGGGACTCACCTGATTAGGCCAGGCCCACCCAGGGCAAGCTCTTTTCTGATGAACTTAAAGTCAACTGATCAGGGGCCTTCATTACGGCTGCAAAATCACTTGACCTTTACCTTATAATGTAATTTGTCACCACCCGAAATTAGGTCATTTATTTACCCCCTTACTTTTTTTTATTGTCTGTCTCCCCCTCTAGAACGTAATCCCAAAGGGCAGAGGTTTTGCCTGTGTTGTTATGCTTGGCATATAATCAGTGCTCAACAAATATTTGATGAATGTCTGAAAGAAAGGGCTGGGGTGTATGATGCGTCTACTTGTTATTAAGACCATGTGGTGGGTCTTATGGTGGCTGTGGTGGTGATGGCTGTGGGGCTATAAGCAAATTTGGGACAGAAAGCCTAACGGATGTTCTCAGAGTTTAGTAAGCAAAGCATCAGATATGGAACGTGTTTTAAAAAATGTAAATCCCTTCATGCCACCCGCAGAGATAAGATCTGGTAAGTCGGGGATAGGGCCTGGGAATTCACATTCTTATTAGGGTTTTTCTCGATGCAGGTGCTTGCGAACCACCCTTTCAGGAGATTTTTGTTCTACAGCAGCACCACCCAGTGCATTGGCTGCTAGAAACACATGGCCCCCGAGCCCTTGGCATGTGGCTTCTCTGAACTGAGATGAGCTGTAAAACGCACACTGGGTTTTGAAGACTTAAGATAAAAAAAGCAATGTAAAATATCTCATTAATAATGTTTTTATATCGATTACACATTGAAATGGTAATCTTGTGGATATATTGAGTTAAGTATAACGTATTATTAGAATTAATTTCATGTGTTCCTTTGTACTTTTTTTTTTGGCAGTTAGCTTGTGCGGGGATCTGAACCCTTGACCTTGGCTAAGCAGCTGAAATAACCAGCCAGCCTCTTTGTACTTTTCTCAATGTGGCTACTAGAAAATTTTAAATGACGTATGCAGCTTGCATTACATTCCTATTGGACAAGACTAATCTCTAAATTCCACGGGAGCTGGCAAGACCTCACAGCTGAAATATAGGCTGGACCTCCCTCTCAGCCCTCATCTTCAGCTATGATTTCTTGCAGGCAACATTGCAAAATGTGCCAATGAAAGTGACCACAAGCAACAAACTGGTTCTGCCTAAATCCGGAAAATAGTTCTTTGAAGCTTGTTACCATATGATCTTGAGAGTGTTTCATTAAGTATTTCTGATCACAGATGTGACGCATTATTAAAATATCATTTTTATGGTCACCCTAGAGGCTAGGGTTATCTGAATATGGAGAGAGAAACAGCTTGTGGAGCTGTTGTATAAATGAAATTACTAGAAAGCAGTGCACTCAATTGCATATTGGCTCGGGGGGTTATTCTTATTAAAATGTCTAGAGAGGAGTTTCTGTTCATTTCTGCAGAATTGCTCTCCAAATTAAAAATTTGGCTTGACACACCAATAGACCACAATCCCAAGAGAATTTTATCCTCTTTTTTCTTGTTATCCTTGCTAAGTGCTTAGAAGCTGTGCTGATAGGTATCACATATTGTCTGTATGGAGCATTTGTATTAAAATTGATGGCAGCCCTGCAAATTGGCACACTCTTGCTTGGTCTAAAAGAAATCAGGACAGGCTTCAAGGAAATCAGGCAGTCTATCTAAAGAAAAGCAACAACTCTGTCTCTCTTCTGATAATACTTGAAAGCAAATTTTAATGGGAATTAGCCTTAACAGTTGAAGAAGTTGCTGCAAAAGCGGGCTTGCTATTAACAGACTGGAATCCACTGTGTAAAGATCATGAAATACAAGCCTTCTCGGGATTCCAACTAATAAACAGCCACTCAGCCAATCAACAACTGGGCAAAAGAATGAACATTTGGTGCACAACTACGTAGTTTAGTGCATCTACATTTGGGTCCTCATTGTCAGCACTGTGGCAACAAAAACCTTGCCACAGCAACTGCCCGGAAATGTCTTTTCTTACCTGGAGCCAGGAGGCCATGCCCGCGGATCACATAATCTCCCTTTCTCCCTGCTGTGGTATGAACATTTGCATCCCTCCAGAATACATATCTTGAAATTCCAACCTGAAGGCGATGGTATTAGGAGGTGGGGCCTTTCGAGAGTAATTACATCATGAAGGTGGAGTCCTCATGAATGGGACTAGTGCCTTATAAAATAGGCCCAAGGAAGCTCATTCACATCTTCTACCATGTGAGGATACAGAGAGAAGGCACCGTCTGTGCACCAGGAAAGGGGACCTCACCAGACACCGAATCTGCCAGCACCTTGATCTTGAATTTCCCAGCCTCCAGAGCCATGAGAAATAAGTTTCTGTTGTGTATAAGCCACCCAGTTTATGGCATTTTGTTATAGCAGACTGAATGGATGAAAACACTCCCCAATTATATTTAAATTTATCAGTGCATCAGCCAGTGGCATAAGTGAGCTGGCTAATGTGACTGAAACCATAGGCTAGATGATTCTTGTAATTTCCAGCCTCAGAAAAAGTCTGGTGGGAGGGTTTAGGGGAAAGGGTGTGCGCGTGCGCGTGCGCGTAGTGGGTGCCTACCGGGAGGAAAAGAACCACAGTAACATTGTGTTATTTGGCTGACACGTCCTTTCCATCTCCTTTTCAATCACCTGGGTTAATGGGGATTGCCCAAAGAATAACTGATGTCTGAACCTCATTTTAACCCTTTGTTTCAAGGTCCCTCCTTTTATTCTGCTTTCATTCGTCCCACGTGGTGGGGCTGTTATGGAGAAATGAAACGGGAGAGTCCATGTAGAGAAAGGAAGTGGGTCACCAGGAAATTGAGAGCTGCTTGTGCACTTTTCAAGAATGTTCCACGTTTCCTCAGTGAAACATTCCCAACTGGTGTGTTACCATCAAACAAGGCAAATAAAGCACTGAGTACAGAAACTGGCCTTGATGAAATGCTAGGGGGGAAAAAAAGCCATTATTTGGTACTCTTAGTACTTGTTTCATTGTTCTGTTTGAAGCATTTTAGAGCCTAGCATCGGAAAAGCTCCTATCATTGAGAGGTAACTTGGTGTTTGGTTTACTTAAACCTGAGAACGAAGGGGATGTCATTGAAAAGAGGCAGGAAATAAAGAGGAAAAAAGAGAAGAAAAAGTCAATATAAAATGCGAATGTTGAAGAGCACGTTAAAGCACATGAGGACACAGAACACACTGCTGAGAGCTGCTGTGTCCGAAGCTCTGTGCTGCATCGCTGAATAAACTCTGGTGTAACAGAGGGCCCTCGTCTCCGGCAGGCTACCTTTTATTTGGGAGAACAGAAATGTTACTGAAAAGGTGGTCAATAGTTCAAGTTACAGTGGTAGGACCAGCAGGAGGACTCTGGGACCTCAGAGGAGGCACTGATTACTGCCCCAAATAGTCAGGGCTAGGGAGGAGGGACTTCACTGAGGACCAGGAGAACAGATGATATGGTGGGATTGACTGTGTTGATGGGAGAAGAAGGGGGCTCTGGGGGATCATGCTCCGTGGTGAGCTAGAGGGTCCATAAAGCCATGGGCTTAACCCGGCACATTTTCCTGACCTGGAGACTGGACCTAATTTTATAGGATGGCTATAATTTAAAATGTTTACACATTAAGACTAACATGGATATGTCATGTGATAGAAACGCAAAAATCGTGTGAGCCCTGGATATAAAGCACAAGACCTGAAAACAGCATCTCCCGCTATGCATGATAGTCACCTCCTCTGTAATTCAGCGAGACTTTGTTGAAAAGGTTTGAGAGACACTGCACTGTGAACAGAGGAAGGTCTGTAGAGACAGCTGGAGAGAATGAGTAAAGCGTTTGGATGGGAATGAAAGGTTTCCTGAAAGGAAGCTCCCTGAGTTAGATCGTGAGTTAGATTGCTGGGTGCTCGCACTAGAGAGTTACTGAAAGTGTTCTGTTTTGTTTTGGTTTTTGTATGTGTGAGAGAGATGACTTGTGCAAAGAAAGGTTTTAATAGAAGTAATTTGGCAGCTTTGAAGAGGATAGTTTGAAGACAAAAACTAGGTAGACTGGAGACAGGAAACCAGCTGGAGACAATTAGAGGTGACAATTTCAATAGTCTCAGAGCCAGATGGCACCAGACTAAGATAGTGACCAAGGGGAGGAAAAGTTGGAGTGGAAGATGTAGCACAATGAATGGACAACAAGCAGGAGGCATGACTGGTTGGAGGGGAGCAGAGAAAGGAGGGGGGGAATAAAGGGAGTGCCCAGCGCTGAGCCTGGGCGATGAGGAGAATCAGCACGAATAAATCCCGAGTGGGCACCTCCCATGCATGAGGCACAGGGCCAGGGGCTAGGCATCAACAGTGACTGGAGAGACGAGGCTCCTGCCCTTGCAGACGGCTCGTTGTCATATCAGCACCGTGCACTGACTGATTGCGCCACTGGAGCTCCAGCATAGAAGGTTCATTGCAGTGGAGGACTTTAAGCAGTCAGAGACACAGAAGAAACACCAGAGCAAAGTAGGTCACAAAAGTCTAAGAGTGGACAGTTTTGATTTATAGCTCTGTGTAAGTCATCATGGAAAATGAAAGTCAAAGGACATGCCTTATCTTATTTAATCCTCTAATAACCCAATTAAGGGGATAACACTGACTTTCTCATTTTACAGGTGAGGACATTAGCCCAAAGTCAGAGAGGTAGGAAGTAGCATAACTGGGATCCAAATTAAAGTCTATCTATCTTAAGGCTGTTGTGATCTGACTTTAGCAAGTAGGTTCATACATAACTCTTCTGGATATGCGATGACGCTGAGATGTCTAAGGTGGGTGAGAATTATCTGTGTCCTCAGACCTCATTATCATTTTATTAAGAAAGCAATTCTCAGACCAAATTCTGCCACAAATACAGATCTTTTTATTTTTATTTCTATTTTTTTTAAAAACAAACATTCCTTTAGAAAGCACCTCCAGGACAGTCCATACAACTGTGAGCTTGATGGATTCCACCTTTTGACAAAAGTTGCCTTTAGGCAGAAGCAACAATATTTCAGAGGCAGGACTCTGATACCGTGGAGGTGGTGTTAGACAACCAGAAATCCTCCTGACCGGTGGCCGGTCACAGCACTGCCTGTGGATGGATCTGCAGCACCATTTCTATGGAATCCTACAGCCCGCTCATGCACAGGTGGGGAACACCCTGACCATATTTTATGCAGTCCCCCAAACTTGAATACCTTGAGGTTTACCATTAGGAACCTATTTCTGTATTCATCATGCTGACTAACAAGTCTCTCATTTCACCAATCAAAACCCATCTCACTATGCTAATTTTCAAAGTCTCAAGTGATGACTGAGATCTGAAGAGCTGAAGTCTCTCTAATACCAGCTGACCAGCCCTGGAAGGTGACATTTCTATTTGAACAACTAAATGCCCCTAGAATTGAGGCTTTAACTAATACAACCTCATGATTCTGTCCTCAAGGTCAAGCTATTTTAAAGTAAATTATGGACATTTTAAAGTAAATCCATACTCTTAACTGTTACTCCATAAAACTTATAATAGTGGTTGTTTCTTTTAATTGATATAGAGAAATTATAAAATAACGCTATTATTCTTTTTGACCAGGGAATCTTAAGCTCATAGCCCAGGCAGGAATGGCCAACCTTCACTGTGGGCAGGGTATTGTGCCAAGTGCTTAGGTGCAGCTATAAAAACAAACTCATGAGCCAGATGCCATCATCACATGCCCATTTTACAGAGGAGGAAAGTGAGCCTTAGAGAGAGCAAGGAATTCACCCCAGGTCATGCAGCTAGGAACTGACAGATATGGGATCAAAAACCCTGCAATTACCTTCAAAATTGTGTATGTATGGACATTCATGCTGCTCATGTTGTTTTGGCTTTGGGGTGAGGGAGGGTTGTGGAAGTTTCCGTGACTTTCATCAGATTCGTGAGGGCTTTCAGTACCACTCTCTAAACTGGCTCCCGCAGAATCTGGACGCCTTGCCTGACAGCTGCCTGTCATGAGTCATTCTCCTAATGGGGACCCAAAACAGGATGTTTCCTTTCCTCCTCCGCAGACAGACAGATTGAACTGAGTGTTTTAATCTAAAAACACAGCAACACTGTCCTAACTTATGGAAATCGTGTCAGGTAAGAAAAATCACATTCATAAGAAATCAATTGATCCTGTGAATTTGTCATTTGTTTTTCTGAATTTTGCAATGTGGAAATGGGCTCAAAGAGAACAGGTGGCTGTCCACTGTGAAAAATAAAAATACGGGTCTTTTTCTTGTTTGTTAAAGAAACACTATAGGGAATTTTTCCTGATAATGCTCTTACAAGTCTTCAAGACATATAATTTCTAACTCTATGGTCCTTTGCTATTTGAAAAAGCTATTCCAGTATGATTTGTACCAAAGCAAAAATGATCATGTTTCCCTTGGCTTTGGCATGGTGTTGACAGAAAAGATAATTGAAATATCTTACTGGCACTAAAGGAAACTGACTTGAAAAAGAAGGTGAGTCGAGATAGAAGAAGTGGACATTTCCTTCAAATACTTTGTTTTTCTGTCTTTCTTCTGAGGTATCTTGAGTTTTAATAGAATAGTATTTCAAAATTGGTACAAAAGAAAATACATGATTTCTCTTGTCCTTTCTCTACTCGTCATACACATTTATCTTAAAAATTGCCTGAAATTTCTATAGAAAAAGGTATATAAATTTTGCAGAAATTGAAACATAGTCCACCTACACATGTCCAGAAATCCACCACTTTAAGTACTGCCCAACTCAGACTTTAGAAATTAAGCTAAAACAAGCAAATGCCTGATTGTCCATTGAGGCTCATTTGTCCCTTATATAAAGAATTCCTGTGAGTACCAAGGCATTTCTCAGGATAATGTGAGGATTTGGTTATATTACACAGAAATTCATGAACTTCCCACTATAATATTTGGATATGCAAAATTGAGAAGTGTTTTGGGTTGCTATATCAGCACTGAGGAAGGAATTGGTGTGGAAATTGATTTCTCCAAAGCCTCAACATTTCAAATGCTAAAGCTCTTTTATCTGGTTATTTCTGGGAAAATACTAGTTGGGAGCTATTGAATAGGGAGACAATGAGTTACATTGGCTCCATGCTGGCCCTGGTTCCACTCCCACTACCAGTCCTGGTAGATGCTCAGTCACGAAGCTGAACATCTAGGAAAAGTGTCCTTTTACAGTGAGCAGGTTGCCAGCATGCTCTGGGGTCCCCTCCTCAGAGGGTGTCATGGTCACATGCTAATTAATTTCCATACTGTTGCCTGGCCCCTGACCTCCTTGGAGCCCCTGTTCCCCCACACATGTATGAGCCACAGCCAAGGGGGACATTTCAGGCTGGAGATGAGTACGAGGCACTTTTCACATGAACGGCTCCCTTTCTTCAAACGTCTAGTGCATTTACACTCTGCTCTGCAACTGTTTGCCTTTATTTCTACTCAAAATATTTCTTTTGAGTTTACTGTAGTCTCCCCTAGCTTGCAAATTCCCTGAGAGGAAAGAGTTTGCCTTCCTTTTCTCTTGTACATTTTCAGCAACCAGCAGGGGGCTATGGAGGTAGCAGACCATGAGTATTGATGGCTTACTTCCTTCTTTTGATGGTGCAGGAGCATTTGTGGGTGATGTTTTCTCTAGTAGACAGAGAGTGTCACGAGGACAGGAACTATGCATTTATCATTTTTGCATCTTGCACAACATCCATGTTAATTTATTGCTCTGAGTAAGTGCTCACTAACGATCTCTGGAGAAACTGAATTACCCCCGGAGAGACAGCTCCGAGTGGAGCAGGTTGCATGGAAGTCTCACCAGCACAATTTATGTTAGCACGTGGGGAGGCGCTGCCATTTCCATTTTCTTTCTGGCACGGATTGGCCACTCTCTCCTCTGTGAAGCATCCTCCACTTGGCTTACTGCTTTCTTCCTCTGCCGTTCACTGTGGCTAGCTCCGCTCCATGGCCCACCCGTCACATCTACAGAGTCCCCGAGTGATCTTCTTTACACTGGATCATCCTCAAAAGTTTGTCTCCTACAAAACAGGCCTCTTTCTTGATCTCCAGACTAAAATATCCAATTGCCCTCATCACCATTGAATAAGTCCCCAACAAGCCCCCAACTCTCCATCTTCACAATCACTCTCCCCCTAGTGGTCCCATCTCAGTAAACGGTGACTCTGTTCTACGTGCTCAGGATGAAAGCCTGGGGTCGACTCGGACTCATCCTCTCTCATACTGCGACGGGCCATCCTCAGCAAACGTTGTCAGTTTTACCTTCCAAAGATATTTTAACCATCTGGCCATTCCCACCAGCCCTCCAGCCTCTGCCCTGTCCTCAGCTTCCTCTGTTACGGCAACATAAAGCTCTACGAGGTCAGAGACCTTGGCCTGTGAGTGAGTGTGAAAACACACACACTCCTTCCTCTTTTTTTCACAGCAATCACCAGCTTTGAAGACTGACTCCTATGACCACATGTCTGGGAGCTTCTCCCCACCAGCAAGCAAGCCAGCAAGTCTGCGGCGGACACCAGCTGGGTGCCCACCAATTCAATCCTGACATTGTCTATCTGGAGACAGAGTCAGTTTGCACAGGGTGAGGGCTCAGTCCCCAAGACTGTCCCCCACTTCAGGTGCGAGTCATAAGCCCAGGCCTCTCGAACTTCTGACCAACCATTTACAAATGAGTTCCCACAATTCCTTCCTTGAGTTTGATTAGTTTGCTTGAGCGGCTCACAGAACTCTGGGAAACATGTACTTAGATTTACCAGTTTATTACAAATGACATTACAAAGGATACAGATGAAGAGGTGCACAGGGCGAGCTATGGGGAAGGGGCACGGAGCTTCCATGCCCTCCCTGGGCACCACCCTCCAGGAATCCCCATCTGTCTGGCTATCCATCAGCTTGCCAAACCCTGGGCTCCTGGGTTTTCCTGGAAGCTTCATTATGTAGGCATGATTGAAGCATGGACAACCATGTAGAAATGTAATTGGACAAACGGGGTCTGATGTAACACTAACAGCCTGGGTGAGGACACCCAGCAAGGCCTGTCTGTTCAGGTTCTTCTCAGCCTGTCCGTGCAGCATTCCTTCCTCCCCGGTATGGGGCAGGACCCTCCTGAATGGGGTTTTATGACCTATAATCAGCTAAGGTAGGTCGGAGAATTCCCTCCCTTGGGGAGAAAAAGGAGCAGGTGGAAGGAGAGGAGGAGAAGGTCAGAGAGTAGCATGAGCCAGGAACTGTAGACAAGAACCAGTCTACAGATATCATGTCACAGTCTGTTTTGTTTGCTGCTGTAGCCTCAGTTCCTGGAACAGCGCCTGGCACATAGTAGGTGCTAGGTAGCAATTTCATGAGTGAATCTCTTGCCTAGAATATTGCAGTCATCCCCTAACTCTGGGTTTCTCGACCCCAGCACTGCTGACATTTTGGGTCGGATAATTCTTTGTTATGCTCTGTGCATTATAGGGTGTTTAGTGACATTCCTGGCCTTTTCCTACTAGATGTCAGTTGCACCCCCCACCTCCTCACCCCAAGCTGTGACAACCAAAAATGTCCACTAGGGGGCAGAACCACCACCACAGCTTGTCTACTGTCATGCTCGTCCCTCGTAGTTTCTGAGTGGCCAGGGCCATGCTCTGCACATGTAAGTCAAACCACGGCTTCCCGTCTACTCAGTCAAATCCTAGTAAGGTCTCTCCCTCCTCCTCTGACCTTGTCCCTCCTCACTGCTCTTCTGACTCAGACCTACCGCTCCTTGTCTTCCTCTGGCCTCACCAGGCTCTTCCTATCTCGAGGCCTCTCACTTGCTGTCCCCTGGGCCTGGAACACCCTTCTCCCAGACACCCACGTGGAACTCAGAGAGGATGTCCCTCACCACCCTCCTTCCCCAGAACAGCATCTTCCTGCCCTCAGCACTCTGTGGTCCCCCACCTTGCTTCTGTCTGTCTATAGTTCTCACCACCTCTTGACAGACAAATGTGCCTGGAACTGTGCCTGGCAGGGTGTAGGTGCTCCATGTCTGTTGAGTGAATGACAAATGGGCTGTGGGTTCTACTGAGGTCCTCACTGGCCTCCTGCATCTTCTGTCTTTGGCTTTCTCTTAATCCTTGTCAAATCACAGTTGGTCCTATTTTCTCTTAACACTGAACATATGACCAGAAGTCAACAAACGGTATAAAACAAACAACATAAAAAAAACAAATGCCTCACAGGGAATATCTTCCGGAAACTGACTTGATCCCAGTCCCCTTTACGTGCAAGGATGTGGGCTTTGCTTGGGGCTGGCAGCACAGCCTCGTGATCAGTGCTTAGAGACTGTGGTTGGATTGCCTGGAGGCAAAGCTTTACTTTGTCACTTAACCCTGTGTGATCACGGGCAAGTTATTCCTCTCATGCGGGCTTCATGCCCTTATCTGTAAAATGGGATAATAATATTCCCATAATAATAGCATTCACTGGGCTACGGTGAGAATCCAGAGAACTATGCAGTGAAATGCTTAGGCAAGTCGTAAGCCCTGGGGAAACATTTGCTGTTATTATTATTAGTTGTCTTCCTGAGGATTCGGTGCCTGGTGACATGATGAAGTTTTGAAAATTTCTGCAACAGATCCATTAATTCATTTCTTGTGTATTGAGAGCCTACTATGTGCTGCATGCTGTTCTAGGGACTGGAGATGTGGGTTCAATAGGACACACGGAGGCTGACATTCTATTTTGAGGATACAGACAATAAACACATAAGCGAAAAACTGTCAGGGAGTGGTGGGTGCTGCGATAAACATACAATGGGTGATGAGACGGGAAGGGAGGCAGAGGGCCCTTTAGGTTTTACGATCAGGAGAAGCTGTTCTGGAGGGCGACTTTTAAGCTGTTACAGGAAAGACAAGGAGGCGGCAGCCAGGCGAGCACCCAGAGCAGGAATTTCCCAGGCCCGGTGACCGGCTGATGCGAGCCCCAAGTGGGGCCCAAGCTTGCCGTGTTCAAGGAGCAGAAGGAAAGAAGTGTCTGTGGAGTGGGACAAGTCTTGTGGGAAGAATGGAAGAAAATGTGGCTGGGGCGTTGCATCTTGTGCAACGTAGACCACAGGAAAGGGCTTGGGCATTTCTAAGGGGCTGGGGAACCAATGGGAGGTTTAAAGCAAAGGAACAGCAGTTCACAAAGACCTCTCCGGCTGCTGGGTGGAGCATGAACTACAGGGAGGCAAGCTTAAAAATAGGGACACCAAGGCGACAAGAACAAGTGGTACACATGAGAAGTGGGGGTGATTCTGATGGAGGTTCTGTCATGATTTTTTTAAATTCAATTTTATTTTTATTTATTTTTGTGGGGTGCAGTGTGTTGTTTCAATGCATGCATATCCTGCACAATGATTCACGTAGGGTAGAGAGTGTAGGGGAATGAATTGTAGGGGAATTGTAGAAAAGTATAACTTTAGTATATGCAGTTTTATAACAAATGCTTGCTAAAAACATTTTAAGTAAAGCAGCTTCTAAGGGGCCGTACAAAGGTCAGGCGGGCCCTAGCACACTAAACATTCCAGGGAGGGAATGACTCCCCACCCAGTTCCAGGAACTGACTAGTTCCTTATCTAAAGGCCAGCTGGCCAGACCCCGGGGAAGATAAACGATTGAAAAATGCGCTGTTCCTTATCAGGGTGCCAGCCAGCCTGCTAAAACCTACCTGTAAATCTAACGGCGCCACAGATCTATCGGGGTACCAGTCTGCTAAGGCCTACCCATAAATATAGAGGTGACACAGATAACCAACAACTCATCCTGTCACTAAAAAACTGTATAAAAAGTGCTTGTATTGTAAACTCGGGGCCGTTTCTGTCCTGAAGACAGAGCGACCCCAGCATGCTTGAAATAAAAAAACCTCTTGCTTGATTGCAGCGATCTCTGTCTCATGGTCTTTGTGAAGTGAGCCATCCTGGTGTGTGGGATTTGTGCATGGTGCACGGGTCTTACAATAGCACAGTTTTGTTCCCATTAGTTCACCCCTAATCTTCCCCACCCCGACCCTCCCAGCCTCTGGTAACCATTATTCTATTCTCTACTTTTTTTTTAAACATACAAAGATTAATATCCTTATTGCAGAAAGCACTCTTAAAAATGAATTAGAAAAATCGAAGCTGAAATTTGGTGAGGGACATGAGCAGATAAGTCACACACCCAAAGAAATACACATGGTTAATAAGTATCTTCTAGGATCTGGTTGCAGGTGGGGGCAGGGCTGTCCCCTCACTCCTGTCCTCTCTCGGGATCCTGGGCAGCATTAGCATCACATGGGGCTGTTGCTGGCCTGGATGTGGGGGTGGGGGCAGGGCTAGAGGCCACAGCCCCCAGGATGTGATCTTTGAATGCAGCTCTCAGTCCTTTTATTAACCCCGCATCATCGCACCAGCCAGGATATGGTGCTGGGTAACTGGCCAGTGCTTCTCTTGGCCCAGGAACGTGGCTGGCTTATCCCTTCAGCCCCCTTCCCTTTTTTCTCTCTCTGGAGATTTTAGCGCACCCTATAGTGTGATTAGTGAAGGAGGAAAGGGCGAGGTGAGATCCTCTTAGTTTCTAGAATTTTCTCCCATGGCTTCTGGAAATATCAAGAAAATAAGCTAAAATAGTTTTGACTCTAAAAGGAGAGAACAGCAGTATCTGTACACGGGCTGGCTGTGAATCCCGAGCTGACAATGGACTGTATTTATATCAACTTTTGGACAGTGACAGTCACTACATGTGAATAATATTTGTTTTAAGAATCTTAAAAAGAAGAAAAAGACTTTTTCCAAAGGTTAAAAGCAGAAAGGCCCTCGGTGCCCTCATTCTGTAAATCCTATTATGAATAAAATGGTACGTTTCACATTTAATAAACAGGTGCTGGACTGGGTGGATTTCCTTTTTGGATCCAATGGACTGAAGGTCAAAGGATGTTTTTTGGTTCTTTCGCTGTTCTAATTTATACCACTATTTATAGACCTGCCATTTTCTGTACTTGGGATACTTTCCACAATGCAGGGACGAGACCGTGGGACTTGAGTCCCTGAAACAGTTGTGTTTGACCAGCCCAGGCCAGTGTCTCTCCCATCTGTTCACACAAGGTCACTTGTTGGGCAGCCTGGTTTAGGGTTGTCAGATCAAACACAGGACACCCAGTTAATTTGAATTTCAGGTATAAGATGCATACTTTTATAGTGTAAGAGTATCCCAAATATTGCACGAACAGATATCCATTGTATCTGAACTTCAAACATGACCGTGCATCCCGTATTTTAATTTGCTAAAGTGGCAACTCTAGCCCTGGTTGGGTATGGGTGGGAAGCATTCCCAGCAGCAGGGGCCACTTGGGTCACACATCTGCTGTCTCCTGAGCCTGCCCATTTCTGTCCTATCTACCCAGCTGGACTTTCCAACACATAGTAAGAGGGTGTTGTCACTGGAGTGAGAAGCCTTCTCTCCTTATCTACTTTCTTAGTGTCTCAATTAGACTCCTATGGCTTTATTTAGGACATTCCCTGATTCTTCTGCCCTATAATAGAAGGCATTATCCATTCAGCCACCCTCCTGCTCACCCACCTACCTGCCCATTCACCCACTCACACACCCATCCATCCATTCATCCATTCATCTAACCTTCCACCCACCCACCCATCCATCCATGAATCCATCCATTGAAAAATATTTATAGAACACCTTTTAAGTACCAGACACCATGCAGCAAATCCATAATCTTTCTGAGAACACGTCATGTGCACAATTCATGCTTTATCTTGGAACCAATGTTTTGGGAGCCTTCCAGACCACAGGAAGCAGCTGTCATGATGAACAAACAGCTTTGATCCCAGCATCTCTGGACCCGTCCAACTTTAACCTCCATCTCTCAGTGCCACCAGGTGCCCTGGAACTAGTGCCAACCTGTGAGATGTGGTACAGGGAGGCTGAAAGGTAGACAGGACTGTCCTCACCTATGAGCTAGAGAAAGCTAATTGTGTAACAAATAGACCTCAACAACACGTATGATCACACTAGAAGTTTATTTCTTGTTCAGGTCATAGTTCTGGGCAGGATGAGAGGTTGGCAGAACAGCACATTCACCCAGGGACTCAGACTGGCAGAGGTTCTGCCATCTTTACCAGGTCACTTCCAAGGTCGCTGGGCCTCATCACCTTTCCAGCCGGCTGGAAGAGGGTGAGAGTGTGGGGCATGCATGGGAGACTTTTGAGACTGGGCCGGAAGCGTCCCCATCACTTCCTGTCACATTGCACTGGCCATCTACATAGTCACTCCTAGTTGCAAGGGAGACTAGGCTACATGTGCCCAGGAAGAAGGTAAGAATGAGGGTTTGGTTACTTCTCTGAGCCTCAGTCTCTTCTTTTGTGCAGTACTCCACTGATAGGCTCTCAAAGCCAGTTGGCAAAATCTCCACTGCGATCCACCCCTGGCAGTTCTAACAACGTTCCCTAGTGCCCCTTTCCCAGGATCGGACCTCCCCCTGACCCCACAAGCCATCTGAAGGTAAAGGAGAGCTTATCCACCTTCCATTTTCCCATCCTGCCTGCTTCTGGGCCCTTGCCCTTCTCAAACTAGCTGCCGAGAACGAAGCCGTTTCATTTCACAGGATGTGCCCCAGTAGTTCATTTGCTGGCTGGTTGCGTTGGAACTTGAATGCATTTCTCCATAGAAGCAGGTGTGAGAGGGTGGCTGGATCCCCCAAAAGCCCGGCCCCCTCCCTGTGGCTCCAGGCTCTCTGCGGGGTGGGCTGGAGGGAGTTGCTGGCACCTGGGCAGTTCCCATGGCAGCATCTGAGACAGCGGCTGGCAGCAGGGAGTAGGGGCAGAGTGCAGAGGCCCCAGTGAAGGGCACTTGTGAGTGGCTGGTTCCCATGGCAACCGTGGGCGGGCCTGCACAGTAGCCAGGAACCCACTAGCCTGCCTAGAGGCTGTCGGGAGGCTCAGTGTTTGGAAGCCTGGAACCGCCTGTGACTGCAACCTGGAGCTGAGCGCCTTTCGAGCTGGGCTGGCTTCGTCACCAGTATGCCTTAAATAGCTCTGTTTGCATTTCCTCGAAACAAACATTTCTTGAGCATCTGCATGCTAAACATTGTAGCGGATCCTGGGACCCCAGGAAAAAGACACTGTCAGTGGCCCTCGCCTGGCAGGGCTCCCAGACTAGAGGGTGAGCTAAACACACATCTACAACACAGAGGGCTAGTGCCCATCTCACCCCAATAGGGCAGAGGTGGGCAGGAAGGCGAGGCGAGGAGAGAGAGCAGGGTTCAGGAGGGTGGGAGGTTTGGGCCAGGCAGCGGCGACAATGTGCCACAGTGCAGACACGGAGGGAGGCTGCCCGACCCTTCTGACGTCGCGTGCAGTGATGTGGGTGGGGGGATCACCCTGAGGACCTCAGTCTTGTCCTGGGGGATGTAGACCCTGAAGCCATCTCACAGAGAGGAGCATTCCTGAAAAGTGGAAAAACTTGACACTTACTCTCAAAGTATAGGACAAAGGAAATTCCTTCTCTATCCCCTTGTGCTGTCCATCCCTTGAGCAGGTGTCCCTGTCCTGCAGCTTGTCCTTGTGTATTATCGAGGCTATGTCCCCTCCACGCAGCCTGGCATCCACACTCTCAGCCTGAGCATCCAGGTGGCCACGCTCCCTCCAGGGGTGACCAATTGTCCCAGTTTTAGCACTGAAAGTCCCGCATCCCAGGAAACCCATCCATCCCAGGGCAAAACTCCAGGACAGAGAGGAAATCAGCCCACACCCACAGGCTTGCAGGACGCTCAGCGGCAGGCGGGGCTACAGAGAGACGGTGGGCTCTGGAACCAGGCCCGCCCAGCCGAGGCTTGCATTTTCTGCTTGGCTATGAGGTGAAGTTCACTTAAATTTTTTGAGTCTTAGTTTCCTCACGTGTTTCAGGGAAAAAGGAATACCTATCTTTTGGGATTGTAAATAATGCATGTTAAACACTTTCACACAGGAAGTGCTCAACAAATGATAGTTATTATTTTCTAGGGGAAGGCATTTCAACAGTGGCAATGTAACATGCAGACACTGTGTAGAGTTTTTATATCGAATGCTGAGGGCCCAGCAGAAGAGCATCCAACTGCCTTGGGTGGCCAGGAGTCTTACAGTTGCTACCAACTGCTTGCAAGACTCTCAGGTGAGGCTCTCCTGCCTCTCACACATCCTCTGTGGACTGTGATTGAAAACTGGAGGAAAAGGAGGTAGAGCAGGGTGGGAATATATTGAGAAGCAGGAGAATTTGAGCAGTGAAGGTAACAGAGACAAACACACCCAGTCTCTGAACTCCAGTGCAGTTCATGTTGGGGGAGAACCCACACGGGCAGATTCTGAAGCCTGCAAGTGCCCTGGAGAAGAGAGCCCCAGTAGGAGGGTACATGTATGCCAGAATTCTTGGGAAGTTCTGGAACATTCCAGTCTATTCTGGAATGCACCTCCTGTGTAAGCCTTCAGAAGGCAGGGAGAAGTGCACAAGATTCTGTTTATGAGAAAGAGATTGGGCCAGGACTCCAGACAGGGAAGCAAATTTCTTCCAGGAGAGTAGCCAGGCCTAATCTCTACTGTGCTCTCTTTCCCAGAAAGTCTGACGCATACTCAGTGTGGCAGGTCAGTAGCTTCCTCCCACATCCCTCCATGGCTGATGTCCCATCTGGAAGGCCAGCTTTTGTGCTGAAGCTGTGGGAAGGTGCTTTTCTTTCTTATTCAGGAATCACAGTTTCTTGATGCCTGCCTGAGTTGTGTCAAGGTCTCCAAGAAGCAAGCCCTGGGCTGAGAGTGTTCACTCTGAAGTGGGGGTGGTGATGAGCAGGAATCCTGCCACTCTGGAACACTCCATCCTGCAGGACCAATGACTCTTATAATTGGTGCTGGGGAAGGTGGGGCTGGGAGATAAGATTGTGCCTTAAGGGATCAGCTGGGTCTGGTGCCGTGGCCTCCCCTACCATACAGCATGGCAGAGAATGAAATTCCTGCCACTTTTCCTTCCCAGAGCTGTGTGAGGAGGCAGCGTATTGATTGACAAGGGCAGGTCTGAGGCTGTTGTCTTGTGGGGACTGCGACTAATGTTCTGCCTCCACTTCTCCGTTGAACCAGGGAGGAGGTCCTGGGAAAAGCTTTGCCTGTTCAGATGCTCCAACCCCTTACCACACCCTTTTCCTGTCACCCAAGCAAGGTGTCCATGTGTAGGGATCTGGCCAGCTCGGTGCACACCTGCAGTCTTTGAGGTCAGGTGGCGAGGGTACCCAGCTTCTGAGCTGGGCAGGAGCCTCGGAACAGCGGCTGGATGTGCCCTCTCCCAGCAGCACCTAGAGAGTGGGGCAGGGCTTCTGGATCTCGTTAGGCCACAGCTGTCCCACAGCCTGGACACCGTGAGCAGAGTATGGGCCTGGTTTCTATCACTGGAGTGTTGATTCAGCCTGTAATCATCATCAGGGAGCACATTCCAGGTTCGTGGTTTAAGAGAAAAGCAGACTTTTGTCTACAATTGAGGAGCCATTCTGTTCGGAGCGTTTAATGATTCTCCGAGGCTCAGCAATGCTCCTCCTGTCTGCATCTGACCATGACCATGTAGCTTTGATTTCAGAAGCAGGCCGGCAGGATTCCTGAGGAGAACCCCCTCCCCGACCAATCTGGATCTGCCTAAGAGCTAAAACGTGCAAATGTGGCCGGATAAATGTGCGTGGTATTTTGATGGAGATCCCCAAGGAGTCCTTAGGCTCTACATCTTTATTGGAAACACCCAATAAAAACTGACCTCAAGGCTTCGTGTTGTTTTAGCACAGGGCTTAAATGCAGTCTCCTTCAGGCTGTCAAGGTACCTTTGACCAAACTGCTGCTCGGACCCCTACACCAAATGTGGCTTCCCAACCCCCCAGCCTGCTCCGACAGAGCCAGCTGGGACTGGTGAAGGCTCCAGTTTGCTCTTCATGTGCAGGGGTGGTTTCTCAATGGGCTACCTCACTCTCTTCTGCACACAAAGGTGACACTGGGTACACTCAGCATCAGGGATGGGGATCAGCTGTGCCCAGCCAAGCACCCGCTCACCCTCATGAGACTTTCAAAGCCAGCTGGCTGAGGCTAAGGGGGAGCTCAGGGTGAAAGGACAATTTGTGTTTGAGTGAAGTGAGCCACCTTCAACATTTCTCTGGGTTACCACCAGCCTGGGCAGTAAGAACCAGCTATTTGATCATCCAGGGGTGACAGGATTTCTATTGGCCAAATAACCAGAAAACTAAGAGCTCTGCATTAAATAGCTTCACAAGAGAAAACACACATTTTAGCTACAGGGAGGCCCTGCATAGCTGAAGGCCAGAAGAGGCCGGCCACTGGCCTGGGCTCCGCTGACACAGAGAGAGGGTGGCCTTTGTGGCTGAGCTCAGTGGAACTCAGTGAACACGCACAGGGCACCAGCCCACACTGTGGGGGCCAGTGCTAAACAGGACAGGGAGGGCTCCTGGTGCTCAGGAATCTGGGGTCAATTAGGGATCAACAGTGCCAGAGGATTTAAAACAATTGCAACCAGCAGGGCAGGCTCTGTTGTATCAACAGCAGAATGGGGAATGCACAGATACAATTGTAGTATCCCTAAATTAAATCAAACATCTACCCTTGGCAAGAGCAGTACTCTCGACAATGGGATTGCCTGTCGCCAAGATTTCATCACTGGGATCGGCAATGACCAGTGATTGGTCACGTATTCTTGGCCGCAGTTGTCAAGACCATGGTCGTTAGGGGTATGTCCGTGAACTTCTGATGAACAATCGAATCTAACCTGATTTCATCTGCACCTTACATTTTCAAGCTACAGATTTTGTAATTCTTTGACAAGAATGTTAGGTCTTTATGTATTTCTCTCATTATTTTTCATGGCTGTGCCTGCCTGAGACAATGTTAACTCAAGGGAAAGGTTGAATTTTCAACTGCAGGCATCAGTGACCCAGCAGAGAGGGGGTGGGGGTGGGGGTGAGTGGGGACTGACTCAAGAAGCTGGAAAGGACAGTGGGGTCTCTTGACCACCAGGCGGGGGGACACCTATGAGAATGACAGAGCCCTTCCAGGCCTCTCTTCACCATGATCTGGGGACACACCCTCTCATTGGCTTCCTGGCTCAGAATCAGTCCTTGGTGTCCTCCTCTCGACCCCCTTCTTTGCTGGAGCTGCCTTTGGATCCCCACTCCAGCCATGTGGTCCAAATGGGGATGAACATCCCTGTCCATGCCTCCACCTCCCTGGCCACAGTCCCCCTGATGAAGACACCTGACCCAGTCATGGCTGGCCAGGGTCCCTGTCTGAGATCTATTGGAACTGGCTGGCAGGGAAGAGGGGTTCCTTTTGGGGAGAGGGAGAAGAACCCAGAGGCTGTGGTGGTCGTGTTCCTGCCTCCTGGAAAAAAGGATCCACCACACTTTGGCAAGAAGGAAGCCAGTTGCAGAGAAACATATTGTGAGAACAGCTGGAAGGTTTTGTTTGAACTCGAATCCCTGCTCTAGCAGTACCCAAGCTCAGGTGCCCCTGCCATCCTTTGGTTATATGGACTCACGCACCCCTCTTCTTGCCCAAGTTCTTCTTGTGTTTCTTGATATTACACTTGCTGACAGTTTCTTAGCATTCCACATGTCATGTTACTATTATTTCTGGTGCACAATTTTTGGACACTTTGACGGCTAAGCACTCGTTCAGTTCAGCTGCTCTCACCACGTGGGGTTGGCTTGTGAAGAGTCATGGCCTTCGACTCAAACTTCATAAAAGACAAGAATTTGCTTCTTATCAGAATTTAGCATTGACTTATTTATAAAATAGGAGAAAAAAGTGTGATTTCAATTTTCACTTCTTGAAGCATTTAGTAATTACCAGGAAAGGTTAAAGGCAGAAAGGAAAGATCAAGCTGAGATGACTCAGTAAGCTTTGTGACTATGAGGGTTTATTGTCTTTGTGGGGCTGCCGTTAACCTCCACCTCCAATGAAGAGTAAGTAGGATTTAGCCCAGATCAATTTCCCTGTTCTTTCTGATCCATCCTATACATCTCCACTCAGTTCCATACATACCAACTGAGCATGCTTCATGCTGGAGACCTGAAGGCAAGCCCCGGTCTTACATACAGACCCATTAACATTCCTAATACATTAATTTTATCCCATTACTCAAACACCCTTCAGCAGAGCCTCCAGATGCCCTCAGAATAAAGTCTTAACTGAAAGTAGCTTTCAAGGCTCTACGTGACGTTCTGCACCAGCCCGTCCCCCTCACCTCCCCTGGTGCCCAGCAGGAGCCCTGCACTCTCCAGTGCCCAGATTCGCCTCCTCTGTGGGGACCAGCTCCACCCCGAGAAGCTTCCTCCTCCACTCCTGCCCCCACTAACTACATCCCACTCACCTGTTAAGGTCCCACTCAAGCTCCTCCTTCTTAGAACCTTTCCCAAGTCCAGCACTTAGACATCTTTCTGGCGGAATTTCTTTGATATTTGTTTTTAAACTCTCTCAAACAGGGACTTCTGTGATTGTTTTAAACTGTAGCCTACTCATTTATCTGGTTGTCTCCATCTAGACAGCTTACTCCTTGGGCCTGCCAGCAACTAGGTGATGTGTGGAGTGTCCCCAAAGTGACAGAAGCAGTGAGGGCACTGAAAGTCTAGGTTTGAGTAACAGCCGGGAGACCTCAGGCACACTGCTCCCTCTGCCTGCAGCGACCCTCCCCATGTGCCTGGTGGCCCCAGTCCTCTGCATTTCTTAGCTGAGGCTTGCTTCGTTAGAAGGCCCTTCCCCATTAACTCCACCCCCTCCCATCAGCCTTCCTCTGGACTCCTTCCAATCCAGGCATATTCTTGTCACCTGCGCTGTCACCTGTCCTCACTGAGGGGTCTGCTTCTCCTACCTGCGAGGAACTCCTGAGGTAGAAAGGCCATTTAATTCCTCTTGGGCCCCCACTGTTACTGGGAGATCTGGTAAATAGCAAGGACTTAAGACCTGTTCATCTTGTGAATATACAGACAAGTGGACGTGCCTACCACACAGGATAGGATCTCCCCAATAAATAACAACAGAATAGTAATTCTATAATAATGACAATATCTGCCTCCCTCTCTGTTAGAATCGGCTTCCTGGGCTCCATGCACTGAGGCTACACAGAACCTCATCCTGTACTGCCCTATTTTCTGTTGTCTCTGATGTCTTTCCATTCCCTTGGGTCTTAACAAATACACACTCAAGATAAGATAGAATTTATCTCCCCAGTGGGCTTCTGTGAGGCATCAGGACCCGGGTTAGCATCTGGCCTAGGAGTGGAACTGGAGGCATTTCCTGTAACAACAGCCTTCTCTCCAGTCTTGGGGATCTTCGGTCTCTGAGTGACATTGCCGACAGGGCTTCAGGGTTAAAACAGGAGTGGTATCCATCTGACACGTTTTCCATCTCTGGCTTTGTCCCTGTGTTCTGACACTGGGTGGCTATAGGACCTTGAGCAGATCATTTAACTTCTCTGAGCCTCTGTTCCTTGGTGACAGTAAAAGCCCCTTCTCTGACTGTTGTAAGGAAGGAAAGATTCAATGTATGTGAAGTTCCTAGCCCAGCGCCTAGAGCTTAACAGGCACACAAGGAATGTGCCAACTGCCTTCACTGGGAAATTCTGCCCAAGGGAAGCTTTAATTACAGTGCTTTCTCTTTCTCCCAATTCAAGGATTTGCTTCCAAGACAATTAACAGACCACAGAATTCTGCTACCTATCAGCCACTGGTAGCCAACAGACTCCCGACGTTGGCATAAACACTGTCTCTCAGAGCTGGGACACATAGGCAGGTGCCAGCTTGTTGCTCTGTGGCTCCCAGTGCATCCAGATCTGTGACAGTTACACAAGATGTGTGCTTAAATATTTACCCTGCTCAGAGCCACCCCAGCACGGCAGGGCCCGGAAGAAAATCTGAGAAGCAAGACAGCTCTGGCACCTTCCGCTCTGAGCCTGGGGGAGCGTATGTCTTGATGCGGGTATTCGTCAACAGACTGGACATTCTGTCGCTTTAACATATGAACAGTAATGATCACTTGTCCAACTTAGGCAATTAGAGTGTTCCCTGATACCATTTCCCTGAGTGTCCAGGTACATAAGTTCCCAGTCTGAAGTGCTAGGAAAAAAAAGAAAAGGAAGGAACAGATATGTTCCAGCACCAGCTAAGCTGGAACGAGCTTTTGTCTTCTCACTAATACTGCAGGAACACTATCTCCATTGTTACTATTATTTGTATTTTGTAGATAAGAAACCTGTAGCTCAGAGAAAGTAAGCAACATACCCAAGGTCACACAGCTATGAGAAGCAGGGCTGGGATTGGGCTCCTGGTCCCTAACAGCATGGCACAGAGGACAAGAAGAAAGTTGTGGCATCCGTCCTTTTGAAAGGCTCCCTGAGGAGATGGGTGCTGCAGGGTACCACAGTGGCCAAGATGTCCTGGCTTCATTTGTCAATAAGAGGGTGGGAATTCCTTCCGACAGTAGTAGCTCTGATCCCAGTGCCTCCCGTAAAAGATGGCTCAGGGCAGTGCCTCACTAGGGAGGTGAATAGGACAGGGTCAGACCCCAAGTGCCAAGCAGGCAGCCGGGGTCACTGTGGCCATCTGCGGGGTAGCTGAAATCCACACTATCGAAGGCTTTATGGAGGGACTCTACTCTTTCTCTTGGGTCCTACCCAGGAGCACCGAGGTTAAGAAACAAGATTCCAGAGTCGGGAGAGGTGGTAGGACACCCTGGAGCTCCCTGCCACCTCTGGGCAGTGCTCCCTCCCGTGGAGCTCAGGATTTTTACACCCAAAAGGAGAATCTTCTGGGACCACCTTGGGAAATTTCAGGAGCCCAGAGACAGGTGAAGGAACCGTTTAGGTTTTTCCCTGGAGTGAAGACCTGCTTTCTCCACCAGTGTTAGAAATTCTGATTTTGTAGGTGCTGGTGCTGGTGGTGGTAGTGGGGGAAGAGTCTGCATTTTTAACAAGCTTTCCTTTCCTAGCAATTTTGATGCAGGAGGTCTGTGGGCTGTATTTTGAAAATTGCTTCTACCCACACTGCTTCTCCAGCTTTCCCCTGTGGCCACAGCAGCATTTTGTATAGCCACTTGGAGTCTCGGGGCATTCTCTAGAAGACGAATCTCCACTGAAGTCAGTAGGCATCTTGGCTGGGCTCACTGTCAGCTGTGCAGGGCCTCTTAAGGGCCTGGGGGAGGGCTGTTCCTTGGACTCTGCTCACGGAGCCATGTCCCAAGCAGCAATAATGCCCGTCTCCTGCTCCCAGAGCCCAGAGTATGTGGCCTGGGCTTGCAAAGAAAGAGATGGACAGGCACGAACTCGCAGCAGGATGGCTCCCTGCTGTTCTATGGCCTTGAAAGGGTTAAAGGTCTCCCTGGATTCTGAGGAGTAATTAGAGAACACTGGGAAAAAAGGGTCCTTTATGTCTGGCTTGTGTCCCCTGAGCACCCCAGACTATGTTCCTGGCCCTGGGGGACTGCAGCCCCTACAGTGAACACCCGCCCTGGACGCGGGTGGCCTCAGCTGCCAGGACAAAGAACAACGCCCCCTTGAGAAACAGACATGGAGGAAGAGTTGGGGTGCGTCTACGTAACACTTGCAAATGCTCTGAAAAGGAAAAAATAAATAAACAAATGGGTGAGGTAGTGATTAAGACATTCCAAATATTTCCCTTTAAAGCAGGAGAAGTGTGACAGCTGTAAAGGAGAAACGACTCTGTGTCCCCCCCACTCCCACTCCCATTTAGACTCCTGATCGCTTTCTTGATCTTTCAGGGTTATAACCGCTATCTCAATGACTAATAGAAAACACCATTAGACCCCTTTCTTTATGAAGGGAATTAATGACTTCGTAAATTTAGTGCTTTGTAAACATGGTGGGAAAAGCATTTCCCCCAGGCTTGATGATTCCTTGGCAGGGTGGGAGGCTGGATAGGAAAGTAAACGTTTCCAGCCCCCTGAGAGGCCTCCTCACCCCAGCCTTGTCTGCCGCTTCTTGTAAAGCCAGCTCCACGATGCCTGGCTGCTCAAAACCCACGGAAAATAAGTCAAAGCAAAGCTTGAGAGACAGAAGCCAGGGAGAAGGAGATGTGTGTGCTGGGTTGGAAAAAAAGCAATGGGTAAAATTTTCAAATACAAATGCATATTTTAAGTAAAAATGTGTGTCCTTGGCAAGTCCAGCGTTTGTCCTGGATTAGGGAAATCGGTTGTTTGTACAGCCCAAGACCACAGACTAATTACCCTCTTTGTTCTTTTAAGCTTTTTAGGCCTGTCCGATGATATAAAATCCTTGGAAATTAAAAACAAAAACAAAAACTGCCAGGGCAAACGTTCAGAAGGAGGCATGGGACAGGAAGGGCTGTAGAATCAGGGTCTTGGGTTTCACTGCTGGCGTGAATCAGGCAAATTATTACTACTTGGGGAGGAGAGGGGGTGGAAGAGGGAAGAGAAGGCTCATTTGATAAGATAAGGGCATTTCCAGAGGCTTCCCCAGTGAAGTTCTGCTGGTCCACCAAGTCTTCCTCTGCAAAGCTGCCCTTTTTCAGAGACCAGCCTGTATCTGCCCCGTCCCTTTCTCCTTGAGAAAACCACAGCATCAGTTTAACACATCTTCCCATCTTTGAAAATAGATCAGTCTCCCTTGGGGAGTTGGGTAATGGAACTGTCAAGGACTGACCCGATGAATTTATTAATTCTTCCCCAGCATTTTGGGTTTGGCTGAATTAACTCATTTATTCATTCAACAAATAGTACCAAGTACCTACTGTGTCCAGATATGGGGGCAAATCTTTGAGATTCGGGAATCAAGGTGTTCACAAAGTGTCGTTGAGACACTTATAATAGCGATGGCAGCCAAAGTATGTTACTTTGGGGACATATGAATTTTTGAGTGACCCTGCCATATGACTTTCTCTTTGTTTCTTGATATGTTTTGAAAGCATCAACCAGGCTAGTGAATGAAATGGTTTGTGATAGTTAGGTCTCCTGACTGAAAAGAGTTTCAATTTGTAAAGTGTTTTGTTTTTTTTTTTTAAATCAGTCACCCAAGCCTTCTGAGAAATTAGAATATACTTTCTGAAATGAGAAAATCAGAAAAGTAAGGCTTTAAGTATTACATGCAAAAGAGAAAAGTCTAGAAAGCACTAGTTGGATGTGTCTAAGTCAAAGGTTAGCCAAAATTAAGGGAGATAGTAAGCAGATGGTCGCCCCATCCACGGGGGTTACATTCCAAGATCCTCAGTGGATACTTGAAACCACAGATGGTACTGAACTCCATATATACTATGCTTTTTCTTATACATTTGTACCTATGATAAAATTTAATTTATAAATTAGGCACAGTAAGAGTTTAACAACAATAACTAATGATAAAATAGAATGATTATTACAATATACGTAATAAAAGTTATGTAAATGTGGTCTCTCTCTCAAAACATTTTACTGTATTGTACTGACCACGGTTAACAGTGGGTAACTAAAACCATGGAAAGTCAACCGTGGATAAAGCGGGGGCTAGGGTGTAGGAAAACATCACTTGGAAAGCCTGGCAGAGAATTTGCAAATTCTCTTTTCCTGAAAAGGATTACAGGTAACAAATACTCACGAACCCCTTGACCTAATGCAAGGCCACAGAGAGAATGTATCTGATGCCCATTTGATTTTATTTGCGTTCTGCTCTGTTCCAGAAAGGATTTGACATAGTTTACAATGGAGGAGACCCAAAATATAAATTCAATGTATACTCAAGACAGGAGCATGAGAAAAAGGAAAGACAAGGGTGTGACGGAAGACAGCCGGATGGGGTCAGGAAAGCAGAAAGGGCCGCACAGGTTTCCACACTTCCTTCTGGCGGCCACAAGCTCGGCTCTCGGAGTTGACGGAGAAAGGGAAACGGATGAACGTTTAACATAAAAGCAGATCAATTGCTTAGGAAACCACTATTTTTGAACCCAGGAAAGATAGGCATTTCTCCTGTGGCCTTTCCCTGCCATCCTGTAATGCACTAAGCCACAGTCTTAATAGCATCCTGTATCCAACGTGCCCTCAAGCAGTTCAGAATTGAGAACTGTGGATCCTGCTTAGGACTTGCATTCCCTTTTTCTTGGTGCATAGTCTGCTCCTGAGGACCATACCTGGGCACATTCTGAGTCAATTTGTGTCCACTTCGGTCCAGAGCATAGCACCTGTCAGGCTCTGTCCTCTGGGCCAGGTAGACAGTGCAGAAAATACCACCAAGCTACCATATTTTTCAACCTCCTCATTGTAACCCAGGTCCTGACAAGTAAGAATGACCACATGAGACTAATAAAAATGGGTATGAAGCAAGATCACCTGCAGTGTCCGGAGCATCTGGACACCATAGCTCTGCAAGTCCCCGACCTTCAGCCTGCCGAGCAGGGCGCACTGGCCGAGACACGTCTACACACCCCGGAGGCCAGCATGGATGCTGTGACTTGCGAGTGGTAACAACTCTATATTCTGTCCCTCAGATGTTTCCTCACTCTGGTCACATCAAATGTGTTGAACTGGTGCTGTGTGTAAGCTTCATGTAGAGGATAAGTATGCCATTGCCTTCGATAGCAGCCTGGAGCTGTCCCTGCAGTGAGGGCACTCTGGTAAGGGCGATCAAGCCAGGTTCCACCGCCCGGTGCCCTGGCGCGGGGCTCCTGAGTAGGCAGGGCGGACGCGCCATCTAGTGGCTGCTCTCAGAACGTCCGCGTGCCTCGCTCCTGTGCTGGGGGTGGGGGACAGGCACAGGCCCGCTGGAAGATAACCAAGAGGTCGCCCGACGTTGAGATGTTGACTTGCCCGCTTCCCTCTGGGCCAGCCTTTACGTGAGGGTGGTCCAAAAGGCTCCTGGGCTGTTGGGAGCATCGAGTGTAGGCAAGAAACCGGCTAATCAAGAGGCGACTTGCAGAAGACAGAGTCCCTCTGCTGCAGACCCCTGGTCCTTGAAATCTAGCCCCGTGCGGTGTCTCTCTACTCCAAAGCCATGGAAGCCCTGGGACCCCCTTCCAGCCTGGTGCCCCCTTTGGTGCTGGCGTGTTTCTCCTGTCTGTGTCAGGGCTGCTGTCCAGCCGAGGCGCCTGCAGGATTCCCTGGGCAACTCAGAGGAGCTGGGCCAGGGAGATTTTCCCTGGGCCTAGGACCTCGATATGATCCTTCCTATTTCAACATCATTATGAATTTAGTAGGCTTTTGCCAGAAAGCCTGGGAACCTATCACATCATTTTTAATAGGATTTCCAGGAGAAAACGTATGCCACATTCTGAACAACCAACGCGCATATAATCCATTCACAAGGTAAAGAACCCCTTTGCTTACAACTTGCTTCTCCTGCCCGGCATGACCCTGTAGTTCTCTTCCGCAGGTCAAGGTCAGGACCTAGCAGCTGGGAGGGGGCATTTGCTAAGCTGGGTGAGGAAAAGTCTCAGCTCATCTTAGACCAGGCCACTTGCAGGATGAGGATTGATGGCCCATGGGGAGGACCAGCCAGCAGCTGCATGTGGCCGCTACCCGGGGCCACATAGCAGGCTCAGAGATGGAGATACCCTTCCACACGGGGCGTGGCTGGCTGACAGCCTCCAGCTGTTAGCTCCTTCAGACTAAGCCTCAGCTTTCGAACAGGCTTGTGCTCTTCTTAGGACAGC
Source organism: Cynocephalus volans (assembly GCF_027409185.1). Classification (NCBI taxonomy): domain Eukaryota; kingdom Metazoa; phylum Chordata; class Mammalia; order Dermoptera; family Cynocephalidae; genus Cynocephalus; species Cynocephalus volans. The sequence goes on along the minus strand of NC_084466.1, from coordinate 79,379,573 downwards.
CCAGGCCAACAATGGAGCAATGCAGTGGCCCAACTGCCTGGCATTTCTGCCCAACATGGGATTCCTGTACTGGGCAGTTTTGCTTCAGAGTTCCCTGCTGGGCCAGCTCTCTTCTCCCTCTCCCTTCCATAGGAGTTACTCAGCTATAACCCCCCAGCAGACCTAACTCTATCTCAGGGCCTTCTTGGAGGACCCAGCCTAACAGGTTGACTCATCCTATGGAAGCCAGTGTCCTTGACATTTTGGGGATCATGAACCCCTTTTGAGAGTAAGCTGTTCACTGTGGGGGGTCTTCCCAGGATTTGCACAGTCTCACAGGGTACAGGGCCTCCCAGGCCATCCCAGGGCCTTCTAGTCAGATTGGGGACTCTGATTTGAGGGAGGTGGGAGGATGGGAAGTGGGGGGTGGGGTGGGGAATGGAGAGGTGGGGGAAGGGGGTGGGTAAAAACAGAGCTTCAGGCATTTGGAGAGGAGGGTTAATTCTAATTACTGCTGCAGATCTGACTCACAGCCCAACCTCCCATGAGCTCATGGATTCTGTGAGAAAAACCGGAAGCTGATTTCCGTAAGTGCTCTGTAAGGCCCTGTGGGCAGGCTGCCCGGCGTTGGCCCCGTATGGCTCTGGCACAATGAGGGCTTCAGGGAACAGAGCCAGCTCCACCTTGGGAACGCTGGTGGCATCAGCAGCAGGGGTGGTGCCCAGTCCCCAGGTGTCAGAGGCTGAGTGGGTACTGTGTTATCTAGAAGGAACAATAGTGCCCATCAGGCCCTGGAAGCAAGGCCTTCCAGCACCTTTGCAGGCAGTAGCTTCGAACACGGACATCAGCTAACAACATCCAGCCGGGGAGAAAGAGGAGCCAGCAGCTAGAAAGTGACATCTACGGGCCTCCAGAAACCGCCCCTTCCTGAAATAACTAGCATGGCTTTACAGGGGTTAGATGTCCTCCATTAGCAGGTGGAACGAAGCCAGCAAACGAGATTATGCAGGAAAGAGAAGTAGTATTTGGGATTTATGACAGCAGACACCCAGCACTTACTGTGTATCCCAGGTGCTGTTTTAAGCACTCACATGTATTAACTGATTTCATTCACACATAGCCCCATGTGCTAAGTCCTCTTATTATTCCCATTTCACTCTCAAAGAAACTGATGCACAGAGAGGTTTAGCAACCTGCTAAAGACACGTAGTTAAAAAGCGAATTGGAGCCCCGGGTGTGAGTGTAGCAGGAAGGCCTGTGTTCCTTGTCTCCAGCTGGGCTGGCTCTGTGCTTGCTGGTGCTTGTGAACTTGGAGGTTGGGGTCGGAGGGGTATTTATTCATTCCCAGCTCCCCTTCTTACTAGTTGCTGATCTCAGGTGGGTTTCATACCTTTGACTCAGTTTCCTCAACTGAGTGTAAAATGATAATAATCCTACCTCAAAGGGATGTGCAAGGTTTGAATGAACTAACTGTGTAAAAGGTTTTTGCTGGCACACAGAAAAACGCTCGATATGACATTGAATCTATATAAAAATCTTTGGATCTGTGCCACCCACAGAACTCACAGTGGCTTCTTTAAAGAAACTTCTTCCCCCACTCTCCAGGCTAGCTCAGGCCAGCCCAGTCCAGCCCAGCCGAGTCCTTGTCCAGCCCGCAGCCTTAAGGAAGCCAGGCGAGAGCTGTTTGCTGGTGGATTCCTTGCTGGGCCCGGGCCCAGGGCCTTTCAGCGCTCCTGGCTGCCTCGCACTTTCCATCTTCAAGGGGCTTGTGTGCTGGAAGGCTGCCCGTACCCCTGCGCATTCCTGCAGCGCCTGGATCAATAATGCCCTTGTTTTCCTCAGAGGCGGCGGGACGTGTGGGAGAAGGTGGAGGGTGCGCTGTCATCGCCACGCTGGCTGGAAAGCTGGGGGAGCACGCGCGGCCAGGTCTGCAGGAGGGGGAAGGGTCCGCCGGGGACCCCTCCTGCATGGTCTGCCTGCTTTCCATCAGCCCAGCCCACAGGCTCCAGAGCAGGACTGCGAGGAGCACTGTCTGCTTTGTAAAGGATGCCTTCTGGTGGGTTTAAAAGCATCGGATTCATACAAATTTAATCAATAGGAAACTTTTCTACTACATATTCTTTGTGTAAAGCAATACAAACTCACATTCAGAAATACTGAATGCCAGTTCTGGAAAGATATTCCTGCAGGCAGAAAGAAGAGAGAGTCTCAGTTCTAAAGACAGGGAAGGGTGGAGGAAGGGTAGTGAGTGAGGGTATGGAGGTGGTGGAGCTGGGGGTGCGGGTGGGTTATTTTTCCGAAACGTGATATGGAATAACTCGGGGCACAATGTAATTTCACTTACAATCTGAGTTCCATCAAATAGGATCCCCAAATGCTCAGAGGCCTTCCATGGAGGCTTTTCTTTAATGAACCCAAATTTTCATCTTTTCCTTCTCATTTCAGAATTCATTAATCTCATCTCCTTAGAGGTGTTTTTCAGGCATGACATGGAATTAAGAGCTGGTGTGTATGGTCTCGTCGTCTAAGTGAACTCTATAAGCCAGGAGTCCCTCTGTTCACATCTTAGTTGGAGGTAAGAGCTGCTTCAAAGGACAGAAAACAGTCATGTCATCCCTGAAATTCTGCCCCTGTTGGCAGAATCAGAACCCCAGTCACTTATGACCTTTCACAGAAGCACATGCCTTTGTACTACCAGTGTTGTAGGTGTGTGTGTTTGTAAATAAATTTGTATAAATACATTTTTCCTAATTAGTATAAATGACCAAGGAAGTTCATTATAGAAAACTGCCCTAAAGCTAATACTTATAAATTTTTATTCTTTTTTTTTGTGTTTTTACTCATTAAATATTCAGGCACTAGACTAGCTGCTTTCTGGAGCTTTGACTTTACAACCAGCATAGTTTTTAAATAAGCAAGCTAATTTCAGAGTGTTAAGGTGGAAGGTGGTTGGTTAGAGGAGGCAGGAGGGGGAACACCGGAGATGGACTTGCTGGGGTGGCCTTTCGGAGGGAGGCATCCGAGCTGAGCTGCAGAATTCGAGGTGGAGCCAGCCACTTCAACGCAGGGCAGTAAGTAGTCTAGTCAGCAGCATGGCAAGTGCAAAGGTACTGGGGTAGGGATATGCTCAGTGAGTCCAAGGTACAGAAGGGCCACTGTAGCTGAAGCAGAGTGAAGAAATGCCATCAGAGAGGTTAGCAGGGGCCAAGTCAGTCAGGGCTCTGAGTGCCAGGGTGAGGTGTAGGTTTGCATTGTAAATGCCTTGCAAAGCTGTTGGAGGTTTTTAAGCTAGGAAGTGACTTGATCTGATTTGTGATTCATAGACATCCTCTGCTGTCAAGGTTTTGCTGCAAAATAGTGTGGGGAGAGAGGAGAAGTGGGTAGGGGTATAGTTAAAACAATACTAGCCATGAGTTGATATGTATTGAAGTTGGGTATTATATTCTCTTGTTTTGTATATGCTTGAAAATTTCTATAATAAAAATTTACAAAATAACTCATTAAACTGCAAAAGAAACAAAATGGAAAAAGACTCTTTAAGTTGCAAACAAGCAAAACAAAATAATAACAAAATACCCTCTTTGCTCCATGAAGCAAGTTTAGGGAACAATGGAAGGTGAGGAGGACATGCAGTTAGAGGGTTTTGCAACAGTTTAGGCAGCACAGGACAGGGCCTTGGGCCAGGGGTAGTGGAGGACATGAAGTAGGTCTGGGAGGCTCTGAAGATGGAGATAATTGTACTTGCTGATGGACTGGATGTGGGGGTGATAGAGAGAGAGGGATCAGTACAAATGACTATAAGGCCATGACATGGGTCAAATGTGTCCCCTAAAAGTTCATGTGTTGCAAACTTGATCCCTAGTGTAACAGTGTTAAGAGCGTGGGAAATCCAATGTGATATTTGAAAGGCGAGGCCTTTGAGAGGTGATTGGATCATTAAGACTGTGCCCTCACGAATAGATTAATTCACTCACGGAGTAATGTGTTATCATGGGTGTGGACTAGTGGCTTTATGAGCACATGACAGAGGTCTTCCCATTCTCTTGCCAAGCGATACCCTGGTCACCACAGGACCCTGTAAAGAGTTCCCACCCAGACGAAGGTCCTCACTAGATGTGCCCCATGGACCTTGGACTTCCCAGCCTCCAAAACTGTAAGAAATAAATCTAATTTTTAAATCAATTGACTAGTTTCATGTATTCTGTTATATGGCTAGTCACTGTCTCCAAATGTGTCTTTTGCCACTAGATGGGACTGTCATCTACTGAACTGCATTAACTAACTTGATTAATTGAAGAAACTATTAATCATATCTTTTATTTTCTGATGCTTTAACATCTTGGGTTTTGAAGATGGAAGTGTCACATGATGGCAGGACCCATGAGTCACCCCTTGGAGGAGAACTGCATGACCTGGAACATTCATATTGAACTTTACATGAGTGAGAAATAAACTTTTACTGAGTTGATGTAAGCTTCTGAAGTTTGGGGATTATTTGTGTCAGTGTTGGGCTACTCTTTTTTGTGTGTGTGTGTGATTTAAACAATAAACATTTATTCCTCACAGTTCTGGAGGATGGGAAGTCTAAGATCACAGCGCCAGCAGATCAAGTGTCTGGTGAGGGCCCTCTTCCTGGTTTGTACGTGGCTATCTTGTACTCTCACTTGATGGAGAACAGAGAAAGAGAGGTGGGGGTGGGGAAGCAAGTCCTTCTGTCTTTTCTTTTTTTTTTTCTTTTATCAATATACAATGTGGTTGATTATTGAGGCCCATTACTGAAACCTCCCTCCCACCTCTCTCCCCGCTCCCTCCCAACAATGTCCTTTCTGTTCGCTTGTTGTATCAACTTCAAGGACTTGTAATTGTTGTTTCTTCCCTCCCCCCTCCCATTTTTTGTGTATTTATTTATTTATTTTTAGCTCCCACAAATAAGTGAGAACATGTGATATTTCTCTCTCTGTGCCTGGCCTGTTTTCCTTAATATTAATTCTCTCTAGGTCCATCCATGTCATTGCAAATGGCAGTATTTCATTCTTTTTTATAGCAGAGTAGTGTTCCACTGTGTAGATATACCACATTTTCCGTATCCACTCATCTGATGATGGACATTTGGGCTGGTTCCAACTCTTTGCTATTGTAAAGAGTGCTGCGATGAACACTGGGGAACAGGTATACCTTCGACTTGATGATTTCCATTCCTCTGGGTATATTCCCAGCAGTGGGATAGCTGAGTCATATGGTAGATCTATTTGCAATTGTTTGAGGAACCTCCATACCCATACCATTTTACATAGAGGCTGCACCATTTTGCAGTCCCACCAGCAATGTATGAGAGTTCATTTTTCTCTGTAACCTCGCCAGCATTTATCATTCACAGTCTTTTGGATATTAGCCATCTTAACTGGGGTGAGATGGTATCTCAGTGTGGTTTTGATTTACATTTCCTGAATGCTGAGTGATGTTGAGCATTTTTTCATGTGTCTGTTGGCCATTCATATATCTTCCTTTGAGAAATGCCTTTTAGCTCTTTTTCCCATTTTTTAATTGGGTTGTTTGTTTTTTTCTTGTAAAGTTGTTTCAGTTCCTTTTATATTCTGGATATTAATCCTTTGTCAGATGTATGTTTTGCAAATATTTTCTCCCACTCTGTTGGTTGTCTTTTAACTCTGTTAATTGTTTCTTTTGCTGTGCAGAAGCTTTTTAGTTTGATATAATCCCATTTGTTTATTTTTCCTTTGGTTGCCCATGCTTTTGGGGTTGTAATCATGAAGTCTGTGCCCAGTCCTACTTTCTGAAGTGTTTCTCCTATGTTTTCTTTAAGAAGTTTTATTGTTTCAGGGTGTATATTTAATTCTTTAATCCACTTCGAGTTGATTTTAGTATACAGTGAGAGATATGGGTCTAGCTTCATTCTCCTGCATATGGGTATCCAGTTCTTCCAGCACCATTTGCTGAAGAGGCAGTCTCTTCCCCAGTGTTTAGGCTTGGTGCTTTTGTCAAAGATCAGATGGTTGTAGGTGTGTGGGTTGATTTCTGGATTCTCTATTCTATGCCATTGATCAGTGTGTCTGTTTTTATGCCAGTACTATGCTGTTTTGGTTATTATAGCTTTGTTGTATAGTTTAAAGTCAGGTAGTGTTATGCCTCCAGCTTTTTTTTTTTTTTTTTTTTTTTTGCTCAGAATTTCTTTGGCTATGTGTGGTCTTTTGTTATTCCATATAAATATCTGGATAGTCTTTTTCCATTTCTGAGAAAAATGTCATTGGAATTTTGATGGGGATTGCATTGAATTTGTAAATCACTTTGGGTAGTATGGACATTTTCACAATGTTGATTCTTCCAATCCAAGGGCATGGGATATCTTTTCATCTTCTTGTGTCCTCTTTAATTTCTCTCAGCAGTGGTTTGTATTTCTCATTATAGAGATTTTTCACATCCTTGGTTAACTCTATTCCTAAATATTTTATTTTTTTGGTGGCTACTGTAAATGGGCAGGCTTTCTTGATTTCTCTTTCTGCATGTTCACTATTGAAGAATAGAAATGCTACTGATTTTTGTGTGTTGATTTTGTATCCTGCTACTTTACTGAAATCATTTATCAACTCCAAGAGTTTTTTTGTAGAGGCTTTAGGCTGTTCAATATACAGGATCATGTCATCTGCAAACAGGGACAGTTTGACTTCATCTTTTCCAATCTGGATGCCCTTTATTTCCTTCTCTTCTCTGATTGCTCTGGCTAGTACTTTCAACACTGTGTTGAATAGGAGTGGTGAGAGTGGTCATCCTTGTCTAGTTCCTGTTCTTAAAGGAAAAGCTTTCAGTTTTTCCCCATTCAGGATGATATTGGCAGTGGGTTTATCATATATGGCTTTAAATATGTTGAGATACTTTCCGTCTATACCTAACTTATAGAGGGTCTTTGTCATGAATGAATGTTGAATTTTATCAAATGCTTTTTCAGCATTTATAGAGATGATCATATGGTCCTTGTGTTTGATTTTATTAATATAGTGTATCACATTTATTGATTTGTGTATGTTGAACCAACCTTGCATCCCTGGGATGAATCCCACTTGATCGTGGTGAATAATTTTACGTATGTGTTGCTGTATTCTGTTTGCTGTATTTTAGTGAGGATTTTTGCATCTATATTTATCAAGGATGTCGGCCTGTAGTTTTCTTTTTTAGTTGTTTCTTTACTTGGTCTTGGTATCAGGATGATGTTTGCTTCACAGAATGAGTTTGGGAGATTCGCGTCTGTTTCAATCTTTTGGAATAGTTTGTAAAGAATCGGTGTCAATTCCTCTTTGAATGTTTGGTAAAATTCTGCTGTGAATCCATCTGGTCCTGGGCTTTTCTTTGTTGGGAGCCTTCTGATAACAGCTTCAATCTTCTCTCTGTTCACATTTTCTGCGTCTTCTTGGCTCAGTTTTGGGAGCTTGTGTGTGTCCAGAAATTTATCCATTTCCTCCAGATTTTCAAATTTGTTGGCATATAGTTGTTTATAGTAGTCTCGAATGATTCCTTGTATTTCAGATGTATCAGTTGTAATATCACCTTTTTCATCTTTAATTTTTGTTATTTGGATCTTCTCTCTTCTTTTTTTAGTTAGCTGTGCTAATGGTTTGTCAATTTTATTTATCTTTTCAAAAAACCAACTTTTTGATTCATTGATCTTTTGTATTGTTTTTTGGGTTTCACTTTCATTAAGTTCTGCTCTGATCTTAATGATTTCTTTCCATCTGCTAACTTTGGGTTTGGATTGTTCTTGTTTTTCTAGTTCTTTAAGGTGAAGTGTTAGGTTGTTCACTTGCCATCTTTCCATTCTTCTGAAGTAAGCATTTAATGTGATAAATTTCCCCCTTAGCACTGCTTTTACAGTATTCCCCAGGTTTTGGTATGATGTATCATTATTTTCATTAGTTTCAATAAATTTTTAGTTTCCGGTTTGATTTCTTCTTGTACCCATATGTCATTAAGTAGAATGTTGTTTAATTTCCATGTTTTTGTATAGTTTCCAGAATTTCATTTGTTATTGATTTCTAATTTTAATCCATTGTGGTCTGAAAAAATACACGGGATAATTCCAATTTTTTTGAATTTGGTGAGACTTGATTTGTGACCTAACATGTAATCTATCTATGTGCTGATGAGAAGAATGAATATTCTGAAGTTGTTGGATGGAATGTTCTGTAGATATCTGCCAAGTGCAATTGGTCTAGTGTATTGTTTAGATCTTGTGTTTCTCTGCTGATTCTTTGCCTAGATGATCTGTCCAATATCGACAGTGGGGTGTTCAGGTCCCCTGCTATTATGATATTAGTGTCTATTTCCTTCTTTAGGTCTAATAGAGTTTGCTTTATAAATCTGGCTGCTCCGACATTGGGTGCATATATATTTATGACTGTTATGTCTTCTTGATGGATCAATCCTTTTATCATTATGTAGTGGCCCTCATTATCTCTTTTTATGGTTTTTAGATTAATGTCTATTTTATCAGATATAAGAATAGCTACTCCAGCTTGTTTTTCTTTTCTGTTTGCATGGTAAATCTTTCTCTATCCTTTCATTCTTAGTCTATGTGAATCTTTATGGGTGAGGTGGGTCTCTTGAAGGCAGCATGTAGTTGAGCCCTCCTTTTTAATCCAGTCAGCCAGTCTGTGTCTTTTGATTGGGGAATTTAAGCCTTTTACATTAAGAGTTGTTATTGAAAAGTGTTGATTTACTCCTAGCATTTTACTGATTTTTGTTTGGATGTCTTAGGTGTCTTTTGTTCCTTTCTTTCTGATTTACTGTTTGTTTTCTGTATTTGTTGGTTCCTTGGGTTGTAGATAGCCTTTTGTTTGTTTGTTTGTTTTCTCTTCATGAATGCCATTTTTATTATGCTAGTGGGTTTTGATTTTTCTTGGGTTTTTATGGCAGTGGTAGTTGTTTTTCAGGTACCAAACCCAGTACTCCCTTGAGAATTTCTTGTAAGGCTGGTCATGTGGTAGTGAACTCCCGCAGTTTTTGTCTGTCTGAGAAATATACTATTTGCCCTTTATTTCGGAAGGATAGCCTTGCAGGGTAGAGTATTCTTGGCTGGCAATCTCTGTCTTTTAGTATTTTGAATATATCATCCCATTCCTTTATGGCTTTTAGGGTTTGTGATGAAAAAGCTGATGTTAGTCTGATTGGGGCTCCCTTATAGGTGATTTGATGCTTCTCTCTTGCAGCTTTTAAGATTCTCTCTTTGTCTTTGAATTTTGCCAATTTGACTATAACATGTCTTGGAGAAGACCTTTATGGGTTGAATACATTTGGGGATCTTTGAGCTTCCTGAATCTGAAGATCTGTGTCTTTTCCAATACCTGGGGAGTTTTCTGCCACTATTTTGTTGAATATGTTTTCAATGCAATCTCCTTTTTTCTCCCCTTCTGGAATACCCATGACTTAAATATTTGGGTGCTTAAGGTTGTCTGATATCTCTCTTAGATTTTCTTCAATGCTTTTAATTCTTTTTTCTTTTCTTTCTTTTTTTTTTTTTTGTCTGCCTGTGTTATTTCAAACAGCCCATCTTCAAGGTCAGATGTTCTCTCTTCTACTTCTGCAAGCCTGCTGATTAAACTCTCTGTTGTGTTTTTTATTTCGTTGAATGAATTCTTCAGTTTGGCAAGCTCTGCCACGTTCTTTTTCAGGGCATTGATTTCCTTATACATTTCTTCTTTCAGGTCCTGTATTCTTTTCCTCATTTCATCATGTCCTCTAGCTGAGTTTTCTTGTATCTCATTCAGTTTCCTTAGAATTATCACTTGAAATTCCTTGTCAAGACATTTCAAGGGCTTCTTGTTCTATAGGATCTAGAGCTTGAGAGTTATTACCCTTTGATGGTGTACTTTCTTGATTTTTCATATTTCTGGTATCTTTCCCTTGATGTTTAGTCATCATGGCAGGAAGTGTAACAGTCTACTGGTTTGATACGATTGTCTGGCTAGGATGTTGCTGGGGTTGCCAATTTGGTATGGCTACCTCTGTGTCTGCTCGGTTGGCCACTAGTGCCTTGTGTGTGTGGTTGCCTCGGGTCTTGGGCCTCTCTGGGGAGCCGCCTTTCTGGTCAGCATGCACTCAGCCGGGCTGCTGGGTCATGCGCCAGCACGGCAGGGCATAGTAATGGTAGTGTGTGACCTCAGCAGGCTACGTGCGTGCAGCTTGGCCCCGGGAAAGTGACCAGTGTTGGGCTATTCTGACTGGCACCATTTTCCCTGAGTAGACAGAAATCTCATGGATATCTGAAATAATAAATAATCCCTAAATGACAGCTTAGCCAATGATCAGAACCCTGGCCTGACCAAGTCTTGTGGGGATTCAGTTAATGAGAAGCCAACTAGTCCTTCTGTCCACTTGATGATAAAGGTTGTTAATGAACATCAAACTGATCAAAAGACAGAACGAAAGAAAGGAGGAGGAGAAGTGAAAAATGTGTATATTGAATAACCAATCCCCAAGAACATCACTTAGCCATTCTATAGAGGGAGCTAAAAATAAGAAATAAAATTTAATACAGTGACCCCTGAATTAGTGATTTATTCATTCAGTAAACATTTAGTGAGCACCTCCTAGATCCTGGATATACCATGGCAAATAAATGACACACGGTTCCTGTCCTGAAGGAAATTACACTCTAGAGGTGGGAGCTAGAGACAAAAATGAATGAGTAGAAAAGTAAGTAAAACAACCACCAGCTGGGTCAGGGGCTGTAAAGTCATCAGACAAAGGGCTGAGGTAGCACCGCCAAGGGGTTCTGACTTTAACAGGAGGCAGGGGATTGGGGAACCCTGTCCCAGGGCCTGAGGGCAGAGGAGGTCAGGCTATAGGAAGAGGCAGGGTGGGGGCCAGGACTGGGACAGTGAGCGGAAGGTGGGGCCTGGGAGCATGAAACGTTCCAGGCAGAGGGGACGGTGTGTGTGGAGACCCTGAGGCTGCAGGTGTACATGTTTGAGCAGCAGAGTAAAGCCCAGAGTGGAAGGAGGGGAGTGGGGCAAAGTGGCAGGAAATGAGGGAGAGACAGAGGCTGGCCACACAGGCCTGGGTCATGGGGCGAATTTTGACTTTTATTCCCATTTCAGCATCTCACTCCTGACCTTTCTGTTTAAAAGGACTCAGCTCCACCTTCACCCAAACACACTGAAAGTTTCATGACAGTTTCTTCCCAGCCTTGCCTTGAGTCTCTTCCCTGCCATCCACCCAAAGCTGAGCGATGCCCAGATGGGAGCTTCATTTCCTCCACCTTCTCCAACTCCCGGCAGAGGGAGGCTGGCCACAGGCACAGGACACAGCTTGCTGGCACCAAAGGCAGGTGCTCGGCTTGTGGATGGGTGGACCTTGTCACTGCTGGAGTTTTCCATCCTCATTCCTCAAGAAGCCAAGTCAGCCAGTTGCCACCAGGAACCTTCACACCCTGTGCTTTTGGGATCTGAGGGAAACACACACACACACACACACACACACACACACACACCCACCCACCCCCTCACACAGCACATGGGCACAATCCTCACAGAGCTGCGGAGTGAAGCCAGCCTCAGTGGGAAGTATCCTACTGAGGAAAATGACCGAGTACTTCCCAGACACACAGCGGGTGGGTATGAAACCTACCTCTGGCATAGTGCCAGGTTACAGGCCCTGCCGGGGCATGACAGAGGCAACACCATGGCATGACCAGGGCTTTCCCTGAGACACCAGCTGGCAGCAGACATGCTCTGCCCTTGGAGCACTGACAGCAGTCCAAACCTTTAGTCGTCACACAAGCCACACTGCCTCTGACAGGCCACCGTAGCTGGGTAGCACCAGCCACCAAGCAGGTGCAGAGGGCACTGTCCTGAGGGTCTTTTCTGAAGGCATGCCATTTTTCCCCCACCCAATTAACCTCCCATCCTGAAGGACTGGATTGGCCGTGAGAACCGACAAGACGAGGGTCGGCGGCAGAGCTGCCTGTCACGCACGTGGCCAGACTCCAAGGCGCTGCTTCCCAGTGGGTCATTTGCATAGTTTGCCTGACTTCAGCAGAAACGCACGTGGCTGACCCAGAGCTGCACGGGCACATGAAGTGGAAGAATTCAGAATCACGAATAATGGGTCAGCCCGCCAGTCTTCAAGTGTACAGCTGCCGTGGGTCACGTAAAATGTTTGTAGCTTTAATATACAGTTTCATTTGCTTGAATATCAGCTTGGGTGCAGATAATCAAAGAATGGCTCGGGGTGGAGAATTTGATATGAGAATCCAGCCGGGGCTGCCAAGCCATATATGTGCTAATGTTGCGATTTCAACCTTGGGCTTAAGGTCAAGATTAATTTAGTGAAAAATGTTATTTCACAATGAGTTGGAGAGCAGGAGGAATTCAGGAGGATAGATGAGGAAAAGTGTAGAGCTCAAATGGTACAAGTGGGAAATGCTTTGTGGGAGGGTGTGAGGGGAGCAATGTTTTTCTTTTAAACATGGGAATTTTCAGGAAAATATCACCATAGGCTGCATTTTCCCCTGACATGTTAGTTAATATTTGGGCACATTTGAGAAATAGTAACATGCGCAGTTTTTTGTTTTGCTTTGTTTTATTTTGTTTTCACTTTTTGTTATGGAAAATGTTCCACATGTACTAAAGTAGAAAGAAGAGTACAGAGTTGGAAAACTATTTCTGTAGAGGGCCAAATAGTAAATAGTTTAGGTTTCTCAAGCCATGTGTTCTCTGTCTCAACTACCGAACTCTGCTTTGAAGAACAAAAGCCACAGATAGTAGGTAAATGAGTGAACAGGGATGGGCTCTAACAAAACTTCATTTATGGGCACTGACATTTGAATTTCATATATTACATTTATGCAGTATTATTTTTCTTCTAATTTTTCTACCATTTAAAAATATGAAAATCCTTTTTAGCTCCCAAGCCATGCAAAAACAGGTGGAGGGCTAGATTTGGCCCACAGACTACGGTTTGCCTGTCCTTGACATAGTATAAGAAATCCCTATACCCACCACCCACATTCAACAAAAATCAACTCACGGTCAATCTTGTTACACCTGTTCCCCTATCCGTTCTCCCTCTCCCTGTATTCTTAGAAGCAGACCCTAACAACAAGTTATTTTATCCATATTCATATGTCAGTCTTTGTCTCTAAAAAGAGGACTCCAATTTTAACCATAAAACTATAATATCACATCTAAAAATATTGACAATTACTTAATATTATCAAATATCCCATTAGTATCCAGTTTTTCCGACTGTCTCATAAATTTTCACTGTTACATGTTTTTCCCTTCAGTTTGTTTGTTTGAATCAGGATCAAAACGTGATCCATACATCTCAATTGCTTGTTAGGTTTCCTAAGTCTCCTTTGATCTGTGGGTTCCCTTTCCATCTCTCCCAGTTAGAGCTAACACTTCATGAGGTTCAGGTTTTGTTTTTTGTTTTTGTTTTGCTTTGGGGCAAGATTGTTTCATAGGTGGCGTTGTGTTTTCCCATCCGGGGCTTCTGATGTGTGGTGCTTCTCATTTCGTGATGCTAGCAGCCATTGATGATTATTGCCTAGATTTTTTGCTTTGTAAAAATGAATAGGCTTTATTTTTCAGAGCAGTTTTAGATTGATAAAAAAATTGAGCAGATAAGGGGAGTTCCTGTATAGCCCCCTCTGCATAGTTGTCTCTGTAATTAACATCTCACATTTGTGTGCTACGTTTGTTGCAATTCATGAACCAATATTGATACAATCTTATTAATTGAAGTTCATAGTTTTACATCAGGGTCCACTGCTTTGTGCAGTTCTATGGGTTTTGTCACATCCATGATGACCTGTATCCACCATTACAGTATCATACAGAATAGTTTCACCACTATTTAGAATCCCCTGCACTCCACCTATTTACCCATTCCTACACCCCCCGACCCCTGGCAACCACTAAATCTTTTACTGTCTCTATAGTTTTGCCTTTTCCACAATGTCTTATAGTTGAAATCATTCAGTATACAGCCTTTTCAGATTGACTTCTCTCACTTAGAAATATGCATTTAAGATCCTTCCATGTCCTTTTGTAGCGTGATAGCCCAGCTCCTGTTAGCGCTAATTTTTTCTTTCAATTATATGGATGTACCACAGTTTGTTTATCCATTCACCTAGTGAAGAACATCTTGGTTGGTTCCGGTTTTTGGCAATTATGAATAAACTGCTATAAAAATTCATATGCAGATTTTTTGTGTGTGGACATAAGTTTTCAACTCAATTGGGTAAATATTAAGGAGCATGATTGCTGGATCGTTTAGTAAAAATATGTTTAGCTTTTTAAAAACTGCCAAACTGTCTTCCACAGTGGCTGTACCATTTTGCATTCCCACTAGCAGGGAATAAGAGTTCCTGTTGTCCCACATTCTTGCCAGCATTGTATTGTTATTGTCAGCTTTTTGGATTTGGGCCATTCCAGTAGATGTGTAGTGGTGTCACATTGTTTCAACTGCATTTTCCTAACGACATGTGATGTACAGCATCTTCTCAGAGGCTTATTGGCCATCTGTACTTCTTCTCTGGTGAGGTGTCTGTTCAGATCTTTTGCCCATTTTTAAATTGGATTGTTTGGTCTTTTAATGTTGAATTTTAAGAGTTCATTGAATATTTTAGATAAAAGCCTTTTATAAGTTATGTGTTCTGCAATATTTTCTCCCAGTCTGTGGCTTATTTTTCCCTTCTCTTAATAGCATCTTTCACAGGATGGAAGTTTTAAACTTTAAAAAAATTCCATTTATCAATTTTTTCTTTCATGGCTAATGCATTTGGTGTTGTATCTAAAAAGTCATCACTGAACCCAAAGTTGCAATGTTTTCTTCTATGTTATCTTCCAGGAGTTTGATAGTTTTGCATTTTACACTTAGGTCTATGATCCACTTTGAGTTAGTTTTTGTGGAAGGTGTATGGTTTGTATCTAGATTTGTCATTATACACGTGATGTCCAGTTGTTCCAGCATCATTTTTTGAAAAGACTCTCCTTTCTATACTGAGAATTGTCTTTGTTCCTTTGTCAAAGACCAGTTGACTGTATTTGTGTGGATCTATTTCTGGGCTCTCTGTTCTGTTCAACTCTTCTAATTGTCTATTCTCTATCGGTACCAAACTGCCTTGGTTATTGTAGCTTTACAATAAGTACTGAATTCAGAAATCAGTTTTTTGATATCCACAAAGTAACTTGCTGAAATTTCCATGTTAATGAGTCTTCTTATCTGTGAACATGGCATAGCTCTCCATTTATTTAGATCTTCTTTAATTTCTTTCACCAGAGTTTTATAGTTTTCTTCATGTAGATTCTGTACATATTTTGTTAGATTTGTATCTAAGTATTTAATTTTTTTGGTGCTAATGTAAATGGTATTGTATTCTTAATTTCAGATTCCAATTGCTCATTGCTGGTATAGATCCATTCATTTTTTAGGGCTTGCAGAATAATGACATTCCAATTCTATTATTCCTTCTCCATTTATTAGCAGACACAGTTCTATAAAAAATTCCTCTCATCAACTCCTCAGTTGTCCAGAGATGTGGATCATTTAGAACAGAAAGAAAAAATGCTTGATTCTTTTCCTTGATTTACCAGGTTTTCAAAAGTATTTATTTATTTATTTTTTTGTCTTTTTCGTGACCGGTACTCAGCCAGTGAGTGCACTGGCCAGTCCTATATAGGATCCGAACCCGTGGAGGGAGCGTCGCTGCACTCCCAGCGCCTCACTCTCCCGAGTGCGCCACGGGCTCGGCCCAAAAGTATTGAATTGGTTTCTTAACACCTCCAAACTTGACCAATAAGTTTTTTTTTTTTTTTTAAGTATAATCATGAAAAAAATATTAGGTGTGTTTTAAACTATTGGATTTAGTATTCTTACTGGTTCTCAAACTGTCCTTTGGCAGTGGAGGCCTTTTCAAAGGACATCTGGAATGACTTGGATAGTTTCTTTGTTTCCTTATGTTACAAGATAGTTTATGCCCTTCCCCAGACCTGACAGCAGCCACTTCTCCCAGGAGCCCAAGTTCCTTTTAGTAAGAAATAGTGTATAGAAGCCACTAAGGTATACATTTCTATATTTTCATTGGCCAGAGGTAGGAATTAAAATCCAGTTTATTTGTTTAAGATAAAACATATCATGAGTTTATATTGATACCTTCAAGTTAGAACTATGGGGTTATTACTTAATCACATTGGTTTTGTAACAGGTTTTCCTTTCTTCCAGTCTGAAATTGCTTTATCCCACAATACACATACATACCAGTGTTACCACCAACAACACATTTGCTGCTAAAAACAGTTTAGATTTTTTCTCTAGTCCTTGCCCTTGGGGTACATCCTTTAAGAGATATACAAATCGAATAATTGTATTTTAAAGTTACCTGGTATAATTCCTGTCTGTGTGGGGTATGCCATCTAAAAGATATTGGGTTAAATTTATTTGTTTTAACTTGGTTTTGATTTTAGATATTTTTTTAAAATTTAGACTTTAAAACATAGTTACTCACATTTGTCTTTATATTTCTTTATGTGTATATATATTGCCAGTTTATCCTTGGAATGAATTCCTAGAAGTGGAATTGCTACTTTAGAGGGCAAATGTGTATGTAATCTTGCTAGACACTGCCAAATTCCCCTCTGAAGGGATTGTGCCGTTTTGCATTTTACTGGCAAACACTGCCTGATGCCCCATTCTGAAGGTTTGTCCCTTACATTTATAGAGTGTGTTGGAACTCGTTAAGAGCTTCTCATAAGACACATTTCATTTATCTTGGCAACAGCCCTATGACTTAGGTAATATTCTCACCCTGAATTTATAGATGGGGAAACTGAGGCTCAAAAGAGCTGATGTGTCCTGCACACAGTAGGAAACAAGCTGATTGTAATTCCAGTCCTATGCTTAGCCACAAAGGACCCTGGAACAAGACACATGTCCAGTCTCTTGGGCTCCTAGCATGGCTCTCTGCTTTCTGGCTTTGTTTCTGTTTTTCCAGCTGTATTCTCCTCTCCCACATAGAGTCTGAGGGAGAGGGCAGGGACCAGCAGGGTCCCTTGACTATTTGATTCTTTCATTGATGTGTTTTATGCATGGCACCAGCCAGAGGCATATGACAGTGCAGATGATGTTCATGCAGTGCTATGTGAGCTGAGCCAGAGCTTTGGTCTAGAGGGAAGGACGTTCGGTAAGTAGACGTTTATGGTGGAGCCTCAGTGTTAGGGGCAGGAATGGAGGGTGCTGGGGTAACAATAGGGAATAGAGCTCAGAAGAAGTTTCCTGGGAGAAATGACAACTAAGCTGAGACCTGAAGGATCCTGGACAGAAACAGTTTTAAAAAATCTGGAGGCAAAAGAGGGAGCATGGAGCATGAAGAAATTGAAAAAGACTAGAGATTATCATCTGTGCAATTGTAGTTAACTAAATTGCAGGTAGGTTCCTTAGAAGTGCTACACCAGTCTCAGGGGCACCAGCTTTTGGAAATCCAAATCTGCGACATGACTGTAAATATCTTATGTCTTGCCACTTTCTGTGCATGGCGTTGCATGCCAGAGTACTTCACACTTAAGGCAGAAATGCCCACCTCTCAGTGGCGTCTGCTTCATGTCTTTTCTCCTCCCAGCCTGGTGTGAGCCACCGTGGACCAACACTTGCTAGGAAATGTACTAGGAAATTCCGAATGCTAGACTATAAAAATATGCAGATTAAACAGTGATTTGATTATAGAAAACTAAACTAAACTTAGTTATAAACTAAGTCTATAACTAAACTTATATCTGAGAAGAGAGAGGAAGCGAGAAATGTTTTTTTAAGAGTGTTCAAGAATCTGGATTTGCATTTTTTACTAGAACAGAAAATTGGCTGATGAGTTAATGGACTGATAATTACACTGCACCTCGATCACTGTGTTCTCAGGAGGCTGATAAATAGAAATTAAGATCTTTGCTCTGAGATCAAATATATCCTGGACCTGCCTGATAGGGGTTAATAAAATTAGTGAACAAGATAAACGAGCATGGAGATTGGAGCGAGCGTCTTTGATTTTGTGTGGGAGAGGCATGAAGCGTAAACTGCTGGGGCCTGTTCCATCTTCATCACAGCAGCAAGTCAGCTGCCCCCACTTCACTGCGTCAGCCTGATCGCTCCAAACGGTCCGGGAAGGCGTGTGCCTGGTTGGGCACATGTAAGCATATTTGGCTGAAACTTCATGATAAATGACTTTTTGAAACTTGGAATCCTGTGTTATTGTTCATCTGCCCTAACTAAGCCTTTTTCCAAAGGTTTCTCATCTGTGGAACAATGACCCTTTAACTGAGTTCTTGCAGTCATAGACGGGTCACACGGGACAACGAATGAGTTTGCTTGTGAAATTTAGCAGCTTGGTTTGGTTTCATGGCTCCCATCAGCTCCACATTTCAGAATCATTTTCCAGAAGCCCGGGGTTTGTTCTATTCTCTCCCTTGACTCACTCATCCCTGCCCACAATGTCGATGACCAGCTAGACAGGGACGAATTCCAGGTTTGTGCCTCTAGCCCCTGTCTCCCTCTGCACGTCTCCAGAGGGCCGCTCAGCATCACCACTCAGACATTTCCCTGCCACCCACCCTCAAGCCTGGTCCACCCTTGGTGAACAGCCCCACAGTCATCGGGTTATACAAGTCGAAAACGTAGGAGTCCTTCTTGGCACACCCTCTCCCTCATTCCCAGAAAGCTTTTCACTCCCATGCCTGTTTCTTTCACCTCCGACATCATTCTTGCATCCATCCCTTACGTCTAGCCATCCCTCCACTTGCTCTCCTGGTCTCAGACGCCAGCCTCTCACATCTAAGCTAGCTTCCTGGCCAGTATCCCCATCTTCTGTCTGCTCTGTTTGCACTCTCCAATCTATTCTCTACATTGCCACCTGAACATTTTTTCTATGTGTAAGTTTGATGGTAACACCCCTTCTTAAAATCTTTGCATGGGTCCCAGTCCCCTTTAAGATAAAGACCAGGTTCTTGAAGGGGGCTCCCAAAGCTCCACTATATCAAGTCCTGTCTGCATCTCTCTGGGGTCCTCCCACTTGGGCCAACTTTGTCTCCTTTGCACAGCATGTCCCAGGGCTATGTCCCAACCCACCTGCTCTTGGCACCTGCCACGACTTGTGGCCCCCCTGAGTTTTCCCATTCTTCCTGTCTCAGCTCAGGCACAACCCTAGCTTGGCCACATCTTCCCTGACCCTCTGCCCAGGTGAGGTGTCTGGCCACCTGCTCTCAGAGAGTTGCTCCTTCTGTGCTAACAGTCAGCCCAGTTTACACAATCATTACATGTCTCCCCGACTAGACCGGGCCTCATGTGACCAGAGACTACTGTTTCTGCTGCCATTGCACCCTCAGTCCCATGTCTGGTGCTGGGCATCACGTGCACACACAATACACATGTGGTGAGTGAATGAACCCACTGATGTGCCTACAAAAAAGACCTTTGATGTCTCTGCCAACTCATCAGAGTAATCTAAAATAGGCAGCTCTGGGGGAAATAAAGTATTTATTTGATGCTACAAAGAATTCTAATGGAAAGGAGTGCCCTGAATCTTCTGAGGCACATATACTAGGGAGACAGGGTCTGGAATGAATGGCTTGTCAGTTTGATGATGAGCTTGATGTTACTTTTCTTGTAGGATTATGACTAATGTAATATGGCTATAGATAGACTTAGCCCTGGTGTTTATGCCTTACTGCTTACACTTACCAGTTCTCATGGAAGTAAATCTTGAATCCTAAAGCTGTCATTGAAGCGGATGCCGAAATTGCAATGACGTCATGGAGGTAATGACGTGGAGTATTTACGATTGAGCTTTTAGGGTGTGCACTGGTAATGCCTCCTCTGTTCAGTGTTGCTAGAATGCCATGATAATTATTGGGCTGGTTATTTTTTAAAACAATATACACACACATTTCAGGAGAGAATTAGGTGCCATCGAATATAACCTGCTGTAAGCAGAGAACCATGAATACATTGAGATTTGCTTCCAGCGATTCAGAACTAATCCTGAATGAATCGTAAACTGGGTCATCAGCTAGGCCTACGGAGAATAAGTGCGTCCTCTGGGCCCTTAAGACCTCTGAAGCCACTGCTACTTCAAAATAGGAGGAACTAGTTAATTTCCACACGCTTGATCACCGTAGGAGAACCTCAGGTGGATTTTAGAAACATCACAAATGAATTGAACCCTGGTGCTCTGAATTAAAGAAGGCTCAAGATCTCAGTGAGAAAAGGAGGAGCGTGTGTGTATGTGCACGGATGTGTGTGTGTGCGTATGCTGTGTGTATACGAGCATGGCCAAGGAAGAATTTGCAGGTGTATTTCAAGTCTTCAATTTGAGCACATAACTTCTGTGGACAGGAACAGGAATTGAACACCCAAAGAGAGGAAAATGCAAACCAATTCCCGGCACAGAGTGTAAATTAACTGTGTAAAGGAAAATGGAACCAGGGATTCATCAGGTGAATCTAAGAGGAGAAAACATCTTGAAACATTAATAAGCATTGCCTATGAAAAACTGGAGGGGACTGAGAAATGGAACACGGCTCACACGGGTCCAAAATCATCCTCTGGACCTCTTACTGCTGATGGATGTAGCATTATTCTCCAAGCAGTGCATATGACCAAAGAAATATGCTGTTCCTGACTTTTATGTTTAGAACATCTTACATACAAACAGGCATTTCCCCTGCCCCCGCCAGGGAACTGGAAACATAAACTGACACAGCTAAGTAAGGAAAGGTAGTACATTAATCTAGCTTAGCTCCAGTTCACTCACAGCTTTGGTTTTCTAATATTTTAAGAAAAAAGAAAATTATCAGGCTGCACCTATAACATAAGGGCAGATTTTGACCATTTTAACTCATTTAGGAGGTCAAGGAAGCAGAATATGTTAGGTTGATTTCTTTCCCCTATAATTTTTCCAGGTTGCCTGTTACGGGGATTTATAGACAAAAGTCATTCCTACCTCCCAGGTTATTATATGCCTACACTTTTTATACTAATCCCAGAAAAGGAATGTCTTTGAAATAAGAGAGTAGCTCCCAAACTAAGCTGACCAATAGAATCACTTGGGGAACTTTAACAGCATACAGATTCCTGGTTACCATCCTGTATCTACTGAATCAGAGACTGGTTGGGGGTCCAGGAGAAGGATCCCCAGGAGATTCTGATGCGGTCAGTCGGGGCAGCAATTGGAAGAGGCCTCCAGCTTCTCTTTCAAGACAATGGCCTGAAGGAAATAATCACACGCTGTGTCCTAGCATATCAGAGGAAGGAAAATTAGCCTTTGTGACAGCAACTAAATATTAGCTCCAAGTCAATTCAAACTCTTCTAAGTCATTAGAGCATTTCAGGTTTTTCACTTGGGAGTAATTCTGGTCCAGTGTGCAACCAGGCATTTAAGGCTTCATCTTTCCTTGAGTGGTTCTGGGCAGCTACTTCCCTACAGGAACATTCTGCTCCAGCCACCCTGCTCTGCTACCCCAAATCCAGAGCAACCTTCAAGGCCCAGCCAAAGATTGCCTCTTCCATGAAAACAGCAATGACTGCATTAGCTTCCTCCCCCTCTAAGAATCCCCTGGGCTAGTCAGAGACATATAATTTAAGACTTAATTGTTTTCTAATTGCTTCTGATCTGTTCTGTTCCCTCACCCTATTATAAGCAGCTCATGGCTAGAGACTATGGTTCTCTCACAGTGTTTTTAACAAGGCTGGGTGCCTGCCTGGCTCACCACTGTGGCCCCAGAGGCCCAGACTGGCATGAAATCATCTCTCCATGACTATTTGTTGAATTAATGAATTTATTGATGGAATGATTATTAGAACATTTAGTCAGAAAATCATGGCCTGAAAACAAATTACCCCTTGACGTGCTCCCTTCTATTCCATCCTATAAACCTTTAGTAGTTTGGCACGAAGAGCCTCATACATGCTGGGCACCGTCTGAGGCGCTGGGACATAGCCATGAATGTCCTTTATGGATGCACTATGCGTGAACTTCTAAAAGAGGGCAAATTAAAAGCTTTTGAGAGTGGAATTGCTCTTCCAAGTCCTGGAAACTATGAAAAACAGGATACAGATGATTTCCGTAGTAATCATAGCTCAGAGAAACATAGGGTGACAATCCAGTGCCTGTAATAGGGTTTTGCAATGTTGAAGTTCACAGTGGCCCAATGTACTAGACAGAGCCACAATGAAGACTGGGTTTCTTCCCTTCCAGAACCTTCCTCACCACATTTTCAGGGTGATAGAGACCTCTGCAAACTGGGCATTGTTGCTTATTTTAATTTTGGTATTTTTTATGGTAAAAGTTTACCTCTTGGCAGTACGAACCAGACAGGACCAAGTCTTACTCATTGGCCCTTGGTGTCCTTTGATGTCTACTCCTTTGGTAGCAGAATTCTAGATGTTGAGATCTCACACCAGGCAACATAATCTGAAACCATAGAGACTTGGTGATTTTATCTAAAGAAATTATAGTATTAGTTTTACAGATATGAACCCTCTCTTTCTATTCACAGTGACTGGTTTTTAAAATGTGGTGAGTCTTCTGTCCTCTTTGCTCTGTTTTTCACCTGCAAGCATTACCTGTCCGCTCACACTAAAGTCAGCAGTAGGCGTTTGCACCTAATCCACGGCACCCCACTTCAGCACACAGCTTTTGCTGCTCTGGCTTTTGGTAATTACCAAAAGAACTGACTACAAGGAGAAGCAGCCCACAGAGATTTCTTCTGCCAAGTAATTAGGGCCAAGAAGTTCCACAGATGATTAGTGTCAGTTTGGGGAACAGGATTTTACAAACATCGTGGCAGGCACTGGATCCAAAGTCCCATGTCTTGTCAAATAGGAATGAATATCAGAACAAGAAAGAAAGGAGCTGAGGCATGAACGAGAAAACATAGGGAGAGAAATTAATCCAAATAGGGATGAGGAGGAAAGGTCGGGAGAAACAGAGGAAGCCTTAAGCTTGGGAAGTTTTCCACTTACCAAAGAAGACAACCAGTGTATTCATTTAAAGGATCAATTAGTTGTTTGACCCTGTAGCTGTCCCTGAATAAAGGGGTGACAGTCACTTGGGAAGGCAAGCTTTGCCAGGTAAACTGCTATCCAAATGACACCACTGATTTGTTTCAAACTGGCTTCCCTGTATTGGGAACCATTTACTCTAATGGTGTCCCCAGAGTCCCCAGCATGGGGACTCCCGTGTCAGGGAGCCTCTAGTGCTTCATCTAAGTTGTCTTCTTCAGGGGTCCAAGTCATTCTTCCCAGGAAAGGATATCTTGGGGAAGTTTTGGTAATTCTTTTGAAGCCTTAGTAAAATGGATTCAGTTTCAACAAATGGTCTATGCTAAAACGCAGGGGTGAGATAGGGCTGGGAGAGGCAGGGAAATTTCTTGTTTTCCACCATCATGCTCAAAATATGTTTGAATATATTGATTTTCTGGTTTCCTTGAGGAGAGGTGCTACTGCATTAAGTCAGATCTATCTTTGGGTAAAGTCCAGCATGAATTTCTAACCAGACCTGAACCTGAGATTTCCTGAGTTGATGTCATTAAATATTTTCAGTAAGAGCAGCTATTACATGACAAACTAAACAAACTTCATTTTTATACCTTTTTAAGGCCTGATGATAAAACAAATCAGAAAAATAAAATGATGGCAGTCTGTGCTTAGACTTTTGTTTTAGAAACTGGATCATTCTAAGAAACCCCAGAAATATTGGGCTATGTACCCCTAACTTGACTAGCTATCTATTACCTACCTAGCTACATATCCCTTTATCTAATCAATCGATCATCCATATACCATCTCACTTTCCTTCCTTTATCTACCTACCTACCTATCTATCACCTGTCTGTCTGTCTGTCTCCCAGACATTCTATGCCTTCACCTATTTCAGTAGCCTTTGTTTCCTCACAGCCGATTGTCTCCTGGGTTCCGGGGAATCCTGCCTGACATCCTTACATCCTGGCTCTGCGTCCAGCTTTGGTTTGTGGTCCTTAGCACTGTCCCCCAGCGGGTAGCCTTGCTTCTTGGTGTTTAGACCTGAAAGCTCTGAAAGCTGAGGGCCAGCCAATCAACACCTCCGTGGGGGTTGTGCTAGAATCACCTCCAATTTGGTCAATGTAACTTGTCTAGGGAACAACCTGTTAGTTTTCCTGGCTTGAAAACAATTCTACTTGCGACGTTCCTGCTGACAGGCTGTTCTGCAGCTCAGGGCACAGAGCCAACGCAGGCAGCCGCAGAAGAACGCCTGGGGCCAGGGGCTGCTCATCCTCACCCAGGACCAGGTGAGGCCCTGCGATCACAGGAGTCAGAGGTGGGCGGGCACTGCACGTGATGCAGGGTTATGCTCTATATTCCCCGGGGCGATACCTCCTGATCTCCCAAGCCCAGACCTTCCCTCCCCTTTTCCATAAAGCCTCCTCAGGCTGCCCAAGGCAGAGGGCCACGCTTCCCCAGTGTCCCCACCCCCCAGGCACTTTGTACCTGCTTCTCCAGTTGTACCTGCCTTGTCACCATTTGTTCACATGCCTGTCACCTCCCCCAGACCATGGGCTCCCCGGAGTCATCCTTGTGTTTAAAAACTAGTACAACACTCAGGTCCAGAGTGCATAGCTTTTATTCACTGTTTGTTGTGTGGAAGAATGAAGACATAAGTCAGTAACGTGGGGGGATGATGGCATGGGACTCCTCTGACATCTGGTCATCACATCTGGTTCTCAATTTCCCTCTTTCAGTCCCTGCTGAGTACACATGGACTGTTCCTAACTTCCATGTCTCTGTCCTATTCCTTCTTAGTTCCAGAGAAAAAGTGATGGGGCAGGAGGGAGGGCAGATGATACACTCCCGTACTTGCTAGGGTCCACTTAGTTATGCTGTGTGACAAACAGCTCCCCAAATCTCAGCATTTAAAAGAACAAAGGCTTGTGTGTGTGTTTTAATTTGTTCGTTTTTTAGACAGCTCACTCTAAATGTTTATCACCAACTGGCTGGTTCTCTGCTGCATGTAGTCTGCCCTCTGGGACCCCAGGGTTGGAGAAACTTCCCTCTGAGATGTAAGTGATCAATAGGTTGGAGGTGAAAATAATGCAGTGAGTCACTCGCTGGCTCTTGATGTTTTCTCACAGAAGTGCTGTCGCCACTGGTCACATTTCATTGTCCCAATCAAGTCACACAGACACACGTAATTTCTACGGAGATAGGAAATGAAATTGTGTCATGTGCCTAGAAGAAATGAAACTATTTGGTGGAAGGTACTAACAACTAGCACAGCACAAGAAAGGACATTATCTCTGTCACTCCTGCTATGTCTATCACTATTGTTATGGCTACCTCTGTCCATCTACCTACCTACCTAGAGAGAATAAGACGTACTACTGCACTTTCTGTTTTGTTGAATTTTGTCTTACTATGCTGGGGCTTCTCTTCCCCAGGTTTACTAACCCCCTTTCATACCTCCTGCTACAAAAAGAATCCCCAAATTAAGGGGACACCTGGGATTCTCCATATGCTCTGACCAAATCCTCAGACAGATCCTGAGAACCACCTTCTATGAGGGGGACTACCCCAGTCTAATTTTATCAATTATATTTCTCAACTCCTCATGGCAGGTCTTGGGTGCCCCACACTCCAGGTCTGGTGCTGTGGAGATGGAAGCAGGGGAAACAGAAGCACCGGTGACCTCGTGGGCAGGTAAGCAGGCTGGGCTGGCACCGGCCAGTGCAGGAGACTCAGCCAGGCCAGTCAGGCTCCAAGACTCAGGCCATCCCTACAAACAGTCTGCTCCTCTGGCCCATCTGGGGACTCAAATCCTCAGGCCTCTCCTGGCCTCTCCACTGTCACCTCGGTCCCTGTGGGTCTCCTGAATTCTGAATCTCACTACCTGTTCTCTTTGGGCTTACCTCTCAGTTTCTGATACCCTGGCCTGAAACCACCACGCCACTCTGAATAAAATATAATCTAAATAAGAATAGTGCATCTGC
The DNA here is from genome assembly GCF_027409185.1 of Cynocephalus volans. Classification (NCBI taxonomy): domain Eukaryota; kingdom Metazoa; phylum Chordata; class Mammalia; order Dermoptera; family Cynocephalidae; genus Cynocephalus; species Cynocephalus volans. Next base: position 79,353,576 of record NC_084466.1, on the reverse strand, counting down.
TGAGAAGTCAACACTTCAAGACAGGTCTTTTAGACCCCCATTCTGACCAGGCTATTACTTTTAAGCCCCCTCCTATAAATAAATTGTGGGTCACATCTGCTCTGGGACTCAGCTACTTGACATTTTGGTTTTATGGTTCTGACAAAGGGCTGTGACCTGACCCCAGTCAACCCAGCAAGGACAGACCTGCAGTGACCCAGGCCCCTGACAACTGTGAAGAGTCTGTGGGAACCTTGCCTTGTGGAAAGGTCCAGAGAAGCAAACATAATAGGACCCCTCTTTGCTAGGAAGAGATGGATTGAAATGTAAGGAGAGTGTATCTCCTAAAACAATGATTCTCTAAGTATGACTCTGGGCCAGCAGCATTATCACCACCTGAGAACTTGCTGGACATGCAGATTCTTGGGCCCACCCAGACCTATTGAAAAAACTTTGGGGAGGGGGCACCTTCTGTGCAAGCCCTCCAGGAGTTTCTGATGCGTGCTGAAGTTTGAGAAGCATTGGCTTTGACTGAGGCTAGCCCACAGCCCTCCTGCACGAGAAGATTTGGGATGTCTCTTAAGGCTCACATCCCGAGGCCAACCTCAGACCTACTAGATGAAACCTCTGGGATCCCTCCAGGAGTTCGTACTTTAATAAATGCCAATGGGGACTTTATGGCCATCAAAGTTTGCAGAAAACACTGGTACAAAGGCCAAGGGGGTCAGAGTCTAAAAGAGTGGGAGTTCTGGGTTTGAGAGGCTTGGGAAAATCAGAGAGTTGCTCTGTGGGAAACCACGAAAGAAAAAAGTCTGGGAAGTTTCAGGCAGCTGAGTAGAATTGACGTGGTTTCCTTTTGACTATCCATCTGGAGGGTTTATGGGTCCTTTAGCTCCCTGTATGTCCCCGTGTAAGCCAATCACCATACTGAAGCTCCCCTGGCTCTCCGGATGGACATTGGTGCCTCTCTGGCCTTTCCCCCAACTGCTCCTGAGAACTGCTGGGGGCTCCTGTCACAAGCTAGGGAGAAGCCCCAAGGCCACTGCCCCACATTGTCCTGCCACCTCGTGGCCACCCCTGCTGCTAAGGCCCCAGTGGGTCTACTGCTCCATGTCACAGCTGTGCTCCTACTCTGGCCACAGGGTAGGAGGGGACACTGCTCCCCCCAGGGGTAGAACAGGACCTTTCTGCTCTCAACAGAGCAGGGACCGGGAGGAAACTTTCTGCAGGGCTCTACCAAAGGCTCAGGGATACCTGGAAGGAAACACAACTCAGAGAAGAGATCCCTCCTCCACACCCAGACCCCGGCCTCTCTTACCAGGCAGGGTCCTGCTTTCTTCCAAACTTGCCTCCAAGTTGCCATCGTAAATGATCCCCAAAGCTTGGGCCTTGGAATTGGGAACAAAGTGGACCTCCAGCTTTGAGGCCAGACCTCTTTTGCTGTCTTGGGGCCGGCTGCTTCCCAGCATGACTGACTGTGGGAACCTCATTCCTTTCGAGGGAAGGTCCATTTTCACCTCGGTCACTCCAGGTCTTCTGGGAAGCAGATGCCAGAATGGATGCGATGAGCAAGAGGCATGTTGGGAGAGAGAAATGCATGTGGCGCAAACAGCAGGAGACAGTAGATGGAGCCTGCTGTCATGGGGAAGGAGAGAAGGAGGAAAATGGTAGCAGGAGCCCCCCCAGGCTTCTGGGGACCATGGGCTGATGACATGCCCGCCACAGTCACCCCTTGCACTGGACTGATCTACTTCTCCTAGCAGGTTTGGGGACCATGGTTCCTGCGGGCCTCCTTTCCTAAGGGACACACAGGAGAGGACAGTCAGTCATCTGGCAGTACTACAGCTGGTGCTCATTGTCTCTTTACTCTGCACTGTAAAGTCCCCTCTCCCTTAGTCCCCACCTTGACGGATCTTGGTGGCTTTCCTGTGCTGTGACACATGTTCTCGTTCCTGAGGATCTGAGCTCTTGGTGACAGCACCCTTCTCAGGCCAGGGATGCTGCATATGTTCATTCACGGTTGCAATTGTGCAAAGAGTACCAGCAGGAGCCCCGGGGTTCACCCAGCTTCCACACATACTCCTGCCCGCCCCTGTTGAATAAAAGCAGGCTGTCTCTCCCTGCCAATCAGAGCCAATCACCCCTGCCAAGATAGGGGTGATTCTTGCCTATGGCTCAATGGACATAAGGTGTCCAAAGTGCCCCATGGCAACTGTAACACATACTTCAACAGGGTACTTGTGGTGTTCCCCAGCAAGAATGCATCCTCTTTGGGGACCAGGATCTCTAACCCTGCAAAGCCCGGAATTGTAGGGAAGCACAAAGTCCCAGGTGGGTCATGGAGTAATAGTAAGTGGGTTTTCTATTTACTATAACAAATTACCACAAACTTAGTGGCTCAAAACAACACAAATTTATTATCTTAGAGTTCTTTAAATTAAAAGCTTAACATGGGTCTAGGCTAAGATTCAAGATGCTGGCAGGGCTACATTCCTTTCCAGGGGCACTAGGAGACAGTCCATTTTTTGCGTTTTCCGGCTCCTGGGAGCTGACCACAATCCCTGGTTCATGGGCCCTTCCTCCATCCTCAAGGCCAGCAGCGCTGCATCTCTCAGGCCATTCTTTCATAGTCAGGTCTCCCTCTGACCATAGCCAGAAATGGTTGTCTGATTTTAAGGACTCATGTGATTAGATTGGGCTCACCTGGATAATCCAGGACACTCTGCCCATCTCAAGATCATTAATTTAATCACATCTGAAAAACTCCTTTTTCCATTTTAGGTAGCATATTCACAGGTTACAGGTCAAGGGCCTCTTATTTTGCCTACCGCAGTGGAGCGGGTGAGAGGCCTCTGCAATACTGCCACACGAGAGAAGTGCCAGCCCTTTCTGTGCAGGGGTGAGCCACCTCTGCAAGCTCTGAGCTCTCAGGAGGTCTGTAGAGCCCAAGTCCTAGAGGACATCCACCCAGATTTCTCCATCCCAGGTTTCAAGATCCCAGATTTTCCAGCCATGGCCCTGACCTTGGTGTAACAGACCTGCCATGGCTGAGCATTTAAATGTCTCTGGAGCTCTGTGACTCTGGTGTCAAGTCCCGAGTCAGCTCCTCTACTGAGATAAGGGTCTTTTGGGAAGCTGCTGCAGAGGCCATGGCTCTCACACTTAGTCTTTGTGTGTTAACTGTCCTCAGCATCTCATCACCTCTTCAGGGTGTCAGGACAAGTTAGTAACAATCAGCCAACTCCTCTGTCCTTGTAGGCTTCACTCCCTTGATGCACTTCCATGCACAGCAAGGGTGCAGGTGTCCTCCTTCACCCAGGACATTTTCACAGATCGCAGCCTATGACCTCTTCAGCACTTGGGCCATCACCTTGAGTCAGGGAGCAGCCCAGGTGAAGTATGGCTCAGCATGAAGACCACAGGGGGCCCAAAGGTGCAGCAGCTGGAGGCTGTCAACCATGCTCCCTGCAGCAGGCGCTCTTGAAGGGGAAGCTGAACAGCTCACTGCTATCGTTGCCACACACCCAAAGAGTTTTGGTCTGCAGCCTGATGGCCCAAGAAGACATTTGTACAGTCATGTCCTATCCGTCACTTTCCCAGTGCTGGGTTATTGAGCTGTCAGTGGCCTCCCCGAGACACGGGGTCAGCCCATCTCCTCATCACGAGCTCAGATACGCTTAGGCTCCCCTCTCACTTCCCAGGCAACTTGTTGACTAATGGTGACTTCACTGAATGGGGATTGGGGGTCAATTTGAGTTTACAGCAGAGAATCTTGTTTTAGCTGTCCCCCACCCCACCCCATCAGTCACGGTCCCAACAGGAAACAGATGGCACACTCAGGTTGGGGTGATTTGTGGGGGACTCACGAAGGTGTGGGCAGGATGTAGGAAAACCACAGTGGGTAGTGCAGGGCCCTGGGTTAGTAACAGCCAAGCTCTTACCGTCCGTAGGTCCTGGACAGGGAGGGAGGACAGATCAACTTGGAGGGGATCATCTTGAGAAGAGCAGTGACCTTAGGGTATGGGACACAGAGAGTCTGAGGCAACAACCCAGGGAGTGAGCTTGAAGAGAAGGAGCCTGACCTCGCTCTTTCCTCCTCTGATCTGCTAGGGCTCCCGCTGGCCACCCCCGACCAAGACCAGAGGGGAAGGGCACCCCTGATGTAGTCCAGACAGGTGAGCTTCCCAGGGCACAGAGCAGTTGCTAAGTGGACTGGGGGTGGGGAGACAACAGCCAGCACACCCCCTAATCGTATAAGTGAGTGGACCTCTGCAGTCCACGGTCACAAAATGGTTGAATAAAGGAGAATTGCCACAGTTCATCCCTTGTGCATCTTCTCAGCTAATATTTTTCTTGAGCCAGCACAGTGCCAGATGCTGGACATACAAAGATGAACGAGTAGTGACTTTGCTCCCTGGTGGGCATTCTGAAGAGTCAAACCCTTGAATGAAGTGAGGTTTGGGAGCTGCTGCAGTTCTATTTCTCTCAGTGTCATGGTCCCCTGTTGCTCACAGAAAATTGAGATAGAAGCTCCAGTTGCTATTTTGAGTAAGCATCTGCCCGTATGGAATGACTGAGAGACGCAGGGAATGATGCTGGAATCCCATCACTTGAGTTCAGAATTGGATCTTAAAGGATTTTTTTCACTTCTGAGGGTACTCTATGAAAAGGAAGCCCCCTCCCCCATATTTCTTCCATCCTTGGCTCTCATCCCTGGCTGCACTGGGAATCACCAGGCTTGGGAAAGCCTTTTAGAACACAGATATCTGAGTCCACCTGCAGAGATTCTGTTTAGCTGGCCAGTGGGGCTGCTTGTCTAGATTTTCACGTGCAGCCAGGGCTGAGAGCTGTGAGGGCACTGCCTGAAACCCTCGCGGCTTGAGCTGGTTGGCTCAGAGTCAGCTGTGAACAGAACTGCTGCGGTGGTGGAGGCAGACATTAGCACAGAGAGGGGAAACTGGGAGACCAAAGACCTTCACAGCTCTGCCCAGCATGGGCCACACTGGGGTGCTGAAGCTTTGCAGACCTGCAGCAGGACTTGCTGTTGTCCAGCTGGCATGGGAGGCCAGGTCAGGAGAGCCCTGCCTGTCAGAATGAGGATGCTTTGGAGGCTGTGTGGTGCGTGGCACACTGTTAAGGAGAAAGCCACTCTCTGGGGCCCTCGGGGGTGAGGTGAGGGAGGCCTCAGCCTCAGGTAGCACAAGTACAGGGCTGGGACCTTTATTTACAGTTATGATATTTTGTTCATCATGGATGTTTTGCATTAATTTTGATTTGCGTTGTAATACTATTTATTGAGATCACTGAGTTTTCTGATGCTCCTTTCAATTTTGTTCCAGACGTGGGTGAGACTCGGCCCCCGTGGGCTCTGCCTGCTCTAGGGGAAGGGAAGTGGCATTTATTGCAGCCCTGTTGGGTGCCCCTGATGGTGAATAAGAAGAGGCTTTGGGGTGGGATGCAGGTGGATTTGAGTCTCAGCTGTGTGACCTTGGGCTAGTCACTCATGCCCTGGGCCTCAGTTTCATTCACTGTGACCTGGGGATAATAAATCCCCGCTTGGGCCATCCTGAGGGTGGAGTGAGTGTACAGGCCGTGCATGCAGCGCAGAACTGGCCCAGCGCGGTTCCCCGGGGCCCTGTGTGACGCCGCCTGCACAGCCAGGCCTTCTGCTTCTCCGCTATTGAGCTGTGCGTGATCCTTGGCAGCCCGAGCACCGCTCCGGGTCCCCCTTTCATCCGCTGAGGTCCCCCACTGCTCTCGCCCCTGCTGCTTCCCCAGCTCCCGACACCTTGTCGGGCTCCCTCAGGGTCTCTGTCCCCACGGTGCACAGAAGACCCCTTTGTCTCCAGCCCACACCTGACTGCGGCCGTGACAGCGGTGACAGCGCTGCTGGCGCACAGCCAGGGCACTTTCAGCAATAACAACATTAGTCATGCCTCTTCCAGAAACGGCCTCGTAAACCGGCAAGGGTCTGGGTGGCCCTGGGCGGGTGTTTTTCATTTCCTTTCCATGTTGATTTTTAAACACAGGCTGCTTTTTGGTGTCAAACAGAGGCCCTCTAGGTCACTCTTGGGCTTGCTCCCTGATGCTGCGGCTCGAGGGGACACCCTCCTTCCCCCGCTTAGCTGGACACTGAGCTGCCACCAGTGTGAGCTGCAGGGGACCGAGGGCACCATGTGGCGAATCTCCCGGCTTCCCCTTGCCAGGGAGGAGACACGCCCTGGGTTGGGCTCCTTTGTTCCCTCAGCTCCATGGCGATTCTCCCGAGGAGCAAGGCTACCCATTAGAGGCTTTCTTAATCTTCCCTAGGATGACATGCAGAGGCAGGGGGGTCAGGGGTGCCAAGCAGAAAAACCACTTTCCCAGCATGTCAGGATGAAACAGCCCTGAACTACGTGCCTCCTGCTCCAGAAACTCTGGAGCACGACACTGGGGAGTCCCTGGCTTTGGGGGGGGGGTCTGGTTCTGGAGGCACTGGCATTGGAGGGGGTCCTAGCTTCAGGGGGCCCTAACATTGAGGAGCCCGTAGCATTCCAAAGCCCCCTGACAGGAGGGTCTGTCACTGGGGTCCCTGTCATTGGGGGCCCCTGGCATTGGGGAAACCCAGACATTGGGGGGTCCCAGCAGTTTGAAACCAGGTTGTTGGTACAACGAAGCTGGAGCTGAATGAGCTAATCATTTGGGTTGTCCACAAAGATTTGTGTGTTTCTCTCCTCCCAGGCATATGGTAGGACTGCATTTTCCTGTCTTTTTGAACTCAGGCATTTTCTGAGTAGAAGAAACTGTGCTGCTTCTGACTGTGTGTTGGAAAAGCCGGTGCCTTCCTTTGCAACATCTGTTCCCTTTGCCGTGGTAACTGGCAATGTCCTCAATAGTGGCCTCCCCCTCCTGTCCCTTTACCCCCGTGAGGTCCTGGAGTGAGGATCGTGAGCCTCTCACTTTGGAGGTTGATTGCTAGCTCAGCATAACCAAGCCCGTCCTGACTGCTGCACTGACTGGCTCTCCCAGCTCCATCTTGAGCAGGAGAAAGAAAATTTCCTCCCTCCTTGTAAAACTGTGTTTTCTCTGTGAATGTACAGAGGAGTCTCTGCAGTGGGTCACAGCAGGACCCTGAATGTGTGGCATCATGGCTGTCCACCTGCTCATGTCATGCCCATCTTTAAAACTTAGATGTAATATTATTTACACCATAAAGCCACCTATAAATAGGATAGACCGACTAAGCACATAAAAACCTAGGATACCCAGTTAAATTTCAGATAAACAATACTAAACAATGTATAATTTTCTAGTGTAAGTATGTCCCAAACAGTATTTGTGACATACTTATACTGAAAAAGTATGCATTATTTATCTGAAATTCAAATTTAATGGGTTTCTTGTATTTTATCCGGCAACCCTATCAATAAACCTTTTCCTCTAAACTACCATGACGTTTCAACTCCATTTATCACTTTCTAACTCGTAGTAATGTCCTCATTTTATTTGTTCCATTAGACTTTGGGCTTGTTGAGGGTACACCTGTATCTGATACACCTTTGTATCTCCCATGGCACCCAACCCAGGTACTAACTCAATGAAAAAGTTGGTTTTGATGTGGCTGAAGGCTTTCAGAGGTGTTCAGAGAAAAAAACAAAAGTGCAAAGTATTAGACATTTGTGTCCTTTTCCATTTTCCTGCTTCCTTGCTAGCAGATTCTAACATTTTACGTCCTGCTGTGACCATGTTCTAGCAGCTGGAATGAAAAGCCTAACTTCTTTTGTGGGTTCTTATCATCATTTCCCAGCAGATCCTGTCCTGGAAATTGAACCAGTACTTCCAGGGTCCCTGCACTTCTCTGGGAAATTGCACAGCAAACTCCTGTGTCCCAGGGGGTGGGTGGCACACTGTCTTGGAAAGTGAACGTTTCCCAGAGGGTCAAAGGCGCCCAGGCCTTCCTGAGCCTCCAGCACCTTGGTCAACTCCCAAGGCACCTCTGAAGATGCTGGCTCTGCTAAGGAACCCTGGGAGTGGGCCACAGGTGACCGGGATGGGAGCTGCTGGGCCGGGTGTCCTGTTGGCCTCCATCAGAATGGCCATGTCTTTGGTATGGCCATGCTTAGACCTCAGAAACCCACCCTGGGGGCCAACAAGGTTCCTACAGGTTGGATTTCGGCCAGCTCCTGCCTTTTAGCCCTTAGAGAAATGACAGCATCCCAAGAGCAGATGTTTCTCGCTGCTCACTGCCAAGACATTGCTTAATGTTTATCTCACTCTCCGTAGTCTGGGCTCAGGGCAAGGACGCACATTCCTCTTCCAGGCTGTTTCTGTTCATCCTCCAGTCTTAGGAGCCAGCTCTGGGTTTCCCTGCCCACCCCTTCACTGGGTAGCCATATTCTCCCAGAGGTCTGGAGCTATTGTGGGGAAGGCAGAAACAAACTGATTTCCAAAATGTTATGAAACTTTAGACTATTGCTGCTGACAGTACTAGACAATATACCTCAAATTCAACTCAAAGGAAGAAACTTTCAGGAAAGTTTCTTCAGCCAGTGAAGTCCTCTGCATTGCAGTATTTACCCCAGATTCATCCCAGCTCAGCTCTCCCATCTCCATAACAACCTATATCCCAGAATAAGCAGAGAGAGTCGAGATCACACTAACTGGGACAGGATGCCCTTGGTGTTTCTTTATGAGGGTTTCAGGTATTTTCCTGCTAGGCCCTTGAGATATGACACCAGCATTTAGCCCCAAAAATGGGCCCAAAAGGATCTGGTGGCTCCCAACATTCTTGGCACTTAGGTCCATGTGAATGTTCCCCAGCGGCCCACGTCCATGCATCACACACGCACAAGGCAGTCCTGAGAATGCACAGCCCGCAAAGAGGTCACAGGGAAGGAGGGGAACGTAGCTTAGATTATCCACTTATGCTCTAACTTCTTCCCCCTTCTCTTACATGCCCTGTGCAATTATAAAAGATAAAAGTAGTGACAATCTCATGTTAGTGAAGTTGGCACATCTCGAAGAAACCCAGTGGGCCTGGGGTGGCTTCCTCCTGCAGTGTAGCCAACACCCCCTCTGCACAAAGCCTAGCAGAGGTGCTTAGGGGAGCCCTGCACCACATGGCAAGGAGAAACGCTGGAGCATAAGACCCCCTAGGGCAAGGATGGAGGCTGCTTTTGATGCATGGACCCCCAGCCCTAGCACAGTGCCTGGCATGCAGCACACGCCTGGTGAACGAATGAGGGAGTGGGTGAGTGATGAACAAATGAAGGATGTGCACTCTCCCTCAGCCCCTTTGCCTTCCTTGGCTCACCTTTTCTTGACATGGAACAGGAACGATTGTGAAAGTTGAGATCAGGATTTGAGTCGGGGAAGGTCACCAGGATGGCCGCGCCTCCCTTCAGCCTTGCAGATCCCACCCTGACTCCCATTTCCAGTTTCCAGTGAATTCTCATTTTCCACGCTGCATCTGTCCAGGGTCAACCCAAGCACGGGACACTCCTGTCGCCTTGGTTCCCTGTGGCACTCTCACCTTAGCTCTATTATTACATGCACAAAGAATTTCTACTGGAAATTAAGGGGAAAAGGCCAAAAGGCCTCCATTAGATGGTTGTCCCAAAACACCACACTTCAGACAGCTGAAACATGAACATCAGAAATGTTCTTCAAGATTCCGCTGGCCATTTCCACCAGCTCCCACCCTGGCCTCCTGGCACATCACTCTCTTCCTGCTCCTATAAGCTCTATTCCAAGTTCTCCCCACCTCAAATTCCTGTTCACATGAAGTACGCCCAGCAGGAGCTTCTGGACCCTGGCTACGTTTTACATCTTGACCTTGGTGATGGTTACGTGTGCATTTGCTTTATAATTATTTTTTAAACTGAACATATTTGACTTACTCTTCTGTATGTGTAATATATCTTACATTAAAGAAAAGAGGGGAAAAAACTCCGTTTGTTTCTTGTATGATGTGGTAAAGCTTTCTCTTGTTTATTTCTTTCAAGGCATATTCTTGGAGTCTTATCCTCTGTTTCAAAGCAGTTTATCTAGGATTTTGCTGAGCATGGGCAGTTCTCCCCTTAAGAGGAGTGTCTAAGATAAGATAAAATTTCTTAGTAGGATGGGCACCATATGATTTTGAGAACAGCCAGGGTCCGCAGTTCTCAAAATGGTCTGAATGTAGGGTGTGAGGGGCAGGGGGAAAGAGACAGATGGGAAGGGCAGTCGGGCCCAGTCTGAAGGGCCCTCCAGGCTGGGCTAAGGCATGAGCATCTTATCTCAGAGGTGGGCGAGCCCCGGGTGGAAGCAGAGGTGTGCACAGTCAGATTGGATCGGAGGCTCACGTGGAGTGGGTTTGGAGCCTGGAAGGCCGGGCAGGAGGGGGTGCAATGAGTTCCGTGAGAGCATGGGCACGAGCCAGGCAAGGGGGATGCAGAGCAAGGGTTGGCCACAGGACTGACGAGTACTTAGCTGTGGTGGGGGAGAGAGAGAGAAGAGTCTGAGATGAGCAACGTGTGAACAGTCTGGTCCTGCCGCTCTCGGAGATGGGGGCCGCGGCAGGGAAGCGGGCTGCGCTGGGCTGTGGCTGTCTGCGAGTGCCCACTTGCAGAACACAGAGCAACTGAGACAGGAGCTTCTTCTTCTGAGCCCCAAGCAAGCAACAAACAGACCTCCAGTTGTTTTCTTTTTTTTCACCCATCTAGGGATCAACAGTGTACCCCCTGGTTAGTTAAAATGGCAACTAGGCATCCCAACCTTTGGTCTCTGTGGCCAGGGTGAGCAAACTCCTTAGCTGGGAGCATCACCATCCTAAGCAGGAATGAAATAGAGAAAAGAAAAGGAAGAGAAGAGGAGAAAAGAAAGGGGACTGAGAGAGTAAAGGCAGAGGAAGGGATAGGGCCAGCAGAGAGGGGAGGGGAAGGGTAGTGGACGGATACGGGGATGACAGGACGGGATGCCAACTGCTTAGGTTGCTGTAGGTGGCATCCTTTACCTCAGAGTGGTCATTCTTTCAAAAAGTACTTCCTGAGTGCTCTGTGCACGGGCACTGCGGAGGCTCCCCAGTCAACAAATCAGACATGGCCCCTACCCAGCTGGAGTTTACAATCTGGTGGGCAAGGCAAATAATGAACAGATCCATGCAAAATAAATATATAATTACAAATTGTGGTAAGGGATGTGAAGGAAAAATAAAGAAGGCTATGAGAAAATAACAAGGGGGACTGAATTTAGGAATGTGTCTATGGTTGTGGTTGTACGTGTAGAGGTGCGTGCGTGTGCGTGTGCGTGTGTGTGTGTGTGTGTGTGTGTGTGATTCTGTAAGGCAGAGTCAGGGAAGGCTTCTTCATGGAAGGATAAAAACTTGAAGTTCAAAGCCAGACTGTGCTCGTCAGAAGAGGTAGTAACAGCTAACCCCCAAATCTCCATGGCTTAACATAATAAAATTTTACTTTTTGCTCACATTAGTTGGCTTAGGGTCTGGCCCACTCTCCAGGGCAGCTGTCCTCCATATGTGGCTCAGTGTTCCAGGGTGCTTTGATCTTGCGGCACCTCCATACTGACTTGTTTTCCAACAGCACTGTGGCAGGGAACAAGGCATGGAGAAATGCACTCCAGCTCTTAGATGCTTCTGCTGGGAAGTGACATTTCACCAGCCAAAGCAAACCCCATGCCATGCCTAATTTCAAGGCATGAACCCAGAAGGAGAGAGAATCAAAGATCCTGGTGAGCACTAGTAATGTCTACCACATGGGCCAAGCGTGGGGAGAAAGGGCTTTATTCTAGGCAGGGAAAGAACTCAGGAAATGAGGGGGGCTGGAATATTGTGAGAAAAGGTAGAGCTGTGACAGTCGATTGAAGAAGTGACTCAGATCAGGAATCAGATCTTACACAGCAAGGATTATAAACTCCATTCTAAGTACAACTGAAGGTTTTGAAGCAAGGGAGTCAGGGTGTGTGGTTTATAGTTTTAAAAGGCAGTTTGGGTCATGTATGGAGAAATGGATGAGCAGGCTATTGAAATAGTGCAGGCCAGCAATGACACTAGCTGGGACTGGAGTAGTGGAGATAGAGAGAGATGGTACAATTGAGAGATATATTGGTGGTAGAGTTGACAGGGTTGGGTGATGGATTGAAATGGAGGGGTAAGAAGGGTCAAGGACAGGAAATTTTCTGGACTGAACAACTTACTAGATGGAAATGCTGTGTATGGAGGCAGGGAGGCATAGATGGGGTGTGTGTGTGTTGAGGGAGAGCTCTGGGGTTCAGTTTTGTACAGTGCAGTTAGGCACCCATGGAACACCCCACCAGGGATGTCAGGTGGACAGCTGGATACAGTGACTGCATCCCAGTGGTACCAATATTATATGAGCAGAAACCTCACTGCTGCACTTACACAGAAGGAGACCCTAATGTGACAACCCTAGATTCTCTCTCCTCTCACCCAAAGGACTTTCCCCCAGTACAAATATTATTGCTGGTTTTAAGATATAGTGTAGTAATAGGAAATTGGAGGTACAGTAAGGCTAACAGATCAGAAGACAACTGCCATTGAAAAGATAGTTTGTTGCTCACAGTTCCAAGAAGGAGGCATGCCATGCTGTGGGGGCCCATGGGGAAGCACCAGCTTGATCAGGAGGCAGAGGGAGAAAGGGGACTGTGGGCAGGGACCTTTACTGTGGTTTCCAAGGGGAAGGATGGGCCAGTCAAGGTAAGCAGACTCAGGACTGGCTAGTTTGAATACTTTCAGAGGGCTCTGGGGCATGGGGGCTGCCCCTAGTTTTCTGGTACCTGCCCCTGGGGTAATTAGGGCAGGTGGACAGTGGCCCAGAGTGTGAGAGCTCAACAGATGAAGTGGTTTGGGTATCAACTCTGGATTGGTTGCTTTACATGTGAAAAGCATGCTCCTGGGTGATTGTTTAAGATCTCTTGGTCTAGGCTAACCCTGGGAGGGGCAGCCCCTCCAAGGACAGCAAGATCCCAGATGTCAAAGCTTCAGAATACAGAAAATAAAAGATGTGGTTAATGAACTGCCAATGTGAGTAACAGATCCCCACACCGCACACCTCAAAGCAGCCTAAGTTCCAATGGTGCTTAGAGAAGAAATGTTTACTGACATTTTTAAAAGCATTTGTGAACTGTGTTGTTGACAGCTACCCCAACACACTTACCACGCAACATATTCATTACTCATCGGCTCCAAGAACTACATGCAACAGCCAGGTGTCTATTGTCCCCGCTCCCCACCTCCCAGCACCATCTCCAAACACACACCCTTCTTGGCCTCGATGACCCTGTAAATGAAGTCAGCTTAGACCAAACACGTGAGAACGATGGAAAAAGCTTTCATTTTAATTTACTTCTAGCTTGCCCTTCTGAGAAGTGTTATGTTTTCATGAGAGAGATGAGTTGCCTGAGAGACAGGATTATCAGGCCAGTTGTCTGCAAAGTAACCCGGACACTACAGAAAAGTTCTCATACAATGGAATGGTTAGAGAAGAGACCACTGGAGACCACCGGATGGATGAAGACATTGACAAGGCTGTCCTCGTGGGCACTGAGCATCCCTGCACATTCTTGTTGCATCTGTCAGACTGCAGGGCTTACCCATGTGATACTGAGCAGTTTCTGAGCTAGTGGCACAGACACCTAAGTAGGTCAGGTGCCCACAGAGTGACTACCAAGTAAATGCTCACTCCATGGGAGGAGGGGACACGGTTTGTCTGCTGCTTGCACGATGTTTGCTACTCACTCAAAAAGTGCCAGACCCTCAGCTGCTGTGCAACCCAATGGGTGTGCAGTGCCCATCTGGGCCCATCGTGTTGTGCCATGGGACTTGGGGCAGGGCAACTGGCCCCAATAAGCTGGCACCGTGAAGTGAGAGTGGTGTGAATAATAGTTTTTTTTGTCTCCAATCTGGGGGTCTCGTGTCTTGTGTCAGCACCCATGAAACTTGTTAGCTCACAGGTGGGGTAAAATCTCAGATCCTCCATAGGTCTTGACATATGAACACAGCTATTATGTTCAAATATAAATAGCATATGTTACAAAGCAGCCATCAGTCCACAGAGCAGGAGGACCTGTGGTTAGGTGAGAAAGACACCTGCTGATGAACACCAGTGGCTGTTTTAATGAAGGAGACCAGCTTCTGTTGAGTTTGGATCTTAGGCTGTTGGGTGTTCGCATAAGGTAACATTCACCTGAAAGAAAGAACCAAAATGTGGTGAAGACACTTCTCCTTTTAGTGCTTGTTATGATTATAATATTTCCAGAAAAATAGTAATAATTTGTTTGAAAAATGAAATTCCTGTGACAACGAGGCCAGGGAAAACAGAATTAGTAACACTCTGCAGGGTGATCTTCCTGAGAGAAAAGGGTGCTTTGCCCTAGTGGCTGTCTTCCCAGTGAATTCATTTCAAAGCCAGAGTGGACAATTCCCCATGGTCAGCCTCCACTGCAGGGGTGGTCTGTCCCCCACTCGTCTGGGCAGGGGCTGGAAGGACAAATGGTAGTGGGTGGGTGGTGGGGCCACCCAGAGCTGAGAGTGCTACCTGCACCCTCCTGCCTGAAGTCACTGTCTGTTAAGAGGGATGCTGTCCGTCCATCAGCAGGTCACTCGCTGATAGCTACAGGGAGCCAACCACCTGAGCTCTTCGCTTCCTCTGCTTTTTCAGGCACAGCCCCATAGTCCCTGTGCTCGGTCTCACATCCACCTCTGCCCGTGGCTGCGAGTTGCTCATGTCTCTGTGGGAATTTCATGATGTGAGAGGAAGACAAGCCCCACGTGAAGGGACGACTCACCCTCTCCCTGCAGAATCTTCTCCACCCTGCCAGTGAACAGGTCTCGATGGAGCCAAGTGGGAGACAGAATATTTGTGCAGATGTTGTCATTTTAAATATTTTTGCTGGGAGAAAAAAAGCCATGAAACAAAACCAAAGCAGAAACAGAAGCCCCATCAAGCTGCACCGTAGCCCTTCTTTACCCAATTGCTAGTGGGATCAGGTTGCAGAAGGCAGAGCACAGGTATCGCTGCCCCACAAGGACTTGCAGGGCATGACAAGAGCCACATGCATAGGAACAGCCTTGCTGAGGCTGGAAATGCCAGCACGTGTGCTGTAGGTGCCTGCCCTGGACACGGTCTGCCCTGTGAGCTCTGTCATCCCTGTCCTTATCTTCCTGGCTGTCTGTGTCCCCATCTTGTGTCCCCTCCTTGCTCTTTTGCTCAAGAGCCACCTTCTCGGCTTCTTTCTTAGTCACTTTTCCAATTTCTGTGTCTACATTTCTGTCCGTTTGTCTTTTCTCTTTTTGTGATCTCATTTGAGCTCTTATGCACATGTGCATATGTGTGAGATAAAAAGTTTTTAAAATACTGTGCAGCAGACAAGAGCCCCATAGTAGTTTGAAAACAGATGAACAGCCTCGACCCATTGCTTCAGATTCATTATCTTACCTAATCCTGCAACAATCCTATAAAGTATTAGCCAACTCATTTTACAGATGAGAAAGAGAGGCTCACAGAGGTTAAGTAGTTTGCCCAGGGCCACACCTGGGTGCGTTGTGGAGCTGTGGCAGTGCTACTGTGCACACTCTTTGTCACTTCCGAGCATGCCTCGCTAAGGCGGCAGGACGGATGTGAGCAGGAGGAGCTTGGACTTGGGACGAGGCACGCTGGGGTTTGCAATTTGGCTCCCCACGCACTAGCTCTGTGATGTAGCCTCTCTGGATTAATAATAGTGGATCTCAGAGGGTCATTGCAAGGATTCAATGAGACAGTGGAGGTAAAGGTACTGTGGGCCGAGATCCCAGCATAGAACAGCCAGACCCCATATTATCTGCACCCCACCTTCACCTTGTCTCCTCTGGTCTCCCCTTGCTAAACCCATCCACCTTCACTGGCCTCCTTGTTCTCCCTCAACACACCAAGAAAGCTCCACCCAAGAGCCTTTGCACGTCCTGCCTCTCTCTCTCAGGCGTTCTTTTCATTTCCTCCAGGTGTGGACTCCAGTGTCAAGCTCTCAGCAAAGGGCTGCCTGACCTCTTTTCTTAAACTTGCACCCCCCGCCCCAGCAACACTCTCAATTTCCATCCTCTGTTTTATTTTGTCCATAGAACATGACTTTCTAACATCATACATGTTGTACTTATTTCCTTTTTTGTCAGTCTTTCCCAGCTAGAAAGTCAAGTTGATGAGATCAGTTTTGTTTCTTTGTTCACTGCTGTTTTCTCTGCTCCAAGAAGAGTGCCTGGCACATCACACACACTCAGTAAATACTTGCCAAGTATATAAGTATTATTGTTATTATGTTTTTGCTATTTGGAGAGCACTGGATCAAGGCCCCTCAAACCAAAAAATGAAAAACAAAAAACAAAACCAAAAACGAAAACTCTGTCTTAGTTCATTTTGGCTGTTATAACAAAGTACCTTAGACTGGCTAACTGTTAAACAAAGAAGTGTATTGCTCACAGTTCTGGAGGCTGAGAACTTCAAGATCAAGACATCAGCAGATTCAGTGTCTGGTGAGGCCTGTTCCTCACGGATGGTTCCTTCCGTGTGTCCTCACATGATGGAAGAGTGGAAATATGCAATTGGGACCCCTCAAGCCCTTTTATAAAGACACTAATCCCACTCATGAGACCCATTCATGACCTACTCACCTCTAAAAGGCCCAATCTCCTAATACTATCGCATTGGGGATTAAGTTTCAACATACAAGTTTTGGGAGGGATGCGCACATTCAGACCATAGCATCCCCCCCGCCAAAAAAAACAACCAGCAGGTCCTCAGGCACAAACTCACAAGGGGTTCAGTGACTTCTCTGTGAATTGAATTTCTGCACTTTTATTTAAAAGTAAAAGCTTTCTTCTCTCTGATATATTTCCATAGTGTAGGCTGGGCCAGTCGTTGAGAGTCCTGGAACTGTTTCGAAGAAGAGTGTGGAAATCTGGAGCAGAGAGTGTGTGAGAAGATCACTAACAAGGTGCAGCTGGATTGCCAGGCTCTGCTGCCTCGGTCTTGCACACCGAGCATGTTTCAATGTTGTCTCTGGTTTCATTTCTTTGTTCTGCCCTTGGGTCCATTCCTGAGATCAAGCCAGAGCTCCTGACTACTTAGCTGGGCACTTCAGGGGGACCCTTAGACCTGTCTGGTTTCTCCAGGTCTTCATCCTGAGTTTGGACCAGGCTGTCATCAGGGAAGCCCTTTGACCTCCTGAGAGATAATATTCTCTGATCTCTCACTGACAAGAATATCCCCAAATTAATGCCTTTCCTAGGTTCTTTCTATCTGTTGGTGGTGACTTTGGCTTTCAAGCATTCCTAACTGCCTGTTCTAACAATTTCTGGTTAGTGATAATTAGGCTTCCCTAGCACCAGTCAGATCATGTTCGTTTTTGATTCTCACTTTGGTGAATCAACTTCCACGTGTCTTTTATCCATGTCCCCTCTGAAGTAGATATATACTCATATGAGGCAGCATTTTGGCATAAAATTCCCATACAGAACATGGGTAGGGTCTTTCCTAACTTTACTTCCATTGTGAGGCATCTCCCACAAGGTATCTATCTATCCATCTTGTGTCAAGAACACTTCACGTGAGATCCATGCTCTTAGCAATTTTAAGTGCACAATTCAGTGCTGTTAACTAGAGGTGCAATGTTGTACAGCAGATTTCTAGAACTTATTCATCTCGCATAACTGAAACTTCATACTCGAAAAGCAACCTCCCTCCTCTCTTCCCCCCAGCCCTGGCAGCCACCTTTCTACTCTCTGTCTCTATGGGTTTGACTGTTTTAGATACCCCATGTAAGGGAAATAGTGCAGATGTGCCACAGGCTTGAATAGACATTTCTCCAAAGAAGATGTACGAATGGCTAACAGGTATATGAAAGAATGCTCAACATCACTAATCCTCAGGGAAATGCAAATCAAAATCACAATTAGATATCACTTCACACCTGTTAGAATGGCCATGATATATATATATATATGTATATGTGTGTGTGTGTGTGTGTGTGTGTATAAAGATAACAAGCGTTGGCAAGAATGTGGAGAAACTGGAACCCTTGTGCATGGCTGGTAGGAATGTAAAAGGGTGTGACCACCATGGGAAACAGTATTGTGGCTAGCTGCTCAAAAAATTAAAAATAGAATTATCACATGATCCAGTAATCCTACTTCTTGGCATATATCCAAAAGAATTGAAGTCAGGATCTCAAAGAGATATTTGTACATCCATGTTCATTGCAGTGTTATTCACAATAACCAAGATATGGAAGCGACATAAACATCCACTGACAGATGAATGGATAAAGAAAATGTGGTATATACCTGTAATGGAATATTATTCGTCCCTGAAAAAGAAGGAGATGCCACCATGTGTAACAACATGTATGAACTTGGAGGACATTATGCTAAGGGGCCGTCTTTTTCAATGACTCAGGGTACCCTGTTTTACTGTTCTTCCGATGTGATGCCCCTGTCTGCTGGAGTATTATGCATTTTCCCCCTGTTGATCTCAGGCGTGGCCATGAGACTTGCTCTGGCCAATGAGATAGGAGCAAAAGTGACAAGTGCACGTTAGGAGCAGCAGCTTTAAGCAGCAGTGAGTGGTCCACCACTCTCTCTCTTTTCTTTGCTCCGGCTATGAGAGGCTGCTCTCTAGGCCTCAGTCAGCAGGGGAGGACTACATGGAGCAGGGACACAGATAAATGCTAATGAACATATGGCATGAGAGAGAGTGAACAACCTTAGTCTTATCACTGAGAACAACATACAGAGAAGTTAGAGATGAAAAAGGATGAAAACATACTGGGGACCCTCAAGTTAATAGTTTCTAGTCCTTAAGGCTCCTGGAGTTGCTCTGACACATGCCTTCCTACAGGCTAATTCTTTGATTCAATAAAATAATCTGTTGTTTTTCCAATAAATTTCCATTTTCTTTAAGTTTGCTTTAGTTGGGTTCTACCACTTATAATAATAGTAGTAAAAATAATAACACTAATAAGTGAATGATACTAAATGGTTACTATGTGCCAAGTACTTCATATTTAAATAACTCTCAATCCTACAGTAACCAGCTTTACTGAGGAAGAAACAAAGGCTGAATGACTTGCCCGAACCACTTGACTGTAAGAGTCAGGATTTGAGCTTTAAATCGTACCCCAGGGCCTGCACCCTTAACCACGTGGATGTGGAACGTCTCCCAAAAGGATCTCAGTGCTCCTCTGGCGGACAGCCTCTCAGCGTCCGTCATTTAGAGTTAACATTCTCACAGCTATAATTTGTATTTGGCTTATATTTCCCCTGATCTTACACAAACAATATACGATGGATGGAACTTCCACAAGTTCATGAAAAAATAGACTTGAAAGATAATACAAACCTTTCCCTGAACTTTTTGAAGTACTTTTTTGGAATAAAAATAAGGGCAGACATTGTTTGTTCTCCAAGAACATCTCTGGGTTTTCTTTAAATGAAAACATAGAGAAGGAAAGAAATTCCATGAAAAGCACTCATAGCCACAATTCTAATGCCTGTTGTTGCAGATGCACATATATTTTTTTAATGATAGACACTGGTCTACCTCAATGTCCTATTAAAGGCAAATACATAAATAAAATATCTTTAATTACATCACTGGCTTTACATATCTCTGCTTCTCTAGTTCCCATCTCTCTTCCATCAGCTAAAAGTTTATGTAGCATTGAAAATACAAAGAGAAGAACTTTTCTGGACAGGAAGATAGGGGATTTAGCTGTTCCCTTTAAGGGAACTGAAGAATTATGTTCCAAGAGAATATTAATAAAGGTTTGTGTTAAAAATGAAAACATTAATCTTGGTTCTCACAGAGAGAGAGATGTGGGTCTGGGCTCACCGAGGTGTCTCAATAAAGACGAGCATTCTCCTGGCAGCAGCTACAGAGTTCTTGATGGACAGCTTTCTGCAGCAACGAAGTTTGTGATGAAGAGCTGCCCTTGGCCAGCACAGAGAGCAGGCCTCTGGAGGCACCAACAGTCAGGGCTGGCTCAGAGGGGACTGGAGGCCTACCTAGGTAGTATGTGGGTGTATTATCAATCGCTCTCACAGTTAGCAAGGAATTAGAGGTACTTTGGCGGGTCATAGCAGGTGGTCAGATATGTTTGAATACATTAAAAATAAGAATTCCTTCAATATATCGAGCACTCTCTGTGCCAGAGACCAGGCTAAGTCTTTCATTTTAACCCTTCTGTGAGGGTCAGTTCTATGTGTCAGTTTGGCTAGACTATTACCCAGTTATTGAATCAAATATTGACCTAGGTGTTGCTGTGAAGGGAGTTTGTGGATGAGGTGACCATTTGCAAGCCATTGATTTTAAGTAATGGAGATTACCTTCTAGAATATGGGTGGGCCTCACCCACCACTTGGAAGGTCTTATGAGCAAAAACTGAGGTTTCCTAGAGAATAAGAAATTCTGCCTCAAGACTGTAATGTCAACTCTTGCCTGAGTTTCTGGCCTGCCCCATGGATTTCAGAATTGCCAGTGCCCATAACTGTGTGAGCCAATTCCTTAAAATAATTCTCTTAATAGAGGAAAGGTAGATACACCTACACATATAGACAGGAGTATATATCCTGTTGGTTCTGTTTTTCTGGAGAACTCTGACTGATACATCTTCTAACAATCCTATAGTTGTCTCCATTTTGGAGTTGAGGAATTTGGGTCTCAGAGATGTTAAGGAACTTGCCCACAGTCACACAGCTAGTAAGAGGCAGAGATGGGTCTGTCTGTTTCCAAAATCTGTACTATTAAATGCCACAATGCATGGCCTATGTAGGGTAGCCAAATGAAAGAAGCCCACCAGGGAGCTCCGGAGGAGTGATGCTGAAGGACACGTCGGCTCTGCAGCCATCTGCAGAAGGGGACCAGGAGTCTGGGCTGAAGCACCGCTGTTGATTCTCAGAGAACCACCAGCTTCTTCACATCCTTGACATTACAAACAGACCAACTGCTGACTTGTCACTGTGCTGGCATTCACAACTTTTCTCAGCCAAGCTAATCCTGTGTGCATTCTGGCTGGCCTGGTCCACCTGCCCCTCTGTAAGCACCCACTGGCTGTCATGATTCCCCAGCCCAGTTGTCAACAATCCAGTATAACTGCTTATTGGTCTGTCTTCTCCACCATTTCTGTCTGGAGGGCAGGACCACGTGTGACTCTTGCTCACTGTTGAATTCCAAGCATGCAGCTCAGAGCCTGGCACATAGTCTACTTAAGAAACGTGTGTGGAAGGAAGTCATAACGGCTGCTGTGAAGATTTCCACTTTGCAGGATGATTTGAACTTGTCTCCAGCCTCCATTTTTGGCAGGTGCTGAAAATAACCCCATGACCTAAAGTTATTATAGATCCAGAGCACAGATCTCAGCTGCTGGATTAGCTGCCGGTGAATGAGTGAACAGCTTGCTACTGTTATCAGGGAAGTTCTCAGTGCCTTCCAGCGTTGGGCAGCTAGAGAACTTAGCCACTGCTCCTGGGTGGTCTCCACACAGGAAATCCATGCTCACTCCATGCCCTTGGAGCATGCTGTCAGAATCAATAAGCTAGAGGTGGATTTGCAAAGACCTGTGATTTCACGTATAATGAGAGCAAACCTTTAGAAAATGAGCATTCCTTTAGATTCAGTAAACATCTGCAGGACAGGCAGAAACTGGCATTTAAGATAAAGAAAGCTGTGCCAGAAAGGGGGCTGAGGAGCTGGGTGTTTTTCCTGTGAATGTTGGGCTGTCACCCCGAGACAGCTGGGGAATTCTCACAGAGTTGAGTGATCTGACATAACATGTAAAATCATGACAGAGTAAAAGGGACCTGGGCTTGGGAGTTTGATGATCTGGGCAAGTCCTTAAGCGCTCCAGGTCTTAATTTCATCACCAGTGTCACTGGTCATCAGGGACCTCCTTGGACTTTCAGATTGGATTGCCTCAACTTCCACTTCCACAGCTTGGAGGTCCAAAGTCGTGGCCACATTTATGCAAAGCTTTGCTCCTGATCCTCTCCTTCTCTCCTCTCCTGTGGGTGCTGCCTCTCTGTCACTGAGCACCAGCCTGGCCCCCAAAGTCAGCATCTTTGGTTGTTTTCCCAGTGGAATCCATCTGTTCTCGCAAAGATCTGTAGATCGTGGGCTGCTTACCCCGGCCGACTTCGTCGTGTCTAGGTGACAAGCACATAGGATCTACAGGTGGCCTCCAGGCACCGCCACAGTGTCTTTGAGCGCCACACCTCATGCCTATGCCACCTCCACCTCCACCCACCACCATTGCCACACCTGAGACCCTGGAACTTCTGATGTGCCAAAGTTGCCCATGGCTCTGCTCTAAAACAGGAGTTCCTTGCTGCCCTTTTATATTACACCCTGTATGGGGCACCAGGACTAGCACTCCACTCTTGGTGCACTCAGGTCTTCCAGAGCATTTGGTGAAACAATCAGTTACCCAAGGTGCTGGCCTGGGAGACAAATCTGGTGTTCACCGCCAGGCCACGTGGAAGATCGTGCCTCCTTCTGACCACAGAGCCACAAGGACCTGTCTGGCTTCCTCTTCTCCCAGGGTGGGTTTTCTCTTGTGAGGTCCTCAGTGCCGTGGTGACTGGTTGTGGGTCTAGTCCTGTTCTCCAGTCATGCTGGATGAATCTGGGGTGGCTGCGACTCAAGGTCAAGCAGTGGCCTCCACTGCAAAGGAGCAAGTGCAGACCTGGCTCAGGTGAAGGAAACCCGAAAGCAGTGAGAGTTCCAGATCAGACCAGCTGTGTGCAAGTCACTAGCCCTGCTGAGCCTCAGTTTCCACTTAAAATGGCACGAAGTCATGTTTTCTATTTGTCACAGGTTGTGTGAAGCTCAAACGAGCTAATATACTCATTTGTGAAAGAACATACTTTGTTTTACACAATCTCAACATAACATGTCACAAAAACACAAAACATACAAAAAGAAACTGTCTCTAAATTTTAAGATTGGGGATTCTCCCAAAATATTTGTCTGGTAGGCAGATGCATGGGGTACGAGTTCAAATTTTTCCATTTCTACCAAGGGATATTGGAATACAATTCCACAGTTGCTCTTGTAAGCAGGAAGCTGAAAGCATTCCTTAACATACTTCGTGCTCGGTCAGATTCTCATCTAAAAAAGTGGTTAAACAGCGTGACTGTTTCAGGTGGGGTTTCTAAATGTTGAAATGACATGTGCCTAGTGGTGCATTTCTGTGGCTTTTGTCACAGAGGTGACGTCCTTCCTTTCTGAGCTCAGGCTGTGTGTCCAGTGGACATGGTGAAACAATTCAACCAATCCACGTAATTTTGCAGGACAATGACAGGAGGCTTGATGGAGCTCCCCCTGAGATGGGATGCCCTCCTGGCATCTGTGGGCAATCGTTTTCTGACTCCCATTCATGTGCCACTCACTTCTCTGAGATTTCTCAGACGTTCTGGTCTCCCGAGCCCTCACATTTCCCTCAGCTCTATCTGCAGCGCAATGATCTGTCTCTGTGTCTACATTTCCTTATCATTGGTATGTTCTGTCCTCTCTGCTCTTAGGACAGGAAATTGAGATTTAATTTAGCAGTGTTAAATGTGAGATGCCCTTCAGACATCCAAGCAGAGTGGCAGTTAGATACAGGATTAGTTATCTATTGCTGCATAATAAATTACCCCTAAATTTAGTGGCTTAAAACAACAAACATTTAGTATCTCACAGTTTCTGTGGATATATATTCTCATGCCTCTGGCTGTGGCTTAGTTGGGTTTTACTCTTGGGTCTACTCCCCAGATCAAGTCTGCACTCCTGATTGCTTAGGTTATCTGCTCAGGAGGAAGCTTTGACCTGCCTGCTTCAGGGTCTCTCACCGGCTGCACATGAGGAGCTGTGGTCTTATCTGAAGGTTCTACTGGGGAGGACCTGTTTCCAAGCTCATGCATGTGGCAGTTGGCAGGACTGGGTTTCTCATGGGCTGTGGGCTGGAGGCCACCCTCAGTTCCATGCTACATGGGCCTCTCAACGGGGCAGCTCACAACACAGCAGCTGGCCTCCATCAGAGAGAACCAGCGAGAGCAAAATGGGGCCAGCGAGACGAAGCCTAATCTCAAAAGCAATCCAGCCCACACTCAATAAGCTGCATGAACACTAGGCAGTGGGGACAGTGGGGTCATCTCAGAGGCCACTTAGCACAACCGGCAAGCCTGGTGTTCTGGGAAAAGGGTTGGGCTAGGCATGGGCGACCTGTCAGGCCAACTAGAAATGAGACAACAGGGATGGCATGTCTAGAGACAAGAGCTCTGAGGCTTGGGCCCTCCAGCCTGTAGGAGTGGAATCTGGGAAGAAACAAAGGAGTGAGAGAAGGAAGGCCAGTGAGCTCGTAGTGGAACGGGCTGAGATGGATGAAGAATGACCACTAAAAAATGAAAACGGAAGTGGAAATACTGAGAAATGGGAACACAATGTTACATTTTCTATCTTTAAGAGCCCTTTCCCAATCCTCAGAGCTCAGCAAAGCTCCCCTGACTCCCTCATCTACTCCAACAAATTGAACGTTAGATGGTCGTCATGTCCTCCTGGGTCTCCTCTTATTGAAGGCTGGCAGGGAAGTCTGGAATTCCCTAGAAATGGAGGAGAACCACGAGGCAGAGGGCAGGCGGTGCAAAGCAGAAAGCATCTGCACGGGAAAGAGTTAGCTGCTCGCACATGGTTTCCCCGGGACTCTGATCCGTGTGTTTAGGCCTCAACAGGCAGAGCTGGCTGAGTCAGTGCCCACACCCTGCAGGAGCAAACTGTCTGACTTTGTGCCGAGTCCACCTAGAGCTGAGTTCCCAGCTGGGCCGTCAAATAAGAGAAGGTGTAATTAAGCAAATAGAGACAAAGAAGAGGGACTAATAGCCAGGCAGTGAATTAGCTGCAGTGTGTGGTTTGTTTCCTGCCTTCCAGGGCATTCCCCTGCCTTAGTATACCAGGCATCCATTCATTCCTTCAGTCAGTAAATATTTATTGAGCACCTTCTATACCTCAGGTCCAGTGTGGGTGCTGGGATGCCATGTAAGCAGAGCCAACAATGGCTTTGTCCTCAGGAAGCTTACAGTCTAGAAGAGGAGTCAGACATGACTCACATGCCACAAAAATACATAAAAAGTAGAGTGGTGGTAACTGACAAAGGCTCTCTCCTTGAAAAAACCTTAGTCAGGTTCCTCTGAGCCCTCTTTTAAACTAGGCCTCAAACGTAGGCTTCGAGCTTGGGCCCTGTCCCATCCTTGCTGGGCCTGCCTCACCCAGTCTTAGCAAGAATCTTGCTAAGTGAATTTAGCAAGAATCCTCCCATCCTCGACATCTGATCCCCCTGGTCTGCCTTCAGCAAGAATCTTGTTAAGTCAATTTAGCAAGAATCCTTTTACCCTTACTGTCTCCTCTTAGCAATTTTCCATCCTCTGACCCCTTCACTCTGCTCATTGGCTATAAACTCCCATTTGTCCGGATTGTGCTTGGGGTTGAGCTCCCTCTTTTGACCCTATTGTGATAATCCTGACATCTATTGCAATAGTTTGAGTGACTTCATCTTTACTGTTTTAGCAAGTGTCAGAATAATTTTTACCATCACTGAAGGTGAGATACCTGGTGCTACAGAAGCAAATGAATAAGAGGATCTGACCTTGTCGGAAAGCCAAGAGAGGCTGGCCCGAGGAAACAATGCTTGACTTGAGATCTAGCATCTTAAGGCAGAAGTTAGAAATTACACAAAACTTAGAAATAAAGCCAAAGGGTGACTGCACGGCCTTTCAGTGTCATGCTGGAACATTGTCCAAGAAGACTGTGCAAGGGTGACCTGGCTCTCTAGGGGGTTATACCTGGTTTGACCATCTATTGACTATTGATTAGGGCTCAGACTGTGTGAAGTTAGATGATAACTTGTAGAAGATTGCTACGTTGCAAACGATTTTTTGTCCAGTGGAGATGCAAACATTTTTGCTCAATAGAGAAGATAACCCAGAAGGTTACAGTTGTGTTGCCTGCAGGAAGTTAATTCGTTTTGTGTCTCACTTAGCAAACTTATTTCAACTTTCCTTTCTTGAGAGAGCATGTACGTGTCTGTCCCACAAATGCTCTTTGAGCTAGTTTTGCCACCCTGTGAGTGAAATAGGTCATTACCGGGTGCTCAGTGTGTATTTGTATGAGAGCCATGCTTTTGATTATTTTAAACTTGTACTTGGACAGAGGTGGGAGGAGCACATTAACCAAGTGTGGCTGGTATCTATTTACTGAGGACCCAGGACCTGGCTCTGAGAAAACTTAGGAAACTCTAAGAATGTGTTTGTTGTGTTCATGGAGTTACTGGGTTCACAAGTAAAAAAGTAAGAGTTACTGAATCATCTGCTCAGCAAGGTGTCCCATTGCTGTGTCCCAAGGTGTCCCACTACTGTGTCCCAAGGTGTCCCACTACTTCCTTCTCAGCAGTCACTGGGGCTATTGGTGTCCACCACTTGACACGAGTTTATGTATTGAAAACACAGTCCCTCATGTCTGCTCCCTTGCCATACTTTCCATTTTGCCAGTGAGGCA
This sequence comes from Cynocephalus volans, assembly GCF_027409185.1. Classification (NCBI taxonomy): domain Eukaryota; kingdom Metazoa; phylum Chordata; class Mammalia; order Dermoptera; family Cynocephalidae; genus Cynocephalus; species Cynocephalus volans. The sequence continues at coordinate 79,327,054 of NC_084466.1, read as the reverse complement.
TCTTCTTCTCCACTCCCCAGGCTCGCAGTCTCAGCGAGGTCCTTGGTTGTCCCTGTCCCTGTCCCTCCTTGGCCAGTCATTTACTAAGTTCTGTTAATGCGCCTTCAGCTTGTCTCTGGGAGCTTCCCCTTGCTCTCTATCCCCATGGCCATCATCCACTCTGGGTGGCAGGATTCATGAGGACCTATCAGAGGATCCTCATGAGTCTTCCAGTTTCCAGGCTCTTCTTTCTTCAATCCATCCCACATGTTATGCCATATTAATCTTCCTTACAAAAATGATGCTTTCACACATCACTGCCCTGTTTAGAATCCCTGGGCACATCTGCAGTGGTAACCCAGACTCACTTCTGGGCTTTCAGAAGCTCTGTATGGGAAAAGCCAAGTGAGGTCCTGGCTGGTAATATTTGCTCCTTCTCAGAATCCTCAGAATGTCTCCCACCACCTGGGCCTCCCCCCACCAGGAGCTCTAAGCATAGCTTGTCAAGCCATGAGACCCACTAATGAATTGATCGGGCCATGAGTGGGCCTAGATTCATGGGCAGCTGGCATGGGTGGCCTGACATAAAGAGCTGCCCAACGAGAACTGCCAGTGCTGGACGGAGGCCACTGAGCCAGTCTGACTCTCTCCTGGGAGTCTAACTCCTCGTAGCAGCAGTAGAGGAGAATGAGTCACCCAATCTGGGGCACCGGAGTGGTGGCCATGAGGATGATGAAGATGACTGCATTGCTAGAGCCTTGCTGTGTCCTGAATGATCTCTTGGTGTATTAACCATGTTTTTTATTTTCTATATTCTGATGCTTTCACATCTGGGGACTCAATGACCCTGAAGGGACTGCCCCTGCCAGGGTTGGCCAAGTCCAAGAGAACATAAAAAACTCACCATGCTCACCCCCACCCCAGCTTGCTTTTCAAATGCAAACCAACCAATCCAGAGCCCCGACTCCCACCACCTCCTATTTTGGGCTATCATACAGGGCCACTATCCACCTACCCTTATTACCCCAGGGCCAGGTACCAAACCAGGAATAGCCCATATGCCCCAAAGCCCATTGAAAGTATTCAGATGAGTCAGTAGGCAACCCTGAGCTTGCTTACCCTGCCTCACCCATCCCTTCCCATGGAAACCACAATAAAGGCTCCTGCCCACCATCCCCCCTTCCCCTGCCTCTTGACTGACCCTGGTGCTTTTCCAGTGGCCCCCAGTGGCATAGCATGGCCCCCTCCTCCTGGGAACCGGGAGTAATTATCTTTTCATTGGCAATCATCCCCTGAGCTGTTGGCTTTAGTATACCTCCAATCTTCTATTAATTCGCTGTGTTTAAAATGCTCAGTTCCCACACTACATGCCTGTCTCTATGGAGCCTGGCAATGTGGCCATCCCAGCTTTTCTTAGAGGCAGGGCCATGTGCTCATCCTGCCTTACCCTCGTGTCTTAGACTCAATTCCTTTCACTTAAGGTAGATAGACTATCTCTAATTCGTGCAACCTAAAAAAAAGCCAAATACACGGACTCCAGATCTGACTTGTATCTCCTTCTTCCACCTGTTCTTCTCCTGTGCTTTTCAGACCCTTTGGCTTCAGTGACATGGGCTAACTTCCTATTTCCGTATGTTCCTGTTCTCTATACCTTGTTAACACAAGGTCTCCTTCCAGGAATGGCCTCCTCCTCCCCTCTGTTGGCTAAATCTGCTCTTCCTTCATGGCCTGATCTCCGTTTCACCTCTCCTGTGATGGCTTCCACGACTTTGCCATCTTCGTGACCGTGCACGTCTCTGAGCACCTGCCTCATCCACCACCGGGGACGTGCACAGGGCAGCCTGTGCCACCTTACACTATTCAGTATTCTCTGCTCAATATTCCAAGACCATCTTCTCATAAAGCTTTATGTTCTCTGGGTTCAGGGACCAAGCTTTTTACTTTGTGTGATGATAGGATGCATTTGATACCAAATACGTCCTCAGCAGCTTCCTTCTCATTGAGTTGGGACATAAAATCCATGGATGCAACTACAGTTGCTGCTTTCTGAGCCAGGGCCTGGCCAAGAGGGGAAGCAGGTCTCTGGCTCATCTCTAGTCTAGGCTTTAACCCATCTGGGAGGTGGGGTTGACCTGCCACCAGATTTCCTAATGTTTCATGGCACTTGGAAGATCTCATTTTCTTTAGTTTGCTGTCGGGCCTGGAAGGGAAGGTGAAGTGAGACTGCAAGAAATGAGGGAGAAACCAGAGGGGGCTGGGCCACTGGCTGGGATGTAGGGGACTAGTTCCTGTGTGGAGGCTGGGGCTGGGGCTGTGGTGGGAGGCTTGAAAATCAAACATGTACTTCACAGTTTGGTCCTGGGCTGGCCTGTTTATAATAAAAACATTTGGTTTGACTTCCAGAGAATTCAGCCCATGATGTAAATGTTGATGCATTTTAGGCCACATTCCTTGTAGTCCCCAGAGAAGATCCTTACAAAAAGCATGAGGGGCGGAACCAAATAGTTCCTGGGATCATCTGCAGTCTGAGACATCACATTCAGAGTTTAAGCTATACAAATAATTTAGACACTAAAATTCAAGCCCTAAGTATACCTTTTAAACCACAAACTAATTATTTGTGTCCAAATCGGCAGACTGTGTCTCTTTAAATGTTCTTTCCATTCCTCGTGCATGTTGTCATCAGCAGATGGCCCTACCTTCCCCCACTGCCTCCCTTTCAGCAGACCCTTCTAATAGCTAATATCCTGCAGTGACCAAAGCCATTAGAAGGATTAGGCCATTACTATCCTGTCCAGCAAACACATAATGCTCACAGGGATTGCCTTTTTCCCCCTTTGGTTGTTGTTTTTATGGATGAATCAGGGCCCAATGATGGGTGGAAAAATCAAAATGAGGAGGGCAGAGGGTTATGTTCTTTCTTTTCAAGGACACCTCCCAAACAGCCTTAGGATTTGAGATTCCTTTGTTAGAATGCTGGCAGATGTCAGCTTTGTGGCTAGAGCAAGCTCTGAAAAGACACAGACAGTATGTAGACTTCTGTCCCTCGTTACTATAATATGTAATACTCGTACTTTCCCCAGCACCACAGCAAATCTCTCTTTGCTCTGCCTGTTCACACAGTCCTGTTTGTGCTGGAAAAGACGAGCAACCAGCAGCCCAGCCCAAAGCCACGTTGCAGGTCTCAGGAACGCTCTGAAACACTGCCACCCAGTGGCACTTCTCTGGTATGACAGTCCACAGCAAGGGAGCAAGGAACCTAGTTTTATAAGCTAACGGGTGGAGAGGGACAGAGGGGGCCAAAGCTAGCCTAGAATTGGGAGGCCAAGGTGCAGAAAAGCACACTCCATAGCACGCAGACAGGAAGCTGGTTTGGAGATGGCTAAATAGGGCAGGTGATAGAAACATGCAGAAAGGTGGCTGGAATATAAAGAGAAGACTAAAGAAATGTAATGAGATGGCACGTCTGAGCAGTCTCTTTTCTAAATGGGAGAAATACACACTTTCTCTAAGAGAGAGTGGAGGGAGATGACAGGAAGATGAGTCAACGAACTCTGCTTGGAGTCGGCCTCAATTTGGGTGACTCAGTCTGCCACATGACTGAGTTCTTAAGGGTCCTTGGGCTCTACTGACTTTGGGGAGGTCACTCTATCCGTTTCCTGACCCAAAGGGGCTCTTCTTTCATCCCTAACATTGTGTGAATTTGTTATCTGAGACCAAAACATGCAGAAATACAGAAAATGTAAGCTGTGGCAATCCTTAAGACATTTGTGTTTGACCTCCCAGTGCTATAAGGAGATCCTAAAAAATACGTCCCTTGTCACCTCTCGGTGGTTTAAGACTCGCTGGGGCAGTGTGCAGAAGGGATCTTCATGGAGCCAAGCGTCAGTGATTCACAGAAAGAACTTGCTATCTAACCTTCCAGCATTAGCCAATGAGGGCCAGCTCTGGAACTTTCCAGTACTTTCAGTGCACATGGGGGAGAGGTTGAGAAGGAATCAGCTTGGAAGGGAGGCTGAGCTCCATTAAAATGGAAGCTAAACCAGAAGCTAATGGGTTAGTAATTTAATAGGTCACCCTTTTTGGTAATATTTTCATTTTAAAAAGAAAACTTCTGTTAGAGGGCAAGTAATTCCAAAAAAATTAGATTCTGCTAGTTGAAATATAAGAATCCAGGCAGGCAGTACGGCAAATGCATTTCTGGCTCCTCCAATCTTATGTGATAGTTCCCATCCTGCCTCTGTCATCAATATTTCTTGGGAAAAAGCATAAGTGATCACTACTTTAAAGACTGTTAGAATCACTTTCCTATCCAAGGTCTGAAAGAAGATTTGGACTCAGGCTCCATTTGAAGAAATCCAGGTTGTATTTCCCCCAGCATTTAGGGTTTGATGGTTTCTGCTTATCTAAAGTGCTCACATTGCAAATATGAGCAGCAGGGCTGGGGATTTAAATTCTGTCTTGATGGGAATTTGAACTGAAATACTCTGCCCACTGCCACTTTATAAGCTGGGAATCATCAAGCTAGCTACAAATACCTCGAGGGGTCCTTGCAGTTGCTCAACATAAATCAGCAAAATGACAGGCAATTGACTTTGAAGACAGCTCTCACATGGCTGAGTGGCTGGAGCTGCTGGAAGCAGATGAGGGCATTTTCCTGTAAACATGACTGTGATTAGCACCAGAGTAAACAGAGGATTGGGCTCTATCTGTCAGACTCCAGCCTGCTCTGGATTTTTCATTAGGTAGAAATCAACATGTGACTCAGTGCAGCAAAGTTGGCAATTCTAAGAAATAAGTTTGTATTTCAACACCTGCTGAATAATTCTGATTTTTTCCAGAAGGTAAGCAAGAAGGAAATTTGATTTTGCCATGTTTTCATGGAGAGATAAAATAGGAGTGATGGAATCAGACCCTGCAAGGCGAAAGTAATTCAGCTTATAGTCTGTGCTCTGATGCTGTCTAGCAAAGTGTGGCATAGCTCAGACTTTGGCTAAGTGCAAAGGTGCATGTTTGGAAATTTGACCTTACCAGTGTCATCTGAGGTCACCAACTCACGTACCTGAGGAGGCCAGGAAGGCAGTAACATCAGTAGTTGAGCTGGTTGGAGGGGCTGAGGCCAAGTGGAGCATGCTGTCCCCTCCAAGGAGGCAGGCTGACCCTGCTCTAGCAGGGATTGTTGCCAACTGGGGCAGAGAGCCCTAGGTTGTCATATCAACTGGTTTTTCAAAAGAAGCCAGAAATCAGGATTTTCAGGTGGAACACTAGGTGTGCCAAATCAAATATGTCTACAAACCCATAGCATCCAGCCTGTCTACAGCCTGCTTTGGGGATAACTTCATGTTGGATTTCTCCAAAGTCATTCCAGCTATATCAGGTCTCTGAGCCATTTTAAATTATTTTGAGAGAGGGACAGAGGAGGAAGGAGAGAGAGAGAGAGAGAGAGCTTGCATAGACTCTCTGAGCAAGGGAGTCCCTAGCAACGAAGACCAAAATCTATGAGCTCTCCAGACCTAGAAGGTTTTTTTTCGTTATGTTTTGTTTTGTTTTTTAGTTTCTAGCTTAGATCTTTCAAGCTGCAACTTAAACCACTTCTTATTTTCAATCAATGGAAATGAACAACTGCTCATCAGCGCTGGAGTAATCACAACTCCCATGGAAATTTTAAACTCAATTGGCATTTAACGAAAGGAAACCCTGTCAAATGCTCTGGAGCTTCATTCCCTGTAAGTCAGCTTGTGCTGACAGGAATGAGAAGACTTGTAGCTCTGGTGCGTCCAGGACAGGTCACCACCTGCTTTGAACCTCAGTTTTCTCCTCTGTAAAATGGGTTCCTTCTACCTCGTGGGGCTCTGCACTATGAAGAGTAGGTGCTGGCTGACTGTGGGAAGGAGTGTATGTCCCCGATGGGGTCAGCTTGTCTGCGTTTGAATCTCAATGCCACCTCCCACTCTTGGGTGACTTCAGGCAAGTTTTTACATTTTTATTAATTGGTATCCTCATTTTTATGATAGAGGTTAAAATGGTGCTTCCCCCATAACGCTATGTGAGGAGTCGATGAAATGCTCTCGGGCGAGTGAGCTCAGGACCTGGCCCCAGGTGAGTCTGGAAGGGCTGGGGATGGTGGGGAGGGAGGATTGTAGGGGGATCCCAGGTTTCTGGGTGACTGGGTGGATGGTGGAGCCATTAGTCAAGACTGGTGATGCCAGAGAAAGAACAGGGTCAGGAGACAGGCAGTTTGATGAATTTAGGACATACTGAATTGAAACCACCTCAGAACTTTGAGGAAGAGAGTGAAATTGGAAGTTGAGATGTGGCTTTGGATTCTCGGCTGGAGACAGCCTCTGCCTGGAAGCAGCTGAGGCAACAGGGCATGCGCGAGGTCGCCCAGACAGAGTGCAACCTGAGGGGAGAAGGGACCTCCAGAGGACCGAGACCCCAGGCCAGGAAAGAAATCTGAGAAGGTGCACCTACTGAGGTTGCGGGAAGACCTGCAGGAAGGAATTTGATGGAAATCAACAGGGAAATGGAGATTATGAGGTTCATGAAGTTTACAGTCTGATGAAGGAGCCCAAACAGAAACACACGCAACAACCAAAGGACTTTCTTAAGATGAAATACCAACTAGGACAAAGTCAAGCAGCCCCAAATAGCTGGAGACCAGGACAGGATAGGAGCAAGCCCTATTCAGAAATGAGAGCTGGTTTCAGGTGACCTGTTGAGACATTTTCTCCCTGGGAGCAAACGTTTTTCCCAACTAGGGTCTTTCTTCTCCCGTTGAGTCAATTTTCTTTTAAAAAATTTCCTTTAAACTGCATTCCTCAGCTCCTCTGTCACTTTGGGAGCCCATCTCCTCCTACCTCTTCCCTCTGGGTAATCTGCACTCTTGAATGCCCCCCAGTCAGATGCAGACACCAGCCTTCTAGGCTGGCTTGTATTTCCAGGCAGCTGGGAGGGCTGGGAAGAGCATGGAATCCCAGCTCAGGGCCCTGGGTTTGAGCCGCTGCCAGTCCAATGAGACCAGCAAACTGCGGTCACCTTTAGAATGGAAACGATGCTATTAGGTGCTTCTAGGGTTTGTGGAGAAGCATTCTATGTGAAGTCCTGTAGGTGAACAGGGAGACAGTGACAGCACAGGTTTGAGGAACCCCTGTGGCTCAGTGGTCCACACTGTAGTGAGCTGGTGGGGGCGCTGTGGGGTGGAGTCGGGGGCACCGAGGGTGGAGTCAGGGCACTAAGAAGTAGAGTCAGAGGCTGAGTGAGGTGGAGTCAGGGACACTGGGGCGGAGTCAGGGGCTATGCAGCTGCAGGTTGGTGCACTCCAGTATGGTGTCTGCTTCCTGACTGCTTGGTGAGCTTTCTGGGGACTGCAGTGGGAAGCAAAGATGCCACATCAGGGAGGTAGTGGCCTCTCTCTGCCTGTTCTGTGCAAACAGCATTCACTACAGAGAATGGAGACGGGGGCGTGAGGGCAGCCTCAAGTACCGGGAGGACATCGGGGGCCTTGGCATCTCAGCATAGTGCTCCTTGAGTCAGAGGGAATCAGAAAAAGGGCTTGGCAAGGAGAGGGATGGTGGATGCTGAGATGGACAGAAAATCCCGGTAAATGATAAGAGCAATGTCACAGAAGGGAAACATCACTCACTGTGTCACGGGAGGCAGCTGCTGAATTTTGCTGAGAGCGAAAGGAACTCCCTGGACAGCGTTAGAGGCTGCAGGAGGGCTGGCAGGCATGTGCGTGGTGATCCTGAGCCCATCCAGGCCCTGGGACCAGCCCTGTCTCCCTGGGGAAGCAAGAAAGCGGGCACCACGCTGTCCAGGCAATCTGGGTGACCTGCATGCCTTGCATGGGCCCTGCACATGGGAATAGGGACAGAGACAGGGGACCGGGCCGCCTGGTGGTAACATGTCCCACTGAGTTGCCTCTAGAAAGCCCAAGTCCTTCCCAGGCTGCAGCGAGGTCCCAGCTGGTAATGCCTCAAAACCAGCATCTGTTTTTTCACTCCCTGTGGCTCCCTTTGAACTCAATCCCTGCAAAACCTCAGTAAAAATAAAAAGGCAAAGGAAACAGGTGCTGTTGCAGAGGGTAGGGGGCAGGCAGATCTGGAACCCCAGGAGGTGGTGCCTGTGTTTCCGCACCTTCAGTCTCCCTTTACTGCATAAAACTGCTCAGGGCCCACGTCAGCTCCAGTTCCAACAAGGAAAATATAGCAGCACACAATATGTTGTTTTGGCAGAAAGCTATGAATTTTAGTATGGAATGTCTGTCACGGGGACCCATCCAATTAACTCAGTTGTCGAGAAATCAGAATAAATAGTTTAGAGGAGGCGACTGCGGCTTTTGCTCAGACCTTTATTTCTTATTTGTTTTCATGGTTAAGCAGGTCTGCAGTCACCAAGATGGATATTTAGGGCAGAGAAGGAAAGCATACACATCTTCACACTGGTTCTCCTCAGGGAGGGAAGGAAGGAGATAATTTTTATGCATTTTAGACTAGGGAATCCTGATGGGCTTCTGTTCTAGGGAAGTGTGATGGAGGCAACCCTGGCCAAACCTCAAGTCTCAGATTTAGTGCTGTTGGAGAGTCTGAGACAAGGCCTGGGCCGGACCACAGAAGTCTCTCTCCTCCTTAGGTTTTCCACTGTGACTGGTGGGCATGGCCGTGCCCAGCGAATTGGGGGACAGGCCAGCCTGATGCCCACATCTGAGGCCTGTTTGACAAGGAGGGCTCCAGGCGCTCTGGGTTAGCAGTGGCGCCCAGGGGTAGCTGCAGTGCCCGGGAAACTCAGCATCCGTGTGAACTCCAGGCAAGAGATCTGCAAGGCCCTTAGGAAAGAAGCACCCCAGATATGTGACAAGGGGTTTATGGAGGAGGGCACGGGTCATGCCCATGTTTATCCTGTGTGGATTCCCAGGGAAACACACCCATGGCAACCCTGGGGTGCGGTGGGGGTTGGAGGGTGTGTTTTCTCCGCACCTCAAATGGCCCCGGGTTGCTTTTAGAAGCATTCGGCTGCTAAAACCGTGGGCCGAGAATGACTCCTTACTTTGAGGTTGTTCCTGGGGCTCTCTGACTTTAGATCTTTGCTGCAGTGGAGGTAAAACCAGAGCCGAGTTCACGCTCAGCTGCATTCGTGAGTTCAGCAGGGACCTGCAGGAGCGAGTTTTATGCTCCAGAAGGGCAGCCGGGGACGAAGTTTCAGCTGCCCGCGAGCAGCCTTTCTGCAGCCCGGGGCTTCCGAAGGCCGCCTCCGTCGCATCCGAGGCCCCGCACCCCTTTCGAGTCCTCCCACCCCGGCTCTTACATCGGTAATGCTCCTGTCGTGGTGGACCGGCCCGATCCAAGGCAAAAGCTTTTTTTGACCTCTGCTCTCGGGAGCAAATTGTCCCTGCATCATGAGGGCCAGGAGGACGGGAAGCAGCCTCTCGGCGGCCTGTCCCGAGCACCGGGCTGTCGGTCAGGGGTCGCGGCGCGGCTTCAAGGGCTGCAGACTCAGTTTGCCTTTGTGCTCCGCGCTGCTTCCGTTTTAAAGGCTTCGCCCGCGAATCGCGTGAGTCATTCCCGGAACGTTGGGAGTCTCCATGGTGACGGGCAGAGTGGGCCCGAGGGAGGCGGCAGGCTCGCCCCTTCCCCGCAAGTTCCTCCTTTCTGATTTTTTTCCTCTGTTTCAATAGAGACTAGGGCTGAGGCTTGAGCTTTTTTGTTTTTTAAACAAATCACAAAATGGGAACTCCCTAAGCTCCTTTGCTATTTTAGCGAAAACCCCGTCTAAATAAATATGTATTCTAGTCTTTACCTGCCTCTGAAGAGACCATGAAAAACAGCAAAACACAACAAAAACCGTGCATTTGTTTCTTTTTTCTTTGCAAGTGTTTTAAGAAGAGATCTGGGGTTTTTGTTTTTTTCAGTGAAAAGACTCTGGGTAAACCTCTGCAGCCTGGAACAGAGACACCTGCAGCCCTAGAGGGTGGCATCCCTGCCCACCTTTTCATGCACCAAGCAGAGGTCTACCAGGAGTCTGGAACTGTTGTCCAGTCGTGGTTGGCAGAGTTGGGCGTATTCCTGTAACCCTGATGTTCTTCATTCACATAGATCCATTCTTCGTTCTGCAATGCTCAGGGAAAAGCATAGTATCTGGGGCACATTAGGGTATGGGCGTTACTGTGACCATTTTGGCTACATGAATCTGAGCAGGAAACTAGGGGATTTTTCAAATGGGACTAAATATTAAAATGTGAAACCAATTTTTTTGTGAATTGATTGACATAAATTTATCTGTATAATTCTTTGCGGGAACAATTCCTGTGTCATCTTTCATCACAGTGTGTCACCTGATTGCTCGTGTGTCTGTGGGTGGGAATGAGTTTGCAATAAACTTAAACTGGAATTCTGCTGACTCCATCATCCCCCCAGGAGCAGAACATGCCGCCTCCTGAAGTCCTAGCCCCAGTTTCTGGGGGTTCTGGGGCATCTTGCATGTGTCCTATTCTGCAGGGTGCAGGCGTTCCGTGTCGGTGGCTACTGCAGGCTCAGTGCCAGAGCTTTGCAGGGGGCTGGGCGGAGGGATGGAGAATGGGCCTGGGCCTCCATCTACCAGCCATCAGGTATTTTTTTTATGGTGTCTCTCTCCTTCTCTCAGACCCAGTGTTGCCCCCAGAAACAGGCTCTCGGAGCCCCGTCAAATAAAAGACACATCTTTGCCTCTAGAATCCTGCTTCTCTTTGACAACTGAGGCTTTTCTAAATGGGTCAAGCTCACTGAATCTTGCTCTGGGTTCTTAGGATACAGTCTCTTAAGTTTTCAGGAGCCGTGAAGTCTTTTGAAAAGATGATAAAAGTCCCAAACCCTCCCTCAGAAATGTGCACATATAGTTAACATTTCAAAGACAAACTCAGGAGGTTATGGGCCTTCGGGTAAGAATCCTGCCCCTGGAGGAATTTTCTCTCAAGAACTTCCTTAGCCGGTGACAAGGCCCTCAGTCCAGCCCAACAGCCCCACCCAGTGACGGTGAGTGCCTGCAGCAGGCGTGGCCCAGGCCTAAGCTGAGGCCATCCCAACATGCCCAGTTCTTTTCCAATCCCACATTCCACGTCTGATGTAGACAAATGGCACATAAGAGAAATGGCTTTCTGCTCAAGTCTGCTCTTCAAAGCCTCTCCTAAAGCACTGCTTGGAAAGGCAGAGAACCAAGGCCACCTTTCAGACCAGAGAGCCCAGGACTCCGGCACCCAGGGTTGGAAGATCCCAAACAGTATGCTTAGGAAAAGGTATGTGTGAGAGTCCTAACGTAACTTGAATTTTTAAAAAATCACACATACGATTAAATTTGTCTGCCCATTGTTTTCTTTGTCAGGAAGTAAATCTTATCTGACTCTTCTCTGTCCTGCATATTGTCCTGAAAGCACCTAGATGTTGGAATACTACTTGTATGAGTTTCCTAGCTGCTCTAACAAATTACCACAAATGGCTTACAACAGCAAAAATTTATCCTCCCACAGTTCTGGAGGCCAGATGTTTGAAGTTAATGTGTTAGTAGGGCTGTGTTCCCTCTGAAGACTAGCAAGGATCCCTCCTGGCCTCTTCCGACTTCTGGTGGCTCCAGGTGTTCCTTGGCTATGGCTGTGTCACTCCAACCTCTGTCTCCATCGTCACACAGCCCTCTCCTCCTTCTCCCTGTGTGTATCTCTTCGGTGTATCTCTTACAAGGACACTTGTCTTTGGATTTAGGGCCCACGTAACAAACCAGGATGATTTCATCTAAAGATCCTTAACTTACATCTGCAAAGACCTTTCTCCAAATAAAGTCACATTCACAGGTTCTGGAGATCAGGATGTGGACATATCTTTTCGGGGGCCACCATTCAACCCACTACAGTATTGCTCATTTATATCTTCAGCATCTAATAGTGCCTGGCACACAGTCAGGGTTCATTTGTCATTCATGCATTTGTTTGTGATGGTTTAAACTTAAACTTGGAACCAGGGGCTCTCTCTTCACCATTTCCAGGTCTGAATAAAGGGGGGTATGTGTTTGAAATAAACTCAGTATCTTTGGCATTCCTTGGCTGTGAAAATAGCCACCAGACTAAGTAGAGTAAATAGTTTCTTGCTTCCCTTAGGCATTTCTATTAGATCATGTCATGCCATCATTTCAACTTACATTTAAGTGTGCAGGAATCACATAGGCCTAAAGCAAATATATTTGAAGGTCTTTTTTTCTTCCCCAAAGTGAAGTCCTCTCAGACTTTCAGTGTCTCAAAATATATTGTATTTCTTTTATGAGATGTTTCATGTATGTATTCATAATATTTATGAGGATAAAAAGATATGCGTCCACAGGAGTGCAACTACGTATTTATATATTTAGGTGGCCTTTTTTCTGTCATGTGACATTTCATTGACACCTAATACCAACTTCCAAGTGTTCATTTAGATGATACATGTACAAGGGAAGTGACATGCTTTTTCTTTCCTGAAAAATATAGCTGGATGTGATGCCCTTAAGAGAGAGTAAATGGATATAATCAGGTTTCACCCTACTCTGGAGTACAAATTTTAAACTTTCATATTAAAATGTACCGTGAAATATCTCTCACCTCACAATCTGGAATGGTTTTGTTTGACAGGGTTAAAGGCGGTGATAAGAATGTCTGACTTTGCTGGCAGAAACTTTTAAAACAACCTATCCCTGTGTGTGTAACTCACACGGTATGTAGCTTGCAATTTATGCAGCTGGCCATATTTTATTTATGATATGTTTGGAATGTGGAATCCAAAATCAGGGAAGGTCTAAATTCTTTGTTCTCTATTCATAGTGAAAACTAGTTCAAGTTGATTAATTTTTGTTGTTTTCATTCCGTATTCTTTTAAATATAAGGCTTTTGGGGGTGGGAATTTATTAATAATTTTTTTCATTATTTGTCCATTTTTCAACAAACAAGCAACAGAAGAATCAGAAGAGAGCCAGAGAAAAAGCAAGTTTCGCTGTCTGCAATGCTCAAAGCATACCACTTGCATTAGGAAATGGCAGAAACACACAAGCCAAACAAAACACACTGCCTAGCACAGTCAAGTTTAAATGCGAGCATGCTTTCCAAGTCTTGAAGTTTAAGATGCATTAACATGAGGCCTTTCAACTTCATGTAGTAATAAAACCCAGCAACAGCACAGCATCAATCAACTAAATCAACTTCTCTGAAAGAGAGAGCCTGCCCTGCCCCCCAAGGAAGCCCTGTGGACAGATTCCATCTCAAGTTGAAAGGACGGTTAGAACTGCTTCCTCCTTGTTGCTTTCTCTACTCTGTGAACACTTTGCAGTTTTTCTTTCCTAAATACAATTTAGCTCATATATGAGTTAGTTAACACCGCAGCAAAAAAATAGCTAACTGGTCTACCAAAGAGTTGTAAGTCTCATTGTTTCTAAGTATTTTGTTTTATTTTTAAACTCATTGACAACTCCATGTGTTTTTAATGAACTTTGAATTCTGTTGTTTGAAATTCAAAGGGGTCTTGGATAAAATTTAGCTTCATCAGTTTGTGTCAGTGTGTGTTTTAACTGTGTTGAGCTTTTTCCTTGCTGTACACTGACTGCAGATAGATGGGAGACTATTTATTCATCAAAGGGCTGGTTTTTCCTGCATATCTTTGTGACAGGTACTGGCTGGATTATTTTGATAAAACTGGGCCCAGGCCAAACAGGATGGGGGAAGAACAACTGACTCGGGCTTCCAAAACCAACTGTGGTGGTAGTTGTTTGCAAGTACAGGCACCATCTTCTTTATGACTCTTAGCAAGGCATTGGGATGTGGACTTTTTAAAACAAGACTTCTCAAGCACCTTCAACACACCTAAGTGTTGGGCCCTACCTTTCAATTTGCCAGATACAGGATGCCCTTATAATTTATTGTCCCTGAAGGGACCCTCTTGAGAGTGGATGGGGGCACTAAGCAGATGGGATGTCAGGACAGCAGGTGTAAACCAGGACATCCAGACATCTACCTCTTCTGCCCTCTGGGCCACTACCAGTGATTTTAAAGGCCGTGCATGTGCTGGAGATGCTGCTAAATTTTACCTGCTTCTAGTTCTGATAAATCCAGGCATTTTTTTCATCCTTGAATCGTCCATTACTTCTGATTCCAGTTCATCCCATCTCAGTAACTCACTATCTCTAGACCCCAGGACATTTTTCCACCTTGAAGTTCTTTTTCTGCTTAGAAAGTGTCTGTCTTTCCTATCTCCATTCATGGAGATCCCTGTGATTCTTGGGGACCTGATTCCACAGAGCCTCTCTGTCACCTCAGCTCCCACAGGACTGTATTTGTATTCTTCCTAAGGCCCTTGCCTCTTTAAATGTTGTTACACTTTTACGTGTAGTATCATGTTCACTACTAAACAGAGAAGGGACCGAGCCAAAGCCGGGGCTCACAGTGCTCACTGAATGTGAACCCTTCATTTTAGCTACTTCTTATAGATCTTATTTTACATTTTTTTTGGCAACTGGCCAATATAGGAATTTGAATCCTTGACCTTGGTGTTATAAACACCATGCTCTAACCAACTGAACTGACTGGCCAGCTCTGTTACGGGTCTTAATTTAATTCTTGTCTTTTTGGTGTATTTTTTTTTTTTCTAACAAACAAACATAAAAGAAGATTGAAATTCTTGCTGCATCTGTCATGTGCAAGGAAAAGACCCACACTATTTCTGGATTTGAAGACTGGCTTCTCTATGAGCTGCACAATCTTGTGCAAATTACTTAACCTCTCTGTGCCTGTAAAATGGGGATAATAATAGTACCTGCCTCCTAGGGTTGTTATGAGGACTGAGCCCTCACAGAATAGAGGGCACCTTAGCAACCTTAAATACTCAATATCCCAGCTATTGTTACTGTTCAGATTGCATCTCCCTATTTCTTGAGCTTTCATTCATATTTTAAACTTGTATTATAACTAAAAGAAAACCAAGAGCTATCAGCACATGTAATGTAGTGAGGCTTAATGTCCACCTACACACACCAGTGATATCCACTAGAGAACTAGTGCTTTGATGACCCAGTGACACCTGATGGGACAGAATGAAAAGTCCTCTTACACATGGAAGAACCACCAAATCATCCCACCATCTCCGCTTGGGGTCAGAGACTCAAGGAGCTGGCTCTCTGAAAGTGTTTGTCCTCATTTGTACAATAGGGACAACGATAGTACCTACCTCATGAGGTTGAAGTAAAGGTGAAATGAGACCATCTATGTAAACATTAAGCACAGTTTCTAGTACACAAAAGTGCTTGTTATATATTTGCTGGTGTTCATAGCACCTGTCTTGGAACATGAGTTGACTGGGGTTGAGCGGTGTGTCGGGTGTTCTGGGGAAGGTGTCCTCCCAGTTCTTTCAACCAGGGGAGGTTTGATGACACACTGGGAATGCAAGGCCCTCTCATTTATTAAAATGCTGGAGAGGAGAGCGCCTTCCCTCTGTGGAGGATCCAGAGCAGGACGGCCAGTGTCAACAGCTGAAAGAGCCATCGGGTCGACACTGCTGCAGGAGTGACCATCGGCAGCAGAAGTGGTGGCAAATTAAGGCCCTTAAGTGGCAGGCTGGGAAGAGCCAAGAAATCTGTAAAATCACCAAAGACAGGACGTGAGCCCCCTGAGACCTAGTCAAGAGAAAGGAGGCTGAGGGCACTCACGGTTCTTCTGGCTGGCGGCTCAGAGCCGATGAGTTTTCATTAGCCTGTCATTGCATCCTGCACCCTAGAATGACCCACCCAGATTGTGGTGGCCCAAAGATCTAAGTTATAATTTGGTCTCAGAGAAACACAGTTGTTTCCGGTATGTCTGCACCTAACTCATGCATCTGTCCTACTCTGAATCCCCAAGGAAGGGAATTCTACCAACTTTTATTGGCACTTTCTGCCAATAATGAGCAGTTTCTTATGTTTATCATTATTGATGCCTGCTTCTAGTTCAGCTGTGTCATGGAGAGAGAGCTAAGGTGGTTTGTGTTCTCCTGCAGCGAGCACGTCTGAGACAGTCCTAAGGGCAGAGTTGTCCTCAGTGAATTTTCACTTAGATCTTAACCTTCTCAGTTTGTTTCCACTTGGATTCCGGATATTAAAGTAGAAATAACGCTTCGTGACCTTTAAGCAGGGTGCTGGCTGCTTCCCCACCCTCTCCCCCCGTGGTTTAGTGTTCTATAATCCAGTTCCGCAATCTCCTGGTTTCTGGAGTTCCAACCTCCTTCCCAGCAGAGCATGAATGACTAATTCTGAGAGCCACAAGCTACACCAAGGCTAACCAGGCAGAGCAAATGCTCATTTGAATCATACTTTCAAACAGTGATGTCTGTCCCTAAAGTTTAATGAAAAAAAATTTAAAAGACCCAGCTTTGGGTCTACTCCTCTTCAATTCCACCCCATCCACCTCCCCAAGGATGTAATGAGAAAGACTGCAGGAGTGAGCAATGCTGACCAGCTCAATTGCAGGTGGGCAGAGTTCCCCGAGTACTGCAACCCTGTGCTACTCTCAGGGAGTGGGACAGTGGGGTGGGCTTGGAACAAACTCACCGCTGGCAGAAGCTGTCCATCATCACTCTTTTCTGCTCAGGCAAAAGCAGATTTCAATGACAGCATGGGATGGGGCTGCAGTGGGGACTGGGAGGCGGTAAGAGAACCTTCTCTAGCATTCACCAAATGTTTCAAAACAAGCTTTGCTCCATGCAACCACTTCCCCCAGAAGTCTAGGCGGGAGTTCAGGCTTTGTAGTTGTTACTGCTCCCAGGTTGATGAAATGAGGAGGTGGGGAGCTGGGTTGCCCAGCCAGGAGCTGAAGGAATTCAGGGCTCATGCAATCCCTTGTTCTGGGATGGCGTTTATAGCCTCCACCCCTTCAGCCTGTCAAAAACATTCCATCACAGCCAAGCCCAATTGCTCATGATTCCCTTCTCCAACAAAAAAGTAACCTCACTGCTCAGACACTTGGTCAAGCTATAGTAATAAAAACTGGAAGGAGCAGGATTCAGGGAGAGGGAGAGAAGAGAGGCTGGGAGCTGGGTGTGTGGACAAGTTTGGGGTGGAATCGTGGTGTGAGAAACTATGGGGAGGGCTGGAAATACACAAGAGAGGATGCTGTCTTAAAGAATGCTGTGGACTATGGTTAGGGATTCCCTGGGGCTTTTAGGAAACTTAGTAAAAGGTTGGAGTTATTTTGAAATTCTTTTTGTTTGCAGGACTGTGTGTGTTTGGCTGCTCTGCGAGGGTCCAGGCTGTGTAGAAGTCACAGCATGAGTGGATTGTGGGCTCAGTCATCTCAACGGGGCAAGTCTGGGAATTTTTTCTACTCCCTGGAAGCAAAAGTGACAAGCTGAGGGAGGCACTGGGGCAATGAGGAAGGGTGGAGGTGGGGGATGGCGCTGGTTTACAGTCAGGCTGGGTTTGCTAATTGACTTCACATCTCTTCTGGCAGGGAACCCAGAGTCCTAGTTGCTGACCACCTGGCCGTGGACCAATAACTCCATTTCACTGTATCTTACAGTTGTCTCTGGTGTTGGCACCTGGAAGTGGGATGGGATAGTGAAGAGACTACTAAAGTTCAATTTCCTTTTCATGACTAACTTTTGTTGCTGGCACCTTCTTCTTAAAAAAAGACATTGGTTCATGACTGAACAGTTCCTACATGCAGAGATGAAAACATCCTTTCTGTGTCTTAGTTCATTTTTGTTTAGAGGAATAGATGGTTTCCATCGGCTATTCAGAAGATGGCTGCAAGAAATCAGAGTAAAAAAAGCCAACGTTTATATTTCGGTCTCTTTCTCCCCACAGATGAGCTTGAAATTCTTGCTTTGGGCCATATGGAGTGGATATTCCAGAAGGAAATTCATACTGCTCTCTGTTTTTACTCAACTCCTTTTCACTTTAAAAGTGGACCCTTTGAAGCAGCCTTTTTCTTACCTCAGAATCTGACATGAATAATTGTTTAATTGCCTTTTGGTCTACACAAGATAAGGAATCATGTCTCAAAACTGTATAATTCTCTTAACTAAACAATAGCTGAGCCACCCAGAACACTTTTCAAATAAAGAAATGAATTCTTCACATGTTAAACATTTTACTCTTTTCAAAGTGCTTTGCTCTGTATTATTTTGTTAAATTGGATAGTGTACATGACAGTGCTGTGAAAGTTGTATCACATAACAAACTAGTAAGATGTTAGTACAGTTATCAGTTTGATTTTCCATGTAGGAAACTCAGGCTCGGAGAAGAGAAGTTACAGCCCCGAGTCATGGCAGACCGTGGTCCGTTTTCTAACCCTGGGTGTGCTGTCTCCTCTGCAGAGGGTGCCTCCTGCCATGGAGCCTCCCCAGCGGAGGCCAAGGACCACCATCAGGGGCTTCCCAGAGGGTGAGGCCTGAGGCAGGGCGCTCAGGGGTGTTCCCTGATCTGGGTTACATGGCACTGACCCTGGCACATCTCCCTTCAACGGCTTCAGGCAGTGACTTGCCTTTTTATCTTGTTCAGTCGCCAACAATCAGTCTTCTGCAGATTTCTTCCCCCAGGCTGTGGCAGAGGAATTGTCACATGCCCTAGATTTAAAAAAGATACAGGTTGCTTTTTCTTAAAAAAAAAAAAGTGTCTCTGAAATAACTTCACAATCCATTAGCATATTTTTTAAAAGGTGTTAGTGAATCCTCATGATGGATGTTTAGCTTCAAGTGTGTTAGCAGATGACCTGGGGCAGCTCCCTCAGTGGAGGCAGAAACCACTGGGAAGTACTCACCACCCCCCCGTCCCCTCACCAGGATGGAGCCCACCCTGGGAGGCAGCAGGATGCAGAGTGAGGAAGAGTCCCAAGACCAGAGAACCCCATATGGAGTGTGGGGCAGCCTGAGAGAGGGGGCAGGACACCCGTGGTGAGAGCTGAAGGGAGTCCATGGAGTGAAAAGGCATCTCACGGGGAATCAGCGAAGAAATTTACAAACCATATATCTAGTGAGGGATTTAAATCCAGAATATGTAAAGAAATCCTACAGCTCAACAACCCAAATAAAACATGGGCAAAGGACTTATATAGACATTTCTCCAAAGATATATGAATGGCCAATGGCACATGAAAAAATGCTTAGCATTACTAATCATCATGGAAAAGCAAATCGGAACTACAGTGAGATACCACTTCACATCCATTAGGGTGACTATCAGCCAAAAAATACAACAAAATAACAGGTGTTGGATGTGGAGAACTGGAACCCTTGCACATTGCCAGTGGGAATGCAAAGTGGTGCAGCTGCCGTGGGAAACGATTTGCTGGTTCTCCAAGAAATTAAACATAGAATTACCACATAAACCAGCCATTCTATATGCAAATAATCATGATATGGGGGTCCAGAGAGGCAGGCAGAAGAGTGGTGGGACTCAGAGTAGACAGAGCTTTTAAGGTGAAATCACTCCAGTGGCTATAACAAATGGCTCTGAGCTGGCTTTCTCGATACCCCTGCTACTGACATAGTTTTCAGGGTTAATTTAGCTAACTTTAAATTAAGAACAGAGTAGGTGGCTCCAATGTCAATGAGAAAATCAGCAATTTTTCCTCCCACCTCTAAAATTGTCTGAGGTTCTTGGTGGGAGAGAGGCGTTGCAGCAGTTTTTCTCCTGCCTGCAAAAGAACCTCTGGACCCCATCGTTCAGTTTCTCCTCCATGTAAGCCGGCCAGACGGAACATGTTTTCATTTTTGTTTTTCCTTTTAACTGTGGACAAACTTTGCCCCAGTGGCCTTCCACCTGACAATAGGCACACCAAGTCTCAGTTAAAGAAGGCTTAGACGAGGGATCTTCAGAGGGGGTTTTCTATTTCGTGGGCCTCTTTCTCTTTCCTGATTTTGAGCCAGGGTCATTGCTATAAGTTGGGCCTGTCTCTTATCCTTCTGTTGATCCTTTAACTGATCCCGACCGAGAAAAACCTTAGTGGCTGCTTCCACTAGATGGGACACTGGCAGGGTAAAGGACCTTTCCAATTTTTGCAGTTTTTGTTGGACATTGGGTCAACTTTGTCAAATAAAAGTCATATTAGCCAATTGGGTGTTTTCTGGATTATTTGGGTCCACATCTTGTGTATTTATGGTAAGCTTCCAGAATTGTTCCGGAAAGGTGGATGGACTTTCATTAGGTTCCTGCCTTAACTCGTGTACCTTGTTCAGACTTTTGATTTTGGATACATTGTTCTGCAAGCCTGCCAGTGTGCACGCCTGAAAACGTTGGATCCTACCTTCATCACTGTTGTTGGGGTCCCATTCAGGCCTGCAGTAGGGGACAGCTTCCTCAGCGCCAGCTCTTACCATGTCATTCGGGTTCTCGACATGAAGTCAGTTGGCTTCTTCTCTGGCTTTCTCCAGTGAAATCGACATTCTTCTGAGGTCAATAGTACAGGGAGAAGATTCTGTATGTCTGCCCAAGTAGGGTAGGTGGTAAAAATAGACTCAAACCATTCAGTCATTTTAGTATTGTCCTCCTGATAAGTGGGGTTATTCTGTTTCCAATTATAAAGGTCAGAGGTAGTAAGCGGACTGTATACCCACATCATTCCAGCTCACTGCCCATGTTCCTTTAATCCACCTGTGGGCATTTGTTTTAAAGCCCCACTGCAGAAGAGGGCCCCTGGCCAAATTGAGTACACTTTTGGGTATGAGATGGGGGAGACCGTGTTCTCAGCTGGGCCAGGTTCCTTTCCTTTGAGTAGATCTGGAGATGGGTATAAAGTTGGAGTTGAAACTCCTGGTCCTTTAATATTATAAGGTGGGGGTTCAGTGGGGGTAGCAGTCCTGGGCTCATTAGTTGGTGGTTGTGTACCTGCTTTCTGTGGGTCCCCCATTAGCACTAGAATCAAGATAGGAGCCAGGCTGAGAGCAGGCCCTAGAACTGGATCAGGCAGATAAGCCTGGACAGGTAAAGGATGAGGAGCTGAGAGGGTAATAGGATTGGATGGCAGGGGAAGGGCTGGCCCGTGGCTCACTCGGGAGAGTGCGGTGCTGATGGCAGGGGAGTCCCTCTCTCAGCTGCTTGCTCCACCAGAGAAGGAGGCAAGGGCCATTCACCTAAAGGATCCAGCTGTGGAAGCAAAATTGGTTTCCTCTTTTTATTTCGGAACTCCTCTGACCTTTGCATCAACAATTTACAACTTTCCTGATCTGTTTCACTTTGATACAACATGAAAGATTGGATGTACGGAATCTCATCCCATTTACCCTGATTATGACAAAGATAGATCCAACCGTAGAATTGTATTATAATTTAAACTTCCGTTTGCAGGCCACTTCTCCTGATCTCCCAATGTATATTGTGGCCATGCATTATTACAAAAGAAAATCATATTCTTCTTTTTCATAGGTTTATAGCTATACTCATCCCAATTTTTAAATATATATCCTAGAGGACTAATAACTGGGAGAGATGGTTGATTTCCCATATCAGCTTGCACAGACAACACACTTACCAAAGCACTATTCACAACAAATAGCACACTTACAAATAGACCTGTCAAATGAGCCTATGGTGAGTCCTTATACTACTATGGGCAAAATACTGCAAATGGGGTTCTCCAAATACCATACAACTGCCCATGTGGGGGTACCAAAAGGACTCACCTATCTAGACCAGAAAATCCAACGTTTTCCTTTATAGGCGAATTTCAGTTTTCCAATCACAAGTAGCCAGGGATGTCTGGGGAAGCTGGGAATTCCCAGTCGTGTCCTCTGCCTAAAAAGAGCAAAGCAGATTCTTTGACAATGAGGTAGAAATTTCCATTCCCCAGAGGCCACCTTAGCAGCAAGCAGCTCTTGGCCCCATGTTGGGTGCCAAAAACTTGGTAATGAACAAGTTCCATAGGATTTACCTTCACCATCAGCTAACATATGAGAGGCTGACTTAGTCAGGGGAATTCCTGACCCATGTGGGTCTGGGCGCTCACCACTGTAGAACTGCCAATCACATTCACCAAACAGAACTTAAAGGAAAACCTTTTTAGTTGAGAAGATGTTGACTAGGAGACAGAGGGTAAAGTCCCAAATGTCTCCCTTATCGACTGAGG